>NC_045492.1:9456579-10706579 GCF_009650955.1 Corvus moneduloides
CGGCTGCAGGATCCTCCGGCTGCCGGCTCTGCATGGCTGGAGACTGACAACTAATGGTTAGTTTGCAAATAGCTGCATAAAAGATCAGAGGATAATGTGTGAGGGGTGGGGAAAGGAGGAAGGAAGGGGAATGACCGGCGGTGCTTAAAGAGAATCGATCGCTGTTTAATTTTTATTCAGTTCGATTTTCATTCTCAATTAAGAACAGGGTTCTTAATGCAGAGTTTCGCTCAGCTTTCATGGGGAGTCAGGATCTGGCAGAAAATGTGACTGTAATTAAAAGGGCCACATATTCATCTCAAACTTAACTTCTCCAAGCTTAATTTTGTTCTCAACCCAGTACAAATTAGAAACAATTTCAAGCTCCTACAGGTACCATGGCCTGGCCACCTCACAGGTGGTCACATGTGGCCACCTGCATTTGCAGGTGGCAGTGGGGGTTCTCCCATGGAAAAGACTTTCAAATGGGACTTCTGGGAGAGCAGGGGTCATTTTGGGAAGACAGGGCAAGAGGAACTGTGTGTGGGCTGGCAACAGACTCTGTGTCCAGGAAGGGTGATGGAAAGGTAAGAAAAGGGGGGATCTGCTGCCTGCAGACCCTCTGAGCTTCTGCACTGCGGGCTGAGAGCATCAGCCCTGTGAGCGCTGCAAGGAGGAATGTGGAGGAGGAGGAAGAGGCTCTGAGGCACTGGAAGATTTCCACTCTGTGGGAGCTACCTGGCTGCATCCTTTCCTTACCTTTGAAATTTGCCACCTGTGAATTTTAGCTCTGAAATTTGCTGTCAGGAGGCCATCATGTTGCTGCTCTGCTATAAGGCCCTCTGCATTATATTGGCGATAGCATTTGATTGTCGCACTTTGATATCACTGAATAGGTAATCAGACCACTCTTTATTTTAGCCTGAGGATATGCCTTTGATTTGTAGAGGTTGGCCATTTCTTATCTGAGTTTGAAAATGGGATTATTTAAATGTATATTGATGTTTTTCATGTGGTCTAACTGTGCAGTTCAACATGGTAATTCAACTCGTAGCTATACCAGATTGTTATCTAATCTGATAAGATATGAACAGCACAAAGCCGAGATGATGAAACAATTGGGATTGTTGACTCACTGGGGTCCTGCTAAATCCAGTCTGCTTTCATACTTAATTATCCTGTCAAGTTCCTCGAATCTTAGCTCCTCCAGCACTGCGATGGAGAACGGTGGTAGTGACACCACTTGGTGAATACATAAGTTGATCGAAATAATTTCAGCAGATACAATGGCTATTTATGCCTCAACTGTGATATGAAAAGCTACTGATTCAAACACCCTAGACTGCAAAATTGTCCCTCTTAGCATTTCTAGGTTCATTGAAGGCTGTTATTAAAGGCCTCTGGAAGTTAATGTTTTTGTAACATGAGCTGCTGCCTGACTGTCTCATACCAGAGGGGGGAAAGAGCAAGAGAAAATTAATCCTTCCTAATTTTCTCCCTAAACTGGTATTTACCACCTCCTTACACCAGGCACTGTAACTGACCCTGAAAACTTTACTGGACATTTACAGCCCGTCCCTCCTGATGCTGCTTACATCATATTTTATTCCAATTGTGAATGCAACTTCTATTGAAAGATAATTAAGTTGTACTAGTTAGATATAAAAGAGAAATTTTAAAGGCTCCCTCCACTGCTTGAAAATACTCATATTTTCACTTTTTCTCTTGATCATCTATAGGAGTAATTATGAGAGTAAAAGTTGTGTCACAAGAGGTAATAGCAAAGATAATGATGTCTGCAGCAGGTTAAACCAGGTATTTCAGGTATTCAAGAAAAGAAGCCATAAGGTTCAAGCAGAAGTATTTGAAATATTTTAATGGTCTGAATTGAAATCATACTCCTGTAAGTTTTACAAGACTCTTGTCTTTGCTGTAATTTGAGGTCAGCAGTTTGTTCTTGGTCAGTATTTAGCTCTAAAGCAATCTGGTTATGAAGGAAACCCGCTGATGATGATGATTTTAGTAGTCAGAGAAGAAAAAAAAGGCCCATAAGCGCTCACAGAAATCCCAAAGATCAAAATACCACTGTGTCAAGCCTCTTCTGCTGATTAACTCACTGGCAGGTTCACCTGTGGATGTATCTGGAGCAATCATTAAGAGCTTTGTCATGGTGTAGCACAGTCAGTCAAGCATCCTTGTATTTAAAATCAACACTAAAAAATATCTAGATATTGAAAGATGCTGCTTTATCTACCCTGTGTGTTTTAAAGGGAGAGCCACTGCTTTGGCTAGAAGCACTGTCAGCTGTGAGGCTCAGTGATTTAGATCCAAGCCATTAATGTCTCCTTTGAGAAGCTGCACCAGGTAAAAATCCTGGAATTTCAGAGCTCCGAGCACCTCTCCATGAAGGGCAGCACCGCCACACCTCTGGACTGTGGAACCTTCTGGCCACAAATGGTGCAGGAGCCTCAATCCACTACTTTCATGTTGGCCCCCTTCAAAACTGTAGCTATTATGTTTAAATTAATTATGCTATTTTCTGTTGAAATTGCAGAGAGCTATGTGGTAGAGCCTTGTCCAGCCCTGGTGCACATGAAGTGAATGGAGGCCCTGCCCTGGGCTTTTAGAAAGGCTGTAATCAGCATGGAAAGGAAATACCAACTGTTGTTTGAAAATGTTACTGCTAAAGGTCTCCTTTAAGCTGGTGTCTCTAGGAAAGTCCATATCTCTAATATAAACCAATGAACAAAAATGCTGCTTTTCTGCTTTTATTCCTTCCCTGCTGTGGGAATCTGTGCCTTTTGGAGGCTCTCAGAGGTGGGTTTGAGCCTGCCTTCCTACTCAGACCTCTCCCTGCCTCCATCTGTGCCATTTCTCCAGCTTTCCCATCCCGTGGATCTCACAATCCTTTCCCAAACTCTGCTGCTGACCATCTCTCTCCCACCTCCTCCTCAGTCCCACTTCATCCACACCCTGACACCCCACCAGCCAAAGATGTGGAATAGAGCCAAGCCAACCTCATGGGGAAAATAAATGGAGGTTGATCAATAAAAAAAATATGAGGTGATGGGAAGATTCCGTGCCTAAGCACACACTGTGTGCCACCCCTCTTCTTGGGACTGTCACCACTGGTGTGACCCCAGCTTTATGTTTGTTCATCAAGCTGTAACTGCCTTCAACACCACAGAGAGACAGACAGACAGACAGACAGACTGGTACTGTAGCTGCACGAGAGGGTGTTCTGTCTGTGTGACTCCAGGGATTACAGCCTAAAAACCCCAGCCTGCTGCACAGGGTTTGGAGCTGGGTGAGCAAAGGTCTGTGAAGGGATGGGGTTAGAGTTGTGTTTTCCTCTGCTTGCCCTTATTCTCTGAGTTTCAAAGCCAGGGGTTGGGCAGGGCAGGATGCAGATCCATAAATGTCTTTTGATGTAGCAGAACTCTGTAAGCTCATCCCCCTGGAGCATCCATCCCTTCCACTCTCCAGTGTGCACAGGGATGCAGAGCATCCCACCTCAGGCTCCACAGAGTGCACGGGCTGAGCAAACCTCACTCATTTGGGAGAGTGTTGAGTATTTATTTCCTTTTCTGAAAATTTAAGCCCTCTCCTCATGGGATTCATCTTCGAGAGCTCCTTTGTGTGGTTGCCACCTCTGGAGCTGCTGTCACGTGTTCCCCGTGCATGTGGGCCTGGTGCTGACCCTCATTCCCAGCCACACCTGGGCTTGCTGATGAGGTTCAGAATGCCTTAAAATAGGTTAATTTGTAGGAAAGTGACAGAAATAAATTGCTGGCACTTTTGTGTGCTGATAAGTTTAACCTTTTTTTCCCCCGAGCAGCTAAATTGCCAATCATCCGGAAACACACTGGAGTTCACCCATTACATAAAGGAAGCTGTTAGTCTCATTTAAAACAATATTGACCTTTTTTCTGTCCTTTCCATTTTGACTAAATTACAGGGTACATTTTTTGAAATGTGGCTTTTGTCTGACTGTAACCAGGTGACCCTGATTTTTCTCCTTTTTTTTTTCTCACTTTCAGCTTTCAACATTTCCCTTCTACTTCTAACATAGTTTTTAGTTTAACCACTGAGATTTTAAAATCCAGAGATATTAAAAAAACCAGACTTTGCATGATACATATACTTTCCAGTTACAAAAAACTATACCTGGAAACTAAGAAAGTTGAGCTGGTGCACCCTGAAATGCCTGGTGTGGGAGTAGCAGGGAGCATTATGAAAATGATGGCAGAGTGTGTCTGTTCTTCCAAATTCAGATCAGTGAGTGTGTGTGAGCTTTCTGTTTCACTCAAAATTAATTGCAGATGCAACATTACCAATAGATTGTCTTCTGGGACCAAAAACATTTCTGCCAGCAATGAATTGGGGTTTTTTTGTTGTTGTTTTTCTCTTTAAATCAGGCTATGAGCACATGTGGCTCCTTGTAAAAACCAACGTAACTCATTCTGAGAGGGTTTTTTCCCACACAGAAACATTTTTCAGTTCATCTGGGGCCTTGGGCAGAGCCTCCCGGTGGCAGCTTCTGAGGACATCGGAGTGAATACCAGAATACAAGAGTGGACCTCAAGGTGTTTTTCTTGTACCCAACCCCTCTGATAGCATTGTGGCCTCACAGATATATTCTATTGTGTTTCCTTCATTATTTCCTGAAGAAATCCAAAGAGACAAAGGCTCCCTGCTCCAACTTCCTTCCCAGTCATTGGCCACTGGCCACTTGACATCAACAGCATTTCCACAGACTGAGCTGAAGCCTCAGCTGGGGTAAATCCCTGTATCTCCCTTGCAACAGATGACAGAGGCTTCCTTCCATCAGCTGAGGATCCAAACCATCCTCCTGTACATCCATGAATGTGCTTGTGGCATTTGTTTCTTATATTAATTTTTCCTACATAAAGCCTAAAAATATTCCCATGTACGTTCTGCTGGCTCTTGGCTCACACAGAAATGTGTCTTGTAATACCAAACTGAAATTAATACAGGCATTTTTTTAATTCAGATGTATGCCAGTTCTTTACATTATTTTTTCTGAATCACTGA
Source organism: Corvus moneduloides (assembly GCF_009650955.1). NCBI lineage: Eukaryota > Metazoa > Chordata > Aves > Passeriformes > Corvidae > Corvus > Corvus moneduloides. Next base: position 9,461,614 of record NC_045492.1, read on the forward strand.
GATGTGAGTTTTTTCCCCGGTAGGTCCTATTTCAGTAGTTCCAGTGTTTTTTGCAGGAATCCTGACATGTAGGAAGCTTTAGGATCCCCCGGCAAGAGAAGCAATCATACTTCCATTAAACTTGCAATATACAGGCCTCTTGTGTGGAATATTTATCCCACAGGTTTGATGCCACAATACTGAGAGGCCAAAGAGAACATATCTTCCAGCTTTAACCCCATCTCTTCAATATTTGATTAATCTGAATCAGTGACATTGAAAATGGCTTGAAATACTTAATCATCTAAGAGACATTCAGAGACTACAGTGCCTTTGAAATCACCCTGCCAACAGAGAAAATAATTTCTTCAATTGCTTACTGGTACAATGTCCAACCCATCTGGGAAAATATTTGGGTTGCATTGCTAGCATTTGATTGACTCTCCTGCCAACACCAAAATTTTAATGAGCTACAAAAGGACAAATTATTCCAACCACCATCTCTGTGTTTTGTGACGAGGCCTTGAGAGGAGAGGGAGATGCTTTGCGCTCATTTGCAGGTGTGGCTGTGGCTGTGGTGCCTACGTGGGCTGCAGGCAAACAAGTTCCTGGGGTTAAGCAGAGTGTGCTCCTGCAGTGTGTCCCTGCCTCCGCCTCTCCTCCTCCTGGAGGAGCAGCCCAAGCCCTCCTCCAAAGGACAGGAGCATTGCATCTTCCCTGTGGGCTGGCAGACCTGTCAAGATGCTGCCTTGCCAAAAGTTTGGGGATTTTTTTTCATTCTAGTGATGCTGGTAGAGCAATTTCTTATCTTTTGGTTCTCCTTTAGAGCACAGGATTCAAAGATGCCTTGAGAAGCACACAATGCACTGATGTGCACACTGGACTTGCAAGGAATGAAATCACCCTGCCTGCTGCACACAGCCCTGAGACTGGTTTTACTCTGCATTCGTATGTGCCTCCGTGTAAAATTGCCCCGCACAATTATCCAATCTCATGGCAACTATTCAGTTTGCAAAGCAAAAATAATCATGTGATTACCCTGCAATTAGCTGATAGTTACTAATCAATTACATCTGCAGAGTTTGCCTTCCTCTGAGGAGGTGTGTGGTGGTGGTTTACGGGTGAGACTCGGTGCCTGCCCCGAGCACTTCACAGACCACCAGCCTTGGTTTGCTCCATGGCTGAGCAGGTGCTGGGGCTGGAGGAAGGAAAATGGGACTAAACTCTCTGGGTTTAGTGGCAGGAGTCAGACACCACAGTGTCAGCAGGGTCTGGGTAGGGTGGACACCATGTCATTAACACTGAAAAGGTTGTCTGCAAAAATGTGTTTGAATGAAGCCTGAGTAAAGAAAGCAAATGCATTCCCAAAACCTCTGGATATTCCTGTCATCACTTGTCTTCTCCAAGCTTAGCACAGCCAGGGCTGCTTCATTCGCTTCATCACCCTGTAGTAAAAACAAGCACAGCAATGTGTAGTCCACAGGTATTTACTTACCCTGATATTCCTGGAGGGATGAGCATTACATTCTACACAAGGGCAAAAAGGAAATTTTCAAATGTCCCTTGGCGGTGCAGGTTTGCTCTTCCAGCATGTGGCTGGAAACAAGAGATTGGGATACCTGTCACCTTCCCACCCAGCAACACTCTCCAGGATTGGAATACTTGCAATTGGTGAGAAAAGATTAGCAAATACCTTTGAATGGCCACAAAAATCTGTCCTTCATCTCTGGGCATGTGCCCACACAAAACTCTCCCAGAACATCCATGGCTGAAGCTGGAATATTCATTCAGTGCATGGAATAAGGGATGATTTTGCAATATAAGGAGCAGTGCTGGGAAAACTGAAGGGGGAAGTGAAGCTACTGGCAGGTTTGAAGAACAGTTTGATAAATATTTCTGCTGTGAAAGAAGGAAGTAAGACATGACAAGAATAGAGATGTGTCCGTGAGAAGTTAGACAGGAATTTAAGGGGAGGGCTGAAAAGCTTGAGCTTGATGCTTCTGGGGAGAAGCTTATTTTTGAGAGAGAAGGAGAGAAAGAGTGAAAATACTGTGATAGAGGGAGAGGGATAAACCCTGAGGCTATAAATCCAGAAGACCCATGCTCGAGGGAGCAAGGGGAGGGAGACTTAAGGCACTTTGGGCAGAAAGATGTGTCGCCGGGTGCAAAAACCTGTCACCTGCCCAGCCAGTCGTGAAGCCTGGCATGACTGCACTGTGGTTCCACTGCCCTGATCCTGGGTGGCTGCTGCCAACTCCAAGGACCACGGTCCAGCTGGGACAAGCCGTGAAGTGGGGCTGGACGTGTGCACACCTGCACAGCACGGGTGGAATGCACCCTCCTCGCCAGTGCCGTTCTCCCTCCCTCTCCATCACCCCAACCTCCTTTTAAGAAAGATCCCGACAACACCATTAAAATGTCTTTCGTCGATTGCAGATTCATTGTTCTCTAAAAGCTAATCCAGGCTCGGGTAAACACAATGGCCCCTTTTCCCCCAGCCTGACATTTCATTTACACAAGAGCCCTAGCCGCCGCACCGGCGCAGCCATCAAGCATTGATTGTGCTATTCAGCAGGATGGCTCAATAATTACAGTCCCGGATCTCCAAACCCCACCAAAGAGCAGGCTTACCACCGCTAGCCTTTGTTGCTAATTGTCCTTCAGGATACTTGAGATGAATTACCGTGGCTTACATTTTCCTGGTTTTCCTTTCCTTTTCTATTGGGTTAATATAAAGAGAAATCTTTCCACTTAGCGGAACTGGACGGATCAGACAAGTGTAGCATTGACTGTTGACAGCACTTCATAAGAAAACCCTCTGACTGCAAACTGTCTCGTTGATATGTTCAGCTTGACACATGGGATTGATTTTTGATTGTTTTACAAAGCTCTCCTGTGCATGTTTTCATTATCAATCCTGGGCAGTTTTCATACCAACACTTGGAAAATCTTAGAGCTATTAATATAACTTGACATCATCTATACTGCATCTAATTGTAACAAGTAACCCGACAAATTCTTTTTGCCTCTTTCACCCAAGCTCTCCAAAACGGACTGCAGCCCTGATTATTCCTCCAGCTTGTTTTGTTCAGGGGTGCATGACACAGCAGCAACATTATTTCAGTTCAAAGATTTTAATCCTGTTTGTTGTAAAGACAGAATTAGGGCTGAAAGTTTTACATTCAAGGCAGGCAAGTGCGATCAGCACTGAATCCGTGCTTATTCCCAGCAACTTCGCCGGGAACTGGATCCGCTCCGGTGCAGGCTGCTGGACTGCAGCTCAGGAGGTGATGGCACACCCAGGGAAAGGACAAACATTCCCTGCACACATGGATTGGTGCATGTCCTTCATTTATAAACTCTGGGGTCCCTAACCATCCCTTCCCCATGTCTCCAGGCTCTGATCTACCCTTCCCCTTTCTCTTTCCCATCTTTCTCTGACTATGCCTCTTCCTCTCAAGCCTCCCCAGTCCTCCAGAAACCCCAGAAAGGAGCTGGGATGTTTCTTTCTCTTTCCCATACAGTCACTGCATGCCTGCTGATGGAAGTCTTTGCACAGCAGTGGCCTGGAGCCGATCTGAACTACCTCAGAAATTTTGGAGGAACTTCCCTCCCTCCCAGAACAGACAGAAGCCATGAGTTATGGTGGAGTACCGTGATGTTGGGGGTAGCAGGCCCACATAGGGCATAAGCTCCTTCTGCCAATCCTGTTCAGCAGTTACCCTTTGGATAAAACCAAAGGGATAAAACAAAAGCGCTGCCTTTGCCTTTTTTAAAATGCCATATGTAAAAAGGAGGAATGAAGCTGTCTAAGCTGAGTTTTAGAAGCAGGAGGCCCACAGTCCATACGCAAAACTGCTGCTGCTTTTCTCCCGTGTCCGTGGTTTCCGTGTGCGCAGCCAATGGGATAACCCACTCGGGAGCCTAGCAGCACTCACTGACCAGGCAGCCTGGATTTCACAAGATGGTTCTTTTTATTCTTCAGACACAGGGGGAAAAAAATCATTTTCCATCACTGCTCCCTCCCCTTCTTTTCTCCAATAAATGAGCATTTGCTATTCCTCGGTGCTGCGCATCATTTTTCTGAGCCCGCAGTGCAATTACCTCCTTTGCCATCAGCTGGGCAGGGGCTGGGAATTTCCACTCTTGCACAAATGCCCATCTTGGTTTTCTTTCTCTAAAAAAAGCAAGGCCCTAAATAGTGTGTAAGCACTTTCCCGTGGCTGTGCACCCTCTTCATAACCCTTCCACTCGAACAAAGTGATTGTCTGAACTGAAATCGTTTCACTGAGATGATTAAATTAGTTCCTACATGCCGGAGAAGTACAGAGGTCTTGACATTTATATTTGGGTATTAGAGTCTGACATTCAAATGTATTCCTGTTTGAAAACAGTGTAATTTAAAAAGTAGCATAAAATCCATTAATATAATAGGGAGAGATGGCGATGCTTTAATTTGTGTGGGGCTGTGCAAAATGATCATTTCCAGGGGCTGCAGCAAGGGCAGAGCTGTGCTGGCTGGGCTGGTGCAGGCAGGGAGGATGTGCTCCCTGTGGGCCCCCCAGACACACCAACACCCCAAATATTACACCCATGGAATTCAGGATAAAATCAGCCATGGGCTGAGATGTCTCTAACCACAGTGGGTTTGTTTCCACAGCATACAATCTGCTATTTCTTCCTGCAGCTTGAAGCACACCTGTGGCTGGGATGTCAAACCAACAACGGGTTACATCTTCAGAAAGACAAAACAAACAATTAAGCCTGTCCTCAGGGATCCCAGCAAGTGAAAAGTGCCAACACCTATGCAGGCAGCTTGTCCCAAATTCACCCATCACCCCTATAAAGAGAACCTGACTTGACATTAGGTTCTGTATTATGTGATGTGGATGCTTAGGCTGAGGGTTGCCATTATTTAGGAACCAAAGTTACATGGGTTTTAAGTTTTTGGCCCAATACTGCACTTATTTAATGAGTTTATTAAAGAATCCAAATCCCAGTGTTTTATCATGTCTTGGATACCAAAGCAGAGTCTCTTTTGCCTGGAAAAAAAATTTCACCACACGCAGCATTGCCACTTTTCAATGTTATTTAGAATGAGTGAATGCAAATGACATTATTCAATTTGCAGATGCAGTTTCATTCATGAGGTGACATTAACATCTGGTATCTAAAGGAAACATTCTTCAAGTAAAATAAAAAAATCTGATTGATAAACTCCTGAGAACAAATCCTCCACTATGCCAGCAGCAAAGCAGCCCAGCAGCTTCATCCCTTTTCATCAAAACAAAACCCTCTGTTGGGATAATCGTGTTTTTCCCAGGATGTTCCTCAAATATGGAGGGGGGGGGAAAGAACTTAAAGGTCTGAGCTGGAGCATATGAGTGCAGAAATGAGCGTGGCCGTGTTTTTCTGTCGTGTGCCTGCACATATTTATTATTCTCGTCTGCAGTATTGATGACCACGGACTGATCTCGCTGCACATGCGTCTTCCTGCCCTTCCCCTGGCTTGCGCAGCTGAAAAAAGCTGGGATTTTTTATTGCTGTTTTCTTTTTCAGCAATGAGCAAAATGCCCCATGTTGATGTCAGTTCATTTTCCCAAATGAAAAAGGAAAAAAAATGAAAATAATAAAAGCAGTATAGGAATCAGGGCAGGCCACTGCCATCAACAGCAACCAGGGCTGGGGGACATTGTTCTGCCTGTGGGGGGCAAGTCAGGAGAGGGGAATATTTCCTGAATCCAGGCTTTTATTGTGCTGGGGCACCCTCATTTTAAAGCAACAGGATAAAACAGCTTTCAGGATCAAGATCAGGCTTCAAAATAGTGAAAATTGCTCACACAGCTCGGATGGTGGGTAACTCTATTTGGCAAAAACAACTCCTCATTAATGGGTAAAAAACGAGCACAATTAGTGTGAATATACATTTGTATACATGGGTGCATGTACATATACATAATACACCCTTATTTATTATGCACACGCTGGGGTGTGTGTGTGAGTGTGTGTATGTATGATAAGAATAATGAGATATAACAAAAATGAGGGGACAATTATTCTGATCTTTTGTAACCCAACTCAGCTGGGTTGGCTCAAAATTATCATTTTGAGCAGTCTGAAAACAGAAAACTAAACACAGGAGATGATAGGGAGGCGTATTTTAAAAAAGAATTAAAGAATAAAACGCACCGAGACAAAATGCCATGTTTTGTTATGTCATTCCCTGCCTGCCTTTCTTCATGAGAGAGATTTCAAATTAAATTCAAAGACTCTACTTTTAAATAAGCAATGAAAATTGAAAATAAGCTTCCTTGTTAAAATATATATCTGTATTTCCAATTCCTCCCTCTTTTTTTTTAAGGTAATGCAGTACTGTGAAACGATACCAAAAAAAGGAAAATAAATAAATAAAAGGAGGGCATTAGGTATTAGGATTCCAAACGGGATAGTACATCTTTAATGATACATATGATAATTAAAGAATACAATAAACACAATTAGCATATGTTTTAAACAGTTTATTAGTGAAGCTTACCATAAAATCAGAATATATAGAGCTCCAGGGTTTGTTGGGATAACAGCTTCTAATCCTTAGAGTCATAAAATCCCTGGCTTGGAAGAAATGGGCATCTTTAAAATGATTGAATCAGCAGGCCTCGAGTGAAAACACACAAATTAGCAAACTCCAGCAGTTGGGCACCGCGCGAGGCTGCGACGCACGGAGGTGAAGTCACCGCTGCCACTGCCCCGGCAGCTCTGATGGAGCTCAGCGGGGATGCAGTGCTGCGGTGGACATCGAGGAGATAATGACTTTAACTCCTTCCAGACCAGGGATACAAAAAAAAAAAAAAAATTAAAATACAATAATAAATATCAAGACATTTGCCTTTATTTTGCAAGTGGTCATCACGGGGAGAAAGGAATGGCTGAGTAAGTGATGGATATAAAGGAGATCACGGGCTCGCAGGGCACAGGGGGGTGCTGGGTTTGGGTTGCCCTCCCTCTCTCCTTCCCTCCCTCCTTCCCAGCTCTCAGGGTTCCTGCCAGGCAGAGCACAGGGTGACCCCCACCCAGGGGGTGTGGGAGAGCTGGGACCCAGGGGACGCACTGCAGGAATTGCCGGGAGTTTAGAAGTTGAGTAATTCTGTTCGCCCAGTCTGGACAGGGCTCTGGCCACTCTCACAGAGCAGACAAACAACACTCTTGGTAGCGGCACTTTGTTTCTCCTGCTTTCATCTTTTTTTCCCTTCCAGTGTCTGTATTTCCCCTTTATCTCTTCTTTTCTTTCCTTCTGACTTCAGTTGGGATTTTTTTTTCTGCTAATGATTAACATATAAGCTCTTTACATTCATCTCCCTACTGTAGAGATAATTTCTTCCCTCTTTAGTCGTTTGTTTGTTTGTTTGTTTGTTTGGAGGGGGTGAGGATGAGTTTAATCCTGCAGTTGGGAAATTTCAGGTTTCTTTCGAGCAGCAGGGAAGGCTTTGGATGAGAGTCAGTGTGGGCTGAAAGGAATGAAGCTCTGCAGAATTGGGTTTTCGAAGGGAAGGGGCAAATTGTCAACTTTATAACGACTCCTCATCAGTTGTGATGACTTCCCAGCTCTGAGCAAGGGAGAATAGCAGTCAAGCAATGTTTGAACACATTCTTATGGGGAAATTGGGGAGTTTGGATCCTGAAATTAGATCTGAAGGCAGCCAAATATCTCCATAAAAATGGGAGTTTCACTCAGCTGAAGGCATTTCACATTTGCACAGCTCCTAGTCTCACCAGAACCAGCTTTTCCTGCTGCATGGCAGAATTAGTGGGCACGGTGCTGCTGTGCACCAGAGAGCTGCCTGCTAATCTGGGTGGCAATGCTGAAAACCCATGGCATGCATGGGGACAGCACATTGCTTTATGTTTATCCCATGCTTGGAATTTATGCTGGTATTATTTTCCATAACTTCTGCCTGGACCTCAAGTCCAGGAGGTGGAAGCACTTTGTCGTAACATTGCCAATGCACTGCCTAAGCCATGTTTTACCCCGTAGATATTTGTTTATTTTTGCCCCATATTAGTCTAAAGACAAAAGGAACAAGCTGGAGGAGAAATGAAGGTCCAAAAAGATGAAGTGACTTCACCAAGGTCAAACAGCAGGACGGTGGTGAAGGCAGGAATATAAACATGAATTATATTGTCACTCTGCTAGAGAAAAAGGTTGAAATGCAGCTCATTTTTTTCCTGTAGTTTAGACCCAGCTTGACGTATTTGACCTCTATTCAGCTGGCCAAGGTCCAGGGAAACAAATATGAAAAATAGGATTCTCTGTCTACTCAGGGGAAAGACATGAAGGTAAACTGAAGTGTGTCATGGGTTAACTCCACAGCACGGGAGATTAAGCAAACCAAGGGCTGAGTCAGGGTCTGGTTAACTGGTTTTTCTATTGACTTCATTGGTTTTGAGTTGCATTGAAAGGAATAAAGAAATTTGGCCCAGGGACTGGGAGGGAGGGGAGGGAATGCAGTAGCACCCATTTGTTGTTGTAGTGTTTCCCCACTGCCATTCCTGCACTGCTCCACCACTGGCAGTGCTCGACAGACCCCAGATTCAGCGCAGTGGCAGGAGGTCCAATCCCAGCGCGTGAGTTTTAGCTCCATCTCCAGTTTTCAGCAGAGGAATTCAGCATCCAGGGGAGCATTCACAGCAGACTGACAGGGAAGAGCAGAGAAAAAGCCACTTGGGATTCCACTCAGCCTGTAAAACCCTCACCCAGGGCATGCCCTGACTCGGAGGAAGGTTGTACAGACCTCCAGTCCTGCTTCCTGCTCCTTCTGGGGAGGAGTTCATCACCTGGGAGGTGTAAGGATGTGGGCAACCCCCGATAAATGGGCTGTAAAACTCCTGGCACGTGAGTGTTGCGTGATCTGTGTGCCAGATGTGACTGGCCTGGAGCTGGTGTCACTGGAGGGACCTGACTCTGCTCCCTTGGGCCACTTGCCCATCCCTGAGATGGGTACAGGGGCACTGGGGTAACACTGCAACACTCAGCTCTGGAGCATCCTCCAGAAACGGGCAGGAAGAAGGAGTCTGGATCAAAATCAGAAATAGAATTTAGTGTTGGCTGCCTCTCTCTGCTCTTGCCATTTTAGAGAAAGCCATGACATTTTGTAAACCTTGAGAAACTAAGGAAAATATTTTAAATAATGATGTGTGCACTGCTCTCTTTAGAGTTCACTATTCTTCTTCACTGTTCTCCAGGTGTAAGCATTAACCCACTTTATTTTTTTTTAACCACGTGCCATAAGCATTTTTGCATTTTGAATATAAGGTCAATTTAGCATATGCAGAATATTTTCCTGTTCACTTTCCATTAGCATTTTATATTTATTAGTGAGAAACTCAGAAATAGTGGCTACTGAATTCAGCTAGAAACCAATTCTACACTGAATATTTAACTAAGACATGACTTTAAACTGTGTTAGTTATTTTTATAGGTATTCTAAAAATAATGCCATAGAGTTTATTACCTAACCCATATCACACAGAATTTGACATTTGGATGTTGAGGGCTCATATATATGATAAAACAGTGAGAAAATATGCACAGGAAAATTTCAAGGCTTCTGTAAAATAAAAATAAAACCCCCAGAAATTTATTATGTGCCCCAACTACACTGCAAATTGAAAAACTGACAGTGGTGGGCAGCCTGTGCACCAACATTTATCAGCTTGGATCCTCTGCACAGGCTCTTAGGATGCTCCATCAGATTAATGTCTCTCAGCAAAGAACATGCTATAAAAAAACAAGGCATGCAGCTGATAAAATTAATGAAACAAATCATTGTTGTAAAGCATTTGGTGAGGTGTGAATTTGAAAACTAGTTTCCCAATATTTGTAAAATAAACAGAAATTAATATCCATTAATAGTATCATAATGATCTTAACTGAGAATGTTGAACTGTTGCCTGTTTTGTTCTTTTCAACTGCAGCATCTCGCTGCAACTGTTTTGTGGCTGGGGAATAATCTGCTTGTGTATTCTGTAATGACACAAGAAATAAAACGCAATAGGAGGAATAAAATCTGAATTCCCTTCTCAGCAAAGAGTAATTCCACAATCCATATATTTCTGGTAGCTTTCCTATATAAGGTGCAGAGCTTTATTTTCTAGACCCATTCTCACTGCTATCTCGAGTTGGGCTCACAGGAGGAAGCAATTTGATTTAAGATTTGGGGAAAACAAAACTTTTCCCCAAATCTTAAATGACACTGAGTGGTGCTAAATTTCCTAAAGCCTTGGAGGGTGATGCAGCTGCCATAGAGGCCTCCCCATGGGACAGTCCCTTCTCATGGCCTTTCCCACCAAGGATGATGTGTTTCAGATCTCCATATCTCTGTGCATAGGTGCCTTTCAGATCAGCTAAAATGTGAAAAATTCAACATTTTCCATGAGAAATGGCTTATTTGCAGTTCTGCAGATACCACAGTAGCTTGCTGGTGAAACAAGGCGCTGTGCGGACTGAAGTTAAAATACCAATACCTCACAAAGTGAAGCCATGGAAAGAAAGAAGGGAATTTATTCTCTTAATCAGAACAGCAATGCGGCACAGGTTCACATCCCGATAGTTTTTACATTGTCATTTACCAAATGCAAACAATGTGGTGCCAGATGGTGCCAATGGGTGAAGGGACAAGTGGGTTCAGACATCCAGGAGCCAGGACAGGCCCAACCCACCCTTTTCTTGGTGCCAGTACCTGAGAGCAGCAGCTTTATCACGAGGAAGCCTCAGCAGTGAGATGGGAGTTTTAGCTTTGGCTTCCATGCTCTCCTTTGCAGTTTGCTGGGTCCCACGTTAGTGTTTGCACGCCTGCCCACACAGGGAGGGAACATATGTTTTGGATGGGATCCTCTCTTTGAAAATGTGTTTTTGAAGCAAAAACAAATGTTCAACATTCTCTTAGCAAATACCTCTTTTTAAAAGCCTTTCCTCATGTATCTCATGCAGACATGAGTTAGTGTCTGTCCACCACATCACCATTAATGGTTGAGCACAGTGTCCATCAGGTCCACTCCGGAGGGACTGGAATTTATGGAGATAACTGACTTTTCACTCCATTGGCTCAGCAACCTCATTAATTTGGCCTCAGTCAAAATATTTCATCCAACCTGAAAAAAAAAAACCCAACATGTTTTACCTCAATATTTCTCAACCACTTCTATTACTGCTACCAAGATTTTAGACGTTGTTCTGAGATAAAAAACCTCTGAAACATTTCGTTTTGGAAGTGTGGAAGCGAAACTTTTTTTAGCCCCTTTTCCAGCCTGCCACGTTGCCATATTTACCACGGTGCTAACAGTTGTCAGAGATTATCTGGCTGAGTCACAGCTTGTATGGGCTTCACTCTGGTCCTAGAGACGCGAAGCAGCTCCTCTGCAGCCCAAGGTTTATGTTGGCATAAGCGAGATCAGAATTCGCCCTTCTGTTTACCATTTAGCTGAATCACCCCATCACAGACCAACTGTCATCTGTCACTCCATACTTTTAATGGTACATTGCACTGATGTTGTCTATTTTTTCCCCTTCCCAGCAGCCCTGTCACTCTGGTATGTGCTAATCTCTTCTTCCAGGCTTCTGGTGGATCTCTTAATGGCGGTGCCACAGCAATTTAGGATTTTTTAAAAAAAAAAAAGACAAGAGAGAATTTGGGGAGCTGCAGGCAGAATCAGATTTGCCCTGTAACTCAGGCTGCAGACTGACCAGAAACTGGGCTTTTGGAAATGCCTCCCAGGATGTGTTTTACCCACCCAGTCCCAGGCATGGCATTGTCTGGGGAGCAGAGGAGGTACCCCCCCTCCCCAACCAGAGCGGGGCTGCAGCTCTCCGACAAAGTTCATCGCAGAGAATTAATTAATTTTAAAATTGCATTCTCTTCCTCACGCCGGGGCCTTGCTGCAGCTCTGTGTTCCTACAGCCAATGGACCAGAAATCTTTTCCCAGTGCTTGGCTTCCTTGGGGCCCCGGCGGTGACAGAGCCTGGCTGCTGATTAACCTGTGCGGTGACGAGGGACGCGCGTGGCCCCGGCAGGCGCCTCGCACAGTCTCGCACCCGCTCCGCATCCCCACACGGGGAGGTGCAACATGAATCACGTATCCTCTCGGTGTTGTGACAAACAAAACAAGGAGAGAAATGCCTTGCAAAAGGCAGTTTGGCTGTGGGAGGCACTGCCCACCCCGGGCAATAAAAAATATTTCAATGTATTGTGATTATTCCCTGCCTTCCCCAGAGGTGGGGGTGAGTGTGGAGGGGATTAAAGCTACGATAATCTTCAGTGAGTTTTCTGTTTGTATATGGCGGGGTTGGTCAGCTAATAATTTTAGCCTGTTGTTATTATTATTTTTGCAAACACCTAGAAAAAGATTCTGAGGTTTTCTCGTGGCCTTTCCAAAATTACCCATATGTATGTGAAATAAGCAGTAACACTGAGCAGTGAATTCCGAGTGAAGTAGCACTTAAACACTGCAGGCAGTGCCTGCGAGTACGAACCCTTTTGGGGGTCCCTACGTTTTCATGTTGGCAAAGATTTTTATCCCTGCAAAATGCAAGTTAACAATTCACTGTTCTGGTAAGTCCAAGTTGAGGGTGAAAATTGTTTCACTGCCTGGATTGCTGAATGTCTGCAACATGGAGTGCGCAGAACTTGTAGAGGTCCATCTGGTAGGAGAAATAATACTGTGTCATTGCGAAATATGTGTCTGGGTGTGCGTGTATTTCTCTGTACTCCTTCTTTGTCATGATTCCTCGGTTTAATTTAAATACATGTTTCACTTCTCTCCATATTTCAGGTTTATTGCGGAGTATGAAAATCAGGAAGCTTTTTGTTCACTTCATACATCTCTTCCAACAAAGCCAGACATCCAAACCCGGCACAGACTCCAGAGTGATTATTGTTACACATGATCTATGGAGCAGATAAATTACAGCTTGATTTTTATAAGGTATATTGAGCCTGCAGGCTTCAGCAGAAACAAAAACAAAACAAAACTCAAAACCTTGGTTTAACTAGTAATTTGAGGAAATATGACAAACCTGACGTGGAAGTCACAGAGCAAATAAATATGCACATCCATCATTTTGTAAAATAATGCCTTCACTAGAGAGACCTCTGCTTGCTGCAGTCTGCAGTGTAAAATTTCTTCATGGTTTACTGGCCTCAGATCCTGCTACACAGAGAATCAAGTTAGCTATAGTTGAAAGAAACAATTCTGTGTAAGAAAAACAGTGTTGTGCAGTAAAATAGTGCACATATCAATCATGTGAGTGAAAACTAAGTTGGTTTTAGGATGTTTTGTAATATTCTTGGAACGTTTAGAGGTGTTTTTTCTTTGCTTGCTAAAATGATTGGAGGTTCTTTGCCTTTATTGTAAAATAATCTAGTTCCTAGAAATAAAATCACACGATAGTTATTGCAAATAGAAAATCCTACAAAATACAACAAAAGGCAGTTTCAGAGTCATCTTCTGAGCACATTAGTTTTGTCGGTGCACTGGAGAGGAATAACACACACAATTCTCCCTTCAGGAACTGGCTTTTGGTACCAACTCTTTTTTTGTAGCTTGCCAATAGCTGGAAGGTTTTGTGTGAATCTAAAGAGCACCATCAGTGTCCTTTGCATGAGATCTGCCTCTCAAACTGTCCCATCCCTGCAGACCCAGGAACTGCAGTTCTCCCTGAACTGGAGTTCACAACACAGCAAAATGTACCTGCTCAAAGAGGAGGCTGTGGTTTGGGCACTGACAGGGATGTCACCTTTGACATCTGGAGTTGGGTTTTACTCAGAGTTTAGGGGTTAAATCCAACAATTTATGTCAAACTGCTTCTGGATAAAAAACAAAACACAACCAAAATGCTCCACTCCTAAAGAAGTGTCTTCATCAAAGCCACAACCCTTTTCATGCTCCATTCCTGATCCAGCATGTCCTCAGGGTTTTCTCCATTTCCAGGGATGCTTCTCAAAGGGGCAAGATGGAGAGGAGCCAGATCACCTCCACACACAACCATGCAAAATGCAAAACACCCACAGTGCAGAAAAGAAGATGCTGCCCTGTGCAACAAGGTGGGTCTGGGGCCTCCCAGACAACACAAGACCTGGATCTCCAGTGTCCTGTGCTCAGTCTCCACCACTTTCAGAGAAATTCCAGTGCCTGGAAGAGAGCAGAAGAGCCTTTGTGTGCAAATTCCCAATGGGTCAGATGTACAAACCACGAACTGAGTGGCTCAGCCACACCAGAACTGCTGTAAATCTGAGGATATGCAGAATTACTGCTGAGGGTATCAGAGAGCTCAAACACCAAAGCTGGAGTGCCAAAAAGGGAAGGACTTCAGGTTAATGGATCAGGAAGAAGGGCTGAAATCCCTTTTGAGATGTTGCCTGCTTTATTAGGTCTGCCCCATGGAGCCTGGCTGGGAAGTCTGCAGGAAGTGTCTGCATTGGACCATGAATCTGTATCTTCCACCCTTACCACAAAATTGTCCTACATGCACAGCAAAGGCAGTGGTCAGAAAAATGAGCCGAAGTTTGACCTCTACAGCAGCTGTTTTATTCTGATCTTGTAGGTTTTGGTACATAGGTATGATCCTATGTTTTGGTCTAATCCTGCAGTTCCTAGCCAGGCAAACCTTACCTGGATCATAGTTTATATGAAGGGTCCATCATCTCCTTCACTGTGTCTTCCAAGCTGCATCTTGCAGTTTAAAAACCAAGTGCACGTTCACTGCTCTTAGCATTGCAAAGCCAAAATAACTGGTTTGTGCTTCATCCATAAAATTGCCAGCTAAATATTCATTCTGGAGTCATTACTGCAGGTGTTTGTCAAGGAAGATGTACAAAGCACCCTGAACATGTTTAGCATTTCATGTACCAGGCTGAACTGCAGGAGTGACAGGTTGAAAAATCTTGTTTGGACTCATAGACTGAAACCATTTAATATAGAAGTCACTGGTGGACTATAAATATGGAAAGCCAGTGCGCCACATTTTTAGAGAATCCCCATTCTGTATGTCTTTTAAACATATTGAAACTTCAGAGAAGCTGTAGAAGTTAAACTCACCAATTTTTGCTTTGAACATCTACACTTCTTCAACAGTGGAACTTTCAGAAGCTCAAATGCCTGCACAAAATACTCTTTATTTGAATGTGCACTTAGATTAACTGATCCCACAAAAGCCAACTCTGTTCATTTAGGCCAGGAATTACCCAATTTGCTCACATAATCTCAGCAATTACATGTTCATCTTTTTTTTAAATATCAGACCTATGTGTGTGATTTACGTAGTATGTGATCTTTTTACTTAACCTCAAAGATATTAATCTTTATTAAAGAGGATGAGAGGCAAAGAGGGGGAAGAGAAGCCAGTGACAGATACTCTGACAGTGAGGAAAAGTAATTTATAAAGTGAACATCAGTAAACATTAGGAGTGACATATTGATATCAGCAGCCAGGAAACGGCTGGCCGAGCTAGGATGAGGTATTGCACCTTAAATTGTGGCAACCATATTTTTTTCCCAAGGTTGATCTTTTATATTTTTTAAAGAGAAATTTACTATTATGCCTTCTGCTTCCCCTATGGTAAAATGCCAGAAATTTGACTGAGATTTACTTAAAGTGACAGCAATGCCCCATTTTGTCCAAGAAAGATGATTACTAAATGTCATGTCTATCTACTCTCATGTGGATCACTTATTTGACATGTTCGTGTCTCAGCTTCATAGCAGTTTGCAGCATGTTTTCTGGTGCTCTGAGGCAATCTGAAATCTTTGTGGTGCAAACATGAGCTGGCCAAAGGCAGTTCATTAAAATAAATAAATAATGCAGTTTGGAGTCGCTGCTCTCTATTCCAAGGGTGTCAGGCCAGAAAAAAGCATAAAAAGCCCTCACAAAACCAGACCAAGAGCGTATGTTCTGGTCAGGCTGCCAGAAGGCCATTGCTGGTGGGATGCTCTTGCCATCTCAGCTGATGCAGAACCACACCAAAAAGAAAATATTAGCGTATTTAAATACAGAAAATAACCTTGTACCATTTACTGTTCTTCTTTTTTTTTTTTTTTTTTTTTTTAGAAATCTGAAAAATGGCACACTCTGAACCAGGGCAGAGTGTGGATTTTCCCACTTTGCTGCAGGACCCCACTCTGCTGAATTCCTGGAGGGAGAGATGCAAAACCCAGCTGGGTGCAAGGGAACCATCAGCACGAGCTCCTGAGGTGGGGAGTCCATTTAAATCTCCTTTGCTGAGCCTCAGAAGTGACCCAAGCAAAGCAAAATGGAAAGCAAGGCAGAAAGGCTTTTTGCACAAAATGGAACAGTAGTCATGAATAATTAATGGCCTTCTACCTTCCTTGCCATTTTAAGTTGTCTTTCTTAGTACTTATTGCCTTCCAGTCCAGAAATGTGTCTGCAGATTAATTCATGCATGTTTTGCAGCAGCAAGTCAAGAATTAGGGTGTGCGCTGGAGATGCAACCTCCCACCAGACCCAGCCTGATCCAGCAGTGTCCCAGCCAGAGCCAGGGAATGCTCTCACACAGATTCAGGCTCTGGCATCCTCTTAGCAAGGCCAAGAGCTCTTTTTCCCATCCTCTTCTAAAAATTTCTACCAACCCTTTTCAAATACGGAAGTTAATAATAGCAGAAAGGGCTTAAATTCTGAAAGCAAGGACATACATACATGTCATGAGAAGGACATACCTTTGGTTTGCTCCAGCACCAGAGATTCACAGATTGCCATATATTTACAAATTTTGAGGTGCAAATACTACAGTCATGAAATACAGTGATGATATTGAGTCCTGGCTTGTCCTGTTGACTGCCCTGTGCTACCAGTGCAGTCACACTCTCAGTCAAGTTTGTGTCATCAGCCAATCTAAGGGCGGCTCTGTAAAATCCCAGATTTTTTCTCCCAGACATTCCCTTTGATGCCCAGCTGCCAGCTCCCATGTGGGCACTCACCTCAGACAGAGTTTAACTCCCAGAAAACCTGCAGGAGCAGCAAAACCAGCTCAAAATGCATCCTATGTAATAAGAGCGTGTTTTTTTAGTGTATGGTGGAAGATTAAAGCCATTCTAAATGAAAGTAGAGTGTGTAACTGGGTACAAGATTTCTAAATAGGTGGCACATGTCAGCAGGCATTACAAGAGTATCTTTAGGTGAGCCTTTGATATTGACTGCTGAATAGTTCAGTCAGAGAGACGCGACCAAGTGAGAGTTTCACTGCCTTGATTTGTTTTCTGGCTAAAATAAATCTGAATAGAATACACTTAAATTATCTGTGATTTTTCTGCCTTTAAAAGGACACATAAAAGCTCATGAGATCGCTGCGGTCCCTGGGGAAAAAAAAAAGGAATGGGAAAAAGAAACCAGGAAAACCATGAAAGATTCATTTTAATGGAATCCAGGTTTAGCTGTTTCATATTTAATAATGTTTAATATTTCATTTACTACTGGGGACTCACCTTTTTCAGAAGAATGTGAGATCCAAGGCACTATTGTGCATTAAGATTTTATGTCTGACTGTAGCAATATTATAAGGGTTGGCACTGGAGCTGCTCAAGCCTTCTGCAGAAAGCCTGGAAGCAACAAGGTTTCTTTCTTTTTCCCTACAGCCAAAATAGGAGCTGAAGCCCCGGAAAGTCGTGGGGTAGAGCTGTGAATCCTAGCAACAGGAGGGGAAAGAACTGTATGTTTCTTCACGTCCTCCAAGTGTTGGTGCCTTCTGGTACATCATTGACAGGAAGAGACAGAGACCATGGAAAGGCCCTTCTTGCTGATGCGTCAAGAAAGGGCGTGTTTTTTCCAGTGGGATGGGTGAGTTATGGGAGTTTGGGGGGAAAAACAAGCAAAGCAACACCCCAGAGTTCATACTGTTGTTGCTGTTGCACTTTCCTTCATCACAAGGCACTTCTGGTGCAGTTTTTTTTCAATTTTCTGTGCTTTTAGTCTTTTCTCACTGATAATGTGAGCTTTTCTTTTTAAGTGAATTATGAAAATTTGCACTCAAAAGTGTGAGTATATAGTTCTGCCAGAAAAATCCATCATTCTGTGGCCTGCAATGAAATCATGGGTGATAAAAGCTACCACCCATGTTCAGCAGAAAGGGAACTGAAACAAGACCACATTTCCTGGAAGAAGAGGCTCCTTTTAAATATGCAGTAGTCTTTTCTTGCCAATATTAAACCAGCATTTCCTCCTAGACAGCCTGTCAATACAGTTTGACCTCTCTCTGCATATTCTTCGGAGCCTGAAGCACTCAGATAATCTAGAACAGTTCCCCAGTTCCACCCTAGGAAGGTGGGGTTCAGTCAAAGAGAAAGCCACAGAGCCTGGTACAAAGAGCAAGGTGGGATTCTAGACTCCTTTGTCCCATCACTGTGCTCAGAAATTCACCATTTCCCAGCTGATGCCAGTTTGTCTGGTTTTGCCACCAGTTTTGCCCTTGGGAGAATCTTGCAGGCTCTTAGGAGCTTTGCCTGGATGTGAACTGTGGGAAGAGGGGCGTGGAGAAGAGCTGGGATGGAGGCATCTTGTTGTGTAACGTGGCCTGCTGCTTCTGTTGAAAGACAAATTTTGTGGAAAATGGCTCTCGTGCGTTGCTGTCTTGGACTGGACCAGCTGCTGCAAAGGTGAAGCACAGCCCCAGACAGAAGGATGCAGCAGAAGAGAAGAATTTGGCTCCCAGCTCTCACCAAAGCTGAAGAAGGGTCCTACGAGCACTTCTGCCTGTGGGGACCTGTTCAAAATGCACCCCCTTCCTGCAGCAGCTCCCTTCAAGATTTTCCAAAAAGATTTCTTGCCAGGAGAAGGGAAGCAATTTTTTTTATTATTAGGGGTTTTTTTGCTTGCAATTTCAGTCTCAGATCTCGTTGAAGGGCTCTGGCATTTGCATAACTTCCCACGGAAACTGAATCAATGTTTGACATCATGGAACAGAATCTCAGGCGTGATTTAGCATTAGTAAGCCACCAGTCATCAGCACACTGTCATTCCCCTATAGCTGACATCTTAATAGAGTCAGCCTCATGCACACACATGTTCACCAGCAGCAAATTCTTCTGTTCTGGCCATGCAGGAGCTTTTTTTTTTAACGTGGGCTTGCACATATGAACATCCAAAAGACACTGGTCCAATATGATCAATTTTCAGGGCTCCAAATGCATTTTCCTTTTAGGTAAGAAGGCAATTTTAAGTCCTCTTAAATAATTGAAGATACTCCTGATACAATCAAAAGTCAAGCTCCCCAAGATGAAAATGTCTGGATGATGAATAAGTTAATGGAACTAAAATCCCAGTCGTGGCTGATTAGGGGACCAGGAGAGTTTATCAGAGATGGGAATGTACAAGTCCAGTCACAGCCTGACCTTGTAACGAATGAGAGCTGAAAAGCAATTAATTGAGAAATTATCAGGGAAAAGCGAAGTTGTATGGTTGGTTAGCTAAAGCAATATGTCAATGGGCCAGGGATTGATTTGCCTGGAATACCTCAAGGTCTCTGTTCTGATGATTCAGGACTTGAAGGAACTGGCCCGAGCCAAGCAATAAAAGTAAAACAGGGTCAGGAGAGGGAGTCATCAGTCAGCATGGAGGCTCAGTGTTCATGTATTATTTAGCTGGTAGTTAAGGGAAGTTATCAAACAAGAGCAGACTTTAAACCCAAGTTTTTTTCCCCTGTGGGAGGGGAAATGAAGGGAGGGAAAAGAAGATGTTCGATTGTGCCAATGCTCACTGTCCTCAGCTCAAACACTGAGCTTGGGAGCTGGGTCCTGGGAGCAAGAGGTGCCAGGGTTGAGCGTTCACAGAGAGGCGTGATCAGTGCTGACAGTGGGCATCATTTATTGCTGAGATATTTCCTTCCTTGCTGCTGCACAGGACCTCTGCTCCCACCTCCAGCAGACACCAGGACACCTCTCCCAGGCCGCCAAACTAACAGTGAACTTCTGCCCACTTGAATCTTGATTATGTCAACACATCCACACCTCAGCTTCCCACATCCTACACATTTGGGAGAATAATGGTGGGACCAAGACTTGTGCATGTTGATCTGAGCTGCAAAACATGTCTGGAAACACAGTTCTGTTCCTTCGAAGATAAATATGGAACACCCTGAATGAGAATGTAGTATCCTGTAACTCAGGAAAGCAGCAAAGCAAATGAAAACAGCAAAACAAATGATATATAAAGTCTTCTAGAAAGATCAGTGGGTTGGGTGAGAATATCTGTGTCTTGCCTTGTGACAATTCACTAAATAACACTAAACTCTGTCTCTGCCTTGCTGAAGAAAGGAGAAAACTCCCACAGAACCAGCCAGTACATGTTTCGTGGCAGGATCAGGGCCTCAGACACCACAAATTGTTCCGTTTCGGGATCAAGATCCTGAGATGTTGCATGAAAATTTTTGTTGGAAAACTGCAGCTAGCTTTCCTATCAAAACACTTCAAGTTCTCGTTTTTTTTAGAGAAAGGCTTTCTAAATATTTCAGATTTGATATTGGGTCTTTTTTGTCATGTTCCCCACTAATCAAAATTAGAACA
This sequence comes from Corvus moneduloides, assembly GCF_009650955.1. Taxonomy (NCBI): domain Eukaryota; kingdom Metazoa; phylum Chordata; class Aves; order Passeriformes; family Corvidae; genus Corvus; species Corvus moneduloides. The sequence goes on from NC_045492.1 coordinate 9,482,156, forward strand.
AAGCTGTAATTTAAGCTTGTTATATTTCAATATGTAATAAATACAAGAAACTCCAGTAATTCACTGCAAATAGCCATTGCTGATGCAAAAACAGGTTTCTAGAAGGAGATTCCATCAGCAACTGTGAGATAAAGGAACAGCTTTATCCCACTGCCTATGGACGTATCTGAACACATTTCTGGGACTCACAGCATGTCACGCTCTGTGTAATGCATTTTCCATTTGTTCTGACCTGAGAGCTTTGCATTCAAGGAGCAGATCCCCCAAGTGAATTCATCAGGAGGAATAATAACCAATGCACATGCTTGGACTGCTGGGCCAGCAGATCCAGCCTGTCAGTGTGCCGAAATTCAGGGTAGCACAAATGCAGCCTCCTTTGCTTAAGGACCACAAGGACACAGCAATATTTTCCCAGTCTATTTCATTGAAATGAAAGAGAAAGGATTTGGGGAGTGGATTGCATCATTCTTCTCCTCTGACGACAAGTTGCTGCACAGTGTCAGTACAGGATCCAGGAGTTTAGGGGGTGGTGGTGAAGATGCTGGAATAACCTGGCTCTAATCACCTATTACCACCTTATGATGATTATCAAAGCTGATTCCGAATGAATCCTCTTTGGAGCAGGTCCTTGGCTGGCACTCTGCTCTGCAAAGTGCATGAGGTGCTGCTTGTGCAAACACAACCACCCCCAGTAAAACCAGTGGAATCCCAAATGCAGCTTCACGTTGCATGAGGCAGTTGCTGGGTATTACCACTGGGATGGGATAAAGTTATATTGTTCTGCTAGGAACCAGGAAATGTTTTTTGGAGCATCCTGCTCCACAAAAGGTGTGCTGGACTGCACTCTGATCTCACATATCAGGGGGAAATTCAGAGATTTGGCCTCTTTATTTTCTTCACTCTTTTCAATGGCAGTCAAAGACTTTCAGTATAAAGGCTGTGATGCTTTAGGATTGTCACAACGTGGAAGGGCAGGAAAATGCCCGGTCTGGAGTGTGACACACTTTCCGTTGTAAATTAAATGAAGAAAGTCCAGCAAAGGCATGAAGCAGTTCACACCAGCAGTACTTTTATCTAGTAGTACTGGTGTGAACTTCTGTGTGCCTGAGCCCACCCAGGGAGGGAGAGATGGTCAGGTACTACTGACCCACATCCAGGACTCTGAAGAAGTGTGATGTGTTCCCAGCTCTCCCATACATTTCTTACACAGGTTCAGCCAAACCATTCAGCTCCTCTTTCTCCTCCATGTCTGGTTAAATGTGGAATCATCCTATTTTCATTCCTAGCATCTGTCGAAGCCCTGATGGTGGGTGAGATGGCAGTTCCAGGCACCACTGCAGTGCGGTGTGTGGGACCACTGGTGTGTCTCCCCCCATAAGTGCAACAACAAATTAATCTATGCTTGTTATTCTCTGAGGACAAGGAAATCATTTAAGCAGGTAGGCTCTAGGTGCCTAGGCTTCAAAATATTGTGTACTGGCCTCAAAAAGAGCTTGGTGTGAGAGACAGACTTAGTTACAGCTCTACATCCCCCACTTGGGCTGGTTGCTGTTGTTGCAAAGGGTTAACAGACACTGCAAAACATTTCCAGGATGAAGAGCTAAGATTTAGTGTACTGAATTAATTCTTAAATTAGAACAGGGGATTTGCACATGATTTCTAAGGGAAATTATCTTCTGGGTAAAATTAATACAGGAGATGTTTCAACATCTGGGATGGCATTATCACAAGCAATGATTACCCAGACATTGCCAAAAGAAAGAGATCCCAGTAAACTCTTTCTTTTCCTAACCAAAGTAAGCTCCTCACCCTGAAGGAAGGGGAATATTTGCAGAGTCTTGGCTTATTTGGGAATGCACAAGAGGATTCTACATGAGAAAAAAGCTGCGTATTCTGCTGATGGACAGTTGGGAAACAGAACTGCAGACAGGGAAGGTTCTCATTGCAGGTGGGCTCCAGGCACCCGGCTGCCTCCCTCGCCTCTGAGCTCCTCGTCAAAAATAGGTGCTTAATGCAGTGCTACAGCTGTCCAGGTGTTTAGTGTTGGGAGGGTAAAGAGGAAACACACTGGCAGATGTGACCTGGAAAACCTCCAAAAGGAAGGTTGGTCCCTCTGCTCCCCACCCAGAGACCACAAAACTCATCCAAATGCCTCATCTTCCTCCAGCCTTTAGAAGGACGGCTTTTCCCTGACGAAATTTTAAATAGGGCAGAGAGTGAAGCCAAAGCAAGACCTGCGTCAAAACAATCACCCCCCAGGAGGAGCTCATAAATATTTATTTTCCTTCGGTGTATTTCATTTTGTCAGGAAAAGAGGAGGGCGCTTGAGCAGGAAAAGTAGACCAGTGGCACAGTGCTCCTTTCACAGGGAAAAACACCGATGTTTAATTTAAAAGGGCATAAATACAAGAGAAATGCCTCTTTACTTTCATGTTAGTAGCTGGCTATTAAATTACATCACAAGTGCTACGTGTGGGACCAGGCGAGTGCATGGTTATTTCTGTCTCCTAAACCGGAGTGCAAGTCTCAGCGTAATTACTTTGGATCCAAGTGTAATTACCAACTGATCTGCAGGAACATACACAGCGGTGACATCCATCCCAGGCAGCATTAGAGCCTGATGATAACACAGCATCATTAACACAGCTTAGCACTTCCCTCCGTGGCTGCAGGCCATGGTTTTCCCCGGGAAAGGGCTCGCGTTGGGCGGCCGGGATCGCTCAGGGGTCACCTGAGATCCTGTCCCCGCGTGTGCAGGGGCTGGGAGCACATCAGTGCGGACACCGGCAATCATGATACCCTAATCACGGGAAATCAGGCTGGGACAGAGTCTTTGCCAAGATAAATCCCCTTGTTTTGGTATTTCTGCAACCTGCCCCTTTTTTTCCCCCCCAAGTCCACGATAAGAAGGAGGGTGCTGAGTCCCCCTGGGGTCACTTTTTGTTTAGCTTTTTTCTGTTTTACTCTGCTTTGCTGTGACAGCATCATGCTCAGATTTTGGAATATTTTCTCTAGAGTTCACACTTGATCTGTCTCCTTTTGGAAGACAGCGGGTATAGGGATTTTCTTTTCTTTATTCTTTATCTTCTTTTTTTTTTTTTTTTTTTACCAAGGCTGAAAACATCACAGTAAACAACCTATTTATTCTGATGGTTTTGGAAGCTTTCTCTACACCTCCAAGAAGGTCAGGGAAATGATTCAGAAAGAGAAAAGGAGAAAAAAAAAATCCTCCTTTCTTTTCATAATTGCCTGTTCTGTTACCACACCTTCTCAGTGCTACAGTGTTGCAAAGACAATGCAATAGACCAGTGTAGAAATGAAGATGCATTAAAGAAAAATAAAGTGGATTTTTTTTTAAGTTGGTGTTTTCAAGTACCTTTAGTTGTGTCCATTCTAGCTCGTAAACACGAACAAATGAAAATATGACAAAACATAAATTGACATAATTTCCTGTAAGAAGTACGGAACCTAAGATTATACAAAGAAGCAAGAAAATATCTCCCAGCTCCTGTAGGTAACAATGTATTTGCTCCCAGCTCAGGGTCAGTGATGGTAAAGTGAGATTGACAGGGTAGCTAACCCCTGAAGGAGGTTTTCCATTTTGGTCAGTCCTGCTAAGCCGTGCTTGCTGCTTTGAATGAGCTCGGTTTCACAGAGAGATCTTATTTTTCCCCTAATTTTGCTTATGTATTGGTTTTATCTGAGCAGCTCCGCAGATGTCAGTGAGACACATTTTGTTTTGAGTTACATCAGCGTAAATCACAACTGATCCAGTGAACTCAGAGATACCCTCTTTGCAGTGAGATCTGTGACACGAAGGGTTTGGTGCCACGGAATTGTGACAGCTTAAAGCCCCTCCATGAGGAAACAAAGTCAGGCTCAGCACTATCCTGGAACACATTACAAAGCATGTTTGTTATTGCACAGAAGACAGCATTTGCCTTGGCTGTGAACAAGAAACCCAGATCTGTAACAGCTAAGATTTCATCTCTACCATTTATCCAATGAGCTTCCCAATCCTCTTGCACAGATACCCTGCTGCTAATATAGCAGTCAAGATCAGAGCACTTAATCAATCATTCACTGAGGACAAATATGCGTAATCTAAATTAGAACAAACTCAGGCATATTTTATATGACAGCTGTACAGATTTTTAAGAAAAAGCATTGGCAAGAAAATTGCATGAGAACAAAATTGTCTTGTGTTTATGCTTAAAGTGGTAGATTTCCTAAAAGCTTCTGTGGCATTAGGTAGCCTTGAACATACAGGGGCACAATTCTGCTTTTGCTGCTTTCACTTCCACGTTTTCATCAATAAACCAGGGATGCATTTGGCCCCTCCGGCTCTGAAGCAGAAATCCTGCTGCAGACCTCAGTATGATGTAGAGTCCTTCTTAAAAACCTTTCATATTTTACGATCACTGTCAATTCTCTTATGATCAGTGTTGGTTCAGGCTTTCATGAAGCAAAAATCAGCTCGTGGAACGCATCTTAGAGCAACCTATTTGTCTGCAGGTAGCAAAGGAAAGTGGTACTTTGAAGAATAAACCCCTCTGCCTTCAGAACGAAGCTCAGGCTGCACAGGAGGCTGGAGCAACTTACAGCTTCTATTCAGGCTCCGCTCTGGGCATGCTGGGTGACCTTGTGTTCTCCCATTTTCCTCTGGGGGAGATATTATTTATCCCTGATAATAAAACACAGGATTCTTCTACTACGACTCATGGTTTAATCTATTGTGTCAACTAGCACAAGCTCCCTTGGATAAAAAAAAAAAAAATCAGAGGCAATAAAAGGAGTTAAAAATGAAGCATCTTTAACTGAAGCAATACAACTTTCATCTGAGGTCAGGCCCATGTTGCCCTGACTCTGCAGGGTAGGATCTCCAGAGAGGAACATCCCAGAGATGGCCTTTGAGAGTGGATGGCAGCTCTCGCACAGCCCACAGGGCCCATCAGGCTTGAAGACCCTTCAGCTCGGGGTACAAACCCAACAAGCAGCAGGAAGGCTGAGTCCAGCCTCTAACAGAGCAGGCAGCACTGCCTCCTGGAAGGAGGAATCCTGAAAAAATGCTGTAAGGATCTCTGCAAACATCCCTTCCCCATGCACCTCTGCAGATCAGGCTCTAAAGAGTTGCTCTGTTGAAATTCTGTGTCTGCTTCTCCAGAGGAGCAAATGCTCCCACAAAAGTTCACACATCACCAAACATCCCATGGAGACTGAATTCCAGATTATTGCCATATCTTGGGACTTTTAAATATCCATTTCAGTCCCTGCATGAAAGCAGGTCTGATCCAGAGCACAGCAGGACTCATTTGCTCTCCTCTGACTTCATTTTGGAGGGACCTGTGAGATTTTCCAGGGACAGCTGTCAAACTCTTCTCCCAGTCAGCTTGCTGAGGTGAGGCATTGCCATCAGCACTGTTTGCAGTGCTGCAGGTTTGATCAAAGTTGTCAGGGAGATGTTGGTAGAAGCAATGGTCTGATACTGTAATTGAAGGTAGTGGTGAATACCTATTACCAGAAAAGTTTGGGGGAAGCAGTACAGAGGGCTTTGGAAAACTTTATCTTGGGTGTCCAAGCTGGAATTTGTATGCCTACTTGCTTATTTTTGCATCCAGAGGTCCGTTCTGGATTTTACTTGGATCCCTAAGCAGGAGAAATTAGTCTCAGCTTCAAAGAGCAGAGCTGAATGTGGAGCTTCTTTATGCTTAAGGACAAGACAGAGGCTCTGCAGGTACCAGAGACCTGGAAGCAGGATTCCCACTTTTCACCATCCAGAAATCACTGTGTTTCCCAGTCTGGCTTATTTTTTTAACTTAGATGTATTTTTTTTTAACTTCTCAGGTTTTGCCTCAGTCACTTGCCTGGGAGGCTGCTGTGAGGAGGTGCACGAGGATGGACTGGAGCATCCAAATGGAGGCCCCCAAACATGAGCATTTTTCCCTTTACCTTCCCGCACCATTGGGAATAATAATTCCTCACAGGGCTGTTGCACAGCTTGATTCATTAAGGCTTATGAAGTGCTTTTAGCTCCGGCACCGGAAGGCTCTATGCAAGTTGTTTTGGACTGCTCAGGTGTTAGGAGGAGAGGCATTGCAGGAGGAATACAAATAAATCAAGAGAAACTGCCCCTTCCTTCCATGCGTCCCCTGCCCCCCACTGTTCTCCATCACTGTTGGTGTCAAACAGTTAATTTACAAGCCCAGCACTTTATAAAGCCCCTGGAGCACCAATTGTCCCTTTCTCATGCAACATCAGCTCCTCAAAACAGCCAGCTGAGTCTCCGGGGTCAGCCTGCTCCTGCCCTTCCCGAGGCAACTTCAGCCTCTCTCCGGAACCGCCTGGGTATTTATTTTTGGACAAGTCAGATCCAGCATTACCCACCCTGCAGCAGGGTGAACTGGAATAAGCCCGGGGTGCAGGTGGCTGCTCTGAAGTGTGCCATGTGCTTGGCCCAGGAGGGAACATTCACGTGGGGAAGGTGACCCAGATATCTCACCCAGCCCACCACCCATGAGGGCATCCCCACACAGCGCAGGGAGCGCTCAGCCTGGCAGAACAAACCGGGAGAGCGATGGGCAAAGGAAGGAAGGTGAAGGCGGTGGATCTTTCACTTGGCTTTTTTCCCCCTCCCTCCCTCGGTCTCCCTCCCCTCTTCCAGTCTGTTGCACGGGAGCTGTCGGCCATGCTGTTCCAGTTCAGGGGCTCCTGCAACAGAAAAGATCAGCTGTTGGAGAACCCATGGAAAGCCCTGGGGGAGAGCCATGGCCGCAAGGTAATCAGCAGGCAAAGTTATTACCATTATGCTGCTAATTAATTCCCAGCTCATTACGTTTCCTGTGGCTAATTTGTACTCGCCGCTGATTTGATTAAACTCATCTCTATGCTAATAAATGTGTTTTCCATTTGTTTTAGCGACTGTAGGAAGAGAGCCCGGTATTTACATATTTTGACGTTTATCAAATAAAACGCGGCGCCTGAATTAATTCTGCTCTGATTTATAAGTGGAGGGGGGAGGAAGGGGAGCGAGAGGATGCTGAGGGTCAGGCGTGCATCGCGTGTGCGTGGCAGAGTGAGCCGAGGGGGCTGTGATGCTCCTCACATTTCATCCTCCCGGCCCCATCCTGCCCAGGGATGCTCCTGCAAGGCGGCCTCCACCTGCTCAGCCGCTCCCCTGTCATTTATTTCCCCTTCCCAGCTAAGTTTTGGGACGTGGGGCTTTGATTTGTAGGTGCATCGCGCGGTTCAGCGGCATCTCGTCAGGTGGATTTCTCTTTGTCTTTCAGAAATTGCTCTAAATGAAGATTAGGTTTACACTGCAGCACCTCATTATAAGCAGTGACTGTGTTTCCCAGTTCCGTTCGTCAGGACTCGCTACAGTAATATCAGACAGCTTGAATTTCTAATCGGGGGAGGAACAGACACCTTGCCATGCACACAAATTTATTTTAGGGATGTGTTTTACCCTCTCTACCCCTGGTAACTTGCAGGGCAGAAAGCTCTGTCTGGCCCTCCAGCATCTGCCTTCTAAACCCAAGACTAACTCTTCAGGGCAGATCTTCAGCAAGTGAAACTCCACTCAAAACACTCCTCCTGTTTCCTGCAGTTAACTGCTGCAGTATCAGTCTCCTCTTCATTTGGGGTAAATCCTAACAGAAAAAAACCCCTGAGAGTGTAAATCAGTGTGCTCTAACATCACTCAGGGTTTGCGAAATCCAGCCTTTCCTTTTCCGAGGAAAACTGGTAATGGTCAGCAAGCAGATCCCCTCCCTCTACATGTGTGTTCATACGTGTAATCTTCTGCTGGTGAACAGACATCTGTGTCACACGGGGTGGAGGCCAGAGCCTCGCAGGAAGCATGGACTGGGGAGGGCTGAGATGGGAGGAAGGCAGGGAAAGGTTCCTCTTCTGGGGCTGGAAAAGGCACAGTGGCTCAGCAGGGATGCCTGGGAATCCAGGGAGATCTAAGTCATCCCAGTCCTGCTCCCTGGTTTCGCCTGGAAGCTTGGCTCAAGCCCAGTGGGATTTGTTTTCCCTCTGCATGCTCACTTCGGGCTGGATTCTCTGGTTTTTCTCCCAGGTGCTCGCAGGTCACACCAGTGGCCCCAGCTTGCTTTCACACTCCCAGTAAAAGTTTCCCAGTAAAGAGGGGCCCCAACGACGCCACTTCTCACTCTGGCAGTGAGACACCTTCCACCGCCGCTGCTTCACCCCAGGCAATCTGAAACAGCTTCATTGCTTAAGTAACAATTAACATCCCTGTCTTTTGGGAGTGCTTCTGGAGCGCTGCGCGTCCCCTGCTCCGGAGCCGGCGTGCTCCTGCCGTGCAACCCGAACTGTGGGCATCGGCCAGCTCCTGCCCGCCCCTCATCCTGATGCATGGAAGGGTGATGATGGGCTGCACTGTGCTGCCAGCCCACCCCCAGCTCAGCCAGAGCCGTGCTGATGTTCCCTCTCCCCTGGCACTCGCTCCAAGGCTGCGCAGACACTCCTGTGATGCTGCCCAGGGTGAAGGTGTCCCACTGGCAATGCAGCACAGGTCCCTCACAGGGCTGATCCAGCTGTGCTGCCAGAGCATGGCAGGAGGTCCCTGGGCTGTTTTTAAAACAGGTCCCCAAAGAGGAGCTGGCGGAACCCTGGCTCCGTGCTCAGAGTGATCACTCAGCCCGAGTGATGGGGGACGCCTGACCTGGAGCACTGCCTTGGCCACGCACCCAGAGTCCCAGCAGTTCTGCAGCATTGTCTCAGCATCACCAGAACAACCAGCTAAGCCATGCAGTGGTGGATTGCTGGACTTTTCTCTTCCTACGAAACCTTTTAAGCCTTTGCAAAAGCGGGAAGTATTACGGACAAAAAACCCGCCTTGTTTCACGTTAACAGCCTTTGCTTTTCCTGGCGAAGGTGGGACAATAGCCACACGCTGCATGGTATCAGTGTCACAAAGAACAGAACCAAAAGGCTTCAGCTCAGGACAAATAAAAGTAACATTGATTCCTTTTTATTTTTCCTTTTTTTTTTTTTTTTTCCAGCTGGTATCAATACATTAAACAACCACGCTGGAAAAGTGAAATTGATTCAAGGCCTTCAGTGCTCCCTGCCAAAAAAGCCTCCTGCAAGGATCTATTCTGTATTGAATTACAGTCTGGAAAAGTTCAATAGGTTATTGTACAAACAGAGAGCAAAAGCCTGTCAACAATGGAGCCAAAGTGATTGTGCAGCTTCTTTGTGCTTGCCAGCCCTGCGCCCCTCACAAGCTCGGATGTTAAATCAGTTTAATTAAAATGGTGGGCTTCAAATGCCTCGCATTTTTTTAATGCATGTCCTTGTGTAAAGATATGTAGGCTGAGCTTTAAAGCCGCCTGCCTGCACTGACAGCCCCTCCATCCCTTTCTTGGTCCTAAACTGCAGCGGATTTTTACAGCTGCGGAGCACTTTGGGCAGATGCTGGGGCTGAGTAGCATCACCAGCCCCATCTGGAACAGTTCTGGGTTTGAGCAGCATCCTCAGCCTCAGCCTCAGCCCCATCCAGAGCAGCTCCAGGACTGAGCAGCACCCTTAGCCTCAGCCTCAAGCTCTGGTGTGTTCCCCTTTGCAGGCTGGAGCTATGCTTTGGGGCTCTGTGGGTGTACAGGACTTGGCTGTGGGACTTGGCTCCAATGTCCTCTCCAGAGGGACTGGGTGCTCCCCAGGAAGCAGCAGGATGAGGTCCCTGACGCTGCAGCAGGTTTGTCACAGGTCTCACCACAGGGTCTCCTCCTCCAAGGAGGCGGGAGACACTCGTGAGCTACACCAGGATTTCTAAATCCCCCTCTCCATCTCTAATTAAGATTCAAATTGAGTATAGAAATCATGTGTAAGTAAGATGCTAATTATTAAAGCCATTGATCTCCCAGACAATAAAGCAGCCTCATTTTTCTGGCCCTGCCCATGTTTTGAGGCAGCTCTGAGCCCTCACCATCAAAAATACCCAGGATATCTGGAATCCACATTGGAGAAGTGTGAAAGTGATTGATTTTGTGGAGAGGTGAAGTCTCCATCTTGCTCTGAACAAAACCTCTAGCCCAGCCCCAGACAACCCTGGCAGCGTGTCTGGCTCTCTTGATAGCTCAGCTCCCTGTAATGACCATTAAACTTTGGTCCCCCACCTCACTGGACATCTGCTTATGCCTTGTCCATCCTGCACCAGTGCATTTATTTTCTCTTTGGGGTCAGTGGGATTTACCTCAGAGCATTTAGTGGCTTCTTGTTCCCGAACTGGACAACTGTCATGGTTGAATATCCTATCTAGGAGTTACAGGGGTTGGGGAAAAGGTGCTCTTAGTTTGAAAAAATACATGAAAAAATGGCTGGAAAATTACAGGGAGAGAAAATGATATGGAAAGCAGAGCACAACCCGTATGGGGCCAGGCTGGAAAGTGCGGGGCAGAGCCACAGGGCTGGGAGGATGAAGGTGGCCAGTGCTTTAGTGGCCACAGCAAGGACAGACTCACAAAAAAGAAAAGGCTTGGGCTGCAGAAGAGAGGAATGCTAGCCTGGAAACACAGAGTGCAGCACCACACTGCACCAAAACGCTGGAATTAACATCAAAGCAGTCCTGGAGCAAATGAGATTACGGTATGCATGTTAATGAGGCAGCAGCACTAATCAGCCAGGATGCCTCGCTGGGAGGGCTGCAGTGCCAACTTGTGATTTCTGTTGTCAGGCTGGACCCAGCTTCCATTTGGAGTGAAGATTTTGTTTGGTTTTAAAAGCATCAGTATTTTTGTGGGGTTTCAGGCAATCTCTGATTTGATTTGATTTCTTCAAGTAGATGTCTGGCCCTTTAGGGTACAGAGAAGAACTTGGAAATGGGATTGAAGTGGTCCCCAGGGCCAAACCAAAAACGACTCCAAAGCCAAGGAGCATATGAAAGTTGCCCAAAATGCATTTTACTCTATTTTAAAACATCGTTATTTTTAAGCCAATCTCACCAGTTTGCAGGGCTGAGTGCACGGCTTTGCACACAAAAGGCAGTGCATTTTTGTGCCAAGCTTTCCTAAGGAACAGGAAGCCACTCAAGATGCGCGGGGTCCAGCTCTGCTCACATTTGCAGTGGGTTTTTTCCTGGTGCCACAATGCTGATGTCACAGTTATACTTCCCCATTAAGCTTCAAAACTGGAGTTTTTAATGTCAAGAGCCCTCAAAAAAGCACTTGCTTAGGAGATACGTGGCTTCAGGCAAAAAGCTGTAAAAGGGGCAGCCCCTCCCAAGGGAGGCTTAGCTGGGCTGGGGAAAAGGATGGCAGGAAGATGAGGGTAAGGAGAAAATCCTGAGGAAGGAAGGAGAGAATTGACATAAAGGAAAGGCAGATAAGCTGCTCACAAGAATTAAAAGGGCAGGACCCACAGCAGAGGACAGGCATGAGCCCTGTCTCTGCTTGAAACCTGGGGTGCTCCCAGAGGCCAGGGTACATATTCATCTTGGTCAGGGAAGCTTTGGAGCAGGAAAAGGGAAGACTTTCTGGGGCTTTTTATCTGTCTCTGTGGCAGAATAACCCCCTGGGAGCCAGAGGAACGTGGAGAAACAGCCACACCGGGGAATGGGAATGCTGCAGAGTGTGCTGCAAAGGTGCAAACTGCTCTGAGGATCAACCCCAGCCTTCTCAAGGTCCATCTCAAGCCCTTTTTGTGGAAAATGCCATTCTGATAAACTCCTTCTGCAAGGAAACCACTCTCGTTTTGATCTGTTTTTCAAACAGCCTTTCTTCTTGATTGGAGAAATTGGCTTAAATTAGTCTCTCTCCCTTTTCCTAAGCAAGGCTGCAATTCACTTCTGCTTCCTTCTCCTTTCACCGATAATCTCGTTTGCTGAAACTGTGAATAAAACAGAATTTGAGACATTTGAGTGTTTACAGAGCAGAACAACATGTTTTATGTCTGAGTTTGCCATGCAAACGTGTCTCTTCTGCAGGTGGCTCTGAGCAAGGCACAAGGGGGGCTGCCAGAAGAGATGGTCCTCAGTTCCCAGCTCTTGTCCATCTCTGAGAAAACATTTCTTTTTGCTTGCTGGAGAGCAATGTTGTGGCTCAGCTCACAAAAAACTTTCCTGCCTCACTGCAGAGGTGCTGCAGGAATGGGGTCCCAGAGCTGCATCTACCCAGTGCAGAGATCTGGGCAGAGCAGTGGAGGAATGGGGGAGTAACCAAACAGGCCTGAGAAGGTGCAGATGTCCCTCCCTTCTGCCACAGATTGCCATGGCTGGGAAAAGAAGCTGTTCAGTAGCACTTTCCATGCCAGGGAAATCATTAGCAAATTAATCATTTACTAATTAAACAGCATGATACCCATGTAAAGAGAGTGTGATTACCCTCTTTTATAAGGCAGGAAACTAAATGGTGTTTCTGATTTTAGACCAAATTTGCCCTCTGGCAACCCCACAGCTTTGCTCCACGGCCAAAGAGGGTTCTTTGGAGCACCCACCTCTGCACCCTGACGTGCACCTTGTCAGGACCATCACTGCCTGGTGGCATTTCCCAGGCACCTGTTGGAAAGTGCTGGAGGCTTGGCTGGTCTAATGCCATGGCCTTTCCATGTACAGTGGATGCCGGAGGGTCAGAGGACCCAGGCAAGGAAATGGGGCTGCATCCTTGCTGGGCATCCCAAAGGCTTGCTGGGTGCACATACACCCTTCACCACCCCTCCAGATGAAGACCAAAATTATGCAGTCAGGAGAAGTGACCATAATGAGACCCAAAGTCTGATCTGCTTCTTTTCACTCTTCTGATTTTATTTGGATCATGTATGCGAAATTAATCCCCTGCTTTATCCCAAATGAGAGCCCCTGGCAACAGACTTGATCTGCAGCATACGAGTATACATTTATTTAAAAAGTGAGGAGGAGTGAAATTGGGCAGGCAGAGCCATGGCAGTGCTGTCCATGAAGCCCATGGCAGTACCTTTCTCCTTGTATATTGGAGAAAGTCTTCAGGATGCAGAAAGAAAATTTATAATTTAAATGCCAAATTATTGCATTGCGGGAATGTTTGTCCTCGCTAAGACCTCTCATACCATCCCTACCACAATGCCTTCCACTGAAGTGCTCTCATACAGCAGAAACTCACCAGAAATAGAGCCAAAATCGTTCCCCTCCCTTCACAATCATGAGGGGTCCAGCTCACAGCGCTGACACAGTGCAGCAGCCCAAGCCCTGTGCACCTCCATGGAGGTATTTACTTTTGCTAAGTGCAGCTCATTATTATTGCCTCCCCTGGAGTTGTAGTGCAATGGAAACTCATTCCCCATGGTCTTGCCCAATAACTTTTGGAACAATATATTTTGCAGTTTTCTTTACTTTGTGTCCTGGTTTCCTCCACTCAATCAACTGCGGGTGTCATGCGGTGAGGTGTCCTGCCTGCCGCAGAGAGAAAAGCTGGACTTTGCTGGGTGGATGTTTGCTTTGTATTGTATACACAGAATAAAAATTAATTCAGGAGCAGCTAGGAAAAAAAAAAACCCACTGAGATTAGGAGCACAGAGATATAATGGTCTGAAAACTAAAGCCTTGCTGACTCCAGGAAAGTAAGCAACATCTAAGGCAGCTCGTTTCCCCATCATAACTCAATACAAATAAAGAGAAGAAGGTGGATGGAAATGGAGTAAATTATTTCACTGCCTAGAGCGACAGATGAGCAAAACCAACTGAGCCGGCTTCTCCAGGCTTTCAACACTTTTGCATGCCTTGAAACACACCATATTCAGCTACCTGCTATTGAACTTCATGGTGTCTGGAAATCCAAAGGTTACAGCTGCTGGGCACCCCAGTATGGCTTCCCAGTTTGATTCCCTCAGCAGGATTTTGTAAGGATAAGGTGGCACAAGGGTGGTGTCCAAGAGCATCCTCATCCATTCACTGCCCCTGGGAAAATGAGGAAGCTTTTATCCTTTGGGTACAACAGCAAAATGCAGTTGCAGTTGCTCATAAGGGATTGGATTTGGGCTGTTTCTCCTTTTGGATGCTTCTGCCCACTGCCCAGTGCCTGTGCACACCCTGGACAAGTCCCGTTTTTCTAAGTCATAGCACGTCTCTAATGCAAACACGAAGTGAAAGGATGCTGGAAGGCCACTGGCCTTTATGGTTTATTAAGCTCCTTGTGCAGGCATAATTGCAGACTTTGATAGTTTTTTGAGACTAGACCACTTCACCTCTGTGTTGCACCCCAGAAAGCCCACTAAGACACTACCCCTCCTGAAAAGGGATGGGAGAAGCATGGGGGAAAATACCAGCTTTGTCACTGAAAGATTCTGTGGTTCTATTATTTAATAAGAGTCACATTTCTAAACGGCTCTTTATTAAACCGTCCAAACATATCATCTGCACTGGAGGATGTAAGGGCTGACACCAGACAAAACCATCAGATTGCTCTGAGAAAATGCACTGGCTTGTCTTGACAATTTAGGACTCTGTGGATTACCCTGTTCATATTTGCTGTTGATTTTAAGACTGAAATTTGCAGTATGAAAACAGACATGTCCAAGAAAGCATTGCTCAGCTTAAACTTAAAAGGACAGAGATGCAAGATTACAGCAGAGAGATGCAGCTCCTGGCTCCCAGCCCTTTCTTAGGAACCAGCTTTCACTTTGCCTTGGGCTTTTGGTCTATCAGCATCTAATGAAAGATGACAGTGCAGGCTCCCTTAGGGGCTAACGTGGGCAATTTCAGTTCTGGCATTTTAATTTATCTGTAACCAGCAGTTTTCAAAAGGGTAGAGCTAAAAAAGAACTTGGCTTGGTCACACACACACACAGACAAAAAAGGGGGAGTTGTGACATAAAACGCATGAGGAGGTTTGCTTGGGTTTAACTCCTTGGGCTCCTGCAAGGCAGATGCTGGAGCCTGGAGCCACGGCTGTGTCTCTTGGCACTGTGGCTGGATGCTGTTAACCCTATCCACCAGGAAGCTGGTTTTCCTTTAGGTGAAGTGAGCTCCTGCATGGTTTATGGCTGTTGGTTTTAGCGCCGGGCACATCTACTATATTCCTGACAGTTAAGGTCTCGACTTTTCCCATTTATTAATCCCCAAAGTTGCATTCAGGCACTGTAATGGCAAAAGGTTAGCTTAGGATCAGTCGCAGCCATAAATCCAGAATTAAAGGCTGTGGGTTCGTTTCCAAGTCACCCCGTGGTGCCTGGGTGCCGCTGCAGGGGCAGAGCCTGCCGTGGGTATGAGCACTCACGCACTCGCTCCGTGTGTGCAGCCAGGGGTGAGAGGAGCAGCTCAGCCCCCAGCCCGCACTTCCCATGGCATTTTTCCTGCCGGGTTTCCTGAGCTCCCACGTGCCTGGCTGTGCAGAGCTGAGGGTTGTCGTGGCAAGCTCGGTGCTGACGCAGCCGGGGCTGCAGAGCGGCTGCTGAGTGCGCCTGGCACCGGTTCACATCCGACCCTCATCAGGAGCTTTTGACTCCACCATTTATTTGTTCCCTGGCATGTTCCACACGCTCTCCAGGCACCTGGCAAACCTCCGGGCACCCGGTACCATTAGCGAGCTCTTGAAGGATGAATCCAACCGAGCCCACTCTGACCTGCTCTGGGGCTGCAAAAACTTCATTCGGGATCAAACAGGTTAAACCTTTTATTTATTTAATTAATTATTTTACTTCTTCTTTCCAAGGAAGGATTTCACTTTGCCTTTTCTTTTTTTTTTTTTTTTCCCCTCCCTGCTGCCTCCAGAGGACCAGGCGATTCCAGGCACAACTCTAGCAGATGGTTTTGGTGATGGAAAGCACAAGGGGATCACTCCCAGGAGCTGCTCATGCAGCTAAGTCAAAAATGAACTGATGCATGCAGAGTGCCACGGCCCCAGCCTGGACAGCTCCCAGTGCTCCCCTCTGTACAGGCAGCCTGTGCTGGCCCCATTTATGCACCCAGCTTTCTCTGTGCCTGATCCAAAATCTGCTGGAATTGGGGATCAGCCCTTTCCTGAGCTCCCTGAGCCAGCTGGAGTCAGAGCAAACAGCATGTGAACCCCAGTTCACCCACCCCGTTGTGATCCTGCCCGCTGCAGCATCGCCCTGATGTCCCAGCACACGCAAACCTGATTGTGCCAGAGACCAGGAGATTATTTCTTTTTAATATTTACATATTCTAATGTAAAACCTTCACCTTATGCCCATGGCAAACATTGCCAAAGTTGTGGAGTCAGAAAAGCAAATCCATATTTTGTCAATATTAGCCCGATAAACAAAATTTGAGAATTAAATGCATTCTGTGCTTAGCAAATTGAAATTAATTTCTGATACGTGAGAATTTTCTTTCTTAACAACATTTCCCTTGTTTTAGTGAGACAATCTAGTGCTGTATTAGGAAATACAAACATTTTTCAGAAGAACTATACATAATTTATAGAGAAGCAGGTCTGAATTAGCTGTAGCATTGCCCTGAGTTTTCCTACAGTCCATAGGTCTGGATCTCAGCTGTGCCCAAGGATCTGCTCCTTCTCTCTGATGAAACCCTCTCCCAGAAACAGTTAAACACCAGAAACCAGAAATGATCCATAAATTAGGTCTGGCTATAGGTTCAAAATCATAAGTTATGGCCTATTGACCTCATACTCTGAGGGGAAATCAGAAGCATTTTTCTAAAGAGCCACCACTGGAGGAAGGGAGGTTTAATATATGGCACAGCAGAGCCCTGCTGCAAATAAATACAGCACTGCATAATTGCAGGGGAAATCAATAAATACCATGGTGGTTAAAATAAAGATATGCATTTTGAGGGTTGGGGTTTGTGTGTGTGAACGGTTGTTTCCCCAGAAGCAGAGGATGATTTTTTCCTGCATTAAAGCCTCTAAAAACGACAAAGACAACAGCTCCTGTGCTGCCCCTTTTGCAGGGAGCAAGTTTCAGCTATCGTGTCCCTCAGAGCAGCTCTGTGAAGTCGTCATTATTACCATAATTAATAAGTGCAGTTTGCTCATTTGAAAGATTCCAGCGACGTTTGCCACTCAGGCATCGCGTCAGCGCGAGACATAAAAAATCGCTGTGACAACTGTTCTGCAAGTTCAGGTTTTATTGACGAGCACCACAAAGCGATGAAGCCCAGAGCAAGTCCCTTTTCACTTTAATATTTAAACCTCTTTTAAGAGGACGTCAATATTAACTCCCGTAATTGATGCTGACAGGTGACTGCCTGGCTGTAAAAAAGGCAAGCGATAGAATTTAAAAATCCTTAATAATAACAACCAGGACTTGCCGGTCAGTGCAGTGAAGGACACTGGGGTGAGGGGATGAGGTCTCCTGCATCCCTGATGCATCAAATGATCCTGGTAAATCACCCAGGGATGGATGGGACCCTTTGGGCTCGGCTGATTTTGTTCCCCCCAGGTAAATCCCTGGATCTCCTGGATGAGAAACTCACCCTTGCTCAGCCTCCAGACCAGCCAACGCTTTTAATAAATAAATATCAATTGCAGCTAGTTAACCTCAGGATTTCCAGCACTAAAGAGATTTCCCACAGGAGCCAGAGAGCACTAAAGGAATGGATAAATGCAAAGTTCATGGGGAAGAGGACACAGCCCTTTGCAAATCCCAATGTGAGGGGAAAATACCCAGAAAGTGCTATGAGACAGGCTCCAAAAATAGTTATTTGCTGGACTAAACTTTCTGATTTTCATTAACCTTATTCTTAGAAATGAGTGCATTTTTTCTGTTTAAAATTTGGGTTAAAGTAGTTAGAATTTGGAACAATGTGAAACCAAGTTTTAATGTAAAGTTCTTGATGACCTGAGTATTGTTTTTTGTCTTTGCTCCATCTACAATTCAACCAGAAGGAATTGCAAAGTGCATCAATCTCTTCATTTATTTAAATGGAGATACAGTTTTGCTGGCTTTGAGTTCTACTAATACGCAGATTATAGCATAAACCCAAAACTAGAGTGATAATGTTGTTGTTAAAGTGGATAAAAGTATTTTGAATTTTGACTGTTTATTAACTTTTTGAAATTGAAGGCAGGGAAAGCACTAAAATATCCTGTACACATTAAAAAGGTGTTCACTACAGGGAAAAATATTTCATTAATGGAAAATTGGGATATCTAAAAGGAGAGGTTTAAGAAAAAAATTATTGGTGACAACATTGGCTGCATAGACAGAAACTTTTCTGGATAAACCCAAGGCACTCCAGTTAAGCTGTTTTAGGTAATTCCACTCTCACTTTCATCCTTAAACTAAAACCAGCAAAATTCCTTCCCAGCACCCCTCTCCCAGCAAACAGCTCCTGCTCCACAGATATTTAACCAGGATATCCCAGCCAGCGCTTTTCTTTATATCCTTGATGGTTTTTGTCTGTACTTTGGGGTTCTTCAGGCAGTTTTTCCTGCTTGCAGAGGAAGATGCACAGCAGAAGATTTGGGATTAAAGAGACAATAAAATGTCCCAACCGCTGCCGTGTGGCGGAGACCAGGGCACGGATTTAGTGCTAACAACAGAAAATAGGAGAGCTTTGTAGCAATTAAAGCTGAGCAAAACCCACTGAATGCTGGAGAAAATATAGTGGGGAAAAATCACTGTGGTGTTACGAGTCTAAAAACAAAAATCAATATTCTTATTGTTCCCTGCAAGAGTCTCACAAGGAGGGAAGAGCCGTGCCCAAGACCCTGTCTGGCTGCAAAATAAAAGATTAGCAGTTAGATCCTTATCAAAAATGGGACAGGGAAGCTTTTGTTTAAAAGGCCCACTTGAACCAAAGCTCTCCTGGCTGATTACTGCTGTTAGGATTTGAAACTGCTACTATTGTATAATATAGCATTTAAAAGAGATATGGCTGCTGACATGAGCTAGTTGGCAGCAAATAAGTGTGCTTTAAATAATTGTATTAATTTCTACAAGAAGTAATACTAAGTTAAAGCTGTATTTGTGTGCAGATATATGTGTGTGCGTGCACACGTGTGTTAGCAGGTTTCACGCCAAGGAAAGAGGCTGCTGGTGAAAATTTGGTGATAAATGTCTCAGCTTCCTCCTAGAGTTTTTCTTTTCCATCCTGGCATCACAAATAAAATCTCCTCTGTATTGTACACTGCTGCTCTGTACAGTAATGCCTTTGTTGCCACTATGGCTCTTGCTTAAGCATCTGACTACAGTAATTGTTTTATACATTAACTGTACTCCCTGATGGTTGCTCTATTATCTTTTTCTTTTTTTCCAAAATGGTGCTTGCAGATATTAGCAGCTTGATTACTCGTTTTATAAACAATTTCAACACTGTGTCAGGGCTGATTTGGGCAGTGGGGTGGTGTTGTTGGCAACAGTGGGGTTGAGTTTCTGTGGTGCTTTGGTGCTTCACAGCAGCTCCGAAGCCTCGAGGAGATGTGGTTTCAACCCAAATTGCACGTTGACAATCCATAGAATGGAGGCCCTTGGCTGCAGAGAAGCATTTGCATTCAGCTGCCATCAGGGCCAACGCTGGGCAAAAGTAATTCGTGAAAAACAGGCGTGGAAATGATGGATTAGAAAAGGGAGAGGGATGCACCAAATCCCTGCGAGGCAGCGCCACGGCTCCTGTAAGCACCGTGTGTGTGTGTGTGTGTGTGTGCACATGCAGTAGAGAGGGAGCTCAGGAAGGCAGCACCAAATCTGAGATGCCTGCACACCAGTGCCTTTCAGACATGAGCCATTTCCAGTGGGAAGTGGAAGGGATCTGGCCCTGGAAGGGGCAGGCGAGGTTTTTGCAGCACAAAGCGCTCCCCTGCCTTTGCTCATGCGTCACTTCTGTCACCAAAAGGAAAATCAGAGTGTGATGCCAGTTATTAAATATCTTCATTATAAGGGCATTCCTTCCAGCTGACTTTCAATTTTGTTGTATCTAGGGGCCCAGTGTTAATAAGGACAAGTGTTCTTAAAAACACTGACTATTGAAATCCTTATAAATAATATGCAGCTTCCTGCCTCTGATTGATAGATATATTGTACAGCCGAGCCACCATAAAGGCAATAAATACATGTACTGTTAAGGGTCATGAGTCTCAAAATTAAATCGAATGCAGAAATTGAGTCTTGACAGAATCTGAAGGGATAATGTCTTAGCTTCTCCAATTACGCAGTTCAACATTTGGATAAATCATGTGAAAGTAAGTATTTAGCCCCATTTTTCATAATCACTATTAATGAGAACAAAATGGGAGCTGAGGGCAGAGGGAGAGAATTTTGACAAGATAAATAGCATATGGGGTGTGTTGTCAGCCACAGAAAATCAAGGCTGTTTAAACCCCCAAACAGCAGGAAGGGAAAATGCAGGGGGAAAAAAAGTAGAAAGAATAGCGGTCATGTTATTGTCAGCAACAGTCTCTGTGTCAGGACTTTTGAGATCTGCCTTCCCAAACAGCACTTAGGGCACAAAAGTATCATCTAGAGCTCCCCACGATGGTGTGAATGACTGATACCCAGAGCACACCATTTAAATATTGCCTGTTTGCACTCTGCAAGCAGCACTGAAAACACCACTAAAAAAAATTCATTAAAAAACCCACAGATTTTGCTCCCTGACTGGTCCCTGTGGGTGCAAGGCAGGTGGCTGTGTACACCTTCAGTGGCCACCTCTTTGTGTCTGGGCCATAAAACCAGGAGAAGCAGCTTTGCTTGCACAGGGTTTTCTCCAGCTTTGATGCCAGGACACGCGCAGGATGTGCAGGGCTTAAAGCAAGGAGGGGAAGGTATAAATTCCATAGTCATTTTCTATCATCTTGTCTGTCTTTCCTGCTTTTCAAGTTGAAATCACTTTAAGCATCTGCGGCAAAATTATTCTTAGAGAGTCTCTCATTAAATTAGATGTTTCTGAATTGAATTCATTTCCACTCCATTTTGTCAGCTGCTAACGCACCGAGAGCCAGATCCTGCTCAAATTGGCTTTGAGGTTTGGTCCCTCTTTTTTGGGGGGGAAGAAGCTGGGGTTTCACACTTGTGCTGAGTTTTTCCCCACCCTGAATTCCTGCCCTGCATTTTGGATTCTTAGGGAGCATCCACTGCTGTCACTCAGATGCTGCCAGTGGCTGAACCCTCATATTACAAATCCTAATGACTCACTAGGATCCAAATTATATCAGAATATTCCTACAATACAAAGTACAAGGCCACCTTTTGTCACTGAATTAGAGCTACAACATCCCCATGAAAGTCCCCAGCAGTCTGTGCTCTGAGCCACACACATGTTCTGTGCTGCTCCGAAGATGAGCATTATGCTCTAAACCTCTGCTTTCAGCCATAAATATCCCAGCAATCCAGGGGCAAAGGGACTGTTTCGATATCTCATGCAACATTAGCAGCTCACAGATTAAGCACGTGGGGCCTGGGAGATTATCTCCTTGAATCAATATAAGGCAGGGAAGCAAACAAACAGCTGGCCGGGTTACCCAAAATAAAAGCGTTTGATTGTGGCAAGCTTCAAAGCAACTGGTTGACACGAAATAGGTTGGGTGCCCTCCCCTGCTGTGCCCGAGGAGCAGAGGGTAGCAGGGAAATAAATAAACATCTAAAAATTACTGCTTACTCCTCCCCCTGCTGACAAGCCACCTCCCAAAGAAAAGCAGGGAAGCAAGGAAAAGCGCCCCAGAACATATGGCAGAATCAAGCACAGGATCCCCGTAGGTTTGGGTTGTACAAGTAAATATTAATCTGGGGGGGATAGTGGGGGCTGAGATCAAAAGAGCTGCTCCCGTTTCTATAGGGAAAGGGAGCGCTTTGATGTCACAGCGTCTTCCCTGCGCCACCTAATGAACTGAAATTGTGACACAGTGACATCCTGCAAGGTTTGAAAGCACTCAGCACAATGACACATCTTTGGGGCTTGCTGCTCTCTTTTTCCAGCAGCCTCCTGTGCCAGGGGAAGGGTTCTGCTGGTGAGGGTGGAATAGAGGCGGAGGAGACAGAGGGGGCTTTGGGGAGTGAGAGTTGAGCGCTTCTCCCTCAGCTGCACATGAGGAGAGCTAAAGGGACTCGCTCCAGGTCATGCCTGACTGGGAAGGATGAGGTAGGGATGCAAACAGAGGGAAGCAACTTGGCAGAGCTTGAGCGAGCCCAAAGCCCCCACCATCCAAGGCTGGCAGGACCAGAGTCATCCTCACCCCACACTTTTTGCCTTCCGTCCTACAGCACCCAGCTGGAGCCACAGCACCCTCGGGGGATAATGGACATGAAAAGAGTCTCGGGAAAATGCAGAGTCAGAGGAAGGATGAGCTCCTTGCCCAGGTCCCAGGGAGGCAGAACCTCCTCTTGTTCAGTTCAGGCCAAGAAAATATCCAGCAGATAGAAAAACCAACCTCACACAGGCTTTGAGCCTGGGCTTGGTCAAACAAAGGCCCTGAATATTTCACCCAGGCTCCCAAGAGAAAAATACTGGAACAAAACCCTGTGCCCCCACCCCAAGGAGTGCAGGGAAGAGCAGGGAATACCCTGCACAGCTGCCCAAACCCCCATTCTGGGTGTCATGTGCTCTGGGGAGGAAACCAGAGAGAATGAAAATGAAATGAATCCTGATAAACTGTGCAGTGAAACTCTCAGGGCAGGCAGGGAGGAAAGATGTGAAAGTGGGAAGAAGAGATGGTCTTTGTTAAGAAGGATGATTTTGGGTGATTTTGTCTCCTCCATTGCAGGTTGCCCTGCCATTACCTGTGGAGTGTGGGCTGGTTTATTGGTCGTTACTGGGAGCACCTCCTTACCCATCCTGTGGCTCCTGGCAAGGACATGGTTCCCAGCAGACCCTGGGCAACACCACCAGTCAGGGCTGCACACAGTGCTCAGCCAGCACAGGGTTAAATCCAGTTAATCCCAGGGATTTACTCTGGATTAACCGGGGGAACTGAGAGCAGCATTTGGCCCTGTGTAAAAGGGTCGGGCCAGGATTTCAAGTGCAGAGGAAACCCAACAGCATCACCTGCTCAGAGAGTCACAGAGCTGGGTAAGAGAGTTGCTGAGGCAAGTTAGGAAATGTAATAGAGCAAGAGAGAGCTGCTGAACCAGGCAGGGAACTGAAACTTTATTCAGTCATCTGCTTTACTTATTTCACAGCGAGGAAATCTATCTATCCCTTAGATTTGTTTGTGCAGTGAAAGCTCTGTGTTGCCACGAGGCAAAGAAATGGTTAGAGAGAATCAAAAGGGTGATGCTGAGCTGCAACCTGCCTTAAAATGCTGCACCCACGTAAGGAGAATAAAACCAGGAATTAGGGAAAAGAGCTCCGTGGCTTTTCTGAAGCCAAAGTGGTCTGATTGCTTTTCACCAAGACACTGGGATTAGGAAAGCATTAATGGGAACGACAGTTTGATGGGTTTTAGCAAAGCATCATGGCACTGTGACCTCAACTTTCCAAAAAATACCATATTTGGGTATGTGCACATGGAAATCCATGTACAGACACACCCACAGGCAGAGCAGGGAAGCATGCAAGGACTCTGTGTGTCGTTGGAACAGCGTGAACAGGGCACTGAGCTGTCCTAGGGAGGGGCACAGAAATGCACCTGCGTGATTTCATCAACTCAGAGGTTTACAGAGGAGTTTGCAATAGGGCTCAGGCATCCTGAGATCCCCCTGCCCCCTGAATCTGGGAAGAAAGGCAGGATGGCTCCCAGCACACATCCACCCCTGTGGGAAATGGATTCTGGAGCAAGGGAAAGGATCAATCACATGGAGCTTCTTTTATAGGAAAAACTGCACAGAATTGACTGGGGCTCCCAGATGTTGCATGTAGAAATATTCAATAATAATGATAATAATTATAATAATAATAACAACAATAATAATTCAGTGGGGAAAGGCTCATCTTGAGCAAATTAAAGCAACCTTGGTGTAGCCTCGGGGTAGGTGGCTCCACATAAAATCATGTCGTGGTGCTGTGGTGTCCAGGACAGGGTGTCAGCACCCATGGGAAGCACCAAGGGCCACCCATCACCACCCTGCACCCCTGTGCAGGGAAAGCACCAAGATGGGAAGTGATAAATAACCTGTGTCTCATGGAGGGATGTTTCTGGGTGTGAATTAGAGCCTCACCAGCCTCCAGCAAGATGCCCCTTCCACAGCACGGCAGCGCCGATCTAGGACAGGTTTCCCTTCAGAAATGCCATTCCCCAAATCCCACTCAGACTCAGCTAAGCTGCATTTCATTATTTTTTTTTCCCCAAATCAGCCTTATGCAGATTCCACCCTCTCCACTGGTTAACTCCTGCAGCACCAGGACACACAAAATACCTTTAAGGGCTTCAGGAGGCTTTTGGTCATGGGAATCCTAAGATTTTGAGACACGACAAGCACCTTAGTGAGTCTGTCTGGTAGTTTGATTTTTAAAAATTGGCACAGAGGTCTGGGTGCCTTAACAGCCATTTTCCTCATGTTTCTGATATCACAAGACTTCTTTGCATTAAAGATGTGCTGTTTGTAGAGCATTAAGGGTGTTGTGCCAGCCTGCATTAAGAATGGAGATGTTTACTGGACCTTCCTTTAGCTCTTAGCTATATTTCACTAATAAAGTGTGCCTTAACCACCATCCAATTTACCCAGGAATATCTTTGAGTAACTCACAGTAATTTCATATTTGATTTGTGCCGACAGCAGATGTGGCCATTCCCTTAGCTGGGCAGAGGGACAGAGCAGGGGGACACTAATCTTTCTGTGAGCTTCCCATGACGGATACCTCAGTGCCTAAATCAAGGCAGTGATGCTTGAACTAAAAGTTCAAAATTAGGAAGGAAGAGGAAGTTCAGAAACGATGAGGAGCAGGTTGCATCATCAGATCCTGCCAAGTCGGTGTCTCAGGACGGTTTTAGAAATCCTGAACACGATTTAGGCATCCTGCTGGGCGTATGAGTCCTGAATGGGAATCCTGTTCACAACCCTTGTTTTGCTGCATGGATAACACGGGAAAACGCAGTCAGCCAACCCCAAATGATGGTCCTTGCACTGCCGTGACCACGGGGCTGATCCTGACGTGGGACAGAGCAACCCCCTACCCCGGCGTGACACGAGTGGGATGTGGCTGCAATTGGAGCTGGCAGGAGCCGGCAGGGCGATTACTGGGCAGGGCAGCTGGGATGGGATCCTGGGTGCGGCAGGAGGGGGGGGGATGCTGCACCCTGCCTGCACCCATCCCATGCCCATCCCATCCTTATCCTGCTCCCGTCCCATTCCTATCCTATTCCTATCCCGCATCTATCCCATGCCCATCCCATCCTTATCGCGCCCCCACCCCGTCCCCATCCCGCACCCCCGATCCCGATCCCGCACCCCCGATCCCGATCCCGATCCCGATCCCGATCCCGATCCCGATCCCGATCCCGATCCCGATCCCGATCCCGCCCGGTCCCTCCGCCGCCGCTCCGGGCAGGCCCGTGCGGGTGCTGCCCCCTGCCGGCGCCGCGCGCCCCTGCAGCCGCCCCGGTTGCCGCGGTAACGGCGCGGGAGGAGGGGGCGGCTCGGGGCCACCGGCGGGACCGGAGGGTCCCATCCCGGCCCCACGGGGCCGTCCCGCCGCTGCGGCTGCAGCACAGCCCCCGGGGCAGTCCCGAGCGAGCAGCGCCATCCTCGTCCCCGTTACTCGGGAAGCGGCCGGGGTGCGGAGCAGATTTCCATCCTGTGTTGGGTATTACCTTAACAACGGGCCGGGACAGGGGCAGTGCCGGCAGGCACGGAAATATCCCCGCTTCCGAACATCCCCTCTTCCAAACATCCCCT
Source organism: Corvus moneduloides (assembly GCF_009650955.1). NCBI lineage: Eukaryota > Metazoa > Chordata > Aves > Passeriformes > Corvidae > Corvus > Corvus moneduloides. The sequence continues at coordinate 9,507,842 of NC_045492.1, forward strand.
GCTTCCAAATATCCCCGCTCCCAATATCACCGCCTCCGAATATCCCTGCTTCCAAATGCCATCACCGCTCCCACGTGCTCTACTCGCAGCTGCTGCTCCCCCCTCCCCGTGCGGTTTTTCCAAGCCCCCCAAATGCCCAGCGTGGGATTCCCCCTCCTGCCGTGTCTCGCTCCCACACGGAGCGTTGGGAGCGCGGTGGGAATTGTCCCGTGTGCTCCGGCGAGTGCTGGCTCACGCCCAAAGCGGGGTGCCCGCCACCGGCAGCCCCCTCCCTGCTGCCTGATGAGGATTCGGCCCGCATGTGGGCGGAGGAGGGCTGAGCATCCCGGCGTGCGCCCGCCCCAAATTGCAGCCCATGGCTGCGCTGCAGCGGCCATCTGGGTGGGGAACAACAGGCCGAGCACTGCCAGCATCGCCAGCACAGCAGGGGGATGCAGAAATGCCGGGAAGAAGGAAGGAGGTTGGGATGGGCGGGATGGGAGCGGTGGTCCCAGTGAGGCCACAGCCCCGTGCTGCAGCTCTCGAGCCCCCAAGAGCAGGTTCCTGCCCGGAGAAGGTTCCCTGCTCCCATCTCTCACTGCACAGAAGCATTACGGTTTGCAAGGATTCCCCCCTCATAAATTAGTATCTTCCAGCTGTTTCCTTCCACATAAAATCTCTTCTATTTCTTCTCTTATTGCTTTATATAAACAAACATGAGAGCGGCTCATTCTAAATAAAGTTATTTGTCTAAGTAAATTAATATATCATATTCTCTCCTGAAATATAGAGAGCTATTTGTCTCCAGAGAAATCATGTTGAGTGACATAGTATAACCCTATTCATTTGCATATGCAGATATGTCTAATTATTCAACTTGCAATTAAAGGCTTGTGTGTCAGCAAATGAGACTAATTAGAATCATAGAATCATGGAATCGTTTAGGTTGGAAAAGCCCTCTAAGATCATCAAGTCCAACCGTTCCCCCAGCACTGCCAAGCCCATCACTAAACCACGTCCCCAGCTGCCACATCCACACGGCTTTTAAACCCTGCAGGGATGGGGACTCCACCAGTGCCCTGGACAGCCTGTGCCAGTGCTGGACAACCCTTCCAGTGAAGAAATTTTCCTTAATAACCAATCTAAACCTACCCTGGTGCAACTTGAGGACATTTCTTCTTGTTCTGTTGCTTCTCACCTGGGAAAAGAGACTGACCCCCACCTGGCTACCACCTCCTTGCAGGTAGGTGTAGAGAGCAAAAAGGTTTGACATTACAAGCAATAGAATTAAAGGAATGGTTAATATTGCACCATCCTCAGGATTTTCAGTAGCCCTGTCCCAGTTTCCCAGTTGCCTGAAGGAAGGCAGCGAGGCACCTTCCACAAGCAGACTCACTTTTACACTGTGAAGAATGATTGAATGATGTGTCACATCTCCACAGTGTGACACACAGCCCACCACCACATCAGCCCTGCTCCTGCAGGACCTGTGCCCCTCCCTCTCGTGATTGTCCCAGGTCACCCACCCTGCTTAAAATCAGGAGAGATGGATAAATCCTGGAAGCGATTGAATTAGGAACAAAACTATTTGTATCTGGAGACTGCTGAAACAAGACCTTTTGGCCTTTTCTTCAAAAACTCCAGCTAGATTTGTTAGATTATGGTTGGGAAGAAATCTTCAAGTTGTTCATCAGATTGTTATTCACAGAACAATATAAATAACATTTATCATGGTCACTCAGGACAATGTTTTCACAGTATGCACTTTGCAAACCAAAATAAATGCATTTTCAGGTAACAAGTTCATTTTCAAAACTATATTAGTTCTGGTGGAGCCACAGACAATTTTTCATGGGTATAATGCAGAGTATACGCAGAAATTATATTTAAGAAAAGTAAAAATGATCACATTTTGATAATTTTCAAGCCAATACCTCAGGTAGACATGTCAGCCAGGTTTCACAGTACAGGAACACAAACCACATCTCTCCCATTTCTGATGACTACCTTCCAATGAGAAAAATTATTCTCTGGATGTGCCTTGTCTTGATTTGAAAATAAAACAGGACTTAAAATGAAAGAAAGGGAAATGAAACAGTATTATCAATGCAAAACGGTGGCTTGTTCTGTTGTTTTTCTTTCGGTGAAAGGAAAAGGAGAAGAAAGAAAATTAATTTCTAGTTAATCCAAATAGCTTGGAAATTGTTATATTTATCTGTTGGGTGAGGAGAGAAACATTGAAGGGAAAAAACATCTCTGTCCAGAAGCACCTCGCTGAAAACATATTTTATAAGCATCATTCTGCCTTTTCTATCTGTTCTGACATTTCAAGGGTGAAAAAGCACCAGCACAAAATTGTAGGAGCACTTTATAGGTCCACAGATCTGGGTGTGAGAAGTCAGGCTTTTCAGCTTTTCAGGAGACCCAAGATTCCTCTCAGGACCCCAAATAAGAGCTGCATTTTCACAGAAACTCAAACTCATTTGCTCTGCCCGTAGTGCTTATGGCACCTTTCAGAGTTCAGCAGCTCTGGGCACTTGGGGGCTCGGAATGTCCTCTCTGTTCTGTTTCTGTATTACTCAGTTTAGTGGGATCTCATCCATCGCTGGGGCTCTCAATGCTTTTACAGCAATAGCTGGCCTTCTCCCTCTTCAGCACATCGACTGGAAATTGAAATGATCAGGCCACAAACAGGGCTGTTGGTCCTGGCCTGGCTCCTGTTGCCTCCTGCATCGTGCATCTGGCTGGATCACAGGGGCCTTAAATCATTTTTAGCATCTAGGGATCACTGACAGGAGTAAATAAGTATTCTATAACCTTCCCCAAAAAGCATAACAAAATAATAACGGGGAAATGAGGTTAAGTGAAACCATTTCAATAATGTTATAGGCCTGCCTTCAATCAATGAACGCTGGGAGATTCAGTGTCTTCAGAGGCTGTGATTTCATTTGAGCTCCCTCCACTGCTGAACTTCTCTTCACAAAGCAATAAGTTAAAGACTTAGCAGTAGATTCATAATACATCTAAAATGTACCTTTTGTGTTTAATAGTCACTGGAATGGTTGACTTTGCTGGGTTTGGTTATCGGGAGGAATAATAGTTTTCAGTTTCATTGAAGCATAAGATATAATTCCATTATCTTTTCTTTTCTTTTCTTTTTTTTTTTTTTTTTTTTTTTTTTTTTTTTTGATAAAATAGTCTGGAAGAAGTAGAGCAAAATGGGAGAAGAAATGATTCTACAGACATTGTTAATTATGTATCCATCATATAAAATAGCAATAATAGCATAATAATTTTTCATTAAATAGGGCACAGGAATATTTGCAATCTCATACTGTCAAGTAAGAAATGGCTTTAAAAAAACCCCACTTATTCTATTTCAATAACACAAACTATTTTTGGAGCAATTAACACTAAATTTAGGTGCCTACTAAGTAAGAATTTGATGGTTTGTGCTTTGCTCTATACACTTTAAGCCCAAATTCAGTCCCTTTAACTTCACAGGCTTAAAAGTTAGGCACCTGCTCTAAATAGGCACCTGAACCAGCAATATGGTTCAGGGACAGGCACCTTGGACTTGGTCTTTGCCACCAACCTGCTCTGTTTTCCAGCCCCTATCTGGCTGCAGAACAATTGCATCACCTTATTTTAAATGAATATAATTGAGAGAGGTGCCACCCTATTCTCCCTGCAGGGAGCATCTGTTGAGCATTGATCTTAATTTCAGGTGGTTCAGGGTGGAAATGAACTGACTCCAAGAAACTGCCAGTATTTCATCTGGAACGCAAAGCTCCTGGTGCCTGGTACAATGTTCAGGGGGCAGGTTCAGAGAGCAGCATGGTGGAACATTTCCTTAGGTCTGCTTTTCCTGGTTCTGTGGAATACAACAATTTTTGAAGATGCTCTCAGTTAGAAAAACTCACTGATGAACTGGGTAACTCTGAGGCACCTCAGCTTTTTTCCTCTATGAGTTTATCCCACGTGTCTGTCAAGGAATGCCATGCTCCATGGAATGGGAAAATCCCTTTGCAGGCACAGAGAGTTTTCTCATTCAAACAAAACCCAGCAGTTCTCATTCCAACAAAACTCAGCAAAGCAGACCCATCCCGCAAAACACAGAACAAGGTTTGGTCCTTGCAGAGGTCCAGCATTAGAAAGGGAAATGATTGCTGGTGAAAAACACAGACCATTTGATATAAAGAGCATGAGAAGAAGGAAAGAAGCTGCTGCTGCTGCTACCGCTGCAGCTTTAAATTAAAATGCTGCATCAGCCAGTCCCTGAGGACTTGATAGAAATCTAATTAGTCAGACAATCTGGCACCAAATGTCCTAATTTCCCCAATCCATGTGGGATTTGTGTATTCTCTTATTCACTGCAGTTCTAAATTTCAACCTGAGCCTTTCTAACCCCTCTCTTTTTTCAGTGCAGACATGGGACTCCAGAGAAGGTGATCCCTATCAAAACCTAATTGTTTTTATAAACCTTTAATTAATTAGACTCAGGCTCATGAAAGACACTTAAAATATTAACAGTTTGTTTAGAGACAAGTGCTGGATGAGGATTGCTGCAGCCTTGTATTTCCATGAGAAACCCAAATGTAATTAATGTGGGTGGGCACAGGCTCCATGTGGGGTCCTGAACTGGGAGTCCTCCCCAAAACACACTGGGACCAGCACAAGGAGTGTGGGCTGGGCCATGGCCAGGAGGATGGAAACAATGTGGACCCTCTGCAGCCAAGGGTAAGGGCAGGAGCAGCCCTGGAGTGGTGGATTTTAAGAAAAGCTCTGGAAAGGCCCCAGGGTGCCCCCCAGGGTGGCTGTAGAGGGCACAGTGAGGACAGCAGGCTCGGGAGGCAATTAACCCTGTCGGGGGGACCATGAGCTCCTGGAGCAAGGTGCTGAGCACCTTTGAATCCCCCTGGCACCCTTGGAGAGTGAGGATCCTGGCTCACACGGGATTAAGCCATTCGGGAGAAACAGATTTGATTTTTTTTTTTTCTTTATTTTTTTTCTCCAGAGCAGCTATGACCTGTCATGTCAAAGCTTTTTATTAAAGTCTCTTAATCCCCAGATTATCACCACAATAGTTTCACAGGCCCATTCCAGATAAGGCAGGCCCCATTGTGGAGATGCACATTGGAGGAGTTTTAATCTGCAAATTATTGGCATGCAAGACCATGAGGGGCTGCTTTGCTGTGTTGCCCGTTGCGTCAAGGGGAATTGAATATTTATAAAGACGACTTCAAATGGGCCATGCACTGTATTCCTCCCACATATGTGCAATCCCCATGTGGCAGAGGGGCCCTGCTGAAAGAAAAAAAACCTGCCTTGCCACCACAGCACACACGTGGAAGGCGGGCAGGCTGCGTGGAGAAAGGGTGAGTAGGGCCAGGGGGAAGGGGCTGGTCCTCTCCTCCAAACACCCCATGTCAGCCACAGAGGATGCATGATCTGATTTTTAAGAGAGAAATGATGAAAATGGAAAGGTAGGGTTGAAGATGGAAACTCCATTCTTTCTTGAGTGCCGGGGGAGGACAGCAAGCAGATAAAGTCCCTGACAGGGATCCTTCGCTGACACAAAATATGCCATGTGGAGCGAAGGCTTATGCTGTATACAAAACTAATTAGCAGTTACCTTCTACATTAAAGAACAACTCAAGCATCTGTTTCCCTGAAGCGTTTTCAAAAAAAGACATGGCCCTCTTTAAAATAGCCCGACAGATTTTAAGATGTCACCTCCTGGGTCTGGGGGCTCCCAGAGGAGGTGTTGGGGAGCCCAGGAGTGACCATCCCCTCTGCAAGGTGCTCCCAGGCTGTCAGTGAGCTGCAGGGCAAGGCAGGAGGTCCCTTTCTTTTCCCTGGAGGTGTTTGTACAAACGCCTTGCTGCATCTCACTGTGAGATGCACCAAACAAAACATTAACATGGAAATTCTGTATAAACAGGAATCAATCGGGAGCATCACGAGCCTGAGCGGAGTGGGCTCAGTAAAAAAGGGAGCAAAGCCCCTGGTGCTGAGCTGAACCTCCCCAGCTGCATGAGGGAGGCAGGTTTATAGATACAGATGTATTTGCATATCTGCATTCTGCAAGATGAGCAGCTCCTTCAGGTCTCCCAGCAAAGGTGCTGCTGAACAAAGCCAAATCCTGGCTACCACTCATAAAAATCCTCCTCCTGAGGCTCCTGCTCCGGGTCAGGCTGCGACATCTGTCTGGGCAGCTCAGCCTCAGCCGCAATCTGAGAGCTCCTCTGTCAGCAGATGGGGCTGAGGACAGCCCAGGACAGGGCCTGGCTCTCCCTGTGTCATCTCCTGATGCTCCCCAGGCAAGGATGTCACCAGGATGTCACTGGTCACAGATCTGGCTCAGGATCTGCAGGCTTGGACTCAGCCCTGGCTCTGCCACAGCCTTCCCTTACGACCTTGGACCAGCTGCTTAGGTTTCCTCCATACCTGTTTCCCATCTGTTAGCAAATGGCCGGCTATATTAAAGGGTTCCTGGGAAGATAAGTAAACTGTGAGGCCATTATTAGCTATTACACTGATAGGGCCCAAATGTTCCTATTTTCTGTAACAGCTCAAGAACTTAAGCAGGCACTAAAAGGCTCTGGGAAAATAGAGCTTTGCCTTTCTGGGGTGCTCTCTCAAAGGAGGGTGGTGTGTCTTCCTCTAGAGCCAGCTCTCCATGTATTGTATGAAATTGCAATGCCCTTATTTTCCCTAACAGCCTTCGTTCCAGCCTGTGAAATGGCCTTTGGCTTGTGGAAACCTTCCAATGTGCTCAGTGTTACCTGCAATGCCTGCGTTAATCATAATGTGCAGGTGCCAGAGCCTCCAAAGGGAAGGAGGACGGAGAGGCCGGATAATTGATCGCTACATGGCCCCAGCAGGAGCTGTTTCATTAGTCCAAAAATTACTTCCTTTCTGGTTCCCAAAGTTCTTGGGAGTACAAAACAGGAGAGAAGGTTGTCTGTGAATCATCTGTCATCTCTTTTGGCTACAACCTTCTCATGACTCGTGGAAAAAAAAATTATAAATGAAGTGTGGAGGTGGGGGAAGTGACTAATTGAGTGCAATAATTAAACACAGATCCCAAAAAAGCTGAGAATGTTTCTTCAGCCATCAGCACCCTGAGTGAGGGGTGGGAATGCCTCCAGGATTTGCCAGGACTCACCTACTGTGGAGCAGCAGTGTAAGGAGCAGCAGCATCTGGCAGGATGCAGCAGAGGGTTTTCATGTGATGCAGCCAATGCAAAATGCTGGGGTTGGACGTGCTCAGGCCTGGGCAGTGGAGCTGATGCAGGGAATTGGCTCTCGTTGCCCTGTTTGGAAGAAGCCAAAATAAAGGAGGGTTTAGTGCTGCAAGGAAATATAAGGTGAGGAGTAACATCAGCAGGCAAAGTCAGAGCATCTTGTGCTCACCTGGGCCACCAGATTTGCAGACAAGGCCACCAGCTGCCCCCAGACACGTGAATGCACTAAATTAAACTGGTACCCACCTTGGAAAACTTCCACTCCAGCCAATAATATTTGCAGGATGAAATACCAGCATCAACATATCCCATGTGCCAAGCAGAATCATTTGTCTCCAGTTGTTCCCTCTCCGGTTTCATTAATAAAGGCAGCTGAAGAAGCACTGAGCACATTCCCTTTCAGAAATCTCCCCAAACTTGGTGACATTTGGAACACATGAGGCAGCTGCACTGTGAGATAACGTTAAATGATGTATTCAGACACGGCTCGGCTGGGAAGGTTGCATCTTTCACAGGAGCCTGGCGCCGAAACCTGTGTTGTGATCCTTAAACGTGGAATTACTCTTCCTCCTGGTTCACACATATTGATGAATACACTGGAGAGATGGCCGGATTTCTGCAGAGCCCTGTGCTTTCTTTTCCTGACACATGGATCCCCCTGCCAACACCACAGACCTAATTAGTGCTCCCTTATTTCTGTTCACCGGCGAGGAAGCATGTGGCACCTTTCCACAAGCCTATAAATGCTCTCTCGACACAGACAGGCACCATATTGCAATGGGTGGGACAGAACCTTGGTGGAACTGGCACTTCCAGTGAGGTTTAATGTCATGGTAGCCAAAACAAGAGGGGCCATCACCCCAAACACAGGCTGGCACAACGAGGTGAGGGATGCAGTTCTGAGTTTCCTATCCTTTACCCACCATGTCCCTGTCCCCTAAAAGCCACACACTCCGCTCCTGGGTCAGCTGTTGAAACTGGACTTGTGTATTGTCAAAAAATCCAGGATCAAGGCTTGGTCATAAAGGCAGATGTGATTTGTGCAGTTTAATATAATACAGCAGATGCAAGAGCTGGGAGGAAGAGATGGCAGGGACAGGATGGACCCTGGAGACCCAGCTCTGAGAAAGGAGAATTAGGAAACCCCTTAAATGAAACAGAAAGAGGGCAGGGGCATATCTGCCTTCAGTTCTCCTCCAAGCAGAACAAGGCACATCCGCTCCCAAACCTGGCCAGCCCTGCAGGTCAGAAATATTGTGTGAATATACACTCGAGGTTATTGTTCTTCCCATGCTGGGGAGAGTTATTTGGAGTCTCCTGCTGGCGTTAAATTAAATTACCCATATAAATAGCACCGGAGGTGACGGACAATAAATCCCACTGCTATGCAAGCAGGCTGCTGCAGTGGGCTGAAAGGTAGAGCTATTGTAACATTCCCTAAAAGGCACCTATTAAGTTACATCTCATCAGACTTCACCTGGTGTAAGTTACTTTACAGCCCTCCCCCTGCAATGATATCCAGCTCCTGCTGTACAAGAGCCAAGCCTACCAAATGCCTAAGGAGTGAATAGCAAAGTGCCTTAATTATTCTTACAGTGTTATTTTTGGGTTTCCACTAATTTTGCTAAAAATCCATTTGAGTGTCTCTATACTTAAATTTCTAACATTTTAAAATAGTGTTTCTTATATATATATAAAAGGCCTGCTCAACAATTACTTTCTTTTTTTCTTTCCCCTTAAATATCCATCTCACTTTGCAAGGTTACTCCCTACTGCTCCTTTTTAAGATTAAAACAAGAAGTTAAAACAAGTGAGAGAATGAATTTTCCCCAGGGAAGCGAACAAAATTCATAGGCCAGCAAGCAGCTTCTCAGGGAGCAGTGATGCCAGACACATAGAGGTGATGTAAAATGCTTGAAATTAGGAATATATGTAGTGTTCAGAAAACAACAACAGCGACAGGCTCGGCAGTTTCGTGTTTCACAGGGACATGGGTGTCATTACTGGGTTGGTACCCACCAAATAAAAGCACAGATAGAGTGAGAGGAAAATTGGAGGCTTCTTTTTTAAAAAAACAGAATCTCTCTAAGGCAAATTAACCCCTGATGTAAGCCCACTAAATCTGATGGTGCTACTGGGCAACCAAAGACAACCTGGCTCTTTTTCTTTGTTTTCCACTTATTTTAGAGGAGACAGCCTATTTTTATGCTGCTGGCCGAGAGAGAGAGAGTGTGAGGACTGATAGTCAATTCAAGGCTGTAAAGTGCTGCATTGCTGTGAAGTATTTAATTTAGATCCTTTTTGTGTTTCTGGGGACGTAGCCTGAGCTGTCTACAAGAAAAAAGGTGAGGTGCAGCTCAGAAATTGCAGCAATGTAAAAAATTAGGGGGGATAAAAAAAAAAAAAAAGACAAGAAAATGAAATGACAACAAAAACCTATCACAGAGTGTGAAATTCACCTGGATCCCTCCTAAGGGGTTTGCACATTTGTGTGATTAGAGTCATATTTATAGGAAAATCTTGTCACTTCTCCTCACACTCTGTGGGGCTGTAAAACATATCACTGCTGCTCTCAGGTTTTGGAAGAAGCTGCTGGAAACAGGTGAATCTGTGCAGGAGGGGCAAAGCCTGTGGTCCAGGAGGACCCTACCCACCTAAAGGGTCCTGAATAATATACAAGAGCAGGATTTCCTCCTGGTAACCTGTAAGAAATGCAGGCTGGCATTAAAATTAACAAACAAGCAAAGAAAAACTCCATTAAAAACTCACACCCTCCTTAGCAGAACCTTGCTCAGCTGTCAAGTTAAAAATCTCCATGTTCTCCAGAAGATTTATAAAATATTTTAATTATAATTGCTGCAACCAGTGACATCCCAAGCACTTTGTGTGCTGCTCAAGGAACAAGTGGTCACATGAATAAACAGGAGAGCAAGAGGAAGAGCCAGAGGGAGTGGAAGAAGTGATAAAGAGGCAAAACAAAAGAGAAGAAGAACCCAAGCCTGTGCTGCCAATCTTTCTGCTCATCTACACTGATATTTGATTTCTGAGCATGTCATAACACAGCATTGATAGATCTATTTCTGTTACAGGGCTGTCCAGTTTTATAAATTTCAAGTTGCCAGTGCTGCGCTGTGAAACCTCACCCAACCCATTTTCCCCAGGAGGAGCTCCTCAGGCAGAAATGGGGATATTTGTTTTTCTGGTTGTCACAGGGATGTGTTGGGAACCTAATATATATACATTAAAAAAGAAAAGGCATGCAGAAAGCAGCCAGAGCCCTGAACCAAGGATAAGAGCCTAAACAAGTGCACTGAAGTGTAAGGTTAAACGGAGAGGGAAAAGCCATTAGGGACAGTAGAGCTTTGGAAAAGTGTAGAAATAATTCTTTAGGAGAGAGGGGTGGTGAAGTATATCTTAAAGACAGAGAAGTCATAAAAACATGGAGAGCTATTGTTAGAGCTGAAGACAATACAAATTACTTCCCCCAGTCAAAACCCACTCTGGCAGAGATCTCTGGTCTGGAGTAGGATGGTATTTCTGACTGCAAACTCCTTTCAAGGCCTGGCTGCCTGAACACAAACAGAAGCAACATTGTCACCACAAAAATAATAAAACAGCAATCGTTTTGTTGGCTTGTCACATATTACAGCTAATTATTTAATTACTCCAATTTAAAATTTTACTAGATTTAGCATCAAAGCATAAAAATCTAGTGATTGCAGTGTCAGAAAGGAATAATATAATTAACGTATTTAGTAGTAACATATTAAACTGTTGATTGCACTGCATTAATCAGCAGAGGTGATACGATCCATGGGAGCTATATGGAACACAGACCTGTGTGGGACTGGGCTGCCTTCCTCCCCATCCCATCCCTTACACATCCACGGGATGGGAGGTGCTGGTGTGGAGGAGGGTATGAGGAGGCAGGCAGGCCCTTTCCTCCTGCAAGGGTCTGCGCAGGCAAACTGAGATGAGCTGATGGCATCACACGCCGAGCGCTCTGCACCATCCCCACAGCCAGGCCCAAAGCACAGGTGACAAATCTGGGGACATAGCAGACTGTGAAGGCTCTTTTCCCCAGGGATGTGCTGGAGGTCCCCTAAAGCTGCTTGAGTTTGCCCAGACCTGAGCGCACAGACCTCAGCTTCCCACTGTTCCTCCCACAGGGACACCCGACTCAGATTGAAGCATTTAAATGAACTAACTGGAATTTAAATGAAATAACTGGAGTTATCCACAACACACCAAGTTCAGAAGCAGTTGGGGGATGCTCCTGAGGCAAAAAAATTATTTTTACAGTCACCTCCAGAACTGGCTTGCTGGTCACCCAGCAATTAGAAATAGAGAAATCGTTTCTGCCTGACATAACCCAATGACATTTCTCTTTCCCTCCATGGCTCCAGAGCCAGGCAGCCAACAGAGGGAGCATGAATTCCTGAGCAGCACAACGTGCCTGGACTCTGCCATCCCCTCGGCTGTTTGACTGCTGATCATGCTGGCACACGAACCAGGAGGCAGCAAAAGGTGCCAGCCTTGGAGGAGTAATGTGCTCTGAACTCCCTTCTCCTGCAACAGGACCTAGAACAGCTCAGCTCCTCAGAGGACCCTACTCCAAACATGAGCAGTGATCTGAAAATAGGAAAATGAAGCAAGACACCAGTAAAGGCAAGGCCAGTCTGGAAGGAAGGACATGAAACAAGACAGGGTAAGGGTTTACATTTTTGAGCTTAGCTCTCTTCTACAAAATACTTCCCCAGTCAAAAAGGGGAAGGATAGTAGGTGGAAAAGATATCAGATGAAACATACAGACAAAACCGGATGTAACTGCCAAATAATTGCAAAATACACCAATTCATTTTTTCAGATTAATTTCTGTCTGAAAAGACACATTCTGTATTCCCTTTTGTGCCTCTGCAAGCACAGTGGTCTGCTTGCCTTTCTTGTGAGACAAGTCACGTTCTCCAGCATCACAGAAATTCATGCCCATAGCAGAAATGCCCCCTGTACCCGTCCAGGTCCCAGACCCAAATCTCTGCACATGCACTTAGCTCTCCAGCCACCCTTGGGACAGATAAATAAGTGTTTTTCTGTGGTAGAGCTGTTTCTTTATCCCAGCTGCAAGTGCCATTATCCTATAGCTTTATCTAAAAGTTATGGATTTTTGTTAGTATTCACATCACAGCCAGGTTGAACTTCCCAGTGTGCTGCTTCTTACGGACAAGGTGTGTTCCTGAACAAAGTTTGCAGGGTTTCACAACAGCAAGTGAAAGGTGCACGTGGACAGCAGAAGGGCACATCAGGCTCATTCAAACTGCTAAATTCCAGACTGCCCCAGCTGCCTGTGGCTCCTCATCCACACATAAATGAGGCATTGTTGCAAGACGAGCACAAACTGTATTCTTCAAATTAAAAGAAATAATTTACTTAGGGTTTTTTTTTTTTCTTCCCCAAATAACAGAATTCGAATATATTATTTGAAAAATTACATTTTCTTTTTCCACCTCACTGCGTCCAATGATTGTGGTGTGATTATTAAACACTTCATAAATAATAATGTGACATTTTTAGATTGTGTGTCTGATTAAGCAGCCATTCTTCTCTCCCTGACTGCGGCCGTGGACAGATGAGATTGCTGCAGATGCCGCAATCTTTGTGGCTCCTTCCCTGGGGATCAGGGATCAGAAGTCACCCCGTAACCCAATTAAATCTGAGAGGATATGAGCTGATCACTTCAGGCCAGCTCCAAAATTCACAGTTATCCATGGGGCATCCTGGCATGATCTTCTCTGAGCAGCAGCTCTGACCCACGAACGCAGCTTGGTGTATTTTCCAGGGGGGATATTTTACATAGTGAGTCACTTTCTCTACAGTGGGCAATAATTTTCCTCAATTAGGGTTTGGTATTAAGAAGCCTGCTCTAAGAGCAGGCAGTTCCAGATGAAGAGAGAACTAAATCCAGGGAACTGAAATATAAAAGACAGGTGTTATCTACAAGCAAATAAGTGAGCTTGAGAGATAAATACTCTCTCAATGAGCAATCAGAGTCCTTTGAGGATGTTGTTGCCTCCTCGAAAAGTTGACTGCCCCTTTTACACAGTAAAAAAAAATTAGTGAAGTTATTTATTAAATAAAAAGCCAGAATCCAGTGGCACTTATGCCCTGGTTATTCCAGTGCCTTGGATGCAGCTGTGCCTCTCGGAGCTGCCACACAGAGCAGCACAGATGTCCATGACAGGGACCATCTCCTCACCCACATTCCCCCTTGCCTAGTATGGCATTGGGGTGAGTTAATCCCAGGCAGAAAACCCAAATGCTTTCCCTTTTTTTCCTGAGCACAATCACCATTTCAGAAAAAATGACCAAAGAAAGCATCCCCTCTCCATAAACCCTCCCAACCATCTGTCTGGATATCCCTGACCTTTCATATTATGCAGGCGGGAGGTGGAAAGGACGGGGTAAGGAGTGTGGTGGGGGGGAAGTGTGGAAAAATGTCTTTGCTGTAACAATGACTTATTACATTTGGATAATCTCTCTTCTTGTCCCGCTGCTAGCATGGTAATCTCTCTCCACCTCCTGCATGTCAATAATGCAATAACCTGCTCCCCGCCTGCATCAATAACACAACAGCCGCTCTCCGCTTTCACCAGCACTGATGAATTCTAGAATTGCAACAGCTCAGATGGTCCATGCGAGCTCGTCCCTGCCTCCCACCCTCATTACATTTTAATTTCACTTTAAAGACAGTTGCTACCAGCATTGTTTGGCTACAGCTTCTGTAAAATAAGCTCAGGCTGTGTGTGAACTCGGGAGGCTCCTTGGCTCGGCACAGGTGTTGGGATATTTTCTATCAGTGTGGTTTCTTTGTATATTCTCAACTGAAAAATTAAGGCAAGATTTGCCAAAGACTTAACTGGCCAACAGCTCAATGTATTCTCCAAAGAAGCTGCCCCTAAGCCCAGCACTTCTGAAAATCTGTTACTTATGCTCGATGTGGCAGGTCAGATGCTCAGCTCACTGTCCCCATTGCAACCTTCAAATCTGTGCCAGTTACACTGATACCAGTCCACCAGCTATTGATTAATCAGTGTTGGTTTCAAGCATAAACACACCCAAGTGCTCTCCCCAGACATGTTAAGTAAATTATGATTTAAAAAAATTTGATCTGATAACAACAGCTAAAAAATAGTTAAAGCCAAGGTGACAGGATGGAAAAACTATCTGAAAGCATAATCAAGTATGCTTAATATCAGAGAGCATATGGCAAAAAGATCTTGTAAGAGAATCCTTAATACTACAGTGGGCCTCACACACTGATTAATATCGCCTCCTCTGTATAGTCTAGCATGGATAAATTCAAGCAGAAGCTGATAATTTCCAGAAATGCCGCTCCTCATAATGATAGAAGATGAGATTTTGTGAGTTATGTTGAGAATTATTGGCAAAGGTTAGGTGATTTCCCACTGGTGCTAGAGGGAAAACATTGCTTGCAAATTACCAGCATTTGTCAGTACTAATATCACATCCCCCAGCCACCTCAACTGTCAACATTATTAGGTGTCTTTACAGCAAAAAGGGGTGACAATAGTAAGGCTTGATCAGACCTTGAAATTAGAAGAGGAGCATGATATGGAGAATAAAGACGTGGAAATGTGCTTGCAGTGGCTCCTGCCTCAGCTCCCAACATCCCACCCGCCGCTGTGTGGGTGGCACTGCTCACCATGCTCTGCCAATTATCACATTTGCTTCCCTGTTCACTCTCTTCCCATCTCTCCCTCATTCACTGGGCAGATTTCATTGAGCTTCTTCCATCCTCTCTCTTTCCAGTGACTGCTCCGCTTTCACCCAGCTGTCATTAGCCCAGTGGTTTTTTTCCAAGAAGTAAATGCAAGATGCTTTTACAAGAAAAAATGCAAGATGCAAGGCTTTCTGAAAGGTTTCCTGGTGCCTGGGTAATGGCAGGCCTTGATTACTCTCCCACCAGTCCCCTGTACAGCCCTTAGCCACAGAGCACCCAGGATCCCATGGCAAGGAGCCCACAGCTCCCCAGAGGGAGGTGAGAGACAGGGGTCCTTACCAGGCTTTCTCACCCACCCTCCCTCTCACCTGGGCACAGCAGCAACTCTATCTATCCCTTGCAGTATCTTACCCCCTGTTTAAACCTTGAAAGCTTCCAGGATTCCTAGGATGGCAAGGTTTGGATGACTCTGGGGAACAGCCCAACACACAGCTGTATTTACCTGGTCCGTGGGTGCAGGGCTCCTCAGATAAAATCAATACAGGCAGAGGTCTACAGTGCTGGCAGGGTACTAATCATCACTGGTGCTCAGCAATTAATTAGTGTTGTGCTGAAGGGTTGCTAGGGTTTTTTCTCTCCCTGCTTTCCCTCTGTGCACGTCATGGGAAAGGACCTGACAGCACTTGGAATTCAGCTCTGGTGACCTGTCTTTGTTTCAAGCAGGCAAAATAAACCATTACTTCACTCCCTACATCTTCATCTTCCAGGCTGCTCAGCCCATGCAGCTGGGGACAGAGCCCAGCTTTGTCCCTAAGTCAATGCACAAGCTGATGTGCAGTTTGGTGCCCCAACCAAGGAGAGCACATAAAATACTGACATCTGCTCTCATGAGCCTTTCAGCATTAATTTAGCTCGGCCACAACCAGAGATAAAAATCATTTCCATTTGACTCCTCCTTCTGTCAAACTGAATAAAATATAGTTCACTTCTTCACCTCGCCTGGCCCTCGGTGATTAGCATTAGCAAATGCAATCAGCCCGTGGCCACTTCACCACTCTGCATTAATGCAGAACTGGGGGAGGGCCTTGGCTGCTATCAGCACAGAAAGAGAGCCTCACCTTTTAATATGGTCATTCCTCACATGGCTGCCAGTGATAAAAGAAGCTGTTAAAACAGACAGACAGCCCAGCCCAGGCAGAGATGGGAGAATTCTGGTGATTTCCCAGGGAAAGAGAAAGAACGCTCAGCAAACACTGCACAAATCCTCAGGAGTTACAAGCCATGGAGTAAGGAGGTGTTTCTTGCCACGTAGAATCATAGAATCATAGACTGGCCTGAGCTGAAAGGGATCTTAAAGGTCATCTTGTTCCAACCCCTGCCATGGGCAGGGACATCTTCTCCTAGACCAGGCTGCTCCAAGTCCTGTCCAACCTGGTCTTGGACACTTCCAGAGATGGGCCTTCCACAACTTCTCTGGGCAACCTGTGCCAGTCTCTGCTCAGACAACTCTGAATGCAGGTGCATTCTAATTCTGCCAAAACCCTGCATCTGAAGGGCCAAACGACCATCAACCACAAAACAGCTTCCATCTGAGGAAGGCTTGGTTCTTGGATCGTAAAAACCCCAATGTCACCCTGAGCAGTGATAATATGAAAAGTGTCAAGTTTAATGCTAAATATCTGCCTGTGATCCTGTGGTTTTGCAGCACACACCACCCACACAAGCACACATCCAGATAATCTAAGAGTTAATAATCGAGTCTTTGACAGCCTCATTCACCCTCTATAAAATGGGTGAAGGGACACAAGGCTGGTTGCCCTTGGGACTGGACTGTCAGTATTGCTGTGCAGCAGTTGAAAAACTGCACACAGGATCTCAACCCACATTTAGAAGACTTTTTTCCTTAAAACTACTTTCTATGATCCAAAGAGTTGTTGTTTTAAGGCAGTTGAATTCGTTATTCCTCTCAGATAACATTAAATGCTCAAATGCTTTTTTTTCTGTTCTTTTCTTTCCCTACACCCTCCTGTTTGGCAAATAGGACTCTCAAGTCCCTTCTGATCACTAATAACATGGGCTTTCATACCCTCCTGGAACAAGTGAAATTTCTTTGACGTCTTAACTTTGCACAAATAGATTTTAATGAGGGAATATCACCTTGCCTTGAGCTAACTCTCTCTTTGCTCTTCCAAGGCTTTTGTAGTCATTTCCTTACAACTTACAGAACATTAAAGTTCAGCAAAGTGTTTGAACACTGCATACCATTTCCCCAGAACTTTGTTTATTCACTTCAGACTGTCACAGGAGGGGTACACTTTCAAAGATGTGACATAAACCAGGCAAAGGAAGAACATTTTATGCAACCCTCCATTGTCCTGACATGGTCTCTTGTGTCATCCTGGGGAGCTGCATGCAAAGGCACTTCCCATTGGGTGACACTCAGGGTGATGCTGGTAATGTCAATCAGGCTCTGATGTCATGGTGCTCAAAAGGGCTGAGAAGCCAGACAATTCCCATGCTGTCGTTTCCAGAAAGGTCCCCAGCCCAGGGAGACACCAGAGGATGGACTTTTCTCTGAACAGTTTGTCCTCTGGGGTGGAGCAAAGTGTCCCTGTGAAATGTGGCACAGCACTGAGATCCTGGGCGGACGTTCACTGAGCCCATGAGCGGGATTCAGCTGTCCCCCTGCAAACCCTTCCCTCTGCTGATAATTTACTGTAATTAAGCCATATGTAAGACTCTTTCACTCTGTCAGAAGCAGAGACCTTCTGCTGCCCATATGCCAGAAAGATAAATGAAGGGCAAAGCTCCTGTGAAGAAGGCAAACTTTTTACTTCTTGATTAAAAAACAGTACAGACCCTTCTGTAAAGGTGTCTTCTGGTGCCCAGATGTTTTGATAAACGAGCAAGATCCACAGTGAAACACAAGGAGTCCCCAAGAACAGTCAAGAAATAGCTGGTGACCACAGGCTCTGTGTTTCCAGCTGCCCTACAGATGTAGGATTGGGGTTTTACCAGCACTGGGCCCTACCCCTTGCACAGGTCACTGCTGCTAGGGCTGGCTCTGTGCCCAGATTTACACCTGGCTGTAAGGACAGAGCAGCTCAGGGAAGCAGGGAAACAGACACACCCTCCCCAGTGGTGCCCACTGGGAGTGGCAATGGGTACAAATTGAAGTGTGGGAAATTCTGTTTAAATGTGTGGAAAAACATTTTCCTGTGAGGGTGAAGTACAGGAACCAGTTGCTCAGAGGGGTTTCAGAGTCTCCACCCTTGAGGACATTCAAAAGGGGTGTGGGCATGGTCCTGAGGTGGCCCAAGGAGGGCTGGACTAGATGATCTTCAGAGGTCTCTGACACCTCACCAATTCTCTGAGTCTGCTCCATAGTATGGAGGAAGGAGCCTGAATTTTGAGCTTTTTGAGCTGTCAAAACTGAAATTATTCCAATTTCTTAAAATAGCAGAGAAAGGGGAGTTCTCGTCTTATAGACAATTTATTTCTGCAGATTTGCCAGACAGAAGAGAAGAATATCTGCTGTTGTTGATCTCACTGCTCTTCAACAAGTGCAACAACAAAAATCCAAATAAGCTCAAACCTTTCACGGAATCTACGGTAAATTGTTAGCTGATGTGGGTTTTTTAAAATTGTAAATATATAAATAAGAGCAAGAATCTAGAGTTTAGTGCAATAGAAACCGAAAGCTGATTCAGCAGAACAAGGCGTAGTCATAAAAGATTTATTACGCTTTATCAGCAATATCCACAGTCTTTCTGTGATTAGAGTTGCATTGTGTGTAATTATCTTATAGAAATTCTGCTCTTTGATGTGCTTTATCCACCATGCTGAAATACACTTCAATTCTAGTGGGTTTTCATGGCTGACTGGAATTTACATTAATTCCTTTGGGTCTGCAGGGCCAGCCTGGTCTGTCACTAGCAAACTCTTCATAAATATTCATGTTTTGTATATATATGTGTGTGTCTATATAGACACATATATATATTATGTGCAATTTTGTAAAGTGACAGCCCTAGAAACTCTGTTCTCA
This sequence comes from Corvus moneduloides, assembly GCF_009650955.1. Lineage (NCBI taxonomy): Eukaryota > Metazoa > Chordata > Aves > Passeriformes > Corvidae > Corvus > Corvus moneduloides. The sequence goes on from NC_045492.1 coordinate 9,526,857, forward strand.
AAAAAAACCACTGGAAAACAAAGATTCTGCTTTCCCAGGAGTGATCCTTGATTAGTATTTCATAGTCCAGCCTTTCCTCCCTTTTACCATGAATTAGAGACTGATTGAAATGTTTACAGCAATTTGCAAGCAGAGGTTACACTCTGCTTGTAATTTAAAATGTCCAAGTAAATTGAAGAAATAATTTCATCTCAGTTCATTAAGCTTGATTTTTCTCAATCAGAAAAATGCCTTTTTTTTTTTTTTTTTTTTGCTTTTTAAAGTTCCCTGATTTCTTCCTTACCCCCTATGCCCATCAATGGCTGCTATCAGCCAGGAAAACTACAGGTGTTTTGCAGGACAACCTGTGTAAGATGCAAATGCTTCAAACCACCTTGGCTGTGCACCTGATTGTGCTTTTGTGGAGTTCAGCATGGGGGAAGTAATCACCCTCAATGGGAGCAGAATCAATTTTCTGAATAATCACTTCCTCCTTGGGAGATGCTCAGGACCATGCAGGAAGGGAAAAAGACTGGAGAGCAACGGGAGACAGAGGTTTAAAGAGTTTGGGGGGGGGGGTTATAACAAAAATTCATTTTGTTCCCATGTTTGATAACTAAATGGAGGTTACTCTGATTAATTATGTCCAAATAATGCTCAGAATTGTAGATCTGTGCTGTTTCAAGCAACAGATACAGTTGAAGTGAATGTAGGAGTTATAATTCTGTCTGTTTTACATGAATCTCACCTCTGTCACCTCTCTCCGGATGCTGTTCCGTGGATATGATTTGGTTTTCAATTCAGTAGCAGAGGTAGAAAAATGCTCAGAGCTAATGAGCAAAATCCATCATTACAAATCGAAGGGCCAGGCCACCAGTGGGTCTGGTCACCTCCCTGACCCAGAGAAGTCACAAGAAGCCAGGAGCAGAGAATAAACCATGTCACCAAAGGGCAGACCTTGTTTCTGCAGGAGCCTCACTCATTCCCTTCAGCAGGGCCAGAGCTGGATCCCCCTGTACACCACTTGGCCAGGCTTCCTGTCCTAGTGTGGGGTTCTCCATGTCCATGTCACTCCAGCACCTTCCAGGGCTGCAGCTGGGGAGAATATTCCACAGTCAAACCTCAACGTCAGAAACATTTCCCCAACCCTTTCCTCTCAGCCGCAGGGAGCACTTCATCATCTACCCGTGGATTTCTAAGGTGTACATGGAATTAGACTGGAGTCCAGGTCTGTTCAAAGAGGGAATAACATCCTCCATTAGCAGCTCAACCTGATCCTCACCTCTTTCCAGCCTCCTTCTGGGTTCATTACGCTCTTCTTTCCAGCTCTTCCTATGTTTACTGAAAGACACAAAATCATCAACAGCCAGTTAATTAGTTAGTGGTGGTGGTGGGTGTTGTCCACCAGATCTTGACTTGTTCGTGTAGGGAGGAGTTACAAATCCCATTTCCTACCTGTACATCCATGCTGCTTGACACGAGATGAGGGGTGAGAGATGGAAAAACCAGGTTCCCCAGTACCAGCTTCCCCAGTCCTCTTTGTTTTTGTCAGTCTGAACGGCAGTGGGTTTGAGAAGGCTGGAAAACACTGTGCAGGCAGGTCTGGGGAGAGCAGACACCACTGAAAGCCTCTGTGCTGTGAGAAAGAAGAGAGGGAGAGATGAGATCGGTAGGTTGGAGTAAGAATTGAAACAAGTTAAGAGCTGTATGCTTGTTAGCTCCTCACAGCCAAATAATCTGCCGTTGAAAGGGGAGAATATCAGAGTGGCTGTAAAGGAACACAGATTGCTTTAATAGTATCAGAAACTCTTTTGAAGGCAGCTGTGTAGCTTAGAGCAGGTGGGTGCAGCTCGACAGGGAGACCTGTCTCTAGGTAGGGACTTTATTAGGGAGGAGAAAGGGGGGGGAGGGAGAGATATAAATTCTGTTGTCAAGTAACATCACGCTTTAATTTCATGCCACATTATGACGATCTGGTCTGTGAGGCACTCCCAGTGTGTGGCTGCAGAGCTGCTGTATTACAGCTGATAGGCCCGGGAGACCTGCAGCCCTCAACTAATTGTAAACCCGATTAAACAGCAGTGTGAAGAAGTTTGATTAATTCAATCTATCTCCATGCATCAAGGCCAGAACCAGACGTGGCACGAGCCCCAAGTCTTTGGAGTATCCAGGTCTTTGTTGTTTATGCTTAAAATAAAAAATAAAAAATAAATTTAAAATGAAGCATAAGAAAATAATGAAATTGTAACATTATGAAATGATGAAACATAATTGACAACTCTACTTTTCTACCTAGAAAATCTCCAACCTTTCTGCCTTTAAAAAATAATGCCAAAAAAGCATTTCAATTAGCATCTTTATGTGCTTACCCAGATAAATTACCATACTAATAAACTTCTGATAGACTTTCAGAGGCTGCTTAACCAAGGGCTTCTGATCCTGCTGAATTCATGGTCTCTTGGACAGGATGGATTTGGACCTGATTAATTTTAGTTGTTTCAATTGTAGAGAAACTGGCAATTGCTCTCTTCTAAGTGCATGTGAGGCAGAAACAGAGGATGTAAGAGGGACTGTTCCTGCCATCCCAGCTGGCCTGGCTGGGCTTTGGGACACCACAGCACCCACTGCACTCCGCACAGAGCAATAAATTCAATTCAATTATTCCACATGTTTCCTAAATCCTTATGATACTGCCTTCCACCTCCTGAAATTCTGTGAGACTGGCAAACAGCACATCCAGTTTCTGGAGTCATCTGTTTGAAGAGCAGTTTTGACCAAGAAAAGTGTGAACATTCCTAGGGAACATTTTGACTTTGCCTGTTTCTATTTGGAGACAACTTCAGCTGCACATGCTGGAAGTATTTGGGTCTTCTTCCCCCACTAGACAGGGTCTTCACTGGTTTCCAGGGATCTGAGGGATTTTTTCATGCTCAATTTGCAGAGAAAAGAGATCTCACAAGTCAAGTTGCTCTCAGTGGTCTCTTTTAGTCTCTCACTATCTACAGAAACTAATACAGGAAATGGTTTAAGAGAGATGAGACTCAGTTCTGTGTCTCAATAAGGGATCTGCACACATGTGAGTAACTCTGCCCTCCCCTCAGTCACAGCCCACTGCATGTGCAGTCACTGGTACCTCCTGCATCCCATATTAATGGGATGGTTTGCAATAACACTGGGAACAGAGCAACACAAAGAGTAATATTAGATTATTTCTGTTATTCATCAGTATCACGGTTGGACAGAAACCTCTTAAATCTGCCTAAAGTGGCTTCCTATGAATGCTGGTGCTGCCACCAAAAAATAATATATTGTGCATACAGGTACAGCTTCCCTGCTACCCACAGGCTGCTTTTTGTGTGTGATTATAAAATACCTGCATGACCCTCCTAAACTGAATGCCATTTGATGGCAGAAGCTGAGCAACTGTACTGCTCAGGAGCCTGAAATGTTTCAGAAGCCTTCTCCCTCCTCTTCCTTTTCTCCCTCACCAGCAAACGTGGCGGACTTCCCAGGCCCCACCACACTCCTGGAATGCATTCTCTCAAAAAACCCACTGAACCTCAAATTATTATTCCATGGTGAGAAAAGTGGTGAACAGTCGAAAATGACAGTTTACCCAAATGGAGGTGAAAATGCACTTTTTCCTGTACTTAGAAATAACAGCTTTCAGCAAAGATCTAAATCCTAGCAACAAGCACTACATAAATGCAAAAAGGTCATCTCTTTGTTAGAAAAAGGTTACTTTGCTGAACACATACTTTAAAAAAATAATCTACTAAAGGAAGTTAAGCTTGGTAACATTTCTGTTGTATTTGCACATGGAGAGAACAGATCTGTGCACTCCCTTTCAGGGCAGGAAAGTGAAGGATGGTTGATTATAATGAACAATTTTCTTCTTTGAGAGGTACAAGGAAGAGAATCTGAGATGTGTTTCAAACAAATGGCTACTTTAAAAGAGAATTTGGGCTCTGCTGAGCAAAGCATTGGTTGTCAGCTGTGAATTCTCCTGGATGGCATTAAAGAGGGGCTCTACCTGTCCTGCTAGAAATGCCCAGAATGACGAGTGCCCCTGAACCCTTGGTGCTGTCATGCAACTTTTTCCTTGTCCCCTCTCCTCCTCGGCTGAAAAAATGCTTGGGGTAAAATTTTAGCTCCAGGGAAGGACACAGGAAATTCCCCTTTGCCTTCAAAAGAGAGAGGAGACCCCAAAGTTTGGGAGATGGGACACTCTAAGCCAAGAACCTCCTGTTTGAACAGACGAAGAGGCAAGGGGTGTGGAGAGAAACAAAGGCACAGAAGGCTGATCTGTGCAAATCCTTATTAAGCAGGAGAGTACATAAGAATATGTTTAATTTTACTCCCAGTCAATAAAGTAAGAGGCTCTGCAAGCCAGATTGGGTAAGCTGCTGTTCAGAAAGAATCATCACAAGAAATGGGGAGGAATAAGATGATGAAGCCAAATGTTGAGGGAGAAAAGAGGGGAATACATAGCAGAAAGTATACCAGAAACACCCAGAAAATCTTGGTCCTGCAAAGGACATCAAAGAGAATACAATTATGGGCTGCACAAAACAAGGACTCTGAAACACTTGAATCCGATTCAGAAGGATACTGGTGGGGAAAAAATCTCCACATGGTTTATTACCCTGGTAATAATCCATTAATTCTTATGGGATTCAGTACAACACCCTCTTCCCTGGACCAAGCTCCATGTCCAAGATAAGGAGTGTTCAGGAATTACCACGTCTAAACAGACATATAAAACCTGGGCTTTTTCTCTAGGTCTCTTCTTGTCTTGGGGTGAAACTCTGCCCTGTTGATGCCAGTTGGAAGCTGCTGTTGACTTTACTGGGAGCAAGGATTATGTTGTCTTCTGGGGGAATGCAAACAGTTACCTTCAGAGCCATTAACAGAAGGAGCAGAGAAATCTCTGGTCAATAATAAGCTAAGCCTAGGAAAATAAAAATACAGTGCTCTGTCACCTTGGAAAGATCAACATCATTTGTTGTGTGGTGTTTATTCAGCAGAACAACAACTGCATTTGTGCTTTTGAAGGGAAATGAAAGGGGAAAGTAGCAGGAGGGGGGAATGGGGGAGATCTGAGCACAGGAATGTACTGCCACTCCAGCCTGCTATCATTAAACCACATCAGAACTTCATAATCATGGTGTTTAATTAAACAACAGAGGCACGGGTTTATGCATTAATAATGAGGCCTAGCACTTTAGCATGTCAGGCTAAATACAGTTTTAAATTAATAATGTAGCACCACAGCATTAGTGAGAAAATGAAATCTTATTAACAACTTAATAAAGTCCCTTATTTGCTAAAGTTCCAGCTCTCAGGGAACAGTATTACAGCAAAGCATTTGCGTCCCTTAAGGGGGCAGATGGGAGGAGGCGCTGCTTTCTCACACCCTCCGTAATTCCATTATATATAGCTCCCGTAGTCACTAAATATTGCCTGGTGTCTGCCAAATGATGCCTTATGGTGCTTCTAAACCTGGGTGTGACACGCTGGGTAATCTGGGAACGCTCTTTTTAGACACCCAGGAAGGACACTGACTCCCTTTTTTCTGCTGCTACACTGGAGAGCCAGCAGGGGATGGAGCCCTGCCCACCATATCAGTGCTCTGCAACCCTTCATGTGTGGTCCTCTCAGGGCCCAGGACTGCACACACTGTTCTGTTGAAGACAAGGGACTGAAGCACAGAAAGCAGCTGAGAGCATGAGGAATGGCAGAAAGCAATGATCTCCTGTGGCTTCCAGGGTTTGCAGCCATCAGCTGAGCCCTCACAGCAGCCTCTATGAGCATTCTTGGACCTCTGCTCAGTTTAGGGTGTTTTATTTTCAGGATGGACTGAGAGTGTGCATGGTGAGGTACTCCAGCTCTGCTGACAGGAGCCACTCTTTAAGCTACAGAAGCTCCAGCAATTTATAACCAGGGTTCCAGAAGCTTTTAGCTTCTTGATTCCCACTGATTTCACAGACCTGGATCACCTCAGGCACACAGGGAATCAGTAAAAGACTAAAGACTGGAGCCTCATCTGCTGAGCCCTATAGCACAATCTGAAGCCCAGGGCCAGATTTCCACTTGTCCACATGTTTGATGCAAATTTACCTACCAAATTCCCTTAAATCCAGAGGAATAGCTCAGTACCTCTGCCATCCCAGTGCTGGGTCTCTCCCTACAGGCTTGAAAGTTCCATCTGAGCTCACTTTGCTGAGGAAACAAAGACAGGCTGCAGGACCATAATGAAATGAGTAATGTGGGGACAAGATCCAAAGTCAATGAGCTGACTTGAAAGAGCTGAGCATCAAGGCCATGGAGAACTGGCAGCAGCAAAGCCACAACCAGCCACAGCCACGAAATTCAAGAGAGATCATTTAAAAAGATTAATAGAGACAGGAACAGACAGGGTACATCCAGCTATGAGTCTGTCAAAGACGGGTCTCTTTGGGATGTAAAACACTGATCAAACATCTTGTGCAGCTTGAAAACTATTGAATTAGGATGGAAGTCAGCCAGCAACACCACTGACTGCTGCAGGTGGATTGGAGAAAAGCAGTGGGTCAAATCCTGCCTTTGTTTGTGCTCATGAGACCATAGACCTATTTCCTCTTCTTTCCCCTTCCGTCTGCATTCCCTGATTTTGCTCTGAATTTGCTGGACAATGTACCAACATAAGCAACTTTTTAGAGTGCTGAAAGAGCACATGAATGATTTGGGTAAGACCCTAACAATCCTTTTCTCATGGTTACAACTCCCTTAAAAAAGATATATAAAAGTCTTCCATATTAAATGCCTTCAAATTTAATTTCCATTTTCCATTATCCCAAATCTTGCTGCAGAAGAAATACTGGTCTTGCAAGAAATTGGACATGAGATTCTTGCTGTGCCCCTTTTTCCTCTCAGTTAGTGCCCAGTCCAATGGAATGAGGAGGAAGATGGGGCAGAATGATCAGTGGAGCTCTCCTAGGAGAGCTCCAAGTGGGGAGCAGATTTCCTTGCAGAGCCTGTGAGCCCTGCCCTGCATGCAAAGCCTGCCTGTCCATTCACCTCCTCCTTCAGACACCCAGGGAATGCGGGTTTCACTTGGAAACCACAGAGTTCATGGGAAGTAGCAGCTTGTGCATTCTTTGTGCAAATGAAACCTCCAGGACATAAAAATCACCTTTGTGTGCCTTGTCTTCCATCTCCTCTGTTAAATAATAAATAGAAGCCTAATGGAACGGAGCATGACTGCAGGATGCAGTGCAAGTGAAGGCAGAGCAGACCTGCGTGTTCCCCCTTACTTCATCATCAGTGGGTAAATGGGTCACTGGTGAATCAGATCGAAGTAAATCTCCATCCCTTTTTTATTCTGTCTTTATCCTCAACCTACTGCAATGAGATGTGGCTCAAAATCACACATCTCTGTTGCAAAACACTAAATAGAAACATTACAAATTATCTTATCAAAACCCTTTATGTTTCTACTCAGAGCTCAAGAAAACTTCGGGAAATAAAGTTTTTCAGTCTAGAAATCCTTCATTTGGTTTTTAATTGTGCAGCAGGATGTCTTGGGATCTGGTCTTTTTCTCCCCCTTTTTTTTTTAATTTTCTATTTATTAATATTTAATCTCTGCACAGTGCAGAAGAAAATCATTTCTGCAATAACATCAGAATGGGAGGGTTAGAAATCAATAGCCAAGCTCTCACAAGACACATTCAATCCCTTCTTAATCCATTTTCGACTGCTCCCTTGTCTTATTAGAACAGCCAAGTTTTCCCTCACTTGTTAGGCTGGGATGTTCATGTCGCAGGAGGGAACTGAAAGCTCCCAGAGAAGCACAAACCTCTAGAAAAGCTGGAAAGAGAACAAAGCATTTATGTTTGGGGCAGAAGCCTAGACATCATCCTGTACCTAAACTCCTACTTTAAAAACCTTCTGATGGAAAGCCTGCCCCACTTCTGTGAATCGTGGCACATCCTGCATCCGCTGCCAGCCCTGACCCACTGGAACATCTTTCACTTTTAGTTGTTCTTCAGGGCCGTCTGTCACATCCAGCTCTCTCAAGCACCTCAAGCATCACCTCCTCTTCTCATGGGTCAGTTCTGCAGAGGTCTAAGCGCCAAACAAGCACACTCAGTGGGAGAAGCCAGAAAGTCAGTGAGCAGGAGAATCCCCTTCACCTTCCTTAGTGCCTCTGAGGTTTAAGGATATGACAACATGGGGTTGTTACTTGGGCTTGAGCACAGACACCAAACCCGTGACTGCCAGCCTCACCATCCATGTCCCACTAACCACATCATGACTATACAGAGTTATTCAGCTCTGAGCAGTCAGCCCACCCGTTCCTTCTGCATCCTGCTGCTTCCATCAACACTTCGTCCTTGGCAAACCAAGCACCTTCCCACTGGTGTCATGCAGCCCCTTGTGCTTGCCCCCTGGCGCTCGGTTTTGTTTCACTGAAGGGAGGCAACACCTATGCTGGGACTCCAAGGGGGTAGCTGGGGTCCCTGTCACTGCCTTCTCTTCAGTAGTTGCATGTTCTGGGGTGGTTCTGCATAAGAGAATTCAAGCTCTCCCTGAAAATACCTGCTTTCTCCTCTCTGTGCAGGGCTCGCTATCTGTAGGTCCTTTCCCTCAGCAGAAGCAACAATGAGGGCTGTGCAGTTTTTAGAGGGTGTAGCCAGAGCTAAGGATCATCCATGCATTTCCAGCTGCCATAAAGAACTTCATCCTAGTGCTAAAGGACTCGTAGTCTCAGGAGACTCAAGAGGAACAGGAGAAGGAGACTGGGACTTCGGAGAAGCAAGAACTGTGCATCCAGTTTAAACATCCTGTATCTCATCTGCAAGCTTGAAGTGGAGCCAGATGGGAAAGAGAGGATGATGTCCCCTTGTTCTCTTCAGGGGCAGGGTCTCCTGTGGCCCTGTGCCCCGGCAGCACATCCGAGGCTGCTTGGGTGCGCCTGTCCCTCCTCCCGAAGCCTCTACTGCGGCAGCGCGGCTCTGCCGGAGTCACCGCTGCCTCCGAGCCCGGCTGATGCAAGAAGAGACTTTGCCAGCAGAGGGAAGTACAGACCGGATAATCGCTCCTTCCCTGCTGAAACACTCACCGAGCCCCGTAGGTACGCTGAGTGTCTCCTCTCCTACCTGGAAAAGAGATGTTTCAGACACCTCTACCATTGCTCTTGACCAGCTTTCTGCTGGCTGGTTTGGTTGTTGAGGGCTTTCTCTCTACGGGGACTGCTAAAGAAATCCATTCAAAAACAAGAAAACAATTGAAAACTCTCTCCTGTATTTAAAAATAATAATAATAATCCTGAAAATCCCTATAGCTATCTTCTTGCTGCCATCTAGTGAACGGGAAAAAGTATGACTTGAGTGACATGAGCAGAGCAAAACCTATCCCAGAGGCTTGTACTTGTTAAACAAACTCTTAACTTTGAATAAACTGCTTCAAAACAACCTTCAAAGTTGCATGAAGAGCTCCCTTTTGGAAATCTCCTTCAGAAAGCGCACTCCTAGGTCCTTAATGGACAAGCCTTACTTTGTCATCACTTATGTCTGAAGAGCAATCCAAGAATGACCATTTTGTTGTACTGAAACTCTTCAGGCTGCTCTTAAAAGCTGTAGGAATTGTGGTGGTCTTTGCAGGATCAGGCACTAATGGAAGCGTTCACTGGCTTCTATATTACCATGAATATGCAATTACTGCAGGAGGATCATAAGCACAACCTCTACACACCCACCTAACTTCTCAGGCAGGTTTTATAAGCGGAATCAAACTCCTCGTTAGGACCTGAGTGAGCTTCAGGACTGGGAACAGAATCTCAAATCCAGAGTCCTGTGCCTCAGCCTTGGCTAAGATCTTCCTTCCCCTAAATAAAAATGCCACATTTCTGCAGCCCTCAGGAATTTTTGGGAGGAAAGCCTCAGCTGTGTGACAGACAGGTGACAGACAAGGAGTCAGCAGAAACACAAACACTTCAGCAGCTCCAGTTCTTCTTGCACTCCTGTTACGCTTCCATGCCCTCTGGCTAGTCCAGACCTGTGGTTATGGCACATACGTGCCAGACTGAGATCTGGCTTGCTTTCCCCACCTTGAGCTTTTCTCTCTACCTACCAACCATTTCCAGCACAGCATTGCCACTGGTTGTGCTTTTTCTGCACAGTTGTTCTTGCTGATTTCCTGCTGTTACTCGCAGGGGACAGAGTGTTCACCCACCACCCCCAGCAATTCCAGGGACCTTCCAGTAGAGCAACTCCGCCCATCCCACCACCATTTGTACCCAGCAGAAGATGATCCAACCGCATATTTTGATGCTCGAACACACCTCTTCCACCCTCCTTGTGTTTGCCTGGAGGTAAGATCCGAGCCCTGAGGATCTCGCAGCAGCGAGCAGGGCTGTATTTCCCGGTATCCATAGCAGAGGTGTGGGATTACAACCTGAGACCCGAACGCGCTCACGGCTCTTACTGTGCCGCTCAGCCTTGGGGGTCACTTGGGAATTTGTAGCACTTTGCCCACCTCTGTCTCGATGCCGGGGCCGGGGGTGCCGGGGCCGGTGGGTGCCCGCACGCCGCCGGTGCTCGCTAGATGTCAGCACGGGACCGCCAGCCCGGCCCCGGGGACGCCGCAGTCCCCGGCCCGACAAACCCGCACCGCTCCTGAGAGGACACGGAACAATGAACAAAAACCACACGACCAGAGCATATTGGTCTCTCTTAAACCTCCTGCCTTCAGATCTGTTCGAGGGATTTTGTTTGGTTCTGCTTTTGGTATCCAATTGTGGCTGGTAAGGCTGGAGCCGTGTTTCTCACCACTGCCCCCTCCTCTTCTCCTATGGGGAAAAAAATCCATCTGTGAGTTGGTCCCTCAGTCAAAAAATGATGTTATCCAGCTAAACAAGTTTTTAAATGAAAGTGGCAGTCTTTAAAACCAATCTTATACATTTTGAGATGGATAACGTGTAGGTTTTTGCTTTGTACCTTTGTCCTATCTCATTGCAGCCCTTTGGACTTTCAGGCAGTGGGCACTGACATCGGGAGATCCACAATTTGGTTCAGGCTTTAGAACTACAGCTGAAATTGAAAAAAAAAATGTAATTTTTTTGATCATTTTCTCCCTCTCTTAGCATTAAAACTGAAATAAATTGTAGTCAAATTTTGATATAGTAACAGGTGCTACAACCTCCAAATGCACTTTTTTCCTCTGGAAGGAGGAGTGCAGGCTCCAAGCTGCAGCTGAAGCTGGGATCTGTAGCCCTGGAGTAGCCCCAGCAGCAAAGGATGGGCAGTGGCCTTGGCAGGCTGTGCTGCTCCTGCTTTGCTCCCTGTCCATGGCCCAGCAGGGAGGGTTTCTCTTTGGAAGCAGTTTTGCCTTGTCAAGCTGACAGAATTGAATTTATGGAGCCACATGTAGGGAATGCAGTAACCAAACCATTGATGCTGCCTATTATTTATAAAACGTTTGTGACTTGAAAGAGTCTTACTAAAGGTGTGGGTCCTGCCCTGAGGAGCTTAGAACACCTGTTATAATCACAGCAATGATAATCTGCTATTAATTATTAAATATTCACAACAAGTTTTGCATATGTAAAACTCTGGAAGAAATAAATCCCACTTTAAAGCTGGCAAATACTCAACAACATGTGATAAATTTATTTCCTGCTGCATATGTCCATTTTTCCCCAAAGCACTTGGAAGAGATTTTATTTTCTGCCCTGGTCTTCCACATGAATCACCTCTTTCTGCTATTTTTGTCTTCCTTTTTTTTTTTGTTCTAGTCTAACACGTCAAAATCCAAATTCTTGTTTCTCAGTTTTTAGTGGAAAACCAGCTTGAGTATTTTCAAAGATGCTCGTTCACAGCTGCAATTCGAGGGAGAAGTCCAAAGCAAATTCTTCCATGTGCATTTTTTGGTAGCACATTAAACCTGGTTGGATTTCAGATTCATGCAGGCTCCAAATGATTTCTCTCCATTGTGTGTTTTGGAATTACATATACAGCATCAAATCCCTGTTCTGTTCTCGTGTAGCTAATGCACCTCCCACAACCCTTCAGTGTTGAAATAACCCTTGAAGAACTAATCTGTTTAATAAACCCTGGGAGAGCCTGTGTGAGTGTTTGCTTCTAATTTTCAGCCCACTTAGATGCACATGACATTCTTAGAAAGGTGGCAGTACTTGCAGCATGTCTTTACAACCAGAATTCCTGAAAGTTTATAACGCTGCTGGTCCTTCTCATTGCAAGATCTTAACACATTACCAAAAAAAAAATAAATCACTTCTAGCAGGGGACAAAGCTTTTAACATTTTCTCTACATCTTTCTAATGGAAATTATTTATGCCAGTGATGATATTCTGGTACCTCCTTCCATTTGTCTGTTATCACTTGGAGTGTGGGACTGGCTCCAGAGATGAGCAGAAGTCACGCTGTGCTCACTTGCATTTGAAAGTCACAGTGAATATATAGAGTGTCACCATGAATATATAGAGTGATCTGTCCCAGGAGTAACTAAGTGGTTCAATTCTCATAAAACAATTAACTTACTAAAACCAGTAATTGGTCTTCATGGTTGGATAAGCCCGATAAGGGGAGCAAAAGAGAGATGTGACCATATTGTAACACTCAAACACTGGAGGTGAGGTAAGGGAAGATCAGTGAAAACTATGACGGACAAACCTGCTGCACACTCTGATGCCAGGCTCGGACAGAATCAGTTTTATGTGCTCCACTCCTCCAAAAAGCAGAAACACAACCTCCCAGATGTGCACTCACAGAGCAGGGGAACAGCCTCATTCAGGCAGCAGCTCTGCAAGCTCAGCTGAGGGTGAATGTGTCACTGCACATCTCGGCTCTCTTGGCTCTGATGTGGAGAAGGAAGAGAGACAAGCTCGTCATTTCACGTTAGGGCACGGCACACAGGGAGGTGATGGGAAGAGGACAAGCCAACTACGCTTTGGAGAGGGCCTGAGAAAAACAAACCACACTGTGGAAAAAGCCTCCTGTCACTGTAACACCCAGGCTATTTACTACAGCAGATAACCTACCAGGTGCATCTGCAGCAACTAGTTGCATCTGCCTGTATGCAATATCTACCTGCTTGAATCTATATGTCCTTGCACAGGATTCAGGATTCATCCCACCCTTTCTAAGCAGACTTTAGAGGGGCCTGGACAAGGCACTTATCATGCGTGGAGAAAGCCTGGAATGCCCTTACACTATCTGTAAAACAAACCTCAGTAATGTGAAGTAGTCTCTGAAGTCTAGCAAAGTAAGAAACTGGGACCTCTTTCTGTTGCAATTAAAGATTAGGTCCTTGTCATCTCGATGTGGGAATATGGGGCTAAGCATCCTGATTGTCCTTCTCCATGCAGCCCCACCTTTGCCTTGGATTCCCCTTGAGGTTCCTCCATGGACCAGACACCACCAGTCACAGTGATGATTCCTCCCACCCTGCAGGCCACGGTGTAGTTTGTTTCCTGTCCCAGTCTCACGCTTCGTTACTGGTACCCACCCTGGGGAGGATTCAGAGTCCCCTCAGAGAAGGGCTGGGTCATCTCGGATCTAACCTTTTCCTGGCACATGGAAGAGAAACTTTTCCTGGCACTGTGAGTCTCTGAAGAAAGTGAGAATAGATGGGGCCTTTGCCTTGGAAATCTCCGTGCACAACAGGTGCCTCCTCTGTCATCCCCACCTAAACCACCATGACTGGATCTCAAACCATGCCCACAGCTGCCAATACCGTGCATGCCCTGATGCTTCCCTGTGCTTCCAGCATCCAGGGGCAGTGCATTAAAGAGAGGTGATGCTCCAGGTGCGACACTGCTTGTGCTGGTGGTTCCTCAAGGGAAGGGAAGGGAAGGGAAGGGAAGGGAAGGGAAGGGAAGGGAAGGGAAGGGAAGGGAAGGGAAGGGAAGGGAAGGGAAGGGAAGGGAAGGGAAGGGAAGGGAAGGGAAGGGAAGGGAAGGGAAGGGAAGGGAAGGGAAGGGAAGGGAAGGGAAGGGAAGGGAAGGGAAGGGAAGGGAAGGGAAGGGAAGGGAAGGGAAGGGAAGGGAAGGGAAGGGAAGGGAAGGGAAGGGAAGGGAAGGGAAGGGAAGGGAAGGGAAGGGAAGGGAAGGGAAGGGAAGGGAAGGGAAGGGAAGGGAAGGGAAGGGAAGGGAAGGGAAGGGAAGGGAAGGGAAGGGAAGGGAAGGGAAGGGAAGGGAAGGGAAGGGAAGGGAAGGGAAGGGAAGGGAAGGGAAGGGAAGGGAAGGGAAGGGAAGGGAAGGGAAGGGAAGGGAAGGGAAGGGAAGGGAAGGGAAGGGAAGGGAAGGGAAGGGAAGGGAAGGGAAGGGAAGGGAAGGGAAGGGAAGGGAAGGGAAGGGAAGGGAAGGGAAGGGAAGGGAAGGGAATCGCGCTGCCCTGCGATTGGCGGCGGGTGTCCCCGCGGCCCCTGTCGGCGATATAAGTGCGGCGGGGCCGTTCTGCGCTCACTGCCCGCCCCCAGCCCGGGCGCAGCGCCGAGCGGAGCGGAGCGGCGGGGCCGCCTCCTCCTCCTCCTCAGCGCCCAGGCAGCGGCAGCCGAGCGGGATCCCCGGCGATGGCCGAGCTCAAGTCGCTGGGCAGCGAGGCGTACCTGGCGCTGGCTCCGGGCTACGGGCCCTCGGCTTTCGCCTATGGGGCCGTGCGCGGGAGCGCCGAGGGCCCGCGGGGCGCCTACGCGGGGGCAGGCGGGGCGGACTTCCATGCCGGGGCGCTGGGCAAGTCGGCGGAGAGCAGCGGCGAGCAGAGCGGCGACGAGGAGGACGGCTTCGAGACGGGCGTGAAGGGCGGCGCGGGCTTCGAGCGAGAGGGGAAGCTGAAGGGGGGAGCCCTGGGCAAGAAGCCCAAGGAGCAGCGCTCGCTGCGCCTCAGCATCAACGCGCGGGAGCGGCGGCGGATGCACGACCTGAACGATGCGCTGGACGGGCTGCGCTCCGTCATCCCCTACGCCCACAGCCCCTCGGTGCGGAAACTCTCCAAAATCGCCACGCTGCTCCTGGCCAAAAACTACATCCTCATGCAGGCGCAGGCCCTGGAGGAGATGCGGCGGCTGGTGGCCTACCTGAACCAGGGCCAGGCGCTGAGCGCCCCGCTGCCCGCCACCCTCAACCCCTTCGGACAGTCGCCCGTGTACCCCTTCGGCGGCGCGGCCGTGCCCGGCTGCCCCGAGAAATGCACTGCCTTCACAGGAGCCGCCTCCGCCCTCTGCAAACACTGTAACGACAAGCCTTGACTTCTGCCTTCTTCGGGCTTTTCCTTTCTTTTGTTTCTTTTTTTTTTGTTTGTTTGGTTGGGGTTTTTTTCTGTGCACTTTTCTTTCCACTGCCATCAGCCCTGGCTTCCTTCCATCAGTTAAGTCTGGGTTTTCTTTTTTGTTCTTCTCTTAAATACCCCCCTCCCCATTTGGAAATATTTGGCAGTTCACGTGGACCCCCAAAACACCCACTTTCTACTTTATTTAGTTCACCCCCACATGCAACTTCATCTGTAGAGTTATTTCCTTCCCAGCCTGTCAGTGGATTGTGAGCGTAATGTTGCTTTTTGCTTGCTCTGAGCTACAAAGTTTTTGAGCAGTTTTGAAGCAGAACTATAGAAAAACAGAGAGGGAGAGAGATCTGGAAATGGAAACCTCAGTGAATTTGCTTTGGCATGATCGACCTGTGTTAAAAATAGATTAAAAGGAGGGAGGGGAAGCAAAATCCAGCTGCAAACTATGCAATGTTTCAGAATCACGGGCGGAGGGGGTTTTGTGTAGCCAGCTGGGGTTGGACTGCACCCGCAAATCCAAATGGAAATCATTTGGTCAGAGCTCACGGGAGGGGGGAAGTCCAGTGCTCTTGCTAAAACAATTGATGCTTCAAAGTAAGATGCTTTTTTTTTTTCTCTCTTAAAAAAATTAACCCGTCCTTGGACTGAGAGGAACCTGTGATTGTATGCTAATGCTTGCTGTTTGCCTGTTTCTCGGCTTGGTTAAGTTTTCCGGATGATTTTCCAAAGTCATTGCTCATCATGATAAACAAAGCAAAAGGTCACTTAACATATTTATTTGTATTAATAATAAATAAAAGACATGAATAACCACTTTCTCTGTCCTACATGTCTCTAAAACCAGCTGGCAGTCCGTGCAAAAACCCCTGCTGGAGTCAGGTAAAGCAGAGATGGACGCAGCAGGAGTAGCTGTGTGAACTTAGGGGAATGATCAGAATACTTGGAAAAATCTTGTGGCTATTCAGCTCCTTATCAGCAGGGATTTCCATTTTTTTTCTCCAGTTTCTCCTGAATCATGAGCACACCAAAAGAGTTGCTTATGTCTGACTCTGAGTTAAGCAGGTAGGGGTTTACGTTGTGTATTCTGACATTTGCTGGGGAATGCTGTGCCCTGAAAGTGGTGTTTGAGTGGGGTTATTGTAGCAGCGAGCTTTGCTCTGGGCGCACCCAGGAAAACATGGCAGGGAAGGAAATCGCTTAAAGGTTCTGCTTATCCCCTTGGCTTGGTTTTCTGTTCTACCTGCAGCTTGACCCTAGATCTACATCTGGGGTTTGGGCCACTTAACGAGTGAACTAATAATCTCTTGCCGATACTGACTGTGTTTGTACAAGTTACGAAGTGCGTCTCTGGCTGGCTGAGTTTTCGGTGTCGCTTGTGTTGGTTTACTTTGGTTTTCTGGTTTATGTTGTTCAACGCTTTGGTGCCTTGTATGCTTCACTAGTCATTATATAATAATAATAATAATTGAGGTGCATTCAGTGCTTTCTGTTCGGGTTGGAAATACCCACCCAGTGTCAGAGCAACCACGTAAACTGGTACAGTCGCAGCCTCAGGGGCTCGAGCTGTCCGTGGCCATTTGTGTTAGGAGTGGGGTGTAACTATTTAGGGTTATTAAACCAATTTCCATGCCTGTCGGTAGTGTTATGCTAATTTCAAAAGGACTGCCATCCCTCTGAAGTGCTTGTCCATGGCACTTAATTTTAATTAATACATTTCCAAAAGACTTTTTGTGTTTGGAAAACGAAGTGTGTGATTAAGCCTTATTCATAAAGACATATGTTTAAAACTGGTTCCTGCTCATTTCCATTTTTATATCTTCATTTCTTGCCTGTAATTATAAAAAGGAAAGAAAAAAAAAAAGAGTAGTTTTACAGAACAGTTTCTCTCTTGTACCTTTTTCCATAAAAGAAAATTTTGAAAATGCTCCTAAAAAGCATCTGATGAAGCAAAAGCCAACCAAAATCCCTAGTGAAGCAAAAATGACTGGAAACTGCAGATCAGCAAAGGTCACTTAAAATTTTGCAGACTGAGTTGTTGCTGGGAAATAATATGGAATATAAAGGCCAGTTTAACAGAGAATCATAATTTTTAAGCAGATGTATGTTACTTCTGGTTAAAATTACAGAAGATTGAGAATATTTAAATGGAGATTAGCTTAACTGTTCATTTTTCCAAAACTAAAATAGTTGGAGAATAAAGTATTTTAACAGCTGAATAGTTCATCTGAGTTTGGTTTGGTTAAAGACTTAAGACTAAAAATAATGGAATTTGTAATTGCTTCTTTGTCAAATAATTATGGCCCCCCTCAAAAAAAGTCTCACTAATTTCAGAGCTTAACAACTCTTCACTGTCTGAGACAAGCTATTTTTGGAATGATGGGTTTTAGTACAGTGATTGTTTTAAAACTCTTCATTTACATCAGTAAAAACTTGCTCTTACTATCATACCTACCTAGAATCCTAAAATTCTTCCTTCTGAGAATCCTTGAAATATTCAGAAGGGTCTTCAAGAGCCCTCTTGGAATTAAACTATCTCAGGAGGCTAAGTATGGAATTTCAAATACAGAAGAAAAAACCTGCATTAAAAAAAAATTGATAGAGAAAATAGCAAGTTTGACTATTTAAGTGCTGCTAAGAGGCCAGGTATTAAAAACAAGCTCAGAATTTATAGAATTAATAATAAAGGCAGTTGTAAATAATTTTTTTAAGTTAACCTCAAAGTACAGCAATTTCAATTCAAAAGGAAAATTGAAATGAATCATAACTTTTCCTGCAACAAACAATATTAAGCTCGAAAAAAGTTGACCAACTTCTCAGTTAATCTGCAAGTTCACTCCTGTGAGCTGCTTCTGTCCACCCTGGACTTGCAGGATTTTAGCTCATGCTGAGGTGGAGCCCATTCCGAGCCCTCCGTGTTTCCCATGACAGGAAGGCATCTGTTCCGAGGTGATTTACACTGAGCTGCTGCTAAAACTGCTACCCAGTGAATGCCTAATACTTCTCAAAGATGATTTTGTTGGGAGGGGATAAACAAGCAGCTGACTACTGCATTTGTGTGTGTGAAGCATCAGTGCAAACCTTGCAGATGTGTGTGGTTATCCTGAGGATGAGGTCCTGTACTTGTCATCTGTTTTTCCCCTGCTCTGGCATATTTTGTGTACCATGTAAGGTTTGAAGTGTCTGTTTCCATTTGGTGTTTCAGAGAATATGAAGGGAGGACTTGAGAAAACCTGAAGATCTTTTTTTTTCCCTGCTCTAATGTTTTTGCTATGATGCCTGCTCTCTTTTTTTCCAAGAAGGATTTATTGTGTATGCTCGGATGGAACTGAAATACAGATTGTGTGTCCTAATGTACTTATTACCCTGATATGTTCACACATGGAAGAAAACATAATGCCAACTTTTAATTAAATATAATATATTGTTTTCTAACCTCACTTAGTTTTTCTTTGAACTCCAAGACTGAGCAGCAAGAAGTGTCAGAAGGAGGAAATGCTGCTCTGCTGTCTGTTGCTTTTTTTAACTTGTGTAATTCTTGTCACTAACCAAAATGAAGGTTTTACTAACCAATATGTATAGCGTCATGAATAGGGGATTGGAAACTGCTGTCACCTTGCACTGCATCAGCCCAGGTTTAACATTAGCAGCCTTGAGCCTGCAAGGTAAAATGTGCTTTAACTAAATACAGGGAAGCAACAGGTTTGAAGATGGAGGGCCCAGAAGGCAGCGGTCTATCTCAGATACCAGCAAAAAGTTAAATCATTTGAGTTCCTGGAAAGAAGCATAAGAATCATGAAGCTTTCCTTGTCCTTTGATTCGTATCACTGATTTTGTGGCATTCTGTCACAATATCTGAATATTGCTGCGTGCTGAGCTTGTTTCCCAGACTTTAGGAAGTGATTGCTTATTGTTCTCAGATCACTTTTTGGTATTGTTCTTTACATACACATCTGTGTAATATCCATTTTATAAGAGCATTTGACATTTTTCAGGGTTAAATGAACATAGAGCCCAACCCTGGTGCTGTTTTGCAAATTGGCAGCACTGGTGATATTGGTGACAGCAAGACGGGGCCTGGTGCTCCGGCGGTGTCTGGCCCAAACCACCTTTAAGAGGCTCCAGATACCCAGAAAAATGTGCACAAGCTTTATACCTTCAATATGTTAGCCTTGTATCATGTGTAAAGTGAAGGGCACGGTGGATAAACACCTCACTCGAAAGCTTTCGTGGCTTTTCAGCCCAAACCTGCTCGTCGGCAGCGAGAGTCGCGGCACATCCCGCCAGGCTGAGTCCTCACACACAGCAAGTTTCCAGCCCAGTCTGCCACAGCTGAAATTATTTAGTTTACAGTTTAGGAGAACAAAACCAAGCACTCCACGTTTCATTTCCACAGCATTATGTTAATCAAGTGTGCTCCTTGAGTGGACTCTTGAAAACAAGAGGTTGGACACTGCAGCATTACTGAAATTTATTTTACCTGCGCTTGTTCCTTGCCATGTGAGTTATCAGCAGAGGAATCATTGCTTTGATCTGAATCGGTGAAAATGCTTCTAAAGGATACTGAAATACACTAACCAATGTTTTCAATTTTCAAAACTGCTTTTATATTGTTATCTGTCATTTGATAGAATTTTGATTAGTATTGCACAGTAGAAAAGTGGGGGGGGGGTTTGTTTTCACTAATCCTGATTAAGGCTAGAAAAGACTCTTGATTACAGTAATTTTAATAATGTAAATTTGTTTGTGATATGTCTTTAGTCTTTAATCCCCTTTGGCATTCCATTCAAAGGGAGATGAAAATTTCAGGGGTTTATAACCTTTAAATCAGTCATTCCATGAATGTTTCTCAGGCGGTTTTTCTCCTTCCTGAAATAAAAAAATACCTAAATGGGTATGTAACATATTTTGTTATCAGATTAGAAATACATTTGCATGTGGTTTTTGTGAGAAAATAGCTTAATATCAAGCATTTTCTCTTTACAATAAAGTATACGTGCATAAGAGAAAATGGAACCAATTATCAAAACAAATAATAAATTTGAGATCTTTGCCATTCTTTCAGATGTTTTGAAGTAGGATTTTCAACAAGGACTTTCTATAATCTTTACATAATCAAAATTCACATTAATTCTTTTAGCCATTACCTGAAATTCTTATTTCTATTTGTATTTATGCATACATACAGTTTTTAAATTATCCATTTAATTTTTTAAGTAGTCTTAGCTTCACTTCACAATAGTAAAATTTGAGTTAATGTTTATTCCTGAAACACTGAACAGTTTTTAGCATAACCCTCGTACTTCTTTAAGGCCAAATAGATTCATCTTAAGTATTAGCATTACAATAAACTGATGTGTAAAGATATTTAGTCAGGCTAATTTAGGGTGAAAATAAAGGGGGTTCTTTTTTGCTGTGCTTAAGGCAGTGAAATTTGCAGAACAAAGACCTGCAGAAGACAAACCACAAGTACTTAAGGTCTTACAACACGGAGGAGGGGAGTGTGCTGCTTTTCGAACTCCTTGCCCTGGTGCAGCAGCTCAAATATATCTATATTTAAATTATTTAACAGCTTATTTTAATTTTTAAGCCTTCCAATTCATCAGTGATTCACATTCATTAAAATCTGCTCTGTTAATGCCAGTTGTATTTGCTCAATTCCTCTTCCCCCACACTAACATTGGTGTTTTGTGTGTTTGTGTGTATTGATCCGGAATTGTGCTACGGATATAACCCAACCTTCCTCAGCTACCAATGGGAAAAAAACCCTATCTGCTCTTTTCCCTTAAGTATTTCAAAGGGAAAAACGTGGCCGAGCAATAAAACATCACCCGAGTTTTTCCTCCAAGCCCACTTTTGTCTAAAGTAATGAGGCCATAGTCAGTTGGCTCCAAAGAGCGTCGTGATTTAGTGTGACGTACAGTGAATCATTGCAGATCCATTCGGACTGCATTCGTTATTTTAATGAGACACAGGCAAATCTGTTTTTTGGCCGCAAACCTTAAGAAGCAAGCATAATGTGAAATGGTTGTTGATTGCCACAAGGCAACTGACATTATGGATTTTTATCGCCATCATTATGCGCTTTAAAACTCCCCACATCCCAGGATATTCAGCCCTTTCCCTTTCCTCCCGCGAATGACAGGGAAGCCACAACGCTGACATTTAAAAGTGAAAAGCTCATCTATTTAATTTCTAGGCTTATTAAAACCTTACATTGCATCCTCTGGTCTGCACTTTTTTTTTTTTTAATTCACGCTTTCCCAGAGGAGGAGGAAAACCCCCACTGCAGCGCGGTCACCCAAAAAAGGTCACATTCAGTTGGGCGACAGCAGCACTAGGTCCCCACCAGCCTCTGCTTGATGTAGTATAAGAAATGACAATGAGGCGGGCATATCTGTGCCCGAGCAGTAATCACAGTAATGGTGTTCATCAGAATTTACCAGTGCTGAACTTTTCCAGAGTCTGGAGTAATGCTTCCTCCTCAGTGCTACCAGTGAGGAATTTATTGTGCTTGTGTTTGCCTTCAAGCAAAGGGCACCCAACTGATTGTTGAAGAAAACGCTTCCAAATTTAGGTTGTGCTGGTAAATGTGGTTGTGTGTGTGGGCGTTTGTCGGTGTAAAATGCATATGTTGATGCATATGTGTAGTGTCTTCACGTGTGCCTGCATGAATGAGTCTTCCTATAATGTATTTACCTTGTCTTTTTCTGTCATTTTTTGGTTGCTTTACCGGCATGGTTTTATTATATTTTCATGAAACTTTGCACAACATCATTCGGCTGCAGCACAGGAAGTGCCATTGCATGAAAACCACCGGTCTCCTCAAAAATTGCTTTGGCTTGTTAAAGCCAACAAACTCATGAGTAATATTTTTCATCCTTTTATTTTATCCTTAATAAAAAGAAGTGATGTTTTGGGACAATACAGGGTGTTGGTTTCCTGTTGTGCCACGGGCAGCTTTGCCGTAAGAACGACAGACAACCAGCCTATCTTTGCTTTCCCTGGTTTCCAAATGCATCCATCCTATTTTCATTGATTTGCTGAAAGTAAATCTCATGTCTTGCGCTCTTCACACAGATGTCATGAAGAAATCCTTATGCCTTCCATTTGAGAATTACATTACCTTAAGTATTTTTTTATCTCCTGGCAGCTTCAGTGTAAAGCAAGCTCCCCAGCTGACAGCCATAGTGGATGCACTCAGTGTTTACAGCAGAACTGAGGCTGTAGGGGAAAAAGATGAAAATCTCTTGCAAAATGTTAAAATGGCTGCTGACTTGGAGGCCTCTGGCTTAGTTTTACATCCTTTCCAATGTCCAAGAAAATACAATTTTACTTCTAACAAGTTTTCTCCCCTCGGCTTTTTCCCTCTCATGCCTCAGTCGGTTTCCTGGAAGATTTGAGGACAGAAAACACTTTAGTTACAGGAGCTCTATTACTCCTAACAGTCCCTGTTGCAATTGGATGTGGCACTGTATAGAATAATCTTGGTATTTGGAGACTGCACAACATAGGGGAGCTCATTCCTCTCTGACTTGACTCCTTTTTCAGGTGCTTACTTGTAGCAGTACACAAACCCCCTTTTTTGGGAGGTAAGCAATGCACAAAGAGCACCTTCTCTCTGCTGTTTCTCTCCTGTGTAGGTGCTTGGGATCAGTCTTATATTTTATTTCACCAAAAGCAAACCCAAAATCCCCTGTCAGGCAAGAGCTTTTCCTTTTCTTTTTGTTTTCAACTGCATGTTGAAGTCCTCATCCTTGCAAATTCTCTCGCCTGTAAATGCTTCTGCCCTCGGTGGATTTCTGATCCAGCCTGCAGACACACTTGTTCCTTATAAATACATGAGAATTTAACTCTTGACCACGTTGAGTGTGTGTGTCTGTAGGAATTTACTTTGGTTTGGTTTTTAGAGTTAAATCCAATTTGGAAGCAGTATCTGATCATTTCAGTGAAATTCTGTTGCTTTCGACTTCTTTCTCCAGTTGCCTTGCCCTGAGGCAGAGAAAAGATCAAGGCATGTGCCCATGGACACACACTGACTTGAGTGAGTGGCTCACCAGATTTGAATTCAGATGATCTGCGCTTCCTGCTTCCCTGAATAAGCCACACACTGCCCTGCCTCCCCGGCAGCATCCGCGCTGACATTTTCTCTCTCCCTCCTCACGCTCGGGGTCCCTGGGAAGATAGACCCTGTGTTGTGGCAGTGGTGTCACCCAAGTCACCTCCTGGTTCCTTCAGGAGCAGTGGCAGCCAATCGGAAAGGAGGTGTAGCTACATCTTGGCTATTTTCTAGCAGTCTCCTGCTGCTACAATAGCCTGGGGCGACTTGAACCTACCCTGGGGACCAGCCAGTCCCCAGCTGCTCCGGAGTGGGGAAGCATAAAGGTGGCTTCAAGCCATCTTTGTTCTCCAATCCTCGTCTTGTGCTGAGCCTGGTCAAGTCATAGGGGAGAATCTGGGCCAGAGTTTATGAAATGCTTTGCTACAGAAACTTGCCCTCGCTGCCAAACGCATCTTTCTGGTTCTCTGAGCTCCCGTGTCCTGCCCTTCGCTTCCTGCCCTGCGAAGATTCCAGCCAGGATCCCGGCTCTGTGAAAGCCCCAGTGTGTAATGTGAAGTGTCATCACCGGGCTGTCCTTTGCTGCTTTCTCTGTGTCTCTGTCACTGCTCGAGCCACAGGCTCAGCCTCAGAGAGAGCCCTGCACAAAGCTGGTAACCCCAGGAAGGAAGTGGGGCTGATACACAGTGGGAGGAGGAGGTGCTATCACTGGCTGAGCAACTCCTTGTTTTTCTTTTTGCAAGGAAAACGGGCACTTCTAACAGGGATTTTTTTATCCGTGTAGTCACATCCCTGCTTAGCCTCTGGTTTTGAACCAGCCCTGCTGCACACCTGTAATTCCCCTCCCAGTTTGACAACCAGCTTTTGGTTCTCATGCCAGGGAGTTGATCCATTTCTGACACTTATTTTGCACGAGTGTCACTCTCCAAACTTCAGAGAATCTTCTCATTTTCAAATGAGACAAGTGCCAGCCTCATGAAATTCACTTTTTGTGATCAGCATTATTTGGGCAGATTCTGATACTTCATTTCTACTCCCTGGCCCTTCCTGTGATTTCCTATGTAACACCTCAACACACACACACAGTTCTGCTGGCTGAAATACTCTTGGGTTTAGTTGTCTGGAATGAAGGAACTATTTTCACCTACCCAATGGCATTAATGGAACTGACAGGAGTGCTCCAGTTGAAAGGAGACAGCCCAGGTGACCAGGCTAAGTCACAGAAGATATTTTATTCAGTCCAGACAAAAAGGTGTGTCTGTGCTCATTTGCACTGGAGTGTCAGTCCCATCAGGTCCTGCAATAGGAGCAGAACTCATTTTCTCACTTTAATATAATCTAAAAACTTCTGAAAGCTCCAAGGGGCTGCAGGCTGGGGTTTTGTTGGGACTTGGCCAGCACAAAGTGGCTCATCCTGGCAGTGATGTGAGGGGTATCTGTTCAGGCAGGAATGCCCCAGAACCCGTCCCATCATGGCCAAGGCTGATATTTATTTCGTCACAAATACTCTGATGACTCTCTAATGACTTTCAGTCGGTTTGCTGCACTGACCTATGATTCATTCACCACATTATCCCAGCTGCTGGCCTGAAATGTTCTCTTTGAGTTAGAACTGAAGTTTATTCTGATCTCAATTTCCATTCAGATGTGTTTTTACCCCGAGTTTGGGGTTTCGATTTGTCCAGCTGTTAAAATTCAGGATCAATATCCCCCAAATTTGGAGACAGGGGATGGTGGAGTTTAAGCCAAACATGGAAAAACATAGTGGACATTGATATTGAGGTAAAATTATTAATAACTTGGGGTGGATTGGAGAAGCTCTTTTCACATAAACTTGGTCATTGCAATTCAGAAATCTTGATTTCTAGCATGACTAAACAGTCATGGACAGAGCAGACAAAGTGTCTTCATTTATTCAGGAGCTGAAAAGTGGAAATTACATGTATTTCCTCTTCATTTTCTCTGGGAAAATCTTTTAACTAATTTATGGAGTAGTTAATCTGGTTTCACACGTGTGTGGGTAAATGAGCACGTCATGTGTCTTCGTGTGGAGGAGAAAAAACTATTTCCTGATGGCAAGATAATGGAAACATATTGGGGGTGAGAGAAAGGTTTCATTAGCAAAGCACAGCTTCACGAGTACGATCCTTGCATATGAATCGTGACTCATCTACTCCAGATTGAAAAAAAAAATCACTGGGAGTCAGATTATTGTACCTAACTCAACATCTAAAAGTCAGACAACTAATTAAGCCTGGGCTGTCTCCATCCTGAGGAATAATAGATAACAGCTTCCCAAGGGTAATTCATGTCACTGTAGAATAGGTGGACAAGTCGCCTTCTGGGGATGCTTATCTCTTGGCATTGACTGCAGAAGCTACACAGATAGCTCAGAGTAGATGCCTGCTTTCCAGGGACAGGAACACAGTGAGGGGAGCCCCTGCCTTACAGCCTACTGCTAGAATTAGGACTTAAAATGAAAGCTTAAAAGGTCATGGTTTCCTAGCAATTAGAATAATCTGTCCCCAAAAAGAAGCAGCCCATCAGCAGCCAGAATAACCCAGGGCAATGTGAAATTAAAAGCAGCTTTCATTAAAGCTGCCAAGGGAAAGTGTTTGTATCTGTGGGAGGCAAGTCTGGTCACTAAATAATATGGGATGAAAACAATGAAAGAGATAAAAGAATAGGGGCACATGGAGTGAACTATTCTGGCAAATCTCAGAGTTAAGCTCTGACAGCTGAAGGTTGTGGACAGTGTCTGCCTCTGGGACATGGAATGTTCAACCAGGTCAGAGCCTCTCTCAGAGACCCATTAGAAAGATCTATTGAGTCATAGAGTCCTAGAATAGTTTAGGTTGGAAAAGCCCTCTAAGATCATCATCCAACCATTAACCCAGCACTACCAAGCCCACCACTAAACCATGTGCACAGGTGTCATGTCTTTAAATCCCTCCAGGGATGGTGACTCCACCACTGCCCTGGGCAGTCTGTGCTAGGGCTTGACAAACCTTTCTGTGAGGAAGTTTTTCCTAACATCCAATCTAAACCTCCCCTGGCACAACTTGAGGCTGTTTCCTCTTGTCCTATCACTCATTACTTGGGAGAAGAGACTGACCCCCAGGCAAACTGAATTTATCACAAGATATTTGAGGGAGGTTAAATTTGTACTTCTCTGTAGCCCAGGAGCTGTGAGCTGAACATGGTTGATGTTATTTGCTGTAGGAAGATGATGCTCAGACATACTGCAAAAATCAGCCAGAAAGAACCTCGTGAAAAGTCCCAATTCCACAACTATAAACTGGGAAAAAAGCAGTGCACATCCAAGATGGCATTTTGCACCTGAGAACACAGCAAATAGCAATGGATTTCTGAAATGCCTGGTGTGGCACTGCATTGTGCACTTCCCTCTGATTAATGCCATGTGAAAGTGGCCTGATGCGGTGTGTTATTTGTCCTGATATATTCTGGAGCTTCTGTGAACAAATGTTAAGGAGGCTGTGAAGCTGTCACGCTTTGTAAAGGCTTCTCAAAGCTTGTAGATTTAGTAGCTACAGTTCTAAAATGCAATCGTGTTTTTAAAGCTTTTCTTTTCCCTGGGTGGAGCCTTCCCAGACACCCAGAAGGTTTTTTTTAATTGATGTGCATAACTCTTCCATGGTTGAAGCAGGGCAGCAGAGAGGGCACCGAACTGCAGTTGCACTGTGATTTACTGCCGAGGTTTGACAACAGTATTCCATACATATCCACTGGAAATTGCTCTTAATTTTCCCTCAAACACAGCAAGTCTGCCATCTGAGATATCCACAAATTCTGAAACTCAGTGATGGAGCGAGGGCGGAGAGAGTCATCGTGTTTAACCCGTGACTGCCCCATTTTTCATCCTTACAAGGACATTAAACGCAATAAAACGAGTCCTGGTGGAAGCCTGTGTCTCCCTGAAGTGGGCAAACGATAGGTTAAGAGAAAGCAAATGAAAGGTAAGATTAATAGCATTTATCATGGCAGATAGACCAGCAGTTTGCTAATTAAAGATGTTAGAACATAGAAGCAGCCAAGGATCAGTGGCTTTTAATGAGGATGTTGTAGGGTGATTTAGGTCTAATTTTCTGCTTAATAAGGCTGGTTTAAAAAGTAATTTTGTTGGGATGTGACTCTCCTAAACCTGTTCATTATCAGTGATGGGACTTCACTTCAACACTCCAGGAAATGTTGTGTTTAATTAATATTGTGTCGGCAAGTGGATATGCTGACAGATGAGAAAAAAATTGATGAAGAACTTTCAAGGACATTGACTTCATTACACAGCTTCATTATAGCCTGAATAACTGGCTAAATATGTCGTTGGAGAGATAATGTGCCACTTTTAACTCTTTTCTGTGTGTTTATGTAAGTAAGCAGAGGATTTTTTTCAAAATAGCCACTATTGAAAAAAAAAAACAAACCATCAAGGGATCAGATCTACATTTTCTCGTTGCTTCATTCTCTTTATGAGATTTCTAACTGATGGTGGAGTATATAAAGCAAAATATTGTAAGTTATTTACATTAATCCATCAACCATTTTTCTTGGGCAGAATGTGATGTTTGTAAGTGATATTTTTCACCACTAGGTAATTTTCCACAGTGCCTCTGAGACAAGAGTAGAAACTAATTTAAAAGATTTTTATTTCTCTGCACAAAACAACATTCTGAGGTACAGTGATGGATTGAAAAATATATATATATTTTTTTATATATATATATATATATATGTCTTGTATTCACACATTCACTTTATGCATCTGGGCATTTTGAAGCAAAATGTCCCAAAAAGTCCTAAATACTTTGTCTCTACACAGAGAAGGATCAATTTTAGCCGTTTGAGTGAATCACAGTTCAGTTTCATATAAGCAGAGGCAACTGCCATGCCCTGCTAGGAGAGCTGAGGGAGACAGGTCCTTACTGGTACATGAGCCAGGAGTGCTTTTAGTATCTGCCATGAAAAAATTGGGTACCTGGGTGGGATCTCAAATGAATAAGGATTGCTGTTGCACAGCAATCCTTATTCCCCACTAAGGAACACCACTTTTAGCTCTGATTAGTGGGTAGTGTATCTGTGTCCTGAACTGGCAGCCAGTGCTTCTGCAGCATCCTTTAACTCTTCAATGATTTTCTTTGCAGACTCACCTTTCCCTTGGCTAAGGTTAAGCTATGAGAAAATCACCCTATGAAACAATTAAAAAAAAGACAATTAATTCAATTAAATTTTGGCCACTGTAGTAGTTCACAGTAGTTTGCAGACCACTCTCCATCACCTCACTGAACTTTCAACCAGAAAACAAAGCAAAAATAATCTGTTTCAGACCAAATTATGTGACCTGGATGTGACCTCAGAGACTTTGGGCTGGGGTCCTCTGATCTGTTTTATAAGACTTTTTGCAGCAAGGGAAAAAATCTTCAAGTCTGATCTCTTAAACAGGGGTTGGGAGAGAAAAAGGAAAGTACTGAGCCCAGTGTCTGGAGCAGTGTTTAGCTGGAGGTTACAGAAAAGTATCCTAAAGGTCTGTTACAATCTTCCTAGAGAAAAACAGGTCCAACAACAAAACATTGACTTTTCCTGGGCTTCAGTTGCCTGTTCTTTGAGAAACAAGACTGTTTAAAGAAGAAAAGGGGAAAAAAACAAAGACCAACCTTTGAGGCTGAAAGCAAAAGAAGAAAAAACTGTTTTCAATCTTAATCATTAGGGCTATTAGCCAAGAGAAGAGGCCCAGGCAGGGGAAGGAGAAGAGACGCTGACTGGAGGAGACAGCTGGAGTTTATCGGATGCGTCAGTTCTCTTTAACACCTCCATTTGGTGGCTGCTGTCACCTTCAGATGAGGCTTTTACAGGATGGGATTCAGGAAAGCATTCTGCCATATCAGCCCCATTACACACCAGGAGCTTTGTCCCCTTCCCAGGATTTGCATTTCCCCTTTCCCATTGCTATGGGAGGCCCACACGTCTGTGTCCGTGTGCCAGGGGTGGCACTGGGCCCTCCCCCAGCACCTCAGAGCTCTGCCCATGTGCCAGCACCCATTAATAATGGCTCATTATTTTCTTACCCTCGGTAATAGGAAGACAACACTCAGCCCAACTGTTCCATGAAAGAGGAGCCAACAGCGTCCTGTCATCACTGCAGAGCTGAACCAGCTCCAGCACATTCTGCCTGCAGGAACTCAGTGAGCCATCCTGGGGCTGGAAAAGAGGGAGGGACCAACCAAAGGCACCATTCTCTCCCCGGGATGGCTGTGTTGGTACCTGCATAATGACCTCCCGAATGGGCAATTGCAGAATTAGAACCTCAGGGTTTAAATATCACAGGGGGACATCTGCCAGTGGAGCAAAGCACTGCCTGGCAGTGGGACGATGCTCAGAGACACTCCTATGGATCAGCCCGTGGGAGAGAAGGTGCCTGGGGGTTGGAAAGCTGGCTGAGGCTGTTAAATGTGCATTTAGTTGTGGCATCCTGGGTAAAATTCCACTCACATGGGATCTGTTCCTTGGTTTTTCAATGGTTGGACAGACAGAAATATCACAAGGGCTTAATTTAAAACAACATCCTCCCTTACCTTGGTCCATGGAGGGATGTGCCTTACCTGTTTATCTTCATTTAACTGCATTGGTTATGTGTTAGTGCCAAAAATCTACCTCCTTCCACTTCTGGCTGCCTGATGCTTGCTGCAGTCAAAAAGGAGCACAGATTTGCTTGGAAAAAAATTTATTTACAGCAGGGAATGTTATTCCCAGACTGGCACAGCTAAGAAGTAAATGCAGAAGTTTTTCAGAGCTTGCTAAGCTCAGCATGGGTTGAGATCCACTGAAAACCTTAACCATGTGGGGGCATGGGTGAGACTAAAGCTGTTTAAAATTGGGATGAATAAGTGTGATGTGGGGACCTGATTCAAACTTTTGCTTGGAACAAGAAGACCCGACTGTCTGGGTGCTCCACAGTGGCACCACATTCCAGTTTGGATGGCAGATTCCCATGTCAGGGACTCTTGGCTTCTGTCTGACAGGCAGGAAACTCAGGATTTTATTCTGTTTGACTTTTCTTGCTCCTGAGCTCGGCACTTAATTGTTCTCTGGCCAAGGGGCTAATTAATTCCTATGCAGGGCAATTAAAACACATGGGATGTGATCAGTTTTGCAGCATTGACAATGAGATGACACAGAATGCAGTCCTGGACAGGGAAAAGACACATTCCCATTTGCTTTCTGCTCTTGCTACAAATGGAGCTGGATCCCCAGGGTGTGGGGCAGGTTCAGACTGAGCTCAGGCAACTGGAGGAGGAGGCAGTCGCGTTTTTGGAGATGAGCTGCTCATCCTTGCTCCTGCCCTGGGTTTGGCAGGAGGGAGCTTGGTTCAGTTACTGAAATTGAGATCTCAGCTGTGGGGCCAGAGGCTGAGAAACCCCAACTGCTCTGCTGGGCTCTTACTGTTCTGCTAACAGTGTCTGGGTCATCTCCAGCACCCTGGTGGGCTAGTGTCACAGTGCCATCACTCAGGGAGGAGCTGACACACTCAGGGATGCTGGGGAGGTCAGTGGCAGGGTAGGGCATCACCTCCTGAGTGACTGGATCGTGTAGGTAGGAAAATTTGGAAGCAAAGGGTGGTAGAACCCCAAGTATATCAGCAGCACATGCACTGGTTCTCAAGAGGAGCCTGTTGCTCACTCGTGTGGTTCCTGGAGTATCTCAGCTGAGCATTCACCTTCAGGGCTGGAGCAGAGAGTCCTTCAGCACACACTGGATAAATATTCAGATGAAATTTTAAAACCAAAGTGCCATTAGAATTTTGGCTCTTTGTAGTCTGTTGTATAATCCATTACAATGCACAATTATGTAATTGTCAGTTATCCAAGAGTTTAGTATTTTGCAACATGCCAAAATCAAAAGTGTGTTCTTATTAATATCCCAAATGTACTTAAGTGTTTAGTAAATACTGGAAGATACATTTCTTGCCCTAGAGAACACACAGTCTGAAAAATTAATATTGATTCTGGACAAATCAATGTTTGCTTACTAAAATCACATGCTGAATACTTTATAAGCACCCACCCAGCTGCAGGGATGTTGCAAGCTGTGTCTCCCTGTGATGCCATAAACACAGCCTGAGTCTGTATTCAAGGCTTCACCTCACCAGGCAGCTTTAAAATTGTGGCAATAATGTTCTTTAACAACATCTCCCGTCAGGAAGAGTGAAGGTAAAAAAAAAAAATCAGACTTTTTTCTGCAGATCCCCAATACGTTTCTTTTAGGCAAGGCCCATGTACATTAATACAAATCATATTTTATGTTACTCACAGGACATAGAGATAATCAGAAAGCTATCTTCATAAACAGAGGGTTATTCATAATCCCTCACATGGCATTTCAATTATCAGTCTGATGACGATGTGGCATTATGGATGAGGTTGTGATTAAATTTTCTTGTGTAATGACCCTAAGTAAATCTTTGCAATTTTCATTTTGCAGAGATTTAATATAGATTGGTGGCCTGTTGTTTGGCCCCTGTTTAATCCAAAATCGCTCATTAAATTGGGACCAGTAAACATCTGATGATTGCATTTCATGGACTGAGCTATGAATTTAACATATTAAATCTACATTCCAGATGGATATAAGCATCTGTTCTCATTATGGTTATTGGTGTTAATCTGAAACCCTGACCTGTTTCCCCTAACATTACTCATATTAAATTCCATCCCAAATTCTAACATATATTGGCATGAAGGCAGGAGATAGCTAGAATACCTTCACGTGCACATAATCCAGTGAAAGATGAACAGCAGAAATTAGGGGACAAATGACATGAACTTCTTGTTCTCAGAGGGTGGCTTTCATTGCTGCAGGATGTAAAACAACTGCTTTTGTTTTCCAGCATTGAAAAAAAAACCCTGAAAAACCCCAGCAGTCAACTCTGCTTGACCACGTACTGGCTAATCACCGGGCTTGAGCTGTATCCCTTACAGAGCAGCACAGCCCTAATTTGTAAATCTGATTTGTCACTAAATCTCGTCAGAGTTTTACCCTGCATCTTGCAGGCACTTGCCTGGCAGTAGCGGGGCTCCTCTGCTCCAGAAACACTCAGCTCAAAGTCAAATTAATCGGTGACTTCCAAAGACCATTAGGAAGAAGATATGTGTTCCAGGGCTGCTGAGAGCTTCTCCACACTGCATGATTCATGTTTATTGCAGTTGGGGCATTTATTTATTAGATTGCTCAGTGTAATGGGAAATTTAAAATGACACACATTGTATTACAGGGAGGCTTAGCAAAATATTATCTCCCTGTTATTGTAAATCAAACAATTCTCAATGTCAGCACGGATCACCTTTGCTCAGCAGAAGTTTCTCCAGAGGGTTTGTATAGTTCCTTGGATATATATTTTTTTTGCTTTAATTTCAGGAAACCTGCCCTCTTCCCAAGCTGGTGTGTGAGACAGGTTGCACAGCCCAGTGCTGGGTTGAGATCCTGATTGTAATCCCAGGTTTGCCTGGGACATCACACCCCGGTCCTGTGCCTAAAGGATCAGACAATTCAGCCCAATGGTATAAAGATTAGTCTGAAGGGTGGATATAGTTTTTGCCTTGAAAAGGAGGAAAACAGTCAATATTTTAAAAAAGAAGAATTAGATTTGTTGCACCAATCTTGTATGAAAAGGTACAAACCCCTCCCAACACCTCATTAACCTATTCCCTGGGGTTTTCCTGGCTTGTTAGGACAGGAGGAATCCATCCTCTGGGGTGATGTGAGAGGGAAAAACAACCAAGAAAACCACAAGTACCAGGAAAGTCTGTCTGAATCCTAGCAAAGCTGGGCTGGAGACAAAAATCTGAGTCAAGCCCTCCCTGGGGTTTGCCCTCCTGCAGCACCACACAGACCATGAGTGGCTGTAGCAGGAAAAAGCCTTAGGGGAAGGCTTTTGGGGATTTTAAATATCAGGATTTATAAGTACCTGCCGCACAGGAACACCATCCCTGAAGGACAAAGTGTTGGAAAAGGTACCAAAGCTCTGGTTGTTGGTTAAGAAGTGAGAGCCCAGCGTTTCCTGATGGCTGCACTGGGCAGTCACTTGTCTCTAAAATTTCCTGGTGATTTTAACAAGTTGAAAAGTGCAGAAACACAAATGTTTAATTTCCAGTATGGACTGAAGTTCGTACCTAACACAAGGGAAAAGGGGATTTAAGTATGTAATATGTATTAGACCGTGCATCATCTCCTCACAGAACACTGGTGCAGCCTCATATACCCATTTTGTAATGGGAAAAAAATCTGATCTCTGAAATACTGGCTCAAAGACCACAGAACAGAACAGGGGGAAAGAACTGCAGTGTCCAATGGGTGAAAACACCCACCAAGGTGTGTATTCACCACCACTAGTGCTTGTAACAGAAGGACAAAAAAACCCCCATCCCTGTCATTAGTAATTAAGGCTGCGTCACTCAGGGCAGAGTAGCGTGTGTGTGCAATGAGGCTAATTAGCACCAAGTGCTGTCTGACTCGAGGAGTTTGGTGCAGGCAGCACAGCAGAGGAGCTCACCAGCGAGGCTGGATGCACTTCAGTCCAAGCAGCTTGACCGGGGTTCCCTGCCCTGAGTTCAGAGGTGGCCAAAATGTTGGTGCCCCTCACCAGCAGCTGGTGTCGGGACGGCAGCAGTGGGTGCCCGAGCACAGTGAGGAGATGCTGCTTCAAATGAGCAACCCAAAGCCATTGTTGGTCCATAGAATGTGCTTTTATATCCAGGTGTTGTTGCACCATGCTTTTGCCAGATTGGTCTCAGAATCAATTGTCAGCAGAAGTTTGGGTGTGTGGGCACCAGCAGGAGCCACCAGCTCAACAGCTTGGGGAGTGGGAATAGGCCAAGGAAAGGAGTCCTGGAGGAGCTTCTTTGGCAGAGGGGATCACAGCAAGTGATGCTTGTTTGGGTCATTCTAGTGGAAGATGTTCCTGCCCATGGCAGGGGTTTGGAACCACTTAAACTCTGAGGTTCACTTCCAACCTAAACCATTCCATGATTCTGTGATGTGATTCTATCTGCTGGTGCTTCCCCACTGGCTACAGCCCACAGGAGCAGACACACAGAGTGGCAGATAACCAGCAAGAGATTTCCACAGCCCAACTGTGGAACAAGTGGACCCAGAGAAAGCCAGAATTAAAAATACCCTCCCTAAGAACCGATTCACACCATTTTAAGCAGAGCAAGAAACTATTTGTGCCAGTAAAAGCACTCCTTAAATTCCCCCCAGCCTCCAAAATGAGGGTTTTTAAGAGGAG
This sequence comes from Corvus moneduloides, assembly GCF_009650955.1. Classification (NCBI taxonomy): domain Eukaryota; kingdom Metazoa; phylum Chordata; class Aves; order Passeriformes; family Corvidae; genus Corvus; species Corvus moneduloides. The sequence continues at coordinate 9,561,473 of NC_045492.1, forward strand.
ATAATGCTGAATGCTGATTTCAGGGAACTGTGATGTAGCTTCCAGCACAACAGACCAAAGATTTTAATTGCTTGTTAACTACTATTGTAGCACACGAGGTAGCAAAGCTGAAGCCGTCTGACATAAATCACATGTCCCAGCCCAATAAATCTCCTCTGCAAGTGACAGCTTTGCAGACAGCAGTGAATGAGAGCGGCCGATGCCCAGACCTGTGCGTACAACTGCCGCCTGCAAACCGGTGACAGATCTGTTGAGACCAAAACACTTGGCACTCTGCTAATGTCTGTCATTATGGTGATTGATACAGCCCCTCTATCACACTCTGCAGTTGTCCACATTTGCAAAGCTTTCCTAAATTGCCGCGTCTCCCAACTGTTATCCGGCATCAGTACGAGGAAATGACCAAGAGCAGCCAGGGACAAGTTGGGGTTTTTCAGCTCTGAAGAGGTGGGGAGGTGAAAGCGGTGAAAGCTGAGGGTTTGCTGACTTGTTTTTGGCTAAAAACCTGAGGACAGAGTTACCTTTATCTGTAAGGACGGGAGCTGACACTGTCCCCACGCTGAGCAGTGGAAGGGTTGCTGCTGATAAAAGAAACAGGTTATTCTACCACTTAAAGCTTGGAAGGACCAAGGGACTTGCTGGTGCCTTCAATGTGTAATAATTATCAAGGTTGAAGGATTTATTTTGTGAGCCCTGGCGCTCTCGGGGCCAGGGTTATCTTAATGACTCTGCTGCAAGTGTTCCCCTTGACCTACCTTCAGCACCAGCCCCAGGAACAGGTGCCATTAGAATATATTCCGCCCCACTGAAAGTCCTGTCTTGGTGGAGGCTTTAGGAGGAAGAATATACAGATATATTGTTTCTATAAATCCCCTGATATTATCTTTTATCGGCAGTAATAAATGTCCATATTAATTAACTTAATGGTTTTAACTGCAGTAATGACTTTGTATTAAACTAGTGAGCTTTCATGTTCCACATAAAAGCTGCAGTATTAAAACTCATCTACAGTATATTTTTTTTCAACTTCTATTGTGCTGAAACAAAGCAAACCCATTGCTGGAATATTCCAGCCACCAAGGCCAGAAGGTGAATCAGCCTTGGTGTAAATCATACCCATTTTTGAAGTATATTCAAATTTGGAAGGTTTTTGAGCAAGCCACAGATAAAATACAAAAACAGGGCAATCACTTTTCCTTTTTTTTCTGTATTTTGCTAATAAACAAGTGAATCTTGTACTCAGTCTTTCATCTGTTGCTGTGAACATTCTGGGTGTTCCGATAAATATTTGAGAAAAATTCATGGGTTTGTGCGATCATCTTGAAATACATGTCAGTGCCAGAGCCAGAGCCAGAGCCAGAGCCAGAGCCAGAGCCAGAGCCAGAGGAGGTGTTGGCTACCAGTAAGGGAGCAGGAAATACTGTGTGTGGTGAGAGCAACAAGGGAATATCAAAGAAATATCTTCAAAATTTCATTTGCATTCTCCAGGCTGAAATTTCTTAACATTAAATGTGAACTCATGCAACTGGAAAGGTGGAAATAGTGGTTATCTGTAACCAGGGCAGTGGTGCAGGGAAAAAAAAGCTTATCTCCATAAATTGACATCTGTGAACAGTTTTTCCTGGTTCTACCAGGGCTGTGCCTGAGCCAATTTAGTCACTGGTTTTGCTGTGGATTTAAACCAGCATGACTGTCTTCACCATCTGTGTGAACTGGCCCCATTTTATAACTGACTGCTACCGAAGCTTTGCCCAGCACTAAAATGCTTGGGCAGATGTATTTGTTCACGGCTCCTAAACCCTCCTGAGAAAGCCCATGACCCCTCCTGGCATCCCAACACCACCTACACAATTCCTTTCAAGCCATCCTTTACCTGCTGCTGAAATTGCTGATAAAAGCTCTAAATTAGAGCATCTGAACACAACAAAAGTGCTGCTTTCCAAAGCTGGTTTATCTCTTGCATTCTATTTGGGAGATAAAGAGGGGGTGCATCAGAGGGAGAGGTCCACAAATGGAACCCAAAATCCATCCACAAGGGCTCCCCGCATGTCTGAGTCTCACTGGAGGATAGTTGAGGCTGTGTATAACAGGACTGTATTTGCACTGTAACAGCAATGGATCTTTGCAAATTAAAAATGTCTCCCTAAACTCTTCATGTTTTCTAACAAAAGCCCAAAGCTGGTTAAAACAGAAGTGAAAGCCAAGCGCTTAACCAGGGCACAGTGAAAGCTTTCTCCTCACAATCTAGTAACAAGAGGGGTGTGATGGGTTTGAAGTTTCTGAGCAGCTTCAAGCAAACCCCAGAGCATCTTCCTGAGAAAAAGATCAGGCAACATTCAGGTTCCTCATAACTTCTTTAGGTCTTTATACTTTTTGATCCCAAGAGCTGCAGCTGTGGTTGCAGTCTTTGGCAAATCTAAGCCGTGGTTGGGCTCTGCAGCCTGGGGCAGTGGAGCTGTGCTGGGGGACATCCAGAGCCTCGCCTGATGGCTCCCTCTGGGAGTGCTGGTTATCCTGCAAGCTTTATGTAAATATTTTTAAGTGGCACATCTGTCTGAATTATCACTGTGCCCTCCTGGATTGCTAATTGTAGGTTTTAATTCAGCTCCAACGACCAGTTTACATAAATTAGGGAGCTGGCAGTAAGCAAGCTTTGAGGAGATGGGATATGGATTTAGTGAGGACTGATTTTTTTTCTCTCTGAAATGCTTCTCCTCACAACCTAGTGCCTCTTCCCTTAGCTTAAATCATTCTAGGAGCAAAACAGAGAGTAATTCAGCTCTGCTTGTGGAAGAGACACAGCATTGTTTTGTCTTCACCCCGGTGCCAGTGTGCCCAGCTCCCACCACTGGTCTAATTGACTTTAATTGGCTATATAAAAGGAAAACGATTTGGCATTTAATTTCTGTGCCATACCCCTCTGGCAGGAGTCAGAGCCAGTGTAGCTTGGCATGGCTCTGCTGGCTCACCGAGGGGATGCTCTGGCTGACATGAGCACGGTGTGCATGTTCCCCAGGCGATCCATGCTGGATCCAGGATGTGCCAGCCAACAGGTTGTTAAATGATCAATGAAAGTCTTCCAGCCCTTCCTCAGCTTCACAGGCTCCAGGGTTGGTGTCCCCAAGCCAGCTCTGGCAGTCGAATAAGGTTCCAACCAACAAACTGCCTCAATACTCAGCCCCATCCCCTCTGCCAAAGGACTGGGACTGTCCACAAAGGCTTTAAACTCACCATTTGTTCTCCTGGCTCTCACCAATGCTGGCAGCATTAACACTCTCTCAGGCATGTTCTTGATGTGGCAAACCTGAAATTCAAGAATTTTGGCACCCATTTCCAGCAGTCATCAAGGTAGACATGCCTAAATTAATTCGTTTAATGAGAGGAGAGACTGCTGCCTTCTTGGAAGTCAGCTCAACAGAGGGGTTTGAGAGGGATCTGGAAATACCCCTCCTTGAAGCCCAAATCTTAAATTTTTTGTAACCAGATTTCACCAGGGAAGATCTACAACCTGTGATGTGGATGTTGCCAGCCCCTGTGATGTACCACACCCCTGAGATGGATGAAAACTCTGCTTCATCATAGCTTTGTTCACAAGGAAAATACCTAAGACCTTAAATTAAAGGACAGCTGAACTCTTATATCTTGTGGTGAAATGTCCTTTTAAGATAAATTAGTGCCCAAAATACAAGCAATTACTAGAGTACCTGGTTGAAAAGAAGCCATCTGATCGTGTGTCTTACTACCAGCACCAGAGCACACAGAGAGCTCATGAGCTGTAACTGCATGTTGAGTTCCCAGCTTGCATCTTAGGTAGTTTAAACTTCAAACAGAGATTAATCAAGCAGGTCAGCATTCACTTTCTCCAAACTCTAGCCTTAGGACTCTGATGTGTTCAGCTGATAGGCTTATCTATGTCATTTCCTGTCTCCTGCCTGAAATTAATCTGGTCAAGAGGTGTTTTCCCACTGTCACATCCTCCTGTTCTCCCAAGCAATCATGCATTTTACACCACAACCACTGACACAACTGGTGCAGCCGTTTAACCATCAAGACACACAGGATTTGTCCCAAAGCCTATCAAATGTCCCTTGCATGGATAGAAGCTGTCCTACAACTGTAGACAGGAAAGCCAGAGTCTCCTTTGGCAGCTTGTGTTTGCAATCGAAGTATTGCTGCCTTCAAGCAGCAGCAAATATGTATTGTCTGCTGGGGGAAAAATCAGTACTTTTCCAATAATATATGTATTCTGCAAGTGAATCAGAGAGGGATTTTTATTATTATCTGCCTTTCGCTTTCTTGAATCTCTTCTTTCCTCAGGTGTTCAACAGCTTAAACACAAGACTTAGAGAAATACCCCCAAAGGTGTTAGTAGAGGCTCCTCCTTCTCTGTCAAGATGGATGTGCAGCCACCCAACCATACACTGTGCAAGACCATCGTGCTGCACCTACAAAAAGAAGCCATCTGCCACCTGGCATCTCCCACCACCAACACTGCAATAGCCACTGCCCCATTAGAACCAGCTTTGCAAGAGAAACAGAGAAACCAATGAACAAAACCCATCTATTTTATGAGTGGTTCTTTAGGAAAATCAATGGTCAGGCAGGATGGGCTCAGAAATAGATTCAGATTTAAGGGAGGAAAGAATACAAGGAGAACAGGCTGGAAATATCGTGCCGTAGTCAACCTGTTGAGATACACACATGCTTGAACTGAAATGATCTAGTTGACTAAAATAGTTGCTGCAAACCTGTTTTGTGCTGACTTTGTTTCATCTCAAACAGACACTTCAAACCTTCTAGATGGTTGGAGAATAAGAAGAATATGGCACCTCTTTAAAAAATACAAACTCAGAAAAGCAAAACTAAATAAAAACGTGGAATGTGGAGAGCCGGTCACTCCCTCTGTCCTGTCTGAGACTGCAGCTCCAAATGATGCCTGTGTGCTTTCTTTTCCCTTCTGTAAGATGCGTCCCACGTGTTAGACCTTCTAGTCTAGTGAGAACATCCTGATCCCCATCCTTGCTGCCATTCTGTTTTCTCACATTCCAGACTGAGCTTTAAAACGCAACACTGTCTTAAATCCAAGGAGCCAAACCCAGAGCTGACGCGATGGATCTGAACAGGACTGTGGCCAGGTGATTTTTTACCCTTTCTTCACAACACATACACCAAGAACAATGAATTTCCTCCACTTTGGTGACAATTCAGCTGTATCCAGGCTGGTCCAGAGCTCATTAAAGCTGGCAGAAGTCTTTCCATCGCTCCAACAGACCTGGAGCCAGCCTGCTGCCATGTGTGTTGCAAGCGGGTGCCACTCACGCTGAAGCACCATCGTGGTACATCACTGCATCCAGACTTTCCAGAACAAAAGCTTGAGGGTTTTTTTTTTGCTCTGGCTGGCTGATACTTTTTATGGAATCACCCAAGGGCCAGGTTGTAGTTCTGTAATTGTACAGGGCTGTCATCCTCATAAATATTAAACACCACTTCCAAGTGAAACTGCAGCTCCTTTTATTGCACAAAGCGATGGATATCCCAGCTGAAACCACTCTGCCTCCTTGCTGGTGCCTGCTGAAAAGTGACTGTGGTTCAAAATATTTATCGATGCTTTGTTGTATTGGGAGAATGCTCAGTGACAGATGGACACTCTCTTTAAAACCTCAACGTATGCAAATCTCCATACAAAAGAGCCCAGGATGTTTTTAATATCGCACACTTGCCTCAGGACATGTTTTTAAATCCCCACTTACCAAGGGGCCTGGCTTTTTATCAGTCAAACGCCTTAAGCACTATGTCAATGTGGACATCTGGCCGCGTGTTTAAAAAATTTTTTATTTGCTAAAATATTTAGTGATATGGCAGGGGTTTTAGCTGGGGACATCAGGTCTAATGGCATATGTTTCAACCCAACTGCTCAGAGAGGAAAAATTAACGAGGTAGCTTTTGGGGCAGTTTACCTTTTAGAGTGTAGTAAGCCAAAAAAAAGGGAAGGGAGAAGACCAGAACCAGGCATAACTTGAAGGTATAAAGAATTGGGGTTTAATGTACTGAAATAACTCCTTGGGATTATTCTGATTCCTCTCCATCACTTTGATGTACAAGAGAAATTCTCCTAAGGATGTGTGTGGGTTTTAAGAGCTTCTTCCTCCTTTACAGGTTGAGGTTGGCCAAGGAGATAGGCTTGAACTGTGCCCATGTGGGAGCCTGAGCAGCAGATAAAGGGTTTGGAACTGGTGGGAATGGGTGGGAGATGATTACCAAGGAGTGGATGAATGAAAAATAACAGACAGAAAGGTGTCATGAGTCTTTCAGGTTTCTTTCCAACCTTTTACACCTAGCACTCAGCAGTGACAATTCCCACCCAACACCATCTGGAGAGCAAGCCTCCAAACTTCTTGCAGGTTTTGGTGCTCCATCAGCACCCAGACCATGAAAAAGAATTGTGATCCCAGCAGTACCAACCATCAAGCTTGCTTTCATCCCAACTATTCCTACCAAGCACTTCTTGAAGGACATTGTCAAGCTGGGAATGGACCAGAAGGTGTTGAACAAAACCAGCCCTGAGCAGCTGGTGATGCCAGGGCTGTTTGCTGGAACTCCTCTGAAGTGGTGAGGGATAACACAACACCCCAGCCTGGTGCCAGAAGCCCTTTTGCTTCCAGAACAGCCACCTTTTATCTTTAAAAATTAGATATGCAGAAGTGATTCCCAGCCTACAGATGTGCCATGGTGTGTCTGCTGAAAGCAGGAGCTTCAGCTAATTGTTACTCACTTGCTCGAGCTCAATTAACACCCCTATTATTAGAAAGTCACCACATGTGAATTGAAACACCAGGCATGTTTGCCTTCTGCATGGGCAACCAGGCAGCCTGCATTGCTTAGAGAAACCCAGGCTTCCTTACCTCAGTGCTGATGCTAAATGCAAGGAAAGTCATTTAACCATTTTGTAGCTGTCCCTTCACAAGGGTTTGGTGTGACACTGCTGCTCGTGAAGGAAGAGCCATGTGGGTCACATCACTGCTGTCATGTTTGGGCACTGAGGAACTATTTCATTGGAGGGCAAAAGTTTCCTTTCCCTTCATTCAGGAGAAAAATCAACCAGAAGAACCAACCCGGGGTCTGCCCCTTTGTCCTGTATCTCTGTGATACTCGCATTTTATGTCACTGCAATATTCATGTTTACATTTGATTAACTAAGACCCCTTGGGTTTAATGGTGTTCAGTGCAGCTGCAGGTATGTCAGTGTGTGCAGTTTCAGGTCAATATGTTTGAATAAATGAGGCCACTTTCTCTGGAAAAAAAAAAGAAATCTGGCTTTTGTACTGGCTGGCAAATGTTGTATCACTCCACTTCTGTGGGAAAATGAATGAGGAAATTAATTTGGCGGAAGAGCTGCAGATTACAATGCAGTGTGATGATGTACGGCTAATGAACAGTGAAATCCATGAATTTCAGCTCATTTATGCAGAAAAGGCCAAACTGTGTAGGAGCCAAGCTCCATCCATATTGGTGTCCTGTCTCCAGCCGTGACCAGAGCTCTGCCAAAGGTCCCACAACCCCCAAAATGCTGATGTGACCAAGCCTGGTGATGGGAAGCCAGTGTGAAATCTGAACACAGCACCACCAGAAGTAGGTTTGAATCCTGAAACACAAGGCTCTTGTCTTCCCAAAGAAGAAAATATCTGCTTTTTCCAAAGTGCTGTTTATTGTGATTTATGAGAGGAAAAAGCTGATTAAAATGGAGTTTATTAAAACTGCTTTTACCTGGGAGTTGCGCAGATGTTATAGTGGAGCCTGAAAGGTCTGACAGGAGATACCCAGACCTTTCTCTGACCCTTGTTGTGATGGTGGGAAAGGGAGGGTTTCTGCAGGGATGAACCAGCAGGTGACAATTGTCTGGAGAGCTGGTGCCACTCCATGATGGTCCTACAGCCACCTCCTGCCTTTCGTGCCTACCACTGAGGGCTCCCCAGTTCTGCATCTGCTCTTCCCTCAGAGGAACAGATTTTGGCTTCACCCCATTCCTCTTCTGGAAAGAGACAAAATGTCATGGTGAGATCCAAGGCATATCAAAAGAGTGAGACACCGTGGTAGGCACCGAGTGCTGCGATAGATTTGCTGCTTATTTTCCAAATGAGAAGGTGATATCACTCTCCCAGAGTTAAAGCTTTTTAGCAGACCCCCTAAATTACTTTTTTTCATTTAATGAAAAGTTCTTTTTCTCCAGCATACATTACTTTCTTTGTGTCATGTGCTTGTCTTTGCTGCATTCCTCCTGAGAGCAGTTGGTCACTCTAGTTCTATGAAGTATTAATACCCCACCAGTGATATTTATGTACCCAGATCTCTCTCTTTTTTTTTTTTTTTTTACCTTTAGATGTTCAACAGCATGAATATTCTTATTTTTTATTTAAAACTAATTTGGAGTTCTCGCTCTCTAAGGGGTTTCTAATCACCAAAAAGTGCCCGAGGCTAAAACTGATTGACAGGAAAACGTTGTGGCTTCTGAAAAGTAAATTGGCTATTGACAGAGCAGTATACAAAGGAAAATGCTAAATGCTTATTATTTATGAGCTATTAGGGAAAATGTTATTAGCATCTGTTTCCCACATGGGCAAAAACACCTGTCAGACATCAGGAAACTATGAAACGATGCACAGTTAATAGTTACTTTGTTTAAAAAGTCATTAAAATTGAATGTCAGCTAAAACTTAGGAAAACATTATTCTTCAAAAGACTTTTAATCTTGCTGTTCAAAAAAACAAAAAAAAAAGAAAAAGGAAAAACCTTGCCACATTTTAATTTCTGGAAGCAGAAAGCTAGAAGACTTTGATTTGAAAATGATGAGGCGACCTGTGGTACACAACAAACAAGGCATGGAAAAAAAAAGGCAGAGGAAGAAAGGACCAGGTTGGGTCCCTCCTGGAGCTGTGGGGCAGCAGAGGGAGAGCAGAGCAAGGTCAGGCGTTTACAGGGGGTTTCAGCTCACTCTGGGGCTGTTTGGATTTCACTTAAACCGGTAAATAGTGGAGGTCTGTCTTTCTAAGAATGGCAGAATTGCAGAACTAGACCAGGTTGCTCCCAGAATTTCACAGTGACAGAGAAGAGGTTTAGATTGGATATTGGCAAGAAATTGTTCCCTGTGAGGGTGGTGAGGCCCTGGCACAGGGTGCCCAGAGCAGCTGTGGGTGCCCCATCCCTGGCAGTGCCCAAGGCCGGGTTGGACAGGACTTGGAGCAGCCTGGGCTAGTGGAAGGTGTCCCTGCCCATGGCAGGGGGTGGAATGAGATGAGCTTTAAGGTCCCTTCCAACCCAAACCATTCTGTGGTTCTGTGATCATCAGCCCCAAATCGCAGCTGCCACAAATCAGGGCCAAACTCTGCTCTGCACAGGGTGGGTCACATCCAGGCTGGACTTTCTTGCTGTGTCTGCAAATAAAAAGGAAAGTTGTGGCCAAGATGTCTCACAGAGACCAGCCAGACTCCTATCCTCCATCTTCATTCCATCTGAGCAGGGATTTGACCAGATTTCGATGAAATTTCCTTGGGCAGAGTTTGCAAAGAGCTGCGGTGTGTTTACATAGGGAACCATTTTCCTTGTAAAAACTCATAGATGATTTTCCAAGCACCCCTATTCAGGAGCCAAACCTGTTCTCCATGTTTTATACATAGCTGAGCACAGCAGCAGCACTTTAACAGCAATCCTGGTAAAACCAAAGCCTTTTTAAACACACAATGTGATGGCACCTTCCCTTCCAGCTTGGTCAGAACTTTAGTACAGGTTGTGACAACAAACCCAGGGGATGTAGAGCCTAAAAGGTGAAAATATGTCTCACATGTGCTGTTCTTAGTGTCTGAGCAAGTGTAACAGCAAAATGTACACACAGAAGCCTTAGTGGAGAACAGAAACATGGTCCATCTTCCCACAACTGCACAAAATCCCTGCTGTTGAAAGGAAATAAATAATTTCTGTCTGTACAATTTACATTCCTCTCCAGAAAGGAATTTCAAACCTGGAATTTTACTTTGGGAAATATTTTTAAAAATAGATAATTTTTGTAACAATCCCTCACCCTGAAGTCACTCTTGGTTTTACTCAGAGTGAGTGGGATCTTACAGGATGCAGGACACAAGGACAAACTCAGTGTGACACCAGTAAAAGTGCCAAAGAAATATAATATAAAATACTGCTTGTCCATTTAAATTATTTAATGTTATTAACATTAATTACCATACTTGGATACCCTGAGTAATTCACACATTTTCCCTCCCCCCAACCCTCTCCTCCAAAGCTGAACTCTGAATTTTGACATCCGCTTGTTTTCTCCATGGATTTCCTTCGAGCAGCAGAAGGGATTTGGCAGATGGTATCTCACCATCCCAGTCCATTGTGCTCCAAACTGTATTTCCTCTGCACCTCCTTGTTTTGCTCCACAGCCACCAAGGCTCAGCTTGGTGCCTCCCTGTGTGTCCCAGTTTCCAGCTATCCCATCCAGGGGGACTGGAAGGGTTTGGTCCATGCCAAGACCCAGGTTGGGCTTAACTAGTGCTGGTGGGTATCAGAACTCTCAGATCTCTCTGCATCCTCTCTGATGGGGCTAAAGAGATGCTGGAGGAGCTCAGCGCTGTAGTGCAAGCAGAGGGTTGTATTTTAGTGTGAAGAGTAGCATAAATTATCTTCACCTGGTGAAACTACTGGCTTTTATGACTCAGTTTTATCACAATTTCTTCTGCAGCCCATAAATTGAGACAACGTTTGGTCTGCTCCTGGGAAATGGTGTGAGGGATCCAGGGATCATCCTGTGCTCCTGGAGGGATTGCCCATCCCCAGACACACTGGGAATGGAACAGCAAGGTGAAGCATACCTGACTCAAGACCTTCTGGAAACAGCCAGGTGGGGAGGCAGAAGATGAATTTAACAATGAAGATTTCATTGTTAAATTCATTTCTGGGGCAGGTTAAAGTCACAAATACACTGCTGACATTTCAGCAGCACAGGGCAAAGCAGGGACTTTCCAACCAGCATTGTTAGCCGGGAGAGGCAGGTGTGCTTCCCAAAAGCTGTGTTGGCCTGATCCAGATGCCTTCATGGAGATGTGGGGCTGTCTCTTGCCCTTCCCACCCTCTCTCCCAGCAGCAGCAACCGCCTCCACCTTGCCTGATCCCCCCAGGCAGGAGCCCTCCTGGGTGGGGACTTCAATATGGGCTGGAGCCGACTTTGATGTGCCATTTTCTCTTTGAAATGCAATGTCTCACTCATCTAATCCTCATCACATTTGGGAAGCTTCTCTTCAGTCTTTCAGATCGGGATGTCAGGGGAGTAGAGTTTATTTTTGAAAGGGGCAAGTTTGAAGTTTTTTTTGTTTTAAAAACATAAATGCATTTTTGATCACAGCGTAAAGTAACCCTTTTGGTGGGTGAGCCTGGTTGGGCTGAGGTTTTATTGTTTTGTGGGGTTTGAAGTTTTTTTGCTTGGGACTGTAAATAGCTCTCAGGCACTTTGGATTTGTTTTCCTAAACTTTCCCCTGATGCTCATTGTACAGTCCATGTATTTCAAACCTCCTCACTGCCTTTCCCACCACATGTGCGGGATCATTCCAGAGAGACCTGTGCTTAGAGAGAACAGAAACCAACGCTGTGGCCACTCCAGTCCCAGGGAGTAAATCCTAATCAGCAGAATATGCAAAGACTAAAATCTAGCGTAATTTATTCCATTCAATCCATGGAGATGATCTCTCCAACTCCTGTGCATGTCTCAGGAGTGGCAGGAACTTTCTTCCCAAGGAACCACCATGAAGGATGGGAGCTGTGCTGAGCTGTCCCAAAATCCTCCATACCTGCATTTTCCCTCAGATGGACACAAATTCAGCTGCTGAGTCAAACACGGTGCAGAGCAACTTCCAGTGACACACTGGGTGCCAAGTTGGGGTTTTCTTGCACCCAGCTTTCCTCACAGACCCTGCAAACACAGCAGCTTTTCCTCACCCACCCTGGAGCCAGGACCCACGGGCACGGCAGCACAAGGGATTTAACTTTGAAACGACTTGCACTCAGCCTGGTTTTCCCCACACTAACCTTTCCTCCTCCAAGTCTTGAAAGTTAGAAACATCTTTTGTATTCCAGAGGCCAAAGGGCCAAACTTGCCTTTAATTAAAATGCATATTCTTTAATTAAAAGCCCCATAACACATGAAGGGCATTCATTGAAATACGATGTGTGACATAGTCATTACCCTGCTGTTAATTACTAATTAATGAAGCTATTTCAATTAATAGCTTCCCCACTGTCACTCTGGCTTTGACAGGGCTCCGTGCTGAGAAGCCGTAGTGGAATCACAGGCGATCGTAACTCCTGGAACAGCACCAAAAGGCATCAGCTGAATATTCATGTCGGACGACGTTAACACTTTTCAATTAAACATAATAAAGTAAAAGCTCCGTCAAAAGTGTATATCAAACATGCCTCAGCCTTTCCCTCTCCCTCTCTCCTCTTCCAGCTTGTCAAAAATAACTAGAGAGAAGTAGGAGGGGAAAAAAGTGGGGTCTTTTTCTTTCCTTTCGACACTTCAGGCTGGAGCATCGTTTATCGAGCGAGCGGTGCTGCTGCTCAGGGGGACGATTTACGGCGAGCCCGAGCGAGCACTTGGGCAGCTCTTTCCTCTCCCAGGGCTGAGCTTTGCATTGCACTCCTGTTTTCTCTCCCTTTCCTCCAGTAAAACTGCAGTGGGAAGAGGGGAGAGGCCCCCAGGTGCCTCCCCAGCTCTGTACAAATATTTGGGAGCTGAGGAGCAACGCGTTTCACTGCCATGGTTAAAGGAATCACTTCCCGAGCGCAGTTTTAATTACAGAGCTGTGCCTCCAAGGGGGCTGCTGGTAAGGGCTGGTGCAAAGAGCAGCCTGAAAACAGCTATTTTGCAGTTGATGGTAAGTTATATCGGACCTGAAAACTGCAGAGCGGAACGGGGCTCTCTTGGGCGCCATCTGGTTGAAGTTTTCCTCTTAAAACGCTTGGAAAACAAATCCAAGAGAAATTCCCGAAGAGTTCAATTTCCAGATTGAACCCCAAATGTTTTGTTTGAAGAGCTGTTTCTTTCAGGCAGATCTTGGGGAGGAGAAGGAATCTTTTAGAGACATAACATTATTTAGAGGAAGCTGGAAATTGGGAAGATATTGTCCAGCTGTCCCTGTTGTTCAGGTATTCAGAGGTACAGAGAAGTCTCATATTCTGCAGAAAGCAAAAAGTGATGATGACTTGGTGTGGGATACTTCTACCATAGGGACAGGGAAGAGAGATTCCTGTGATTCCTGCAGGAAAAAAAGAAAGAAAACATGGGGAGCAACAAAAAGATGTTTCAATCCATGTCTCAACTTGAAGTTTCTGTCTGAAGCCGAGCAAGGTAACGCTCATTGCATTGCCTGTTGGCAATGCACTGCTGAGGCATGAACTAACACTCATCATGTGAGGGAACTAATAAATAAATCATGTGGTTTTCACTTATTCTTTGTGTCAGATCATGTTTCTGCATTTCAGTGTCCCAAATAGAGCAGTGGCAAACCGGGCAATGTCCTTACTGCCGAGTAACGAGCATCGGCTGGAAAAATTATTCTTCCAGATTCCTGGTTGCTCTGAAAAAATGCAAATCCATTTGTTCTGTTTGTTGTTTGTTTCAAATTCGTGCTTTGCTCTCTCTGGGTTATCTACCAGGGGTGGTGTCACCTGTCCAAATGTGCCTGAAGGCCCTGAGTAGACAAACATCATGGCTGGGAGCCAGACTAAAGCAGGGAGATAAGGAGGGGTAAGATGTACTCACCACTGGGACTTTCCCACCCACACCACAGTCCCAGCCTCCTGGCCAGACCTTTGCTTCTTCAGGAATTAAAATCCCCCATTCCCATCTCCTGCTCTGAACTCTGGTACCCATCTCGGCCACGTGGAGCTCCATCCTTCCTCCCATCCTGGCCCTTCAGCTGCAGCCAGCTTTTCCCACCCCTGGTACTGAGCCAGGCAGTGGCCCTGCTTCCTTCCCCAAGCTTACAGACATGTAGATGACTGTCTTTGACACTTCATGATTTCCTGCTCTGGTACTCCTAGGCTGAGACTGGAAGCAAAAATCAAACCAGCTCTTGAATTCAAGAATTTCAGACTCAGAAGAGTGTGGCTGTGACACCCAGTGTTTCCTTGGCTTGGAGGGCAGCATGAAAATGAAGATCCTTTCCTTCCCTGCTCTCCTTTACTCACCCTGATAACACCTGATCTTTTTACTCCTTTCTTCTTTTCTTTTGATCATCCCCATACCAAGCCCTGTTAAAGCTGCAAGAGCAGCCCAGCTGATCTATCCAAGCACCACTGAGGAGTCACCATTGTTTGTCCAGCTGGTTGACATCTAAAGGCTTGTCTCAGAGGTCTCAATTAGGGTTTGGGGCTGACTCGCCTCCACCTCTCCTGGGAAGAGGTTTTGCCTCTTCTGCTCAATTACAAACAGTGTCTCCTCCACGTGTGAGAGAGACCAGGAGGGAGGGAGCTTTGGCTCCGCTTTAGTTGTTACCTCTGAAGCATAATTTGGAGATATTCATTGCTATGAAGACTTCACAGACTGCTTCTATAACATAATAGACCCTTGATCTGCTGTGTTTGTGTAGAGCAAACAAATTAATTGGTTGGACAGAGCCCCATTTAGTTTGGATGCTGTCTCCCTCTCTCAGAGGGTGCTGCTGGTGGCAAGTGATGCTACACAGAGATTTCTCCCTGATTCCCTGGTGCTGGAGTGACTTCTGTGCCTGCCTGGAATGTGTCTGATTTTATTTTTTATTACTAGCAGAGTAAAGAAAAGGCAGGATTCACACAAATGACCTTTCATTTATTTACATGAGAAATGCTGTTGTTACAAAAGGTTCCAAAACTCAAAAGCAGTGCTGAGAACCTCTGCTCTCTGTCTCCTCCCATTCCCAATGCTCTTTCTTGCCTGAAAAAGAAAAAAAAAATGGTTCAGGGAATGTTGAGAGAAGTTTTGGCTGAGATTGGAGCTGCTTCCCTGAAAATATTAATCCACCAAACACGGATGAATCTCCTGCAATAATCCTCTCTAATGCACGTTCAGGAAATCAATTCCCTGCTTTATTCTTTAATCCAGAAATCTCCAAGGAGGAGGAGGAGGGAGAGGATGAACAGAAGAGGATAAAAAATTGGCACTGCACTTAAGGAAAAGAGAGAAAGCCATGTCTTTGGTGAGAGGAGTGACACGTTCTTACAGGCAAGTGGTAAAGATTCCCTTGCAAACACTGGAGCCCCTGGGCAATGCCAAAATATGCCATTTCTTCCTCATGCTCTAGTATTTAGCTCTGCATTAAAGCTGCCAGAAAAGGGTGGATGCTAAGGCAAACTTTGGATGTTGTACTCCCAGCTGAGTCCAGGCACAAAATCCCCAGAGAACAGGTACCACTCTGAAAGGTTTGTTGTGGTCCTGGATCCAAACCCTGTGTCCAGGTGCAGAGCAGCCTGTGTCCCACCAGCCCTGACTCTCCTGGAAGGACAGCCCAGGGCTGTGCAAACATTTCTCAGGTCACCACTTTGTTGCAGTGCGTGTCCTACTTACAGGTTTCTGCAAAATGAGATTGCAAGGATGGGGGTTTACGCTGGTCCAGGTGGCTCCTGCAGTGGGAACTGCAGCCTCCAGCCCTTTCCAAAGCACAGTCGTGTCCCAGATAGGCTGAAATAAAATGAAATAAGAGATCTCAATAAATTACTCATCTGAAGACCTCCTCTCTGATATCTGATTATGCTCCTGCTGATAATACTTCTTGCTCAGGGGGTTTATTTTGCTAAATAACCAGTAAATTACCAGGGTCTGGGGTGCACAATAAGAGGACACATCCTCCCTCCCATGAGCCTGGGGACACATGGGGGCCCTGTCTGCTCCCCCAAACCTGCCAAGTGGTTTTGTGGAATGGGGCAGGGAATGGAGGAGCTGGAGGGAAGATGCTGGAGGAGGCAGAGAAGATCTGCAGGCTCTGAGGAGCAGGTTGATCTCAGCAGCAAAACCACACAAAGGTGACTGAAACCAGGAAATTTGCGACACCAGGTTTATGGGCACATTTGGGGCAAAATCAGAGCAAAACATAGAAAGGCTCCTGTGCCCAGCACCAGCTCTGAGCATCTGAAGGGCTGAGGATGAGATTCATGGAACATCCACCCCACCTGTAGCTCACACACAGGAGAGGCTGTAAATGAGTGGGTTTGTCTGAAACTTGGTAGGAGAGGGGCGAAAAAACCCGACATGAAAGGAATTTAACAGCTGCAACGAGCCTAAATGGTTGCACAGGAAAATCCCCTGTCACCCACAAACAGTTTGCCTTTAATGAGAATGCAGGACATGCACGAGTAGGTTGCTAATTCTTAGTGCAAAATCCTCCTGGTAATTGCTACACGTGTATCTTTCCATTGTCTTCCATGGAAGTGGAATTGCAATTTATTTTTTTCCTTTGGAGATGAAATTAAAAACAATTTTTTAGAGAATAACAAATGTCAAAGTTGCACAAGATCGTGCCCAGTGTTTGGAGGAGCAAGAGTGAGTCACCCATAAATTGGGAGTTGTACAGGGAAAGCAATTTGGGAAGGGATTCAAGGGATCAGCCAAAGCTTTCCTGGCAGCTACTTCCTCAGTCAAATCATTAATTTTTGTTAATCCTTTGCAAAAATCTGGTGATTTGGGAACAAAATTTTACAGTACTTCAGTCCTGCTTTAGGAGGCCAAATCCAATTACTGGATAATGGGACTTTGGCCTCCCAGGAGCAGAGACACTCTGGAAGATGTGGGTTTATATGGGGGTTTCTTCTCATTCCATTATTGGATTAAAACCTACCCCACCCTTAATCCTGCATCAGGAACTGTGTAAGCAGGAGCTACACCAGTCTGGAAACCAACCGGAGCATAAAACCCCTGGCACTGCTCAGAGACACCCCCAAGAACTGCACCTCAGGAGGATCGGTATTTTGGAGGTGTTGGTAGAAGGTAAAAGCTCTTTTTTAAACCCAAGTTGTACTTGTGGGAACTAAGACTGCTCTTCATGTGTTTTTCATGCTCTGGGGACAGTTACAAACAAATCCAGAGAAATTATTTTAAAGAGAGAAACCAAATAGGGAAGAAAGGGGAGAGCACTTGAAGCTGCCGGTGGGAGCTTGATGCCCTGGACTGCAGCTCCCTGCCATTGCCCCCCCATCCCCCTATTTTTAATTACAAGCAGCCAAACTGTAAAGACCTTAATGGACATCTTAATTATTGCATTAAAGTTTGAAATGGAAAATTCCTCATTACGTGCCACGCAGTAGGTCACGGCTGCAATAAACGGTGATATTTCGCTTGTTACAGGACTGGGTGCCCTTTGAGAGCTGCTGTCTTTGGGGCATGTCCTGGCCCTGGGGAGCTGCCAGGTGGATGTTAGATCAGGTCTCTGCTGTGAGAGCATCTGCTTGTGTTTTCCAAGCAAAACTATCAGCGAGGAGTGCTCTTTGCTATCCCTTTTCTCCTCCAAATAGTGCTACTTTCCTCCTGTGTTTTGCTTTCCATCTGCTTGAATGTGTTTATTGATTTAGTGTTATGCAAACTGCAATGAAACGGGATCCGTCTAATGATCTCCAGCCAGCTATGGAATATATTCCAAACAATTTAAATACAAACCAACCCCCAGCAGCAATACAAGGTACCTGTCACTGATCAGCCTTTAAGGCCCTTTTTGCACTGCCTGTCCCTGCTCGCTCAGGGCAGGCTGGAAAGCTGAGACCCAGCCTGGGACACCGACAATTTAAGGAATGTGGCAGAAAAAAAGACTAAAAAAAGAAAAGAAAAAAGAGGAGAGAAAATACTAAAGAAAAGAAAAAGACAAAAATACCAAACCCTTCTTTTCGCTCAGGCTCCGCACAGTTGGAGAACAGAGCAGGGTTTAAGGTGGGTCTGCAGCTTCTTAGAGCTGAAAATCTTTAAATCACCTGAATGACCTAAAAGGTCAAAATAGCTCAAATGTGCATGTCAGAGGTTGTTGATACCTCTGTAAAGAGAGCAAAAGGACAGGGGAAGTTGAAGATAACTTGCACTCTGCTAAATTATCCTCAGCATCATTTTCATGCCAAGTTTCATGTTGGCTTTTGTTCTGATCACAATGAGGAGAAAATTAGAGGAGTCTGCAGTACTTAGAGATACTCTCTCGATTACATGACCTTACCGATGAGGTGTTAAAATTCATTTAATGGCTATTTCTCCTTTTAAAATGTCTCCAAAACTTTCCATCCCTACAATAACTGCGCAATTGCCCTGTGAGGCATGACAGGGAACGCTGGGACAGCAAATCCTGGGGCTCCCAAAGGCAGCTCCAGCCACGAGAGCCACCAGTCAGGGCTGCTGGCGGGCAGGGCCAGGCTCTGCCAGATGTGCCACCCAAACTATCCGCACCAGCCACGCTACCCGTGCCAGCTGTGCCAGGGCCGGGCTCGGCAGCTCTCGCCGGCCAGGAGCTGCCACATCCCAGATCTCACAGCTCCCTCTGTTGGCATCTGCTCGAACCTATCAGTGAGGATAATAAAAAAAAAGGTGGAAACGTATTTTTATTTTATTTTTTTAGCACGATCACCATGTGGAAGGTGATCCGCCTGCGGGGTGTGTCCCAAGTCACCCGAGAACCACTTCGTTTGTGTCATTACTCTTAACAAGTGATAGTGGGTCATGGCTGCTGATGGAGTACTGACCACAGCTCTGCTGAAGGCAGCTTTTCATTCATTTTTCCAAAATCAGTGAGAAGATGTAGAAGACTCCGAGTCTGATGTACAAGCACATGTGAGGATGCTGTGAAAATCTGACAGCCCTGATACTCTCCCTAGGGAGATAATCACATCAAATATACTCCTCTGTCCCTCACTGATCACACAAATTAACACCTCTGCAGCCAAAGGAAAAGCAGAGTTTGCAAATGAGTTGCTGCCTTTATTTTTTTTAGGTCCTTCCATAACAAAAACTCGCAGACCACAAGCTTTGGCTTAAACAAATAACAGTACAGATATGCAAAATCAATACTTCACCAAGGAGGTATGATGATCATGAAACCTCAGCCTCAAGTGTAGGTCAAATATTTAACTTATTGGCCAGTTACAGAGACAGATAACTTGGACAGCTCACTGGAATGTTAGCTGGATTCACAGAGAAGCCACAGCCAACCACTTTCCTTTGAAGATCAGTTCCAAATTTCCCAGCTGGCAGATCCAAGGGGTGGCCAAGCAGCCCGATTCAAATGTGAGTGATTTAAACTCATCAACTCCTCCACAAGAAATGGTGCAACCAGCAAAGAGAAGCAGAATTGACTCCTTGTGCTCCTGACCTGCAGCTCTGAATGGCCAGGGAAGATACTCTAAAACCTCACAAAACCCAGGAGGTTTTTTTTTCTGTGTCACTGCAGAAAAGGCCATGCAAGCAATCTGCTCAGACTGGACAAAGGACAAGCTGACAGAGAAGGCTGCACAGCCTCGGGCCTCCTTGGCAAGCCTGGCTGTGTTTGTGTTTGTTGTTACTGGGTGTTCTTCCCAATTTACCCACTGATTTAAAGACTTCCCAGCAGCCTTCCTGGGTCCTGCCTCTGCAGCACCCCGATACAGTACCTATGGCAGCAAACAGCCTTTTAGACAAAAAAGAGCACAGAAGCAGGAAAAAAAAAACCCCAAAACTTTCTTATCTCTCTGTCCCCAGCCAGGCCACATTGATTCTCTATTCTCTTGGGAAGACATCAGGCAGCTGCATCCTTATCTCTAAATCTGCCCGGTAAGGGGCTCAGCTCAGCTTAGTGATACCCATTAGTGTCTCTGCAATTAAAAGGCTGTCAGTATTTTCACTACAAGCCAGGCTATTCAGAAACTTTGCATGGCTCCAACAGTCTTCCAAGAAGAAATTTGGCCAAAACAAAAGGTGAGGAAGAAGATAATTGGGGGGGGGTGGTGGTGTGTTGCACCTGAACCTATAGTTTTCCCTGCATTGCAAGGTCCTTGGGCAATCTGCTCCTCAGTCGGAATTTTCTGGTAAGCACTAGAGAAACCCAAGAGATCCTTTAGGGCTGCAAGCAAGGGGTGGGAGAAGAGGCAATGAATTGCTTTAATATGAAATTCACATTTAACCTTGATCCTCCAGAACCAAACACTGGAGGCTGGTAGATCGTCCCCTTCGAGAAAGGAGTGTTGGATTTGGTGGGAGTACCACTCAAAACAAGCATGCAGAATCAGGCCTCAAGTACATAAATACAGGATTTGGTGCTTAAATTTTAAAATATTTATAAATAACTTAAGACATTCAGGCTCAGAGGTGTCTACAGCCAAGTATTTCCCTCTGACACAGGGAACCACAGGGATCCACACCCTTGTAGATGCCCAAAGCAGAAATTTGATTTATGCTTAACACAGAAACAAAACCTGCCCATGCCAAGCTCTTTGGAAAGTCTCCCTCGGCCCTTTGTGAGCATGTGGAGGGAACATCTAATCATGCAGAAAGCATTTGGGAGTTGTAGATCCACAGCACAGAGTGTGACTGGTTCTTCCCATACATTCACAGCATCTGACAAAACAGCTCCAGGGGGATTCCTCAGCTGTTGCTGCACGGCAAGGTCAGCCCAGCTAAGCCTGACCCCGGGGGACAGCTTAGCTCTGCTATCATGGTGGAGCTGGTCCACCTGGGCTCAGGGCTGGGGTGAACCCACCAGGGATGGAAGGGAGACCTCAAGCCCTTGAGCAAAGTCAGGCTTGGCTTGGAGCCTCCCAGCTCCGTGACAGCAGTACTGAAACAGCCCCATGGCCCTGGGTCCAGGGCACACATTCCCTGAAGGGAAGCCTGGAATTCACCTCACAGCCCTGGAATCCTGGCTGGTACCTGCCGAGCAGGCTGCAGAACGAAGGCACGTGCGGGGGTTAAGGTCAGAGGTACTCGTTGGGATGTTCAGAGGACACCTGATGGCACAGCAGCTCCAGAGCCAGGTGGTCCCAGGACAGCAGAGCGTGGGGGCCCCACTCCCACATGGAGCAGCAGCTCCCCTCGGGAGGGAATGGAACCACAGCAGCCTTGGGAGACAGGCCAGGTCAGCTGCTTTGGCCACAAGGCTATTTGTCCACTAGACACAGACTGGGACAAACTGGTCCCACAGACCGTATCCTCACTGGAGATGTTGAGCTGGATGGCTCTGCAAGCTACCAGCTACAGCCCTGAGCAAAAAAATGAACTCTAAATTTCTTTCCTCCCATGGGTTTCATCCAGACCCATTATGTACTTGGTTTCAGCATTTTTTTTTCCTGTTAAAACACCTAAAAAAAAAAAAGTTCTTTGGCACTTGTGCAAGAATGACCCATAGATGTGACACTCTTCTGTCCTTCAGCTGCTTCCTGAGCTCATCCCTAGAGATCCACATACACAGAGTCTGTGTCCACCCTCTGGGCCTCTCCAAACAGGAGGAATGTGCAGAGCCCAATGCTGTTCACAGCAGCCACCAGGTTGAAAACAGAAATCCAGGAGCCAGTGGTCTCGATCAGGTATCCAGCCAGGTACACACAAATGACCCCTGCAGCCAGAGAGAAGAGAAACATGCAAAGGCTCTGGGCTGGATCCTGCCCTCTGCAGGGAGAGGGCTCCCCAGGAAAGGATAGCCGCAGGAAAGTACTTTACCTAGGAGGGCTCCACCTGTATTTGCAACCCCTGGAAAGAAAAGAGAGAAATGGTGTGAAAAGAAATTGTGAAAACCCACAGACATGAGTGGCTTCATCACAGCTCCCACCAACCCCCCATCTGCATGTCGGGCAAAATGTCTTTCTCATCATGGAATCACTGACTGGTTTGAGCAGGGATGGACTGTAAAGCACATCTCATTCCTTCCTCCTGCCATGGGCAGGGACACCTTCCACTAGCCCTGCTCCAAGCCCCATCCCACCTGACCCTGAACACTTCCCGGGACGGGGCAGCCACAGCTTCTCTGGACAACTGACAGAGACCACTGACACAGCCCCAGCCCAGCCCTGGGTGCAGCAGAGCTCCTCACAGATATAAGAAAGGCCCCTTGGTGCTGTTATCTGCCCCCAGCACTGGCAGGTTTATCACAGAAGGAAGCTGAGACTGCACACATAGAGTAGACACTGCCCAGAGCTGCTCCTCCTCAAAACATGATGCTGGTGACCATGTCCCCCCCACAGAAGCCCCACAGAATTCTTACCAAACAGCAAGCCAGCACACGAGGGGGCCAGGTCCTGCACATTTACTGAAATGCCACTGGTGAGAAACAGAGGGGGGGAAATAAATGGCTGTTTGAATGGAATGGACTGCTTTCCTGTCATCTACTCAGTTTGGTTTGTCAAACACAAGGAAAGGTCCTGCACAAGAAGTAGCACTGGCAGGAGAAAGAAGAAGCTGAGAGCGAAGCAGCACAGGTGAGTATCAGAAGGAAAACAATTCAACTCCAAGTGTTCAGAGGTGCTGCAATGCAATTCCCCTCCTGCTCTATCTCCCTCATAGTGGCTGGTCCAAGCCCTTCCCCACGCTAGAGGTTTGCTGCATCATTTCCAACCCACAGGGCACTAAACTCCACCAACCTCGCAGAGTCCCAAACACAATGCTCAGGCAAGTGCCAGTTCTTGTTCTCACAGTCAGGACGGAGGCAGCCTCCTCTGAGACCCCAAAATGCCACATGTGCAGGACAGCTGAGGGCCACTGTCCCCATGGCTCTCCTTACCTGTGGTTAAAGGTCTGCAGTCCAACTGAGGCCGAGGCAAACACTATTGCTTTGCAGAAACTGGAGGTCTGGCCCAGGCACAAAGCAAAAATGCTTGAGACGCCAGAGCCAATGACCTGGAAAAAAGGAGAAATTAAACACCACAGCACGTTTTCTGTAAGGAAGAAAGCAACTCCTGCCATGAACAAACTGTTCCCTTTTCCAATAGCAAGAGTTAGTGTGCACCAGGTGCTTCTCTTTTTTTTCCCCAATGTCCTTCTGTGTCAGAGGTCTGTCCAGAGGGATGCAGTGCTGCAGAGCAGAGGATACACTGTGTTCTCACCCAGCATTTCTATTTCTGTTCACCCTGTTATTGCTGCTTCCTCAGTATCTAAGGGGTCATTTGGAATGACCAGGGACAGGTTGTGAAGGAGAACCCCTTCAGAGCACTCACTGTGCTCAATGATACCATTGGTCCATGCTCTGTTCCTCAGCCAGGGTTTTCCTCTGGATTTCCTTTCACATACACCCTGACCACCAGTTAATGTGCAAAGCCAGAAAATCTTTCCTTTTTCCACCTATAACCCCCATACAAGGTCTACCAAGCTATCAGAGTTTAACTGGTAGCTCAGGTGTCTCTCCCACAACTTCAGCTCTCTTACCTGCATGAACTTACGAATGGTGATGGTTCTGTACCCTGGAAAAAAAAGGGACACTTGGAGTTAAGCACAGCTCACCTTGTTGTCCAGCCAGGAAACTATAACATAAGTAGATTTCAGATGCCCAGATTTCACCTCCAGGTGGATGTTATGAATGAGATCGACGTGGATGGGATTTGGAGACTGGAGAATTTATTCTGCTTTTGTATCAGAACCTCACATTGTCTATTTGCTGGGACTTCTCCCTACCAACAAGCCCACCTGCTCCCACCCAGGTCCTCTTCCCACATCATGTAAGAGCTGAGGAAAAGCCAAAAAGAGCTCTCACCTTGATTGATTAAATGATCAGACAGAAATCCACTGAACAAGCTTGTCGGAATTGCAACCAGCCAGGGGACTACATTAAACACCCAACCCTGAAAAGAAGTGAAAATCAAGAGAGATTTGTTGTCAGAGCTGAGTTTGTTCACAAATATTCTGGCAGTCTGTGGTACCTGTAGAAAGGAGAAATAATGAAGCACTCAGGACTCGTTGCAGTATCTCTACCCCCTTTGCAGAGCCAGCTCTCAGCTGCACCATGCCCCACTCCAAGCTCTGTAAGGGGGCAGGTGCATCACAGGGCTGTAGCATTTGTAGATTTGTTGTCTTTCCCTCTTCCCCAGCAATGCTGCATCCAGGGGAGAGGCAGAAAACTCTGGGGAAGAGGGATTAAATGTGGCAAAGTTTACCGCTCAGCAAGATGATGTGGCAGGGAGCCACAGAGCAGTGGAGGTTTCCTGTGGGTCCCCAGCAAAGCTGCTGGCAAAATTTCCAGCAGCTTCCAGCTCGTTAGCAGCGTTACTGTGTGAGGCTGAGGGAGCATAGCTGGATTTTCTAATGGCAGGATTAGGTAACATTATGGGTAGCAGCATCCTTCGGCCTATTTTCAATTAAGTGGGCTGCAGCTGTAATCACAGATGATTACTGGTCAGCTGGATTACAGCTGCTCAGGGGCACTTTGGTGCCCAGATCCCACAGCAGCTGAAATCAGTGTGGGCTGGGCTGGATTTCATCTCAGCGGGTTCAACCTATTCATCCATCCCCCCCAGCATCCCCCCTTTGCTCAGAGCCCACCACCCTGTGCAGGCATCTCCCTTCCTCTCTGACTTCGGGATGTGTGGGAGGGCAGAATAATCTTGATTTTGAATAGTCCTGTTAAAGCTGCTCCTGGAAATCACACCAGGGTCCCTCTGCACCTTTCCATGCCTTTAAAATCTGGGTCTTGGTCATTTTTGAAAATGTTACCCCACGGGCTTTGTGGGGTGGTGCTTCTGCTGTCTGTTAACACCAGCGGGGGCTGCTCAGCACGTCAATCCCAACCTTGTTTTTTCCCACAGCCCATCGCCCTGAGCCAAACCCTCCATCACCTTCACTCAGGTGGCCACAGGCAGCTGCCCAGCTCACCTGCAGCAAGGGATTTCGGCCAGCAGGTGACACAGGTTCCCTGCATTAGGGATTATCACCCATCCTTTAGAATCAACCTGCCTCAGCCCCTGTTTTAAACTGCATGAAGCGATTATCAGCTGCAGGAGCACTCTATAGAGCATCTTACATAAGGGCACCACGATATAATGCTTAACAGATGGTAAATTACTGCTGCACAAGCACATTACTCGAGGTGCACAGATCTTGTCACAACAATATGTTTGCTGGTTTAACACATGATTTTAATATAAATATCAAGTATGCCATAAAGAGCTTTACATGTGTAATATGAAAAGGCATTTGTAAGCAGCTCTGGAAATTGTAAAACCTAACAGAGCCATTGTGGAAAAGACTGCCTGAGTTTCTGAGAACAGGATGAAATACCAGCTCTCAGCCCAGATGAGTATTACCTGGCTTTCTGAAAAATGGGAGTATCATTTGTGCTGAGCAGAGAGCTTTTGTAGTATTTCTGAAGTACACATTATTAATGGTAATTATAATTTTCACAGGCAGATCTGAGCTGTACAATGTTAGTCCAGTTAAAAACCCCATAAAAAACTAGGAGTGAATGGTGGTTATTTGCAATAGCATAATGTCATGAGCTTTGTGCTAATTGAAAACCAGAGGAAAAGCAGTCTAAAACCCAAAACCACCTGCTCTTCCCTATATGGAGAGTGCCCCAGCTCTGGTACCCTTCAGCATCCCTAAACAAGCAACTAGAAACCAGCTTCTGCAACCTGGAGAGATCTCCAAAAGCACACGCAGCGGTGCCACTGCTCCCAGCCCCGCAGGGAAACCACCCAGCTCCTCCTGCCTCCCAGCCTGCCCTCCCCAAATCCCTCTGCCATCATCTTCCTCCCTATCCAGCCCCTTTTGGCAGGTGCCCAGCAGTGCCTCTGCTTCGGAACCAACCCACCTTCGAGCCGGGAAAAGTTTCCTTAAAGAAAGTTGGCAGCCAGGAGAGGAGAGTGAAGAACGTGCTGGCCGTGGAGAGCTGAGCGATGATGACAGCCCTGAAAACAAACAGCGGAGAGGAAACCATCAGCAGTGCCAGGTCACGCTGGGGGGCAACCGGGCACTCGCTATTCCAGCTCCTAACAGAAACCCCTCGCAGCTCTGCAATCGCTTCCTGGGATTTTCGTCGTGGATAACTTCTCCTTTTGGCTTCCTGAGATTCCTGAGATTTTTGTCACAGATAACCACTCCTTTCAGCTTTCTCCCTGCAGCTGGTTCCTTCGATGCCTCGTCGCACAGCCCCGGGGCCAGGCGAGGTTAATTGAAGCGCTAATTATGCCACTGCATTTCCCACCGGTCCCTTCCAGCCCTGCAAGAGCCCTCCTGCTCCGAGAGGTTTTGTTTAGGGTTTTCTAGGGATGTGTTAGTAGCTCCATTGTTATTCAAGGCAGGAATGGGTTTGCTGCCCTGCAGCCCCATCCTCCTCCTCCCCGCCTTAAAACAGCCCTTGGGAACACGCTTGGATGAGCTTCAGTACCCACTGCAGCATCCCAAAGGAAAAATGGCCATTAAAAAGATGTTTGCCAGCAATGAGAACACAGCCTGTGCCACCCAGTGCCCCTGAGCAGCACTTCTTAGGAGCCCATTACAATCAGCATTTCTAACAAGATCCGTGGAAAATATCACTCCGGAGGAGCACAGGACTCATCCAGGGGGAACAGCCTGGGAGGGAGAAAGATTTGCCAGTAACATTTGAGTCCTCTGGATAGAACATAAACCACCTTTGCCAAGCTCACCTTTTCAGTTCTTTATTTATACAGAAGGAATTAGAAAACTGGTTCTGCTTCTCAAATATATAAATAAGTGGACAAAAACCACAGGGGCAGAAGAAACAAGCCCAGAGAGGAGAAAAGGGAGGATGCTCCCAGCCTGGCCAATGCATGCAGCTGCCTACCAGATCGGTGCCTTCCTAAACAGCTGCTTCCAGGGAACTTTGGTCTGCTTGGATATCGAGAGGCCTCTCGTTAAATAGTCTATGGGGATGATGAGTTCTGCAGGGAAGAAAACATCCAAAGGAAAGCTCCGGTCAGTAATTGTCTGTGCAGCTGGAGGCAGCCCTGGGATACTGCTGTACAACCACTTTTAATCTCCTCCTAACCCTTGTTTTTTTGGCTCTACCAGCATTGAAAGCTCATGAAAACACCTTGTTACACTGACCAAAATTTTTCCACACCCTTCCCCATCCAGCCACCTTCACCTGTGTGTTGTATCTCTTTCATAATTAAAGAAAAGTCCCTTGGCAGGGACCAGGTTTGGATTCTGTCCAGCACCAGGCACACACCCAGCTCCCAGTGAGCTGCGCTCCTACATACCACACTCACCCTAATAATGCTGTAGCCAGGTGTAATGGTTTGTCCATATGTGGAATTACTCCTAGGCAGTTATTTGGGAAGAGATATTGTGGATTAACTGGTTTTTAAAAGCTCTATGTGTAGATGCTCTTAGTTTGGAGTAAGTATCTTGCCCTGCTTTAGCTTAATCCACTTTGAAGATCATGCTCTGTTTTGTGTTTTCACTGGTGCTTAAAGACTACTGAGGAGCCACATCAGGCTCTTAGCAATGATATAATCCAGCATGGGACTTGAAATACGAAATCAGCATTGCAAGAGCTCAAATCCTCATGTTTGGGTTGGGGATCTTGGGTGAGACACAGCGTGTATTATAGAACACATCTGAGCAAAAGGCCTTTGCGTAAAAACAGGCATGATCTTGGAAACACACAGAATTTGCAGAAAATAATGAAAATAATGGAGAGGGATCACTTAGTTCCCAGATCCTCGGGAGCACTGTCAGCCCCAGGGATGCAGCTGGACTCACCTTTCTCACTCAGGAGGTATTTGCAGGTGCAATAAACCCAGAGCAAAGTGAGCAAACCAGAGAAATAGAAAACACTTTCCCAGCCGTACCAGTCCAGGAGGAGAGATCCTGCACCACCAATCACCAGCGTTCTGCAAGGGAAACCACTTGGATTTACTGCCCTGGCTGAGAGCTCAGACTGAGCACATCGATGGGAGACTCCCTGGGGTCAACGCTGCTGTCACTGAACCACAGAATCCTAAAATAGTTTGGGTTGGAAGGGTCCTTAAAGCTCATCTTGTTCCACCCCCTGCCATGGGCAGGGACACATTCCACTCTCCCAGGTTGCTCCAAACCCTGCCTGACCTGGCCTTGGACACTTCCAGGGATCCAGGGGCAGCCACAACTTCTCTGGGCAACCTCAGGGCCTCAGCACCCTCACAGGGGAGAATTTCTCTGTCACTGCATGTGTGGGTGCTGCCACCAGTCCCACCATGGCTCTGCAGCCTGTCCTGTTCCCTGAGTGGCATCTCGGGCCAGATCCTCACTGGCAGCAGAAATCCCAAAGGGACCTCACCCTTACCTGCCCCATACTGAAAAATGGTCACTGAGGAAAGAAAAGGAGGTTTCTGGTGTGCAGTATCTCAGAGAATGTGTAAAGCAGCAAAAGAAATGAGCACACTGGAAAATGAAGTGATTCAACACAGTAATATTTCTATTTGTCTTTTAAGCAACCCTTCCATTTAGAAAGGAAATTCTGATGGAGATCAGCAGAGATGGAGAAGTTCTATTCTTCCCATCTATCAGAGTGCAGGTGACGAGTGTCAGGCTGACTCTTGCTCTTCCTACTGAATTGGGCTGTTTCCCATAGTAATTAAATGTTGCAAACAGTCT
Source organism: Corvus moneduloides (assembly GCF_009650955.1). Lineage (NCBI taxonomy): Eukaryota > Metazoa > Chordata > Aves > Passeriformes > Corvidae > Corvus > Corvus moneduloides. Next base: position 9,590,017 of record NC_045492.1, read on the forward strand.
TCAAAGTCTGGTTTGAAAAGAAAGAGAAAACTACATAAATCCTTGACAGGCAGGACAGCAACTGCCTGAGGCTTCCTCAGCTGCAGGCGGAGTCCTTGAGGACCCATGAATCCACATGTACTTTGGGCTGTGAGTTTTGCCTCCAACTATTTAACGGCATTTCATCACACACGATGTCCAGAGACTGTCACTCGCTGCTTACAGGCCTTTGAACTCACCCAAACTGGGATCCAGTCCCCACTGTGCTGTAGGTGAAGGCTCGCTCGCTCTCCCGGACCCTCTGGGACAGCAGGCTGGCCAGAGATGGGAAGTACACTCCTGAGAGAAACAGGAGCAAGGCAGGGAGCAGTAAGGCAAACCAAAATCAAATTTAAATATCCAGAGTGAGCTAAACACTGAGACAAAGCAGTAAAACCTTTGGTGAATTCACAACAGGGATATAAAATAAACCAAGTGGATCCATCGCCATCAAAGGCTTGTTGGTGCCTTCTCTGTAATCCCATTTCATCATCACCACTGCTACTGTAAATCCATCAGTGCCAATGCACTTCCCAGTGCTGCAGCTTGGCAAGAGGGAAGGAAAATCACCCCAAATTATCCAAAAGTTTTGGCAAGGGCAAATTTTCTCTGACTGCTTTGAAGTTTAAAAATGTGGAAAACCAAACACGACCAGAGATGGTTTCTGAAGCCAGCAGCCCCTGTCTGGCAGAGGCATTTCTACAGGACAATGACTTGTCAGTGACTTTCTCTAGAAATGTCACTGTGTTTTCCCATGGAAGTTGTGGATGTGGAGGCAGTTTTGAGGCAGAGAATTGCTCAGACACCCATGGGAACGGTTCGTGCCCTGCAAACCACAGGATTTGCATCTGAACGTGCTGCACATGAGCCTCTGTGCAAGGAAGCCCCTGAACAGGCAGACACACAGACACACTCAGGATGGGGGTCTCACCTTGCAGTAGCCCCATGAGGAACCTGGAGGAGGTCATAAAAACCAGATGGGCTGAAGAGATGTGGGTGAGCAGCGGGGTGAGGACTGTGAGGAACCCCCAGGCTGATGCTGAAAGCAGGAGGACTTTCTCACCTCCTATTCTGGAAGACAGAAAACATATTATCAAAGACAGGAGGGCAAAAGGGCAAAGTCCTCCAGTCAAGACTCAAGTGCCCTTCCCAGTTTAGCCTGTTTTTAAGAGCAACCTTTCTGTCAAACCTGTTCTTCTCTTGGCCCTTGGGGAGTAGCTCTGACCTCCTCCCTTCCCACCTCCTGCCAGCACTGCCCATCCAACCCCTGTGATCCCAGAGCTCTCACAGCACTGAGCCACTCAAGTCTTGATGGTGGTGGAGGGGAAGCCCAACTGCTGCCACCATTCTGCTTCTTTTAACCAGAGATGGTGTTTTCCATTTGCTCTTTCGCATCAGCTCTGCCTTTTACCATTGAGGTTTTTCCGGGTGTTTTCTTGCAAACTATTAAGGACCCTGATTAAACAGCACAGTGCACTGCATGGATCATGCTCCCCTTCCAGGCATGTGCTCCTCACAAAAGATTTCATAGAAAAGCTCTCTCACCAAGAATAGATTGGCTGGAGAAAGGGACTCAAGCAGGTAATGATTCAGATCTTCCCTTACAGCCAGCTGGGGAAATTGTTTGGCTTTTAATTCATGTGATACAATGGAGACACTTGGCTTTTCTAAACATGATGGAAACAGCGTATGGGGACTTGCTTGAGAAAAGACTGCAAGAGAATATAGGGCAGAAAGACTGGAAGTGCTGAACAAAGATCATCTAGGCAGATAAAATCAAAAAGGCTGTATTCACAGAATCCTAGAATCACTTCCAGGGATGAGACATCCACAGCTTCTATCTGGTCAGTCTAAACCACCCACATCCCTTCTCAACCAGAGCGTCTCCCCATGGACACACTTCACCCTCCACCTCATCACTGTGAAACCTGGCACTGCCACTGCTCAGACTGGAGCTGAGGGGTCAAAACCAAGCTAAGTGTCACTAAAAAAAGAAAACATGAGAATAAATTCCAGTACTGATCACTGATGTGTCCTCCAATAATCTGTGTCAAGCAGTAGCCCCAGAAGAAGCTGCTGAGCACGACGCCGGACTGCTTCTTGTCCCAGTTGAAGTAGGAGCTGAGGGCGACAGCGCAGATGGGCACGGTGACACGGGCACAGTACAGCAGGCACGTCCCCAGCAGCAGCATCACCGTCCACACACGGGACTCGGGCCTGCAGGGATGGAGAGGAAGAAGGGGAAAGGGCAGAGGGGGGATGCTGTGCCCGGTGGGTCCGTGCACAGCGAGGATTTAGGGGTCGGGTTTGCTTTGCAAGCCGAGCCTGTCTTGATAAAATGAAGGTCAGCACAACCCCCCTGGGGCACAGCGGCTCTGACACAGAGTGTATCCCATCTGCTGGCTTTTAGGAACGTTGCCATCTTCATCCCAAACACTATCTGACCCCAGCAAATGTCTGTCCATAGGTTGCAAGGTGGAACGGGCTGCTTGGACATCGCTGGCTGTGGATGGATGGAAAGGCAGGAAGGAAAGGTTTGTTTGTTTTTCTTCCCCCGAACAAGAAACTGTTCTTTAAAAGATAACAAAGGAAAGGTTAGGGCATGAGGCTGGAAGCACCTACATGAGACACACCTCTTGGTGGCAAACATTAGTTATTTGGCATTCCTACCCATTCCCCAGGGAAGGTGGTCTGTGTGTTACCCTTCCTAAATAGGAGGGATATGCAGGAATTCTTTAGCGAGACAAGACATGATGGGGATGAAGAGCTCAGAGAGAGGAGCAAAATGATTAAGCCTGGACAGACAAGAAGTTTTAGATAATAAGAGTCAAAATATGTTAACAGAATATATATTTGTGCTGCATGAATTCTCAGCCTCAAGAAAAGGGCACCTACAGGCTGGAAGTACATGAGAAGCAATTTTCTCATCTCTGAGTCAGTGATGTGCTTCTGGAGCAAACAAACACATTTTGCTGCAAATATCAGGCCCAGGTGTAGGTAAATGCCTCTGCCTTCCCTCAGCCATACCACTTTGGGTCCCCCCCTTTGCCAGTGGAATTACAGAGCTAAAAGCTGAGTAAGAACACCCACTATGGGTACTATTTGTATTTGATTATTTCTATGCCCAGAGGCCACAGCACAAAGCACTGAGCAAACAGACTCTCTGCTACAGAGGAATACACTGCACCAGGGTGGTAACCTCTGGGCTTTCCACCCTGGTAAACACACCCACTCTCCATGTGGGAAACAACCCGGGTCACCTTTTATATCAAAGAGAGCATTGATTTCTCTGTGCTGGAATGATGATAAATGTGGGTTAATCCCACACAGCACAAACCCATTTATAGAGGTGTAAATGGGCCGTCACAGGGGGCAGGTGAAGGAACAATGAAAAGCAGAACACGGTGGGCAGGTGAACCTGCTGGAGGTGGATTTATTGCTGTTTCTTGACAAGGCAGATAAGCAGCTCAGTGCTAACCTCTGGCAGGAGGAACTGGAAGTGTTTCAGTTGGTGTTTAGAAGGTTGGAACTTTTGTTACTGTGCACACGCATGAGTGCACAAAATAACACAGAAACTGGCAAACCTCACGTATCTTTGCTGGAGGAATGAGTAAGCAGGGGTTGACGTGCCTCAGTCATTTGAACAGGCTGGGAAACACTCTCAGGAGTCCCTCCTGGGCTTACCCTGACAGGAAGTTATCTTCAATCATATCTCCACTTGCTGCAAAACCAAAGGTGGGCTGGTTAGTAATCACCAGCCCCAGCTGGCTCCAGGAACACTGGAGTGGCTCCACTGACTCCAGCTTGCTACAGAAAAGCACAGGGAAACCAAAGGCTCCTGGACACTGCACATCTGGGTCACAGAAACCCCAGCAGGACAATATGGACAGGAGGTTCTGGGTATAAATCCCCCACCAAAGGCAGAGGGCAGGTGGGGATAACAGGCCATGGAAAACCTTATGGAGAGCCCTTAGGGATGGGATACTTCAGGTACGACTCCTGCCTGCCCTGCACAAATGGGCTGCTGCCAGTCCAGGCCATAATCTCTGTTATCTCCAACAGCGAAGCACTGATAAATTTGAGCTATTGAACCTGCAACAATTGAGGTGACAGAGTAAAGCACAGCAGCCAGTGATGTGTGGAGGTATTTTCTATTATTTAGCCATCAAGATAGTTTCCTAAATTGTGCTTTTCCCCTGCAGCAAAGGGAGACCTTTATGAGCTTTCACTGGAGTGGGACTGAGCTCTGTCTCTCCAGTCATTCTGGTGTGTTCAGAATAACCTGCAGTTATCCTGGTGAGCACAGCAGCATTTTAATACCAGATCAACAGTTCTTCCTTTTTCCTAAACCTTGTACGGCTCCTCAAGGTGTAAGAGGGAGAGAAAAAGACCTAAGCATCTCAAGGAGTCTTTACTCTGTTTCTCTTGAGAAGCCTCCTCTCCAGTTGATGTTCTGACAAAACTCCAGGGAACATTTTTCTCTTGACTTTTACTTTTATTCCAAAGCACCAGATAAGTCTCTGGGTATATGACACACTCTCAAGGTTCTCTTTGACTGATACGCCTCCCTTTGACGGCTACATTCTATATTCTCTTCCTATGTGTTTAATTGTATCAGTAGGGATTATGCTCAGGGCAAGGGGAGAATGTAATGATGGCTTCAGACTACCAGTTCCTCCATAGGCAGCACATCCAGCTAGGAAAATCCAAGCAAAGAATAGGAGTGCCAAATGTAATCAGTAGCTGCTCACACCCACCTGGAACCACGGCAGGAATGATTTTCCTACAAGGACAATGATGTGCTTGCATCACAGGGAAGAGCTTTGTAAATGCATTTTGTCCTAATTATAGTTATCACAGAGGCCACAGATGACTCAACGTTCTGCTCAGTGCAAAACAACAACAGCAGAGGTTACACAGGAGGAACCTGGACTAGCACAAAGACAGGAATTAAAACTCTCTTTCCAAAACTAAGGAATAATGACAAATCAAACAAAAGTTTTCGTGGGTGACATCAGCCATCCAAGAAGTAGAACTTCACCAGTGTTAATAAATTAAATCTAATGAGTCCCCTGCTGAGGGAGGGAGGGAGAGGGAAGCTGTGCTGCAGATAACCAGCCTAAATCAGAGCACAGGAAATCACAGACATTGCTGTCACTGGTGCCACCACACCTGATTCACCAGCCAGACCAAGCATCTCCCACCAAGCATCCCTGTGCCAGTCCAGGCCAAGCCCTGGCTATATGTGACAGACACTGCTGTGAGAGGGACCAGCCCTCCACACCATTGGCAGGGGAATCACTGGAGCTTGTCTGGAGCCACCTAATTTGTTTAATTTGGTGCTGTGTGATGGGAGTGGCTCCTCAGTGCCCAGACTGTGCCCTCCTGACCCGCCATCCCCTTCTCTTCACAAGAGACAGGCACTGCAGGTGCATCCCCTTCTGCATGTCACCGACACCCTCTTCACTGAGCAAAGCAGCCATGCAGCTAGAAACACTTCCTATTTCACAAACCTCCAACCACCACCCAGACTATAATTAGCCCAAGCCCTAATGACTCTTCCTGGGTGGTTTTTTGAGCAGTCCTGTCTGATGTCTCCTGGTTCTCCTCCTCCAAACACAGCCTTGGGCACTGTGTGGAAATGGCTTTGCTTGGAAGCATCCCTTGATTTCCCTGAGACCCAGCTCCCACCAAATAGATCTGCACTCAGGGCACAGTGGTTAGGATGGATTTTTAAGGATGCCTGAGATCCCCAAAGGGGCAAAACCAAGCTGAGCTGTCTGGCAGTGGAAGCAGAGCCAGCAGCACAGGGTATCTTTATTTGCAGTGTGTTTTCCTGCTGGAGGAATTTCTCCAATAGATGCCACAGAGCAAATATTTATTCAACTTTATTTCTCTTGACTCGCCTCCCTCCTTTCCCCCAGTCTGCAGGGCTTTGGCAGACACTGCAGGTCACTGTTGAGATGGACTCTCTGGAGTTCAGGCTGTCAATTACGCCCCAGTTTAGCCCCCTCCAAGGCACAAGTCTGGGCCGCCAGGTATTTTCAGGTGGTAAGAGAGCTGTGTTAGACAGCAAGACTATGAACAGCCTGTCCCAGCAACAGCTCTTGGCCAGAAGCCATCTGCAATATCCGTGGGTGTTTTCCATAACTGGAAGAAGAACTGGGAGCTGCAGCTCCTGATCTGCACAGGATGGGCACAGGTACCAGCAGCAGAGCACAACGCCCACCTCCCGGGGAAGGCATCGCTACCTCAGTTCCCCTCTCTAAAAAGAGATTAGAAACAGTTCTGTGGGAGATGCACGGAGAGCACATCAGTGCAGTCACCCCCAGTGCCCTCAGCCCTCTCGCTCATCCCAGCCACCAGCACTGGATACTCCCCAGACCCTACAAGAACCCGAGGGCACGATGGGATGAGCCCACATGGTGGTACCGAGCTCCCAGCCACGCCACCAGCTCCAAGCCCAGGACACCCAGCAGCCCAAGCACGAGGGCACCTCCCAGGGGAATGTCCCCAGCACAGGCAGCTGGTGCCTGTGGTCCCCCTGTGCCTGGTGGCCTGTCAACCACCGTATGTCAACACTTCCCTCCTCATCACCCATTTCCAGTCCCATGGAATCACTGCCCTTCAAAAACCTCTTTTCCACCTTACCTGCCTATAGCTTTAATTTACAGCAACCTCCACCACAAGCAGGACTGACTGACGTGGCACCAACACAGCAGCCGTGCAGACACTCCTGTGCCAGGAGATAATACCCAGGTTGTTATTTTCAACCCTGTTTGACAGTCCTTTCACTTCTCACTCTTTGTTTTTCTCAGTAATTTCTCCTTCAAAACCTAATGTGCTTGTCAGGAGAGAGGCTTGGAGTAATTTCCCCCCCCTCCTCAAGCTGATTTTGTCATGCTGCCGACCAGCTCCAAGCTAATGATTTGTCGCTGTCAAAAGTAGCTTTGGGGTTTAGAGGAGGGTTGTTGGATTTTTTTTCCCAATCCAGTTAACAGCCAACAAGAGCAGCACAGAGGACACAGGGCTTTTTTTCCTGGGAAAGCTGCTGGCTTCCTGTCCGCCTCCTGTGCTCAAGCTCCCTCCACGGAGCTGCAGATGGCAACAAAGTGGTGTTCAGCAAGCGAGCTCTGGGTTTATTCCCTCTCTTCATTTCTTGCTTTCGGCAAAAGCAAAGATGAAATTAGATTTCAGCAGCTCATATGAGCTGGAAGTTGTTGAGTCCAGGTGGAGGTGGTGAGAAAACATAATAATAAAGCAGAGACGTGCTTTGCACACTGATCTGAGGGCATACATGGATCAGCCAGGAATGAAATGTGTGCCCTCGTTACATTTTCCACGTGAAAAAAGTTCTCAGTAAGGTCATGATGAAAACCAGGGTGAGGAACTTGTAAAACAAAAATCCCAACCACCAAAAAAAACCCACCCAACTAAAGCTGCAACATCATGTTGACAAAAGACAAGGGCACAGAACTCAGAAAAAACAACCGACTGCTGTCTCTGGGCAAAGATCAGGTGACTGGAGACCAGACTGTGGCCAGAACTCCTTTTATCTCTGGAGCTTAAAGAAACTGCTATAGTCACCCCTTGTCTTCAGGTGTAGCCAGAGGCTGGGAGATGAAGAGTGGCTTCAGGAGTCATTTGCTTCCCAGGACACAGTGACTTTTTCATGTTGCATTTCTCTCCTGGAGGCACCATCCAAAATGTGAGCCACACACCCACTGCTGGATCTGCTGGTGGCTTTGTGTGCAACCTTCAGCATCTGATTTCTCTTTTCACTGCTTTGGTCTTCCCTCAGTTGAACCAGAGATGCTCGAACGCATCCGCTGCCCGAGTGGAACTGCTTTAGCATGTTAGGATCAACATAAGAAATGCTCTCTAACTGTCCCGATGTGCTACATAAGCACGAGGGCTTATTCAAGCCCCAAAGAGAAATCCCCAAGTGCTGTTCTTGGAAGAGATGTGTGATAATGGAGCCATTGCAAACCTGCAGAAAAGTTTGGGAAAGGCAGGCAGGATAAAACACAAGGCAAGAACAGTGGAAGAGGAAGGAAAAGCCAGTTGAAAAAAGGGAGGACAAAAGAAGAAGCAGTGTGAACAAAGACGGAAAAATAAACCTGCCAAGATAACTGTTTATCTCTCCTTGCACTGACAGATCTTGGAAGGCTGCCTGGCATGTCTTTTGTTGGAGCATGAAAGGAGAACCCATGTCACTTCCCCCACTTGATAACACCTTGCCTCCATGGCAATAATTCGCTACTTGGAAACTATGAAAGTTATTTATTTGCATATGCTGTTCACAAACTGTCCACCAAATTTACTTCAAACCACCCAATGAGGTACTTTATAAAACTTGACCAACCTGCTCGTATGTTCTGGTGGCTCATTCCCCCTTTCTGCTCCCCCTTAATCACCCTCCACCTGCCCAGTTTACTTTAGGCCATAAAACCTCCATAAAACCTCCATAAAACCTCCCCAAACAAGGGCCGTGACCACTTGTGTGTCTACACTAAACAGTAGGGACACGAACTCAGCTTCTGTGAACGACAGCAATATAGATAATGATCTGATGGGCCTTAGGGTTATCCTGCCCCTCCTTCCCACTAACAGGATTCTCTCAATTATTAGCACCTCTTAGCACGGTCAGAACCACTTAAAATGTCTGCCTCGATCAACAGGCTGTCTTCATCCCTTCTGTTTTGGAAAGTGTTATCTACGTTTTGCATTTTCCGAAGAGATTTGGGAAACAGGAGGGCTTGCTCTGGTCAAATGTTTTTTTGTTTGTTGTTGGTTATTTTTTCCTACAGGAAAAGCATATAAATTAAAGTTTTGCTTCATGAAAATCCGGTGTGGGGTCCCACCACTCCCACTTCACAAAGACTTAGGGAAAAGTTAGCAAGGGGGAGACAGAGAGAAGGAATTTTCCTAAGTGCTTGAGGGGGAAAGAATCTTCAAATGTTAAGAGCCTCTGTGCCAAAGGTCGTCTTTGAGACCCACCCCCTTACTCTTCAGGTGAGCGTGGATTTGACGAGACTTCCCAATCTGACTACAGGAAAAGCCTCTCTCGGGACGGCAGTTTAAAGCTCGCTATCAGCCTGCTGTCACTGCAGAAAGCAATTGATAAACACCAACTCATCCAGCGGCTGATTGCTGCTGGAAGGGGGGGCAATCCCTGCCCTTGGCCTCATGTTCCTGTGCATTGGCACGGGTGCCACCTGTCCTGTGGCTGTCCCTCTGCTCTCCTGCCAGGGCGAGTTCACCACGGTGTGACCCCAAGGCAAGGGGGAAAGGGGAGACCCGGGGCTGGCCACCACAGCTGACATCAGTCAGCTGAAACCGAGCCAAATTTCCAAAGCACAGGGAGTCCAGGGGCTCCCAGCTTGGAAAAGCCTGACCATGACTTCCAGCTGCCCCAGTGGTACTTTGGAATCACCATCTTATCCTACCTCAGCTGGGAGAAGGGGCTGATCCTGAGGTCTTGGTGCTGAATGACTTCCCCAGGGTGGCAGAGAAGAGTAGCACTGCCCCAGGTGTCCCAGTCAGCTCCAAACACTGGATCACCCTGCCTTCGCCTGTATTTTAAGTATTTTAATGACTTTACATCAAGAGCAGTTCATGCTGTCTAGCTGCTGCCCAGCTCCTATTCCAGACTTTATCTTAATGAATGACTATCGCCAGTACAAACATCCCCGCTGGAACACTCCGATAAGAACCTCATAACGGTTTGGTGTTTAATTCACTGATTACAGGCCAGAAATAAGCTCAAATAGATGTTTTTTCCTCCCCGGTTTTTCACAGTAATTCCTTATCTTCCCCCTTCCTTCTACCGTCTCTGCTGGAGTCCGGAGGGGTGAGACAGCGGGAACCGCCCGGGGTGGTGGGACCGTGTCCCTCCCGGAGGGCAGCGCCGGGGACAGGGACAGGAGGGTCTCGGCCCGACGGGGAGCACCAGGCACCTCCGAAATCGCCTCTCCGGGAGCGGTGCGGGGGCCGCCCGACCCCCTCCATCCCGGAGCCGCATCTTTCCCAGGAGCTGCGGGAGGCGGGGGCGGCGGGGCCCGAAGATGCGAGGGGTGCCGGGGCCGGGAGGGCACCGACCGGGGGCATGCGGGGAGTGCCGGCAGAGCGCCGCAAGCAGCGGAGCGGCTTTCCCGGGAGCGGGTCCAGCCTTACCTGGACCAGTACGGCTCGGCGCCGCCATCCCGCCTCATGCCGTCGCGGGGGCCGCTGCCCAGGGGCACATTCCTGCCGCCGCCCCCCGCGGCCATGCGGGCAGCGCCTTCCGCCTCCCCGGCTCACATCGCGGCGGCCGCCGGCTCCCTCCCCCGCCGGGCCGCGGCCACGTGTCAGCGCCTCCCGCCGCCCCCGCCCGCCGTGCCGGGAAGTCCCGCCCGGCCCGGTGCCGGTCCCGGTCTGGGTCCCCGGGCAGCCTCGAACCCGCGGAGCCGGAGGGCTCGGGCGGGGCAGGTGCCGGCCCGCGGCGGGGGCGTTCGGCCCCTCCAGCCCCGGAGAACCGCGGGGTTCTGCTCGTTCCCTCTCCTCCGGTAATTGCTGACACCCCCGTCGGCCACAGCGAGGACAGGGAAGGAGGGGACGGACCAGGGTCTGTCCTCCCGCTCCCATACCCGGGTAGGGAATCGCGCCCTGCTCCCGCAGCTCTCACAGGTTTGCCGGCAGAAAAGTCTCTGCCTCTGCTTTTTAAGGATTAGAAGCGAGCATGACATTCCCATCCGAAGACAAAATAAATAGGGATAAGTGTTGTTACAGCTTGATTTAAGTCTGTTGGATAGAGGTGCTGCCTTGTAAGCATCTGAAAGAGATAATCAAACTCCTTTATGGAAATAAATAATTAAAATTATGGTTATCGCAGTCCACAACAAAAGGACTCGTGACTCACTTAAAGATCATGAACGAGCAGGCGGAACAGCCTTGTTAAGGCACCGTTCAGGTGACGCTCTGGCCGATTGCAGTCTGGAAGCAGGAACGGCAAAACTTCAGGTCAGCAAAGGATGAAGGAGCTCCCGCACAGCCTGAGCAAGGTCGTTCATGGCCCCTGGGAAAGGTACCAGCGCTGCTGGGCTGCTCCAAAACGCGCAGGTGCAGGGCAGACACCTCCTGTCTGCTACTCCTGCAGCCAGAAACCTCTTAATCCTTGGTGGAATTAAGCCTTTAGCAGACTAATATTCAGGTAATTCAAACATCCTTCTCCCAACATGAATCCTTGGCAGGTCCCTGATGAGCAGTTTGCTACATAAATCAGGAGGCATAACACTACTATTGAGATGAACCTTTGAGAGTGAAATAGCAAAAAGGTTCCTGACACACCAAAGACAGCTCCAGGAGGAGGAGGTTGCTGAAAAGCAAAAATCATGAAGTCATACTTTATCCTTTACTTTGATATTTCTTCTTCAGAAAAAAGGTACCTTCCCCCAAAGGCCTGTGGCACAGTCACACAGACCTGCTGCCTCAGAGAAAACAAATACAACGAGCTTTCCTGCAAGAAGAGACTGAGGGGAACCATGCGTAGGAACCACATGGTAGCTTTCATTTAGTTGTAGGCTTTCCTCCCTTTATTTGGGCAGGAAACAAAACTATGAGTATTTTTATTCATTCTGCTACTGTGCCCATTTCCAGAAGAGGGAGCCAAGTCATGGTAAATTGCAGCCAAAAATGTAAACCATTGTTCAATGTATTTTGGGTTTTTTAAATTGTGTGTGTTTGGACTTCAGTTAACCTGAGGCAGGAGGGGAGATGAGTTCTGAGGTAACTAGCGAAGTGAAATGCATGTAATTAAGCTCAGAAAAGAACTGAAGAGGCCTTGGGCACCGTAGAGTAACCACAGATCCAGAAAAATTATGAACTCATACCCAGGTATGAGTGATCCTGTGTCCAGTCTCGCTGCTGAGGGGTGCAAACATTTCCAACGCTGACACTGCAACACTGAATCATACTTTTAGTGAGTTAGTAGATAATTTGGAAATCAAGCACAAGTTTTCCTTAGTTTTGTACTCTCTGGTTCCTCTCCTTGTCCTGCTCAGTGTCACCTCTTCAATTAGAAGCTTGACAAATTTGCCTCTCAGATAAGGAGCTACTTTCACTGTCCAAACCAGCTGCAGTTGAAAGTGTTTGAGTGCAGCATCCATCACATTTCCATAAATAAGTTTAAAGTGTAAAAACACAGACATCGTTCCTTCTACTGCTGCATGATTTTCTATAAGCAAACCTCCCACCAAGCTGATTAAATGGCAAATGGAATCAACTCAGAAAACAGGTGCTGACTAAAGAAAATAATCTTACACAAGAACACAACCTCCTCTCATTTTTCCCGTCTTCAGATTCATCTGTCAAAAGATTAAACCAAACAAAAGATTATCAGGTTAATATTTGACCTGACATTTACTATCTCTGTAGTTTATCCATACAATGGTTGAATTATTTGAAGATTTTATGAAGTTAAGCACAGATTAAGATCAAATCCTGAAAGGCTGTGAAAGGAGCAATAGGCTCATACATTCCATAAAGGACAACTGTTGTCTCCTGAAAGGACAGTCTGGCTGCAGCTTGAAAGCTCCCTAACCCAGAGCAGTTTTAATGCAACTTCTTCACAGAATAAAGAAAACACACGTGGGTTTCTACTGTTAAATAATCCAACTTGGCAAAATTACTAGGCAACAATACACTGAAAAATAGGCAAATTATCAGAGAAGTTGGAAAACTGAAACTGCTTGTAAATGAACAGCAACTTCCACGCAGAAATTCATCCAGGTGGGATAAGGCAGCAGGATATTGTTGGAATCCTCATGTAACATGAAGAGCATGACAGAACACGCAGGGCTTTGGGTCTGAGGTGCCTGAAAGCATTAACACGCAGCCCACCGGTGGTTTGACCAGCTCTGTATGTAACTCAATCAGATGAAGGCAGGAGGGGAGCACAGAGGAATAAAAATAGTTTGTAGCACCTGGAGGTGCCCATGGAGAAGTACAAATCCTTTTGAGTGTGCTGTTCATGAGCTTTGTGTTCTGTGTCTGCTCAGCTGAGCACACAAAGCACTGAGCAGGGCTGGGGACACCACTGCTCACACAACAGCTATGAACCCTCCTTGTCCCCTTTTGTTAAGGACAGCAGAGCAGAAACAATTCCTGACATGACGTGGCTTCTGAAGGGAAGAGAGAGCTACAGTGCAGGTCAGAACCTGTAGCCTCAAGGTAGATTTAGGGCAAATAGGATTCCACATCCTGTTCTGTTCTGGCTCTCAAGGATGCTCTCAGCTGTGGCTGACAGCAGCAGCCCCGTTTCCCGTGAAGACACAACACACAGGGATCCAACTCCATTTAATGAGCTTTGTAACCCACTTGGACACAAGGTGGTTTGAAATAAGTCGAACAACACTCAGCTAGTCAAGGATTCTTTTAAGTAATGCCTTTAAGCTTATACTCAAGCATACAAAGCATAAATTTTACAAATTAAAAACAATAAAATCACCCTGGAATAATGTAGTGGCTTTTCCTGTATTTACAAGGAGTGGAAAGGAAGCAGAATTATTTTCAATTTTTCTTGCAATGTGGGTGGAAGAAGCTGAAAGTGTTTCAATGAAATCATCTTAAAGAGAGAGAGGTACTTCACCTGGCTCGAAGGTGTATGTTTGCCTCTTCAAAAGTCTTGAGAGGAAATGCTTTACTCAAAATTCTGCTGTTAAGTTTCTGTGCAGCAGCCTCTGCTTTTCCAGCTATATAAAATTAAACAGTTCAGTAAGTATTTCTCAATGTACCACCACAACGTCATCTTCAGGGAAGCCTGTGATCCCCCACCCTTCACAAATCCCTCCTTTGTACAACAGAAGCAGCCACAGCTCAGCTTAGATTTGACAGGCAGAAACAAAACATGGGAACAGCAAAGACAGTTACAGGGAGGTGATGGCTTTGGGAAAAGGAGGGAGATTTGTAACCTAATCAAAACACACTTGCTATGCAGCCTTTCTGCAGAGGTATAAGACAGGATATTTTACAATCCAGCTTCTCCACATCCATAGCATAAATAAAAAAATCCTATTTGCTTTTACCAAAGGCAAGGCTGGGGGAGGATGAGTGCACCACCTCTAATGACCAGATCTGTCTGCCAACGTTGAGTTTGGAACAAATCTTCTTACAAAAGTTATTTTCATAATGTTCTAAATTCAGTGGAACAAAATATGTATTTTTACACTAAAGCAAACTGATCAAAGTGGCATTTAATAGTATTTGTTAAAGTGGTTATCTAACAAAAATGGGTTAACAAAAGCCCATTCATTAGTAGTCTCCAAACAAGACACCTCTCATGCATATGACAAAAATTCATTTGTGTACTGAGACGTCCGTTTACTGTGTACAATATTTCCATAAATTATGTTTCACAGCCCCTACCATTCAAGAATATTTCGAACAGATTATATATTATATTTGTATAAGCAAACTATTTTATATACACTAATATAAAGATCCTTAGAAGTACCAATATCACTACCTTTATGCTTTCTCTAAAATGCATAGCTTTCGAATATCTTCTTGCAGTTACCAAAAACTTTACAGATTAAAGCTGCTTATCAATGTGGCATGTTCATAAAAACAAAGTGAAATAGTTCTAGACTAATTTTATATTAAACCCCTTAAAAAACGCGTTTATTTTTTAATGGAAAAAAACAAGCTAGTGGAAATTCAAGTAATCTATGCTCAATCATTGCTCAAATACTCTATGGAATTAAGGTAGCGTTCTAGGAGGACAGTGAACTTCTCACCCAGGGCTGTAATACTGCATTTCTCATGGAGAAAAATGCTCATCATGCCACAAAACCGCACCACTTTCCACTTCACCCGGGAGAAGCTTTACAGGAGATTCAACAACACAAGTGTCAGAACAGAGGAAAAGCGGATCAGTTCTACATGAAGAAATTAGAGCTATTCCAGTTTTGTTTCTGCAGTTTGTTATTAAACAAAGTTACATTAACCATACAGTTTCTCACAAACTAAAAGTTATACATGGTTTTCAGACATCAACCGACTTCAAAAAGAAAAAAAAATAATTAAAAAAACCCCAAAACAACCAAACCCACAACTGTTAAAAGTTTGGTGTTAGAATAACCAGTCTGGGTGAAGGAAAGCCAGACTGCTGCCGTAGTTAGGGGGCTACTGATAGCTTGTTTGTTATATATAAACTGAAGACCTCCCTACCACAAATGCCTCAAAGTGAAGAACAGAACGATCAGTAAGAAATGGGAACAAATGATTTTGTTACATCCATCATCTCGCTTAACCTTGGCGCTCTGCATCTCTCACAGCTGCTTAACAAACAATGGCTTCCCCCACAAAATAGCTACACAAGCAACAGTGTTCACAGTAATGCAATCAGTAACAGGTTTTGTTAGTTCCCCTAAGCCAGGTGTATCTGCAAAGCTTTATACAGTTCAATGCGTTAAGTATTCCAGTAAAATTAAGTGGAAACTAAGTTTCATTCTACAGGGTAATATCTACCATACAAGACTAGATTATGTACAGTATGGGACTGGTGTGACAACTGCCAGTGTCTCACGATGTTAAACTTTTTCACTCGTCAGCTTGCTCTGTGCTCAGCAAAACTTGATATATAGACCTAAAAATCTAGAGATAGATTTGGCAAGATTAGTGCTTCCTACCACTGGGTGTAAACCAGTGTGCAGCGCTGCAATCGCTCAACCAGAACATCCCATACCCAGAAGATTACAATTTGTTGACTTGAAAGTCTGGACTTCACACGTAAAACATTAAAACTATAGTTCTAACTGGAGTGAGGACAGTCAGTAAACAAATACAGATGAGGATGAACTGCATCTCTTCAGAAAGGTATGGAAGAAGTGAGAAAATGCAAATTTCTGATTTTAGACAGCCCTGCTCTGCTTAGCTCAAGGCATAAAAACAGCCCAAGTAGCTCTAAAACTACAGTTCTTACTCAGCAAGCATGAAGGCAGATCCTGCACAAGATGATGCATCAGAGGCTTCAACAAGCATCTCTCCCCACCACTTGATTTCCTAGCATAAGCCTCTCAGCTTACAGACATCCAGTGGCCTTCAAAGCTGTAGCAGCCACCTGGAATTGCTGCAAATTTAACATAGAGGGGAAAAGGCCCCTGTTAAAAAACCCCCTCAAGTGCCGCTGGGGCCATTTTGGTCATTGGTGAATATTAAGAAAAAGCCTATTTCCATCAATACTCCTCCTGAAAAGATGGGTCACTGATCCATTATGAACATAGCTCTCACCATATAAAGCACCAAAAAGTCAAACAAGGAAGAAAACCAAACCAAAACAAAAGTCCTTAAATTATGATTTACAAGTTTGTACACTATTTCCTAAGCAAAAGGTTGACCTTACTGCAAAGTTTATAGATGAAAATTTGACCAGTTACTTTTAAGGGGAATGTGTATCTGGCTATAACTTAAAGGTAGAAAATATTCACTGTTCTATATACACATTTCAAACAGGAGACAGTTAAACTGAACAGTTGCCAATATAACTCCATATTAACTCACTGGCCACTAAACTAGGCATCAGCAGCCAATTAGAAAGCTTGAGTTCTGTACTTTTAAAAATGCTATTTTTCCTGTCCTGTTTAATTGTTTTTTTTAAAAATGTATTATAGTGCATAGCCTAAGTCAGACTTCCAAAGAGATACAGCGCCTTTCAATGCAGTTTTTGCAGCATTTAAAAGGGACTTTTCTCCCTTCAAATTAGATGTTCATTGAAAAATCTGAATCGAGTGCTGTACTGTAGTAAAAATATTTCAGTCACAGACTGATATAAATGTATACTGTGCAGTACTAAGATTGTTTGATGTCCATCTGCACACATTTTACTTGGGCTCTTCGATCGTCCCCTTGCTGAGGTCTGTCATTTTGGGGTATTTCACTTTCTTCTGGTCCAGCTCATTCTGAGCCCACAGTAGTAGTTTCAGTAATTTTGCCAACTTGGGTGTTGATTCACGATTTTCATAGTCTAGAACAGCTTGATTAACCTCACTCCATACCTGGAAAAGAAAAACTGGAGTTCAGTGACAGTTTTCGTAAGATTAACACTGCTAAAGTCACATACACACTGGGAAGATCACACCTAGTGTGCTAATTCCTCACAAATGGCCAGGACAAAGCTCCACAGACTACAAGCCCGGAGAAAGCAATGAAGAGAGCCAAGTAGTTGAATACATTTGGAATATATTAACACCATTTTTTTAAATTTTGCTCAAGAAACACTTCTGTTCTTTTGCACATCACTATGTAAGTTTTTTCTAACCATTTCAAAAATATTTAGATTTCATTTTCATAACATACATATAAAAGACATCGGTTCCCTTTGAGAAAGGACTACCTTCTGTCGCTGCATCATGTTCAGCAAGTCTCCAAATGGTGATTCTTCGGGATTATCAAAGGCAAGCAGAGCCAGCGTGCGCTCCATTTCTGTCAGGCATTCCCTGCTCTCCTCCCCTTGTTCTGCTAATTGGGTCTGAGCAAATTCCAGAGCTGCCTCTGTCTCACGCTGCCGAATCAGTTCAATCAAATGCTGTTGCTACACACGAAAGACACAGCAATATTAGCCCAACAAATTAACAAATCTCCACTATTTCAAGCCTGGAAAATTCAGACACTGGTGTGTAATTTGAGACAAACACTAATCTGTAATTTGACAGTTTCACGTCAATTCTTCTCAATGTGTGAGACAAGGAGCAGCATCTTGGCTGCAAAATTTACTGAAAAGGGGAACTTGGTGCTTTTGAGTAACAGGGTTTGAGAAGATGGGTTACTAAAGGAATTCAGAAACTGGAAGCTGGTAACTCACAGCCCACTGCTGTTACAGGTTTTTATGTTAATAACTGTATAGGGTGCCTCCTGCACCATTCCACAAAGTTTCCCATTGCTACAAAAAAATGCCAAGAACACCCACAATTGCATCCACGTTCAGTCACAAACCTCCCAACATAACCTTAATTTCTTCACCACTTTTCCCACTCTCTCAGCAAACTCTAAGACAAAGATAAAAGTTTGCCACCTGTCCTTACCTGCAAATGAAAGTAGAGATATCTGTTGGTATCCAGCAGCTCTGGATGAAGGCTGTTTATCAATGCAATGGCTTCCTGGATCTGTCCTTTCAAGATCATCTCGCGGATTTTTATCCTTTCATCCAGAGTCTCTAAATCCACACTGGGTTCAATTCCAGACTCCATCCGAAATTTCTCTGCTGCTTCTTTAAAGCCCTCTGAAATAGGAACATTTTACCCCTAGGATGTATTGTATGAAACACTTTAGAAGAAAACCCATCCGCTTAAATGAAAATATTTGAGAGATGCTTGTGCAATTTGGAGGTTTAAAGATTAACCCAAAATTGTGAAAAATTCCTCTCTATTTAAGTAGTTATTTATCCAACACGCATTTAAGAGCAAATGCTTAATTTATTCTGAACTCATGTACTCTCATTCTCCAGGGATGCAACTCGTAGTCCAATACCTTTTAACCTGGAAGCCTGTTTTATACTTAAAAAAAGCACTGTGCTTGTTACAAATTGAGATTGTTAAAGTCACATTTTCAAAACGTGGGAGGTTTTGCTTCACCCTCCAGCCCCAGATCTGTTTACACAGATCCAGCAGTTTTTCTGAGAAGAGAATACACAAGAAGAAATAATTTTGCTTTCTTCTATAGTATTTAAGGTCATAACAGCTCTTTTAAATCCCAGGTCTTGCTTTCATAGACACAAAACTGATTTATACCACCCACTAAGATGCTCTTCCTTCAGCCCAGAGGCTTCACCCACACTCAGTGTAAACAGGGGTGTAGATGGCTACAAAGGCCTCCGCCCCAGCACAGCTTCCTGGGATGGCATGCACCTAATTGCTAGGAACAACTCCTGACGAGGTCTGGGTTGCTCCAAGTATAAAGTCAGGCCATGTGCTGAAGGGGTTAATGTCCTGGTCTCAAATTATTTTGACAACAGTGCCCTTTCAGAGTTTATCTTTCTGCACAGTTAAAAACTTGCTTCTAATAGTTGTTCTTGCAGCTTTCAGACTGTTATTTAACAACAGCAACTTATCTTGAGCTGTTTCAATGGCACAAAAAAGGACACCATGGAGAAGCAGGTCATGTTTACAGCGTTGCAGAAAACACTTTGCTTTCTCTACCTTTTAGCAGAAGAGTTCAGGCTCATAAATGTCATTCGTATTCCATGAAAACTGCTCAGTCTCTGATTCTTTGTCAGTCTGCAGCTAAGAGAACACCGGAGCAGTTGTTGGCTAAGAGAAGCCAACAGCAATCACAAAGTCCTCATAGCCCTTAGTTCCACTCCATCCAGTTCCATATTCTACCCCAAACTGTCTGATAAAGTATGTGACACACATTAAGAGCCTCCAGACATTACCACCCCTTTTTACCTGTGACAAGGTAGTTCATGATAAGGCGGTTCATGTCTGCTCTCTGGATATGTAAGTTATTAAGTTTTTCCATCCATTCATCTTTCGTGATTTCATCAGGTTTTTCTGCATAACTCATCCTGGACTCTAACTACAAAAGAAAAGCATTTCATTTAACATGATTCAAGAAAAAATAAGCTTAATGTGTGTAAGAACTGTGTTACTGCCATCTTTAGAGCTTCCTATGAGCTCTTTTAAATTAGTAATCCAAAACTGACCCTTTTATCTTAAGCTAGTTTTGCATTTTTTTCCTCCTCATCCCTGCTCTCTTCCACATCTATTTGCCAGACTCTAAAGCTGCTTTCAGAAATCTCAGAATAAAAAATTCAAATACCATCTTCTTGTACTTACTCTTAAATCCACTCCATATAAATACTGCATAGAATTCACACAGGACATGCAGCATCACAGTGTGAAACCAGTGAATCAGAGTTTGACAGCCAGCCAGAAAGACTGTGACAAGCACTTATAGCAATGCCTACGTAAACAATATCTGCTTTAAATTTGCACCCAAACTTCGGACAGCTCCATATATTGCACAGCTACAAAACTGTCCATGATACATTGCCCAGTGTACAACTCAAAGCCTTACACCAGCTCAGTTTCGCTGTCCCCAAAAGTTCTCCTGCCAGCTCTACTAAAACGTTATCTCCACTGTTTTTGTCGACAATATTTTTGTTCGGATTGGTAGGCAAAGCACTTTACCAAAGCCGCATTTAATGAATTCTACTTCCAAGTAACGACCACGGGGGCAACGAAAGGGGAGGACAGGCGACCACAACAACAGCAACCGGCACCGCCACCCCTGTCAAACATCACGAAAGGCAGCGCGACTCCTCATCGCGAGCCGCTTCCAACAGGTTCTCCCTTCTCTAACCCGCGGCCGAGGCCGCCCCGCACCCGGCAACTCCAACAACGGGAGCACAACCCGCCCGGGCCCCGATCGCTCCCGGCCCCGCGTTCCGCCGCTCCCAACCGCGCTGGGGGAACGGGGCTCCCGCCGGCCCGCGCTGCTGTTGCGGCCCGGCCCGCTGCGAACCCCGCTTCCCCCGCCGCCCCGGCCCGGCCCTGCGCGGGCCACAGGGACACTGGGCCACGGGAGCGCTGGGCCCCGCTCGCCACAGGCCCGGCGCCTCCGCAGTGGCCGCGGCGGGCGAGCTCCGGCCGGGCCGGCGGGTCCGGGTCAGGGTGAGGGCCCCGCTCCCGCCGTGCCCCGAGGCCGGCGCGGCCCCCCCGCCGCCATCTTACCGCGCGCGCCCGGGGCCGCTCCGACGCACGAACGCGGGGCCTCCGCCGCCTCCGCCGGGCCGCAGGCGCGCGGGTCTCGCGAGAGCGGCGCTGGCGGCCAATCAGCGCGCGGGGAGCGGGCGAGAACACGCGACCGTGGAGCGGGGCCGGGACAGCGCAGCGGCGGCCCGCTCCGCCCGCTCCGCGCTCGGCTCACGGCACCGAGCGCCGCCCCGCCACGAGCAGTTGAGGCAGAGATTGATCCGGGCCGTGCTCGGCGCGAGGGGCGCAGGAACCGCCGTGTGAGGCGGCGGCGGCTCGTGCGCGGACACAGCGGGGTCGGTGGGAGCAGCAGTTTTGTAGGGAGTGGCCGTGGGAGCTGCGGCCCCGCCATCTGCCCGGCGAACGGGCAGGGCACAGCCTGCGATATCCGTGTGCGGTCCTTTCCACGTGTGTTGATCGGCTGGGCCGGGAAGTGTCCCGGCTGAGGATTGATGGTCTCTGTCAAAACGCGTAGTGGTTGCTGAGGCGTTGATGAACCCACCGCGGGGTCTGTGAGTCACTGCAGAAAAGGCAGGAACGCGCTGTTGCCAAATAGGTTGTTGCACCCGGTGAACAAGAGGCCAAAGAGTCGAGGTATTTGATTTATTTACAATTCAGCGCAGAAATGGGTGCTACATGGGGAATCCACAAAGCCAGCATACCAACGATCAAAATTTCTTACTATTTATACACTTTAGCAAACGAATTATTGTTCATTGGCTTAAGTTGATTAATCCGCATGCTCAGTTTTCTCTTTTGGATACATCAGTGGTCACGATCTGCCCCTGCCCTAATTACCTTTAACCCAGTTGGAGCTGATTTTAGCACAATTGCTGAATTGGCTTTATCAGTGTCGCCCTTATCTTGGAGTTCTGTTAGATGGTCTTGTGGCCCATGAGTTCTGCATTCTTCGTGTCCACTGTCATTGGTACCTCCTTCTTCCCAAGCTTTGTTAACTTCCCAAAACTTCAAAGAATATCCTTCCTTCAGAAAATTTTACATATTCCACATTTTGCAACAAAACCTCGATTTGTACAGTTAAAGGGAGAACAGGCTTAAAATACACACTTTTATGTGTGAAATGCTGCAAATGATACTCCTCAGGAAAATGTAATTTCACTCAGACTGGGAATATGGACATGGCTGTGCACTTTTCGCTCTTGTTTTTGTAACTGCAATAAAGCCTAGGCTCCAAAACTCACTTTCATTACAATTGTGCTTACGTTGAAACAGAGAAAACCCACAATGTAATAAATATTTTATTAGAACCATAGAATATCCTGAGTTGGAAGAGACACACACAAAGAACAAAGTCCAATTCCTAGCCCTGCACAGACAGCCCAACAATCCCACCCTTTTCCAAATGCTCCTGGAGCTTTGGCAGCCTTGGGGCTGTGACCATTCCCTGGGGAGCCTGTTCAGCACTCGACCACCCTCTGAGTGAAGAACTTTTTCCTAATATCCACCCTGAACCTTCCCTGACAAAATTCCAGCCATTGCCTTGGGTCCTGTCAACTGGTCACCAGAAAGCAGAGATCTGTGCCTCAATTACTATTTTATTATTTTAATATTATTTTAACTTAGTTCCCCAAACAAAGCTCCAAGTTTATAAACAATGCAAAATTCAGGACATAGAGCTTCAAATATTCAGTAATTCATGCTGTTAGTTGTAGCCAAAAAATAAGGAAAGCTACAGCCTGGCAAATATTCCTTTTGATTGGAGAGGGCTCTTTCTAGGCTTTGATCTAAAAACGAATCTCAATGAATTTGACTCATTAGGAAACATAAACATTCAGACTATTTTTGAGGCTGTTGGCTTGTAAATCTGTCTCTGGCTTAGGTATCCTGTCCTGTTCTTGTCAGCTCCTCCCTAAGAGGTGGAGTTTCTCGGGAGACTTCCATAAAGTGGGAGAGAGGATGCCCTCTCTATGAGGATTTCTTAAGGGAAATATGCTCTATGCAGAGAGGATACAACAGAAGACAATCCATACCACAGTTGCTATTCACAGGTAAAGATTAAAGAACAGATGTAGTTGTCTAATGCTGTCTAATAAGTAAAATAATAAATTGAAATAATAAGGTAAAAATGTGGGAGCTGCTGTTTAGCAGCAGTTTGACTGTGTGGTGCTGATCCCTGGTTTTCAGAGGTTGGGATGGTTGACCAGCTGCAGCAGAAGTTTCCCTTTTCCCCTTCATTGTCCCTGAGCTAAAGAAAAGTAAAAATGGGCTAAGAGCAGCTGCAGAGCTGTGACTTGTCATGAAAAATAATTTGATGCGTTTTGTTATTTTTTTTTTTAATGTTTTTAAGAGTTGGTATTTCTTCTGATCATAAAGATACAAAAAAGAAGTTTGTAATGATTCTATGCAGAATATCATGGCCAGCTGCATTTCAGCAGGAACCATAGTGGTAAGAAAAGGAGGAATAGCTTCAAACTGATAGAGGGCAGGAACATCTTCCACTGGATGAGGTTTGTCCAAGCCCCATCCAACCTGGCCTGGAACACTATCAGGGGTGGAAATTTTGATCCATGCCTTTTTTTCCCTTACTAATGCTCCGAGTACAATGAAAATTCTGCATGTATGGGGAATTATGCAGTATCTTGAGTAATAAATGGTACGTATTTTATACTTCAGGAAGATACAAAGCTGTGCAACAATTCAGGGGAAAAGGTTTCCTACATAATTCTCTCTTTTCCTAGCACTAAATACTGACTTCTGTCAAAAACTCTAATATTCTCCCAAAAGTTGGAACAAAACCTTTCTTTCATTGCTGAGGGAGAACTTTGTAGGACACTCCTGTGACTCCCAAGTTGGATTAAAATGCATGACTACTTTGCTCTTGGGAAATTATCCCAAAGTATGGCTTCCATATGCCACAGTCTTACAAGAATCTTACAGTAATGAGGGCAGGAGTAACATGGAAAGTTGGATTCTTTGGGGGCAAGATGACAAAACTGAGATTAAAAGAAACATAACTGTAAGTGCAGTTTATAGATTTTTTACATGAATTAGAATTTGTTAAATCCTAATTTCAAAAAAGGTGTTTTGATGACTAATATTTGGAGTTACGTGGAGCGAATCCCAAACCAAAGTCACTCATTCCAAGAGAAGTCACAAAAATGCTTATATTGAAGGGAAGGAATTTATCTAGAACTGGGGAGGGGGAAAATTCTGCAAGTTTGTGCCAGCTGGTAGAGAAGGGGTTTATTTTATTTATGTGAATGTGATTAACCCTCATTAAAGTATTTCTCTGTGTTCATCTAGTCTTTTTGGAAAATAAGTATCAGGAGCCTTGGAGCATCAAGAATCCTGAAGAGGCATTACCTTGACACCTGATGTGTCTATTTTGTGATGTGCAGAGCTCTGAGGAGAGAGGCCTTTTTCCACTAAAAAAAAGGTAAAGTTGGAGCATAGCCAACAGAAATTAGTCTCTTCTGACTTAAATGTGTTAATTATCTGTTAAATACAACAAAATCACCAGAGACTGAGGAGGGAGGAGGACTTGCTCATTTGCTTTCATCCTTGCTCTTTTCATGGGCTAACTCTTATCTCCAGTTTTTCTTGGCTGCTGCAATTGGCTCATTCAGAACAATCGGTGAGGGAAAACTGAGGGAAGGAATGAACATAAAATAAGTGTTGTATTTATATTTAAGGGCTTTGCATCTTCAAACAGCAGTTAAGGGAAAGGTGGGTGAGAAGTGACATCCCAGATCTGGGGATATTGTCTCTGTCCCACACAATAGTGATGTGTTAATGTCTGTCACAAGGTTTTATGGGTCACATGTAACAACCCTTGTGTGAGACACTACAAATATAAGTGAGGCCAATTTTAGGAACCCAAAGTTTAAAAAAAAACATTAATTATGGAAGCCCAAAGGATAAATAAGTAAAGATGTATCAGCTGCAGGAGAAAGTCAGTGCACTGACCACACAAAAGGTTTTGGAAGAAAGTGGAAAGTTTTAAGGAGAGGTAGTGCTGAGGGATTTGTAGGTATCTGTCCTGGGGACAGTATCTCAGCATAAACTTCTCTGGTGTCTAAGGAGAGACAGGTAAGGTGCTTATTAGACTGTTTTAGAAGCTGATTGATGGTTATTTGTAACAGTTATTACTAGGATTTCCCAGCAGAGTTTTCATTTCAAACCAAATTACCAGCATGTTACAGGAGAGGAGGCCTGAAGTGAAACAAAACTCACATTATAACCAAAAAAGCTCCTCCTGCTTTGCTGCCAGGATAATGTAGATTCAGACCAGTAACACAGGAGTAAATTTCCCAAACTAAAGGAAATTAGGCTTTAACAGGAAAAGAATTAGGAAGACAACAAGGCAGGGAAAGAACTGAGGTGTTGATGATGAACATGACACATGTTTAGTCAGCAAAGGTAGATCTGGCTTTAACACAAAGGCGTAGAGGTTTTGTGGTTGAAAGTGCAGCGTGCTCAGGTGGCATTCACTGGGTGTGCACATTGCACCACCATTATGTTAAAGTGGTGCAAGCCTCTTACTAAATGTGTGTTAGAGGAATTTAATACCTGTTTCACGGCAGGATTCCTTATGGCAGGCATCCCCTGTTCACTGCTGCTGTGCAATTCCTTGTTCTGCGTGTTCCCTTTCTGTTGGTGTGTAATTCCTGGGTTTGAGCACTGATGCTAAATTTATCCATTAAAGTATGTTATTAGCTTTTCCTAGAGCATAAATCACAGTGCAGTTTGATCTACCAAACCCTAAAGTATTTCCCCTCCATGTTATGTCATTTATAGCAACTCTGTAGCTGCAGAACAAAATCTGAATTCCTGCTTTACCATAATTGTGGTGTTTTGTACTTTTGCACAGGAACCTGTTGTGGTTTTTTACCTCTTGGTGTTCCTGGGTGAAGTATTAAAACTGCGCAGTTTTACAGCTGGAGAAAGAAGCTGACTGTGCTAATAGCAGCTTTTCCAACATTATCCTGAGCTTTTGCTACCAGAAGTCTCATGAATAGACTCCTAAAAGATGTAATCAAATTACTCGACAGAATCCTGTAATTCTGTGCAATCATTCCTAAGCAGTTTGTTGGGTTTTTTTTCTTCACATTTTCATTCCTTAATCTTAGTGAACACTCTACCTGTCTGGAGTCCACCTGAAATCCACGTTACCAACCCATGAGGAAAAATGTGCATGATCAGGGTAATCAAAGAGCCAAACCTCACACATCTAAAGGCTCTTCAGGTGCCCAGGTCAGGGGTCTCTGTATGGTGTTGGGGGTGTCCTGTACTCCTTGGGATCCCTCAGTGACTGTGAGGTGTGGATGTTTCTGGGTGCCACTGACTCAAAAAGTGACAGAAGGAACAAACCACATAAATGGAAGTTAACTGTAGCTATTTGTAGCAGTTTGGATCCTGGAGTGGCTTTTGAGTAGCTTAACCATTGATAAAGGACGTTTCCTGTGGAGGCTCCATGTGTTGGATGGGCAGATTCAGACAACATTCCACTCTCAGCACTCCGTAACTTGGAGCCAGAGGAAGGCATCACAACAGCAATTTGCCAAACAGTGTGAGTAGAATAGAAAAACCAACCAAGTCCCAGTGGAATGCGCACAGGTGGGGAGCACAGCTGCTGTGAGCAGGTGGTTGTGCAGCAGCAGCCTGGATCCTCTGCCATGTTCCTCCGGTGTCCTTCCATGCTCACGAATCATGGCTAAAGCTGCCGTTCCCGGGATCAGCCCGGGTTTGCAAGCGGACAGACGGGAGCGGGCCTGAGGGAGCCCCGAGGGGCGCGGGGAGTGAGCGCAGAAGGGGCATAGCCGCCGCGCTGTCCGGGGAGCGGCCGCCATGGCGCCGAAGGCTCTCCCCGTGAGGAGCGGCCGCCATAGCGCTGAAGGCGCTGAGGGGCGGGGCCGCCGCTCTCCCGCCCAGCGCCCGCCGGGTCCTCCGGGAGCCGCGCGCCAAGGGCGGCGCTCTGGCCCCGCCGCCGCCATCTCGGTGTCGATGGTGGCGGGGGCGGGGTGGGGCAGCTCCGCCCAGCGCTGCCGCGGAGAGAGGAGGAAATGGCGGCGCGGCGCGGCTGAGACCGTCGGCGGCCGCGGTGAGAGCCCTCTTCTCTGCCCGCGGTGAGTGCGGGAGGCGGGTGGGGGAGCACCGGGGCGGGAGGAGAGTGGGAGCGGGGCCGCCGCTGCGGCGGGGAGGTCGCGGGAAAGGCGGCCCAGCCGCCTTTGGGCTCGCTATAAAATGGAGGCGGGCGGGCGGCCGGAGCGGCTCGGGTGCGGGGGGGGGGCGGTTCCCCGGGGAGCAGCGGGGCGCGGGTACAGCCCGGTCCGGCCCGGTCCGGAGGAGGCGGCGGCTCCGTGCGGGGCCCCGGAGGAAGCTTTTGGCTCACGCCGCGGCGGGGCTGGAGCGGAACGGCCGCTCCCCGGGTGGAGCGGGCTGAAGGCGGCTCCTCCATCTTGGGGGGAAGGAGAGGCGAGGAGAGGCCGGGTGTGCTCGGAGCCCGTCGCCGTCATGGCCACGCTGACGCCGGGAAGCTGCTTCGTGACGGCACCACCGACTGTACCCACCGGCCCCGGGCCTGCGCCGGGGGTGCCTGGGGCGGGGGAGCGCCCTTGGGGACCCACAAACCCAACCGAGCGCAACCGAAATCGTTCCGGGGCTTCGGCAGGGGGGACGGAGACTTCCCTGCCTTGGGGAAATGTTTTTCTCTGGGCAAAGGAGGGGATCTCCTTATTGGTGAGTTAAACACGGGGAGTTGAGCTTCATCATGTTCTGCTGACTATTTTGTAGGGAGAAAAACCCGAATATTTAGACAGTAGGAATTATTGGCTGGCTTTAAATATTTAATAAATTCCTTTCCAGTAACTATTCCTTATCCCTGGCACTAATGTACTTAAACGGTACTAATGTACTTAAATGCTGTCTTTTGGAGGTGATGATAGTTTGGAGCGGTTTGTCTGGCTCGCAAAAACCATTATTCGGTGGCAGCCAAATTTTGTTTCATACATAGTTTTCAGTTTATACCTCCAAGCGGCAGCGCATGTTTTAGTTGTGATTATGAAAATCTAACTATTTTAGCTTGTCGTTTTTAACTTGGAAACAATGTTACAATCTCGTAATGTATTGTAAAATGAATGTGTATTACACTCGCCCTGCAGTTTTTATCTTCAGTAATTTGAAACAGTATAACGTGCTCTTTTTCTTGCTTGGGCTTTCATGGGTTTTCCTTCCAGGAACTTCAGGGAGGAAAAAAAATGCTGATTCCTTTTTATTTAACTCAGAAGAATGTATATAGCATTCCTAAATTCCCTGGGGTTTTTGTTTGGTTGGTTTTTTTCCCCCTGGATAATAGAGTTGAGATTTTTTTCAGAAATAGCTCTTTTGAATACTTAGTAATCACAGTCGTGTTTAACTGAATTCTTTGGCAGGTGATATTAAAACTATATTTTGCCGTATTTTATGAGAACTTTTTCACTGTTTGCTTCTTTGTGTATTTTCCTCGGTTTTCTTTTAAGGGGTAATTTGAATTAGTTTAGCTTTAACAGTCTTGGTGCTGCTTCTACAAACAAAATTTGCCAGATGTTTAACCAATTTGATTGCTGGTCAATGAAAAATGAAATGTAGTTACTCTCCAAGTGTACCATATACTGTGTTAATTGTAGTAGATATTCTGGGTTGTGCTCCACTTTTATGTGTGCCAGCTGCTTGTTATCGTTCCTTGACATTTAGAACTTTCTATAGGAATAAATATAGAAGTAAGCTCAAAATAGCTGTTCAGCTAGGCCTTAAATTTTTTTCATTTGACAGTTCCAGAAACATGTCAGGCATAAAGGTGTTTTAATGCACTTGGGTGAAAGAGTGAAGCCTCACGTTGGCCTTCAGCCTCCCTTGAGAGTGCTTGACTCCAATGATTTGAAAATCAAATAATTGGTGTTTTCAAGACCAGCCTTTCAATCTTTATTTTTTACGAAGTTTTTGTGCTTTTTGTTTCTATAAGGGATATTTTCTGTTGGTATGCAAATGAAGGTTTTGCTGTGTCGCAAATATATGTACAGTGCAAAAATGCCTACAGTTTTAAAAACTGTTGAAATATGAAATAATAATATAAACTAATATCTGTTCACACTGTGCTTCAGAGGGTGTTTTCATATAATTGAAAGATATATTTTGCATTAAAAAACCAAGTAATACCGAAACCCTGAAACCCCCCAAAGCAATGCAAATAGAATCAAATGTGGGTTAGTAGATAAAATTGAATAAATATTTTTTCAGTGTCTAGTGGACTCCCAAAAGCCAGTGTTTGTTCTGCTTAATCCAGCTTCACTACTAAGACTTTCTGGCAGTTGATCACATTATTTGTTTCTGGTTTAAGATAGTAATTGTCTTTATAGCTGTAATTTAACAACTGTGGGATTTTAATTCCGCACAGCCTGAAACTTTAAGCTGGAGGTATTTGTGGGAAGAGGAAGAACAAGGATTAGAGGGGGTTGGGCTGAGAGTTACGAAATATAACTGATAGAAGTAGGAGAAGGGCCTGGACTGGGCAAGAGTGGGATTACATGGCTTTAGTGGTGTCTCTGCACCAGTTTTATTCTCTGGTTCACTTTCTGCCTTATGTCTCTTGTGCCACAAGTAGTAGGGCAGTGGTAGGAGATTTGAGGAGAGGATTTTAATAGAAGGGAGATTTCCCCAGTTTATGCAAAAGCTGGTTCCTCTTTGTGTGTGCAGTCAGGCCTGACTTCTCAGCTCTCAGTGCTTGGAGGGTTCACTGCTGGGAAGTTTTTATCTAACGCAGCTTCTGAAAGAAGCAGATATTCCACAGGTGTTACTGATGCTGGTCTCAGGAGCACTGATAGACTTTGAGTGTAAAAAGCTTAGATTTCCAGTTAGGCAGCTCAAACGCACAGATTTAATGTGCATTATGTGTGTTCTCCCAGTAAACTCTAATCAAAACTGGAAACTCAACTGTGTTTACTGCATCCTTAATAACATAATCAGCGTGCTGTAATTACTTCCAAATTTGGAAGGAGTTCATTTCTGTTTACTTCATTTAATGAGGCTGTTTTGATGAAATAAGAATGAAAATGATAGCTAGTTTCAGAGGTTATATTTTGGCTTACTTTCTACAAATGAAATAAGGGAAAAAATTGTAAAACCACGTGATTGTTTTATTCAACAGCTGTACTGGTAGGGTCAGAAATTATAGATTATTTATAAACAAACAAGATGTGGGATTGTGAAAGGTTAGACTTTAGGATTCTCTGATTTAGCTGTTGGATTTACAGCTGAATGTTCCTAACGGCTCTGATAAAGAACTGGTAATTTCCGTGATGTCCTGGTGGAGGAATGCCAGAGGGTGTGAATTGCCTTCCCAAAGAAGTGGTTCCTGGGCAGTTGCTGAAGAGATCAAGTTCAGTAGCAGAAATTGAACATTAGGCAAATAAATAGTATGTATTTGCGAAATATTTTCATTCCAGATGATGGAACAGGAGTGCTAAAGATCCTGAGTGATACCCAGGCAGTGTTTGTAATTGATACTTCTGTTGACTAAACTTTCAGCCATGACTTGTAAAATTGGCTATTGTTGGAGTCTTTAGAAGGTTTCTTGTGCAGAGATGATTGTGCTTGGGCTTTTAATCTAAGCATTTGACCACCTAAAGTCGTGGTTACTGTTTCTTAATCTGTATAAAAGGCAACAGGAAAACAGCAGAGCTCTCTTCACTGCTTTGATTTTGCTCACAGCTTTCCTTAATGGGCAAAATCTGTTTGTTACCTGAGTTTTGCTCATGCTGGTCAGACCCTGAAAGCAGAAGTAAACCTGACCCAAAAATTCAATTTTTTGGGGGGTAAATTTTCATTTTTAGGGCAAATATGGGATTATTTTACTCAGAAGACTGTGACTAAAGGCTTCAGAAGGTGTTGTAGGAGGAGTGAAATGCCAAATGTCAGTCTGCTACTAAGTCAGTATCTGCCTAGGCTGTTAACCACCCATGGAGTTCTGACTAGAAAATAAAAGTGATGTATGTAATACTTTTCTTCCCACTTAAAATGAATGTTTTCATAAATGCAGAAAACACTACAGTCAATATGAATTTTGTTTCCTAAACACGGTTACGGGCTTACAGCTTGGAGGACGTACACAGCGTAAGTGCCTTGTGTTAGGGGTTACCAAAGTTCATCAGTGCTGTTGTCACGGTTCTGTCCCCAGCTGCTGACACAGAGCTGTGCTGGCAAAGCCCCTCCTGCCTACACACCTATCTTAGAATCTCTTTGCCAATATAACTACTTCTTCCAAGGAATTTGATTGAACTTTCAAAGTCTTTTCCCCCATCCCGCGGTGAACTGCTTCCCTGCGTGGTGGGGCCCATGATAGAGCTGAGGTTAAGTGTGCAGCTGCACTGGGAACCCACTGCACAGAGTGGTGCTCACCTGCCCCACCCTGCAAACAGCACAGACAGGTAAAAGTACAGTTTTGCATATCTAATTACACCAGTATGAGGCACTCGTGCCAGCACAGTTCTGTTGATTAGGGATTGTAGCCCTTACTATTCCTGACTTGTGCAATTTTGACAGGCAACATCTGTAGTACAGATAGGATCTGTTATTAAATTGAATGCTTGTGTTTGCCAGATATCTGATGGGCCTGCTGCTAAAGTGCCTTGAGTATTTCTATGAAAAATTGCTATTTAGCTGAATTTAATTGTGAGAACTTCAGTCAGCCTCAAAGAAGCTCTTTTTGCTACTTACCCAGAATAAAATGCTACTGTAATGCCTGGTGCTGTTCTCATTCTGCTACATGACCTACCCAGTGGTCCATCCCTTCTTCCCTTGACTGCTTGGGTCCTGTGTGCTACAATATGAAGTAAGAGGGTTTTAACCTGAAAGACACCAAAATAAACTTCAGTGTATTTGTGTTTTGCTTTGCATAAACCAGGGAGCTGCTCTGTGTTTTTGCTTGGTGCAGTTCTGTTGTACTATGGAGTTGCTCATTGTCTTTGCTCTCTAACTGCTGCCGGGCCCAGTCTGTGCGTGCTGCTAATGTGATAATCTGCTGCTGTGCACACACATTAAATTCATCACTTCCAGGAGGTCCCACATTCCCTGCAAATGTTCAGGAATGCTGTCCTGTGCAAGCACAGGTTTCCATCCTGTGAGGCACTGGCCCTCCTATGAGGCTTATGTAAGGTAAGTGAGCAGCCTGACAGGAACCATGGAAAGCCTGATGGTGTTTTAGTTTCAGACACATCAGAGAGGGTTTGTAATGTGTTGACTAAAGGCATTTTAATTTGGAAAGGCTAATGTTTTTATTATTGCAAGTACAGAGACCTTGTGAGTTATCTTGTTATTAAGGGAAGCTGTTTCTTTTTGGAATTAATCCATTTCCTTGTATTTTAACATGTAAGCTGTCAAGTTGGTTTGCTCTGAAGTTTATTGTTAAGTTAAACTCTTCACTATTTTCTACTTTTGAAAAGTATTGATCTTGTGAAATTTATGAATGTATTAAGCCTCATTTTTCATGATGGAAAAATCTAGGAGATTGAAAACTCGTTTCTGCATATTTGAAAATTTTTAAAGAGTAGTTAATGTTTGTTTACATTTTAAATCTCATTAGTTCATTGGCGTCAACACTGTGTGTTGGTGGTATGTGGTGTCATGTGAATGTGCACTTAATGGGCTCTCCTGTACCAAGACAGGATGAGTGTTTTGCACCATACCATGAACATTTGAAATAACTTTTCAGCACCAAACATAAAAACAGGCAGAAAGTCTGCAGACCACAAAGCTACACTGAAATGTCCTGAGTGTCCTGGGTGCAGAGAGGTAGTAGCGATGGGCTCTACTGAACAGTTCTGGCACCACATCATTACACCTCAGGGTCCTACAGTACCTTCAAAGATTTCTTCAAAAAAACATTGGAGAGGTTGAGGAAGGGGATCTCAACAGATGTGTAGAAGCCTCTGGATTAATTTTTTCCTCACCTGCTCCCTCTGGTCATCTCACTTCATTGGAGTGCTCAGGTGTCCTCAGGGAGCTTTGCCCTCCTGTGGTGTGGGTACCATAAACACCCTTTCTTTCCACCACCTTCAAAGGGTGCAGATTCTTCATTCTGCGGTTCAACCATTCTATCTTGGGCCAGCCTGATCCCCTAAACCAGTGAGTTCTTTTCCATTACTTTTGGCAGGGACTTGATGGGGTACTCCCCAACATTGAAAAACGAGGCTTCACAAGGACTAGAATCTCTCTGTAATGGGAGACAGGGAGGCGAGGGCAGAAGCAGCAGGTCTGGGTGAACTGAGGTGTGGTGTGAGACTGGACTGTAGGTGTCTGTGGTGCCATCCCTGACAAATTAATACCCTGTTATGCTCTGTGCATCAGAGATTGAAATACTATCCTGATACTAAAAGCTACCTTAAAACCAGATCTTGGTGATAATTTCTCTTAATTTGGCTGTATAGAACTGTTCTACTGGCCTAGAATAATTACTGCTTCCTGCAGTGTTTAAGAGTGCAGGTTTCTTAAATTGGGCTGGATTGTTCTTGGGGAGCATGACTGTGCTACTGCTCAGTCTACATCTTGCAAATTTACAAGCTTTTTAAGTTTTTTAAATGGGAATAATACATTGACTCTAGAATAGAAAGGAAAGAACTGCCACTTTTAAGTTGTTAGTATTGTGGGTAGAGGAGGTGGTGGCTTTGTTTTTAATCTTGAAATTAATTTACTTTGGTTAATGATAGCCAGCAAAGCACTTAGAGATAAGTGCTTTGTAGTGTTGTTTCTCTTTGGTTTTGTTCTTTTAGGTCTAACTATAATAAGCATTGAAATACTGTGATTTTATGCAAATTCAATTTTTAATGTGCTATTTCAAATGTGAACTTCTGGCATAAAATCTTTGTATTTACCAGGAATGTCTGGACTTTTGACCTTGAGCTGCAGCTTGGCTATGGCAGTCAAGTAGTGAGATAATAAATTATTTGGAGTGAGGGGGAGAAGTTAGGACCACAACAATTTTCTTGTCTCACAATATCCAGACTTAACTTTTAGGACTGTGACCTCTTGTTCTTCAACTCTCATTGCCTCTCTTTGTCACAAGGTCCATTTCACAACTGTTTGGAAGATGTCAGCCTGCCTTCTTAGGATACACAACTTAGTGAGCAGTGGATATGTTTTACATGAAAATAAAAGGCCATGTGCTGGCTGTAGTGGGGGGTCTGATTTTCTGTTGCTTTCCATGCTAGTAGAGTATCTGTTCTTGTATCTTTCATGGCTGAGCAGATGGAGGGAACATCTCCAGAGCCAGGGCAGAAGCTGTTCCTGCTGTTCTTGGGGGTCACTGGATTGCACTTTTGTCCCTGGTCTCACTGGAACTGCTTGTTCCTGTACAGAGTAGGTGATGCCCTACTGGCATCCTTTGGGCTGCTTTTGCAGTGCTTGTTGATGCAAGGGATTAATTTTGCTGCTGCTTAGCAGGTTTCCCAGCTATCATGTTTGCCAAAAAGGGATGCAAAATAACTTTCAATGGGATCAGTCTTCTGAGTAGGAATGCATCAACTAAGACATACCAACATTTCTTTTATGTGCATCAGAAATTATATCCTTATATGAGTTCTCAGACTATTTTGTTTTTCCTCGCGTGGTATTACTATATTTGCTGATTAGGAATTTCTAACACTTAAAGAAGGCTATCGCAGGCCAAGCCCAGTAACTCTTTACAGGGAATAAAATGAGAAAATAACATAAATTGTGACTGAAATAACTGTTACATCATTCTGACAAGGATGCTTTCTTCCCTGTTTGTAACTTCCTGCAGTTTCTTTGATATTTAAGAAACCTGACTGGGATATCTTTGTTTCAGCCAAGTACTTTGCATATCAAGCTAATTCTGAAGAAACCCATAGAAAAACATAACCAAAACCCAGGTACAAGTCATTCTAACTTAAGCTGGTATCTTATATAGTGGAACAGACTGTATTTGCATTAGGACATGGACATGAAATTGGTCACTGATGAATATACCTGCTTTGAAAACCTAGGTGGTGGGAAATCATGCTTTGGATTTCTTTGCACATGAGAAGAGTCTGCCTTCTCACCAACTTTCATGTTCAGAACCTTATGCTGGCCATTGCGGTTGTTGAGATTTCTGTCCTGTCCTTGGGCATGGCCATTGCATTTCCATAATGTATCTAAAACGATAACGGGAGTTTCAGTATAAAGACTTTTAAAATCTAGAAGATGTAAATATTGTCTATCACAAGTCTTAAAGAGGAGTGAATCTTCCTTCCATGGGTGTTTGTGTAGGGGTGAGTATGTGTGTGATCTTTCAAAATCACTGACATTTCTGTAGAGTTCTCCATGTGAGTAGCAGATAAGAGAATGAATAGGTTTCAGATAGTAATCATTTGGACTAAAGTATTCGTGCAAGGGGCTGGTATAATCCCTAATGAGATACCAGTATTGGTGCAGATCACAGCAAATTGGCTGAGTGTTGACATCCAAGATCAAGGAATAAGATGAGGCCTATTTTGCTATCTAGATGTGAGAATGAGGGAATAAAGATCTCTGGTCTTTCATACTTATTCCTCAAACACTAAATAAAATCCCCAGTAAACTGAATCTGAAGAATTTATCCGGAATACTGACAGACTATTTTTGTACACAAGTCCTCAGATAAACAAGAAATGAAGTTACTTTTAGTACATGTTAAAGGTTTTACTACTAGGCTTCCTTTCAAAATCATTTTATAGAGTGAAGTCTTCTCAGTTACCTGAAGCAGGGAATTCTTAATGTAGTTAAAACTATCAGCTCCAGAAGAGACAAAACCTTGATGCTGTCAGAGGACCTATTGAGTTTTTTATTTCCTCTTCAGGGAAATGAGAAAGACTAAAAGTAGAAATCCCGATCCGAATGAATATTTTTCATGATTTATTGAATTGGCCTTTATCTAGAAATACAAACACAAAAAGATGGGCCAGTGTTGGTGTTCTTGAAAAACTTTGTCACCTCAGATGAAGATGTTATGTTGGGCATCCTAAAAAGGGCTTAATGAAGTTAGCAACAGCAGATCCAGGTGTCTTCACAGCCCATCCTGCCATGAATATCTCAGCTCTGTGTTACTGGCAGAGGTAATTGTCCTTTTTCACCTGAGATTTCTAAGTGCTGAGTCACAATGGCAGGCAGTAGATAAGAGTGTGCTTCGATGAGGTTTGGTCTGAATGTGAGAGGGAGATGACAAGCGGGTTTTTTGTTTGTTTAATGAAGGTATGTTGGAGATGAGATTTTTAATGTGTTGAAAGGTGTTGCAGTAGCAGGATTTGAAATATGGGACTCTCTTTTCCA
Organism: Corvus moneduloides; assembly: GCF_009650955.1. Taxonomy (NCBI): domain Eukaryota; kingdom Metazoa; phylum Chordata; class Aves; order Passeriformes; family Corvidae; genus Corvus; species Corvus moneduloides. The sequence goes on from NC_045492.1 coordinate 9,626,061, forward strand.
TCTCTGATTAAACTGGCTGCCGAGTCTGCTCTGGAATTTTTTCAGTCTGTGTTTTCTGAGAACCACAAGGGTTTGCAGTAGTTGGAGAATCCACAGGGCTACTGAATGGGACTGCTGGGCTCTCTGCTCCTGCAGTGTGGCAGCCCTGTGATTTCGGGTTTGTTACTGCCTGAGAATAGTTGACCATAATTGAAATTAAAAGCTTGTGACAGTTCTGTGATTTTTCTAGGGTACAATACCTCTGTGCTTCAATTGCTTCTGGAATTTAAGTCCAGAATGAAATCAAGTGCCGAACTTTTTTTGGAAAAATTGAAACGTTTTGCCTGAAAATTAATGAGGGAGGAAAAAACTAAATAAATATTTCCTTGACTGGACCTTCTTTCTTGAGATGCTGTGCATCAGCTTTATGCTCCACTTCAGTTAAGTGACTGTTCTGTTTCACTGGAATGCTCATGCTACTGCAGCAACCCCTGATTTGTATTTCTAAATTCATTTATAGTTGGTCTAAAAACCTTAGACATTTTCCCCCTGGAGACTACTTCTCACAGAAGCTTTGAACCTCAGCAGGAACCAGAGGGCCTTATGAATATATGTCTGTTAATGTTAATTTGCCTTTTTATCCCATCATTTATAGAGACTCTTGCCTCAGTTTTTTCAGAGGAACAAATTATCCTTTCTAATATTCTGCAGAAAACTAGATATAGTTACCTAACATATAGATAGAAAGAGAGGATCATGCTGATGGGAATCTACTAGGGGAAATACAGTAATTTTCAGTTTCCAGCTGGAGCTTCCAATTTCAGAAATATGATTAATATATTGTGTTAGGAGAAATAAAGTTATCATGGATGTTCAGCTCATTTAAAACAAGATTTCCAGTTGCTGCTTCAGTTGATATTTCTGTCAACATGTCAGGTGCAGTTGAACAGTGAACTTGAGAACAAACAGAACAAAATGAACAAAAAGTCCCACTGAATCTGGAAGAGAAAGAGGTATTTGAAGATTCCAAAGTTGCTGTATGTTGTAAATATTTTTGCAGGCAGTTTGTAGAACATTTGCTTAAAAGTGCAAAGTGTAATTGTGACTTAAGGCTTCATCCTTTTGTGTTTTGATAATACTTGATTTTGCAGCTTCTTCTAGGCACTTAAGTTTAGCCTGTATTAAGGTGCAATTCTGTAAGAGCAGATTTGTGTAAAGTAAGTTTGAAACTTCGTCTGTTTTTCATGAAAAATATTTTGAACCACGTGGGAAAGGAAAGAGATGAGATACTAAATAATAATAAGAAACAACCAGGCATTTCACAGCGAACATATGAGGTCTGTAACGTTAGTGAAGTGCGCTGTATATTTATATCTCTCAAATTTGGAATTATTTTAAAATTGGAGTTCCGTAAAAATTTTTTCTTGTAGGTAATGGAGATAATATGGGTAACAGCAATTAGATACTATCTACTAGAGCAAAAGGAAGGATGATTCTGGCACGGAATCTTTGTTTTCAGGTATTACTGATGTTAATGCTGTTCGCTGTTAAATCAGAGCTGGAGCCTGTGCCCTGGGTGGGCAGTGACTGACACTGGAAAATGCACTTTGGGTTCAACCAGCTGTGTCTCCTAAGAGATGGTGCTGATTCTGGGTTTGAAATGTTGTAGTGATACTTAGTGACTCAAACCTAATCTGGAGAGCACCTTGCACACAGGGCCTTGAATGCCCAGGTGCAGCACTGTGAACACAGCCCTTCAGACAGTTCTGTCTTCAGTGTAAATTACCCAAACAGGAGGCACTTTCTGTGTGTGCTAGAGGCTTAGTTTGTTTCATAGTTTAAAACAGTTAAGAAGTGATTAGCTGATTTTCCTCTTCCTTTAGGCATATCACTTAAAAATTGCATGATGTGTGATCAGTTGGAGATTCTGAACAGGGAGATTGAAAGGTTCTTACACAATTACACGGTGGAAGGAGACACTTTAAACTCAGTGATGGACTCCCTGGATATAATCCCTGATTCAGACAATGGAGCAAAATACCTATTAGAGCAGGTATTCAATGCCATGAGATACAGCACCAGGGTCTTTATAATTAGTGTGTTCTATTCTATTTTGTTGTTTATTTTTCCTACTGTTTTTGGAGTGGTAGTGGTTGGCTGAGGCAAAGAATGTACATAATCCCCTATAGAAAAGGCGCAGGGGGAAGAAGAAATACTGGTGTGAATCTAGCTCAACACTCCTGTTGTTTTTACTAATTCTGCTTTGCCGCAGTCACACAAATCTTGAGATTTACAGTTCATGAAATAAAACGATCCACTGATGAAAATGACATTCAGGAAGGGGTTTGTCTTTTCCCCTTTCCTTGTTTTTTGGGGCAGTAATATTGGAGAACACCTAGGTATGATCACTGCTTAGGGAGTAAAAAGTGGTTTTTGAAGAGCGCAGATGCTTTAGGAGTTGGGGCTTCAGAGATTTGGAAAAAAACAAAAGGTATTGCTTAAAAATAAAAGTCAGAATATGTGTTGGCACGTCTATGATGGATTATCTAACCTATTTTAAAATGTATATGTCTCCTCACCTGGAGTATTAACAACCAATTTTTATTCCTTTCAGAGAATTATTACTGTTTTAGTTATGTCCTACACCTGCTCTGGCAGTTGCCCTGCATTTTTAACAGCATAGTGCTGACACACAGGGTCTGTGTTCAGTTTCCTTCTTTTGTCTTCACTAATTTATTGGATAGTCCAGTTCATTCTGTCCAGCTGGTCCTCCTTTTCCTCCCAAATTCTTTTCCGGTGCTCCTGTAGTCTGGTAGACTACTTTGGGTTAATGCAGGCATTTTCTACTGGTGTTCAAACTCAGGTGCTGGAAGCTGCAGTGTCTCCTATGATGAAATTTTGTATAAATCAGTAAATCTGCCCTTCTCTAACTTGGGCCATGCTAATGGAGTGTAAAAGCATTTCTGTATTTTCATTGACAACCTGCACTTAGTACTAATTCCACTCTCAGAATGCTTTTAAATACTGCACACAGAATAGATTCTTCATTACAGTTTTGTTGCTGTTCTGGAAATCCTAATTGGATCTAAATGAATTAATGAGAGGGCAATCATATTTTGTATTTCTTTTGAAAGTCTCAGCTGTTGGTAGGTGGGGAGGTGGTATTGCTTAATTTTGACTTTTTTTTCCAGTTCCATTGTTTTTCTGAAAGTGCAAAACTGTGAAGAAAACAAAATAATGGAATTTGCTTTATAATGTAATCTAATAGAAGCAAAACAATTCCAAATCTAGGAAAAAACAGTAAGATGAGTTAATAAATGTATCAATGCCTTATTTTGTCCCTTTCTTTTTTCCAGGAGCCAGCAGGAAAAAGAGAAGTGATAGTCTTTGGACCTGCTGAGATCTCAGAGATTCAGTGTGGCACTTCTGAGTCAGGAAATTCAGTATGTGCTGGCTGGAGGATGCTGAATGACTCTGATCTGGTGCTGCCCTCCTCTGTCTCAGCTCTTCAGGGAGAAACCATTCAAACCTCTGATGCTGTGTCAGGTAGAGAGCATGTTGGAGAGCCTTCTTAGTTATTCACATTTTAGCTGAAGTTTAAATCTCAGAATTTGGGTAACCTCTTCTTGTAGCTTTTAATATTTCTTCATATTTCAGGGTAAACAAAAGATGTAAACTTTAACTGTTTTGACTTGCTCCCTTAATTATATTGTGACCTTTCTGGTACGAATATAATTTTTCTGCTGTTAAAAAAAAAAGTTAAAAATTCATAGTTAGTGATTTTTTAATGGGGGAACTTAAAGGAATTTCATATTAGATTGAGACAGTTTGGGCTCATTACCTGTGTACTGCAGGCTTAAAATTCACTTTTTATTCTGTCTGTGATGTTAAAACTAATCAGTTACTATTTAAGTTAGTGTTCTGAGGTCTGCTGCTTTTCCAGTGACATTTATAGTATTCACAGTTACAACTGAGGTGTTAATTTTTTAAACATATCTGCATAGATTTTTATGTTTCCATAGCGTTGCCCCTTAACATTTCTGTTGAAGCAGTGTTAAATATAACACTGAAAGCAGAGGACTGCAGAGGAGTGATTGTGTTAAGACAGAACAGTAATAGAAGTGATGAAGTATATGAAATAAGGAGGCATTTATTCCCAGGGAACATTGGAAAACTGGGAAAAGCTTGCTGCAGGATGTCTCTGAAAACTTGTAGCTGTGTTATGTACAGCTGTTAGAAACCTCTGATTCTTCAGTGCTGTTACTTAGGAATTCTGCTCATGTTCCCTTTTGGCTTACCTTTGCAATTCCTCAGCCAGGGATACACATATCCAAAAACATTCTTGGGGAGAGTTGGGGTGTGTTCTTTGTTTTCAAGTAAGTGTTTCTATGTAGCCCATTCTTTGAGGTGCAGTTACTACTGCACGTTCCAGTTCCCTGAGAGCAGTGTCGCTGCAGCGGCTGCAGCGCAGTGTCTGTGCCCTTAGGAGCAGTTCCAGGGCATGCAGCTCTTTGGAGGTGTATTGACTTGTTCAAGCCAGGTTATTCCTGAATTCATCAGAATACAGATCCTCCATTTATTTTTCTCATTTGCTTCTGCCTTCTCAAGTAAGAGAGTCTTCTAGTAAGCTGGGAAAGACTTGAGAAAATGGAGATGTGGTTGTCAGCATAGATTTTCTTTTTTTCTGTGGCTGAGTCTGTGACAGTTGGAGGTTCTTTGCTGAATCAGTTTGGGTTTTTTTGGGTCATTCTAGTAGATCACATAGGCTGGTCCTTGACATGCTTATTTACAAAAACGTTTTCAGCCTTTCTTACATTTCATTCCACAGAAAAGTGAGTGGAACTGCTGTAGAGTTTTTCCCCAGACAAACCCCAGGGAGTAGGTTCATACTATGAAGGAGTTTTTTGTTTGGTTGGTTTTTTTGAGAAATATCAGAAATCCTGAGGCTACTCAATAAAATGTGTCAGTACAGTATCCAAACCCACACATTTAACTTTGTACTTTGAAAGAATATTAATGCCTTGAAATACAGGTGCTTGTTACAATTAATACGAAGATCAGAATATTTACTAATTACTTAGGCTATGAATATTTTTGAATGAGAGTTTTGAACCTTATGTTTCTCTTCAGCATTTCAGAGTGGGGATAGTGTTGCCTGTACTATGGAACAAGCTGGAAACACAGTGCCATTAGAGTCTGAACCTAATACTGACAACATGGAAAACAGTTCTCCTGGTAAGAGTTCTTCCTTTCCGATTGAAAATGTGCTTATTTGTCCATTGTGTACGTATGTGTGTTACATATATGTAAATTATTTAAAATAACTCGAGAGTTTTTAACAGGAACAGCTGGATTATGTTATCATATTGATCAGTGATTGATGTGTTTAATTGTTACTGCTGTTGTATTACATTCACAAGAAAATACCTGTTTTGAGGCTCATCATACGAAGTAGAGCTACATAGATGTCACAAAGAAAATAACATGTTGAGAAAAGGTTTTAAGGAAACACATCTTTCATCACCACCACTTTATTAACTATTCCCTTGTTTTTAGCATCAGTGTTGGATGATAAAGGTGAGCAAAGCAATGAGGAAGAACAAAAGTCTGTCAAGCCGACAAGTAAAGAATTCAGGAAAACCTGGGGGTTTCGGAGGACCACAATTGCCAAGAGAGAGGGTGCAGGAGATGCTGATGTGGACTCTGGTGAGCAGCAGCCACAGCAGCAGCAACAAGGCATAAACCTCAGGAGGAGTGGACGGCAGCCAAAGCGCACGGAGAGAGTGGAAGAGTTCCTGACCACGGTGAGGCGCAGGGGGAGGAGGAGTGTTCCCACTACTCTGGAGGATTCCAGTGAAGCAGCCTCTGGTCCAGCCACAGATGCTGAAACTGCTTCCGAAGACAGTGTTGAGAGCACTCCAGATACAAAACCTGTCACTCGGAGGATTTGCACCAGGAGTTGTAAGGAGCAGAAAAGCCCTAAAAGCAGACCCGCAAAGGAGGAAGAGGAAGAAGAGGAGGAGGAGGAGGAGGAAGAGGAGGATGCTACTTCTGATAGTGACAGTGATGGGTTAACGCTAAAGGAACTGCAGAATCGGCTAAGAAAGAAACGTGTTGAGCAGAAACCTCCTCAGCTGGTGTTGAAGGATGTGCAGAACCACCTGAGGAAAAGGAATTCAGAACAAGATCCTGCTAAAACAGGTGATGTCACACCTGAAAAACACGATGCGTCTGAGCTGCCTGTCAAACAAGAGCCTGAGACTGCAGACAGCACTGAGGTTGCGAGTCAGGTGGTTGTGTCTGAGGAGGACACTGAAGATCTTGAGGCTCAGAAGGAGGAAAAGCCTGCCCTTGGTGCAAAGGGGGCCTCAGATGAGGAACCTGAAGAACAGCCCAAAAGCAAACCTGAGTCCGAGATCTACGACCCAAATGCCCTGTACTGTATTTGTCGTCAGCCTCATAACAACAGGTAGGCAAAGGAGTCAGCTGCAGACACAGTGTAAGGAATTGGAATTTTTCTGTGATGAATAATTAAGCCAGATGCTAGTGCTTACTTTTTGAATGAGCTTTTGGGTTTGTTAAATTTTGGCGGGGAGTTTATAACAAATACTTAAAAGAGGATAAACAAATATAGAAATAACCAGTGAGGCAGAACCATGCATTAGTGCTTTATTGGGGTGCTTAAGTTGTGTTGCTCGAAATATCCATTGAATGTTAATTGTCTTTTTATTTCGCAGTGTTTCACTGTTCCTTGGTGGGTTTTTTTTTTCAGGTTTATGATTTGTTGTGATAGATGTGAGGAATGGTTTCATGGTGACTGCGTGGGTATTTCTGAGGCTCGAGGGCGATTGTTGGAGAGGAATGGTGAGGACTATATCTGTCCAAACTGCACCATTCTCCAGGGACAGGATGAGCCTGTTTCAGAACTAGACCAGCAGGAAGCTAAAGTGGAGCAAGGAAATGTGGATGGCACAGAATTCACAAGCATAGGAACAATTGAACAAAAATCAGTTGAGGACCAAGGAATCAAGGGTAGGATTGAAAAAGCTGCAAATCCAAGCGGGAAGAAAAAACTAAAGATATTTCAACCCGTAAGTATTTTAATTGTTTCTTATTTTTCATGTTTCACTGAGTACATGGAGACAATGACTTGATTTTAAAGCTACACATAAGCTGAACAGCCCACTGAATAATGCTGGTTAGCAGAAGTTTATCTATAGGTCTATTAGCAGAGGAACTAAAACTGTTAGTTTCAAGTGAGGGATTTAAAAGTTTTATATAGGTGCAAGGAAGTAGTTTGTGCTATTCCACCCTTTCTAAATACTGTTTTGGAAGTCAAACAATGAGATCTTCTTTTAATAAAAATATTAGAATCCTGTGCTGGTTTATACTGTCTTTGAAATAATCTCAAACATTTTGGACATTTTTAATGGTAGTGAAACTTTCAAATTAACCTTGACAAGTCTCTATTGGAGTTAGTTAATTCTAGCTGTACTTCCAGTTAATCTTTGAAGTTCTGATTTTTGGCCTGATGCTGCTTTAGGTTATTAGCAAATAGAGAATTTCTTTATACTGCCTTTTTTAATCTAAAAATGTGTGTTTTGAACTATTTCAAAATCTAAAAGAAGTTTAAGTTTTGTAATATAAAGTTCCATGCCCAATTGGAAAGGCAGAGAAGCTTCTTCAGCTCAATGTACATGAATCTAAAAAAAGAAGTGCTGCAGTGGCTGTCTTTGTTCTGCCTCAGGTAGTGTAGTAGTGCCAGTATCTAGGACATTGCCCTTTAGGTTTCAGAGCTATCCGTGGCAGTGCAGTGAGATTAACGTATAGATAGAACAGTTTGAGCTGAATATATAAATACTTACTATTTTAAGAGAGAAGTGTAGAAAACAGTATTCTCAAAAATGTATTCAAATTCATTTGTACTTCTTTGTACACAGAAAGGTTTTTGAGAGTCCAGTGGTGTTGGTGTTGGCTCTGCTACGGATATCACCAAGTGCTCTTTATCTTTACTTCTCAGTTAAGTGTGTACATGATGGGGAAATGCCCAAATCCAGGTTTTATCAGGCTGCTGCAGATAAAGCTGTGTACTGACTTTTGATTGCAGAGAAGTGAGTTGCACTATGCAAGTAATATTTATTTAACTGGAAATATTCCTGAAAAACTTACTGTTAGTAATTAAAAATGGGGAGAGATTGTCTAGAATTACAGTAGTTGTGAGTGTCAGGTTGGTTCTATCGTTTTTAGGAGTAATTTAGAAGAGAGACTAAAAGCATAATACCCAGAGATGATACACTGGAGCCTAAAGAGGCTTTCAAGTTTTTCTAGACCTCGAATTAATGCACTCTGTTTTGAAGTAATGTGCTATTTTCTGAATCTTAACATTGGAAGAGGAAGTGCTTCATCTGTAACACCTTGATATAAATGGAGAATGATTCTGAACTAGAGGAATTCAGATTGCACAGGCAAACCTGTAAATGTGTAAGGGGTAGGCAGTATGTGAAAGTTGTCACTAAGAATGGTATTTGGAGACTTTCAAAATTAAAATTGGTAAAACTTCTAGTGCAAGAATAATCTGTACCCCTGAATATCTGAGTGCTTCTTCTTGCACATGTGCATGGCTGAGGACAGCAGTGGATGGGGATACAGTAAGACCTTGCTGTTGAGAACCCAGCTGTGCAATTATTAAGGACATTTCTCACATGATGTAGAGGATCAGTAAAAAGCAGTTGTGTCCTTGTGGGATTTGAAAATGTAGGAAACCAGCTTCCTTTATCTCAGTGCTAACAGACCAACCACTTGAAAATGCAGCACATCCTGAAAGTAATCTGTTAGAGGAGTGAAATTCTTACCTTTGTATGGATTTTTTGTGTTGTGTCATGAATAGCAGTTGTTCTTAGGCTGGCGATTGTGCAGGTCAGAGCTGCAGTCTGCACATGGGCTGTGTAAGCATTCTCTATGTTATAGAGGCGTGTTCCTGCTGTTGCCTCTTTGAAGTCTGACCTCACTCCATTTCTCTCTGTAGATAATTGAAGCTCCTGGTGCTTCCAAGTGCATTGGCCCTGGCTGTTTCAATGTGGCCCAGCCTGACTCCGTGTACTGCAGCAACGACTGCATCCTGAAACACGCTGCAGCCACCATGAAGATCTTGAGTTCTGGCAAAGATGCAAAACCAAAACCTAAAGAGAAGATCAAACCAAAATCTGAAAAGCCTGGCATGCCAAAACCTCAGCAGCAGGTAAGCTTGTGTTCATGATCCAGAGCAGTTGCCCTGGAGCACTGTGGCTTATTTCTCCTCTCCTTTTATTATTGTGCTTTCCTTTTTGACTTTAATAAAACTGTCAAGTCCTGCACTGAAGAGCAGCTTTCTCTTATTTTTTTTGTTCTTATTCTTTTGCCTTTTGTCTATGGTAAGGACAATAAAATGTTCTCCTGTCATTTTTTAAAAATCTTAGTAATTGCCTCTAGATGGGGATAGTTCCTTGCAAAGGTGCAAGGTACCCTTCTAGATGGCAATGACTTTAAAAAAGTATGATTTTCAGTAATTACATCTCTTTAGTTTACATTAATTGAAATTAATTTTGTCTTTTTAAACTAAGCTTCAAATTACTGGCTTTTGGAGTAATCAAATAATTTCAAGTGGTGCACTATGAAAGTAAGGAGTTTACTATAAAAGAAACTGGTGTACATATGTGTAACTCTCTCTGCTTGTTTGTAAAATGCAATATATTTGACAATTATTAGTAATCGAGCTACTTTTAATTATACAGCCGGGCATCAAACCAGTTTCAAACCAGAAGAGACAGTTCCCTGAGAAAAGAGAGGTGAATGTGAAGAAGACTGTTGTGAGCACAGCCAAGACTGAGGCAAACACCCAAGCTCCTGCTCGAGAGCCAGTGGCAGAACCCGTCACGCCGTCCTGGGCCAGCGATCATAATTACAATGCTGTAAAGCCTGAAAAGACTGCTGCCATTTCACCTGCACTGTTGTTCAAATGTATGTATGGCTTAGGGATATTCCTGAGTAATCATATTTTCTTTGAATACCCATCCATTCTTGGCTCCACTAAACTAGGGAGTTTAGGATTTGGGGGTTTTTTCTTTCCATGGCACCAAGGTACTTCTCTCCACCTTCAAAGATTCACACACAGATACACACAAATGAGAGACACTTTTAGGAGTTTCATTTGTATCATATGACAGTTGTATGATTAAGAGCCTGTTGATTTACCCAGCTGATTCCTGGATGAAAACTACATGGTTAAGCTTGAAATCTTTCCCATAAAGAGTGTCTGTTTCTAATCTAGAAGGTAAGTATTGACACATTTGTGTTAAGTTTTACCAAAAGGTTGCGCAGTGTGTTCCGTGAATCAGCAATTGCCTGTACTAATTTCAGTTGTATTTTTGTAATTTAGATTTGGCACCTGCCTCTCAGGTCTTGCATTTTCAGTGCCTGGTGCCAAGAGTGAAATCTTCAGCGTGGTATCCAACAATACTTGACACCTCTGCAAACAGCTTTTAACTGTCAAGTATATTCCTGCTGCTTTTCTTCCTTACATGAAGTAACTTGAGGACCATCCTTTACTTTTATGTTGGGGGGGAGGCAGAACTCTATTATCTTTTTTTCCCCTTTCTCTGTTCATATTCTACACATTATGCACACACACAAGACCACGTCTCAACTGGACATTGGGCAGAGACACTGCCTTGCGTATTTTTGCAGGTCTTGAGTAGCATCCTTGTAACTCATGTAAAGGTAAGTAAATACTGCTTTGAAGCCTGAACAAGTCTGTCTGCTTATGATGTTTTTTGGTTCACTCCATCTAAGTAGTTTTATAATGCAGTTATGGAACTTGAGATGAAAACTGACATTTCAGTTACAAACCACGTGACCTCTGGTGCCTCATGTTTACTCCTTTGAAGACTAATTCAGAAATTCAGTTCTCACAGCTTTTGTAACCACACTTCAGCCAATTTACATTTTATTTTAAGAAGTAAACCTAGTTATTGAACACTTATATGTAAAGTAACTGATAAGTTTATAAATAGTATTTGAGATTTTCTAGTTACAGTTTTGAAACACTGAGGGAACACCAGCTACCCTAAATTGCTGTTGATGAACATAGCACATACCAGGTATATTTTAATGGTCTTTACCCACATTCAAGTGGTTAAATGGTTGTAATTTTTCTCTGTATTATTTTTGCTGCGTATTAGGCCCTTTGCCTTTTTTATAGTAAACTCCCTTAAGGTATATATTTTAATTAACTTCCATTTTTAAGTAATCTTTTAAAGAAACTTAACTTTTTTGTCAGAAGCAGTAGTATTTTATACATAACTAAAATTAGTGGAAAGACACAAATGAAACTGCAAGGGCTTATTTTACATGAGGTTTTTCTGACTGTGACAATTACAGGTGTCCATAGAATCATTTCACTTAAAATGTCCTTATTTCCTATAAGGTTTGTTTTTTTCCTAGGAAACAGAAATAACAGGTTTTGAGGCAGAAAGTTGGAGGGTTTTTTTAAGGGAGATTGCTCTTAAGATTTACCGCACTGGACGTTGTACAGATTTAACCACTTCCAGTAGAAAACTGGATTCCTGTAGCTAAATAGTTAAATTGATTCCAAAAGATAATGTGAATACCAGACTTTAGTAACAAATAGAGACCAACCTAGTTCGTGTGATGAAGAACTCTCATATCAAATGCAAGGAAGAGCTTCAGATTGCTTTTTTTAAGGTAAGTAGCACTGATATGTGGGAACTCTGCCATTACTAAATGCCCAGATAAATTGTTTGTGTATTCGTGAAAAAAATGTGTCCTGCTTTTCAATGGATAGGTCTGAGCTGTAATCTTCCTGAGAAGCTGCCAATGCACCATGTGCAAAAGTACTCTTCCAGATTTTATTTCTTTAAGAAATCTTTATATGGTGTTCAAAACCTAAAAGTTACAGCATTAGAGAAATTCATGAGAATTGTCTCACTTCAGGTATCTAAAAGTGAGAAGTTTCTAAGTCTGAGCTAGTCTGTCAAGGAAAACAAGTTTATTGGACCAAACATAGTCTGGCTGAGATGCAAATCTTAAAACCAAGCAATTCCCTGTTTAGAAACGTGCATTTCTGAACATTGATTATGAAGGACTTGCAGTCCACAGGAGACAGAGGACTTCCAAATGCAGTATTCCAGAATGCTGCCACGTTCACCAAATCCTTGTTTGCAACTTCGGTGCACAGGGCCTTTTAGGAATTAAGGAAACTTAACCTGATTAACAGAACTGCTCTCTAATACTCTTTCCATCTGCCAGTGTATCATTTCAGGCATAGATTTATTTTATGTATGTGCTCTGTACTTGTGAGTTACAAGATTTTGTTATTCCATGAGATAGTTTTGTTAAGTAGTAGCAAGAAAATCAAGTCACTTTTAAAGACGTACTGGGTGGTAGGAGCATGTAGTGTATTTGCATCTAACCCTACCACCAGGCCCCTTTTCCCAACCTTTTCTGCATTTATTTAAAAAGGGATATTTGGTGCTAGTACTGTGCAGTTGTAAAGAACAGTAATTTTTTTTTTTTCCCGTCAGTTACCACATTAGTCTGTGTTTCTTCACTTCCAAACTTTCCTATGTCTTGGGGATATGAGTTAGGGCTGTACTTGGAAGTGACTTTGTACACCAGAATCTGGTGCCTGATTAATGACACTGTGTTCCATCTTTATGTACCCAGTGTAAATAATGCTTTTAATTAATTTAAAAACTAGAGTGGGAAACAGCTTGATTTGATAAATGAATGTTAAGTACAAGTAATCTAAAGTTTCAGGCAGCGTTTGAAGTACACATATAAAAGGAAATTAGGTCTGAGTCACATTCCCTTTTAGAAGAGTTGCTTTTACTTTTGTTAGGAAAATTAGTATTAATTTAATACGCAGTGCTCAGCTTCTATGTTGCATTTCAGGAGTCATTCTGGCTTCCAAATTTATACAAGTATGTGGATTGTTGAGATTTGTGAACATTGTTCAGAGATCCATGTTACAACAGCAACACTTGTAAAAGAGACTTTTTTCTATATTTTTTGCTTTTAATTGTCAAGTAGAAGTCAGCAGCAAATGCAGTTTTATCTGCAGTTTTAAAATAGCAAATGAATCCCAAAGGAGGGGAAGAGGGTAAGCATTTGCAGTATCCCAGTTTCTAAAGTACCCAGTCCTAAGTATACTAACTATTCATTAGTGCTTCAAAGCTTTGAAATTCACCTGATTTATTAGACTTAAATACCTGAAGCAATAATTTACTCAGGTAATTCAGGTATTAAAACTGTTTAAATATCTTGCCTGCTTTTATTGAGAAGAGCAACTAAGAGTGCAGGAGAGTGAGGAGGGTTTATTAGATAAAAGCTCAAAAGGAAGCATTAAATTATTGTTCTTGTGGTAGAACTTGAGAGTAAAAAGCACTTACCACACCAAACCACTAAATTTGTGTTTACATAACTGCAGACAGATGTAGTGTGAGTTTATAGCAAATTATGGTCCTACCTTATTTGGTACCAGTGTTTCACAGAAGTTCTTAATGGGTGGGGTTTGGAAAGGGAAGTGTTTCCTTCAGAGAAAACCACAATGTTTGTGGTCCTGCTGCTTCCCAGCAGGGAATTATGAAGACACAAAGCTGCCACCTCCTGGAAGTGGGACTCCTGGCTCTGGTGATACCAGCTTCTTTATGTTATCCCCTTCCAGTTTATTTCATCTCTTCTGCAGCTGAACTCAAGAGCGATTCACAAAGGGAATAGGCTGTGCTTGTGTAGTTAAAGATCTTGGACTGTTTGTTCCTGTACACCTCTAAAAAAATAAGGAGACTTTGAGAGTGGAACACAGGGATACTGGGATGCCCCACCAGCAGAAACTGCTGTGTGTATCAAAATGGCAGGATTATAGCATGCATAATTTATGTGTGCATGTCCTTGTGTCTTTATATTTTTTTTCTTTATGTAATAACAGCATGAAGACAGGAAAGAAAGAAACCACTCTACAGAGAGCAGGGGGAGAATAGAGTGCACTAAAGGCAGGAGTTATGGCTCAGGAGGTAAAAGTGGTGTAGGGAGCTGTAAGTACTGATACGGAGAGTAGAAAATCAGGTCTTGTCTGCACATAGGCTGGTGCCAATTTAACGCTGCTCTTCAGGCAGGATCGTACCAGCTGAAGTTGTGACTGTTGAGTGCAGTGGATGTGGATATACTGCTGTTGGTTTAGCTTTACTTAAAATACATTTTACTTAAACTTTGCTTCTTAAGCCATAGGTATGTTTGCCTGCAAGGACTGATTGTAGGTAAACTGGATTCCTTTGGGTGTGCTTCCCCACAGGGAAAACCAGGCTGTGCCAGGTTCCATACTGTTAAAACTGGACTACTGACATCTGAATTGACTCCTAGAAAGCCAAAGTGTCTTGCTTAATGCTGCATTCTGCAGTGTAGGCCCATCCTGAGAGGCAGTAAGTATTGAGTTAGTACTAGGGAAATGAAAAGAATTACTGATTTTGTTACTGGCCACTTTCTGGGACACCTGGCTGCCCTGTATGTAGGTCTGCCCTAAACACTTGAACTAGAGGAGTTTTCAGAAGGGCTGCTGACAGACCAAATAATAATCAGCATACCTGAGATGAGTTTGCCAGAAGTTCTGAGAAATTCACCTTGGAGACCTGGCTTTGGAAGGGTTGTACAGGAGTATAACCTGGCAGCTCCAGTGCTGAACTCCCGTCGTGAGACTGGCAGGAGCTGTGCTGGCCCGGGGCTGGCACAAGGCTTGAGCCCTGCCTGTGGAGTGAGGCAGACCATAGTGGTGCTGAAGCCAACGTCCCCTGGGACCCAGCCAGTTAAAAGGAGCAGTGGGATCCTTGGGGAGTCATTTTCATCTCCTGCCTGTGAACTACTGGAGCTCCCCTTCTCTGCCCTACAAGGTATGTTACACGTGCCCTGTGGCTGGCAGCCACGTGAAGATTTTTGCCATCTCTTTAAGTTAGGAAAACTGGTCCCTGCTCCTGGCATGTGCCTCTCAAGCACCCAGCATGCCTGAGGCACTCGGAGACAGCAAGCCAGCACTCCTGCTGTCAGGGGTGCTTGGATTCAGTGTGAGAACCATTGCTGAGGGGAAGGGTTGGGGGCAGAAACCTGGTACCACTTCCAGAGGCACTGTGCATATGAGGGTGGTTTATCTCATCATCAACACTGAAAGTGATGAAAGTTTGATTAAAAACACTCACCACCCTCTTGCTGTTTTGCTTTCTTTTACTAATTTTACTTAAGTTCTTTGAACTTGCTTACTTGACTGCACAGCCAGTGAAAAAGTTCTTTGCTAGTCCCCAAATAAAAGGGATTTTTTTGAGGTGATCACTTGCACTTTGAGTCAAGTTTGCTGCTGATTCGCTGTGTCTGATCTGTGCTGAACTTGGAACCTGAAGATGGCCTGTCCCTGCAAGGAGTGATGATGCCAATCCATGAACAGTTTGGAAAATAAGAAGCCCTTTTTTTGCTGCAGATAGTGCCTCTCTCCCTCAGGAGGGGGGCAAGAGTGAAGATGCAGTTGTCTAACATAGATCAGATGGATCACTACAGTAACATTTAGATTAAAATAAAGCTTGTATGTCAAAGCTACAGCTGTGCGTCAGCATAGAGCTACAGGTTGCCTTGAACACAAACCACCGCAGAAAAGGCAGGCCTTTGCCTCTGAGTGTCCTAAATTAGAGACAGGTTTATTTTGTGTGCCTGAATGTAGAGGCTTGGCACACAGGCAACTTAACTGCAGTGCAGATTAGAACTGATGGAGGTTTGCTAAGAGCAGCAGCGGGGCAGGCAGCACATGCCAGACACTAGTGTTCAATAAAATTTGAAGTGGAAGGAGATGGGGCAGGTAACAGTGAAAATTAACACTGAAACCGATTTAAGAGCAGCTCAACACGGGTGAATTAGAGCTGGCACTAAGTTATCTTTGAAGGAAGTGACAAAAAGGAGGTGTGAGGAGGGAGCAGTCGAACAGCCGCGGAGCTGCAGCGGTTCCAGAGCTCACCTGCACAGCTGCCGGCAGCGGTGCTCGGTGCCACCAGAGGGGGCTTCGGGGCACCCAGCGGCGGTGAGCAGTGCCCGAGGCACAGATGTCAGGCGGCCCAGCACGGGACTGGGCACAGCTGGCTCGGAACTGGTAAGTAGCTTCCCGTTGCGGAGTGCTTTTAAGACTGACAGCTAAAGCACCTGCTCACCCGTGTCTTTTACTCAGGTTTTTCAGTTCCAAAGGGTTTCACCTCGCAAGAACGTGTGGATTAAAGTTCGGTATTGGCCACTGCGTCGGGGCAGGGGGGTTCGTTCAGTTCTGCTCTGTTCCGGTTATTCATGTCACAAGTCACACAGGAGGGGGTCGTGGCACAGCTGCGTTGGAAAAGTCCTCTTGGTTCATGGGCTGAGTGGCCAAGGGAAGCTGCTGAACCACACCAGTTCTGAGGTTGGGAAATCCTGCCTGTCCTCTGCTTCCAACAATTTTCCAGAGGGGAAATGCAGTTCTTAAATTCTCAGCTACTGGCAAAGAGGGGTGAGGTGTTTCCCTTGTAGGCCAGAAGCCTGTGCTGCCCTGTGTGCCAGAGCAGGCTCCCCTCGCCTTGCCCCCGCTTGGAGCAGAGAAGCTGCAGTGTGCTGGGACGACGGCGCAGGGACAGCCACCGCAGCCACCTGCGGCTGAGCCCGAGGAGCTGCGGGACCGAGCGGAACTTCGAGGCCAAGGTCACAGCCCAAGTTGTGTGTGACACCCAAAATGCTGGCAGGGCAGCTCCTGCATAGGTGACTGGCTCTGCTGGGCTGGGCACACCTGTGTTCCTGTCAGCTGGGTCAGCTGCTCTAAGGGCCAGTGCTGGTGCCTCTGTAGAGGTCAGCTCTTGTCACAGTAGGGAATTGCTCAGCTCTGCCCAGCCTTTACACTGGCTGTGTAAATAGTTTCTAAGAGGTATTTTTGGGTTTGTAACAACTGCAGTGCTGTGCTACTGAATTTTCTTCCCTCTAAAGACATAAAAATCTAAAGAGTCATAAAAGTGATCCAGTTTTGACCAGGTGGATCACAACGGCTGTTCTCTGTTTAGGTTGCATTCATATTGTGGAATTTTACAGATTTATTGTTACAGAAAAATGGTAATTACCAGCTTTCTTACTGTTGGTCCCACAGAAATCCATAGGCCGTGCATAAGACTGAAAGTTAGCTGGGATTTTGGTTTTTTCCCTAAAACTCTATTGTAGTGACAGAGAAGTCTGGAAAGGAGCAGTAAAACCCAGACAGGCTTGAGCTGCCTCTGTATTGGGCAGTGTCCCCTCAAGTGCTGGTTCCTGATGTCCTGCTCCCTTGGGCCTATGCTCCCACTGCAGAAAGTTCTGTGCAAGCTGGACACGACACAGCCATCGTCTCCCCACACACTGCCTGGAGGAATTTCATCCTGGGGAAAAAAAGTAGATTGATGTAGGTGGAAGAGAACATGGGGGAACATTAAGATACTAGACTCCAGAGACAATAGTGCTGGTGTATGAACAACCATATGCCAAAATCTTAATTCTGTAGAGAAACTTAGAGTAGTCTACATGGCTGCAGGATGTATTTCACAGAAGTCTTTTAATGTCCTGTAAGAGGAACTGTGATGCTTTTTTTTAATTTAGAAAACCACCAAAAAAAAAGGCTTTACTGGAGTCATTGCAAAATGGGCTCTTCAGGTACAACTTCCTGTGGTTTATTCACAGCATTTAAAAGTTTTAACATCATCTAGAGCCAGAAACTGAAGTTCTTTCAAAGAACTGTGATTTGACTTATTTAAAAATTATACAGAGAAAAGTAATAGCACATTTATTATGGTATTTAAAAATTGGAAAAAGTAGAGAATAGTTTCAGCAAAACAGCTCATCACAAATGAGAATTTAAATAGAAATCAAGATTAGTTTTTGAAGTGGCTTTCAAAAGCTATTACTCCAAAGAAGGACTGGGGGGAGGGAAAGGGGAAAGAACCAGAATAGACTTGAATGCTATACAGAAGTATTCTAGAAAGAGCAGAGAAGAAACAAAGTTTCCATTGGGTAATGTACCTGCTGGTGGTGTAAAACCCAGCCTCTGTGTTGGTGGACTGTGATCCAAGTACAGCCTGCAAATCCTTCATGTAAAGTTAACAGCCCTACACTGTGGAAATCCTGCTTAAATTGGGCCTCCACAATGGCCTGGCAGTGTTGAGACACCGTGTTGAGATGTTTACAAGTACCTGGAACCGTCGGGCTCATCTGTCCCAGCAGATGCTGTGGCAGTTCTGTCCTGCTCTGCATGCAGAAGCCTCGTTCATGGCTGTGTGTCGTCATGTCAAGTGTAGCTGCACAGGGAATTTCCTCAGGGGAGTGGTTCTGTGTCTGTCAACATCTGGTGGGAGAGATTCCAGGTCTGTGTGTAGTGAGCACACCATAGTAATGCTGTTTGTTAAGCCTGGGAGCAATGCACGGTTTTCTGCCAGAGGATTCGTTGGGCTTCACCCTGGGAATGCATTGGCTCATTAGTTGCAGCTGCACCTCAGTCTCTTTAGCCCACGCCTCCCTCCAGTCAGTAAGGATCCTGTTCCTGTCCTAACAAATGGCCCACGGGACAAAATGGGGCAAACAGGAATTACTGTTCGTTGGTTTAAATAGTGTTTCTGACATCAAGCCAAGGAGGTTCACCTGGGTGTTAAAAGTGCTGAGTAGAAGAACCATCAAATGCCTTACTCTGAACTGCTGGTGGTGAAACTCCATGTTAATCTCTTAAGTGGGGTAGGCTGATGTTCAGTGCTTGTCTCATCCTTTTATTTTTAATTTGGTTTAGGGCATTTATTATAGGTCCACTGGAGCTACTGCTGAAAAGGACCAAACCCACCATGGTGCAAAACACAGTGGCCAGTGTGTGCAGTAGCATTGGCTGTGCCTTCTCCTCATGCTGCCCATAGACTGCATGGCTAAGCGCTTGGAAATCATGGGCTGAGGGAATACCTGCTCCATGGTCTGTCTCATCCATTTGCTGTGCAACTCTGGCATCTGTTCAGAAGTAAAACTCTGTATGTGTTGGCATGCTGCTCAGAAAAGAGTACATGTTGCTGTTAGCACTTCCAAACATACATCTGCCATGTTCCCATACCTGTTAGGAGGTGCTGTCACCTTTGGGGTGTGCTCATGTTGTGGATAGATCAATAGGAGAGTGAGCTGCCACCCCAAGAGACGGCCCTGCTCCTTTCCCACCCTCCACTGTGTGCTCCTGGGCATTGGATCCAAGACCCTTGTAATGCTAAGTGAGTTGCTTTAGCCGAATTATGGGGTAGCACATTGACACTAAAACCCAAAACTTGATAGGACAGAAATTCTGGTTTCTCATTGTCCAAACAGGATAAGAGGTTTTGTTTTTTTTTTTTAGATTAGCTTCCTGTACAGCTGTCACAGGTTATTTGTACACAATCTTAGTATTCTGGATTCTTTATCAAAACCTACACATGACTGATTGGACAGTGTCAGTTTGAGCAGGACCTTGGTAGCTCTGGAGAACTGAAGGAGTCACTTCTGGCTGCGTTAATACATAGAGAATCTGTGCCATCCATGTCTGATCAACAAGTCCTGCTCAGGAGACGTAATTGGTATAAAGTGGCATTGTAGTTTGAAACTGTCAGGTGTGCGTGATACTTGGGAACTATTTGCGTGTTTTCCACTGGCTAAAGAAGCACAGAATTACACACCTTTAGAATAGTCATGATGTCAACTGGCAGGTTAAAGGATGCCTCTGTGTGTCCTTGGACCTTACAGACTCTGCTGACCTTCAAGCCAGGAACGTCAATCTAGCTTCGTACTCTAGTAGCTTTTATTTATTTATTTATTTATTTATTTATTTTACAACTCAATATTCTTACTGTGATACAGCTGTTCCTAACAGGTGTTTGGTGTGGGGATAGTTTTTACATATGCATAACATCTGAGGGACACAAAACACCTTGGTTCTGCTATTTTTAGTTTTATCAATGTAGTGTTTGTTAACTGCTTTGAACTAATCGTTAAATAGATAGTGGATAGAGGATTAAGAACAAATTTACAGTCGTACTTCTGCTGTAAACCACAAAGAATGAAATGTCATGGTGCTGAGGACTGAATTTTGCTGTCATCGCTCTGCAAGCCAAGCTGTGCTGTCCTGCCTTGCCGTGGCAGGTCACAGAGTATGCTGCTGTCCTCCTGCCTGAAAAGGTACCATTCTGTGCAGAAGATCAAATAAACCAGGAAAAAGAGAATGGGAGTAATTCCTGTAGCGTTACCAGTGTGCACGTTTTGAATATTCACCATCTCTCTGCCCAGGACTGAGCTCAAAATAAGTTGGCTGGTTACATCTCAGGCTCTGGGGACCCAACTTGACCAAATCAACCATATCAGCAATAGTGCCTTATCTATAAGGAGTAATAGTTCCTTCCTGCCTCCTGGAGTTTCCAGAGTCCTCCTGACAACTGGAATAGAGTTAGCAGGGTAGGGTAGAGGTGGGACATAGGGAGAGACACTGTTGGTCACAAAGGAGGTGTCCCTCAGTCAGACAGGAATCAAGGCTAGTCTAGGGAAAACTCTGGGTAGTAACTGTAATTCATTTATAGCAAAATCATCACAGCCCGTGAAACGATTTAAAGTCATTTGACAGCAGGTTCTGTTTTACACTTCAAATAGTTAAATCTGACTCAGAAAAAATCCTCAGTTGTAAAATACTTCCAGGAGAAAATTCAGGACAAAGATAGTGTTTCTGGATCTTCTGGCTTCTTGTGTTCCAGCAGAAGTTGAGCACACACTCTTGCACTTCACCTTACAAAAGGTAAGGTGTTTATTGGCTCGTCTCCCACCGGTGTCCGTGGGTGCTGCCAGCGCCGAGGGCCAGTTACAGGGGGGTGAGGAGGGGCTTTGCTGGAAGCACGTGCTGGTGTCCAGGGGAGTGCTGATTTCCACTAGGCATGCAGAAACTTGCAAGGCCATTTCTTCACGAGATGAGGGAGTATCATTTGTCCCTTAAGAATTCCAAATCTTCCCCAATTTGAGGGATGATTCCATTGGGAATTCATGCTGATGTGTGGGGTGTTTTGAACCAGACTCCCCCCCCAGGAGGAGTTGTCCCTATCAAGTCCATCTCAGGACAGATCGATGGAACAGTTTAGACCTTTTCCAGTGATTTCTGCTCTCATCAGAGCAGTCCTGGAAGGTGAAGAGGGACCAGTTGGTCCTTGGTAAAGTTACTGGAACTCCTGGATATTGCTCAGGAAGTGTCCTGCACCTTGCACCTAGGGCTTGTGGGCTAATTCATCTACAAACATTTGGCAAGGCTTGAAACAACTCTGTTTTAGGAGTTGTTTTTTGGTAGTTTCTCTCAGGACCCATCCTCATTTGAGCTCTCAGGATCCATGTGCTGGTGTTTGCCCACTGTAACTTTGATGTCTTGGAAATGATGTTCTGTTGGAGCAAGATGTGTGTGGTTTTGGGTGTGGCTTTTTTTTGCTGGGTTGAATTGTTCCTGTCAGTGCCAGAAGGTGGTATAGATGAAATGCGGTTTAAAAACATACTTGCTTGTAAAATCCTGTGCAAGTATATCTTCAACAGGTGCGAAAACAGGAGCTTTTACTTAGACTTTGTTAATATTCTTGTATATGATGTATATCAATTATTGTAGTAGCATTAGAATTTTAAATGGAAAACTGAGTATTATGAATGAAATAGTTTGAGAATGGTGAGAGTTAGATGGCTACAGCCTGAGTAGCAGTGTTAATGTTTAAATATTCTTTAAATCTAGACTTCAGCTAAGAACTGAATAGATTTATTAAACTTCAGTAATACTCAGCTTAGGGTAGTATTAGTACAGTTTCAAATTCATGGACTTTGTTGTCAGGTCAACCTCTGTAATTAATTGGTTCTGTAAAGTGCTATGAGAATTTGTTTAATTGTAGAGTATTGTATTGCCTTATTTTTATGTGTGAGAATCTGGGTTGGTTTTGAAGCTTAACCATGAAATCCCACTTAGGAATCTTTGAAGGTGGTGCCTTTTTTCCCCCCCCATTTTTCTTATGAACAAATTTTTCAACAAATCAATCATGGCATGGTTTTTAAAATCACTTTTAAGAAGGCAAGTGAGAGTAAATAGCTTGAACTGCCTGCTTGGTAGTTATTCACTGGATATGATATTTCACAGACTTTTCCTTATAGATTGGTATTTGGTCTTCATGAACAGGAAGTTATAAAGCTAAGCCTTTAATATTGTATTTTCTTCTTTGTTTTAACAGCTCAAAGGGAAGAGAAAAGGAACGAAGATCGAGCAGAGTCTGCATCGGCACCGAAGAAGACTGTGGTATCTATCATGGAGAAACAGTCCTCTTCCCTCAGCAAAAATCTGCCTTCAAAGAAGTCCCCATCCTACTCCAACACATCACTAACTAAACCACCACTGAAACCTGCTGGAAGTTTCAAAGGTGTCATTCCCAAGAAACCTTGGCCTTCATCAGGCAGTGTTCCTTCCAAACAGTCACCTCTCTCTCATGGCTCATCAGTTGCCAAGAAAGCAGCTCTGTCTTCCAGTTTGAGTGGAGGACTCAAAAAGCCTTCACTGTCTTCCATGTCAGCTGCAGCTGGAAGTAGTCAAGCAAAAGCATCAGCCAGTTCTGCCCAGTCACAGCCCAACTCTCAGATTCGGCAAAACATTCGACGATCCCTGAAAGAAATTTTATGGAAGAGGTGGGAATTCAAAACACTTACTTTATATAGGAAGCTACATCTACAACTAGCATGCAGAGTCTAGTTTGTCTTGATAAGGAATTTTGAGAGATTGAATTTATGCAACAAATTACTACAGGTGCAGTCGGCATTTCAGGTTTATATTTGAAATAAAAAATCCTGATAGAAAATAAGTGTGCATGTGATAAAGCCTTTAGAAAAAGAAATCTCACTATTCCATTTATATTGAGACAATTGCAGTTGAAGGATTAAATCACAGCATAGAAACTTCTATAATGTAGGTGCTCTAAGTTTTAAAGTCTAGAGATGGCAGTGTTGGAGATGCAGAGTTGTAGGGAACATAGTACAGGAAATACCATAGTGAAAGGTTAAAGCTCACTGAAGGAGAGATTCCCTCCTCTCCCAACATAAAAATCAACAAGAAATTCTGGTCAATGGGCAACTATCACTTATGAAAGGAAAAATAAAAGCCCCAAACACACAAAAAATGCAGATTTCCCCCCAATGATTATTAAAGATAATGTGAACCATCAAGACTTACATGGAGCACTGCCCTTTGGTATTGTCTCTGAACTGGAAATCCTGGTCACAGTGGGGAATCAAGGACTGAATGTCAAGCACTTGGGCTCCCTGTGTCACTCCTGGCAGAGAAACTCCTGATGTCAGTGCCATGAGCAGGAGTAAAGGCAGACTTGGTCTCCCAAAGCTGTGTCATCCATGGCCATCTGCAGGCAGTAATTAAAGTTTGCCTGAGTTCAAGTCCTGTGATGGACTTTGGCTTTGAGGTGTCATTTAAAGGAGTCTTGAGCCCTTCCTGGGTGAGGAGCAGCTGAGGTCAGCTCTGAAAAATTATTTTTTGTGACTGTGCCTGACCATTCACAGCTGACCTAACCACACATTCCTGTTCTTGTTTTCAACAGAGTCAATGACAGCGATGACCTGGTCATGACAGAGAGTGAAGTAGGGAAAGTGGCACTCAACATCGAGAAGGAAATGTTTAATTTGTTCCAAGTGACGGACAACAGATACAAGAGCAAATACCGTAGCATCATGTTCAATCTCAAGGACCCCAAAAATCAGGTTTGGGATTTTCTTAAACTTATACAGAAAGTGCTTTTGGGCTTTAATTGTATGTCAGACTCTACCCTCAACATTAAGAGTTTTGAAACAGAGACTTAGGAATTATACTATAAAATATTATTATAAAGCCATTCGAACACTTTTAATAATATTTTTATCTAAGTAGGACTTCAAAGCCTCCTTTAGTTGGTGGTTGGTATTTATTCAGTTTGAGCACTTGGTGATATATTTATACTCGGGGTTTATTTCATCCCTGTTTTCTGATCGCTGCACCTTTCCAAGTTTACTTACAAGTAGGTGATATTTTTAATAGAAAATTAAGAAACTGGAGTCGGTTTTGCCTGCCCAGCACTGTAACCTTGTCAATTACCTAAGCAAGTTCTCTTCAGCATGGCAAAAGTCTCTTCTGTTTTCAGGGACTTTTCCATCGTGTCCTTCGTGAGGAAATCTCCCTGTCAAAACTAGTGAGAATGAAGCCAGAAGAACTTTTATCTAAAGAGCTGTCTGTGTGGAAAGAGAAACCAGCTAAGGCAGTAAGTAACCTAATTTTTTCCTATGTCCTAAAGTAGAAATTAAGAGCAAGTTTGCCAACCTTTACCACCCATTATATGTTAATGCACCAGTTTCTTCCTAACAAAATACTAATAACGCTCAGTTTCAATACACTTTTTCTCTACCACGTACCAAATGATAGCAAAGTACGGAGTAAAAGAAATATATGGAGCTTTTACCACCACTGTTTTGTTTCTCTCAGATGGAGTCAAGAAGCAAATCTCACGAAATCAAGAAAACGGCTGTAAAACGGGAACATGTGCCTGCTGTCAATATGGAGGATTCGCCACCAGTGTCTGACTCTGATGTGAGTACTGGGGATGTTCCTTCAGCATGAGGATGTGGAGGGGGAGAAATGGCATGTAGGACTTCAAATTTGTCACCAGAAGTGCAGATTGTTTCTCTGAACTCTGGTGATATCATTGCTCACTGGATGTGCTATGAGCATCCTTCAAGTGTGAAGGACTGCAACAGCCAGTGATAGGTGTATTTTGCAGGCACTTCAAAGATGCTGTGTATTTTTCAGCTGTTGATGTCAATTTACAGAGAAATTTTTTATTTCTGAGCATTAGCTCTACTTGAGAGCACTATGGCATGAAATGAGGGCACATATCATGTGATAACTCCATTTAATGATAGGCTTTAAGCAAGGCCTTTTATGTATTCTTTTAAAGAACTGAAGTGAATTAACAGTTTTCAAAGTATTTTTTTATTGTTAAAGTTAATGATCAACTGTTATATTTTTTTATGCTTGTTGACTTTTAGGAACAGCAGGAGTCAACCCGAACTGCACCCAATTTGAACAGTGCTCCTTCTCTAGACGTTTTTAGCAGCATGTTGAAGGATACAACAAGTCAGCATCGAGCCCATCTTTTTGACCTGAACTGCAAAATCTGTACAGGTATTTTATTTACAATGCTGGCCTTGGGCAAAGTAAAATAACTGTTGCTTAAGAGTATTGTTTGTTTATTTGGTTTGTTTGAAATACTTTCTCCAAACTACTGTTAAATACTAATCAAAAAGGGCTTGATATAAATCTACAGGTCAGATTTCAGCATCAGAAGATGAGATACCAGCTAAGAAGGTGAAGTCAGGGGCTTCTGCTAAGAAGGTGGAGTCAAAATCAAAGCCAGAAGTCCAGGCCAAGTATGAAAGTCCTGCAGCAGCCCCGGCAGCAGAGCCTGACAAAGAGCCCGTTGCTGACGATGCAATGGAAATTGATGTTGAACCAGCAGCAGAAACAGTTCCACAGCCAACCACAGAAAGAACATATGTTCCTACAAGCCAGAGCCAGAACAGCACATACTCTGCAGTACCTGAAGAGGCCTCTGCTTTCCCTGCCTCCTGTGCTGGCCCCGTTGTCACAACCGTAACGGTTTCTGGCAGAGACCCCAGGACAGCCATGAGCAGCTCCTCTGGGATCGTGACCCCGGCCCCGCGTCCTGGGCCCGCAGCTGAAAAAGTCTCAACTGGGGAAACCAAACAGGAAACTTCCAAACCAGTTATGACTGTCCCCAAATCAATCCTAACCAAACCGTCTTCCTCACCAGATCCCAGATACCTGGCAGTTCATCAGTCGCCCAACATCAAGTGCGTATCCTCAGCAGCTGCCACATCCCTCCTGTGGCTCTCTGCAGACTCCCATGTGTCCCATGTCCTGTTCCTTTTCCCTCAGCTAAAAGGCTTATTGAGGTTTATAGTTCAGGGAGCCTGATTCACATTTTTAAAATGCTGTCTCTCCTCATTTGGCTTCTCTAGCTGATAAAGTTTTCAGAGCATCAGTGTATGTTGACAGCAAAGATTCTCCAGTGTTCCAGCAGAGAAATAGAACTTAAAGGTGTCATGCAGACTTAGAAGTCTGCATACACATTAATATCTAGAAAGACAGTGCATGGGAGAGATTGCTTAAAGGCATTTCCAGATTTTCATCCTGTATTAAAATACTGTTATGTCTAAATACAAATTAAAAGTAACCAGATGATCAGGTTGAAAGGAAGTGGCTTTCTTTCACATTCTGAGTATACACAATAGTAAAAATAAATATTGCTGAGTATATCCTCTTGCAATTGCAGTTAAAATAATTTTATTCATAGCAAGTTTTTTTACTTCAGAATCTCTTTCAGAGGGATATTGTTGACTTAATTAGTGAGAAATCTGTAACTGGTTTTATAAAAGTTATACCTTTTAGCATCTCTTTGCCTGTCTGCAGCTGCAAGTTTATTTTCTGTTGCTCCTCGCTTTTTTAACTAATTCCAAGTTAATGGAAAACATTAAAGCCTTTAGTAAAAATTTTGTTACTTATTAAAAAGAAAGTATTGAATCAATAGGAGGACGGAAGAAAATTTAAAATAAAGGGCCCATCCTCATTTGCATGCTGTAACCTTTCTGTTTGGATTTGTTTTGCAGTGTTGCAGAGCCTCGCTCACCTCAGGACAGTGACACTTCCCTCTTTCTCTCTCGTCTCAACACCATTTGGAAAGGATTTATTAACATGCAAAGTGTGGCCAAATTTGTCACTAAAGCGTATCCAGTCTCCGGGTGCTTTGATTATCTTAGTGAGGTGTGTGTGTGTGTTTGGAATGGGTCTGTGCTGCAGTTCCTGCTGCTGGAGAGGCTGGGGGCACTGTGCGTTTATAGAGTTACATTAGAACTGGAGCAGTGGTAAAAGACATCCATGTAGTAATAGGAAAAGTAGCTCAAGAAAAAAACTCAGCCTTTTAAAACTTCCCCACAAATCCGTGAAGAATTCTGATGTCTTTTAATGTGTTTATACATATGTTAGGATCTGACATGGAATAATGGCTTTACATCAGGTTCCTTGTTTTAGAGTCAGTGTTTTTAAGTGTGTGCCTTGTTCTCTTCTCAGACTAGATGGGTCACTGATGTAATGTTAGAAAATTTTGTTCAGCTGTTTATGAAAAGTATCATCCTTTTTACTAATTTTCAAGTAAAACCAGTTGGATGATATTGTTCTGAGAGGGTGTACAGTCAAATAATGAGACAGTAGAAAGGCTTTTCTTTCTCTTTTTTCTTCTCAAGGGCATTTTAGATTACTTAGGATTTTTCAAACACAAATGTGTGGTTTAGGACTTAGTAGGGTTGCTTGTTCTTCTGAGTACTGCTTTTGCTGAAATGAGTTTCACTGTCCTTGTGACAGGAAGGTCACCAGAATTCAAGTGACTTGGGGTCACTGAAAATGTGGAGAAAAGCTGTGTTTCAGATAGCAGCTTTCCTATAAAAGCCAATATGTATGTTACATATTATAGTTCCCCTCTAAATGCCAGTAATGGGCATACAGAACTGTTTGATGTGTTGCTGCTCTCCATGTTTGGGGGTGTGTATCTGTTCCATGTATCCTCTTGGCCTTTGGGTCACATGCCATAATTAAACACCTCCAAATTTAGGAACAGCATGACTGAATTAAAAACATATGTACAAAAGTTTACTAAAATTTAATTATCCACTGGGCTACTGGGATGGGACAACCTGCACTGCCTTTTTTGGTTTTTGTTTTTGGTTTTTCTCACACTACCATGTAATACTTCTTGTTTAGGATTTACCTGACACAATTCATATTGGTGGGAGGATCTCACCGAAGACAGTCTGGGATTATGTTGGCAAACTCAAATCTTCACTTTCTAAGGTATTCACTTAAAATCCTTTGCAAAACCCAGAAGAAATAGACAGCAATGTAAAATGAAAGCTTTTTATAATATAGAGTAGTAAACAGCAAATACTGACATGGATCACACATGGAAAACTATCTAAACCACTTCTTTGAAATTTTTGATTTATTTTAGTAATGTGTTTATTGAGCTGTAAATCTTGATCTCTTTCCTGCACAGTAGTTAAATCTTCATACTATTTACTAACTGAAATATTTAAGATTGAAATTCAAATTTTAAAGAAAAGGAAGTTATCATTTAATGTATTTAATATATTTTTGTATTAAAACCACTTCAGAAGAGAAAAAACGATACACAGTATAGAGATAAACATGAAACTAAGAATTTTCCATTTCTTTTTCATTTGAGCCTCAAGCTGTTCAGTTTGATGTAAGATACACAAGTAATTTGTGTTTCTGAAAACAACAAACCAAATTCTATTTTAATGTTGCAAATTGAACAGCAGTAGTCTCTTAAATCTAGAGTGTTGCCCTGAAGGCATAGTTGGAGTGACAAATATATGGTTTATTTTTACCCCTGGAATCTGCCCTTTACCATTTCATTTGTTGGTATGTTTCAGGTTGAATTTTTCCACTTTGCTTTTGTATTCCAGGAATTGTGTTTGATTCGTTTCCATCCTGCAACAGAAGAAGAAGAAGTTGCCTATATCTCCCTCTACTCCTATTTTAGCAGTCGTGGTCGTTTTGGTGTTGTAGCTAATAACAACAGACATGTCAAGGATCTCTACCTGATCCCCCTGAGTTCTAAGGACCCAATTCCTTCCAAACTCTTGCCCTTTGAGGGACCAGGTAAGCACAAAACAGGGGAGGTTCAATGCTAGGTAAAATCACAAGACAAAAGGCAATCTGAGACCAATTGTTGAATATTTAATGTAATCATTAGTTAAATTTTTTTATATAAAAACCAGTTTTAAAGTACGTAATTAGGGAAGAGCTGGAAATCCAATTCTGCTAAGATAAAATTGTCCAAACTTTAGTCTTTCCAACAAGATGCTCTTATGTCTTAGGAGAATGAGTTTACCTGTAAAACCAAGGATGTGAAACAGCCACTATATTTAAAACACCCAAACAAAACCACAAAAAGCTCCCACCCTATTATTAGCAACTCCTAAATTCACAAACCCTAGACCCTTACAAGCCATTCACCATCACTTAATTCAAGCAGGAAACTTATCCCACAGAGGAGCCAAGAAGTCAGAGTGACGACACAGGTAACATTTCTGGTGGTTCCACTGGATTGTCACTGTCCACGCTGAGTTAATCTGCACATGCAGTGTGGGGCACGAGGTGTTCGAAATGTTCTGTTCTACTTGGGTCAAACTCTAGTCCAATCACTGACTTCAGAAAATCAGTTCTTTGGGGAGAAAGGGACCCATTCCTTACGGTTAGAATCTTCTATCTTTAGATAAAATTACCTGTAATAGTGTTTGGTGAGTTTGCCCCATGTTGAACATGGTGACAGAAGAACTGAGAATGAATTCAACCATGAAACACCCCTCTACAAAATTTGAAGTCATCTTCATCTAAGGATAAGGAGACGCATATGCTTAGTTTCCAAACAAGGGTCTAGGTTTTATAGTAAATACCAGCTTGAGAAGCTGAAGAGCTGCAGCTGGCAGTGAAGGCAGAACTCCGTTGTCACGGCCATGGCTGGCACTACGTGGTAGGTATGGAACAACCAACAAGGAGTTCACCTTTCTGGGAAGCTGACTGAGCTCTACTCCTCAGATACAAGTGTAGCACTAAACTCAATAAAGCATTCTCAGGAGCAACAGTGGCTGGGACAGGTTTTCAGCAGGTGGAACATCATAAGTTAAGTGCTGTCTCTTCCTCCATGAGATGGCCAAGGGTGCTTGCTCTGCATCCCCAGACAAGATTTTTCTCATACACTTCAAACCTCTTTTATCTGTCCTTTGAACAGTGCACAGAATAGGTGATTGTTTTTAGGCAGTAGCTAAAAAGGCATTATTGTTGTCTAAATTACAGTATAACTAGAATTGTTGAATGTCAGCACTTCGTAGTCTGTTACTTGCTGAATTTTTGAAAGGTAGGCAAAAACTTACTGCTATTTCATAGCCAAGAAGTCAAAACACCAAATACAGAACACCTTGGCACAGGGATGTAGGCAAAGTCTTAACTCATGGACTGGTTTTTCCAGGCAGAACTAAAGAAATGCCATCCTTTTTGGGCAGTAGCACAAGGATGGGATTGGCCATTGAATCTGCTGTAAATGTCTGCTGGTCTGATAAATAACTCAGTTTACCTAATTTTTGCCTCCTTCATTCCTGTGGAAATACCAGCTTTCTGTTTTACTCTTCTTTTACTTCTCCATTATAGGTCTCATTTCAAATTAAACTCTTTACCTTAGATTGAAGGTTGGCAAATGTAGCCAAACTCTACTATTAATGAGAGATCTTTGTAATGTCAGACTGGTTTTTCTGAGTTTCAAGTGCAAAAGTATTTCAAAACTAGAGGGAGTTGCTCAGAACAAATTCAGGTCTCATCTGAAGGTGTTTGTGGAGGCAAATTTTGTAAGTCAGGTTTTCAAATTGACGTAAATAGTTGTAGGCCAAGTAGATAAAGGTTAGCAGAAACAAGGTTCCAAGGGCAGGCAGGCCATGAGATGGAACAGTTTCACAGAAGATTCACTTAAGAGTTCTGCCATCAGTTAACACTTGTTGGAAACTCCTGTGGCAGCCTTGATCTCACGGCTGTGCTACGTTGTGTTGTGTTTTAAGAGCAGGTGAAAGGAATCAGGTAAGCTGTTCCTCTTGTTTTGTGTATGTATGAAAACCACAACATGTAATCCACACTTTTTAATGCCATCTGATGGAATTGACTGTGTTTTCTTTCTTTACCAATCAATAAAAATATTTTGTGGAACGTGGTCATTGTCTCCTTAAATTTAATTGTGTGCCTTCCAGTAGAGTCTAGCAAGGCCTGGAAAAGCATTGCCTTTAGATGGTCTATCATATTTAGATAGATATGAGCTGAGGGGGGAGGAGGGAGAGGACAATCAAACCCTGCCACTCCAGAAATCCTAGTTAGAAGATATTCCAGCTGTATCAGCCAGTTCCATCAGGCACGTACGGATTAGGAATTTCTCCTGTTTTCTGATGGATTGGATTTGGAACACAACTGAGGACTGCGCTAGTACCTAGAAGATCTGCAGAAAACTGTGACGTGGGCGGCTTAAAAACAGGAAAATGGAGGGTTATCCTGATTTATATTTCATTAACTCAGATATATATTACCAGATTTTATGTGTCATGGGCTCTTCTGCGCTATCCTTTTGCAGTGGTTTACGGTATGTGAATTCACTTCTCTGTTTCACATACACACCACTTCCAGTTGTAAAAAGTAGTATAATCAGATTTAATTACTAATAGAAAGTGATTTATTGAGGGATTTAGTGGTGATGGGAATGTAACAACTATCTTACCTAGCTGAATTTTAATAAAACAAGACATATATCAGCAAAGATTCCACAAATGCTGGTATGTCTTTTGGTAGTTTTTGATAGGGACTGTGGGTTTTCATAAAGTACAAAGGCATGAAATCTCCTTATGCTGTTTGGAATGCTCTTAAAAAAAACAAATGGACCAAAGTATTACCTGAACTGTGAATGGAGTTTGATGTGTTCAGCTGAGCAGATTTCATTAGGAAAAGCTGCAGCAGTAGAGGAATGTGGCATTACAAACCCAATTTTCTGTGCCAGCCAGTTCCACTCAGCAACGGAGCCTGAATGTGGAGCAGTGTCACAGTGCTGGGAGTGATCTGCAGCCCTGAATTAAGGGGGCACAAATCTAAAGACAGTTGTCAATTGCTCTCATGATTAATTGGGACAAATATTTAAATGGCATTGATAAAATACAGATAGAATCTTGTATTGGTCTCTGCAGTTTAAAATTCACCACAGGTGTGCTTAGTCTAATCCCATGGGTCTGTCAGCAATGGGCAGACATGAAGTTGTCTTGAACAGTGCAGGTCAGCTTTTAGCAGCTGCTGCTGACAGGAAAAGATGGGGCAAATCTACACATAAATATGGTAAACTTGATCTAATGAAAAAATGTATTTAAGGCTAAGGACGACAAGTGTTAATTCAATACTAGTATTTAGTATATCCTGTCTTAATGGCTTTAGTTACAGGAAGTAACTCCATCAAACCAGACTGTGGATTTCAAATGCATAATAGGATAATAACTGTTATAAATAATTTAGCACTGAAAGCTACTGACTCTGCCAGCACAGCTTGCAGCACTTTTAAAACAGTCATTGAGCAATAGTGGCAGACTGCAGTCAACATTTCGTTGTTCCTAAAATTAGGCACTTAACCTATTTATGGATATTGAGATAGAATGGGGCTGTGCCCTTTGAAAGCTGCTCTGGCCATGTGTCTTCATTGAAGGAATCACGTAGTATTTGAGCTCTGAACTGTGTGAGTGTAGAAGTCAGTTTAGGCAAAATTTCTATTTGTGTACAATTCCAGTATCGAGATGAAAAGTTTTAATGGATTTATTCTATGATGACTAAATTCTAAACACAGTAATTTATAACTAATGCTATTAACTTGCTGCTAGAATTTTTTGCCTTGAAAGTGTATTAAAATGTTACCCTGTTTTAATTAGTGACTTGATCTCTGTTTCTTACAGGGATTCAAACTTGATTTCTCAGTAATTGCTGTTTATTAGATATCCTGCCTGATGGATTTTTGACACCTGTTTATTTCAGTTATTCAGTGTTTGAAATTCATTGCGACTAATTGCATAAATCACAAGTCTCTGCATGAAAGTTGGTAACCAAAACATTTAACAACAGCAGAACAGCAAATGCCTACTGGCAGTTTCTGGGTGAACTCCTGTTTGTGAGATGCTCTGCACTGGTCAACACCCACCAACTGGGGAGTTGTTACTCATTAACATAAATTTAGGAAAACAGCTGATGTGGTTTCCTCATTAGATGGTAAATTTAGGAGTCCCAGTAAAACTTCTGAGTTGTTTCACCAGAGTAATGTATGTGTGATGTGGTTTGCTAATGGAATGTATCTGCTACTGTGGGGTTTGGGGGTTGCGTTGGTATCAAAAAGTTTTTGGTGCTAATAATTAGATATTTAAAATTGTTGCTTAATGAGAAGTTGATTTAATGAGAATAAGGAACATATATATAAAAATCTCCTGCTTATGGGATCTTGAATAAAAGGGTCAACCTAGGTCAGAGCCCTCACCTTGCCATTTATCCACAATGAATATTATCTTTTATTCCACAATATTATCTTCTATTTCACAGGTTATTTTATGTTTCCATATTACTGCTTCCATGCTGATGCAAATCATAACTAATGGCACATATGGGAGAAGGACAGTGGCCCTCAAATGTGGGCCTTTTAAAAGCCATTTAGTCCAGAAGTTAAAAAGATTCTCTACATTTGCCACCATGTTTTGTTTAAGGATTTAGTCCCTGCCCTTCATTCTAGGCATCTGCCGCAAGTGCCAGCGGAACTGTGTGTGTAAGAGAAAAAAATATAATAGCAGGAGACAGGCCTACAGACCTTTGCATTTTTCCTCTTTATCTGAAATTTTCTTATCATTTCTGGATATACTTCTCCTTCAAGTCTGAAGCTCTTCACAAAGGAGCAGTTCTGCTCATCGTGTGTTTTACTTACGTATCAAGGCCTAATACCCACACTGTGTCTGGCAGCTCCAAGGCCACCTTGCCCCCACACCAGGTGCTGGCCCAACCAAACACCTCTCCTGGGCTTATTTGGGACATCTGTGGTTTCTCTGCTTCTATTGCCTCTTAAAATAATATCTGGCTGGAAAAAACCACAACAAACTGGGAGTAATTACCAGCTTGAACACTGTTTCCAAACGCTGTTTGATGTGATCTTTTTTTGCCTTTACGGGTGTTTATTGAACTTGGAGACAGACAAAATATTTATAGACTGGTGTCAATGTGGACTTTTAGCACAGATTATAACACAAATAGCAATGTTTAGCCCAGGTTTTCTCACTTTTCAGTATCTCTGTGTATATTTGCTAACTAAATGTAAATATTTGATTTTTCAGGAGAGGTGGGGGTAGTTGAACAGTAGAAACAATGTAAAGATACAAAAATATAACAACTTTGTTTGGTTTGAACTTTTGCAGAGACACTTTAACAGTGATGCCTGATGCTGCAGTCTTTTATTAAAAATATTGAGGAAGGAATTTAAACTTTTAAACTTATGTATAGATACATATAAAAAGTAAGAAATACAAATGCATATGCCTATGGACTAATGAAAATTTGTAAAATAATAGGTTTCTACTGAAAGCATCATTAAAAATCAGGTTTTTATATATACAATCTTTGTGTTCTCTTTCAGGTCTTGAGTCATCTCGGCCAAATTTAATCCTTGGATTGGTCATCTGTCAGAAAGGGAAACGTCCGGCCACTGAGACAGAAAAGACAGAGGAGAAGCGAAGCAGAATTCAAACACATGAGGAAGGTGAACCATCACTGTTCTCTAAAGGGCCTCCAGCTTCACAAGAGAAGAAAACCCCAAAATACACACTTTATTCAGGAGACTCCACCATGAGTACACCTCCTGGATCTCCTCCTCCACCTCCACCCCCACTTCCCGTTCCAGACACCTCAGCAGTGACACCTTCAGTATTAAAAATACTGTCGTCCATTAAAAGTGGCCCCACAACTACTGTGACCCCACCGATTTCAACGGCCGCTCCTGCAAGCAGCACTGCCACACACTCATCATCCTCAAAAACTGCCACGCCTCTTGAGCACATCCTGCAGACCCTCTTTGGGAAAAAGAAAACTTTTGAGCCTCTTGCCAAGGATTCTGGAACTGTTCAGTCTTCCAGTCAGGAAAGTCAAGCTGCAGCAGATAGCGGGGTGTCAGCGGTTCCTCTGTTAGATCCCATTGTGCAGCAGTTTGGGCAGATGTCCAAGGACAAAGCCATAGAAGAGGAGGAGGATGACAGACCTTATGATCCTGAGGAAGAATATGGTCCAGAGAAAGCCTTTGAAATGCAGACTGGTGAAAGTGACAAACGATACAGTGTGGAAAAGCCATCTACTACAGCAGAACTAGAGGATGAGGCCTATGATCCAGAGGATGAAACTATCTTGGAAGAAGCAAAAGTTACTGTTGATGATTTACCCAACAAAATGTATACAGACACTAAAAGCAGTTCTTCAGAAACATCTGCTTCATTTGTTTCTGATTTATCTGCATCCTCCTCCTTGGTAGAACAGCAAAAAATGTTGGAAGAATTAAACAAACAAATAGAAGAACAGAAAAGGCAGCTAGAGGAACAAGAAGAAGCCCTTAGACAACAAAGAGCAGCTGTTGGTGTTTCAATGGCTCACTTTTCAGTGTCTGATGCTTTAATGTCACCTCCACCAGCAAAAGCTTCTCTAATAAAGACCGAATTATTCCATCAGGGCCAGCAAGCTACACAAAAAGTAGATTTACCTTCATCTTTAAATCAGCAAGCACAAGTTTTAAACCAGGGCTGTGACCCAAGGCAGAACAGAGATCCTCGACAAGCTCGAAGAATGGCAACAGAGAATGACAATGCTGATTCTCGAATAAAGCCACAGGTAGTACAGAACGAGATATCCACAAGAGAAGTTGCTCCAGAAAGTTTTCCAAATGCTTTGCAGACTTCACTTGGTAAGGAAGATAATGCTTTAACTTCCACTACTCAGCCTGGTTTTACTGCTGATAATTGGGTTTCAAGTGAACAGACATCTACAGTGCCCCAGAAAGAGACATCTAACAGCAAATTTGAACACAGCATTCAAGTTACTTTGGAAAACTTGAGTCAAACAGCTTCTGGAGATCCTTCTGCTTCCAAACCTACACGTAAAGTGCTGCTTCCAACACCTCCAAGTACATCTTTTCAGCCTAATTTCTCCACATCAAATGACAGCCCGTCTTTGCAAGATATGCATCAAGTGTCATGGTCAAATGAGTCAAAGGAAGCAATGGGAAGGGATTCCTTTTCAAATACAATGTTTCCTCCACAAGAAAAAGCAGCTGGACACTTTGAACCAGAGATGGGTCTTTCATCAGTGCAATATGATGAACAAAGAAATCCTCATCAATTTGTAGAACAAACTGAATCCATACCAGTTCAGAGTGAGGGTGGACCTCCTCCACAGCACTTTGAGGAAAATAGAGCATTTTCTATGTCTGGGCAGAAAGGGGGGCCTCCAATGATGCTCAATGCACCTGGAGGACCTCATGGACCTAATTTTAGAGGGCCAGCACCACAGTTCTCTGAAGAGCATGGTTTTCCAAATAATGATGGGCAAAGAGGACCTCAGTCTGGAAGGTTTGGAGGTCAAAAGGGTCCCATTCCTTCCTTATTTTCTGCACAGCATGGACCACCTCTTTTTGGTGATAATAGGGGCCCTCCCCCTTCTTATCATGGTGGTCCAAGAGGAATGTCACCATCTCATTTTGAAGATCATAGGGACCCTCACATGGAACAAATGGAATTCTCAGATTCCCAATATGATGAAATGATGGGGCCTCCAGGACAGTTTGAAGGACCAGATTCCCCTCAGTTTATGGGAAACAGAGGACCTTCACCTTTTCCTTTTGGAGGTCAAAGACGACCTCCACCAGGTCAGTTTAAAGGACAGAGAGGAGGCCCTCAGTTTGGAGGGCCAAGAGGTCCAGCCCCAGGTCATTTTGGGGGACCAAGAGGGCCTCACCCAAATCAATTTGAAGGGCAGAGAGGTACAGCTCCAAATCATATGCCTGGTCCAAGGGGACTTTTGCCACAGCCATATGAAGAACGGAGAGGGAGCCCACCACCCAGATTTTCCAACCAGAGAGGTCCAGCACCACATCAGTTTGGAGGACCAAGAGGAGGGACACCTCCAATGTTTCCAGAAGAAGATGAACCTCCTAGATTTCATTACCAGGGTCAGTCACCACAAGGTATGAAACCACCCCCAAGACCACTCCTGGACCTTCCAAGCCATCCACCAACTCACAGAAAAGAGATGTGGGAGGAAGGTGGACCATCTGCATCTCTTTCCAATATGTCTGGGCAAGGACCTGAGTCGGAAGGACAGTGGCCCACAACTGACTTCCGAGAAGGCAAAAATCCTGACTATAGAGGCCAGACATTTGAAGGGAGACAGAGAGAGAGATATGAGGGAGGAAATAAAGACAAGGGTTTAGATCAGCCAGAGCCTCAACAAGCAGATAACCGCCAAGGTAGAGGCTTTGAGGAAAGACGAAGGGATCGAGAACATGGCAGACCTTGGGAAAGAGACCGTGGCAGAAACTGGAGCAGAGACAGGGACTGGGAGAGACACAGAGACAAGGAATGGGATAAAAATAGAGATAGGAGCCAAAACAAAGACAGAGACAAGGATTCAGAGCGCAGTAAGGACTGGGAAAGAAGCAGAGACCGAGATAGGACAAGAAACAGAGAGAGGGACTCTTACAGAAGACGTGATAGAGAGCGATCGAGAAGCAGAGACAGGGATCGTGACAGAGAGAAAGACAGGGACCGGGATCGAAGCCGGGAAAAGGAAAGGGATCGAGACAGAGATCGAGATCGCGACAGGGAAAGAGGGAAAGATCGCAAAGATAGGAGTAAGAGTAAGGAAATTGGTAAAGAGACGAAGCCAGAAACACCGAAGGAAACTCAGAAACCGGTGGAAACTGAAGCTTCATCTTCCAGCAATCAGTCATAGAACTGTGACTGATACTTCCCACAAAATACACTTTTGCCACACAGCAAGGACTGCACATCTGTAAATACTGTACATATTCTCACCTTTTAAAAGTTCTGTTGTAAAACTAGCCTTACCCAATGTACTGACAAATTAGCAATTTTTGAACAACTGTGAATGAAAATAATCAGATAGATGAAAAGCAAGAACATATTGGACTTTCACTTGCTGCATTTTGTGCATAATGTTTTTCTTATAAAGATTCACAACGTTACCTGTACTGAGATTTTGTTTTTTCTACTTGCATCTTTATCTTAAAATTTCCATTTACAGTACAGAAATGGAAAAAGTCTAAGAAGAGCATATTGCTTTTTAAGATTATAAAGTTATGTTTTCCAGTAACTTGAATTGTAATTTTATAGGAGAATTTAATCCAGACCTGAGGAGCCATACCTTTACATCTCATTTACGTGATATTTTGGTGTCAAAATTGTTCCTACAGCACACACTAAAAATGTTGGTGTCATGTTTCTTTTACAATGGAAGGGTCATGTGTTTAGGAAAAGGCTGCAAAAGAACAGTGTTCATAATTACTTGTGACTGATGGAGGATTTGGAAATGGACTGTTATAAGCTTAAAGTGCACTATCTTCCTTTTATATACACGCATTTTGGGTCTGGAATCCATTTGTTAAGTGTACAGCAAAGAAACAAGTCATACTTAGTTATTTTTCATGAAGTTTTAAATATCCCATGTTTACAAACCTGTCTTTAGAGAAAATACACGAGTAGCACCTTTATAACCAGCAAAACTTAAAAAAGCATCAGACATTTATTTTGAAAATTGGTAAACCAAAGGAAGGAAGAGAATCTGGTTAAATAGGCCACTAAATCTGTTACTTCAATTGAACTGATTTAGTGGAGCATTTTTTGGTTTTGTTTATGTTTTCTAGAATTTTTCCACAGATTTAAGAAATGTCCCAATTTGATTGAACTTTTCATTATAGAAGTGCTCTTTCATTCTAAAAGGGCTCTTGAAAAATAAATGATACTGTTCTTTTGTTAGGCCCTACTTAGGCTGTCAGTGTATATAAAACTCTCCACTGAAAAAGACACAGCTGCATTAAAGTTTAAATTACGGTGGTACATCATGTTGTGATTGAAGAGGGACATTTTCCACGGTGAAATACATCACATTGCTACTTCTCATGTAGTCCTCAAGCACGTAATTCTAAAGTGTGAAATAAAACCCCAGTAATTTATTTGAATGTGTAAATTAACCATTGGGGTAAATATTTTGGTATTTTGCTAAAATAGGTTTGGAAATGTAAAATTAGATTCCTGTAAACATATTGCATCTTGGGGACTATATTACAGGTAGTGTGTGTGTCACCACAGTCACACTGGTACATTCTTGAAGGTCCTTGCACATCCAGCATTTGCTGGCTGAAATGATCCTCTCATCCTGAACCCAAGGGAAAACGGTAACACGCAAAGACATTGTATTAAATGCAAACATCAACTATGGTGTAAGATTTTTTTTCTTAATGAGATGTTTCTAATTTAAAGACATACATAAAAGTATGCAAAATGTGTGTTTGTTTAGGTTTACTTGCTAGAAATTTCTGTAAATTGTATTTTATACGGCAAAGTATATCACTGTACATTAAAATATGGGACTTCACAGGTTTTTGTTACCGTAAGTAGAATAAACACCTACAGAGAGCTGTTGTCCTTTTCTTAAATGTGTATGTGTCTATTACTTTCTACATTTTGCTATTTCTCAACAACCCACGAGAGACTGATGGCACACAGGTTTCATTTCCTCGTAGTTTACAGGTGTTTAGACAGATGTTCTGCAGGATGTCACAGCCAGCCAATGTTTGATTGTGGGCCTTCTAAAAAGCAGCAAATATCTGTGCTTATGATTTTCTTCTCAGTTCTAAAGCACCCCATAATTTATTTTGAAGGTTTTTTACATTTGAATCAGGAAGCTTGGAATTTGAAGATTTTTACATCAAAAAATCTGAAGAAAAGAAAAAGTATTAATTCAGGTCACACCATTTATGAATTTCTTGACTTTACATTTTTATTAAATAGATGTGTGGCTTTTCAGCTTCTAGGAAATTCTCCTTTAGCAGTTTGGGGAATCTGTTTATGCTTTAGGACTGGTAAATCCATCCTCCCAGAGATCAAGTGGCAAAAAAAATCAACAGCATAGACAGGCTGCAGTGACTTTGTTAAACCACAGCTTTATGTAGTTAACAATCAGCTGGAGTTGGATTTTGCAGCAGGGTTACTGTATCCTCCACAGCAGCAGGCAGTAAAAGCCAGGCTGAACCCAACATGACAATTTAACTCAATTTACAGAGACTAAAAATGGTACTCAATGATTGTCCTGCATTGTAGGAAAGAGAAAAAACAATTCTCTGGCTTTGTCCAAACTTTTGATTAACATGAAAGAACTCACTGTTTTGAGCTTTTGTCTATGTTTGTACTAAGCTAACTTTCCAAAGAGTATTTTGAGAAATCTTTTTTTCTGTAAAACTTCCCGCAAAGTCTAGAACAATATAAGCAGAAATATTATGTCTATAAAAGGCTGCACTATTCCAACTGTGAGCATTGTAAAGGGGAGTGTGGAGGAGGATTAGAGAAGTAGGAAAGTGTGTATTGAGTTCAGTGTGCACAAAACTGCTTTTAAAATTTCTGGGTTTGTGTCTAGAGGGAAAGTCACAAGTGAAACTGTCGGGCTGTGGCTACACTTCATGGAAATGTCTGTGCACACTGCCTTGGGACCTTTTTTTTTTCCTCTCAATTTTCCCATCCGTACCCCGGGGCGGGGTGGGCCGGGGACCCATCGCTGCCCCGGTCGGGCTCTCCCCGCGGGGTCCGGGGCTGAGGCGGCCCCAGGGCCCCCGTGGGGAATGACAAGCGATTCCCGTTAATCCAGCTGGTTTTTCCTTTAAACCAGGTGGTTTCGTTGCCTTTTCCTTCCTGCACAAGCGGCCCTGGCTCGCCTCCTCCGTGCCCCTGGTGCTGCTCTTGGTGCAGGTGGCGCAGCCGGGCCGTGGCCGTTGCTCTCTGTGAGCTTTCCGTTACCGACAAAGCCGAGTGACGGATCTTAGCCTTAAACTCAGCAGCCAATAGGTTTAATTAGTTTAAATTTGGCATAAGAGCGTGTACCCAGCCAACCCCCGCAAATCAGCTAAAACAGTACACCGTGCGTCCAGAACCTGAAGTACATCTGTAAATACACATTGCGGCCACGTGTTCTCTTTCCTTATCTCCTCCCAACCCCGAAGCGAACCGACTAACGCCGATTTTGGGCGGCCGGGGCTCCCTCCCGGGTTATGTTCAGCCCTGAGGGCGGGGCGGGGGCGGGGCCGGCTCCGCCTCAGGGCGGGGCGGGGCGCGGGCGGCGCCGCGCGCGGGGGGCGGTTACGCGCGGCCGTTGGCAGCGGTGCGCGGCGCGCTCGGCAGCGCTCGGCCGGGCTGAGGGGCCGCGCGTCCCCTGCTGCCCCCGCCCCGCCCGGGCCTGCCCGCCCCGGCTCCCCACGGCTCCCCACGGCCACGGGGGCCCCGCTCCCGCCCGCTCGGGCTGCCCCGCCGCCGTCCGGGCGCTGTCTCGGGGGGTGTCAGGCCGCAGAGTGCCCGCAGCCTCCCAGCCGAGGCCGGGGCGGGGACAGGTGAAGGCCGTTTGTCGTGAGCAGCTGTGCTGGAGGGGGAGGGAGGGTCTCACCTGGGGGGGGGAGACATGGTCAGGGTGCCAGGTACCCCGCCAGCGGCAGCTTGGTCCCCACTCTGTTACCTCGCCAATCAGTGTTAAGTGCAATTTTTTCTGCCTTTTGGTTTTTTTAATGGATAGTACTGCCAATTGTTGAAGGTTTTACGGTTTTCTGTTGAAAGGGACATTGGTAACTGATTAGGTTTGCTGTAGCCATGTCAGGATCAGCCCCCGAGGAGCCTCAGACCATTCCTCAGAGCCCAGCTAGTGTTCCTGACCCCGCTCCCGTTGCTGTCGGACCTGGAGGCTCAAGTGACAGTTCCTTTGGTGAGCAAAACCTTGGCTTCGCCACCCCCGAGGCCAGCCTGGTGGAGATGATGGACATTGAGTACACCCAGCTGCAGCACATACTTTGCTCACACACGGAGGCGCAGAGTAGTGAAGGTGAAGTGGAAGCCAGGCTCAGCGCTTTCTCCTCGCCTGGCCCCTCTGCAGACGCCCCTCTGCAGCAGCCCTCCCCCAGCACCAGTCAGGACGGGGGCTCATCCAACAGCTCTGGGAACCAGTCGGTCTGCCCAGTTACCTGTCAGTCAGGGTTGCCTTGTGACAGCTACTGGCCGAGTTCTAACCCACACCTGGGCTATGCTGACTTGCAGGAGCTCAGGATGATGTTACTTAGCGAGTCCAGCCTCCCTGCGAACCAAAGAGAGAAAGCGCCCAACAGTAGCTCTGTAGAAGTCTCGGGATGCAGTGTAGTAAAAGCTAAACAGGGTGAAAATTTCTTGGGGGAGAATAAGGAAAACATATTTGTTGAAAATTCGGCACTGGCACCAGAGGTTAGATCTAAACCTGCAGTAAGAGCTCGGTTGGAAGACAGATTCAACAGCAGCTCGACAGAAAACCCCAGATGTCAAGAACCCCAAGAATCTGGAGTAACTCTTAACAAGTGTGTTGCAATTACTTCTAGTTTCTGTTGTTAAACTATGTATCATGTAGCTCAAAAGTGATTTGCTAAGTGAAACCTAAGAATAGTGGTTGTTTTAATACATGAGAAGGATGGGTTGGG
Source organism: Corvus moneduloides (assembly GCF_009650955.1). Taxonomy (NCBI): domain Eukaryota; kingdom Metazoa; phylum Chordata; class Aves; order Passeriformes; family Corvidae; genus Corvus; species Corvus moneduloides. Next base: position 9,668,591 of record NC_045492.1, read on the forward strand.
CTTTGTTAAACTGTGCCATAAAACGTGGCTTCAACTCCACTGAGCTCAGCTTAGGCCCCTCTGTTTATTACATAAATGGTACAGCATGGAGTTCCAAAATTAATTACTTAACAACTTTATTCTTGATAGCATGTACTGTAAATAAAGGCGAGAGAACATTTCCTAGTTATAATATGCAGTTTGCTAAAAGCAAAGTAGATTTTTGATAATAATAGTAATAATAATAATAACAATTTATTCGGGTTATAATGTGGAGGCCTGACTATGGGGAAAACTTTGAGCAAAAATATTGTTTTACAGTCTAACCCTGTACCTATCTTAATGTGCTGACAAAAATGTTTTATTGAGGCATGAAGCACCTTGTTACTGCACAGAATAAAATACCTCCTTGGCTGATATTTTTTTTCTTTTATTTGGTCCCTGAAGTGGGCAATATGGCAATAACAGTGATTTCTGTTTACAGTAAATGGAAGTGGTTTCTTGGTGATAGTTTCTAGAATATTTGTAGCTGTACTTTTTTTTCTGCACTCATTCTCAAGCAGTCAGCCTGGTATGTTTTGTGTTTGTTTGTTTTTGTTTAAAGTTTAGTGACATTGATCCGCCAGCCCTCAGAAGTGGTGGGTGTTCCTCTTCACCAGCAAGGGAACAGGTGTGCTGCACTAGGGAAAAATAAGGCTGTACCTGCCACACATTCCTTACCATTTACTTACCCGTTCTTTACCATGAATGCATGTTCTGCTGCTGGAGGTGCTAATCCTTCCCAAGCACAGGTAACTCTCCTCTGCTAAGTTCCAATGCTGATAGTATTACCTTACTAGGTGTAGTAGAATTCTGGAGGTTTGTGGTAGGGTGTGGCTGGGTTTTGAATAGGGATGATCAGAATGATCTGTAATGGAATTTATTTATTAATCTTTAAGACAATCAAGTCACTTCTGTGGCATTTGTAATTACCTGTGTCCCAGTAGTGAGCAGTAGGCCATTAGATTTCTTTTTTTCTAGGGTTTATCAGTTTATCATCAATTTCATCTGTGCAAGACAAGAAGGAGGCACCGTACCATTTTCTATGGTTCCTTTCTTTCTAATTCATTTTGATGATAAAGATATTTCCCCCTCCACAACTTGCAGTAACCTCTGAAGCAAAAGTGATAGCATGGCACTGAGAAATGTCAGAGGTATCCCCAAAATTCATCACTCTGTCAAAACCTCATGGTTGTGTGTATTTGGGATTTATTCTGCCTGAAGAAGTAATTTAAGAAAGCAATTTAAGAAGCTAACAGAAAGATATCAAAATAGTCTCTTTTGTTTTAATGTATATAGTCCTGTAAGTATTTCCTTTTTGTTTTCACAGACCTGTGGAACATCTTGCACTATTTTGGAAGCTGCCAAACATCAAGACCTTGGGATACCCAAGACATTCCCTTTTCTCTATCAGGAAGTTGAATCCACAAAACAGACAGTAGGTGCTATAAATAAAGCTTTGCCCGAGGAAGTTTGGATTAAAGTTGGAGGTAAACCATTTATCTTCTTCTCACTTAGTTTTCTCTTGGTCGTCAAATGTTAATTTTTTTTCTGGATTTGTGTCTTTTCTGGAGTTAATATGATTTTAGTGAGTGTGGGAGGTGAAGTTTTTATGGCAGTGATGCTCTATAGGCAACATGGGGCTAGATTTTGCAAAAAAAGTTCAACACCCGTGAGTTTAGCTATACTTTCAAAATTGTTTAGCACTTCTGTCTTGAAATGAACAGGCTTGAGGTTACATAGTACCTTTGAAAAACTGGGTCTTGGGTCAGTGACTGGTTTCTTTAGAATCACAGAATCATTAAGGTTGGAAAGACCTCCAAGATCATTGAGTCCAGCCTTTGACCAAACACTAACAAACCCCATGGCAGAGGGGTACATTCTTTGACCCCCAAGCTGATTGAGCAGATGCAGTCAATATCAAACTGAAGAACATTTTAAGGGCTGCCTCAAGTGCTCACCAAGGGCAGGCATGATCTCAGTGGGCTCTCTGAGAAAATAGAAGCTGTGTGGATTTTGGAATAGCAAGCAGTGCCCTAGACCTTCTGCAGGACATGTCTTGCTGTAGGAATCAATGTGGGCTGGCAGTAAAGCTTCTAAGATTATTCCACATAAATGAAGCTCCAAAAAAGCTTTCCATGATCACTATTTTCAGGTTAGTGGGAGAGTAATAAATAGGTCATTCTTTTCATCTTTATTTTTCCAACAAGACACCTTATGCAAGCAAGCCATAAACAGAAGTTGCAGCCGAATAAATCTGTTGGATCCAAACATGGATCGCAAACCTCTCGGTGAAATTCGGAATGCCCGGGACAGCAACCAGAGCAATGCAGCTGCCCAGGGCCCCTGGCAGTCAGCACAGTCCAGCTCCAGTGTGCAGGTACAAAGTGGTTCCCAGGATGGAAGTGCCCAGAGAAGGGAAAGGCACAACCGCCTGGAGAGAGACAGGAGGTAATTCTGGGAGTAGGGGCCATGAAGCACGTTTTGAAGCCTGAAATACTGGTGCTGCAATACTCTGATTATCCAGAGTAAATGTAAACTTGACATATTTTGTGTTAGCTCCAAGAAAAAGCAGTACAAGAGGTGAGGGTTTTGTGTTTGTTAGAGGAAAAAAAAATCTATGTTTTGTTGTGGTTGTCTTGTCTTTGTGTTTTTACTTTGTAAACAAACAAAAAGATTTCAAAACATTTCACCCATTCTGTAAAGATAAGGTGACTTGTGTGTAACAAAACTAATACACAAAGCTTGTAGCAAGCAAAAAGTCCCCAAAGTCCACAGCTGGTAGCACATGTGAGTAGTGTTCCTTTCTGTATGTTTCCCTTCCCTCTGGCCCATGGTTGATAACCTTGGGTGTTTGCCTGCAGGCGCAGGATCCGCGTTTGTTGTGATGAGCTCAATCTCCTCGTTCCCTTCTGCACGATTGACACTGACAAGGCAACAACTTTGCAGTGGACAACTGCATTCCTCAAGTACATTCAGGAAAGGCACGGCGACTCCCTGAAGCAGGTTTAAAATCTCATTTCATTTTTGGTCCTGATAAAAAGGGGAAATGTTTTAAAGCTGTCATAATATAGCGTATAACTGAGATGCAAAGCTTCTGCTTGATGCTGTTTGTGAAGGACCCATCATATCCTTGAACCTTCCTTTAAATTTTTATTTTTTATTTCTTTTAGCTGGTTGAGTTCACTAGTGAGAAATGACAGGCCGTCCTCAGTCAGTGTTTTCAAATCGGATTTCAAAATGAATTTTTTTTAGTTACCCAATTCCTGAGCATGATCCTATTTGGACAACAATATAGAATTAAGGTCATCTTCAATCATTCCTCCCCTCCTCCTCAGCAGTACTTTCAGCTCCAGAGTAAATCTGGCTCTGCCAAGAATTTTTAGGAGAGTGTGTGTATTGGAAAACCTGCTGGTATAGCCCCTCTTCCTTCCTACTGAAGGCACTAATGAGAAAAGCATCTCAAGTAAATATCTACATTAAATATAACATTTATTTTTTGTATTTCGATTTTTTTAGGAATTTGAGACTGTGTTCTGTGGTAAAACAGGCAGGAGACTAAAAATTGGAAGACCAGACTCATGTGTAATGTGTCCAGCACCGGAAAACCGCACGGCTATGGAGACCAAATAGCCTGACCTGCTCACCTTGAATTGTGTGACTATAGTCCAAACTGTGTTTTATTCTTTCCATTTACATGCTAACTAGGAATTTGAAAGTGTAACTTGTAAATATATATAAACAGAAATTTAAAGAAAATATTCTTTATTGCAAATGGAAATGGAAGTTAACTACCAGCAATGGAAATCAGTGCCCTGTTCAAGCGGCTTTGGGACCAGAAGCTACAAGAAAATGTCATGACTAAGTATTTTTATCCTTTAGTTATACAAAATTCGCTTGTCATTCTGCTTTGGGGTCTTATTTAATTGTTTGCATTTACTTTATTTTTCAAAGATGATGCAGTACAGATTGGAAGAGTTGAAGAACATCTATCTGCCTGTTATTTTAATGGACTGATGCAAGCTCATTCTTCCAGTGTAAAAAGAAACTAAAGTTACCATATTATAATGGCCATTTTTCCATTTAAAATGTAAATATTGTATTGGTTATTTGGACAAGTGCATAGTTTCTAAACTGTGCATATTATGAATTTTGCATTTGCATACATATTTAATATAATTAGCTGCAAAGAGTAGTGCAATGGTGTTGGCATTTAAAAATTCAGTACTATTTTTAATGTCTGCCACACAACTGTCCAACAGGTTCTTGTGTTGTTACTTTAGACCAAAAGTGGTGTATTTTAAACAGTAGATATTTAAATGCACAAACTATTTTTATATTTAAAGAGAAATATGATGCTTCATTCATAGGCTTTGGCATATAGGACAGAAATAGAACTGTGTGTGAGCTGAGAGTGGTTTTTAATTTTTTTAAATAGATGATGCTAGCAAGTTTTAAAGTATGAAAAGTTCTACCAAAATTAATACTGGTTTAAATCACGGGTAAGAACAATTTTGCAGCAATTTATGTCCAAACACTCCTAGTAAAACCAGTTGTGGAAAATGGAGTTTAGCCAAGTTAATTTGATTTGTATAATGACACTTACACCATCACAAAGAAAAGGTTAAAAAAAATCTCCTTTTATTTTTACAACAGTTCGTACAGGTGGTTTTGGCTGGACTTTAAAAGAGCATCCTTTCTTAGGTGGGGTTCCATCACAATTACTGTGCAAATAGCTGAAGTAGAGGTCATGAAAATGCTGTTACTTCATTTCCTTTGTTATCATATGGAAATACACAAAAATTCTTCCCTGGAAATTAAAATATTTACATTACTCCTTTTGCAGAATTTTCTTGCAAGAGGATTATTGTTTACTAGTCTTGGCAAATATTTGAGGTGCAATCTGAAAGTTTCTAACTTGCAGCCCAGATTTAAGCAATGGTCATTGCTTAGGCCAGAAGGTTAAAATACAGGATATTGAAATGCCTGATTTCCACTGATGGAAGAGGCAGCTCAGTGCCTGAGTGCCTTAACAACGTGTCTGAGTGCACAAACCTGCAGGACTGAAGTCAGTGGGAGCAGCACCAAGGAATTCAATGGAAAAGGCTCAAACTTTCTTAGCAAAAAGTCGTGATCTTTAGTACACGGGGGGGTGATGGTAAAAAGGAGCAATGCTTCCTCCTGCAGGTCTCTTGAGCAAAGGGAAGAAGGAAAGGTGAGGTTGTTTAGCAGTAAAAATTCTGGAAAATAATTGGGGGGAGGAAAAGATAGTCATAAAGCATCTTTTAATTAAAGTTTTCATCTGATGCTTTCTTTTTCATAGAACTGTGTCAAAGTCTCCACTTAATAGAATAGAAGGAGCATCTGTCCTTTTAGCACTAGAAGGATTCTGTTTTCTTACAATGCACTGTTTATTTAAATATTCAGTCACTTCTTCACGTCTTGTACTGTTGGTTTATGATTTTTTGGAAGTTGATGCTGCAACAGCTCCCATGCAAGCCGACGTGTCACATATTCCTGGAGTTCCCTGAGCCCCAATAGTCCCAGGAGTCCCAGGATCCCCTGGCAGCCCGGGTTCACCCTGAGCACCATCACGGCCGTTTTTAGTAATTCCAGGCACACCAGGTGGTCCTAAAGAAGAGAGGGGAAAAGATTAAATGAAATATTTCCATCTCTTCTTTTTTAATATCTGTATATATGTGTTGCTTTTAGAGATATTAATATACTTTGAGTGTCTGTACATCACACTTGTTATGGCCTGTTGAGTACAAGGTGTTTTTAATAAATTTACCCTGAATCTGGAGTATGTGCTTTGGATTTTTTATCCCTAATTTGGTCAAGGGATGTTTTGGCTGTGTGTCATGGGTTAGCAGTTTATTGACATGGATTAATGCAATTATTTTATGGAAGATTCTGAGACAATGGGGTATAAATATTATAAAATTTTATGATATAAACTTTGTGGAAGAATTTAAGATAATATGGTTATAAATATTCTGGCTTTATGAAATTCTGTCCATGCGGAGCCTGCTTTTGGTGCCTGCAGTTTATTCATTGTACAGGTGTAATCCCAATTAGAAAAGCTGCTTTAACAGGTGAGCAAAATAAAGAATATTCTTCCAAGTTTCTAATAGATATTAATTAATTTGCATAAATTAATCTTGAATCTTTTAATAAAGGAATCATCAGGAAGCAGGCACTATCCTTTCCCTCAATCTGGAGAGCCTCAGAGTTGTCACACACCTTTAAATTAGTGCTGATAATCTACTGCCACCAACATGCAGAGCTGTCCCTCCTCACAGCCTTTACTTCAATGATGGAGCATTAAATTATTTCCCCACACTTACCCTGAAGTCCTTGATCACCATCAGGCCCATCGATACCTTGGCCAACAGGTCCTTTATCTCCTTTTTCACCAGTGTCACCTTTAATCACAAACACAATTTCCACAGTGAGCTGTGCTCTGCAGCTGGAGCCAAGGACAGGAAGGGAGAGAACAAGAGAAGCTACCAATCCTCTCTGGACACTGCGAGGATCTTTGCTTACGTGGCACCCCTAAACTCCCACTAGAACTCCACCAAGGCCTGATCTCTTCTCCCCAGTGCTGAATTCAGGACAAGTTCAGAATTTATTTCAGTGGGCAAAGAAGAGAAGCAAATTGTTTCAGTCTTAACTTGCCTCTGGGTCCAGGATCACCGAGCTCTCCTGTTGGCCCTCTGTATCCAGGGGGCCCACGAGGACCAGGATGCCCAACACTTCCCGTGGTTCCAGGAGGACCTGGGGGCCCAGCTGGGCCAGGCCGTCCCGTCATTCCAGGAGCCAAGGGCTTCCTCAGGTTAGCAGCCAACTGTGCAATTTGCTCTGAAAAACACAATTAGAACCTGCATCTCCAACATTTGCACTCTTTGCTCGGGCAGAACTTCCTGCCACTGCTCCTGGCAGCAGGAAACATTGAATCTGTCCTTTCAGCTCACCTGTAGCTTCTGGGGTTTTTTTCCATTTTTACAGAGGGAGATTTAATCATAAATCTGCAGGGGTTTAAGCCATTGATTATTCCTGTTTCTAAAACCACTTTAAAGGCTGTCAAGTATTCTAACAAATGACACTTAAATAATTAAAACAAGCTTTCTGAAGCAAACTTTCAGAGTTTGACCTCATCTCAAATGGGGAATATAGCCTCCAAAAGCAAAACAGTCACTTTGAAGAAAGAAGGACACTCATTGGGGCCTTGCTCCGAGGAAATGAGGTGCACTGAAGAGAGGTGAAGTTCAGAATTACACAGGTTAGGGCAGGAGGTCAAACACAACACTTGCATCAAAGCTGCTTTCAGTGCATTTTGACCATTGCCATGATGAATCATTTAAAAATACTAATTTTAGAACACTGAAAGACATCCCCAACAAGGTGACCTGAATAATTTCTTTATGTTAAAGGTCAATGTATATTTTTCTTATCAAGACAGAAAATTAACAAATCTCAGAAGCCGTCTTATGCTCAGGATCTACCCATCTGGTAATTAAAGTCTGTTTTCTCTCAGTAATACTCACCGTTTATCATTTCCCCACAGAGTTCTCTGATGTGTTGTTCACTGGCCTCTTTACCCTGCAATTAACAGAAGAATTTGTCTTTATACAAACATCCTTATCAGTAACCAGCCCTGGCAGGAGCTTCGGGACACAAAACACATTTCCAGGAGCTCGGGAAGCAGCACAGGGTCCTGCATGAAGAGCAGAAGGTTCTTTCCCCTCTTCAAAAGGTGACAGCTTCCCCTCAGAACTCTGCTGTACAAATGGCAGAGATTAATTTTAATGTTAGGCCAGATATTTAATCTGGGGTTTATTTTGCCTTATTTTTGCCTGTTGAAATCCAAGGATTATTTTTTTGATAGCACCCAAAGCCCACGATCCATTTATTCACTTCACAGGCTCCCTGGCTGTGCCACAGAAGCAGCAGACACTTACAGGAGGTCCAGGTTTTCCCGTGATGCCAGGAACACCCCTCTCCCCTTGGTGACCCATGGGTCCTGGATGTCCTGGGATCCCTGGTGCTCCAGCTGTCCCATTAGGTCCTTGGACACCTTTTGGACCAAGTTCTCCTCTTTTTCCTGGCTGCAGTAAAGAATAAAAAAACCCAAAACCACTTAAAATGGAAGACATGGTCCATTCTTTTCTCCTGGGGGTTAAAGACTTTATTCAGGTTTCCTGAACAGATCTGGGTGATCATATACATTTCTTACATCCTAAGAGTATTTTTGCATATATAGGTCATGATAAGAGGAGTCTTTGTTGCAGCAGAATTATCAAACATATTTCAATATTTTCAATGCCACAAACCCCCATTTTGCTCATAGATTTTATAGCATGATTGTGAAGAAAGGCTGCTTCTAGGGAATGACACCAGAGCAGAGTTTATCATATAAAGATGCAATAGTCATGTTTACTCCTAAATCCTTTGGGGCATGAACCCCCAGTGTCTGACACTTACCTCTCCTTTTTGGCCAGGGGGACCAAAGGGACCCTGTAAGAAAGGAAAGGGAGATAAGAACGAGTGATTCATTCAGAAAATGCACATCTGAAACCCAGTCTCCCAAGCTGCTGTGACATGTGCAAGGCTTGGGTTGCCCTCTTTTCACAGCAGGGTTGGAGATTTTGGGTGATTAATTCTGACTGACCATAGTGATCCATGGTTTTCTGGACCCATCTGTTATTTGAGAAGTCAACTCTACTGAATTCAAGGACACCTACCAGCTCTCCTTTGTCACCTGGAAGGCCGTCTGCTCCAGCAATGCCCTGAGAGAGAGACCAGAGTTAACACTGCACCACCTATTGCTGACAGCAAGGATCACCCTGAGGCCTGGATAGCCTGAGGGAGTTGGGGGCTCTCAGCAGCCACAGCTGCTCCAGCAGGAGGAAGTTCTCTCTTCCCAAAGCTGAACTCCACAGAAGCTGTTCCCCTGCTGATGAGGGCACGGGTGGCACAAGGCAGCTGGCACAAGAACTGGGTGCCCTTTGCAACAAACTGGGACCTTGCTGAAAGGCTGAATTCGCACAGATGAGACCCCTGATGGGTTGGCCATGAAAGACATCTACAGGCTGGCACTGGCATTCCTCAAGCACAGAATCTAAATTTCAGGTCCCCCTGCTCTGTGTCTCACAGAAAATGTGGGTGTGCAGCCAAATGTTGAGTGTCCCTGCTCCCTTGGCTTCCTGAGCAGGGTCCCAGGAACAACAGCTTCATCCCACTCTCAAACTGCAGTGATCCATCACTTGGTGAGGAACATCCCTTTCCACTCTTGGGGACAGGAATGCAAGAGTGGCTGAAGCTCTGGTGACATCCATTGTACCAGCCAGGCCAGGGAGCATCACTGCTGATCACCTCCAGCCAGCAGCTGCCTGAGCAATCTGAGCATGGCTGGGGTGACACAAATCTCTGCAATCGCTGTCCCGCCCAAGGCAGAGCTGGCTCATCACACTGTAATTACAGCACATAATGAACATTGTTACGGTGACTCCATGGCTTTCCAGAGGAAGTTATTCCAAGACAAGCAGAGATCAGGTTGGTCTTTCCCCTTAGCAACAAAATAGAGACCATGCTGATACTGATAAACCAAACCAGGAAGGCTTGCTAGGAAAGCCTCATTTTCTGCAAGAACACAGTCATGCGTTAATAAATGCCATATATTTGATGAAAACTGGCCCAAAAGCTCATTGCTGAGATTAAACCAACCATGGAAGTCGAGCAGCAAAAAGGAAAAGATTAAACTAGTTCATTAGTGTGCCAAGCTTCGAGGTTAGGGTGAAATATCCTTCATCAGGCACATGAAGGTGAGGAAAAGCTGCACTTCTAAACTTAACTTGGGTGAGGAATTTGATGTGAGGAGCTCCTGCACAGATCCTTGTGGCCACAAAACTGACAGCGAGGGCCTGGTGTTTGTATCACAGCATTTTCACAAGTCTCCATTAGAACAGACAACACCTGTGCCAACGCAGGGAATGTTGGACCAAAGAGGATTTTGGTTTCTGCTGCAGAATATTTTCATTTGAGGGAGAAAAAGCCATTTGTGCTGTCAAAGGCTGTGCCTGAGGTTTGGTTTAAATGCCTCTGCTGACAACAGCATGAAAGCTACCACTTACCTGGTTCCCCTTGGGACCAGGAACACCAAGAGGACCCTGAAAATAAGTCAGAGAAAGAAGGCAAATGAGCTCAAACTGTAACTTTCCGGTGAATTCCTGGTGAGGTCAGACACTCACTCAGCAAGAGGTCAGGAATCAGTCTCCCAGCTGCCAAGTAAGAGGGTACAAATCTCATTCACACTTCCTAGAAATATGAAGGGATTTAAGCACCCCTGCTAGCTCTGTGACACTCTCCACAGTCCCTGGTTTGTGTTGTGGGACAATTTCTCAGCCTGTGGTGTGAGGAGGAGCTTGGATTTATTCATGGTATAAAACCAACAAGAATATTTTCATACCACAAGGGCAAAAAGCCAAGATGCTTTTTCAAGGCTTTATTAGACTGTCAGTTTTCCTAGGACTTAGAATGAGGTGCTCCTGATTTAAAGACTGATGGAACAACATGGCCATAGGAATAAAATAGATTGAGATGATGAACTGATTATCACCCCAGGAATAATCCAGGCAATTTGAAAAATCATTCCATCTTTATCTACCTTACATTCACAGAGAGGACATGAGATATTTTCAGCCCTATTTGTGACTTTTCTGTTCCATAGAGCAGAGCCAACAAGGAGTTCGGGAGAGCCCCTGATTTTTTTCTCTACTGCAAAATCTACATGAGAAATTCAACCATTTTACCCTTCAAGCAGGATTTCTACAGCACTCTCATCAATCTGGCATCTGCAAACTGATCTTTTTTTTATTAACTAGATCTAGAGATGGCTCAGCAGAACAGAATCCTTGAGGAGGACAAACACATGGAACAAGGACATGTTATTTTGCTCAAGTCAAGCACTAAGTTAAAAAGAAGGGGGATTTCTATTAATGAAAAATAACTCAGAAAAACAGACAATGGAATGTAGAAATGCAAGAGTGGCTAAAACTGCTTATAACACTCATTTTATGTTTGCTGATGGCAAAAGCAATATATTCCTTTCTGAACATTTTCATCTAAGTTTATACCTCTGACTTCACAGAGTCTCAAGGCTCCATGGAAGTTTATGGCAATAAAACACAGTTCAGTCACCAAAGACCAAGTTCTGCAAGGAACATTCCCTCAAAGACAAGCTTAGCCCAGAGGATTTCCATTCAAAACTATAATTCACTGCAGTGGTAATTCCTAGCAGCAGGAACAAGGAGTTTAGGACTGCCAGCCCCATGCCTTGACACGTGTTTCATCTGATCAGTTAAACAAAACTCGTATTTTTGGCCAAGTATTTAGTGCTTCAGTAGGGAGCCCTAAATACCCCAGGTGGCTGCTGGCATCCAGAATCCTCAGGAACTTGATCATAATAAAAATCCTTAGGAAAAATATTTGTCTATTGCTACCTCAGTCAGCAACAACAGTCCAATCCTTCCCCTCTCCATATCCCGCTCCAGCAAGACGGTTGATGTATTTTATTTCAATGCTATTTTATATCTTTCATTCAAATGCACTAAACCACTCGTATTTTTCATGCCAGCAAACACATTTAGTGAAATGCTGGTTTATGTTCCTGGCCACAGTCAGTCCAAGGACTGTGAAAAAGCCTGTCAGTACCTGTTAGCTCAGGCATGGGGGATTTTTCTTTTTTCACAGAAAAGCCTCAATTGATTTCGAGAGAGTTTGATGACTTGGCTGCAGCTGGGACAGGGTAATTGCATCGATCCTGTGTGTGCAGTTCTGCACTTTATCCACGCCACGACCAGCAGTAAAGCAAGCCCAGGGCAGATCTCGGGGTTCTTTGTGTGTCCCCAGCAGCTGCCACCACCCCCAGCAGCACAGGATGTTTTTTTAGGCTATAAAAACACAATCTGAGGGTTTAGGGTCAAACCCAGCACCACCACGGTCACCACTAAACCACGTCCCCAAATGTCACATCCACGCGTTGTTTGAACACTTCCAGGGATGGTGACTCCACCACTTCCATGGGCGGCCTGTTCCAATGCTTTAACAACCCTTTCTGTGAAAAAAAAATCCTAATATCTAATCTGACCCTCCCCTGGTGCAGCTTGAGGCCATTCCCTCTCATTCTGAACAATCAACAGTCACATTTTAGAGTAACTACACTGAACTTCAGAGCCAGAAATAAAACCTAGATTATTTTTTATTGCTTCAAGCGTAACGTTTTCCCTCCTTCTGCTTGGAGCAGCTCCCTGGGTGCTTCATGCAGGGGCCTCTTCCCCTCTGAATGCACATTTTTCACCACAGCAAAGGCCTGAATGGAGTCAGAGCCCCACAGCTCCACAATAACCCTCCTGTTTCACACTTCCAGCTCACAGTCACTCCAAGAGGCTTTTTTAAACCTGCCTGGAGCCAGCACAGAAGGGCCATTGTGGAACCCCCGTGGTGCTGCTGCCGTTCCTTACACAGACAGCAACTTAAAGCTTTTTTTAAAAAACTTTCACCTTAAATCTGGGCAGGAGGGAGCTGGTGAACACACGGCTCCTGTTCTCCTGCAAGCCCCCAGCAAATGCTGTTCCATTTGCCCTGCTGGCTTCTTTTCAATGAGAATGAACTAATTTAAATAAAAAGTCACATTTATTGTGAGGTGGGATGGCCAGGTGTGCTGCTGTTCAGAGAGAAAAGTCACTGATAAAACTGTAATTAAAAAAAAACCCAGAGAGTCTAATCAAGCATCTGAGTAACAAAAATTAATGAATCAGCTCTCCTGTGCTCCTGGGGAGTCAGGCTTTGGTGGAAATGAGTGTAAGGAGCAGGGAAAAATCCCAAACACCCTCTATTCTGGCTAGGATAGGGCCTGGAAGTTTCTTTTAAACAATCCACCCTGTCTGAAAATAGTGGGAGTTTCTGAGGTGAAACAGAAACCAGGAACAGAGGGGCCAGGATGCACAAGTCCTGCTCCCCACTCTAGGGTCAGACTTGGGCAGCCTCAGGGTGTGCAGGACACCCAACACACACACATCAGCTACACCAGGTTTTGGGCTCCTGTTATCCTCTAAATTCCCATCCCAAACAGGAATTAGTCACAGATGTCTTGTCCTTACCCTGTCACCTGTCTCTCCACGGATCCCAGTCGGGCCAGGAAGGCCAGGCTCACCACTGGCACCTTTGGGCCCCTGTTGGGGAAACAACAAAAACCAAGCTACAGCTTACAGTGCCAGGAAACCCTGCACCCTTCAACACCCTGAGAGTTCACCAGCCTCCATAACGTGTTCAGAAAGGTTATTTGCCTTGGATGATCTCTCTCCCTTCCCCTCCAGGACCTGGGAAGCACTTGTGTTGGTTGGTACAGCTCATTCCAGCTTCTGTCCTGGCCCACAGCCAAGGTCAGGCACATGCCAAGGTGCTCCAACCTTTGGCCTGGGTCTTTCATTAATAAACCTCTTAAAATTAATAAACCTTCAACATCTGTGATCCCACCAAGTGATGCTCCCCTCAGCCAGTGTCAGTGGGGAGTGGAGGTCCCATTCCCTTGGAGAAGGGAGGGAGAAATACTGGAGTCCCCAGTGCAGCAAAAGGGAGGAGGAGTTCACTGAAGAAATACAGGCTGAGAGTGGTCCAGATCAAGGAGAAATTGAGGTGTCCCTACGAAACTCAAAAGATCATAAAACAATTTGGGTTGGAAGGGAACTTAAACATCATCTTGTTCCACCCCCTGCCATGGGCTGGGACACCTTCCACCTGACCAGGGTGATCAGGGCCCCATCCAACCTGGCCTTGGACACTTCCAGGGATGGGGCAGCCACAGCTTCTCTGGGCATCCTGTGCAGAGAACAGGCTCAAAACTCAATCCTGCCCTTTGCAAACAAACACTAAATATAAATTGCACCTGCAGGCAGCTTATCTGGCTTTGTGCTCTTTCTACCATCCTGTGGTAATGAAGGTGTTGCATTGGTTCTGGCAAATGGAAAGACATTTCTTCCTTTCCCTCATTGCCATCACCCAACTGTCTGGCCAGAGGTGTGCAGAGAACACTGATCTGCCAAAACACAATGCCCATAATCACCCCTCTCAGCACTGACCTGGAAACCTCGGACACCACGGGCTCCTATGGGGCCTTGGAGGCCGAGTGGTCCCTGGAAAGAGAAAGATCAGCTTTGGTAAGGAGAAAATTTAGGGTCAGGTAAGTCACTTGTGTAATTGAACTGGCAGAGAGAGGGAATGTGCAGTTCTGTGCTGCAAAGTTGTGTCTGGTGTTTGCTGAGCTTTGCTAACAGCATTGTTATTAACAGAAAGGCTCATTTGTATAATCAGTGCTTAAGAACATACCATGCTCATGAGTAGAAAAGATCAGGGACAGCAAAGATTGGCAGCGTGATAGAGCATAGACAACATCCATTAGAGGGATCTGCTATCCCAACATTATGCTTTTAATTGATTGCAGGAAACTACTGCAAAACATGTGCTGCAGGCCCTTGGAAATGAAAAATGGCAATTGCATCCATTTGCTTGGACATCCTTGGTTCCAGCAATGTAGAAAAAGGCAGCAGTTTATGCTGTCAGAGCAGAGGCTTTTAAGAGCTCACCAGACAGAACATGAGCATTACCATTAGGAGTCCCTATTGCTTTCTCCTGAGAAAAATCACATATCCAATAAAGATCTTGGGTGAAAAAAAGAAAAAACCCTAAGTAATTCAGGCATTTAAATCCTATTTTGTAAACTGTCTTCTTGAAATAGATGCCTTCAGCAAGCTTCTGTCACGAGGCAGGGCTGCAGCTTTGGCTCCTTTCACTGCCACCCCTCCTGGGTGGAGCATTCAGGGACACAAATAGGCCTCAAACTGGCCACTGAAATGAAGCAGCAGCATCCTCAAAAAGCTGAACAACTGCTCGGGAATTTTCATGGTAACTGCTTCCACTTTTGTTTTCTGCTTGTAATTCAGTAAGGAACTTTGAGAATTAAAAATACAGAGCTCTAAGAAAGTTGAGTTAAATTGCACCAAAAATGACTCTGCTGAGCTGGTGGTGGGAGCTGGAGGGACCTGAGAGGCTCTGAGAAACCCTTGATACTCAGAGCTAAAAAAACCCCAAATTGTTTTGAGCCAAACAGCCTTAACACTGGAAAAATCCTGTACTTCTATTGGAACAGCCCAGTCTTAACTAATAGATTATGATTCTAATAAAACAAATCAGAAATGAGAAACCCAGGTTAGACATAACCACGGGTTCAGCTGCTACTGCACCCCTGTCAAAACTCTGCACCAACACAATTAGCTCAGCTGCTTTTGCTTTTTGGCTGCAGTAATGTGGTACCTTTTGTGAGGCCAGCTACTTTGATGAGAAATTGCAGACATAAAAGCAAACATTATTAATACAGTTTATTTCTAAAGCTGATTTCCCTCTCCTTGGGAGTTTAAGCAGCAGCTGCTCACAAACAATAAATCATGCAGTTCAATTTCTTCCAAGTGGCACATACCAGAAATCATATTAGACTTGCTGTAGGCTCCTGGATTTCAAAATGAGATTAAGATGGGGGGGAAAAAAAAAAAAGAAAAGGAAAGGGGAAAAAAAACCCAACAAAACCACCAGAAGATCAGATCCTACCCCAACAGCAGCACTGGCTGGGGAGTGACAAGATGAAAAAGTACCCAAGAATTTTTAGTAGTGGGATCAGAATTAGAGTTTTACCCTCCTTATATTATTTGTTATCATCTCTATATTTGTTATCTATACAGTTATTAGATGATAACTATTTGTTATCATCTCTGCTATGGAGCAGGGACACAGCACGGAGCCATGCAGTTATTCCCAGTTTTGTTGTAAGCATGGCTTCAGGTTTTGCAGGGAATCACTCTCCACTGCTCCAAGGAAAGGGATACAGGACTGGGGAGGATTTCAGGTGTCATGTGCTGGTGGCAAAGTCCATTGCAACGGCTTCCCAGGAGCTCTGCTTCACTATGCCTCACTTCAGCACAGGCAGAACCTTCTTATTCCTATTTAATGACTGTCCAGTCCCTCCTGCCAGACTGTGGCAGTTCCACAAACCTCCTGGACAGCTGCAGTTTGCTCTGCCAAGCAAAATGGGAGGGATCACTTGGCATTTGCATGGAGCTGTCAGTGAGAACAGGATCTGACCCAGCTTGGGGGAGGAATTTCTCTGCTGCCAAAGCTCCCCAGAGACAACACTGAGAGAGAAAGTGGCCTTTTAGTGTAGCCAGAGAGTGATACCCCCACACAAACCCTATTTTGGCACCTCTCTGGTTTACAGGCAGCTCTGTACTTACAGTTGCTCCTCTGGGTCCTGGCAGACCTCTCTCACCAGGAATGCCAACATCGCCCTGGCAGGGACACCAAAGTCAGCTGTGATATTTAGGAGCCACAAATCCACCCTTCCCATCCCGCTGGGACACATTCCTGGATCCCAGGCTGCTCAGTCCCAAACTCCTACCCATCTGCCAGCCCACAGCTGGTGGGTTTTGCCCAGTACCTGTGCCCAGCACCCTGCCCAGACAGCTCAGTGCTCCCTGGGGAGCTCCACACCAGTGTGGAAAGCATGGAATCCCATGGGATTGCAGGTGCTGCATCACTGGAAGCTTTATTTGTGCAAGGAAGCAGCACGTGAGCTCCAGCTCCCCAGTTTGGTTCAAAACTCACCCAGCAGAGCCCAAGTGTAAATGTGGGACACTTACAGGGATGCCTGGCTCTCCAGAGGGACCTGCCTCTCCCATCTCTCCAGGGCTGCCCTGCAGAGCACAAAGCAAACACTCAGTTAGGGCATCACTTCAGGGAGTCATTTCTGTCCTACCTGAAGCAACAAAAGGAGGAGGGAGCTATAACCTGGATCAGGAAATAAAAACAGCTTTAAACTTTCACAGTTTTAAGGCAAAACTCTCAGCACCAGAGAACAGGTGAGCTGCACGCCCTGTCCTGGAACCAGTGACCAGGGAGGGCTGCCAGCCCCAGGGCCGTGTCCCCATGTCCCACATGAGACAGGGATGCCAGGACGCCCCATCCCATTCACTCCTGCATCACCTTCATGTCAGGAGCAGATTCCTGCACCACCTTCCTGCAGTGTGTGCTCCCCTCCCTGAGGATTAGCAGCAATAATGATGCAGGTGCAGAGGGAAGAATTCATAAAGGAGATGGACAGGGAAAAAAAAACCTCTCAGAACAGCTTTGTGCTGGACTGCTTTGGTCTGCCTGAGGTTTTCTTTTATCTCACAGGTGAGTGCCAATCTAAAGCTCCATGAAAGTTTTTCTCCTGAGCTGAGGGAAAATCTGCAGAAGGCAAGATGAGATAATTCTGCTACTGCTTGCAGGTGCTCAGCTTTTGATTCCCAAAGATGAAGCCTCCTCCTGTGACTTTGGCAAAAGGATGAGGTTTACTAAACCACTGATGACTCTCCTGTGTATCTGCTGTGTCTTTCCTGAACCAGCTTCCAGCCCAGTTATTTTACCTAATTCCAGCTCCTCAGGCCCAGCAGAAATACAGAAACCATCACTTTGGGGTAAGTCCTCCTCATTTCCCAAGGCTAAAAAGTCTTGCTGTGACCAGTTTCCCCACCAGACCCCATCGTTAGAGAGATTCACTTACTGGTTCACCCTTTGAACCTTTAATACCCGCTCTTCCAGGCAGTCCCTGAAAAAAATTATATTAAAGCAATGTCAGAAGAAGTGAAGTGATTAAATTTGTTATTCTGGTCTGATTTGACACACAAGGAGTGACCTTTGCTTGAAGCAATGGAGGGTTTAGACTTCTGCAGCTTTCACTGCGAAAACTATGACTTCAATGTCTCTCTTGCTGCCCTTGCAGCTCCATGAACACTAATCCTGGGCATGAGAGCAAAGAGCAGGAATATACAAATAGACCAGCAGCAGCCACATTTTGCACAGCAGAAACCTCTCTCCAGGGGTGTTCAAAATATTCTGTAATACAGGAAGAAAGGAATACTTTATCTCTTTTAAACAGCTGGAAGACCGGAGAGATGAAACATTTTGCCAATAAGCACTGGAGTAAGGCAGGGACAGAGCTCAGGGTATTATATCCCAGATCTTACCTCCCTGCTTAAGGGATGTACATCAGTGGGATGTGAAAGAGAAAATCCCTCTCAAGTTTAGATTTTAAAGAGTCAGAGAGGCCAACAGCCAGGGAAACACTGTGTGGTGCTGCTCCAGGTGTTCTCCAGTTCTGTCTGGCATGGTGGGAAAAATGCATTTCTTCTTGGCTTAACTAGAGCCCCTTGCAAAACAACCCCCAGAATGACCCTCCCCTGTGCCCAGGAAGGATCTCTGCAGGCACACCGAGCTGCTGGAACCCCCAGAGGTGGCAGGTCCTGCTCCATACTCACAGGAAGTCCATTTGGCCCC
Organism: Corvus moneduloides; assembly: GCF_009650955.1. NCBI lineage: Eukaryota > Metazoa > Chordata > Aves > Passeriformes > Corvidae > Corvus > Corvus moneduloides. Next base: position 9,687,032 of record NC_045492.1, read on the forward strand.
TTCTCTCCAGGAGCACCCATGGGAGCCGCATCACCCTGTGGATAGGGAGAGGTTAGGAAGGATCCTCCAGCACTGGGAAATGGCCTGGCACACGTAGGGGACACATTCCCAAACAGGCATTTGTACTTTTCTCCCTCCCCTTATGCACAGGACCAAGAGCTGCTGTGTCTAGAGGAGTGAGCACCCACTGGACAGGAGCTCCCTACTTCCTGCAGCTCCCAGCCTTCCCTGGCAGCACATGCTCAATATTCCTGCAGGATCACTGTTCAAGAACCAGGCAACAGTACCTGACAGCACTTTGTCTCCAGGCAATTAAAATCAACCCTGTGAACAGCTCTGAAAAGGCATTTCGGAAGGCCTCAAGTCAGCCAGAAGGAACCACTAAATCCGGGGACACAGCTGAGTGTCCCTGCACACATCACGATGTGCATTTTCCTTCTTTAGGGAATTCCCTTGGGATTAGCTAATAGGAAAATTTCATTCTCCTTCACTAGTGACAATATATTAGAAAACTTTTTAGGAGCAAAAGCCTTTCCAGCCAAGCTTCTTGATGAGCATCAGGAGCTTTGCAGCACTCCCAGCACAGTCTCAGGAATCTTCCCTGCAGTGTTTAAGTAGGACTTTACAAACCTTCTCACCATCGAGTCCAGGAGCTCCATCCCGCCCGTCCTTGCCAGGCATTCCCTGCAAACATGGACAGCACATGTTTAGGTCAGGAGGAGGCTCTGTGGTTTGCAAAATACATTCACATCAAAGAAGCTTTTGGCAATGAGTCCAGCTGCAGTTGCACTAGGAGATTTTCCATTAACAGCAGTACAACTGGGGCTTAGTCCAGCTGGGATTACACAGAGACCCACAGAGCAGAAATTTGACAGCAAAGATGGCACGAAGCAGCTCTTCTCCTGTTGTGTTTTATCTCCTCATCTGCAAGCAAGACAACAGCAAGATCTGCATCCTACTTAACTGACTTACAGGTTCTCCTATGAGTCCACGAGTCCCTGGGTTTCCTTTTGGTCCAGGTTTACCCTAGAAAACAACAATAAATCCTGTGTTAACCTGTGTAAACCTTATGAACAGTCAACAAAGACAATACTCAAATTCTGCCGGGACACTTCATTCCATTTCAGCTGGCTCCTCTCTGTCCACATAGATATGGAGGTTGTTTTGGGCACACCAGGAAACTGGCCCAATGCTGGATACAACACCTGATCATTTGAAATTCTTGATCATTTCAAGGGAAGGGGATGTAAGATCTGCTCCCTGTGCTCCAGGCTGTAGCAGCATTTGGACACCTTATTGCTCAGGCATCTTTAGTAAGAGTTAAACATCTCACTTTTGAGATGATACTTCCATCCCTTTCAAGCAAACCAAGGAACAGAGTCTTTGGAATGTCACCTCCCAGACTGGAGCAGAAGGATGTTTGACTGCACTTACAGTGTCGCCTTTGGGCCCCCGGAATCCCTGAGGTCCTTTGCTCCCTTGGTCTCCCTGTGACAGAAGAGGAAAAGCCATTAAGCATCTCCATCAGACAGTGACAGATTGATGCTTTGAGGTGAAAAGAGGAGGTTTTTGTGCTGTTTGCTGGTGTCAGCAGAGGTGTGAGCGCACAGTCCCCCGAGAGCTCGGCTGTACTTTCTCAGTTACATTCCAATTCCTGACACACTTTTTGCAGCAGGAACTTTGCCAACAATCCCTCAGGGCAGAGACCATCTTCCCCTTCATATAATGAAGCAATTTCTTTAAGCAAAAACAGAGTGGGAGAAAAGCTTTAATATTTACTGTCTAGATCCTGCTGGGTGTAATGAAAGGTTTGGTGAGAAAGCACCTAATTTTATTTTCGTTTGGATGAATTTCTTCTATAATTGCAAGATGAGGGAGGGGTCCCCAGAGGGTGGTGCTGCAGTAGGGAGCTCTGCAGAAGGATGGAGATTGCATCTTCAATACACAGCTATTCCTGCTTGGAGCAGAAATCTTTGAGAGCTGTGGGCACCTGGGAGCAGACCAGACTCAAGGGATGTAAGCTTATGATAGGGCTGCTTCTTCCTGCAAAAGTGATGGATATTCCCTTCTCCAGTGCTTGCCCAAACTGCTGGTGTTCAGGGAAGGGCAGTGAAGCACAGAGAGCAATGGAAACGTGGTGAACTTATTCTGGTGTGGGGCATGGCAAAGGGAGAGACATCCTGAAGTCTGGGCCAGGTGAAATAACACTGCTCTAAGTGGAGGGAAAAGGGAATTATCTGATGGAGGTGGTCAGCACAGCCTCCTGCTCACTGGCAGCAGAGCTCAGGAAGGAGGAATAAATCAGGCTGTGGCTGTGGAAGGCAGGGCCAGAGAGAGAGTGGGATACATACAGCTTTCCCTGGAGGTCCTGGGATTCCAGGTGGGCCTCTGAATCCAATGTCACCCTGCAGAGAACAGACATCATTGTAATGCTGGGCTTGGCAGAGGATGAAGTAACAGAATCCCCACCTTGTACCACAACCTGAGAAAACACAAAAGCCCTGGAAAGCCACCCCATATTTCCGTCTGGTTTTCAGGACAGACTTGCAAAAAAATCCCACTCTGAACAACGGGTTTTTACTCTGGATCTCCCCACCTTTGTACCTCTGATACACTGATACCATTCATGGCCTTGCTATCTGGGTAACACTCTTATTCCTAAATAAATGCATGACTTCATCCAAGTCAAAACCATTCAGCCTCTGGGCTGCTGGTCAAGGGATGGTGACAAGAGTCCAAAGCCTCAATGAGCTGGAGATTGACCCTGTTCTCACTGAGGAGCCTTTTTGTGTCCTGAAAACCTCTGTCTATGAGCGATTCTTTGGCTTTTTCTTGTAAAGAGACAGAAGAGAAAGTGAAATGTTCATGAAATGTTTCTCTTTTTTTTTTTTGCAAGATTCTATAACACTGTCAGTCTTGCACTTTGGGTGGAATGATTCAGTCTGGCTGGGCCTGACCCTGCCAGGTGTGTGGATTGTCCTGACTTTGGAAGGTTGTTCTGATGGAGGTGCTGCAGGGAACACCCCACTTTTTATGCCTTTACAAGTTTCCCAGTGGAATTCAGTAAGGACAGGTGTCACTGGAACCTCTCACAAGACAAACTGGTGGTGGAGGGGGAAAAAAACCCAGAAGTTTTTTCTTACTCTGTCGCCAGCTGGACCCATTGGACCAGGGAGGCCTCTTAGTCCTCTTGGGCCCTAATTAAGAAAACAAATCAGTTCAAACTCAATCTCTGTTTGTGTAACCAAGGTGACTGATGGCTCCATTGAGCTCCACAGTGAAAGGGCCATGCGAATGGTGGGAAGAGAAGAGGAGGGGATACCTGCAGGCCGACACCGCCCGGAATTCCTGGAGGGCCGGGAGGGCCAGGGTTACCCTGGGAGAGAAAAATCAATCAGACAAGAGGAGAGACATCAGGAGCCTGCAAACACACAGCCAGGGACTCCCCATCTTATTTCTTCTTGAGCTCCCCCTCTCCCTTCCAGATTTCTCTGCAGAATTTGCTTCTATGTTATAGACAATTTCTTCTACATGCAAGAATGTTCTGATCAGTCAGGAATTTATCCAAGTGATTAATGCAAGGCTTTTCCTGAGCTGACATCCCTGCTTGGGAAAGGATAGCTGTTAACTCCAATTGATCTTAACATGATGATCCCTGGGAAGATGAATTTTCTTGGAGAGTCAGCACAGGGTCCTACAGGGAGAGCAGTGGAACCCAGTGCACTTCAGCCAAAGTAACTGCTCCTTGTTCAGCCAACAGCCTCATTCCTCCCTGACTCCTTGAAAAAAATCACTTATTTCTTTTTTAAGATGTTTTTAAAGAGAAAAATCCTCCCCCTTTAAACTGAAGTTTACCTTCTCTCCTTGTTTTCCTACTTCACCAGGTTCCCCTTTGTGACCAGTGTGTCCCTAGAAATAAGAGTTCTGATTAATCACATCCTGAGTCTTGCTTTAAAAATTAAATTTGACGAGACAGCTGGGAAACCTAAACCCCCACATCCCAAATGACTTACAAGAAAAACAATCTGTAGGTGTGCTGTACCCAGGTGAATGCAGATCCCTCCTGGGGGAGGTTATCCAGGTACCAGTGTCAGAATTGATGTCGTTTCAGGAAATGCCCAGATTTGGTTTTCCAGAGTGACTTGCACTGGACTAAGCTCATGATCTGGATGCAGTTCTCAAATACAGATCAGGGACCAGAACTCAGTTCCCATCACCCCTGAAAATGGGAATGAGTCACTTCTGAAAACCCCACTCTGCATCTTTTACCTCCCTTTTTACGTCACCTTTAATGTCGGCATCATCAAGCTTGCAAAGAAATCCATGTCCCACTGAAAGCTTTTATATAAGCTCTGATTCAATTTGTGTCTTGGCTCTCTTCCTATTACGTGGGAGAGACCCAGCCCGATTTCAGCCATGGCAGATGTTATTCCTCACCACAACAAAGGTCCTGTGCATCATTTGCATCATAATTGGAGAGTTTCACAGGGTTTTCCTTTTCATGAGCTATGAATTTTGAGCAGTTATGTCCTAAACATCTTGTATTTGTAATGATATTTATGACTCAGCGCACAGACCAAGCAGACCTGAGAAAGGTCAGTTCAGGAGGAACTGAGAGCATTCCCTAGGAGCTCTCCCACTCACTGCCAACTTCTAAATCCTGCTAAAAGACCTTGAGTCACTTTTTACTTTGTCTCGCTGCTGAATCCACAACTGCACAGACTTCATGTGAACCAGAGAGGGGACAGAGGAGCAGACTTTTAACTCCTGAGGGTGGAAACCTTGAATTTATATACCAGAGCCCAACAACTAAACATAAACCTACCTGGTGCTACACTGGCTATAAAAACAGCAACTAAATTACATTATATTAATTATGTAAGTTTGCAGTTTAAGAAGTTGTGAGGTTTTTCCAGCTCGCAGGCCTGGAAAGGCAGCACCTGGTTCTTGAGGTAGCCCTGAACTGCTGCCCCTGTTTGTTCCTGTCCACCAGCTCTGCCCCACTGGGCTTGCAGGGGGGTTTAATCTATGCCAAGGGTTAAATCTCATTTGGAATAAATGCAAATGCATGGCTGGTTTGGGAGGTGTGAGCCGACAGGAGACATGGACCGTGGATACAATTTAATCCCAGGGGTTCCTAGTAGTGTTTATTTTGGGGGACAGATCCTTGTATTGCAGGTGATGTTTCCTTACCTTGAAGCCTGGCATTCCTGGGGGGCCTGGGGGGCCTGGTGGGCACAGAGCTGGGCACTGCAGGGAACAGAAACACTTCGGTTTAACAGGCACACATCACACCCAGGGAGGCTGCTTGCATCCATTAGGTGAAAAGTCATGTGGATTTTGGCTCTAAATCCACTAAATCTAATGGAATCGTGGCATCATGGATTGACCAACATTTCCCTATGGAAAGGGGTCCTGGAGGTCCTGGTATCCCACAAAATAATGATTTATGAATGGCCTGCTCCACTTTGAACATGGATTGTGAGATTTTCTGAAGGCTGACAGTGTCCACAGTCCAAAATGCCCAAGAACCCAAGTTTCCCAGTGCAGCTGGATCAGTTTCTTTGTAAATCATTAGGACCATATTTAATCCTCTGCAGTAATTGATCCCTATTGATTTCCTTTAGCCAGCTCCTTAAGTGCAGCAAGGACAGGCATCAGAGTTAATTGAAGGGCACCAACAAAAAAACCAATACCTATAAACTGATATCTGCAGATGTCTAGGGCTGGCAGAGCCCCTGGTGGGAACTTCAGCTTCACTGGGAACAAATCAGAATATGCATGGCAATTTAATGAGGAAAAGGCCATACTCTTGAATCTTTACAAATAGCTCTTAATTTGTTTGGTTTTTTTTTTTTTTTCTTTTAATACAACTTCAGGCAGCACCTCTGTAGCAAAAATTTAATTTTCTAGTCTATTCCACAGGGTAACTTAAATTAAACGTGCAGAAATAACCTAATTTCCTATTAACTCCCATGTGATGTGCCATAAGGCAGTCTAAACTGACTCGGAGCTTTTTTTGGGGCATGTCAATTAGAAAACCAAAGAAGCTGTCACAACAACAGCTGTGAAATCTGCAAATGTCACTTCCATCGTTCATGGACTTAGCACTCCTTTCGTTCCCCTGAAAGAAAGGGATCAAGGCTTTCTCCTAAGGAAGGAAGCCTAAACAAAGCAGATGTCCACAGGAACCCGGTGCCTCCATCCCTGGAAATAAACAGTGCTACACTCACAGCCTTTCCTGTCACAAGGCAGGGTTGGAAGCATGAAAAGCTGTTGTCTTTTACCAAAAGCTGAAGTTGTTTAGCACCTGAAGAATGTATGCAAAATGTGCATTTTGGGAAGAAAAAAATCAAGGACAACACCAGCACTGGAATCACAGGATGGTTTGGGTTGGAAGGGAACTTAAATCTTGTCATGTTCCACACCCAGCCATGGGCAGGGACACCTGGTTGCTCCCAGCCCCATCCAACCTGGCCTTGGACACTTCCAGGGATGGGGCAACCACAGCTTCTCTGGGCACCCTGTGCCAGTGCACATCTACCTCCTCAAGAAATCTTTCAGCCCAGGAAACACCCCCCCATTCTTCTGCATCCTGGTAAGGTGGTTTAAACCCACATCTGCAGGTCTAAACAGCGCATGTTAAATGGTCTGACACTCCCCCAGCTGTGCCAAGCAAAAGTCACATCAGGGATTAAACCAAAGCTCATTTTCATGCTACATAAAGAAAAACCTACCTGAAGGTCCCCGCCGCCATCGGGAAGGGCGCCTGGAAGACCCTGCAATTCAGGGAATGGTGGCTTTTAAATACAGGACAAACACGAGGAGGAAACACAGTTTCTAGGATGATTTTTACAGAGCCAGCTCAGCTGGATCAGCACAAGGCACATACTCAGCCCCAGAGTCTAAAGTGCTGCCCCTGGAGTGTTATAAGCTGCACCAGTCCTCAAAACCAGACACATCAAGGGTGTAACCATCCCCTGGAGAGGCACAGCTGGGCTGGGGAAGAGTCTTGGGCCTTAGGTGATGAAAGCAGCAAGTAGAGGAGAGCAGCTGTGCCTGGCTTCCTCCTGGCCTGGGGAAAACTCCTTGGGAAAGACGTCCCAATCCCACTGTTCAACACTCCAGAGAGGGCACAGCAAACCCAAAGCAGGGACTTGATTGCAAGCCCCACTTGCCGGTCCTACAAGAACAGATCATGATCCATGCAAGCACAAAAACTTTCCCTGAGAGAACAAGCAGCCCACCCCATGCTCTGTGTGCCAGAAAGGTGCGGTGTCATTGGGTCCCTCCTCACAGAGAGCACAAATAACAAACAGGAGATCATCAACACATCCAGGTGCAGCCAGGGAAAAGTCCCTGCTCTTCTCAGGGCACGGTGTTTATGCCCTGCTGAATGCTCATGGTAGTGGCAGCAAATAAAAAGTGCAGCAAGAAGAAAATTCCAGACTCCCCCCAGGAATTTTCTCCCATTTGTTTGCAAGTCTCAACTTACGGGAGGCCCAGGTGGTCCAGGAGGCCCTGGGAATCCTGGCAGACCAAAAGGTCCCTAAAAAGAGAGAAAAATAATAAGAATTCCCTTTCAATGTAAATGCAAAGGGAAATATCTCCTCAGAGTGAGGCAAGAGACAAAAATGAAACTCATTCTTCTGTGGTTGTGGCACATTCAGTAAATGGGGATTAAATGGTAGGAGAAACTCACAGAAGGACCCCGAAATCCATGTCCACCTGGGCGCCCACTGGGTCCTGGGGGTCCCTGTTGAGCAGAGAGAAGAGCTTTTACATCATGACACCCCAAAGCCCAGGCTGCTGGCTGCCCCCATTTGCCCAATCCCCCCGAGGAGCTCCATCCTGCACCAGACCACCAGCTTCCCAACGCACATCCTGTTTTTACTCCACATCCCCCTGGAATACACTGCCAGTCTGCATCCCTCAGGCACAGGGCAGCTCCCAGGAACCCACCAAACAAAAGCTGCCCCCAAACTGAGCACTTCCAGTGTTTACAAGGCTGCTGTGCCTTGTGTTTAAACCAGAGCCAGCTTCCCCAGGGTGGGGGCAAGGATAAAAATCCCACAAGGCTGATGATCTGCAGGACTCCAAGTCCCTCTGCCTGGGTCCTGGGGTGGGTTTGTAACACTCAGGGTATCCAATAAAATCAGAATCTTAATTTATAACTTTGTTTTGAAAAAAATATTCTTATTACTTACTGGAGGTCCTGGCAGTCCTTTTCCCTGGAAACAACATTTGAAACAGTAAAAGATCACTCAGAAACCAAACATACAAGAAGAAAAGAAAACCTCGGAAAACACTGCTAATTTTTTTTTTCCTAAGTTTCCTTATCACTCCCTTGCCCCTAATTATTATAATTTTCAATCAGAGCAGAGTCTTGATGAATCCTTTTGTTGCCTCCAATAATTTGTATTCCCTTTCCATTGCTGTTACCTACAAGACATCAGTAAGAAAAGTAATGTGTGCTGACACAAGAGTGGGACATGGAGAGGAAGACAACATTCCAGTTTATCTATTTCTCCTTTTTCTTTTCCTTTTAATTCTGATAGACATTAGGTAATGTCTAATGATTCTAATAGCATTTGATATGTCAGTCTGTATCCCAAGCTGGTTTGCTTTTACAGCACCTCGAAGGCTCAAAACAGGTCCTGTGTTACCAGAACAGGTCACACATACATATTTAAACATTTCAAACAACATATTCACTTATTCAGACTTTGATCCCTTTGTTTGGGAAACAAAGCTTCCCATCCTCTCTTGGTGATGGTTTTGGCATAATACTGCACACTTTCATCACATGTGCTGTTCTGGGAGGTACTTACAGCTGGTCCAGGTGGCCCAGCAGGTCCTAAGGCACCCTATGGGAATAAAACAGGATAAAAATTAGCAGGGATAAAAGAGAAACCTCCATATGGGGAGTCACCAAGGCCTGCTCTCCTTGGAAACTCCAGCAGTGTCTTGCAGAAACAGGACACAACTGGTGATGCTCAGCTGAATTCACACATATAGGGACAAAAACTTATGGATAATTACCCTAGAAATCCCAGCTGGCATCAGATGAATATCTAAATATCCTCCATGAATATCTAAATGTTCATAACTTGACTTTTATCTACTTGAAATATTCTCATTCATAATACATTCATATTGTAGCTCCAATGACTAAGTTTTCTAAAACTATTAACAAATTTTGGACTTATTCTAGTGAATTTTATTAATTCATCCATTTCCCTTTCAAGCAAAGCCAAAGATTTGGCAGCTTCTGTTTCTTCACTAACCTCCTTAGCAAATTCCCAGTCTCCTTTTCCCAGTTTGAATTCCTACTGTTAGGCTTGACTGAACCTTGGTCATCTCATGGCTTAGACTAGAATTAAGTCACCCTTGAAGTTGTGAACTTCCTGCTTGACTAAAGAGAAGAAGACAGAGACCTTCTTAACCCCTTTGCTGCATTGCAAAGCTGCCAGCTGGCCAGCAGGCTGTAAAATTAATCAGGGGTGATCATTCTGAAGCAGAATCCCAGAATGGTTTGGGTTGGAAGGGACCTTCAAGACCACCTTGTTCCACCCCTGTGCCATGAGCAGGGACACCTTCCACTGGACCAGGGTCCAGGGTCAAAGCAAGGACATCTCCTTGCACAGGGACAAAGTTTCCATGGCCTCTCCCCAGTCCAAACCTCTTTTCCAAACATCCCCAAAATGCTGCACAGAAACATCTCGAGGATGATGTCCTGAGCTGGAATTAAACGGTGTCTGCCCCTAGGACAAGGTGGATGGGCAGACCTGGAGAACATCCCAGCACACACAGCTGCTCACTGTGACCCCAGGGGTGACGCCTGCCCTCTCCTCATGTTCTGTGCACCAAAGATTAGAAATGTTTTCCCTTGCTCAGCTTAAGGAGAAAGACATGGAGGACCCAAGGCCTCGTTAGGAGTGGTCTTGTGAGCAGGGGACTGTAATCCAATAAAAATCAGCCATGCTGTGAATGTCAGCTCATTCATTTCTCTTGCTGCAGGTTACTCTGCTCTGCCTCCACTCACTTTTATCTTCAGGCTGAAAATCCTTACCACTACTGATGGTTGTAAGGGGCAAACTGGGATCTCCTCCTGCAGGGAAAACATTGAATTCCTGGCACCTCCTGACTTGCACCCTAATTCTGAAAGCAGCTGCATCGCCCCTTTCTGCTTTGACCAACAGGCCAGAAAGTTGGCAGAGCACCCAAAATGCCAAATGCTGTTACTTTACACTCCCTAATTTTGATATCTTGAAGAGTGTAAGGTGCAGAATGCAGCAGTGAACATTCCTGGTAAGGTAAGGGGTTATCAAGTGCCTGAATGAGCTGATGCTACTGCAGTAAGTGCAAAGGAGAGACTCTAATTTACATCTCAATTTTAATAACATTGTCTGACTAGACTCGCTCTCCTGGTAACAATGTTCTTTCTCTTTTGATTAGAAAACAGTAACACCATAATTTTTCATTTTATAGTAATTTACTCTGTGAATAGACAATTATGGAGCGTGGAAAATACTTGATTATTATGACATTCATAAATAAAAGTGAATAATTATGTTCTCCTTATTGCTTTCAGTGTAAAGCAACAAACTTCAAAATGGTTTTTTTTTCAGTGAAGGACACCAGTATCTTACATAGAGGTCAGAACCCAACTCAACCCCAGCTGAAAATAAAGGGTTTTTAAAATTGAAAAAACAAGTAGGATTGATCTATTCAGTCTGTAAGCAGAACCAGGAGAAAAGCTAATCGATGGTGAGAGCAGCGGGAGATATTTAGGATAAAAATCCTTTTGGAAATGTTTGGCAATAAAGTATTACTGAAAACTCCATGAGCCCACTTCCCTACACTAAAAAGCTTTGCTCTCAGACACTCCAGTTCAAAAAACTAAGCTTATTTAGAAGAAAACAGAGTGTTAAGCATGAATTCAAATGCACAACAATAAGTAGACAGCTTATTTCAGTGAGTCCTGCAAGACAGAAATATAGAAGATAGGGAGAAAAAAAGAGTCAGACCAACAATGCTGTTCACTTAGAGTGCTAAAGCTTTTAGAGGTCTTTTCCCTTTTCCCAGGTTTTTATTAGACCAATTAAAACAATTTCCCAGATGGACCACTGACCTTGAAAAGCTCCCATAAATGACGAGGGGTCCCAGGTTTGCCCCATGCTGCCAGACTGAGTTACAAAATGTGGGAAAGCACAGCAAACCTGGGTGTGAGCTCTGTCTGAGGGCTCCTGCCCAGCAGTCAGAGAGGAAGTTCTGCTGCCCAGAAATTATCTGCTCAATTACCCTGCAAGGCAGGAGCCGTGAGCTAACGTGGGCATGGGCAGGCACTGCCACGCAGCACAGAACAGGGCACAGAGCTGCTCACAGCCTTCCGCATGTGGTCCTGAGCTTTCCTAGTCTAAAAATCAGGGATCTGTTCCCAGATGGTGCTGGACTCTTCCCACAGAATGTCTGAGAGTAGCCAGGATTGTACAGCCCTGGATCTCTGGGGAGAAAGAAGGGCACAAGGGACAGAAAAGGAGGGGGATTTAGGGTGGTGGTGATGGACAGAGGCTGGGAGCTGTGACCAGGATGTCCAGAGCTGTGACAAGGATGTCCAGGCCCTGCCACTCGACTTTCCCAGTGGCCACACAAACTTTGCCTGTCACATGGGAAAGGAAGAAGAACAGCTCTAAAATACATGGCTGTACCACTCATCCCTTTATATAACTCACAGATTTTTTAGATTTGAGCAAGTCCTTGGGGCAATAAGTGGATTATTGGGATATACTGAACATGTTACAAAAATCCAGCCCATCACTGCAGCCCCCAGTCCAAAAGGCCAGCAAGCCAGCTGTGGATACAAGCCTTATATTCCCATCTGGGAGACAGGAGAATAGCCATGCTGGCTCACAATCTGTGCTGAGTGGCTCATTAATTGTTATTCCTTAATGTCACAGGGAGGCTTAAGTGTGGGTGATGACTGGGGATGATCTGAAGGACATCTGTAACATCTCTGGCAGTTGTTTCCCTGTCCCTGTGGTGCCCCTCAGCAGAGCTGGAATATGCAGGAAGCAGAAACAATTCTTATTTCTTGCTAGGCTGCCTGGGGAACACTATGGCAACTAATAATGCAATCATATGGACAGCTCCAGAAATAATAAAAGGCAAAAGTTTAAACAATTAATACACAGTAGCATTAATTATAAACAACGCAGATCTGCCAGCTCAGACTGCAAATAAAGGCCAAAATAACTTCACTTTGATAAACTTCATAATTGAGTCTCTCGACTGCTTCAAGAAACTTTTTGGATACTTGAAATATCCCCAGTACAGCCACCACTGAGGCAACCCAAGCAGGTTCAAAGCCGTGTGAAAGAAAGGTGGATCTCATGCCCTGCTTAATGAAAACCCACCTGGGACTGCATTTCAAGGATCCAAGTATTTTGCAAGGGTTTACATGAAAATCAACGCTTGAGTATCACCAATTTACAGCAGAAAGTGAAAATCATCACTACAATCAGTGGCAATGACCATTTAAAGGGTCCTAGGATCTAATGGGGTACTCACACGGTCTCCTGGAGGCCCATTTGGGCCAGGTGGGCCATCAGTTCCTATTAAACCCTGTAAAAAAAAGCCCAAAAGATCAAGAGAGTGCCATCCTGTCAGCAAAACATCTCAAAATTGTTCTCATATTTCTTGATTCAGCCAAGAGATGCTTCCCCTTCAATTTCTCCTGATATGCAAGACATGCATGTAAGTCCAGGACTCACATTCCTTCCCCAGTAGGCACAGAGAAAGTTGATGAGACACATCAGGAAAACACTCCCGCCTATGTGAAAGATTTAAAAGACCTACGAGAAGATGACAAAATACTCACATCCACTCCAGGAAGGCCAGGCAGCCCAGCTTCACCTGCAGCTCCAGGCTTCCCTGGTGCACCTTTTGGCCCCTACATGAGGTAAACAGTCAATTATTATAACAACATAGCAACAGAAGCGTGGCAGGGGTGCAAGGATGGAAGCTCATTTGTTGATGTGTTGATTTTACACCATGCAACATGGGACAATCCCACGAAGAGAGGCAAATCTTGTTATGAATCCATATCCAAATCCTAAGTTTCAGCGCTTTGGCTCATTCCCACATGCTCACAAGCTGTTCTTAGTAAGGGGTAGGAAGGGATGCAGTAAGTGGCCAAAGCAAAGGGCTCTGCCACCTGGTACAATTCTAAGCACCCCTTGGCAGACTGAGCAGCTGAAGCAGACTCAGAGCAGTGCCAGAAACAACCGTGTGATGTGGCTTGGTGCCAATAATTTCATTATACAGGTGATGCACAAGCTTTATCTCACTTGTTTCATTCATTAATTTAATTTTCATTTTATTTCACTGATAGCACTGAAGCAGGAGGTTGTGTTTGTCCCCTGGGGCAGCGCTGAGCATCCCTGCTCCCGGGAATTCTGTGGCAGATGAAGAGGAAAGTGAGGCTGTAAGTGCCAGCTCGTGCCCTGCATCCTCTCAGAAGGATGGACAAGTCGATACCAAGCAGGAGATACTTACTGGTGGACCTGGCAAACCAGGAGGGCCTGGCTCTCCCTAGAGGAAAGAGAAAAGGCAGTGTTAGTGCTGAACTTTGCTTTGGTGACTTTTTCCACCACTGATGTTCCCAGCTGCACTCAAATCCCTCCTTGTGCCCACTCCAAGGTTTACCATGCTCAGTCTCACGGAGCTGATGCTCTAAACCCTGCTACCCCCTAAGCAGCATGAGCCTGGATAGCCTTTTCCAACATCTATGGGAGCAAATCTGGGGAAATCCACATACCCAGCCTCCCAGAGAGAACCAGTGCTCCTGAACAGTGCCCCCACCACCTCCAACTTCTTCCAGACATAGTTAGGAGTTATTTGCACTTGGGATTGTCTGCAAATGAGGCAGAGAGGAAGCTGGATGGGTGTCACAGCTTCCAAACATCTCTCTGGGGAAACAGAGGGAGACAGGGGTAAACTCCAGGTTTCCAGGGCACAGTATGAAGCTGTGGTACTGCCAGGAGCTGGGGATTACCATGAAGTGAAGAATGAACAAACTGTCTGCAATGATTTTCTTCATATGACTAAACTTGGACAGGAGAAGCAAATGAGCAGAGCCCCCAACTGATTTCCACCTAATCCAATTGCACAATCTGGACTAAACACAATTTTCATATAATGTTTCAAAAGCACTCTATTTCTTTTCTATTCTAATAAAAAGACACTTCTAAGAACAGCATTAAAGGTGCTTGTGAGACAGTATTTTATAAGTCTTTAATCACTTCTTCCAGGTCAGCCAGTTGTAATGCCATTCATAAATGTGTGTGTAGACTCCAAATAACAATTTGTATTTTATTGTTAGGCCCCAAAAGAAACAAACATTCGTGAACAGCAGGAGCTCGACTGGAGCTTGGTTTCCACCTCATCCCACAAAAAACCACTTTGTGTCCCAGTCCAGAGGGTACCCAGCCCTCGTGGCTTTAGGATAAGTGCACTGAATATTTTGAGAGGTATTGTGGGCCAGCAGAGGGGAAGGGGCAAGTTGGTACCCTGGAAGAAGAAAATCTCTGTGGAAGAAGGGTAGTTGTTAACAGAGCAAGGCTGGAAATAACACCATCCCACCATGGGCCTGGTAATTAGGAGCCAGGAGGCGTATGCAGAGCTGTGGGATTTATAGCATATTTCTATATTTACTGGGAAGGCTGTGGGCACATCTCTCCAGCCTGGCTGCCTGGAGCTGCTCAGGATTTCTGTCCTGCACCACTGACCGACCAGAGGGTCCCTGAACAGAGGCATCTTTATGCTCTGACTTGCTGAAGCAACTTCTTCAGTATCCTTTGCCCACAGCTTTTCCATAAATAGTTATCACTATCATGGCTGGGGAAGGTTCCCTGCCAAGGAAATGAAAGGAGCAGTTCTTTTGAAATGAAAAGGCATCTGGAAATGGCACTAGGGGTGGTTTGCTCCCTCCTCCAGCACCTGGGATTGCCAGCCCCTTGCATTTTTCCTTGCCTGCATGGTGGGATTCTGCACCACGAGGTCACAGCACCAGCAAAGGCTGCTGGGGACCATCTTAAACCTTGATCCTGCCATCGTGGACCCCTGCAGGACTCTGCAGGAGCACCAGAACTTCAGAGAGCTGAATCAAAAGCCTAATCAGTGTTTGTACCCCTAATGCCAGATCACCAAGAATTAGAGGCAAGGGCTGTCAGCAAAAGGAAATGCTCTCCTGGTGCCGTGTCAGAGGGAAGGAAGTTTAGTCTTTCTCAGCAAGTCAAGCCAGGAGAGAAAGCAAGAAAAAAACCCCCTTGATTTCTGAAAAGTGACAATTGCTTATTAGCAATTTAGGGAATTACATCCCCAGAAATAATTCACAGGAACTTGTCACTAATTCTTTCCATCAAAACATGGTGTTTCTAGTCTTGGGAGAGAGAGATTTTGCTTGTTACCGAGTATGAAACAAGAGGCTTGTTAAAGGCTTTAATTATAAAGCATTTCAGAGGGACTTAATATTACAGCTCCTCCTGAAAGGCAGGGATGAAAGCAGGGCCTTTGAGAAATTGTGCTGATGGGGTTCATCCAAGGAGATATCCTGAATAATTCAGCTGCATGTTCTGCACCTCTCACTGCTCACAGCTGATGGTAAGAGACTGCTGAACACCTCGGCAGCACCCACCCAGCTCAAAGACATCCTGCAACACTTCCACAGCACTCTCATCCAAAGTCACCTGTCCAGATGACCTGGCTGGAGTGGCTTACAGAGTTCAGGAATACAGTGCAGAAAATTTTCAATTGCAATTAAAAATAAAAGTCTCAGCATCAAGAGAAAAATAAAATAATGTTTTCACTCTGCAGTGGCAGAACACCACTGCCACTCAGGATCCACATGATCCCCCCCTATGCAGCACTAGGAAAATGCAGAGTAGTGCTGAATTTTATATACCATCCTTCTTTGGAGTGTACTGACAAAAAAAGGGCAGCTCTTAAGCAGGGAGGCTGCGTGACTGTGCTCAACACCAGCCACAGCCCAGCACCTCCTCCTGTGCCTTTTCTGAAAGGACTCAATGTCCTGTTGAAGAGCAGGAATCATCCTGGAGCCTGTCCCTGGACAGCCAGACCATCTCACCTGACCAGGGCCCCTGACATCCTCCATCCATAGGAGGGATGGAGCTCAAGTCTGTTCAAATAAGAGACTACTCCTGCGTAGCCAGAACTCCAGCCCAAAGCTGGGGCTGCAGGACTTTGCACCTTAAACACCTTACTCAGCCATTTGATTTATTAGGACTAAGTTCTTCACATTAATTAGATGTTGCTAGTTGATCCTGTCCCACGGGGAGCCTTCCAAAGCTTTCAGTTGTGGATAAAAGGGTGTGGGTCCCCATGACTGACACCTCCCCGGGCTCCTGTTTCCAAGAGCAATCAGGAGCGATGCTGGGGCTGTTCCAGAATTAAATATCCTGTGGAACGCAGGAACTGAACACCTGTGGGGTTTCTTCCCCATTTCCTCTCTGCAGAAGTTGAAACTTGAAGTCTGAAGGGCTTCATACTTCCCAAACTCTTTTTGCTTCCATAGAGAAGCCTGCTGGCCACAGCAGTGTCCTGCTGCAGGGACTCCACAGCTGCAAACAGGAACACGTGTCCTTTGCCCTCTTCTGGGGTGTCCCCTGAAGCCACGAAAAGCAGTGGAAGCTGCCAAGGTGCCAGCTCTGAACATCTCACACTACAAAACCAGAGTGAGATTCCCAGGAAAACATTAGCCCAAAGGACACTCGGAGGGAGCAGCTGGAAATCAATGAGGTTCTCTCTTCAGACCAGCCTGGGTCAGGGAGCTGCAGGGAAAGCTCCCCACCGCAGGCACAAACACTCCTTGTTCACCATGTTCCAGGGAACTCATACTTTTTTTTTTTTTTTACCTCCTTATCCAAAAGAAAATGACCTGCATGGAATGAATAGATTTTTTCAAGGTTGCTTAAGGGCCCAATTCCAATAAATGTACTTCAGACGAGCTTTAAAAACCCCTGCACTATTCCATAAGCAGCTCAGAGAGACAAGAGCTGCTCAAACTGGAAATCGAAGCAGGAACCCAGACTTCCACATTTGATATGGTCTTGCTGAAGGTCCATGTGATGCTCATTTATCCACTGCCAACTATAGGACACAGTTCAGTCCTTATCCAACAGATGCATGGAAGCAATATTCTTAATATCTATGGAAACATCAATTAAAAGTAACAGAACAAGATATTCTCCTCCATTAAGTCCTGGGTTATGTAGTCTTCTCCCTCTGCAGGAGGTGTAAGGAGCTGCCTGCTGAAACAAAGACCCTCCATTTCATTTTGGGCCACTACAGACTCAGGTCTGCCAACACACGAGCCAGATCCTGACACGTCATGTGCCAAAGTGAGGGATAACCATGATGACAATATTGAAATAAAACTATTAAGATAAAAGCAGTGTCCAGTGCTGCATATTTTAAGTCTCTTGTAGCCTCTCTAGAAATGTAGGTGCTCTGAAGCATCACATAAATCTCTCTCTGAACTACTGAATGTGCACTGACCACACACACATCGTACCCCTGCACTCAACCTTGTGCCAAAAGAGAAATACTCTACTTTGCAAGCAGGGTCACGAACCCCTGAGCTCTCCCTGGATTGATGCTGCAAAGAACCTGAGGCTGCTCAGCACCTCCACTAGCTGTTCTGACTCCTGCAGAATGAGGTCTCTTGCGAGGACAGTGATTTTCCAGGTCCATCCACCCCTGAAGGATGTCCAGAGGCTGCAGATCTGGAGAACAAGAGCAGCTTCTCTGCCCCATTGGCTCTGCCCCTGCTCCACCCCTCGCCCGAGCCAGCCCCTGCCTGTGTCACTCACATCAATGCCGTCCTTGCCAGACGGTCCAGGGGGTCCTTGTGGTCCAGGAGGGCCTTGTGGTCCAATTCTCTGAAGGGACTGAGGAAAAGTGAAAGACAAGAGCTTATTTTTGCATCAGAAGAAACACTAGAGGGCTAGATCAGAAAGCAATGGCCAAGTCCCACAGCTTAACCCAAAATCTGCACCCCCTGCCAGCCTGGGTGGGCTCAAAGTTGCTCCAGAGCAGTGCCAGGCTCTTTGGAAAACCCAGAGCACATCCCCAGCTCCTTGCACTGGTGCCTTATACTGGGAATCCAAGCTGGTCACTGGGCAGCAAAGGGGTTTGGTTGTACAGGAAATTGTTCTGACTACAGGCACATTTTGGGTTGGGCAGAGGAGGAAATGCAAAGCCCATGGAAAAGGTGCCAAGTGCTCGGTAGAAATAATTAATTTATAGCCACAGTCTGATGGGGTGATGGCAAAGCCAGGCAGACACCAATGAACACAGGAGGAGAAAGGGAAGGTCTCCTCTCTGAGCAGAGTGCCGCTTAAAAATCTGGGATTTCAGAAAGGTCTGAGGTGGGTTGAAGGAAAGAAACGTCCAATCAATGACTTCTGTATGGAGAGGGCTCCAGAGAGCAACTTGCTGTAGCTTAAGGGAACAAAGGTTTCATTGTAGAAGCAGCTCTGCTCGCAGCAGAGTTCTGAATTCCCAAGCCAGGCTGCGAGAATTCCTCACTAACAATGAAAAACTCACTGAGGAGTCACTTCCCCAGACAATAATATTAACACCAGACAGGGAAGCTTAAGGCAGCTTCATGTCTCAAGTGAGCAAGGGCTAAATATGCTGTAATATTTGAAAATTGATTGAGGAAGTGAGTAAGAAATTCTGATTCAGATAAAGACCCAGATCAGATCAGTCTAGCTGGAAATCTGTTACTTCACTTTAAAAGAAAACTGTTTCTCTTGCATCAACACATCTCCATTTTCCAAGGCTTTCTCTCTCATAATTGCAGGGCTGAATGGGAAAACAACACTTTTACAGGAACATAAACCAACAGTTTTTACACCTACCCACACAGGTACAAACCCAGGTGCACATTTGTAATAAACTTTAGACTAACAACCTGCCTACTGCCACGTTTCACCCCACAGGCACAACACACACAGCCCACTCTCTTTTACCCTTACAGGATTTTCCTTGAGCAGGAGATACAAATGAGGTTTCTCACCTGAGCTGATGCTGTGGCCAAGAGCTGACACAGGGAGAGGAGCCCAAGGGCAGAGAATCCAGCCATGGTGCCCAGGCTCTGCCTCTCTCCCTTCCTCCAGGCCGGCCAAACCCTTTCTCCTCCAGGGTCCAGCAGATCCCTCCTCCTCCTCCCGGGTCTCAGCTTACGGAGCAGAGATGCCTCGCCTCCAGATAAACCTGTGGCTCCAGCTGGAGCAAGGCGAGAGGGGCCGAGCTTGGAGCAGAGGAGGTGGGAGAAGGAGGGGGAGCAGCAGGCAGGCAGAGCAGCTCTCATTCATGCCCTGCTGGGCAGCCCCAGCCTCCTCCTCCAGGAGCCTGTGCAAGCGCTGGATTGGGAGACCAGACACAGGAGCAAAATTGGGTTACTCCAGCTGCAAATACAGAGCTGTTCCTCAGGTCTCACCCAGGAGATTTCCCCAAGCCCATCACCACCTCTCTGCTGGACAGGTAAAAACATCACAGGGTGAGTTATGCAATGCCTGAGGCCACCTAACTCCAGCAGGGACATTAACAAACCTGTAACGCTGCAAGATCACTACCGAGAAATGCACTTACAGCTTAGTGAGGTGCTTTGTTAACTCTGGAGGCTGTTCACATCTGGTTTCGGAGTTTTTTCAGGGTGATCTGAAGAGCACTAACTGATTCCTTGGGAAATGATGAATGCTGGTCAGAAAACAAGACGATCACAGACAGACACAAGGAGGAAGGAAAGATGAGAAACATACTCAAAGCCACAAAAAAAAAGTAAAAATTGAAATACTGCAAGGAAGGAAGAGGAGGACACTTCCCAGCTAGGTGATCCCAAGTGGCAATAGACTGATGAAGATGCATGTCCTGCAAAGAGCTTCACGCTTCCCTTTATGGATTAAAGACAATTTCATCTAAAGCAGGGCTTGGAAGTGGAGAGGAACAGTGGCAAGGTTCCTCAGGGCTGAAATGACACAGCGCAGCTGTCTAGGAAGATGAGAAGTGGAAAAGCAAACTTTAAGAACTGGAACACCACATTTCAGCTTGACATTCTGATGCCAGGAGGGTTGTATGAGCACACTGTGCGTGTCTGTCCAGCTCCCCAGAAGCCAGGATGCCTAGAGCTTTGTCGGAGGGATAAAGGACTCAGATTTACCAAGTTCCCACATGATTTTGTGGAACAGACAGCTGGGGACAGAAAGGGAACATGCATCCGTAAGTCTGATGGCTTCACAGTAACTGGAATCCTTTATTAGACACTCTGAACCCCGAAGAGGGAGAGCAGTGAAGTCCCATGGACAGCTTTGCACAGTTTGTATCTCCTCCCCCACACTAAGGCCAACTATGGCAGGAGGGAAGGCAAAGCAGACCCAAATTCCTCCGCCACACCTTGTCCAGAGCAAGCCAGGGTTTGGGGAGCTGCAGCAGGTGGAGCCTGCCCGCAACAGCACAGGAAGAGCCCTGGGAGTGTTCACCTTCAAGCCCACCCCACAGACCAAAAGGACTCCCAGTAACCCTCTCATCCTACACCCACAGGCAGAGGCAGCAGAGCTGAGGGGACACAGTGACTTACAGAAATTGTTACCACAAAGACACCCCTGTCCTTTTGTCCCGAGGGAAAAAACCCCTGAACTGAAGCTCGCACAGCGAGGCTGGGCAGGTGCCCCCCTGCCCGGAGCCCCAGGGGGGGCTCAAAGCAGAGTCCTGGTTAGCTCTGCAGAGCACCACAACACCTCTGGGAGGATGGCTGCAAAGGCAACGCAAAACACACTGGAACATCCAGACACCCCATCCCTGGAAGTGTTCAAAGCCAGGCTGGATGGTGCTTTGAGCAACCTGGCACAGTGGAAGGTGTCCCTTCCCCTGGCAGGGGGTTGGAACAAGATGAACTTTGAGGTCCCTTCTAACCCAAACCATTCTGTGATCCTGTAATTTCCAAGCACATCATTACACATGCAGCAGAGGGGGGGCGTTTTCCCCAAAAACATTCACTGGGCATGTCTTAAGAGGTGGAGGAAGTCTGGGCATCACCTCCACATGGAAGAAGAGGCAGGTGTGCCATGGTGAGCCCAGCAGAGCACACACCTGTTGGAGAGAATGAAGCAACAGCTCATGGCTACAGGGGGAGGGCGGTGGTGGGTAAAATACAGGGCCATACCCTATGCTCAGAGATGAAAAAATGTAAGTAGAAACTGATATGCATTAAATTCATGCTTTAATAAAGGAATTAACATAACAGACTCTGTGATACAGCTCTGAGTGCTGGTAAACACCTTGTGAACTCACCACACACACCTACAGCCAAAATTAAACCTGGCAGGAGAGGAAAGGGGCTGATTTGAGCATTCACTCCAGGTTGGGGCTCACAGTGAAATCCCATTAAACACAAAACCAAACCTCACCATAACAAGATACAGGATCTATGCCCCAAATGAGCACATATTCACAATGAAAACTTCATTAAATAAGAAAATTACTATAAATCTGTACAAAAGCCACAATTAACAATTCTTAGGAATCTGTTACGAAAGAATTCTCACTCAACATCTTCAAGTATTTATATCTGTAGTTAAGTGTAGTATTATTGGCTATTTAACTCCATCTGTTTATAAGAAGAAAAGAAGTATTTTAAAAACATTAAAGCCTTTTTTCAGCACATGTGCGACCATGAACATCAGATGTTAAGCTTGCAGACTTTTATTCCCACGCATGTATGTGGCATGCTGGATCAGAACCTACAGTCTGGGAAGGCAAATCACCCCTCAAATCCCCTGAAACACGAAGCTTCTTAAGAGCTGTAGCAGAGAGGAAAAACATTGACATTGCACAGGCTGCTGCATCTGCTCTCTGGCCATCTCCTACACAAACAAGCATCACCAAAGAACCTCAAAACCAACCCAAACAAGCTGAGCAAACAGCAAGTCCAGACCTTCAGGCTATTGGAAACAGTTTCCTCTGCTTCATGAAACGGATCTTCTGTTGTACATTTTTAGGAGTGAAGGTGCTAAACGGTTTTAATGCTCCTTCAGACTCGGTGGAATATTGTACAAGCATGGCAGAACAGCTGACAAGGAGGTCAGGAACCACTGAGGCAGGCAAAGAGCTGGCAAGGTCTGAAAATAAAGTCTTGAGGGCTGGAAATAAACGAACCAGACAAGCATAGCCTCTCCAATTAACGTTTCAATTAACTGCCCCACAAAGCCCAGTGGTTTCCAGACAAGCTGCACTGCAACATGCCCTGGCTATCTGACATTAAAGGCAAAGCAACCCTGCCCTAAGTGGGAAATGGGTTGGATCTGACACATCAAACCTCACACCATGGGCCTGCAGAAAAGAGCCCCCCCGGCCACTCCAAATTACCAGCAAAGGCTGAAAAATATGCACTGGGAAATATTTGTGCTGTTCTGGCAACTGAGAAACGAGGGCCTTTGAAACAGTCATGGACACAAAAATCTGTGGAAGACTATAAAGGGTCTAAAAGTGGTGGGAAAACCTGGGGAAGAGCAGCTCTAAAGGGTTTTATGCAAAACCTGGAGCTTATTCTCTTAGAAATCAGTAGGTAACTTGTAGTCTTAACAACTCTAACAAGAATTACAAAGCAACCTCTGTGGGGATGAAGAGAACTAATTACCCAGCACTTTGCACCTCTGAGAACAGAATCTCTACACAAAGGTTCATACTGGTCAGAGACACATTTTGGCTTTTTATCCCAGTCTAAAGCCCAACCTACTTTGCTTACAGGAGGAGAGGCAACTACACTCTGACATCGTGTGAAATCCATATACTCATCTCTTTTAGAGAAACAGCACTTTTGCCAGGAAAAAACTCCTGGTAAGGTCCAGCCTTTCACAATAACAAACAGAAGTCACACAGTAGTAGAAGGGCCTGGCAAATTAGGTCATGCTGTCTTACATTAAAAATCATTGTCTTTAACAAACACTTAAGGAATTCAAACAAGGAGACAGATCATTTCTCCTCTTCTCTTTCAGTAGGGACATGACCAGAATCAAAGCAAAGTGCAAAAATCCCCGTTGCTCCAAGATAGCCCTGAACATCTGATAAAACCCTGGAACAGGACACAGCCTGTCCATGAAGATGTGTAATTGAGTCTTCCTCTTTATAGTAACCAAGAGCTGGATCTCAGTGAGTTTACTAGAGATGATTAAAAAACCATGGAAGAGTGAGACAGGGGCCAGCTAAATCATCCCAAAAGAAATTTATTCAGTTCTCCAAGCCACCAAAGCTGGCTCCCAGCAGACAGGGCAGTGCCATCTCTGCTGGCTCGGGCACTTGCCGTGCTGCTCTCACTCTGCTGCTCCCTCCTCTCCACCAAGCTCTGCTGCATTCTCAGAGCCTTCAGCTTTTTCTTCTGGGACCTCAGCACTGTTTTCTTCAGGACAAGCGGGTGTCATGCTCTGCCCATGACTCTCTGGAGCTTGCTTCTGGTCTGTGTCTTCTGCTTGCCCTTTTTCACCTGCATTTTCTGCCTTTTCCTGCTGTCCTACCCCATCTAGTTCACTTTTACCCCCCAGGAGTTTGCTGTTGCAGTGGTGCTGATCACCCCCTGCTGAGTCTTGATCTCCACTCGACTTCCAGCCATCCTTGACTGGAGCAGTGCAGCCAGTCCTGGGGAGCCTGGAAGCAGCCGGGGGTCTCACAGTCCCACCATCTGCATCACCACTACCACCACCGCCTTTCTCACTTGGCACTTCCACAGCTGTATTTTTCTCACTGACATTTTCTTTTCCACCCTCACCGTTAGCTGCAGATGGATTTGCCTTGGCACCAGAGGCTGAGGGCCCCATGCTCAGGTTTATGGCCAAGTTGACTGGTTTGTTTCTCAATGTTCTTTTATCAACCTTCCTGCGTTTCACAGCTGCATCCGTGGCCTCCGGCGCTGCCGGCTCTTTGGTGCTTGAATCATCTTCCTTCAGTGCTTCCTGGTCCTCTTCTGCCTGGGATTCCGGGCCTGAGGGGGGGATCTCTGCATCAATTGCACACTCTCCCAGATTATGGGAAATGTTTTCAATATCAGCAGAGTTTTTCAGCGATCCATCCCCTTTAGCATCTGCCATATTTGCACTCAGTTTTCTCTTCTTGCTCTCCTTTGTGCAATCATTCTCTGCTGTACCCTGCACTTCTTCAGCTTCACTTTTTAAATCCTTCTCCTCCAGCTGGGCAAATGAAGCCTCTTTCTCCTCTTCATCATCTCCTCCCTTCAGAACACATTTGCTTATCTTCTCCTTTACATGCTCATCACTCATTTCAGGCTGCAACTCTGCAGCATCTCCAGCTTTCTGTTCCACCTCTGGAGACTGGTTCTGATCCTTCCCCACAGAATCACCACATTTTTGACATGGAGTGTCCTGTTTATCCTCAGGCCTTTGGTGCAGCTGTGGCTTGGCAGAGCGGGGTCTGTACTTCCGGAGTTTGTCGTGAGGCCCCCACACGAAGCTGCCCGGAGGTCTGAAGTGTTGCCAAGCATAGTGGACGAGTTCTCTCCTCTTCTCTTTGCTTCTGACAGTGAACAGGAAGTAATCCAAGGCACTTCTCTTGACATTTGGTAATGTCCCCTCAACAAGAGTTTCTGTGAGGAAAAACTTCACCAAGTGCACTTGATAGTCTTCATATCCCATCTCCCCCAGGCACTTCAGGATGCGAGTAATCCTCAAATTGTTGTGGCTGAACCTGAAGGAAACAGATAAGCAAAGATGTCAAGGGAAAGTCTTACAGGTCCCTGAGCCTCTGGGGCATCTTCAAAACGTTTTATCATTTACTGACTATGAGCCATTAAAGACTATTTGACAATGCAAATGGGAGCACAGGTGGATTTACTTTTAACGCACCCACTGCTGCTGTTTGCCTTCAGCAGCTCCTTCCTAACCCTCCTTGGGCTGATAAGATTCATCATCTCAACTGCTTGGAAAGGTCTGGGCTTTCTGGATCAGCCACCAGTAGACAAGAGCCACCACACTGGGGCAGATATACAAGTCCTGCCCCTGACAGAGACCCTACAGGGTAAGCCTGTAGTGTTGAGACCACAGACATGAAAGAATGATGCCAAAACCTCAGGACTTAAGCCAGACACAGCTGGTTTTTCCTTTTTTTAATACTTGACAGACTTCAAGTTGTTTTTTTCTTTTGTGATTATGCCCACTCCTTTCAAGATGTTACTATCACCAGGAAGGGTCATTACTCTGCAAAACCTGCAGTAACATAAAAACATCCCATTTGCAGAGCACTTTTCAAACAAGGACTCAAAGCATTTTACACACATTAAGGGTACTTCATAAACAGTCAGGAAACCATATGGAAAGACTTCTATTTTGTAGCTTAACAGAATAAAAGTTAAAAACACTTTCACTAGACAACATTTATCAACAGAAGTCTCCATTCCTCAGTGTCTGAGGATTTCTTTGATTTTGATGTCCCTCCCCCTGCAGAGAAGTGCCTGGCTGCAGTAAACGATCAACAGCATCAACACACTCACCTGTTCAAGTTTTCAAATCGTTCACGCCAATTCTCTGCTCTCTTAAGTTCTCCAGTTTCTTCGTTGACCAGATGTATTCCATAAAATCCCAGCATGAGCTTGTAAGCACGGATAAACCTGTCCATAACTTCCTTGGACTTCCTAAAGGCCTGAAAACAAGACACAGCAATTAGCAGATGGTGCAAGTCCCTAATTACCTGCACCTGTTTAAGTGGCACCTGAATTATAAACAAAGATTGATTTTATCACTAAGCATTTCACTTGCTGACACAAGAGGCAAACGCTTCACCATGAGCACTGTGCACACTAAAAACCCAAGGAAACAATGGAAAAAACCACCAGACTTCAAATACCATGTATTTAGGGTAAATCCTAACATCCTTCAGATCTCCAAAAAAAGAGAGACCAAAGCTTTAAATAAATACCTGGATTTCTTGACAGGTGAGTGGCCTGGCACGCCAGTTCATCCCGTGTTCACGTAAAGGGAACAGCCTGAAAGGAAAGAAATTTTCAGGCCAGATGAGCAAAGATGACATCCAACCCAGGGTACCCAACTTGTTAAAACTGAAAAAAGATTCCAGAACTTGTGATATCACAGGCATCACTTGGGGAACTCCCATCCTTATGGACACAGAAGTAGTTTTCTAGTAAATCCCTTCCATAAAAGCACTGTCTACACCAATAACAAAAAACTTTGTTTATGTGGATCTTTCTCCTTGCCCTAACTTTGTGCTCCAAGACCACGAATGACTGAGAGATCTCTTGCCACAGCTGCACTGGAAACCTGTGTTTTCAGGAGTTCCAGTGCATTGCTTCCCGAGGAATACAACTCAATTAACTGAAGTAATTCTGGGCCTTGTGTGAAGCTGAAATCAGGAGCACAGATCCACCTGACACTTCAAAGAGGCACAACTAGAGAGAGGCACTGTGTTCATGCAGACAATTTACCACTGTATGTAAGAATGGTTTTCTTCCAGCATTTCATACTTGTCCCACCAAGATGAAAGCAGAGTTTCAATAAACACACCTGCAAGGAAAAGGAAAAGGTCAGGCAAGAAATGACACCAAATTGAAGTTAGCCAGTCACTCTACATGGCTCACTACCCAGACCCAGATATTTACACACAGGCATTAGCTAATGTTGACAGGACAACCAGCCAGAAAAAAAAATCTTACTTTTCTACCACCAGAGTATTAAAGAAAATACAGCAGGAACATTTTAAAATGGTCACTCTTGGTGGGTTTTTGTTTGGCTTGGGTGGTGGTTTTGGTTGGTTGGTTTTTTATTAATTGTCTCACATGGATGAAACTACTCTCTCATCAATTCAACCAGCTGCAGCAGATGGCATCAAACAGCCACCACACAAGGTACTCACCGTGGGGCACAAAAGCAATCTCATTTTTATAAAAGCTTAAGTTCCACATCTCTTCTTCCTCCTCATTTTCTGGTTCTTTCAAATCCTGGAGATGAGAACAAGAAATGAACAAGCAGCAACCTTTTAAAAAGCAGTAATCACTCCAACACTTCTCCTTGCTTTCCCTCACATTTCCTACATATTTCAAGCTAAATCCTCGAAATGTGCTTTGGGAAGTAGCAGCTTGTTTCTGATGCACCCACACACACACATCATCCCTTCCCCCTCACAGATGAACCCTTTGAAGGTGCTGAGCCTGTAAATGCAAAGGCAAAAGGATGCTCCCAAATCTAGGAAATGTTCCTGAAGGTAGAAGTGATGAGGAGGAGCCCCAGGAGCACATACTGGGTAATGGTTTCTGTATCTCTGCAGGTCTCTCGCCGCAGTCCAGTTGCGCCTCCCACTGCACTGGAGAGAAGAGACAGAGCAGAGACTCAGAATAAAATCACATTCTGTAAAATAAACAATGTCTTGACTGAATTCAACACCTCCCACAGGTTCCCCTGCATGTGCCCTGCACTCCCAGCACCCCCAAAACCAGCCAGATTGGTGCTGTAGTCATGTCTCTGCATTCCTGAAGACAAATTTAAACCAAGAGAAGTTAACACCATCTCCTGTAACAAAAACACTTCTTTTTCCTTCTCATCTTATTAATCAAGGTTTTTATGTTTTCTGTCTATCTTTTATCCCAGCTGGGTTTACCAATGAAAATGATCGGAACAAGCTCCCAAATATGAAGATCCCAAATACGAAAATTTCATTGTTTTTCTTTACCTCAGAGGTTTTAAACCAAGACATGTCTCTGAGCTGCTACAAACCCTAGTGGAGACAGAGGCTAGACTTTAAAGTGGTAGAATTTAGGATGCAGAAATATCCCTTGAATTCAAGATTCTCACTCCCTGTAGACATTACTGAAAAAAAAGTTCTCTCCATTTTTGCTTTATGCTCAAGATCAGCCCTGCTGACTCAGACAGTGGACAGCAACAGAGCCACATCATCACATGAGATATTTATTTTATTGGACTTTTCTTCCAATCATAATCTTCATTATCACCCATCTTTCCATGTAACCAAACCTTATGTCAAGCCTACCTGAAAACTCCCCCAAGACAGCAGTGAGGAATTTGAGCCTTGATCCTGCAAATAAAAAGCATTTAGTTGGAACATTTTGAAACCAATCTTCACTAAGAAAATAAAAAATAGATACAAAATGAGAATACCCACAGCAGTGACTCACACGATCCCTATTAGTTGCCAAGTGACAGATTTACCAGGTTACAGCTGAATTCACTGTATTTTATGCATAATTCAAATTGCTACAGAGAAAAACCTATGGTGCCATATGACTAGGCACCAGGTTCTCATCACAGATGTGCTAGATTCATTCCAAGTGTCACATTTAGACAGAATTCACAAAGAACAGCTTCATTTCCTCCTCTGAACTTCATGGAAATAGAAGTTGTAAGTATGACTTAGCTTAAAGTGCATTTTAACTGAATTATATACATTTTTATTTATACATTTGATTACCTTAATGATTAGAGATTTTGTTACACTTCACAAGCAATACAGACAGGTTTAATCTTGCTGAGTGCTGAACCATCTTATCCCAAACCATGACAGCATTTTACAGCATTCTATCAATTGAGAACCACCAAAAGGAACAAGACTGCTCATGAAAAAATGGCACCCAAAGCACAGCACAGCCAGAAGGTTCAATGCCAGCTCACAGAGAGAACAGGGAAGTTGGGAAATGGGGGTAAGATATGCAGAATCTTGCAAAATAAGCATTGGAAGAAATTTAGAAGACATAAGCCGCAAAAACTCCAAGTTATTTCATAACCTCATTTGATATTTCTTATCACGTGCACAGAGAAAAATAAAACCACTTTCTAACAAACACTGATCACTGATTCATTAATTATTAAGGCAGGAACTGGTCTACATTTGTAGCACCTTGCTGGTATGAAGTCATCCATTCAGCTGCCCTGATGACAGTTATGTGGCATTAATGACAATTTTGTTCCCCATTACAAAATAACTGATTCCCAGAAATTCTTTACATTTAAGGTTCTAAAATAACATCCTTGAACACAGCCAGGTGGGACAGGAGTACAGCAGACTGGGTTCCACTTAGGAAAAGAACTGGTTTGCTAAAGAGTCAGTGCAGATACGGAGACAGATGCAATGCCATGGTGTAAGGGGCTGCAAGGCTCATCCAGAAAGAAGCTAGATCCAGGGAAAAGGCAGTCTGGAGCACAGCAATCAGGAGAACAAGATGGGGAAGCAAAGAGAGCAAACCGCAGCTTTGCTCCTCCAAGTAGGTGTTGTCTCTGGGTCTCCACAAACTTCCAACTTAAGGCCTTTCTTTCCAGGTAAGACACAAAAACTAAACAGTGAGGCTGAAACTTCCCTGTAGAAATCAAACACCTTTTTGCCTCACAACAAAACTCAGTGGGTTTCACCCTCCAAACCTGCATTACACCAGGCAGAACATGCACTGCTGCAGGAAGAGTGAGGGAAGCAGAGAACACAGCCAGGAGAGGGTGACACAAACAGGATCTGGCTGAGAAATCAGCTGGAAATCCGCTGTAACCAGAAGGAATGTGGATTGTGAACAAGGCACAGGAATGAGAAAGATGGTAAGAGTCCAGAAGAGCAATTGAAATCTTTTGTTGATGGAGATTCAGAAAAAGGCAGGACCATGGGGTTTGTTACTGAAACACCTGAACATGAACTCTAGGTGTTACAGCAACCTCAGAGGGAACTTTTTAAAATGAACACAACCCCCAAAGTTTTCAAAACTCTCTCGTGGAAGCTGAAGGCACTGAAATGCAAAAGAGCTGGAAAGACACACCTGCAGGAACTAGGCCATGAACACTCTCAGAGACACAAGTGAAATGCAAAGACCAAAGCAGAATTTGAAGTTTGTTTTGAAAGTGCATAGTGAAAATAACAATAAAAAACTCTAACCTCAGTACTAAAGAAAGACATTAGACGCTTCAGGTGTAAAGAAAACCATCCAGGCTGAGGGGAGAAGAATGAGAATTAGTATAAAATAAGCAGAAGTAGGAACAAGTTTGGGAAATTGATCCATGGCTTTGACAGGCTGCAAAGGCGTAAATGGGCAGCAGAAGATTTACTGCTTCTTTGTGCACTCATTCTCAGTGCCCTTACAAATTTTCAGGCACTGTCAGACAGAGGTGACTACACATTCATCACTGAAGGAAGAGCTCCTCTTTAAAAATGCAGAACAATATTCCAGGGGCTGTAAGTCTCAGGGACAACAACATCCTCCTTTGTAAGGCAAAGCTGGGAAAGTCCATTCACTGGGTGAAAAAATGGTCCTTGCTTTTACAGTTGTCACAATCCAGAGCTGCTCTAAGAAAAAAAAAAAAAAAAAGAACCTCAAGAACAAACACATTCAAACAGAATAATGGGAACGTTCTGGAGTTATCAAAGCTTGTGAACTCCAGCCATGTACAAAACAAAGTTGATAGGGTGCCCTCAAACAGCACAAAACACTTCAAAGGAATTCACTGCCTCTTCCCTTCAGAATTACAACTATTCCGCCCAAAACACCTTTGGCCTTTCCCAGATCTATGCGCACAGAGAATTTATTCTTCCTTCAAGAGTGGTTATTTCTATATTTTAATGCTTATTAAGCAAAAAAGAAAGCTTAGTATTAAACTCCTTTAAAACTATATTCATTAGAAAACTTTATTTTAAAAATAAGCATGAATAGCTGAAATGAAGCTTGAAGCGAAGGACTGGTTTCCCTTTCCCAGAAAGGGGAGGAG
Organism: Corvus moneduloides; assembly: GCF_009650955.1. Taxonomy (NCBI): domain Eukaryota; kingdom Metazoa; phylum Chordata; class Aves; order Passeriformes; family Corvidae; genus Corvus; species Corvus moneduloides. The sequence goes on from NC_045492.1 coordinate 9,717,826, forward strand.
TTAAAGGACTGTAGTGTGTTTTGCCTGACATAGGAACTACTGAAAAGGAAAAAGTTGCATTTACCAAAGCAGTGCTGGAGAAGAAATTACTGGCACCCAATGGCAAACTGAAAAACGCTGATGCTAAGAACAGGAACCTCAGATAAGACTAACTAATTCCTTTTATTTCAAATAAACAGTATTTTAAGGCCCCAGACACAAGTGCTCATGTTTTGCAGCACCTTGCTCAAAACTGCACACATACCTCTAGTTTTCAAAACACAGCATTTTTTGGTTTTCAAAGTTGCTCTACACACGCTCCCTGAGAAATTAAACATGTCTAAGACACATAAAGAGTTACAGCTCATTTTAAAAACTGAGCAGATGTTATGTAATGGCTTTTTATTGATGACACAGAAGAGTCTAGGGAAGGCCACCATACAAAGCTGAGGATACCAACCACAAACTTAAAAGCAAGAACATCAATGCCATAATGTCAAATCCAGCGGCCATCAGCAGCGGTGAACAGGCAGGTGCCACACACAAAGCAGACCTGTATTTATGGGATAAAGTACCCACATCATAGGGAACCGTGCGGAAGAACGTATTAAAACCCAGCTCATGGCAGTGCAATGGATCTTGAGGAGTCACTAAGTGACAGCATCTCTCTGCCCCCCTCCTCCAGGGGGATTTGCTTCCTCAGAGGACAAATTCTGTGCTGAGGATGCCCCCGAGGGCCGCGGTGCCTCCCCCGGCCCCGAGCTCGCCGTTCCGCTCCCGGGCAGCGGCTGTGCCCGGGAGACCAGGGAAGGAAGGGTCGGGAAGGGGCTCCGGCTGCGGGGCCCGGCCAGAAAGGTCTGGAAGGGGTCCCGTCACGCCGTCCCGCCCGCAGGCTCCGCTCTGTCCCCGTGCCCCCCACACGCACCTGGCTGTGCCGGCAGCCCCCCGCCCGGCCCTGCCCCGGCTGCTCCCCCGCATTCTCCGGCTCCTCCGCCGCCGCTCCCTCCGGCTCGCCGCCGCCATCCTCCTCGTCGTCCTCCTCCCCCTCCCAGGTGGAGTCGTACGTCCAGAGGTTCGCCTCGTCCTCCGCCTCGTCCTCCTCCGCCCTGGAGGTGAACCAGGCCGCCATGGGGCGCGGCGGGGAAGGGGAACGGAAAGGGAAAGCGAAAGGGACGTGGATGTGGCGGCGGGACTACCCGCCCGCCCGCGCGCACAAAGCCCGGGCACGTGTGGGGGGGAACGGGGGACGGAAGCGCGAGCACGCCCCGCCCCCTTCCTGCGGCGCCGCGCCCCATTGGCTGCCGCCCGCGCGGCCCCTGCGCCCGCCCGCACCGCTCCTGCGGCACCGGGAGCGCCCCCGGTCCCGGCCCCGCTCGCACTCCCCGGGCAGAGCGGGAGGGAACGGCGCTCTCCAGCCAAAGGAATAAAACAACAGCGTCCCAAAGAGCCAAGGGCGGCAATGAGCGGCTGCGCTGGGGTCTGCTAAAGCATTTACATTTGCCGATACTCAACTTCACATCCGAACAATTCCTAAAAAGTCTGCGTTGCGGGAGTGACCGCGAAATCCCCAAGTGGGCTTTCCTTGCTACGAGGTTGGTGCTGAGTGGTTGCACCAGTACACGCTATTGTCGACATATTTTTACTTTAAGCTACAAAAACATTTCATTAGTACAGCAAAAGTTTTTGAATGAAACCCCATGGATGAGGAGGATTTGCCCACAGGGATGTGAGACTTGAGAATTAAAAAATCTGCACTTTACGGCCAAAATCTATGTAGGTCATGACAAAGTAACCAGCACTGTAATGCTAAATTACTTTCAAAATAAGTTGGGCCAGATTTTAATCAAGTCACACAACAACTGCCATTTAGTAAAATAAAAACAAGTCAAATTTATTCTTTGTATAAAGCAAGAGAAGCAAATTAGGCAGACAAGAACTTGGCTGTGTACCTAGAATAAAGCAAAAACTAGAAGACTCCTAGTGCCTCACCATGAAGGCAACACTGCGAGATCAAGAAGTAACTCTTCTTTTTATTAACTGATAGTTAATATAGTGAAACAAATTCAGTACCATTTCAACCTGCTTCATTCACCATTCAACAAGTGTTTGTTGACTGCGATCCATCTTTTGACAACACAAAAATAGTAACTTCATCAAATCTCAATGTTCTAGCATATAAAAGATAAGCATTACAATGTCAGCAAGATTCTTCAGTTGTAGAACAACACAAACATTTTGGAAAACCAATTCCATTCACATCTACTAAAACTGCTTTAAAAAAATAAATAATTAAGTACAAACCCCATTATATACTACTGTATTACAAATGGACGAAGCAACACCTCCACTTGCATGCACAGCTCAGCTGATCCCTTACAAAACCATGTGTCATCACCAGATATTTTATTTAGGACATTTATTAATTATTTTAGTTAGGGGCATTATAATTTTCACTTTACTGATGGTTGTAAAATGTTATGTCAAAAAGGGTGAAACGAGGTCCTCCAGCAAAGAGAGCGAAAGAATACTTCAAATGCAGTAGTTACCTGCATTTAGAATTTTAGTTTTACTGAACCAAAAAATTGAGACATTTGATACAAATGGAAGGGAAATGGCGAAACATTACCCACAAATGGTCTGTAATACTCACAGACAGCAAAGGCAGAAAAAGCAACCCCACATTTACAGAAATCACCTCTGCTTTTGAAGGTCTGAGGCCCTGTGCCCCACTGGGCACTCGTTCTACGAGCTGTGCTGACACAGAGTGTGTTGCTGGTTTGAAATGCAGCCCTGGCACTGTCACACCCACCCTCCCCAGTGCCAGCTTTGTCCCCTTGCCCCAGGAAGGTGGTTCCTTGCTGTTGCTCAGAAAACACCTCAGGAGAGACAAAGCCAATGTGCAGATTCCTCAAATACTGGCTCAGATATCTTTTACTTCCTCCAAAAGTTTATGTAGCAACTGTGCTGCTCCTTGTTTTTCCTGCTCCCTCCTCCCATCCCAGAGTTTTTCACTGCTCCTCCTCAGCTCTACGTCCTGCGTCGTTTGGCGGCGCTGGGACTAGAGGGGTTGCTGTTGGCATTTAGAACCTTCTCGGTGACTCTGTTGCGCTTCCTCTTATCAGACCCTTCTTTGGATCCAGGATCTGATGAAGTTTTCTCTTTCTCTTTGCTGCTTGGCTTTTCAGTTGTTTTTCCTAAACTTCCAGAGGGTGCAAAAACTGAAATAGGATCAAAGTAATGATTCCAGATCAGAGTCATACACATAGGCAAACAATAGTGATATCAAACTTCTTTATATTCCATAAAACTTCTCAAAACAATCAACTCTCAACATCCTTGTCCACCATTTAAGTCTTACTTTCAGTTCTAAAGGAAAAATCTCTGAAAAAGGCACATCTTGCTTTTATTATTTGCTTTAAAGACAGGCATGTATTTTGACAGGCTAAAAATCAAACTCATTAAGTGGAAGTAAACAGCACTTAATATTAAAATACTTAAAAGGAACATTTACACAAACATAGGACCAATCTATGAAATATATAATCAGCAGCAATCATTACATTTGGTATCATAGATAGATTTTAAAACTGAACACCCAAAATGTGAAATTTAATATATTTTAAAATACATTTTAGATCTTTTATTACAATCTTTAAACACCACTTATTCAGTGATATAAATATGATGAAATTATATTGTTAGCAGTTGGCTTGGTCTGGTAAGATAAACAGCAGGATCTCTACTGTTCACATTTGACTTGTTCTACAGCAAAGTGTTAGAAAAACAAGCCTTTTATTTAAAAGCAGCACGATAATGAGAATAAAATAAAATAAACACTCTGCCCACCTTCCCACTTCAGCACGCAATTTTACAATCTTTTTTGATTTATAGGCCCTATTTCCCCCATGACTACAAAGTTCCCAACACGGCATTTAAGTTCAATAAAATGAGACTCAGCTTTCTTCCAGAGATCCTCAGATTCCTTCAGACTCCCAGGGTTTTTTCAAATACATATTAAAGCAAAAAATCTCCAAAGCTATACAACTTTGCACAGATGAATTAGGAGCAAAGAAGAAATCTTCTCGATAAGCAGCTGCTTACTCTGTGCACTCTAAATTAGTCAAGTTCTTAGCATGAGCACAGGCTAAGTCTGAGTACAAATCACAAAGTACACTGCATTTGGATTTACATTTTAACATTAATTTCTCAATTACAGTTGGTTTTTAATCTCGTATTACACAGTAGAGAGTTACAAAATTACCTTCTTCAGGACCTGCATGCGTTTCCATCTCTTCTTTTAAAATTTCCTCTTTCACTTCTTCTTCCATCATTACTTTTCCTACAGAAAGGATTGTTATTAATGGTTAGGCGGTTTTAGGGAGAGTTTTGTTTAAGATTCTGAGATGAGATTAAAGCAACCAAGAATCAGCGACTACAGTCACATCTCACCTTCTCTCACTTCTTGAATCATTTCGTCAGGAAGAGCAAAATTCTTCTCTATATTAGGGAATGGAAGAATCTCAGATTCATGCTTAGAAAGAAAAGAAGGATCTCTGTGAGTGACTGGTAAAGACTTTAATTTGAATTTTGACAGACATTCTTAAGTTCTATTTTACATGCCATTAGGAGCTAAATAATTCTTAACAAGACACTTCAGAAGTTAGAGAAGCAGGAGGCTTCTGGTATCAAACTGATTACTAAGGTCAGGATAGCTGAGATCACAACTCATGGTCATTTGAGATCATTTTTGGAATCCAAACATAGCAAATTCTTATGTAAACACACTACAACTTTCTCATTTGACACTTATATAAGTATCTAAACATTTTCTGGATCAGCATTTAGGCAACTTTAATAAACAAAGTCAGAACATGGTATCAAAAAAACCCCAAAAACCCTCACAAGCCACTGCAGGTTTTATTGTCTCCTACCTAATCTACTTTTACTCAGGGAAAACTCCATCAACTCACTGGAATGACACCTAATTCTAAGTATCATGGAAGGTACAACAGGCCCAGTGATTTTGGCCTGTCAAACTTCTGAACTCAATGAAACCACGTGGCAGTACCGACCCTTTATACTCACAAGAGCCTGCATATCATACATGGTGCTCAGATGGTCCCAGATCACTTTAGATGAGATCTGCCGTCCGATATTCTGGCTGAATTTATCCCGGATACAAATCATGTGGAAATGGCGATTCACACCTGGGGGAAGAACCCAGTGCAATTAATGTTGCTAACAGTGTTATTTATGACATTTAGAGATATACGTAAGCTTATTTACTTATGAATTAAAAAAGCCATGTTGTTACAAAGAACACGTACATTATAGGAGAGACGGCTGGCAGCTGGGCAGGCTGATTTTTCACCTTACACTGCAGGTGCTATTCTCTGGGGAGCTGAGGGTGCCCCTGTGGGTAATTCTGACACACAGAGCTTTTAGAGAGGCTGTGTGAGAAACAACTGGAGGAAAGTATTAGGAGTGCTGTGTCCAGTTCTGCGCTCTTGAGTACAAGAGAGACACGGAGCTCCTGGTACGGGTCCACCAAGGGCAACAGAGATGAAGGAACCTGAACATCTCTCTGACAACGAAAAACTGAGGGAGCTGGGCCTGTTCAATCCCCAGAAGGGATGTCTAAGAGGGGACCTCAGCAACGTTTATAAATATCTAAAGGGGAGTACCAAGAGGATGGATCCAGACTCTGCTCGGCGGTGCAGAGCAATAGGACATAAAGCAATGGGCAGAAACTGATGCACAGGAAGCGCCACCTAAATACGAGGAAGAACTTCTTTACGGCGGGCACTGCCCAGAGAGACTGCGGAGCCTCCCTCACTGGAGATATTCCAGAACGGTCGCGACACAATCCCGTGCCAAGTGCTCCGGGACGACCCTGCCTAAGCAGACGAGCCCCTGTAGTCCCTGCAGCCTGACCCGCTCTGTGATGCTGGGGAAGCGCAGGGCAGGCGGTCACACGGCGGCTCAGCGGCCCGGCCGGGCCCGGCGCCCCCTCCCACAGGCCCCGCCGCAGCCCCGCGGCCCCGGGCCGGCTGCAGGGCGGCCGCTGAGGCCGCTGGAGCCGCTCGGGAGCTCCCGCCCGGCCCCCGCTCCCCGGCCCGGCCCCCGCCGCTCCCGGAGGCCGCGGCCCGCGCTCACCTACGGGTTTGTGGCCCAGCATGGCGTGGAATAGGCAGACCTCCACCTCCGGGCTCCACACCACCGCCGCCTCCTCCGCCGGCGCGCCGGGCTCCGGGCCGGCCGCCGCCGCCGCGGCTGCAACAGCGGCAGCGACCGCCGCGGCCGCCCCAGGCCCGGCCGCGGGCAGCGGCGGCTTCTCCACGGCGGCGGCCGAGCCGCCCTCCGCCTCGCTCATCCCCGCCGCGCCGCGCCCGCAGCGGCTCCTGCCGGCCGGGAGCCGGGCACAACTGCGCTGGGGCCGGGGCTGGGGCGGGGGAGCCTCGGGGGGGCCCCTCAGGTTCGGGGGATTCCTCTGGACGGGGCCGCCCCGCGCTGGCAGCGCCGGAGGCGGGAGCTGAGCACCGGCACCCAGCCCTGAGGGACGGGGCGAGGCCGCGGCACTGCCCGTGAAGAGCCTCGTGGACTTCTGGGAAGAGCGTTATGGACCACTGGAAGTGGCTTCGGAACCTCTGGGGAAAATTATGGGCCTCTGGGTGTTCCTTATGGGCCTCTGGGAACAGCTTTTTGGGCCTGGGGGAAAAGGACCACTGTCATGTTTCAGGGTCTCTTAGGCGAGTTGTGGAGGCAGCACAACGCTGCCATCCCAGTGGGCTCCGTAGGGCTCTCTGGATTCTGAGATCCCTGGGACTGGGTGCCGGCACTGGGGAGTCACAGTGGGGGCTCAGGGCAGGACCTGCTGCCCAGGAAGCCTCGGCCACCCTAGTGCTCACCCTCTTAGTCTGGGAAGTGTTGGCCAGTCCAGTGTTTGCCCTCAGGACCCATCCTCATCCAGCCCAAGGAGCTGCCACAGTGGGAAGTTGTGCTGGGAAAAGTCCCGGGCACTGCAAATCTGTTGGGGTCCCTCCCCCGCCGTGTAGCCCTGGGAGAGGGGCCCTGAGGGCACAGACACGGGGCTTCCCTGCCCCTGCTCAGCCTCGTTCCCATTGGTTGGTTTGTGTTCCCTGCGCGGGCAGAAGGACCCTTGGTCCCGTGACTGGAACAGTTCCTCGGCAGAGCTCCGGCCATGTGGCTGGAGAAATAAACACCTCTGAAACATCTAGCAAGAATCTGTCTGTCCATATATATTTCCTTTCCACGGGACTCCTGGTTTGATATATGCGTGTTGCAGGATCCCCACTGCAACAAATGGTAGAGAATTGTGAGCAGAACGATCCCCGATCCCTAAGCGACTGATTTGTGTGAGTAAACCCTGGAAACTTTGGATTCCTCTTCTTGGTTTTGCTTTGCTATTCCATATCTAAACTATGGAGGAACAGTGGGAAGACTCTTGGCTCTCCGAGCCGCATATGGACATTTATCTTAAACTTAAAACGATTCTTGGACAATGATTTGTAAATTTTAGCTTGATTCAAGCTCAGAAAGAACTGAAACACTTCCTGGCATGGTTGTTTAAGAACTTTTTCTATGTTTCTTGGGATTTAATTCTTACCAAGGGCTTTTGGAAAACCGTTTGGACACAGTTAATATTTGAGTCAAAATATATGCCGATGGAAGAATATTTTCGTGAATATTATTTAGTTACCGAGACTGTTGAGCAATGTCAGCTGTGTCTTGGCGAAGGGAAGCCTGGCGCAGGGACCGTGCGGCCCAGGCCACGTGCACCGAGCGCTCTGCGAGCAGCAGCGAGGCAGTTCCCGCGTGCGGGCGGAGCCACGCGAGCCGCAGTGTCGGCAGCGGAGCGAGGAGCGGCGGGACCCGGCGGTGCCCGCCCGGCCCTGCGCAGCGCGTGGTGGAGCGAGCCCCGTGAACGCCCGACCGAGAGAGGCGGCGCGCGGGCGGCGGTGGAGCGGAGCCGCGCCCAGCCGAAACGCGCGCTGGAGCAGGGCGCGGGGGAGTCGTCGCTCGGGGGCCCGGCCGAGACGTGGGTGCAGCGCCCGGCAGTGGCAGCGAAGCTGCGACCAGAGGAGGCGACGCGCGGAGAACTGAGCGGCGCGGCCCGGCCCGGCCCGCGCAGCCCCGAACGCGACCCCGGGAAGAGCGCGCAGGCACCAGCAGCCCCGACAATTCCAACACGGGAGCGACCAAAGGAGAGAGCAAAGACGCAGCGAGACAGAAAACAGCAGCCACTCGGAAAAAGGAAAAGATCATAGTAACTAAGATCTTAGGGATAGTAAAATGGTATAATGTTAAGCAAAATTATGGTTTTATAACAAGGTGTGACAACCAGCAAGACATATTCGTGCATAGAACTGCTATTAAAAAGAATAACCCTGAAAAATACATCCCAAGCTTGGGAGATGGAGAGGTGGTGCAATTCAAAATTATACGAGGTAGAAAAGGGTTACAAGCATCGCAGGTCACTGGGCCTGATGGTGTTCCTGTAAAAGGCAGTATATATGCAAAAAATCGTAGTCATGTTAGACAGTATCTCCATTGTAAGTCCCCCCTACAGTCTCCCTTTCCTAATCCCACCTTTCCCTTTTACCCTATGTCCTATTACCCCCAGTGTATTCCCAATCCGTTTTTTCATCCATGGTTTCCCTCACAAAACCATGCTTTTGCCAATTGTTTCCCCAAAAATCCCTTTCCAGTGCCGAGTGGGGGATGAAAAGGGGGAGGGAAGAAGTTAAACCCTCTCCTGCCTCAGTTTCCCCACAAAGCATGCTCAGAGAGTTCTGTCTCCCTTCTGTCAGCCCTAAGATGTTCCACAGAATCTGTTTGGACATTTAAAGACTCAGGAGGGTGACTTGTTTTGTTTTGAAACTGTTCTTGTTATGTTTATCCAGTTGTTTTCATTCTCCTTTTATTAAAATAAAACGGGTGAGGTGTTGGGGTCCCTCCCCTGCCATGTAGCCCTGGGAGAGGGGCCCTGAGGGCACAGACACGGGGCTTCCCTGCCCCTGCTCAGCCTCGTTCCCATTGGTTGGTTTGTGTTCCCTGCGCGGGCAGAAGGACCCTTGGTCCCGTGACTGGAACAGTTCCTGGGCAGAGCCCCGGCCATGCGGCTGGAGAAATAAACATCTCTGAAACATCTAGCAAGAATCTGTCTGTCCATATATATTTCCTTTCCACGGGACTCCTGGTTTGATATATGCGTGTTGCAGGATCCCCACTGCAACACAAATCCCCCCAGATTCCTCCTCCTTGGATCATTTTATATCAAATATCAACCTGGCATGGATGCTTAACAAATAACCGTGCCTGGCTTGGTTACAAAATGCAGAACCCACCAGCTTTGCCCATCATTTAAAATGTAAAAAAAAAAAAAAAGTTTGGGAAGACGGAGAATGTATCATTCCCTCCGAGATTAGGGGTTTTTGCCTTGTTAGGTATAATTAGACACACAGGCATGAAATGGGACTGCGGTTGCTTAGGTGATAGGGTTTTCCAATTGCTCATTCCTCATTGAAGATTTAATCCGTTTTGTGACATTAAAAGTGTTTCAACAGCAAATAATGATCACATCATATGCAAGGAATGAGTGTTCTGAGTGAATAATAAAGCAGTGGGGGAAAACACAAGCAGAGACATTATTTTAATGCAAATTATCCACATAATAAAAAGCAGGAAGGGAAAGATACAATTTTCTGAAATTGAACTTCCTGTACCTGTTGATACCCAAAGAGCTGACTCGTGTCATTGTTTTGGCCTTGATGTAATTTATACCCCAAACAGGTTAATCTAACATTACATAAACATTTGAAATGAGTGAAACCCAAAACCTCATGTGTGAAGCCTTGGGAAGGTTGGTAGTGTGAGTTCTGGACACGAATCCCGTTTTTCCAGTGGGGTTCAGTCTGGCCTCTTGGAATGGAAAGGATTCTGTGACCCCAGTCTGGCTTAGATGCTGTGGAAGTTCTCCAGGAATAGCTTCCTCTGAGAGCTCCAGAGTGACAAGAGATCTTGCTGGAACGACTTCTCCGCATCAAGACTACAGGAATCTCCAGAAATTTCCCTTCTGCCTGCTGTCACCATTGTACCTGTGTCCTGCTTGTGCTGGACCTGCCTTCACACAGCCCAGGCTCCACACTGATTTCCTCGTTTTGAGCCAAAATTACCTATCGACAGGATTTTACCAATCTCAAACTCAAGTCCTCATGTTTTTGGAGATAAACCCAGGCCTCTTTAACCTTTCAGTGTTTATTTGATCTATGCTGCTACCTAGTCCTCAGCTGCTACTGAGAGAAAGGGTTATGATTTCCTGTGATGGCTGCACAGCAGGAGGAAATGAGTTCCTGATCAACTAAATCCCTGTTTTCATACATGTTTCTAGGCATAGAAAAATGAAGGGAGAAAGAAAAGCAAATAAATTTCAGAGTATAAAAATTGCTCCCCTGTAGAATAGTTTTCAAAGTTTTGCAGGAATAACTTATTTTTAAGCCTGTGTGAGACACTGAGTTTCAGCACTCTGATCTGTCACATTATGCTCCTACTTAAAGACATCAAGAGGGAATAACTGTGTCAACTCAGACAGCAATTTTTATGTCACTAAGTTCTGACGGCTAAAAAAAGTAACATGTGAAACAGAATGTGAAGAAACCTATGGCTACCTCAGAAAATACAATAGCATCTGAGAAGAATTCAATTCAGTAGAATAATATTAATTCAACAGGATCAGTGTGTGCATAAACGGACTGCTATTTTGTTTCAATCACAAATAATTACATTTCCCTGTGTCTAAATTCCCTTGTCATGTTCAATGCCTCTAGGAAACATATGGGAGCCTATAATAATGCCATGTACAGCCTCCACCTGGATTTTGACCAGAGTTTAATTTTTCCCTCATTAAATTTTTCTGGGGTTTTTTTTTGTTTTTTGTTTTTTTTCAGTCACTGAACAGATTTTTCAGAAAAAATTACAGTTCTCTCGTTCAACTTTAAATCCTACTTTCGGGTTTAAGCAGATATGAGCCATGGAAGATGTGCATGATTTTATTCCTTTCTTTTTCTTCCCACTCTTTAGGCTGATTTCAGCCTTAAAAACCAGGCTGGCTGTTGTGTCACCTAAGGGTGCTGAGCCCTTGGCTGGATCAGTGGTTCCCCCCCAGAAGATGATCAGTAATTTCCTAAGACTTTGCAACAACTGAGAAATCCGCCTGGCATTTGGCATTCTCCCTAGAAGCGTTGGATTTCTGGGATAAGCAATATGGCTACAACTATTTCTGTCATTATTTTAGAACACCATGTGCTAGTGCCCTTAACAAAGCAAAAATTTCATTCCAAATCCTGTAATTTTTGGTGTGCCTCATGAACATTTGCAAAAGAGTGTCGTCTGCCTGCTTTTGCATTAAACCCAGTCATTTAACCTTTTCTAGGATATAGATTCTATATCCTGGATATAGAATCTAACAGGATTTTTCTTCCATAGGTAAGAAGTACAGGCAGAAGTACATTTTTCTGGAGCCTCTTCCTGCACCAAATTACTCTCAGATCCATAAATCCTCCTACAAAATAAGCAATCTCAGTGCCTTGGAACATTTCAGTATTTCTGAATAAAATATCCTTTGTGACTTATGAGGACCTCCTGAAGAGAAGAGTTCTGATGTGATTTGTAAGCTTTAGCTGTACTTTGAAAATCCATTTTTTTTCAGTGTGAAATCTGTGGGAAGTTTTGCTTTAACAGAACTACCCAGGGAATTGTCCAAAACTTGGAGCTTGATCATTTTGCATATCTTTTAATGAATCGGTGGAGATAGTTTGATGAGATAGTTTGATATGGAGATGGTTTTCTCCCTCTTAAACCTGTGAAGGAGGAAGAACCACAAAGATAAAGCTCTTTGTTGTTAGAGTCTTATCACACAGCCCTTTAGAGCAGCATTGCCTCTTCCTCTTCCAATTAATTACCTTTTTCCTTTGCTCAAAGGTATATTTGATTATATTAAACAAAAACATTGAATGGAAAATTCACTCTCAAGATCTGCCCTGCGTGGCTTCTTACAGGTGCAAAACAGGGAATTTAAATCAAAATAAGGGTGCAGCAGCAAGGCTGAGGGCAGCAGCTGTCAGGCAGGGGATCTGTTCTGTTTGCTCAGACATATGTTCTCAAACTGAACTTTTCCCTTGTGATCAGTTGTGCTCGTTCTCCCAGTGGAGAGAGGCTTCGTATTAGGTGGGCATCAGATGGCAAACCTTGGAAAAGTAGATGGAAACAGTGCAAATAATTATCTCTGAGTATGCACAGAGACGTTCATTACTGCTGCTGCTGTGCTTTAAAATATCCCAGGGCAGAGTGGGGATTGGAGAAGGAAAAGCCATCTTACTGATTTTTCAGTTTAATAAATCCATCATAGCCCAGGCTTACAGAGAGGCATAAAGATGGACCAGTGGATTTATAGTGAACAAGCTCAAGGTGAGCACAAGGATCAATTCCTGAATCCTTGGCTATCCCAAGTCGACATCAGAGCATGTTTTATTGAAGATGATTTTTACTGATAGTGCCTAAGTGTCAGCCAAACTAAAGTCCCATTAGCCCATCTGGGCAGCCCAGATCAGAAGGAATTCCCTTCCTTGACAGTTTCAGCATTGTGATCAGGGTTGCTCAGCTCATCCCTTTCTTCTCGGGGGCATTTAAAAAAATCTATTTTTCAACCTACAAATACTAGTTTGTAAAAAAACAAGGAGCCAGCATGAGCAGAAAGGATCTTCAGAAGGGAAGCAGGGAAGCACTAACCCTGCCTAGCTGACATTAGAACGACAGCCACACTCAGCTTTCACTGTGGCGGAGGGTGGCAGCAGATTTTCATGAAGCACATATGCTCCTTTAAGCACACACAGAACTACTCAGGGGTCTGGGAGATCCTTTTAAGGCCTTTTTTTTTTGGCATTTCATTCTTACTGAGGGCGTTCACAAGCACCTTTCAGCAGCATCATCCCTTAGGCTACAACATGTGGATGATGCTTAAGGTTGTTTCCTAGGATGGATCCTAAGCAGGGACAAAAGGGACAAACTGCAGCCACAGCCAGGCAGGCAATGCTGCTGGCACAGAAAACAGCACAGAAAGCTGTGGAAGGAACAGGTCAGCTTGAAATTTGGTTTGCAGTGATGATAAATCAGTAGAACCAGCCAGGCCTAAGCCAAGTAACTTGTCAAAGAATGTCTGAATTTGTCTAATTTGTAGAAATAGGTCTCTAGAGTCAGTGTGTCTCTGAAACAGGAGTCCACAGAGTGCTACTAACTGGACCTTTTTTTCTCAGTAGTCATGGAAATAAGTCCTGTCCCGTCTCCTGTGTCATTTTACAAACACTTCTGTTTTGATCTAAATTTTCATTTGATTTACAGAAGCAAAGCAGAGCTGTGTAATTCTGTCTTTCCTCAGGTACGAAGTGTATAATTACTGACAGTAAGGAATGCTTGATGAACCAACACACCTAATCCTGGAGCTTTATCTGTTTAATCAAATTCCTCACTGTCCATCACCTTGAGAAGAAATTGGATTCTCAGAATTCATCAGTATATTTGCAGTGGTTCCATTGGTAGAAGATGTTCTTAACCTGGGTCACTTTGCCTTCAACCAGGCAGATGCAGCCCTGGATGAGGAGCAACTTTGCCTGGAGTTGCCTGAAGTCTCTGAGTTTTGTCCTTCACCATTTTCAATGACTCCGCCACTATCTTTAATAACACTAAACCAGACTGACTGAAAAAAATGTTGTTTTATGCATAAGTGTGAATCAAAGGGGAAAAAATCCATTGATGTCAATGAAGGTAGAATTTCCTATAAAATGTATTCTGTTTTCTGTTTATTTGGTTGTTTAGGAGATACCTGTAAGAGGAGACAGGGGACTTGGTTATTGTTTTTCAGGCCTGGCACTCTTCCACTTTTTTTTTTTTTTTTCTGTAATTTACAGCACATATTGCAAAACCAGTTATTCCTTCTAAAACAACACAGACAAAAAAAACCCCAACCCAAACTGAAATAACTGTATCAGTAATTTAAAGTATTTGGGTTAGTTCTGAAGTGTTTCCATCTTCATAGCCAAAGAAATGTCAGTTTTTACCATGTGCATTCCTAGGGTGTTTAGGAGCAAAAAAAAACCCCTCCAGTAAATAAACAGGTTTAAAGAAAGGCTGTAGACAACACTGTCATGACTGACATCACTATATAAAAATATGCTAAAAAAAATCTATCTATATATCAATCTGTTCCTGTAAAAAGGCACAGATACAGCTAACTATATCACCAAGGTAGAATGTGCAATTGTTTTTGTTTTGATACACTTGGCCACTTCTGGTTTCTGATTCAGCAAGCAGAACTTTATTTCAATGCTTTGCTGCTTGTGTGGCAAAACTCAGGGGTTTTATAAACTGTAGTACGATGCTGTAATTTGATGTAAAACTAATGATGCCAATGAGCAATTGCTTAAGAAGTTTGGCAAATTATGTAGGATATCTTCATGAGAGACTTAATTGCATAAACCTGCCCAGTGGATCAGCAGTTCCCTGCTGCATCCAGAATTCTAATTACCACTTTCTGCACTGTTTCCTACTCAGAGCAGCTCCTCATTGCACTCTGGAGCTGCAGGAGTTTATAGTGGATTCACACAGGCTGACTTGCCCAATGTGTTCTCCTTTGCTAAGATCAAGGCCTGTCTTTAAATTACTGGTCCTGCTTTATCCCTTGTTTATTTTGCTCAGTAGCCTCTACACCAAAGTTGATATTTGAAGTTTGGAGCATTCACTCCAAGCTCCAACTTGAGATTCCTGCTGGAATGCAGCCTTTGCTGGGTCAGGTCTGTCAGCAAGGTTACATATATATCACAATCCCCACCTGAACACATATGTTCAAGTGTTCTGAGGACAGCTGTGATTCACAGACCTCTTTTTTTTCTCTGGAATGGAAGTAACTGAAAACTTGCACATTTAAATAGATTTTATCCCTTTGCATTTTTGGGATACTTTTCCCCCTTAGCATAATGGATAGCAGCCTTAACACTTCCCATTTCTTCAATTGCATCAATTGCTTTGAATAAGGATCTCATTTTCATATGACTCCTATAGACCTGATGGACCTAAATTCAATGAAAATTACATAAAATTGAAGAGAGCAAATGCATTGTAAGTGATGGCAGGGCAGCACTATTACTATCATCTACTTTGCATAATCATATTAGGGACAGAGGCTGGGAGCACATCCCACAGCTTTTCCCAGCAAGCTGTGGCTGGAAGCTTTTTGCAAAGAGACAGAGCTTCTCCTCCTATTCAGGATTTCTCAATTGCCTCAGCCATTCGTGCTGGTTTTATGCTCCTTGAGACAATATCAGAGGTAAAGTATTAAATTTAAGGCATTTTCTAAAAGGTAGGAAGGCCCCAATTTCTTTCATAGTAGATAATTCCACCATTTATCTGTGTGAGACACTTAGAAAGGAAGTATCTATTTGATTTTTTCATGTGTGTTTGGGGTCATACTTTTAAAAGCTCACAAATTCTGTCTTTACAGACTGGAACGGGGAGGTGAGGGATGAGGGGCTGATAGTGCACACAGTGCTTTGGATCCCACCTACACATCCTGGTGCTACTGACTCATCCTCTGCAGGATAATCAAGTGTTCCTTGCTGCTCTCCCATTCTTAAAACCACCTCTGATGAGATCTGAATTACTCACACTTTTACATTCCCCAGAGAAAAGGAAATGCTGATACAGAAGGTGCCAGTGTCTGTGGGGATCTTTCTCCTGCCTTTCACTTTTCATCAGCCCTTAGGAATGGGGGTAGAGAAGCAGCATTTGCTACAGATTTGCTCTTGGAGAGATAATTTAAGGATATCCAAGCAATGTCAGAGTTCTGTGATTCCTCAGCCTTTTCATGCCTGTTCTTTAGCACACTGGAGATGCTGCTGCGTCGTCAAAAGAAATTAATGGGGATAAAAATCTTCTTCGTTTTTTTTTTTTTTTCAATATCTTCCTTCACTAACAATTTTTCCCATTTGCCAAGGAGTCTTGTTCTGGCTGGATGGGACAGAGGCAAAGCTGACCCTTCTTTCACACAAAATCAGTACATTTGTTAACTGCTGTCCTCCTTCAGAGATTTTTTTTGTCAACTCCCATGTTTCTATGCGCTTTGTATTTTAGGGACTGAATATATGTGAAGGAAAATTTAATGTCTAATTTATATTTGCCAAACTTACTATACTTCAGAGCTAACTCCAAGTATTTCAGAACACAGCTCTTTTTCAAGCTTTCTTGGCTGCTATGAGATGCCAAAACCTTAAAAAATAGAAAGTTCTTTTTGCAGTAACTTCAGCGAGAATAAATGAGGCCCAAGGTTCACTAGCAGACCTGCAATAGGAGTTATTCAATCACATATATCTGACTTTCAAAAGCTTTCCTTTTTTAATCCACCATTAGGAGCAGATGATAGTTTGTTTGGAATCCAGGTACATCTTGCCATATAATAGAGTTCAATGGACTTTAAGAAAATAATAAGTAAAAAATATCTTTTCCCTTAGCAGTAGGAAATCTGGGGCTCAGGTGAACTATAATCTGTCTTATTAACATTGCACATCAGAATTCTGAATTGCTCCTGCAATGATAATAAAAATCTACAAGATTTAAAGGATGGCTTTATCCCCAGTGTTTCATTTCCCTACCTGGAAGCTATTATCTGAAGTGCCCTCTGCTTCTGGTGATGTTAAATATAATCACCACAGTTTTTCATTTGAATGACTAAATCTCCACTAGAAAGTATTTACAGCTGGGGTAAGTTTAGAACTTGCGTCTACCAATGTTTTGTTTGATGCTTTTATGGGGAGGGTTGTGCGACCTTACAAGAACCAGCTGACCTTGGTCAGGGGGCAAAATGCTCCAGCTCTGTTGAGTGGAAAAACCTTCCACCAAATCCAGTTTGACAACGTTGAGTTTCTCAGAAATTCCTTTTTGTAATGGCCTGTCTCACAATGTCTTTTTTCCCCTGATATTTTGGTCTGCCGTTCTCCCTTTTACTTCTTAATCTGAAGCCCAAATGCTCAGTAGCCCAAGTGGAAAAAGACCTAAAATAAGAGGTGGAAAAAATGTTTGTGGCAAATGTTTGTTTTGTTCACTGGCTCTGTTAAATGATGCCCTTTAAAATGGTCTCATAATTTTAGCGTTCCTTTGTTTTTGTTTTTGTTTTTTTTGGGAAGGATTTTCATCAGTGAAAGCAATAGAAACCCAGATGTAGAGTTAGCCCTGGGCCTGCCATGACTGCTGTCCTTGTACAGCTGCCAAATGTTCATCCCCAGTGCTGATTTTTTGTTGTATTCTCACTTCAGAAGCTCTAGTCCTGCTCAGGGCAACATTTCATTGCCATTGCCTTTCTGAGTGTCCAGCTGGGATGATCCGTGGAGGCTTTCATCCCTGCCCACAGCAAGGAAAGGGGCACTTTCTCCCCATTTTGTGTGTGGCACTTTCTCCCCACTTTGTGTGTAGCAGTTTCTAAAGTTGTTTTAAGGAGTCTGGCTATTACATCCACTTAATTTAATTTAATTTATCTCAGTTGCAAGGGAGTCTGTTTTTTTTTCTGAACATTTTTCATGCTCAAAGGTGGGATTAAATGGGAATATTTCCACCCTTAGAAAACGACTTCATGTATCAGGTGTGTAGCTGTTTGTGTACACATGTACAGAAGTGTAATTGATCTTCAAGGGATTTGGGGAGAGCTGATGAATTTTCCACTGTACCCACAGTCTGATCTGGAAGAGGAATCCAAGACTACAATAAACTGCGTTCACTTTGAATTCTTTTAGTTATTCTTCTTGGATCAAATTAGTGGAGTTGTTAAGAAAAATAATCGTATCTCATTTCCCACTTTACCTTTTATTGCTGCAGTTCGTATCTGTATATTACCTTATCTCTGTGCCCTGATGGGATTGTTGCTAATTTATTCAAATTTGGAACATTTGCTATCTGCTCTCACTACGATCAAGTGGGCTTATGCAAAACTGTGTCTTCTAATCAGTTTTATTAGATAGGATTGCTGATTAAATGCCTTTATACTTGTCTTCCAGACCAATTTCTAAAATGAATTTTGACAGTGGCTGTTTGAGGCTCCTGTTTCTAATACAGGTAATAATCAGGGTCATAATAGGAAGCTCTTTGACAAACGTATTTCTAGAAAATGAAGATCACAAACTTACTGGAATGGTTAATACCCCATTTGTGCTGCTCCCTTTACTCTTTAGTTATGAGCAAACAGTACTTTAAGCAACTTCAACATGATGAAGTTTTATTTCACTGGGCTGAATCTACTGAGTTCAGTCACTGGAGCTACTCCTGATTCTTTAATATGTCTTAATAAAAGAAAATTCTTTTGTCACCAAACCCTACATTTTAATTTTCAGTTCAAAACAACTATTACCAATTACATTGTAAAATATGACCAATCATGAAAGATAATGGAATTTAAAAACTTTGTGACCTATTAGAACAAGAGGGCAGCTGAGGAAAAACTTTTCATTTTGGCTATTAATGTGAGTTTAATTTTTTTTCTCAATTTTCTGTTCAATTGAGTCTTCTGCCAAGAGATACTATATTAAAATTGTTTTTCTCTTTATCCAGTTAATGAACGGTTGTAATTTACATGAGTGGGATCAAGCATCAGATCTCGAATGGATGTTATTGGGTGGACGCAGCTGTATTTTTCCTGCTTTAAAAGTCTTCTTGGTCTTAGCAACTGGAAACCTGAATGTTCTTCAGAATCCTCGTTAGCTTTTTGTGCCTTTTCATTCAGCCTCAGAATGAAAAGTCTTTGTAATCCTCTGGCCTTGATGCAGTGGTTCCATAGACTCCAGAGCTCATGGAACTTACAAATTCAGGTCATCTCAGGAGAGGGGGGCAAGCAAAGATTAATGCAGAATAATTACTTGGCTTCTTGGTACACTCTGACAGTTTCTTCCTTTCAAATTCAGTGTAGCTTTACAAGTAATTAAACATAGCTCTGACTTCCTAAGGCACAATGATTTTAAGAGTGGTCAAGCATTTTGTGGAGCCCTGCTGATGCCACTGGTGTCCCTTCTGTGATGATATTACATGACAGAGCAGAAGAGTAACAATTTCCAGCCTGAATGTTTTAGTTCCCAATCTTTTCACAGGTTACACTCCCCACTCCAGGTACCATGGACTGCCAATCCAGACTCAAATTTAGCATCAGAAGAGGTCTGATGTTAGTCCTCGTGCTTAAATCTACCTCTGGGAAAAATCCTGGCACAGAGATAACACTTAGATAGCTGGAGCTGTTTGGAATAAAACCGTTTTAAGCAACAAACAACTTATTTAAAATGTTGGGTCTGTAGAGATAACAGTTTCAAAAGGGAATCTTAGTCTCTGCACAGATTTTTCTTAAACTGCTCATAAAGCAAAAGTGCACCTTTATCAGAAAAGAAGCAATTTTGTTGGAGGTTTAGCAGCAGCAGTAATGGTGCTTGTTTAGATTTTTTTTTCTTTTTCAGTTTAAGTGGCAGTGGTGAATTTGTCCAACCCTGTGATGTGTGCAGGGTTATGTCTGCAAGAGAGGTACTGCTGTCAACATTTCTGGTACATGCTGTGGTTCCCCACTCTCATGAAAACAAATTTTCTGGTTTTCTATGTTTTCCTTCTAACGATAACACCCCAGACATCTGACTCCCAATGTATAAATGTTCCTGTAACGTTAATCCCACACATCATTAAATGCAAGTCTGTGACTAAGTTCAGCAGAATTCTTTGTCTGGTTGCTTTTGTGTTTCTCTGAGCCGCATGTGCAGGCGCACAGCAAGATGAGAAGTGGCCAAGTCGTGCTGGAGGTGGGCTCCTGCCTGGTTTCTGCAGGAGGAGAACAGACTGTTCAGGGAATCATTTAGCAGCTGTTTATTAAAGGCAGAAACATGTGATTTTGGGGGTTGTAGAACTTGGCAAGACTTTAATTTCAAAAGAAAAAACAAACCAAGGAAAAACATGCAAAAAACTGCCAGTCACTGACCGCCCTCTGCTTTTAGAGTGAGTTTAATCTTGTGTTTCATTCCATATTCACATGGACACTCCAACTGTTGTGTGCAGCACCTGAACAAGAATCTAATCACACTGACAATTACTTTGCAAAGAAACTTATTGAAAAATGCTTCTAAGTGCAAGAAGTTTTGGAAATGTAATAGAGGAGTTCACCAGGTGCCCATTTTTTTTAAGTCTGAAGGGACCTAATGTAATCTGACAAATTGAATCTGGGATGGAGCTGCTGTGCTGAATTTCAAGGCCCTCAGCAATGAGGAAAGTGATAAAATTTGGTTTCATTTGACCACTGAGGTAGGATACATTTACAAAACACAATTAAACAGACTGAAAAGCTCTAGTCAAAGCTTTTGCAGCAACTAGGAAACTGGGAATTAGGATACATCCATGTGTAGCTGCAGCTCTTCTCCCCCAGCAGTAAAGATGATTCACCACATCTGCCCCTGACACAGGAGATAGGGCTTCCTGAATTCCTTACTTGAATTCCTTCCTTGAATTCCTCTTGGATTCAGCACTCACTCTGTCAGCTTTCCTAAAGCTTTCCTCATTGCTTTTTGTCCTGTGTCCTTCTAGCCACGCTCAGCTGCCTCACAAACTGGGGTCTGGGATTCTCCTCTGGATTACCAGAGCCTTTTCCCCAGCTTTGTGCCATGCCACTGGAAATTTCTTTAGAAAACAAGGTTTCTATTCAGTGAATCCCTTTTAACCAAGCAATAGTACATTAAAACAAAACTATAACATCTAAAATGAAAAATAAAGCTGCCGTGAAAGCTGAGGTTTTACCCCAAAGTGCAAGAAAGGCAGAGATTTAACTCAAGTTTATATTCTCTCTCAGTTTGTATGTGGGAAGTGTTCGGATACTGTGCTGATGAGGGGTGATACAAAATGGTTGCATAATATCAGAGTTTAAATAAAAGGGTGTGGAAAGCCAGTGCAAAGATGTGTGAATTCTGAGGAAAATTAGAGTTGCAATTAATCTGGACTGTTCTGCAGAAGGATCTTCACTGAAGTCCAGTCACCAGGAACTGAGACTCAGCAAAACTTTCCTTGCTCTTCAGAAAACACCTTTGAGCAGACCATGATTTAAAATACTGTGAGCATCCACACGGTAAATTTTTGCAAGGATGATCCCTTAGGAGGAAGAGAATTAGAAAAATGCTCTAATTTCCTTAGCTGATCAGCTGCAGTAGTTCATCAGGATGGACAGATGAACATTTCTGTGTTCCTGGGCAGACAAGCCTTTGCCTTTGTCATTTCTATTGCTGAGAGAGTGCTGAACGTATTTTAAAGTAGGAAGTTGTGTAAGACAAGAACAGAGGTGTATCTGCCTGAGAAGAAGCTGGTACAACAGATCTGAGGCTGCCATTCAATGGAAAACTCCGCATTTTGTTTGCTACAGGAGTGAAATAGATCCTAGAAAAGCTGCCTCACAGTCATGGAAAACACAAACATTTGTATTACACACGCAGAAAACAAGCAGGAAGGATAGGAAAATGGAGGTGATAAGGGAGAACGAGTCTTCCAGATTTGAGGGCATTGCCAGAGGCCAGCTCAGGATGGTACCACCACAACCAACACAACTGCCCGTGGTGTGTGCTGTGAACTCCATGGAATCCCGTCATCCTTGGCAAAAGCTGCAGCTGCATCCTCTGTGTCACTGTCATCCCAGCTTCTGGGGCTTTAGACTATGTCCCTCTACTTCCCCTTCTCTGCAGGAGACAGAAAAGATGCTGCTTCTGCATTTATTGCTCACTGTGCCAAGATTCTGAAGTGTCTGGAGTGCTGAAAACACTTCAATAGTGCCGAGCGGAGCCGGCTGCTCCCCATTCTCCCAGTGTGCTGACAGCTCACTTCTGGAAATTTTAACTGTAGAGAGGCAGCAATTTGTCTGCAATTTCTGATTTTTAGTGCTTTTATTCAGCGTTAAAAGGGGATTCACAGTACAAAGTGGGCAGAGCAACACTGCAGGCAGAGGCTCCCAGGTCCCTTCTCCATTGGATCTGAGCACCCAAGATGCTCTTGGCACCTGGCTGGCAGCACCCTCTCCGTCTTGGAAGCTGCATCTCCCTGTTTTCACCTGAGATTCCAGCAGAACATTTAAATCTGAACTTGTAAAAAAGCACATCTTGTTGCATACACTGCCCTTAAAAGTGGGAAGCCTTCCTCATGGTAAGAGCCTGTAAAATGTCAGGATTGGCCAAAGCCATGCCTTGGAACTCAAGTTGTGGATTTGTGCTTGAGGCTGGGTGAGTGGCTGGTTCTGAACAATGGTCTGAGGTCAATCCTGGTTTCCCAGCTCCTTTCTCGGGATCTGGACCTTCTTTTCTGTACTTTAAACTACTATAAACTATGAATTCTGTGGTTTTGCATTCCTGAGAAGACAAAAGATTCTCCTTTATCTCAGTGTCTGATCCTTGGGCTTGTGAGAGACCTCTTATTGTGTGTGATAAATTTGATCAATGTGATCTTCCTTCCACCTGCTGCCTTGCTGTTTCTCCTGTCTCTGCTCTAGCACCACTGATATTTGGAGCAGTTTTTTTCAGAGAGCTGAAAATTCCCTCTTCCCCATATATTTTTCATCCTTTTGCTTTCCCCAGCCCCACAAAATCCTCTGATGATATTCCTGCCTTCTCTTTTGCCATTAACAACAATGTTTTGTGACAAGAGCTATAGTTGCAGTCAGCATGGAAAATTTGCTGTTATTTTAAATAACCATCTGCTCTCCCCACAGTCTGCTACCTCACCCTTAATTTCTTTATTTTTTGGATGTTTATTTTGATTAGCTTTGTCACATGGTGCTATAAGGAAATCTTGCTTCACTTCACACGCTACTGCCATGTTGATACAGAAAACTGGCTTACAACCAAAAAGATGCTATTTTTTCCATTCCCTCTCCTTTTTTATTTTTTTCCCCAGAAAAAGTTTTATGTAACAAAGTGTTGTGTAAGGAGGAGAACAGCAGGGAGTACATCAGAACTCACGGATTTTATTTCATCTCTGTCACAAATCCACTATGGTACGCTGGGAAAAGTCAGTACAATCCGAATTTTCTTGTTGGGATCAATGTGAGAGCTACTGAAGTGTCTTTAGTAGATCCATAGTCACACAAGTGTAACGAGGATTAAGATCTAACCCAGAGCAAAAAGGGAATCTTGGAAGAACCTTCTATATCAGGGAAGAGCTGATGCGCTAAAATAGGTCATTCTTGTTTATTTGTGTTAAAATTGCTGGCACACAGATCCTGAATTTCAGAGTAATATTTAAATTTGGATGTTTGATATTTGTGCTGTAAATGCTGTTTCTCCATTAAATGTGCATGGCCTCAGTGCACAAGGTTGTGGTAGCTAAGCAGCCACAGTTCTGGGTAGGAAATCTGAACATGTGGTGGAAATGGCCCAAACCACAAGAAATCTCTCTTTGAGGAGCAAAAAATCACAAAGAAATGAATACTCATTCTGCAAATGCAAATTTAACTGGTGTGGTTGAATGAAGAAATGTAATTTGGCTTCCTGTGAGAAACATTTTTCAGAGGAAATACGGGTCCCACTGAGTCCTTTGCATACATTACAGTTCCTGCAGATCCACAGGGAGCAGAGGGAAGTGTGGGAGCAGTGGAAGTGCTGCTGTGCTGCTGTTCACTTATACTCTGCTTTTCCATAGGACTTTTCTCGATGTTGGCTTTGGGTGTACAAACCGAACTCTGCTGGCCCTGGAGGTGAGACTGGAATCAAGGCACAATTACCTTAATGAGCCCTTTGGAGAATGTTAATGCACAGCCTGGGCTTGTTTATTCTCATGTATTAGTGTAAACCGTGAGTAATTCTACCAGAAAAAATGAACAGAGAATGAGGTCCTTGGGTTCTGTCAGGGATTTCAGAAGTTCACTTAAGGTGTAACTGTTATGTTACAAAACATGAGGGATTCCTCCAAAAGCCTGGAAAAGACATCTGTGACTGTTCTAACAGCGCACGTGGCTTCCAGGGGTGTGTGTGAAGAGCAGCTCTTCTGAAATCAGAGCAGTTCAGTTTCTCCCTGAATTAATGCTGTAAAGATCTCATTAGGTTTTTAGATAAATTTTATACATTTATCTTGCTTTTTCTGGGGTTAGGCTAACTCATATTACGATACAATTTCTGCAAACCAACACCAGCAGGGGTGGTTAGCAAATCTGTTCTGTTTGTGCCCAAAATTGTTATGGTATCACTGAAAACAGAATTTCCCACCTCAGAATGGATTTTGTCCTCCTCAGAATGGATTTTCCTTTATCCTTCCCTTTGTCCTCATCTCCATTCAATATTGGCTTCTGCCAGTATTTATTCTACCTGTCCACTCCATTAGGTTTTTCTGGAAATAAAAACCCAGACCAATAAACAAACTTAACCAACAACAAACCTCAAAAAAACCCCTCACCAAAACAAGCCAAACAAAACCACAACAAAACCCCAAGCAAACAAAGAGCCACAAACAACAACAACAAGAAAAATCCCAAACAAGCAAGCTCACAAAGAACAAAAAACCCCCCACAAAACCCCCAAACAAACAAGCCAGAAAAAACCCTCCAAACCAGAAAAAAACCCCCGAACAAACCAGGAAAAAAAAGCCCAATAAACCAGAGTTGCTGCAGTGATGTGTTAATGCTTACTAATATTGGCCTGCAGAAAAGAAAATCTTCATTACTGGTGACAGCTAAATAAGCAATATTTATCTTATCTACAGAGAGCAGCCATGGATTCACACAAGAAATGCCCTTTTCCATACCTCAGCTCTTTCTCTGGGCTGCTGCTGACTACACTTCAGTCCTTATGGGATTTCATTGAGTTTATCTGGTGAATTAACACCATGAAGGACTAGAAAGTGCATTATTTCCTACAGCACTGCTGCTGCTGCTGGTGCTCAGAGAAAAGCAGTGATGGATGAGCAGAGAAGGCTCCCCTGTCCTAGACAAGGGAAAACCACATAAATCTTGTTAATGCAGAGCCACAGACGGGGAAGCTGAAAACACTGGTCCAGAGGATGGATTGAGATGTCCTGGGGAAAGTTTCCTGAGCTCGTTTGCAGAATGCTCTATTCTGATAACTGCTAACCTGAGGCAGTACCAGGCAACTCTCAAACAATCAGCAAGAGAGAAACTTTTGAAAATCTTTAGTGGCTTTATTTTTTAAAGGGGAAGATTAGCAAAGAAAGTGTTTATTAACTTCAAAACCAAAAAAGTTGTAAGTACTAAATCTGTTTTGCCCCAGCTACACTCAAAATGATCTTTTGCTTTATCCTGTCACATAGAGCTTTGTTCAATGTCCAGGTGTATTTCTTCTTCGTATGACCATGCTACTTGCCAGAAAATCCCATAAGAATCCCTTTGCATCAGTCATTTGTAGATGCGTCTTACAGAAACAGACTCTGTCCCAAGTGCTTACAGTCTGTAAGTACTGAAGGAGAAAGGGTGGTGTAGCGGGTTGAGTTCGAAACCGGGCGGAAACACCAATTAAATGTAGTGGTTTTGATTCAAAATATCCATTATTTACTTATTTTTCTTCTGTGAGATAAGAATTAGGAGAAAAGCAAAGCAGGCACAAACCTTAAACAGTTGCAGTACAATGAAAAAGCTTTATTACTAACAGAATTAAAAGTAAAGAGAAAACAACAAAATAAAATTAAAGTAAATTCCCCCCCGCCCCCCCTCTTTCCAGCACTTCTCTCCTTTTATCCAGCTCACACAAGGGATAACAGAACATGGGATGTTAGTCAGTGTTGCAGTTCTTGAAAAGTCTTTTCTCTTATGCTTAAGGAAGAAAAGGTTTTCCTTCAGTTGCACATGGTTCCCAAACTGCCACCAACAGCACACCCGCCCGGAAACAAACAGTCTGCTGTGTGTAGAACATCTCTCCCATGAAGAATTTCACAGTTCATTCATACTACAAAACATGGGCCATCACATGGGGTTATTCATCTTTTTAAGGATAAGTTCTTTTGGCCTGCACACAAAGGCTTTTCTTCACCACAAGTCTCTAACAGCCTCTTACTACTTCTATATAGCCTGGCATAGGCATTCTTCACAATCTTCACAGGCACACGAGGATACTCCATCCCCCCATGTTCTTTCATTGCATTAAAGAGACAAACAGTTTGTGGTATTACGGTTTCTTACCACGGCATGCAAGAAGGTTTCTTTTAAGCTGCGCGCCAGAATCGCGGCACCGCCCTCTTTTCTCCCGTCGCCATTTCCAGCTCCGTCCCACGGGACTCACTTCCCTTTCTCTCTGACTCTGAAGCCGCCATGTTGAAGGGTGTTCTTGTTCAGGCTTTACGGTGGGGAAAGCCTCGCTCCTTCTGTGCTGCTGGCTGTGTGGTGTCCTCTTCAGTTCGGCACGAAGTGTGCTGGCTGCAGACAGGAGGCTCCGCCGGCTCCCGCTGGCTCCGCCGGCTCCGCATGGAGAGGAGAGGGACCCGCCTGTCCCCAGAAGCCGCGCTGGATGGGTTTAGCTGTGGCAGTCCATGGCTGGTTTTAGCTGCCTGCGGCTCTGGGACAGTCCCCCCGCAGCGACCCAGGGTCCGTGCCGTGGTGCTGAGAAAGGGGGAAAGGGGCAGTGGCCCCGGCCCGGCCCAGCGGGGCCGGGAGGCTCGGAGCCCCCCCACCTTCCAGCAGGCGAGCTCCGACCAAAAAGGGGAAGTCCCGCCTTTCTGTGCGGTTTAAATATGTAAATTGTGAGAAGCGTAATTGGTCTTAAAGACTGTCCATCAACTCAGGGTCAACCCAACACAGGTGGATAAACCAGGTATTAGAATGAGGTCTGGCTGCCCTGCTTGACTGGAGAGCCTTGGGTGTCCTGAAAAATTGGAAAGAAAGGCTGACTTCCAGTGGATCAGAGATATTTCATATCTTTCAGCTTTTAACTCATTTTCCACAGGAATTATTGTGTGAACAAACTCTGAGTTTGTGTCCCAAATGATCAGATTTTGTTTTATTTCATTTCATATGATAGGAAGAGTTCCTGAAGAAATTGGTGTCTGACAGTCCTCTCGGCAGAAGGGAGCCTGGCAAGGGGATGGGTTTGTTAATGTTCTTAACAGAATCCCAGAATGGTTTGGGTTGGAAGGGACCTTAAAGTTCATCTTGTTCCAACCTTCCTTTTCTCTCTGCTCCTCCAGGATCTGCCACAGGTCTCTCCATCCTGGGAATGTCCCCCCAGCCATAATCCACAGCCCTGGTTTCAAACCTTTTCCCAGGACTGGCATTTTTGAGGCTTGGGATGGCTGGGCAGAGCCGTATCACCAACCTCTCCCATCCTCCTGAGTCAGCCGAGGGGGAGGCTGTTGAATGGTGTGAATTAAGCCCTTCATGCCCCCAAATCTCCTGCTCCAGAGAGAAGAGCCCAGGAACCATCAATCACAGAGAAGTCACTCGAGAGCAGCACTGGCAACTCGCCCCAGACAGTGCACAGGAAGCTCAAAAAGCAAACTGCAGAGGATGAGGCAATGCTGTTTAGTTCAGTGCCACCCTGAGATGGCACCTAGGAACAGGATTCATCTCCACAACAGGAACATGCTAAGGACAGCCTCCAGAACCTGTGAGCTTAGTTAGTTGCAGGAGAACTGGCAAGACTTGGGAGGTGACGCTGGGTGAACTGGAGTATGAAATCTCAGCACAGTGCAGAGTTGAGCACAAGGCACAGAGCAAAGAGCCAGGGTGCAGGGGAGACTAAAGCTCTGACTGACACAAACTGCCCTCTCCTTACTCAGAAGGGGTTTAACTGATACCTGCCGTTAAATCATTCCTACCAGCTGGTGTCTTTTCCTAATTATGCCTAATTATATTTTGACTCTAAAAATTGTCAGGTCACACAGTCCTGCCCAGATTACCTTTTAACCAGCTAAATCAGGAGTAATTGGAGGCATTGCCCCAATATATAATTTACTTGACAGCTGCAATGTGTCCCAGATTTCCACAGGGGTTTCACAGTTCTGCAGTGCTCATGGTGCTGGAGTGGTTTAAAGCCAATTCAAAAGTGTTTACAGCCACAAACAGGACCTGCCCTTGGTGGAAACACAGCAGCACAGCTCGCTCCTTCCTTCCTTCCTTCCTTCCTTCCTTCCTTCCTTCCTTCCTTCCTTCCTTCCTTCCTTCCTTCCAAGCTTCCTTCCAAGCTTCCTAGCTTCCAACATCCCAATGCTTTCAGAAAGTTGGTGGCACTGGTTTTTGCCAAAACAATAGACAGAAATTGTATCTGTCTAATCAGTGATTGTATTTCATGAGATGGCAACTTAGGCACCTGTGATACAAGAGAATTTGAGAAGTCTTTTAGAGGCAAAAAGTCAGCTCTCCTCACTGGAAATCCCCCATCCACTGAGTACCAGGAGAGATTGGCCAAGCCTTCTGCTGTAGAGGTCACACAGCAAAGGGTGCAAGGGGCTGAGAGCCACAAGTCCAGTGTGACACAGCTCTGAGAACTAGGAGCACTGGTCCTGGTTTGCAGGACTTCTTCCCACACTAGGAATTGGAAGGTGGATGGCAAGACCAAGGAAGACACAGAGCTCTTGACCTGTGTTCCCTACTGGTTAACTGCTTTGTTGTTACCTCATTTGTTTTGTGCTGTTTAGTGGGATGCTGACCCAGCTGCACAGGGAAACTGTCATTAATTATTAAGAAATTGTCTAATCCATCAGGACATCACTACTGCTATAATGCTTCCCCTGAGGAGACCAAAAGAGCTTTGAGTAAGGAGTTGGAGGTGTTCCAGTGAGAACATGCAGCCCCAAAAACCAACCTTACTTCTTAAGTTTGTTAAATGAGATTTCCAGATGTTTCCTTCCTGCTCAGCACTGCACACCAAAAAGGCACAGCGATTGTATTTTAGAAAATGGAATTGGTTTTCTGGGAAAGAAATATTGCTGAAGGGACTAAGAGACAGGATCCTGAGGGGTGAAATGCCCCATGTGCTTTGGGCACCACCATGTTATTACATGAAAGAATACAAAAAGTCTGACCAAGGGCTACTTTATAGTCATAGCAACACATTACAACCCTATTGAGCTTAAATCTAGAATGGAATAAAATCCTCTTGTTTCACTTCAGGTGCATCACAAACATGAAATATCACCCATTTACCTTGCTGTTGACCTATTTTTGTCTGACTGATACATGACTAGGAGGATACCCAGGATCAATCTGAAGATAACAGGATTTTATTTTCTCTATTGCAGTGTCTGACCTCAACTTCTAGGTGCGGAGTTCTATTCCTCTGGGACATTGAGCCAGAGCCAAGTATGCATCATGTGTCAGAGATGGCAGAGATTGCCCACCCTGGTCACCCTCAAAGAGGGCTTTGGGCAATTCCACCACTCCTCTGCCAGTAATTCCCTACTGCGTGGCAGAAGAAGATGAAAAAGCTCAGCACAGGAGGCTCTGTAGCTGGGTATGAATAAGCTCTAAATCTGTGTGTCTCAGTCCTTGCACTCTGGGAGAAAGCATCGGATACTTCTCACTGGCATTTACTTGATGGCTTGAAGCAGGAAAAACCTCAATAAAGTATTATCTATGAATCACTCGAATTTAAGAAGGGGTTTTCATTAAATCTCCTGTTTCCAACCTTTCTTCTCCCCTCTTCTATTAAAGCTGTGAATCAGGAGTGAAGGCTCACGAGCTGCAGTCTGGAGTGAGAAGGACACCTCCCTTCAGCTGATTAAAAGGCTTCTTTCCTAACCACGAGAGCAAGGCTGTAAGCCTGCAACAGGGCTCTTCTTCCTTAAATGTGATAGCTTCACTCTCCCTCTCTCCAGTTCCAGGTGGCTGTGATTCATCTTCAAGCTCTTGATAGCCAGGACTTTTCAGGATGCTCTGCATCCTGCTGACAGCTACAGCTGCAGATGGCTTTTCCTCTTGAGGCCAATACTGTGCATCCCCTCTCTTCTTTAAAGATCTTTGTGATGGGACTGTGAGCCAGGGCTGGTCAGAAACAATTTTGGTGGAAAAAGCTGGTTCTTTGGGACCTTCGCAGGTGCAGAAAAACCCAGTTTGTACACAGCTTTTGTCAGACATCGGTTCTAAAGTTCTGTAAAATTAAATTTTGTGTTGAAATGAAAAAGCATCTAAGGGACTCACTGTCTCTTTGTGATCTTCAGAACAGCCTTGGATGATTTTACTTCCCCTCAGGGTTTAATTTATAACCCAGTCTTAGAAGAAAATACTGCTTGTATCATCATGGCATCAGCATTTGGTGAATAAACAAGTTTGCAAATAATACAGTAATCTTTGTCTACATTAAAGAATCTACTAATCCAGGGTGAGAAGTTTGAATGTGGCAAATATTATCCTGACACAAGAAAGCAGCTTTCCAAAGGAAAATAATTTCTGAAGGGGTTTTGACTTCTCTGTGCTAACAGTATGTGGTAAGTTTACCAATAATTAAATCCACTGCAATTTCACTAATTGTTTGATTAGGGGCAATTCTCTAGACATTCTAATGTGTCAGATTTTCAATGACAGAGCTGACAGATTGGTCTCTTATTTTCCTATTGCTATAAATCACAGAGTGTGACTTGCTAGGAAATTCAAAGTATGGAAATGAGACACAATGAAATGCAGAACCACACAGGGACTGGAGTGTTTACATTTCATTCTAAGCAATAAAGCAAAGGAAAATACCTGAGGGAGGGAGTCTGTGTGTGCAAATTGTTCCCTCAGGGGCAAAATCAAGCCTTGCACAATTAAATTGAGGGACAATTACATGGAACACAGAAATGTACTTTGTTTTTGTAAAAAAAGCCCCAAACCTCCTGTTTGTTTCATCAGTAATAAAGAAGAGATAGCAAAAGGAGTGAAGGCAGAAGAGGTTATATCTGAGAGTGAAGGAAATGATGTGAGCAAACCAGCTGTGACATACCAGAGGGAATGGGCCTGGATTCCACATATTTCCAACATGAGAATGTCCTCAAGGATCTCTCATGCAGAAGAGAGGTTCGTGCAAATAGAAATGGCCACTACTGCCCTGGGATCGGGATCAGGATCAGGATCAGGGGGATCTCTCCATGGCCAGGGATATAAAGGACATACTGGGGGTCCCCATTAGGAGTCAGGGAAGAACAGGTGTGACTTCCAGTCCTTTGTCAGGAGATTGCCCCGTGGTGAGAGTTTGGGTCTCCTGTTTCAGGTAGATCCTTGTCTCTCCTTTTGTGAGCTCTGCTCCATAATCTGCTTTAACAAAATGCAAAGATCTTTGTTAAGAAAAAACCCCATCTTTCGAGAGCTGTTCTCATTCTCTTCAGGAAATCTGACATTGTCTAAGATCCTGGCCTGTTTTGTGTTCCCATCAATCAGCCCCTTTTCCTCATGAAATCCTGCCCTGTTTCTCCAGGTTCATGTCTTTTCATGAATCTCAAAGCATTGCCAGAGAGCCTTGGTGGTTTTCAGTTCTTGGCATCTCACTGTTTCCTTTGTCCTGGCATGTCGTTTGCATGCAGATCTGCTCTGTAAGAGAGCTGGAGCATCAGTCAAGTGGATTACAGGAAGCTGGCAGATTCCAAAGGCTTTGTGAAAAATAGTCTTTTTAGGCAGGCAGATTGTCCCTTGAAAAGGGAATTCCATCAAAGCTGAACTTCTCTGCATCTGAGAGCCTCAGATCATTTATCAAATACATACATGCTTCATTTTTGCCCACAACATGGATAACTCTGATGAAGTTATTTCTCTTTACCACTCTTTTAATGTCCCATAAATTAGGAAAGAGCAGCAAATAAAATAAGAGGCCATTATCACTTACTATTCCATAACCTTTCCATTCAGACACAGTCTCTGAAAAACTAATTAAGGCACTAGTGGTGGCTAATGCATGCACTCCAAATAATGCACACTGAGGCTCTATTTTCAGCAGGAGCAGCCGAGGTTCATTACCATTACACACCAACAGATGAATTCAGTCTGGGGCAGTGCCTCCCGATCAAACTTTCACAACCCACTTAACTGGAGCTTTGGTGTGTGTTTGACAGACACTTTAAATTCCCTGGAGACCCTCTGCTCTCCCCTTTTCATTCCAGCCCCTTCTAAAGGCCAGATTCTGGCTGCTCTCAGCTTGATTAGTGGCTTGCTCATTCCATGGAGTTTAAGTGAGATGAACTGCAGGGCTGAATGTTGTCCCATCTGGGGAGAGGTAACAGAATGGGATCAAAATGGTGGTGATGATAACTAAAGGGTAATTTTTCACTTATTCCATCACAGCCACAGCTCACAAAACTGGTTTCAGGTAAGACCCTGGTCTGGGATTCAGGTAATGGGTCAGCCTTAAGCTGAAACCTTAAACAATAAAATAGTGACAGGACAAGGGAGAATGGCTTTAAAGTGGAAGAGAGTAGGTTTAAATTAGATGTTAGGAAGAAATTCTTCTCTGTGAGGGTGGGGAGGCCCTGGCACAGGGTGCCCAGAGAAGCTGTGGCTGCCCCATCCCTGGAAGTGTCCAAGGCCAGGTTGGACGGGGCTCGGAGCAACCTGGGATAGTGGAAGGTGTCCCTGCCCATGGCAGGGGGTGGAATGAGATGAGCTTTAAGGTCCCTTCCAACCCAAACCATTCTGTGGTTCTGTGAAACTCGAGTGAGATTGCAGTCCCAGTTTCCCTACCGTGTCTATTCACAGAATTACTGCAAAAACTCTTCAGGAAGAGTCTTTCTACCCTCTGCCTTCAGCTTCCAACGTGTTTTCAGCAGGTCCTGCCTCCCAACAAGAGATGTGCAGTGCCTGTCACAGTGAGACTTACACATGGAATGCAGGAAAGGTGCAAATTGACCAAATTACACAAATTTGTGCCGTGAGAAGCAGAAGAATGGACAGCCAAGCCTTGGAGTCTCTGACAGATGGGCATGCCAGGTTGGACCGTCCCCATCTCACAGGGATGATAAGTTGTAAAAACTCAAGCAGTCAGCCAAAAATCCTGCAGATGAAGCTGCTGGAACCACCCGCAGGTGTTGGGAAGTGGAACCAGCTGAAGTGGCTGCCAGACACCCACATTCAGCAGGATGGGGATCCCTCTGCTCATCGCGTGGGCTTGATTGAAATGAGATTCAAACAGGACTTTTTTTTCTTACAGGTGGCAGCTCTATAGAAATTTGAAAGTGAGAGTTGATAAATACACACTTAGGGATTGCTTTTAACATCCATTTTGATTTTTATGTTAGTGTTTTATGCGTTTCCTTGGAAAAGTGAAGAAACAATACTATGGTAGTAATTAATGGATTGGCTAATTGAATTGCTGCCCTTTTCACTCGTGTGATCAGCCAGTATTCACATCTTTTTAGTTTTTTTCCATTGGGATGAGAAGTGGTTGATGTCTGCCTTGGATCTTCTTTGGTATGAATTTATGAGGGATATACACGAATTTTCAGTGAACATTGTAGAAGCACAGCCAGCAGTTCCCTTGATGAGAAAATCCTTGTCTGGACCTCCTGCGTGTGTTCCCTCCAGGGAGATCTGCTTTTCTCTCTGCTCTTGAGGAATCACAGAAACCCAGGGAGTCTGAGAGAGCCCTGCTTCACCCAGTGACCCTGTGCGATATGAAAACAAGGTGAGAAGTGGCAGTAGCAAGAGTTTTATTGAGGTACAGTTTGTTAAACTGTGCTTTATAACAAGCACAGGATGCTACTTCTGCCAAAACATGATCATGTTTAAAAGCAGAGGAGCTCCTGCAGCCCCTCAGACTCGCAATTTCTGTGTACTCCAGGGAACTGATGTGTTATCTGGAGCCATCTGAGCTGTCTGAAAGGTCTTGATGGCACCATTCCTGAAGCTCCATGGTACAGGAGTACTGAGTCCATCCCTAGCCTTAGAAATCATCAACAACTCCATGTATAGTATAAAAGCTCCCTTGAGTAACAGGAAAGGCATTTGGGAAGGCTGAATCAGTAGAGAAAATGCTTTCTGGTACTCACCTTTGTCTTTCAAATATGCACAGTGTACAGTGTTTCCTCACAATCCCATCAACTTCAACGTAGTGCTCTGTTTTCTGATGAGGGTGTTTGGATGGATGGACTCCAACACACACACAAACACATATCTGCATGTTCTCAGTGCCACAGATGGGCAGGACTAGATCCACACCTCCCTTCTGGCAGTGTCACAGGGTCTCCTGGCTCTGAGATGTCCCATTTTACCCTGTGTGCTCCCTGGCACCAAGGTGGCGTGCCCTGTGTCCTCAGCAGGGTGTGCATGGACAAGGCAGTGAATTAATCTGGCCTGAGATAGCTCAGATGGCAAAAACCCTTGACTTATCTGCCAAGAAAACTGCAAATGTGCTTCAGCTGAGTCTGTCAATGTGAGAGGAGCAGAGGGTTGCCCAGTCAGCCAGAAGATGAATTTGTGCTTGTTCTGTCAACTGCTGGAGATTGCAATGTCAATATTGAGCCTAATAAACTTCTAGTTTCTAAAATATTAGCTGTGTGAGATCATGTTTGATAACAATCTGGCCTACCTCGGGTCATGCAGTGATCTGCAGCGCTGTCTCTGGGCTGGAGGTGTTGCCAATGCTCTGGTTTCTCAGGTCTGCTTAGGTGTGTGATTCACCCAAATTAAATTGTGGCCCTGGGCGGCTTCGCTCTCAAACCTTCTGTGTGCAAAGCAAAGGAGGTAATTTAAAACAAAAGATGGAGTCCAGAGACTGAGAGGTTAATATGTTTTCTTGGTTTTCTCCAGAGAAATTGAAGCAGAGGGCAGGTGCTGAATGAACACAAGCAAATCTCCTCATACGGAGCGTGTGACCCCACAGATTTGATGGTTGGCCCCTACAAAAGGGCCAATAAAATCTCTGTGACTTGTCAAGCTTTTAAAAGACCAGAAGCTAAAAGTCTCAGATCCCTCCGTGGTGCAGACAACCGCTTCCCATCCAACTTGCACAGCAGTTGGAAGTGCCGGGAGCGCTGGTGGATGCCCGGGTACTGAAATGCCTTAATTACACTGCCTGCCCCAGAGCTCATCTTCGTGACGTGTACGAAGTGCAAGGAAAATATTGAATGCAGAGATTTCTTTTCTTTGTTTTTGTCTTGGCTGGATTAATTAAAGATGTCATTGATCCTGACAGGACTGCCTTGGGGTAGTATGGCTGATGCTGTGCTTGCTACAAGTAGCTGGTGATGAGGGTAGACACAGGGATTTTTTTGTGCTGTGTTATTCCATTCGAGTCCACTTGAGTTCCTTTGGAACCACATTTTTCTCTAGAATTATTGCATTCTCCCTCTATTTATTGGTAATGTGTGGTAACTTATTCCCTGACATGGGAAATGAAATTGGTTGCTGGAGAGTGCAGGGGTTTTGTTTGAGTATTCTTTAAATCACAGAATCACAGACTGATTTGGCTTGGAAGGGACTTTAAATTTCATCTCATTCCATCCTCCTACCATGGGCAGGGACACTTCCACTATCCCAGGTTGCTCCAAGCCCCATCCAACCTGATTTTGGACACTTCCAGGGATGGTCAATCAACAAATGGAAAGCAATAATTTAAAGAGAAAATGGGAAACACTTCCCACCCAAATACCTGAGCACCGGTGAATTAAAATAGTGCTCATCTTACCCACCAAAGCCAGGATTCAGTTGTCAAATGCTGGCAGACTGGAGCTTGCAAAGATGGGGAAAACGGAATAAATGGATTTGTGGGCAGAGGGCAGGTGACAGGGTCAGAAGCACGTGACAGATCCATTTCTCCCAGAGCCCTGCAATTTATCCTGTGACTGTCACTTCCATTTAGAGGGTCTGGATTGACTTGGTGACCCAGAGGCAAGTGATGGGCTTGGAGCATCTGTCTTGGTTCTAATCAGGCTGCAGCCATGGCACTGCTTGGGTGCCTTAGAGGCACAAATGAATTTATCACTGTAGTACTCTCTGGTTGGGCAACAATACCAAGATTTTTCTTATTTTATTTATTTTGGAGACATTGGGAGAATAAATACAATGTTACAGGTCTTGCAGAGCAGGAACTAAAGCATATTCTTCTCACTCCCAGTCTAATATCTTGACCACAAGACTCACTTATCAGGTGGCATCCTAAAAACCTGTTCTACGTAATCTATTCCTCCAGGGACTTCTGAATATGTAATATATACCTGCTAAAAAGAAATCTGCAGAAGATAGGAGTTTAACAAGTTCTTCACTACTTCGCCAAGAGTGTGATCCTTTTTAAATCAGCTGTGCCCTGTTTTCTGTATTATAAATTATTGTCTTTGATAGAAAAATCTCAGTTGTACATTGCCTTCTCCTCCACATCCATTTATGCTTGATACCTCTCTAAATCAGTGATGGCTAAATTACAGGTGACTCATGGACAGTAATCAGTGCTAAATCAAGTTTGATTCCTCTGATGAGAAGCGTGGAAGACAGAAATAGGTGCCTGAAACTTTCAACCTTTCCCAGGAAACACCTTGTTCTTCCTATAAACCCAACAAATGCTTGTCTGTTATCAGGGACAGAGCTTCTAAATCAGCCCGTTTCCAAAGAGATCTCCATGAGTAGTTATTTATTTGGTGGCATATAGTTTCAGGAAAGAAGAAAATAAAAGAAGAAGAGCTGTCTCTCTGGCCTTAATTTCTGTGCCAGTACTTCTTTTCCCCACACTTCTGAATTCCCTTAATTGTTTCTTTCTTCCTTTCTTGCCATGTTCAGGCTGTGCACACCACTCC
Organism: Corvus moneduloides; assembly: GCF_009650955.1. Classification (NCBI taxonomy): domain Eukaryota; kingdom Metazoa; phylum Chordata; class Aves; order Passeriformes; family Corvidae; genus Corvus; species Corvus moneduloides. The sequence goes on from NC_045492.1 coordinate 9,754,540, forward strand.
CTGAGCTACACTAGGACTCTAACGAGAACTAGGAAATGTAATTATTCCCTCTCTCTCTGTTTTCATTACGTCTGGATTAATAGTCTTCCTTTTCCCAACAACCTCTGCTGACAGGGAGCCATTATCATATGATGCACATAGACTGAGTACAAATTCAGGTTAATACCCCAGGATGCTGTGTAATGCACTGTCCTGCTGCTGAGCTTAATCTAATCCAACGTGATGGAGGAGGCACCATGGCACAACTCAGTGCTTCAGAGCAGGATGCATCATCTTGCCAAATTTTGCAGAGGGCTGGCTCAAAAGCTGTCATCCTGCACCCAAATCTCCCACCCCAACATATAGGGCAGTGGTGGCTGCTTGTTTCAGTGCCACACTGGCCTTGCTTGACCGTCTCTGAGGAGAGCAGTGAGGGAAGAAAGGCTGTCAGAGGAGCATCCTAAAAATACCACCAATCCAGCCCCCTGCCACTCAGCTCAGTAAGGTTTTCTCCTTATATCTTCTATATGAAAATGGGCTCAGGGTCAGAGGGAGCAGAGGGCACAGAAGATGCCAGCAGAGGATAGGGAACAAGGGAGATCCTGTGGCTGTATGCAACCACCCAAAAAAGATTAAATTAGAGGTGTGAACACAGCACCTTCCTGGATCCTGCCAAGAAGTTTAATTGAAGTCACTTGTGTAGCTGAGTGACCCACTTTCACTCAGAGCTATCACATCTGATGTGATGTTTTAGGAGATGGGCTACAAGAGCAGAACAGCATTTCCATCTCTCTGTCTTTTCTTTTTTCCTTTCTAAGCAGAGGAAACGACAAACTCCCTTTGCAGGCAGGAGAGGATGATGAACTTTTTATGTTGTAGTTGTGGTAAAAACCACTGACACATGACATGGCTCGTCTAGATCCCAGCTCTGTCAATAGCTCCTCCAATCCCATAATCTCTTTTTCTCTAGGGATAAAGTTTAGGTGGAGAAACAACTCTATCTGGAAAATTTGAGCAGTTTGCCTTTGCTTCTCTCTTCTATCCTCATGTGTGCCAGTGAATTTAGAATTGCAGAGTCTGTATTGCTCAGCAGTGCACAACCTTGTCTCTGTCTGGGACAGATTTTGCATGACCCTGGACTCCCTGGCATGCTCACTGTAATATATTCCCAGATTTTGCCAATTTTCTGCTCCCTATCTTACAGGTCACTGCAAGTCATTACTGCAACAGCACCATTACACACCTCTAGGGGAAATTCCTATATCTGCCCTGGATCTGCTGAGAGATAAACCAGTGAAAAACGATGCACAACGTGTTGGAAGTTGTTCCAATCATACTCCAAGAGTCTTACAGATTGTCGTCTTTGATCCTGCTATTTCTCCTAAGAATAAGGCCATTCTCTGAGCCAGAGGAAGCGGCAAGGTAGAAATAATTTGGCTGGTTATTATTTTATTATCATGGAGGGGTTTTATTCTCTCCCAATGCAGTTACAGCTGTTTGATTCATTGGACCTTGGTGTAACTCCCTTTGGCAAACAGTGCACTGAGACCCAGAGCTACCACCTGCACATCAGCAGGAAGCTCCACTTTTCTTTCCACAAAGACACAGATTTATGACAGCTGCTGCCTTCCCTTCATTTCTATAGCAGAGTTAATTTAGATTTATCGTTCAATTCAAATCCAGGGAAAGTTCCAGTCCTCAGCAGCCCTCACAACCATTCATTTTCTAGCAACAATAACTCTGACTAAACAATAGAATCTTGCTTGTGAAGACTCAATAAAAGTTATGCTGATACTTGAGAAAAAAAAGTTGCTTATCTTCAACCCATGAAAGGAGGAAACTCCTGTCACAGTGATGAGCCCAAAAATGACGCTTTAGATCTGATGCTCCCAAATCTACTGGATTTTGGCCAGAGAGTTAACCAAACGCAGGCAAGGAGTGTCCAAGGTAGAGCAACATCAAACCCGGAGGGACTTGGCTTTGCTGTTGTCTAGAGGTGCTACAGTAAACTAAGTAATACTTGGGAGAAAGAACTGCTGCCATAACATGGACATTTTGCCATCTTTTCTCATTAATGGGATGTGACAGGACAGAAATATCACCCGTCCATGGCTTGGGTGCGTTTCAGTCTCTGTTCTCAAAGGCACCAGTAGTGCTTCCACCTCAGAGGCAGACTCCAGTTCTGCACTGAGCAGAACCAATCCAAACCACAGAAAACTGCCCACTGCTAGAATAAAACACCTTCCCCAGGAGCAGAGAAGGAGAAAGAGAGCCAGGAGGCCTGGCCATTTAGCCAAAAGATCCGACAAAGGAAGATGCTGAGAAAAGATAAGATGACTCAGAGAGATTTCATTTCTTCTGAAGAACGGTTTGGCTTGACCTCCTCTCTCATTAATATAATTTCCCACATTTCTGCCCTTGCTGTGTATCTTACATCCTGCCATTGTTGAAAAGAGAGGCTGGAGAGACTGAAAAACATTAAAATCACAGCTGTATCCCAATTCATCTTTTCCCTCCAGTCCTTCTTCCAAAAGAGAGCAGTGAGAGGCACCCTAATCCAAGAAAACTCTCCTTCTAGCTGCCCCCACAGCTTCTGGGAGCAAATGGTTTCATCCCTGCAGCGGGTGGATTGCTAATTGCTTCCCTGCACTCCTCCCTCCCCCGGGATTGCCCAGTGCCTCCAATTCTCACCAGAAGCAACAAATGATTGGCAGAGAGCTCAAGGCTTCAGCAGCTCCTGCTGGGGATGTCACTACAAATCTGGGAGAGGCAGGAACACAGGGAGACAAGCCTGGGAGAAGATAGAAACTGCAAAGGGCAGCCCATTCCCCTAACACGGCCTGGGCCAGCCTGCATCTTTACACAGATATCCCTGAGCTGAAGGAAGAGCCTTTCACTGTGCTCAGAAATCAATTTTTGCTTTGTGTCAGTGTTGTTTAATCAATATAATGAAAGCTGAAGTAGCTATGGGTGCCTTTGATATAATAGTAGTTGGCAATCACTCACCTAAGGTAAATAATTGTAATTTGCAGTAAGTCCCTCTGCATTCGAACGTAATCTTGACATTTGCTCTCGTATTTAAAGCTTGTTCTATAAGACAGGTTGTAGAATCATTAAGGTTGGAAAATACCTCTAAGATCATCGAGTCCAACCATCTGCAATAGGAGAATTGATTTCAGAGGCTCTTGAAACAGGCTTTGGCAAGCTCACGTGGTTCCACATGAGAGATTAATAACACTAAGAGAGGTTTTATCACAGTCGGATTATCAGCAAGACATGACAGAAAGTATTTGGGTCATTGGAAATGAAGAGGCTGTGAAGCCAAAGATATAAATGAAAACCAATAAATATTAGGGGCTGCCTTTTCTAATTAGGATTCAGAGAATTTAACAAATGGAATTCCTTGCATGAAATTCTTGGCCAAAACAAGATCCTCTAGGTATTGAGTGCCAGGGTTTCATGTATACATTTATGAGAAAGGGTAAGTGCAGGTCAGTGATGCAGAAACCAAAGTGAGAGTCCTGTGGCAGTAAAGGGCTTAGTCCTTCCTGTACCAAACCGTGCCCTTTCGTTCCTCATGAAAGAGCAGCAGCTGAGGGATGTTAGAAGGTCCAATGTGTAGAGGAACTGGAATAACCAGCCCCAGAGGCTGTCAGAGCATGATGGAAGAGCAGTGTCAGAGGTTTTCACAAGATCCCTCCAACTCTTAGGAGTCTCTGATTATCAAGTCAGCCAAGACCACGGATATTGCGGCACAGCTGGCAACTTTCTCTTGCATGGCCAAGATGAAAACTCCATCTGTGCCCATCAGGTCATGCAAATACTTGGTCAGTTCTCTCAGGGTTGAGCAGAAACCAGATTTCAACTGAACAGACATAATCTCTGACAGGACATTTCTGTAGATAAAACACAGGCTAATTTCATGCTGGGGTGATCTGTTCCCATCTACCTGAACTGGTTTTGGAACAGGTTTTATCTCTTCTTTCAGCAGATAATTACCCTCACATACTAGAGTTATGTCATTCTGTGTTGTTTCCTGCTTCTTATTTCCTTTAAAAGAAAAAAAGAAGTGAACTTAGTTTGTCCTTTTCCTTTAAGCATATGGCTTCTGACACATATAAATCAATATACTTAATAGAAAATATGCTTCCGTAAGGGATTTATAGAAGTAGAAAGACCCATCATGAAACATGCCCAGAGCATCTATAATAGAATTATATCATGTGAGTCTATTTGGAAACAATTTGTCATCTTGGGACAAAGCTATAGCCAGGAAGGAATATTACACGAGAGCTTTCTCTTTGCACAACATATTGCTGCTAGCCTGACTGAAAACCACAAACTAAGAAACCTTTTAGTTTATTTAAGTGCCAGATGCCTGATTTAAGGCAAGCTGGGCCTGATCCCAAAGCCTATCAGAGATGATAGAAAGTCATCCTTTGAATTCAGCTGGCTCTGGCCCAGAATTACAAGCTGGTCTCTTCCAGGCACATTTGTACCACAGTCAGTGCCGCTGACCAGGGGTATTTATGTATTCCAAATGCTTTCCTTGCTGTCTGGGTGTGGAGTTTAGGCTGTGCTTACTAACAGTTGCTGGAAATCATAAATAAAGGCTCCTTGAGTGTTTGGTCTCAGTTTTCAGTACAAACTCGTGACAGTGGTACTATTTTGAGGCTGCCACTTCTGAATTCATATGCTTGGAGTGGTGTGGGAAAAGGGGCTCATTATGAAATTTTATGTTACAAAATCACATTTTCACTATCATTTGGTCCCAGCCTGCAATGGGAACTTCGGAAAGTTGTGAGGAAACAGAGAGGGAAAACCCCAAAACAACGAGGTGGTGTGTAGGCAGCAGGACTCCTCAGAGACTCATAGAATGGTTTGGATTGGAAAGGACCTTAAAGTTCATCTGCCATGGGCAGGGACACCTTCCACTATCCCAGGTTGCTCCAAGCCCCATCCAACCTGGCCTTGAACATTACCAGGGATAGGGCACAAAGTACATAATGGAGCTGAGTGATAAATAAGCAATGAAAAAGCAGACTTACAGACAAAACTGGGTAAACAGAAAAGGGGATCATTTCCCCAGACTGGCTTTTCAGTAACAGATCCTTTCCTCATGTTTTTTTAATCCTCGCTGTTCTAAACCCCAATGTTAGGACACGCTCTCCTTCCAGCCACGTCAACATTTATTTATGTGACTATAATGTGGCAGGTTTTTAACTGGCTGGATGTTTTTGTCCACCTTCATTTAAGCTGCCCTCTGGCATCCCAGGATCTACTGATGCTGCCCTGAAAACTGGTGCTTCGATGTTTTGGAGACAGCTGGAATAGAAGGGGGAGGCTTTTGTGTGTGACTGTGTGTGTGTGTGTCTGGAGTCTGATGAAGAGAATGAACAGAGCTGATAATGGATGCTCACAATTAAATCCAGGCCACATAATAAAATCAAGTGAAGAATAGACCTTTGGCCCGACGCTTTAATTCTAGTTGGCCAAGAAAAGAGAGCATTAATGCAATTTCATGTACTGTTACCTTGACTCACTTCTCTTCCTCACCAACAAATACACTCAGTGTTTGTGCACATCGCAGTTTAGATTCTGGCAGAAGTAACTACAAATACTTGTTCCCCTGTGTATAAATTCCAACTCTGGAAGCCTGGCTTTACATCTGAGCTCTCTGAGAGCTGCTTTGGCTGTTGTATCTACTTCTCAAGGAAATCCTAGCAAAACTCAGAGAAGGAAGGAATAGGCAAAGTCCCATCAAATTATTTTTTCAGTGAGTGAGAGCTTGGAGGGGACCAGACCTCTGCTTCACTATGGAGGAAGCACAAATCTGCATAAATTTCCTTGCCATCAGTTTATGAGAGAATATATTACTATTTCCAGTGTCACCATCATCTAGCAGTGATGGTTGCAGGTTGGGCTGCTTTGAGGGCTAAAGGAAAAGCCACTGGGATATGCTTTGCTAACCAGTATTTGCCCGTGATGGTAAAAATTAGTGTGTGATTGTCCTTGATTGCATAGCAGACATCATCTCGTCAGCTACCTTCCTGCTCCTCCCAAGCCCTCTGTAAGTGATGCTCTTTGGATTATGGCTCCTCTGGTCTTTCTGCTGCCAAGAGTTTCTGCATCACTTTGTGAATGTGGTATGTTTATGTTAGTGCTTATATTTGTGTCTGCTTCTGCCAAGGTATCTTCCTGTTTAGGAACACCACGTACAGCTAAAAAACAAACATTGAGAATATTATCATTCCAGCACAGGAATAGGAATTTCTACTACTCCAAACCAGGATCCAAACAGTTGGATTAGCACAGCTCTGCTGCATATGGTATTGAGTTGCAAATGAATCAGAACATATTCTCTATCCAAAGGTAGACAGGTGTACGACTTTGATAGAAGGCCGTGGACATTGGCTCCTCCGGATTTTAAAATGCTGCCAAGGAGGTAAGAATGGCACAGATCTGAGCTGGACTGCAGCCCTGCTTCACTCAGTGCAGTCAGGGGGAACTTCAGCTATTTGGGGTTTACAGGGTGGAGGAGAAAGTGTCTGTGACTGCCACTGGAAATGCATATTGTAGGACAGAAGGGCTTTTTATTTCCTGTACAAATTGCCTCAGTTCCACTTTCCTAAGTAACAACCAGCTACAGAATTAGCTACACTGCTAAATGAAAACATGAGCTGAAAGAGAGCAGTGTACAGTAATTGAACAGGAAGAAAGGAAAATATATGTGAAGCAGACCTGAAAAGGAGACAGAGAGCTAATTAAATGTAGTACAATTAATTTCACACAATGTCCTTCACATGCAGCATCATAAAATGTTTTGCTGGATCAGTGCACTGAGAATCAGCTGTGAGTCTGAAATCTTCCTAAAATCAGAAACTTTTTACATCTCTTTTGCTCTGCCTTATTGTTGTCAGGCTGGTGCAGACAGCTGCTATGAGGGAAAGGCATCATAGCTCATCAGTCCTTCCTGAGATCGAGGTGAAATTCCACCATGTCAAGCAAAGAGTGGGAAAGTGGAAAGAGCAGAGACCAAAACTCTGGGTTGGGCAACAAATCAGAAAGAACAATCTGCCATGTGCCTTTGCAAGAATCCATGGAGATTTTTTTAAGTAATCCTTCCCATGATCTCACAAAATTCATGCCTGTGCCTCTACATGTGGGGTGTGATCCAGTGTGTGTGAATGGAAGTGCTGCATGTTCTTTATGGAGCTTTTTGGTGCTGAAGATTGTAGCAGTGATATCCATGCTCCCTTTTCCAGGTGTAATCCTTCCATGGGCACATTTTGGCTGTGCTCAGCCAAGGGCTACACCTGGGGGATGGCTGGAGGCCCCTTAATTAATTCTTGCTTTCAAGTGACAGCAACACACTCCCTGTATAATTTTCCAAGAGTGTTACTTAGCATGTGCAGGAAATTGAAGGGTAGGGAAAATAGCTTAAATTTAATTATTGTTAGAGAAAAAATATTACAAGTGGAGCAACCTGAGAGTTACTGGAGAATGGTGGGGCTGAAAGGAAGAAATGAAGTATGTGAGCATTCCTTTAGGATACTGATATTTCTGTACTGGTGGTTTTACATGAAAAGCAGAATTGGGAGCAATTTTGCTTCCTGCTCTGGCTCTAATCTTCACCAAACTTGCTGATTTTCTGCTATGAAAATGTGCAGCCAATTTTTTCTGTGCTTGCAGCATGAGTCACAGCCACTGCTGGGAGCCACTGTGCAGCCAAGAGCCCGACCAACACATGGAACAACACACCTCGAACACATGTGGGTCCAGTTCCTGTGCTCTCAAGACTGCCATGGTCCAACATCTCCTGTCCTTTCAACACATGGTGGAGATGCCCCTGTCAGAGAGACAGATGTAGGCAGAAGCCTTCCCTTTGGCTTTGGAGAACTTTTCAGCCATCAATTCCTTTGAGTCTCACAAATGAAAGCAAGATTTTTCTTGCCCATGGAAGAGGATTCCCTTGTTGGAATTACCCAGTACTTAACTGCCTGTCTCTAGGAATAAATTAGAATAACAAGGTAGGGCAAACCATTTTATTCATTTCCCTGTCTTAGCAGGATGTCCCTCAGAAGGGAGGTGCACTCCAGTGTGTTTCTGCTCCCATCCTAATTTCTTTGCTGCCCATGAGGGGACTAAGTGAATCATGAGATGCTTTGGATGTCATCTCCAACCTCCTGGGTCATCCTCTTTGCATGGGATGGAATGAGGGCAAGCAGAGCTCTCCTGCCCACCTCACAGCCTGTGGCTGAGGCAGGTGTCCCTTTGCTCATCAGCAAGCTGGAGGTTGCTGCATTATACAGTTTTCACGATGGAAAAAAAGCACCATTATTATAAGGCACTGTTATCTCCTGTCACATTCAATAAAATCAGTCTGGCTCTCAGGAAGTCCTGTGAGGAAGGGGTTGGGATGAAAATTCATGAGTGCAGGGTAAGAGACATTGGAAAATCAGACCTTCTGTCAGTCATTACCCTGCAGATACTTTTTTTAGGGCAGGAATGGGTAAGCTGGCGTTATGGGGCCTTGCTGTGTGATTTGCCAAGCAGTCCCAAATGCCCTCGTGTAACGACTAGTGATGAAGGCAAATTGTGTTAATGATCCTGGCACTGCAGTGAGCTGGGTTATGCAACTGTGCAGCTCTGGCTGATGGTGGATGTTGACTTTGCTGACCAGGCCACAGTGGCTCCTTGAAGAGAAGTGGCTCTCATGAAAGGGGAAACGTTTTAAGAGGCTCCAAAGCATGCGATCTGTAATGGATTCACGTGAGTGGGCAGCATCCTGAGAGGTGAACAAGCACTACAGAAAAAAGAGCCTGTGACAAGAGCATTGGAGGGAGAGAAAGGGGCTCCTCTGCTTGGGCTGAGACTGCGCCACTGAGGTGAGATCTCTGCTGTCAGCCAGGGAAAGCCAGTGGCTTCTTGCCGTGGCTACTCTTAGTAGGGTCTCCACAGCTAATTTAATACTTTAAATTTAATACTCTAATTTAAGAAAGAGCGACTCCCAGGGTCGTTGCTGCTGTCACAAAATGCTGTTGTCCTACCTGTCCTAAAGTTAGGAGAAATTAAAACGGTGACTTGATTTCTCCTGGCAGTAAAGCCCATGATGTTAATTATTGGAAAACCAAACCCTTTGCACTGCTGTGGCCTCTTGACCATGTTTGCTGAGGTTACCCAGATGTTCATTATGAAGTTTTACCCTGTCTGTGAGGAGACTCCCTGGGAGAGGGGTGGATGGTTGCTGGGTTTCAGCGTGCAGCCTGGTTTGGAAATGCAGCGCAACCAGGGAGCCCATAGTGATGTTCCCCAAAGCTGCAGAGCTGAGGAGGAGCTGATATTCTTGGTGTCTGATCTGTTCTTGGAACATTAAACCCAGACTGCTTCTGTCTGGGCCTTCAGGGTTCAGATCTCCTGGGGCTTTTCTGAAGTGACAAAAAGCAAGTTGATTTTCTGGAAAGGCTTTTCTCGGGAAGGCTTTACCCTACAAAATGTTGGCAGCTCTCCACCCTTACTCTCTTCAGGGTACAGGGGGAAACTTTCTTAGTATCTGGCAGAGCAAAGCTCATGAGGGAATTTTAAAACATTGAAGTGCCTGCAATTCAGAGATGCTGCAGGAGTCATCTAATGCACATTTATTTTGCATGGGAATTTTGCAAATGTAGCTAAATAATAACATTGTTTTGCTTTTTCTGTTATGAGGTGTTTAACATCTCTGATGCAGATCCCCAGGAATATATGTGTTTAAATTCAAACTTGACCCTAGGAGGGGAAGAACCAATTTTCTGCTCTTGTGTCAAGCCCGAGTGATGATGAATTGGCAGGACCTGCCTCTCACATATTTTCATTTAGATCCTTTTTAGTATGTGATAGCAAATGGAATGTTGAAGATAGGCTAATCCTTGTCCTTGCTTTGCCAAGCATCAAACTGAAATAGCTGATGTCTTCCTGAGACACTTTGTCAGCATCTCATGGGAAAACGGGAGCAAAAGGCTGCAGTCAACATTTCTGCAGCGTTGTTCCAAACAGGGTGGCTGATGTGTGAGCTCACAAAATGTGCAAACAAGGGACTGTGACCACATTACCCCTTACCTGTCAAAGACCTCGGCCCAGCCCCTGTTTCAGCAGGAGGGCACTGACACCAGGGGGACAAGGCTTGCCCTGTGTCAGCACCCAGCAGTTACTACAGAGGAGTTTGCAAAACTGAGGAACTTCTCCAAAGAAGCCAGGCACTTGTGAGTAGGATTTTTTTTTTTAATTGGTTTCCACCTGTCAGACTTGTCAGTGGTGAAACTGGATGTTTTCACAGAGAAAAAATCCTTCCCCCTCATCCACCCCCGCATGTCCTGCCTCCCCATGGCCCATCTCCAGCTCCAAAGTGACAGCTGAGCAGGTTTATTTCTGTCAGCAGGACTGGAGGAGGCTGTGAGAAGAGGCATCCCACAGCTCTGGTTCCTAGCTGGTATTTTGTGTCTGATCTTTGTTAGGGAATCATTTCCTTTGGGTGCTGCTGAGACTCTGCTGGGATCCATTCCCCAGCCTTCAGGCTGACGTCGTGCCTGAGATGTGCAGGGGCTTTAGCAACAGCCTGGCAGCTCTGCACAGGGTTGGGATGATCTGTCCCTCTTCAGAACGTCCCAGGTGCCATGGCATTGGTCTCTGGTACCAGGTCCCACAGGTGGCTGTGCTTGGGCTGAAGCTTGGGCACAGAGGGACCACCTGGCAGGGGCTGTGAGAGAGTGCTTGGAAACTTAAACTGGGACTGCTCAAAGAGGAGGGTCCCTGGCACAAGCCCTGCCTCTTCTCATGGGAAGGAGCAACTGGAAAGCATGGGTGAGGATTTTGCCACTGAGTGACAGGGAGAATTAGGGGAGAAAGGAAACAGTTCTCTTCTGCTGACAGTAGGAGACAGAGGCAGAGCAGTGAACAACCCAGCCACAGCCATGTTGTGTACCTGTATCCCAAAGCCCACTCTGCAGCTGACTTCCCTGCTCATATCCCTTCCCCTACTGGAGGTAAAATATAGGAAAGACTTGGGTGGTGAAACCAAAGTGAAAGAAGGCCGTGGCTTTGAGTTATGGGGGGAAAAAAAGGAAAGAAACTTCCCTTGTACACTGTTATCACCCAAGAGATTTCTGTTTCCACCAAAATCACGGAATTCCCTGAGCCTTTGAAACAGAATGGATCAGTTCATCAGACAACTGAGATGACAACATTATTGGTGTCCTCAGGTCAAGCCTGTCATGTTGAATTAACAGCTCATAAGGCACAAGAAGTGCTGTTTCCCCCCTGTGAATCAGAACTGAGACATCACCTGCACAAGTAATTGTATTAGTTTTGAATCAACAATGAAAACAAAGGATAAACAATTATCTACTTAAGTTCTTCATCCTTTTTGGTAACATCATTGCACAGAGTAACTGAATTACCGTTGTCTTCCCATTTGTCATGGGGTTTATGAGACACCCTTTCTTCCTCTCCCCTGCCCGTGCCATCGTGTGCATGAACACTCTGAGCAAATCGCCCAAAGGGCCTCTGGCTCTGCATCTAAGGCTGGGAGCCTTGGTCAAAGATGTCCTGGTGTCCATCTGCTTTGTGGGGATGTCAACTGCAAGCTCCTGGTGTGGTTTAAAAGGAAAAGCGATCCCCTGCCGAGGGGATGGGAGCAGAGAGGAGAAAATGTGGGAGGAAGGAAATGTTCATGCCCCAGGGCACCTCCTGACGTGTTACAGGGCTGATACAGAACTGGAATTGGCCTTTTCTAAGTGATGCTTAAAGAGGAGCTGGTCTCTGCATACCGGAGAGCTTTCCTTCAGGTGAGATCCACATGTGCCTGCACAATCCCTGTGATGGGGCTACACTATCTGTGATATCCCATAGCTGGGGTGCAATCCCAGTTTTGCCTGCCTCAGGTTTGATTTCTCTGTACCTACGGAAATGTCGTGCATCAGAACCCAGCATTGCTCCCACCACAGCTCATGATTTATTTGAAATGAAATTCACTTTTCTGCATCATGGTTTTTCTGGGTACATCTGGTTATGATAAGGTCTCAGTGTTTGACTTTTGAAACATTAGACTCTCCAGCAGCACAGAACAGGGAAAATAAGGACTCTTACCTATGAATATTTATGGATAGACTTGAATTGTACTTTAGATTGCAATTCATTATTGCTGGGAGAGCAGTAGATAGAAGGCAATATTCAATTTATTAAAATGTTTTCTCTTTTGTGCTTTGATCAGTGAAGAAATTTATTTGAAATTTGTGTAGTTTAAGTCTCAGTATTAAAATCTTATTAAAGTTACAGTCTTACTAAAGAAAACAAAACAAGGAAAAAAGCTGTCCACAACACCAATAAGCCAGAAATATTTCTGCTCACAAACAGTAAAAATGTAGAGTTGACCCAAGCTATTTTAAAGAGCAGATACTTTGATATGAACAGAAACACAAATTATCCTCAATTTAAACATTCATGAGGTGGAACCACAGCTGCTCAAGTGAAACTTCTGCTTGTTAATCCTAAATAAGAGGAGCTGGTTGGAAAGATGTGAATATTTTCACTGGACATGAAATCAATCAAACCAAACACTTTCATTTTAAGGTTCTGTGACTGACCATTTTTCCCAAATTTAGTATTGGGAGAGGAGGGATGACTTTGAAAATACCTCTGATTGAAAATATGAATTGGGAAGGTGGGTACTGGTAAAGATGCAGATTAACATGCTCTGGAGCTGTATTTGGGAGCAGGAAATCCTGAAAACCTTCCCAGATTTGGGTATTTATCTCTCTCCTGGCTATCCCACTTCTCCCTTTCTCCTGCAAGCCAGATGAGTGCCCCATTCCTCGCCTCTGCACCATCAGCTCCAATCCTCTTCCTCCCTCTGACTTCCCAAGTGTTTTAGCAGCTCTCCCATAGCTGGGTAGCTACAGGGAAGACTCTAAAGACAGGAGATTTTCTTAGGTGCTCTGAGGAGCTACTACCAAACTGAATTGAAATAAATTTCATCTGAGCAGAAGGGAAAATGTCCTCAGTTGCACTTCAGAATAATTGCTCTGCAAGAGAGTTGAGAACAGCTAAAAAATACAGAACTCTGGCCAAAAAGAGACAGTGATTGTGGGAACAGGCATTTTCTGGGAGATGTGAGCAAAATTAGCTCTTTGTTTCTCTGCTTTACTCTGATGCTTGGTGAGGGGATGATGTACTGAGCAGGTTGACAGGGTTGTACCTGGGCCCTTGCTTCATCCCACTGCAGCAGGCAGTCATCTGACCAGCCCTGTTTCCCCTCATTTCGATCACAATCCTATTCTGTATTTCTCTGTGCACAGTTAAAAACCTTCCTGAGAAACTCAATTTGTGCACCACAAGAAATTGGCTCAATTTCAAATAAATATGCCTTACCCTCAGTTTTAAAAATTTTCACCCCAACAAAACATCTTTCCCATCACATCATCTGACTCATTATTTCATTTTGGTCCTCCTGCTCCTAATTCTCCAGTACTCTGGTGCCAACCTCTAAGGAAGTCTATTGGGTTCATCAGAGTCTTGCTGTGACTCATGGCCCCTTCTTACAGAAAACAGGCTTTTCCTCTTGATGAAGACAACCAATCTTCAAACCCTATGGTGCCTTCTGGGGAGATGGATATGAAACACAGACAGATCCCGAGCCCTGGAGCCAATCTCCCAGGAAAATGAATAGCACAGGAGGACGAATTGTTGTAAACAAGTGGAAGTGAGACTTAGGTTGAAAAGAAAAGCTTTTGACTGATCTGTGAAGATGCAAAAATCAGACAGGAGCAGAATGTGTTCTCTTTTTTTTTCCCTTTTCCGTTTTCCAGGGATTTTTGTTGCATGCTGATGTTCTAACACAACTGTGTTCTCCCTGAAAAGGTCTGTGAATCCTTTTGATGGCATGGTGTATATGGAAACACAGAGGGCAAATAGAATTATCATTGTGCACTGATGGCACCCACACTTTCTGAAGACTTTTGAAGTCCTTTGTACCTTTTATCCTACACCATAGGCTGATATGGCACAATCTCCCTCAAAGCTGAGTATTGAAAATTCAGAGTTTTTGGGCTGGGGGGAAACCAAAGTGAGATCTGCTCTCTGCAGAAACCTTTTCTGCCTCTATCTCCCTGTACAGAGGTTCATTAATTTTGTGTTTTCCTTCCAGACTGAGGAGTGGAGCAGAAATAGCCCTCCCCAGTTTTTATTTTAATGTTCATCTATGGGTAGCTTTAGCTTTCCTGTTCACCACAAATATAAAGCTGCCACTCAAACACTGACTCTTTGCTAAGCTTATTGATGAAATGTTCTCCCAGTAGAATCTTCCCCAGGGATCAGATGATAACAATGTGGCTGATCTCCCAGAGACCATATCACCTTAGGGCAAGGGGAGAGGAATTTTTACCATTCAGCCATTCTAAGATGAAGACATTGCTCTTCAAGGCTCTTCATGACAGTGTTCTTCACAGTCAGGTTGGATGGGGCTTGGAGCAACCTGATTTAGTGGAAGGTGTCCCTACCTGTGGCAGGGGATTGGAATGAGATGATTTTTAAGGTCCCTTCCAACCCAAACCATTCTGTGATTCAGTCATGAGGAGCTGATTGTACTGGTGTATCCATGGGGTGAGACTGGCACATGGCAGAATGCATTTTTCCCTGTCTCCAAAATTCCATGAAAACTTATTAAGATACAAAGTGAAATCTGCAAGTTGAATGCCAGGGAGCTCCAAATGATGAACAACATATTACGAGCACTGAGCCATGTTGTGATAAAAGCTCTCCCCCCTTGCCATTGTAATATATACAATAAGCAAGGATTATTGTCCTGTATTCAATAAAAATCAGCACCAGAGCCTTTGTTCCTTCCAGACACAATCTGTGAACTCTGATTTCTCTTTTAATCTGATCAGCACCTCTGGCATTTAAGACTGGAGCTGTGAACAGAATGAAGAGCTTCATTTTCCCCTGCTAAATGATACTTTTTTAAAAAGCCTCAGAAAAGAGAAACAAACAGAGCTAGATTGGGTCACTTACAAACACAAACTGGGTTTCTTTACAGATGCAAACAGGTTTATACCAGTTGTGCAGGTGGGCATTCATAAAGGCTCAGAAGTGCTCCACAAATTTGTATTTTCTTTCATCTCAAAAGCCTACAGGCTTGTGTTTATGAGTTTTCCTAGATCAGCCTAGATCAGAGTTCTCACTCCTTTGGGCAAGAGGATTAACCAGTCTGGCTGCCTTGCTGTGGTGCCACTGGTCACCAGCTTTAACAACCCTGTACCATTTGCTTGCTCTGGTCTGGCTCAAGCCCAGAGGAAGGAGAGGGATTAAGTCTCAAGGTCTGGGTCAGAAAACACCAACCACGACATAAGGAGTTTTCCTGGACTGGTTACGAAAAATGTTATGTTTGTGTTGATGGTAAAGAGAAATTAATCTTATTCCAATTGCCAGTCTGAAGGAAGACAAAAAAGATGATTTATTACAGTAATGTGAAACTTTGTAAGAATCCATGCTCTGTGTGGGAGCTGCACTAATAACGCTGTTGGCAGTCGTAGCTGCTTTCCAGCTGGACAGGAGAACCAAAACGTCCAAAATGTCAGGTGTCACAGATTTCATTACAGCTCCCTGTGGCACTGCTAGGGTCACTCCCATTTAATGGAGCTTGTCGCTGTTTGGGTATTTTTTAAATTCAGCACACAATGCTTCACCTTCTCCTGCAATGTGCACGGAGCAGACACCGAGGATAACAGCACCGTCAAGAACACTCTGAGAGCTGCCAAGTGCTGTGACAAGGTTGTCGCTGTAGCTGACAACCAGCAAGAAGCTGCTTTTTAATGGTTGAGTGTTGGCATGTTTTACTAATATGTGTCTTGGAATGGAGGCTTAATATAGCTCCTGAGCTACCTGCTTATGCTGAGTGAAGGGAAAGATGAAGCAGAACTGACTGCTGGAAACACTGGGGTTTGAGACTCTGGTCTACAAGATTTCATTGCAGCCCTTGGGTGAATCTCAGAAGTTCATGTGCCTGAAATCCGTCCCTAAAATAAATGTACCATTGCAGTGAGGAAGGTATGGAGTGTGCTGGATTGTTGGAAGTGTGCTAATGCTGCTAAATCTTGGTAACAATGGCTACTGCATGTCCATTACTTTGGGAAATTTTGGGATGCTGGCGAGATCTATATTTACCCTCCTTCAGCTTAAAGCCATTCTCCCTTGTCCTCTCACTCCAGATTCTTGTAAAAACTCCCTCTCCAGCTCTCTTGAAGCCTCTTCAGGTACTGAAAGGGGTTCTAAGGTCTCCCTGGAACTTTCTTTTCTCCAGGCTGAACAGCCATGGGCAAAACATCATCCCAGGTGTGGCTGCAGCACCCACACATGCACTTACACACTCACTCCAAATTTTTGGTCCTTCTCCTTCTCTTTCTTGAAAGCCCTGGCTGGCTTGGCTGCTTTGTATCACCAGTGATATGCTGTTTAACTAACTTTGCTGGTTCTCTATTTAGACTAGATGTTAGGAAGAAATTCTTCCCTGTGAGGGTGGTGGGGCCCTGGCACAGGGTGCCCAGAGAAGCTGTGGCTGCCCCATCCCTGGAAGTGTTCAAAGCTGGGTTGGACAGGGCTTGGAGCAACCTGGGATAGTGGAAGGTGTCCCTGCCCATGGCAGGGGGTGGCACTGGATGATCTTTAAGGTCCCTTCCAAGCCAAACCATTCTGTGATTCCATGACTCTTTGATCCTTTCCCACTGACATTTTGCTG
Source organism: Corvus moneduloides (assembly GCF_009650955.1). NCBI lineage: Eukaryota > Metazoa > Chordata > Aves > Passeriformes > Corvidae > Corvus > Corvus moneduloides. Next base: position 9,771,284 of record NC_045492.1, read on the forward strand.
AGTGAGCCTGGGACTGGGCTGGCAGCCCATGGATGCTGGGCTGGCTGCTGTGAGCTCCCCTGGCATCTTTTTGTTCCCAGTAAACAACCCCAGCAGCTTGGTTTGGCTGCCCTGCAGCAGTCAGGCCATGCCTGTGCCTGTGCTTCTTGGGGGGTTTTTCACTTGAGTGCCCAAAATCACTTCAGGTTCTACTTTGTGCTTCCCAGCCCACAGGAGACCTGGAATAATAACTGTGATGTGCTGCCTTATTGCTTAAATACCCTCATGAATATACTCCAACCTTATCTACAGTTCAAACAAATTCAATAAGGCAGAGCAGGATTTAAAGATATTTTAAATAAATTAACTTCTGCATGGATGTTTATTAAGTTTTATGAAGCCATTTACTAAAATGTAACATTTTTTTTCGAAAGGTGCCTGAAATTTTCCCCTTGTGAACTATGGAAATTGCTTTTATAATTGAAATGAGAAATAAGAGCCAAGCTGAAAGCATCCCTCATGGCCCGAGGCAAAGTCCTTGTGCTTTTCTAAAGGAAAAATAGAATCATTTGACTCTCCACATCTTTTGTTTTCCTTCCCATTTGCGGGGCGTGACGTGGTGCACACTTGCGTGACACTGGCTGGGAGGGTGGCCTGGGAGGAGTGGGGGCTCTGCTTCTCAGGATTTGGCTTTTTCCAGGAGTCAGCCCTGAGCTAGACAAGTCACGAGCAGACAGCAGCATTTTTCACTCCAGCTTGAACACGGGCTGGATTTCTGCATAAGCCATGGAGGCTCCACTGGGAGCACCGTGCCCAGCACAGAGGTCTCCTGCAGCCAGGAAACGAGGATGCTGCCATGTGCTGTGGATTTCCACTGCTGAAGACGTGAGCCTCAGGCTGAAAATACACCTTTGAGCAGAGCAGGGCTGAATACCAAAAAAAGTATCCACAAAATAAGTTATTTTGATGCTTTAATGCTTGATGGTGTAGGGACAATAGAGGCTCCTGCTCTTCTCATCTGGAAGCAGCACCGAAAAGCCTTTGGAGAGGCAGTGCATTTGAGCTAGGTTTTAGAAGATGGATTTTCCAGGCATGAATGATTCAAAATATTTAAATTTTATTCTCTTGGTGCTTTCCAAGCAACATTTCCCTCTACCAGAAATGGAAACAAAAAGGTCGAATGGTTAAAAACGATGAAGATTTTATGGCTCAGCTCAGCTATTGCACAACAGAACATTAACCAGGAGCTGCAGGGAGGATGGAGGTGACTGATTTTTGCTCATTTAGTGTAAGGACACTTTAATATCACAGGTAGTACCAAAGAATCCTGTTCCCACAAAATTACATTTGTTTTAGAAAAATAAACGATCTCCATTCCCACACTTCTCACACTTCCTTCACTCCACACGCTCCACACCCTGGATGGGCCGGATGCTCTCATTGCTGTGCCCAACAGCAGAGCAGGAGAGCACAGATCTGATGCTTTTAACAGCTCTCAGGAAGGATTTCTCAGGGCAAGCATCACTGATGGGAGTGTCCTTCAAACCTAACTAGTTCCCCTGTTTGAGTGCTGACCTGAAGACAGAGCAGCAGCTGATGTTTGGGTGCTGTTTGCGCTGCACAGTGCAGGGAGAGGAGCACTCAGGGCCCTTCTGCAGAGCAGCTGCAAATCCCAATTCAAGGCCAATAGGATTTCACCAGTTTAGACCCCAGCCAGGGTGCCTGTGCTGATAACCAGGCTGTGTGATAAAGGCACACCTGCCACTTCAAGCAAAAGCAGCACAAGCCTTAAATTTGGATATTTATTTCTTAGGATCAATAAATGACAAAATAAAATACCATACAGTACAAAGGCTATATCGGGAATTAACCATTTCATTACACTTTGATCAGTAAATACAGTATCAATAATAGCATGTTACATTGAAAGAGTGTTTCCCATTGCCACACAGAAGGATTCCACACCCTCTTCCTTCCCTTTGTCACAGAAAATAGTACAAAGTAGACACGGACACACTTTTAACATTCATTTTTTTCCCCATTGAGCAACAGGCCACAGAAAATAAAGCACATCAACATTTTGTATCTCAGAATAAAATAAAAAATAAAGGTGCACTTTAAAAAATATTTGCCATAAATACAATATGTGCAGGATTATCGGGTGGCACAGCTGGGGAAGGACTCTGGATCACAAAGCCAGGACACAGCATCATGAGATTTGGATTAGCAATTTCTGTTCTCGTACTAAGCAAACCCAGACTGAGGACAGGAAGAGTGGTTGAGCTGTGATGTGAAGAACCAGACAGAGCTCTAGCAGATACAGCTTTGGTTAAAGAGTCACCAAACAACACAGCCAGGAGGACACCGGACTGACACTCACAGCGCCGTACACAGAGGTGCTCCCGTGCCCTGGGGAGGTTTGCTGTCTCTGCCCAAGAGCAGCAGTGATGCAGCTGCACAGATGATGGGTTCAAACCTGCAGCACGAGCTGTCTGCAGCACCAGCACACTTGGGGATTGTTTCACTGAACGCTGGATGCTAGAAATGCAGAGTCCTGCTATTGTTGTGTTTACGGCACGTGCCCTGCTAACCCTCCTTGCTGATTTTCCACTGAGTTTGCTCCTGAAAAGCTCGCTGAAGTGAGGTCTCATGTACCTTACAAAAAAAGACAAGCCCAGCACAGCATTCCAACACTGATGGACCGGGCCTGTGGTGAGAAAGTCCTGTCTGTGGGAAATTTCTGAATAGCAAAATGACTTGATAAACCTGATTTCACACTGCCAAACGGATTGCTCTGGCAAGAGCACTGTGAAGAGAAACAAAACCTCAAAATAACGTTTGAAGAGGTCACTTGATAGACTCTCTTCAGAGGGGAATTTCTCAGAATCCATCTGGCAGCACTTCACATCTGTGGGTTCCACAGATTTTATTCTTTTTTTAGTCAAAACAAACAGTTCCAAACACAGGGAATTTGCATAGATGAGCAGAGGCCCCAACACTCACCCCTGCTTTGCTGAGGAGTTCAGCCAAGACAGGACACAACGGATGGGAATTTGTGTTCTGTCTAATGGCAAAAACCATTCACATCAGATTAAATTTAAAAACCTTTCCAGGTTCGCAGTTCAATCATTGTTAAAAGGCATGTAAAGAACCGTTTATCTGGTAAATATGGGGCTGTTTGTACCTTTTTCTTCTCTGCTGTATCATCTTTCCTTTACAAGGCCGAGCTGGACGGGGCTTGGAGCAATCTGCTCTAGGGAAAGGTGTCCCTGCCCATGGCAGGGGTTTGGAACTGGATGGGCTTTAAGGTCCCTTCCAACCCAAACTCTCCAGTGATTCTCTGGAAACTATTGGGATTTGCAGTGAGTTATCCTCACTTCTTCGCATCTCTAAGTTGAATATAGCAAAATTAGGTGAGGGGGGAAGAGAGGATGAAACCAGCTGTAACTTACACTGCTCAGCTCAAGGTTGTCAGATTTGGCCAGTGGAAGAGGTAGCTTTGAGCTGCAATCTCAGATTAAGGCCATGGACCCAGGTCTGCTTTCCTGTTAAACTGCAAGAACAGAGCTGTAGAAGTCAGCAAACCACTTGGATAAATCCCCCAAGTTCCCCCAGCTCTTCAGCACTCCAGTGACCCAGCAAACACTGTGGAAGGAGCTTATGAAAAGTTCACATTTACTCCAGCTTTCTCCCACTGTCATGTCAAACCAAAAATAAACCTGCCAGTTTCTCTGAGCTGTGATCAAATATTCTGTAAGCTGCCAGTGTATCTCAGTAGTGAAGATCTAAACCAAGCATCTTATGTGAAACAACAAGTTTTGTACAGTGTTTCCTAAGATAATCAAGCACATTTCAGCAGGTTGGTGTTGGACAACTGTAGTAATAATGCTTAATATTTCAAAAGCAAATGAGATATGCAGGGTGTTAAATTGCAATGGAAGTCAAAGCAATGCAGTTGCAGCTTCTGTGGGAGGTTTCAGAAAGTGCCTCCCAGCTGCTGACTGTATTTAGAGGTGAAGTAAAAAAAATTGGGTCCTCCACAAACATTTGAAGTGTCTTGCCTGGAAGGCCAATGTTAAATTTGTGACATCAAGACTCCTCTTCCTTTCAAGGCAGACCTTTCCCCTCTCCTGTTCATGGTACCTGGATTTTCCCACAAGTCAGGATGAGCAGGTCTTCTAGAGATTCTTCTTCCAACCTGCCCGAGCCATTTCATACACACCATACACGGAAAATATTTGCTGGTTTCTCACAGATTTCCTTCTGAAGAGACCAGTCTCCTTTATGCCTGTTTGTTTCATTTCATTTATTTGTCTGCCACTACCTGTTTTCTTTGTCAAGGAGGAGTCAACAGTACATGAGCAACAAAAGTGCTTGGTCTAATATAATCTCTGCCCTCTGCTTGGTACAACCAGGGCAAGAGATCACAAGAAGGCATGACAGAACAGAGCTTGCAGTTTGGCTGAATCAGAAGAAACTAAAGCCTCACTGACTTTTATTTGGAGCCCTTTCTTTTGCCAGGGTTCTGTACTAGGCATTAAAACCAGCTCCCATCCCTGGCAGGTGTGGTTGGAGGCTGTGGCTGGTGGGCTGCCGTGGTAGCAAGCTGGGTACAGCTGCCCTGTTATAAATGCCCCAAAAGTGGTCAGTCACCACCACCAACTCACAGCAGATGCCCCCAAATGGGTGTTTCCTCTATGTGCTGAGCCCAACAGGACCTACACCGCAAGTCCAGGGAGTTGTACTCGATGATTCTTGTGAGTCCCTTATAATTTGGCATGTTCTGTGATTCTATGATGTGACATCTGCAGCAGATGTCACCCAGTGGTTCAGTAACTGGTCTCCATCATTGTGTGACCCTCACTGGAGTTAATCCACACCTCCAGCACTGTGGCTTCAGTTAGGGACCACAGGTGCTCATTAGCTGAAGAGTGACATGGGATGGGCAAAGCCCAGAAAGCCGAACTGAGCCCACTCTTCTACTTTGTCACCTTATAGAGCCAAATGCTGCTCTCCTGATGATGTGTAGTGTGAAAGGGGACACAAGGTCACCACCAGCAGAGGTTGCACAGGATGATTGGTCAGGTTCCAGGTTCGTACAGGTCGCCATTTGGGGAAAAAAGCCCTTTAGCCTGTCCCAGAGCCCTGTGATTTTGGTACTAAAGACTCTGCAGCAATTTGCTGTATCACACAGTGGGCTGTTAGAGGTGGAACCATATGGGACAAAAGCTCATGCTCTCCTGACCAGCTGGGAAATTCCAAAGAGACTTTTCAGGTCTTGTTTCTGTTCCTCTGGCTTGTTAAAAGAAAGTGGGTTTAGAGCCAAGACTCCCCAGTTTAGACCTTCTTATGCTCTGCATTTGAACTACCTGAATGTTTGGGTACAGCTCAGTGTGCCAACACATCTGGTAGCAAAAAGTAATAAAAGAAAAGGTAGAACAAGAGGACCTGCTGCCTACAACTGCTATAAACTGAGATGTTAGCCTCATGGAAATGGTGAGGAAAACAAGTAAAACTGGAATAAGAATAGGAAAAATCTGAAGGTCCCACAGAACTGGGGCAGATTTCTCTTATCTCAGCAGCCTGGAGCCCTCATGAGCTCAGAGTTTTGTCACCTCTTAATGCAGGCCAGCAAACTGTTCTCCCTGGTAAAAAATAGGATTTGGCTGTATGGCAAAAGGAAGATTTTCCATTTCTGTTCATTTTCAGCACTCCATGTGGGCACAGCCTCTGCATTCTTGACTTTGCCAGAGACTCTGCTGTTACCAGTGCAGAGGTACCAATGCCAGGCACTGTGGATGCCCTAAAGCCAAAGGTGACCCCACTCCCCAGGCCACAGCCACCCCAGCCTAGGTAAGGCATCGTCTGTTCTTATTGAATTTCAAGGAGCCAGAGCGGCTCTCTTGAGCACCTCGGTCGTATTACTCACAATGGAGATATATATTTCTAAATAACCACCTGGCTCCCTGAGTTTTCACTCCTCGTTCATTGAACATCCCACAGACGAGCATGTCCATTCTCCAAAAACATCCCTTTCTGCTCAAAGCTTCTTTCTCCTCATCAAACTCTCTGCTCGGTGCCACCAGGAGACGTGATCTCAAACCCTTGGATGTGAACATGGCATCTCTGCACTGAGAAAAGGATGAAATGCAGAACAGTTTTGCCTAAGTCGAACACATTTTGGCTTCCCAGTTAACACCACACCTGGATTTATGCCAGACTGAAGTTACAATACATGTAGACATTACTCACAAGAGGCAAGGCCAATGCTCGAAAATAACCTCAAAGTTACTGGCAGAACAAAGCCTATTTTCCCAACAAAAATGACTTTGCTAAACACATTTGTGTTATGTGAATTTGGAGACCATGCATGAAAGTCACAGAGGCCTCTCTCAAGTTTTGACTCCACGACGAATTGTGTTCCTCCTCCTCCTTCAGCTTCAGTACGTAGTTTCCCTTGTGACCTGGCTGGAAAATGTGTGGTTGCTGGAGATGCTGTTGGATTTCCTGGTGAAGGCCAGTCGTTTCTTCTTCTTCCTCCATGGCAGGCACAGGATTGTGAGTGTGGAGAGGAAGATCTGGCGGAAGTTTGCCGACACCAGGTTGTAGAGGATGGGGTTGATTGCTGAGCTGACGTAGAAGAGGACGTTTGTCAGCATGTAGAAGTAGTGGTAGAAATTGTAAAGGAAACTGGAAGAACAGATGAAAGATAAAAATCTTGAGTGTGAAGAACTCAAAGTCACAAGGGTGAGAAAAACATGAGCTGCTTTCCAGCTAACGTTTTTAGGCTGCAGACACAAGCTTACCAGTGGAGCCTGAGCCACCAAAACCCATCTATATCTTCAACTGGAACTGGTCAAACACGGATCAGATGCCTCTATGAAGACATTACCCCCTCACCAGCAGTTAAGAGACTTGTTTAAGCCCTGGGGCCAGATGCAATAGTTACCTCGTGCATTCATTTTTTTTTTTGGAAACAGGCATTCTGGAGACTGAGAAGCCAGACGGAAATTTGCTTCAGTGTCATACATATACATTAGCTCGACTTTTTTGGCTGCAGTTCTGATCTACAGAGGTTGCAGACGAGCCAAACTCCAGTAACAGATGCAGCTCTCTCCTCCCTCTGGCAGTGAGAGCAGCATCAGCTCATTCAATGGGTCCCTGGGTTGGGATTTGTCCATAATGTGGGATGGCATTTCCTGTTCTGGGGGCAAGCTGATGACAGCATGCTTCTGAAACACATCCTGACCACCACAATTTAAGGTTTTCAACTAGAACTGGTCAAAAATGTTTTATTATCTTTTATACTTTTGGAAATATATTTCCTTGGGCCAACTGAGAACAACAGCCCTGAACTTGTAAAGCATTTATAAACACCACAGGTCTCATTTTCTGCAAGATGTTCCTCAGAATCATTTATCTTGGTGAAAATTGCAGACCTTTTTCCTAGTCTGAGTAGTGTCTAACAAAAGATAAATAGAGGAGTGCTGGACTACACTGCCCATCCCTCCACACCCCCTCAGCACTGCCAAGGACTGCACAGCCCATCCAGCTCTTACAAGCAGAGTTTCTCTATGTAGTTGTGAAGAACTTATATTGGAAAAATGTCTCTTCTTCAGGCACATGTGTTTGTAAGTGAACATGCTGCAAACTCTTGGTTAGCCACCAGACTGATAGTTCACTATCATTCTGTAAATTCAGTGTTTTCCTAAAATCACTCATGGTTTTAAAAAGAAGAAAAGAATGTTATGTGAACGCAGCCACGATGCATAAATTCCCACTAATTGCAGACAGACTTCTCTACCCCTCTTGCTCAAAGCAAATGCAGTCACTACATAATTGAATACTGCCTTAAGTGCTTTTCATATAGGAAAGCAAAGGAGAAACAAGAGTTTGTCCCAGTGTGTGCCTAGAGCTCTGCTTTCGTGACTGAAGATAGATTTTGGATTTTACTATGGCTGGATCCACAGTCCCATTCAGTAGACTAATTATCGTAACATCGTAATTTTTTATATTTTGTGTTTGGAGCTAATGGAATTTTAGTTTGTTGTTGTTGTTCTGCTTTTTAGTATTGTAAATTTTTTCTTTGCCTCAAAGGAAACAGCCCTGATCTCAGGGAGAACAGGGATGTTACACCATGGGAGGAGACACGAGTGCATTGTTTGGCATCTCTGGCTTCCTGGGTGTGTGTCCCCAGACAGCATTAGCTCTTAATGACATATTTAAAAATAATAATCAGCTTGGTGGTTGCTTTGCTGAGGAACCTGGCCTGATGCCTCAGAAAGGAGCAGGGAGCTCCTGGGGTGCCTTTGCACATCTGTGAGCAGCGCACGTGTGTTCGTACAATTATCCCGGAATTCTCTGACAATCTGGGCATTTCCTAATCAGCAGCAGCTGCTGGTATTTCATTTTGATCCACTCCTTGCACAGCCCAGTAAATAACCCTCCCCAGACTCAGTAAGTAGCACAGTTATTCCCCCACCTGTGTAACCTCCCCTGTCGCTGAGGAAATGTGGCCTTGTGGAGCCAAATTGTGTGCTGACGGGAGCTGGTGCATCTTGGGGCTGGGGATCAATATCTCTGGCAGAGAGACTGAAATCCACTCCGGGTGTACCAACCCCCTGTCCAAATGTCATTTCATCAAGGGCTGCCAGGGGTGAAGCCCCATGGCTGCTGCCAGTGGGACGAGTCAGTGGCTGCAGCCCACAGGAGGAGGAGGAGGGGCTGCTGATGCATTTTGGTTCAAGCTAATGCTTCCTCCACCATGTCTGGGGGATTTAGGTAAAACAAAGGCTCTTAATTTGGCTGGAAAACACTGACATATCCAAAGAAAAGAACCAAAACAGCAATTAGGAGTTTGAGGATTTAATTCCTCAATTGGAAAACACCTTTGTTCCCAGATGCCCACCTCCATCTCCTCACCTGTGCCCTGGCATCCCCAGCCCCGACCTGAGCCCCCACCCTGTCCTGGCATGGGGGGACCATGTCCCCCACGCTGTGACTCACTCTGTCCAGTGGCTGGAGGGGACATAGCAGAACATGAGACGCCGTATGTGGTAAGGGAGCCAGCAGACCACGAAGGCGATCACCACAGCACCTGCAAGGCAGGAAAAAAGCCCTTAACTTTGTGAGCGACTCTCCATCAGGGTGAAAAGGGGACCTATCTGCGTGGGTTTTATTGCTGTAACCTGTTTTCCTGCAGCCCCACTTGTTCTTGTATTGCTGTAGTGCAAAGAATTAATAACCCTGAGGGACAACCAGCCTGCAAATGTCTGTAAAAACAAGCAAAACAGAAGTAATAGAAAACAGTGCTAAACTCTGGGGCAGGGACATAAGAACAACAGAAGGTACAGATGAAGGACTGGTGATGCCTAGTTCAGACACTGGCTTAAAGGAAACTCAGTTTGCATCTGTGTTTCATGCCCTTGTGGCACTGGGTGTCTTGTCCAAGGTACTCACAGAGACAGTTGGCGTGTGTTTTTCATCCAGGTAGACAGGGAGCCAGGGACACCATAATCCCATTAGTTTGTTATGTGGACCCACTGGCCACAGTCCCCACAGTGCTGAGCATCATTAAACTGCTCTTTCTGGTGGCAGGGCTCGTCCTTTTGTTCTGCATTTGTGCAATGCTTGAGATTACAGCGTGTTTGGATCTGGACTTTGCCATAACAAAAATGATTAATTAAAGGGCAAGCAGAGAAAGGCACTACAGCTTTTTTCCTTTCCAGATTCTGAGGGATGTCAGACAATGGAAAATAAAATGCAGCAACTCTGAGGCATAAAAGTGCTGTTGATAGAGCACATTTGTCAGTCTGGATTAAACAGCAGATCTATCAGGCAATCAAGAGAAAGACTTCTTTCCTTTTGTAATATATATTTCAACTTCTGTATGGAACAGCAGGATTCTGGCAGAATCTTAGCAGGAAATAAAGAAATCTCAGTTAAAACATAACACAATAAAAGGCAAGAAGAAAATAAAGACTAAATAAAATAATTAAGTTAATTTTTGGTCCCAGATTTGCTCTACAGACAACAAGGGCCGCATCACTCTTGTCCTTTATGTGACCTGTAAGGGGCTGGGAAGCAGCAAAGCTCTGCTCCAGAGTGAGGTACCACAAGTGCAAGGTGGATTTGTCACGTGGAGCCAAAGGCTGGGCTTTTCTGCCTTGGGATTGAAAATATTTATGTGGATATGTCCCAAACCAAGACACTGTCATCCCACAGGGACCATGTCATAGCTCAAGGAGATGTGCAGAAGATGTGTTTCCCTTGGAGAATGCAGTCTTGGAGGAACCTGTCTGGCTGTAGTTGCATCTCCCCGTCACTGATGCTCAACCAAGAGGCACAGGAGAGCAGAAATTAAATAATGCCTGGTTGTCCAGCTCCATACTCACACCCTACACCAACTCCATGAGCTCTCTCACTGAACACACAGCTAACAATGGAGAAGGTTCTATTCCTTTAGCATCAGCCTGCATGATGCATGACAGCATCTTCCAGGAACGCTGCAAAAGCCATTTATCCAATAAAGATTTAAGCAACTGAAGGGACATGTTTTGGAAAGAAGGCTAGAGGGTCTGTTTTTATTCTCTTGTCTGAGTGAATTCATTTTCTCAAACTGTTTTTGGTTGCTCTCTGGCCAAAACCAGCTTGAAATTACACAGATGTAATTCATCACCAGACAGCCTGCAGCCCTTCAGATGCCAGCAAGTGAATGAATTTGACCTGTGTCTGATCCTTCCCTGGGGAACTTTGATGGGACTTTGATGGGAGAACCCCTGCATGACGTGTGGCCCAGGAGGAGTGGGAGATCCACTGGGGAGCTCGCTGGGAGCATGGATGCTTGCCTTGCTCCTTCACATTTCTGAGCACACGCTTTTGGCTGCCTCCAGAAATTAATTTCGCTATCAGATGGACTTTTGGTTTGCCCTGGATGGAGCAGTCCCCTCATGATTCTTCTGAAGATCCCTCTCCAGCCTCTCCTCCTCCATCCGTCAGCCTCGGGCCAGTGGGAACGAGCCAACATCACAGCCCATCTGCTTTCCCAGCGCCTGCACAGGATTAGCTGGGTTTTCAGGCTGCAAAAGCAGCTTCCCAAATGGCTCCAAACACAGGTTCGTTCAGGCACATCACAATTTCTGCAGAAACCTCCATGCACTGGCACTCCTCAGCTGCTCACCCCCGTGTGCAGCTCTTTAGGTACAGCAGGATCTGGATTCTTTCGACAGCCAATTATAAGAATCTCACACATCTGCTTGTTAAATTTACCAAAACGTTAAAGGAAAGTGGTTTTCTCCTGGTAAATGATGTCTGCTTCTGCTGCTCAGGCAATGCTGGGCCAAATAATATGGATCTATAGCAACAAAAACACATACTGAGGGAAGTATCTGCTTAACATCAGCAGTTATGTAATCTGTGATAATTCTGTAATATCACATGCAATCACTCTGCAATTGAAACCCTATTAAACATGTGAAGTGCACTGGAGACACTTATGGTCTAATTTGGAAGTCCCAGCTGGGTGACACACTGTGCAGTTCTGTGCTGCACACATTAGGAGATCCCGACCTGAATTTGTCACCCTTAATCCGTATGTTTTCATTTTATCATACAAGGGATCAAGCAGATTTAGGGTGGCAATCCTGCCCTCTTGGGTCCTCTCCCCTGGCAGGGATATGAAACACGAGACTGTGTTAACTTTCATCTAATACAGAATGAAAAGATCCTTTTCTCCCAGATGCCTGTTGCCTTTTCCTGCTGTTTTCTTCTTCCCTGAGCACCTGCCTGTCAAAATGGTTGAGCTGTAAAACAAATCCTGAGCCAACTGGCTGCCAAAATTGTTTTTTATTATTGTTATGAGCTCCTAGGATATGTTCTTCATCATCAAAAGCTTGACACACGGGTTCTTGTGGTGGAGTAAGAAGGAGCAGGTCAGCCTGCTGGAGCTGAGCACTGCAGGGGAAGGGTTTGACTCAATGTGTGATGGGGTGACTGTCCAGGATGGTGTTTGTGAGGTTGGAGATTTCCTGCCTTTATTTTTTGAACTAAAAATAAACCAGACACATCCCTCACTTCTAATTAATTCAATAAGGTTCTAATAGGAGCAGAGCTGCTCCACGAGCTTCTGATATTTCCCATATTCGAGCAAATGAGGTGCCAAACCTCAGGGCTGGGGAGGGGAGATGGGACCCCAGCAAGATGACCCCAGTGTGCCAGGGGTGGCAGGGAATGATCTTTCCACCAATGTATGCCCTCATTTCCCTCCTAAATCAAACTCCCAATTTAAATGTGTATTAAACTCTGAATTATTACATCCTGTGTCTTTCTATTTTGTCTTATAATGGCTCTATTCTCTGCCCGTTTGAACTGCATGCCAAGGAAGAAGGGGAGAGGAAGGAAGAGTGGCAGAGGACGAGCCCCGGTTTGTTTTTCTTTCGGGAAGTCCTGCAGAGGGAAGCATCAATTCTGAGTGACATCTTTTTCATTGCGCAGGAGATTTGAACTGTGCCAGCCTTGATTCTCAGACTAAACTGGACGTGGGAGCAATTGGGGAAGTTAAATTCTATTAGATCGCACTGGGTATTTTATTTTGCCTTGTGTGTCTCCGGGGCTGGGGCTGGGAAACTGCCCTCCTCCAGGACAACCTCTGGGTCAGCATGTGCCCAGGGCACGGCATCATGAGTAAGAACCCCACGGTTTTTCTGCTTTGCCTGAGCACAGGAGCGATGCTCAGGAGGGGTTTTCGGCCCCCATCCCTTTGTGGGGCCGTGTGCGGCTGGGAGTGACTCAGAGCCCCGGGACAGCGATGGGCGAGGAGTCACCGCCGCCGCTGACTCACGCGGCACCGGGGAGCCGCTGCGGCACACAGCGCTCGGCTGCCGTTCTCCTGCTCACTTCATCTCCTCCATCCCCTCTGCGAGTGCTGAGTCACAGCCCTGCAGCCCCGGGGTGCCCTCGGCGAGGGTATCCCTCTGTGCTGTCCTCCTTTCTCTCCAGGAGAGGCAGAAAAGGGATGCTGCTCCTTTTTATAACCACCTCTGCTGCTGCTAGGGCCTCCGGACAAGCTCAGATCTATCTTTCCTTGATCGTTTTGTCCGGACTATTTAAACCAATTTATTTCTTTTTCTCTGCGTTCGAAGGGGAGCTGAGCCACATACAGATGTGGAATAGCACGGTGGAATTCCTGAGCAAAGGCAGGAGCTGTTTGGGGAGGTATTGACCCACCTGAGCAACAGCTCTCAGCCTTTTGTGTGTTTCAGACTTATCCCCAATGCTGCCCAAGGGGAGCACACACACCAGCTGGTACAACAGGTTATGGGGCTCGCGCAAAAGTAATGCTGGTTTTTGGAGAAACAATCCTTGTATATCCCAAATCCTGGGCTTATGTACTTATTCAGTTGATGCCATTACAAGAGAACCTCTCACAAAGTGCTGTTTGATATGAGAGGTGTGAAAGCTGGGCCAAGTGTGGGCACAGCTGGCACTGCCTCGTTAAACCTCGAGGTGCTGTTTATATTAACATGATGTTCTACCTGACAGGCTGTTGGCAATATTTATATCAGCAGGCCCCAAAGTAGGGACTGCAGGAGCTGCCAGGGTAGGTATGAGCCCAGTAAAATTAAAACTACTTATGCTGGTATTTGGGTCATAAGGCTGTGGAATACAGGATTTCCATAAAAGTCAATAACAATCGGTAGGGATTGGGGGCCATCAGCAAGCACCAGGAGTACTCAGGAGAGCAAAGAGGAAACTGGGAGTAACTGAGCCTGGGAAGTCCTCAGCTCCTTTAGACACCACTGAAAACACACAGCATCTGCTGGATACAATCCCTTAATGCTCTTGAACATAGTATTGAAAAAACACTAAGTTCTTCTTTATTAGTGAAAGTGAGACAGCACAGTGAATGGAAAAACCTTTTGGCATTCAAAATCAACATATTTCTCTCAGGCTGTATTCTCCAATCCTGATTTTTAATGGCTTCAGATGACAGGTTTGAAAATCGATGTGGATTCCTGCCCCAGCTCATCCCCTGGCACCAGTTTCATCCATAAGGAGCAAGGCAGAAAATACAGATTGAAGCTGGCCCAAGGCTCTAGCAAGCAGCACATCACTGCTGTCCCAGTGCAAACTGGGGTCTCTTCCCAAGTTTCCTTCTAAGGTAATTATTCTTTTGGAAATTAGAGAAGAGATTGTTTTATTCCATTTAAACCTCATTCATGCCATTTCCCCTGGGGATATCTGGATGTTTGGAGGAGAAGGAAGAAGAAAAGAAGAATATTTCCACTTTGAAAGGTAGATAAGGGATCCCATCTTATCCTCACCAGGCTCAAGGCTCTTTCTATTTGGTGAGATCAGGTGTAACGTGAACTAGCTTCCTCTGCAGCCCTTTCTTCTTCCCTCCACAGTTTTGAGCTTCACTAGTCCTTTGTTCCTCCCAGAATGGTTTCTGCTCATCAAAGGGACCCTGGAGCTGTATTCACTGCATGCTTCTACAGTGACTAAAGCCCTGGCCAGGCTTCATGTTTAAAATCACATTAGTTAACTTTCTAAATACTCACACTGTCATGGCTTAACACCTGGAAAATCTGCTTTCAGGGCATGGCAAATCTCGGAGTTTTCTGCAGAGATGCAGCCACGAGAGCCTGCATCCCAGCAGGAATGCTGTGCCAGCCCGAGCTGTGGTGCCAGAAAAGGGACACACCTTGGGAGAGGGGAAAAAGAGACTCTCTGCCCCAAGAGGTAGAGCCAGCCCTGCTTTCTGCTCTTCTGAGGGTGTTTATAGAGCGCTCTGATTCTGCTCATTTTATCTCACTTGGCAGATGGCAAAGTAAACCTACAACTACAAACATCTCTGGGAAATATATACAACTGTTAAATAGGTAATTCATCCTCCCAAATTTCAGTGTGACACTTCAGCTGTTAAAATCAGCTTCCACTCAAGCTTAATGCCATAGGGGTTTTGCTGAACTCCACTTGGAGTTGCTCAGACTTTTTATTAGAGATACAAACTGCCATGAATTTTGTTCCTTTCTTGAAAAGAAATGATTCATGAACAAATAAATCTGCTTGCCTTAGAATATAGGAATTATGAAATACAACTGTTTAAGGAGTTTTAGATTGATGCTCTTCTGTGTATTGTGGCTGCAAAGTATGAGCTATTTACTATTAATGTCTGTAGGCTGGTTATACTAAATCTCATGGCAATATTCTCCTCCTGAAATGAATAACTCAGACTTGGAGCATTGGTGAGGAGAAATGAATGGACTCTTCAAAGAATTTGTTCAGAAGGGGAATTATTAATGCACAAGTTAATGAAATACATGGACACATCATTAATTCTTGGCCTTTGTCTTGTATCACTTGACAAAATGCAGAGGCCCCAAAATCATAATTTAAAAATTCACAGACATTCAGTAAAAATGTGGCTTGACTTCATCTGCTCGAAAGCATTTTACTGAGGCATCACCCAGCCAGCTGTGGGAGACTGAAGGATATTCTTTTAATTGGTTAAACTTCTAAGTGCTTTATAATTGCTTTCACTAAGCAGCTTCTGTAACAGAGCAAATGCTACCTGGAACTGATTACATTTTAATAGGCTTAGCCAACGTCCATCCAGGGACAGCAAAGCCTCCCCTTGATGTCCATGAATTTGTTTCAATGTCGTTGTCAGAGCTCAGCTGTGCCATTCAATAACTCCTGCCTTCCTCCCATGCGCCTGGGAACTGATCTGACAGGCAGCTGGGAGGTGCCGAGGGCTGCTTGGAGGGGAAGGGGCTGCAGGCAGGTGGGTTGGTGGGGACATCAGTCCATGTTGCAAAACTGCCCCATTTCAAGGAGACATTTTGGCTGAACAGAGCTTTCATCCTGAGCCAAGCTCAAAAACACCTTGATTTTGGAGCAGCAGGGAGAATTGGGGTTGTTCAGCTGGGAGAAGAGAAGTCTCCAGGAAGAAATTGCTGCAGCCTTCCAGTGCCTAAAGGAGCTCCAAGAAGGATGGGCAGGGACTTTGGAACAAGGGCATGGAGTTACAGGACAAGGGGGAGTGGCTTTAAACAGAAAGAAGGAAGATTAGAGTGGATATTAAGAGGAAATTGTTCCCTGTGAGGGTGGGGAGGCCCTGGCACAGGGTGCCCAGAGAAGCTGTGGCTGCCCCATCCCTGGAAGAGTCCAAGGTCAGGTTGGACGAGCCTTGGAAACCTGGGACAGTGGAAGGTGTCCCTGCCCATGGCAGGGGGTGGAATGAGATGAGCTTTAAGGTCCCTTCCAACCCAAACCATTCTGTGATTCTATGATTGTTCTGTTGTGTGTATGTGCATGCGAGTGTTTAAGGATTATTTAGAATTTTATTAAGTGATTGGCGTTTCAGAATGTGCACTCAGAGAATATTTACACTTCTGTGAAGCATCACACAGCTCTGGGAGACTCGGCAATTCCAGGGCTCCAACATAGTCAAGGAACAGCAACACAAACTAGAGGTGGTTTAATGGAAGGAATTGGAAGGATGAAGGAGAGTATGAAATCTCTTGGTGGAAGGTATTTTTAACAACAGAACTGGTTGCCCTGTTATCCTCAGAAAAAAGCTGGGAAGCTGCCAGTGGCTGTAGCTCTTTGAATTTGTATTCTCACACCTGGTGAACACTGACAGCAGAGAGCGAACTACAATCAGGAATCTCATGCTTACTGACTTAATGAGGTGGCTCCCAGGCAACAGGCCTGGCACATTCCTTGATCCTGATCACTCTCATTATTTTGTACATGACCAAAGTCAGACAGAGCCAAGAAAATACACAAATGCTACCAAAGAGGAGGAAAACGCTGTTGCGCCTGTTTTGAATGAGGCTGTTAGACTGTCCACTTTCAGCTTTAATTTCAGTGTAAACAAATACTTAATCTCAGTACATTTGGAGCAAGGAAGTTTTTTGCTGCTCTGATCTTATCCAAGAGCTCTGCACCCCATGAACCACAAAAAAATATTTTCTAAGCACTTCTTCTACAAGTTCTGAAACACTTCACCCTTAAACCTAAATCAGCCTTCTCTGTACTTCAGGCCAAAGTTCACTTTTAGAAAAGGAAAATACTTTCACCCCCACGAAGCTCTGATTCTGTGCCAACAGTTTTATAAGGGGGCACAAGGGTAATTTTTCTTTTCCCACCCTCTTCCATAAATGAGCCCAGAGTCTGCTCGTGATTTTGGCTGTTATGGATGCCAGGATAAATCATATGCATACTTGTGTATTTTTTGCCACTTTTCAGACAGCTCAGAGACCTGGGTTATTAAAATGTAAGTCATGAGGAACAGGTGACAAAAGTGAGTGTGAATCAAGTACCTCCAGTAATCAAGTGCATGTGAAAAACTGAAATGCAGCAGGATTTCACTCCCATTTTCTAGATAAAGAGAGCATTTCTGCGTGGTGGAGTGAATCACAGACAGAAGTGAGGGAGGATTTTTTATTTGCTGGATCTTCCTCAGCACAGAAATGCAACAAGCAGCTGTCCTCTCATTGCCTTCCCAGCAGGGAGGGGAGCTCAGTCCTGCTGCTGGGGTGGCCCTGAGGAGATGCCTGGAATATCTGGGCATCGCTGCCCAGGGGGCCCCATGGTGCCACATCTGACCCACTTTTGAACTATCCCAGGCTCCAGACTGAAACCCTCACTTTTGCCAAATATTCTCAGCTTTTGCAGTACACAGCAAACCCAAAAATTTGCCTGGAGAAGAAAATGAGGAAGCAGAAGAAGATGAAAAAGAAAATTATGCTTATTGTTCAGAAAGAGAAGGGCTGTTTCTCAGTGCCTCAGAGGAGATGTGGACCTGTGGGTGTGGGGTGCACTTCCTCCAGTGCTGAGGGATGCCAGGTGTAAATTTAGGTTTCTCTCTTATTATTCATGAAGAGCTCTCTCTTGTTGAAGATCAAAGAGGATACAATACTAAAAGGAGAGAGAGAGGTGTGCAGTGGTGTAGCACGAGTGAGAAAAGGCAGCTTCTCACTTAATGGCAGCAGGCAGAAGTGTTAAAAACCAGAAAAGCATAGCAAGGAGCAGAGTCCTTGTAGGCTCCGTGGGGAAGCAAGGCTCCCTCCTTACCTACCTGTGGATAATAGTTCATTGGGGTGCAGAGACAGTAAACAAACACAGTCCAACAAGATAATTGTGGGGAGTTTAATGTCCTCAGGGCTTTTCTTTCCTTTTTGGCAGTATGCGTTTCCCAGTGCAGTGTTGGAAGCTGGAATGCATGCGGAGGTTCGCCTATGGCATGGGCAAGGAGTGCTGCACGGGATGCATGCCTTGTGAAAAACAGCTGGAAAAATGTCATGGAAGTTCCTGGTGCCTTCTCTAGGGATTTCTCTCACTGTTGGAAACATGGGCTGGGCCAAAGCACTTCAAATACCAAGATGCCCCATCCCTGAAAGTGTCCAAGGTCCGGTTGGACAGGGCTTGGAGCAACCTGGCTCAGTGGAAGATGTCCCTGCTCATGGCAGGGGTTTGGGATTAGGTGAACTTTAAGGTCTCCTCTAACCCAAACCCTTCTAAAAACACCAGAACATCAGAAAGCTTTCTGCTAACAAACTCTCCCCATCTCCTGTTTAAAACCACTCTGGGCACACTTTGTTAGCTGTTTTGGGTACTATTTTTGAACAGCTTTTGCTTTATCCCCTGTAAGTTTAAGCTACCAGATTCTTTGGTTTTTTCCTCAGCTTATTTAATCAAGATATCCAGTGTTTTGCAGTACAGCTCAATTCCTGAGTGCTGGAACTTTTATTTAAGCTCTGTCTGAACCAAAGCTCCTCAGAAAAAGGGAAGTAGTGAAACAATACGTGCAAGGCTTAAATTGCTGTCGACTACATCCTTAAAATGCTGGGTTGGATTTGCTTTTCCAGAGTGAGCAGGTCTGCTTTTTAGCTTTGCAAACCAACAAGCAAAGACAAAAGGAGGGGGTATTTTGGGTGAAAGTGTTTACCAATTTCAGCCTGTTTCTCTTCAAGTCACTTTTACTCAGACACCTCCAGCTGTTCCCTGCCGAAGGAAGGGATACTCACGCAGGACCCTCACGCCGTGTTTCAGGGCTTGCACTCTGCTGGGCTCCATGGACATGCTGAGCATGGTCTGCTGCCCACCAATGGTGCACACCTGGTTCTCCTGGGCAGCCTGCTTGAACATCACCAGCAACTGGTTGGCAATGATGGTGTTGAGCACAGAAATGACGACCATGGGAAACACAAAGGAGATGAAGGTGTTGACCTACAGGGGAGAGATGGGGCACAGTCAGGGATAGGATCAGTGGAGCAGGAGGTTGGGTTCTATTTCTCAAAGCAACAGAGGAACAGCCTGCAGTGGAAATCTTTCCCTCCTCTTACTCAGCTGGTTTTGAAGGTTTATTGCTCAGAGGGAGAACTCAAGCACTGCTGACGCATGTTCATTCACGTGGGTCAACACCCAAAAAGGGCAAAATCATTCATATCTAATTACATTCTTTTTCCCTTTTCAGTGCAGTTCATTGCCAGAAATGTCTCAACTGAAACATGCCATTGATCTTTTCATCTCACAACCAGCAGGATGCTGCTTAGCTTTCATCATGCATAGCGTGACTTCTAAATAACACTGTGTTATTGTCTTTTTCCTGCATTATGAGGACTCCTTGGGATCTTTTTAACTATCTTTCTTTGTCTTCTGTCTTTTCCTTGTAGATTTAATGGCAGTGTTTTGTTACCTCATAACTAAGTTAAATAAACCTTGTGCCGTAAAGGATTAAAATTGATCAGAATAAACAAGTGGAAGTCATAATGCTTTTAGTACAAATTATTTGATTACTACAGTTTTGATAAAATTAAATGGAGGATCAAATTAAGCAGTGATTGAATCAAGTAGAAGTCACAGTTCATGTCAAATGCAGCAAAGCTTTTGGGCTGTTTAGAAACCTCAATGGAACTGAGCTTGGCAAAAGGCAGCCCAGGGAAACAGAGGCACGTGTAGGGTTTGCCTGCACGTCTGCAAGGCTGCCATGGTGGGATGGGGAGCTTCTCTGCTAAGCCCAGGAGCTCTTCCTCTCTGCTATGTGGCTCAGGAGGACACTCAGCACAGCACCCAGGTGAGTGTGGAACAAATCAAAAGCCCTTTAAGTTCTTAGAATTTCAAAATATTGACAAGGATTAAACCGTGCTGCAAATCGCTGTGAAAGCAATTGTATTCAAAGTGATAAAATGACAAAAAGATGAAACTACAAAACTCAAGAGGGAATTTACTCAGTGGGAGGGCTCCAAGGCAGGCTGACTTCTTCCTCAGACAGCCACTTATTTTTCACCTCAGTGATGTACAACACAGAACAACCCTGCACTCCAAGCCAATGCCAGGTCCCTCTGCAGATTGCAAAACCTCATCTAGAGACAGGTTCTCCATCTGCTGGGATGGACACATCTCCTCTCCGCCCACCCAGCCCCACTGGACCATCACCAAAACGGACCAGGTTTGCTGTACACCCTGTGTCTGGTGCAGATTTGTGGTCTCTCTACTCTGAAGGGGTTCAGAAATGCTGGAGGCGAATGGGAATCACCCAACCACGCTCCCAAGACGCTACAGGGAATCTGTAAAAGAAATGAGCAGTACATAAGCACATGGGAGCAGGCACACTTCACTTTTTTTGTCCATAAATCTGAAGCAGGAAGTCCTCTTTTGGTGAAGACAGAAGCTGTTGTTGCCCAGGTTTTCTCTGGACGGACCAAGTCTCTGTACAGCTTTGTGCTCCGGAGCTCCATGTGTTAAGCAAAAGTACCAGCTGGGTTTTGTCTCTCTTCCACATGGTGAGAACATCATCTCCTGGCAATAATAACAGAACTCCTCTGCGGGCTGAGTGAATTCCTAGATATACCCCACCACTATAAGCTGCTAATGGCCTCTTTTGTTAAGTATAAAGCAGTTTTCTACTCTTCTAAAAGATCTCACAGACTCCTGCATATAAGGAAGAGTTATCTTTTGGACTTGCCTCCACAGGCTAAGACAGATCATTAAGCAGTAAAGACCAACTATTTAACCTTCACAGTGCAGCCGAGCTGAGCTGGCGCACACAGGGGTGAAACGATTGCTCCGATTTACCAGGTCAGACTAAGAAATGAACCCTGTAGCTCCTCACTCCAATTTCTGTGGCTTTAGCTGCAGAATGCCCTTCTTCCCCACTGCTGAGCAATGTCTGCACATCAGCAAAATGCAGCACTTAACTCTGGAAATGTTTCACTCTGTCACCTGAGATTCAGGATTTATTGGTTTTCATTCTAAAATTTTGCCCTAGCTATAAATTAGACTTGTTTCTTAATTTTTCAGGACTAAAAGTCTTTTCCGAGCTTACTTAAAAGCCTTGATTCGTTCCATAATTGCATTGTGAAGTCTTTTAAAGAGCTTGGGAAATCGGCTAGAATAGCACTGACTTTCCCTTTTAGGAATTGTTATGGTAAAACTGGGAATATTGCATACTTTCTACCAAAGACTATATTTAAAGATTTTTTTCCCTGTCTTGATTTGTAGCAAAGCTCTCATATAGTAAAAAAAAATTAAATCAATATTTTCCCCAGTAGCAGAATTCTTTAATTTGTTGAAAGAATTATTTGCAAACACAAAGTCCCAAGGAACATAAAGGATAGAAAAGCCAATCTACCTAAGCAAACCCTTTGTATTCCCTGTTTTCTGTCGAGCTGCTTGCTGGGAGCCCAGCACACTGTGCACATCAGTGCAGCAACATTTAATTTTCAGGTGACTTTGCTCACTGCTGGAGCTGGTGCTTCCAACAACTCTTCAAAGTCAATAGAAATTTTCCCACTTTCTCAAGAGGAGCTGGTCTGGGATCCCAGGACTACATATTAAAAAGTTCAGGAGCAGGAAGACTTGTAGAGGTGTTTAATGGGATTTTTTACTGTGTCTCCTAACATCAGTGGACTAAAGTGGCTACAGCTGTCAGTGAACACCCATGGGAGCCTTTGGAGCTTTACAGATCTTTATAGACTACTTTGGCCCCAGGAGGGAAGATTTAGAGAGTGTGTAGGCTCATTTTTGACCTGAAAGTCTCAGATTTATGTTGGCTCACCATGGAAAGCCCAGTCTGTGTGATGCTGGATCTACACTAACCCTGTATTCAAGGTTGTTTGGATGCACAAGCACAGGGGTCTGCTCTCATCTCTGCTCTCACCAAGATGGTTCAGTGTGATTCTCCTCTCTATCAAAACTGATGTGTTTGCACCAGAGTGAACCCACCAGAGCCCAGCACCACGATGGGCAGGATGAGCTCAGTGCAGGGGCCCAAAGCTGCTAAGCATGGAAAGGCTTAGCCCTGGCTGCTCTCTAGGCTAAAAAACCCACACAAACACAACACTACAAACCCCGTGACTGTGTGCTAAATCCCAATCAAACAAAATAAAAAAAAGAAAATCCAATACTGCAGCGTTTGCCAGTGGCAGGACAGAATGAAACACTAACCCAGTTCCATGCTGCCGTCACTCCCGGAATCAGCGCGATCCTAAATGCTGCTCAAGCACCAGGCTGGCAACATCTGTGGGATGGGATTAGTCCTCAGGACCAAATCATGCTTTGTCTCGTACAGAACAACAGCCTTCCCTTCCAGCACTGCCTGAGCAGTGACAGCCAGAGACCCAAATCACTCTTCTCTGGCTGTGCTGAGCAGGACAGTGACAACACAGATGTCACCTGAGGGTGAGCTCCCAGCAGAAACCTCTGCTGAGACCCTGAACCCCCACAGGCACTTGATGGATGCCAAGACATGATGCAGCTATCAGCCTCATAGTTAGCTCAACAAAAATCAGACTTTGTCTGAGACAGAGAATTCAGCCTTTTGTGAGTTTGCTTCTTCCATCCAAACAAGAGTGTGGGAGAGACATGGGGGAAGGGACCAGAAAAACCAAGGGACACAAAAGCAGAACCCAGTTCTCGGGCTTGTGACTCTTCCTAAATCTTTTGGGTGGAAAACTGCTCCCCTGGCTCTGCTGAGCTTCCTGCTAACGTGATTCACTTCTGCCAAGTCGTCCCTCAAATTATTTGACTGTGTGGTTTCCCTGGGTTACCACCTAAAGCAGCTGTCAGCTCCCTCGCAGCCGTGATGGAGAAGATGAGAACAGAACTTTACACAGGGACTCCCCAGAGGGCTTCAACAAAGTCCTGTAAATCAGAGGGTTTGCAAAGATTTATTATTTTGTGCTCCAAGGTGACTGTTGGAGGAACACAGATTCAAAGGCCGCTTTGGAAAAAGATGGGCTTTGGATCCTTACTACAAGCCACGACTTTTTTTCTTAGATATATCTGAAGGCAAGGAGGGTAAAATTTATGAATATTACACTTGGTTATGGGTCACCTTTGCTCACAGCAAAACTCCATCACCTGAGCCACCTGCAGCTGGCTGTTCCCATGGTCCACCAGCACACGATTTTGGAGAGGCACAGGAAAAAATGAGAGAGGTCTTGGAGAACTTAAGTGGTTTAAAGTAAAAACGTTAGGCTACAGGCTCTTCTGGAGATACAGTAGCAAATTTGACACTGGAAGTATTTATGATAAAAACAGCCAAGAATCAGAACTACTCACAACATTTTAATTGAAAAGAGTTTTGATGAGAAAATAAAAAATGTTCCAATACTGAGAACATAAAAGATTTTTGAACACGGCTCTTGTGTTTTCCCTCATGCCTTTTTCTCACATAAGTAAATAAAGTCCCCCAAAGCCAATGGAGCATGGAATGCTGGTCACAGCAGCAGCACAGTGGGGTGCATCCCACAGAGCAGCAGCTGGGATGCCCTGCCAGCAGGAGCAAGGCCCCTGGAGTGGACATGGGGGGCATCTGAGATTAAGGGATAATTTTAACTCTAGGTTATGACAGGGGTTTTGTGGCAGAGACCAGAGATGTTCCCCTGCTGCCTGATAAATGAGGTGACAGCAGAGCCAGGTCTCCATCACCATAGCTTCTCCAGGGACACAGCCCCTTCCAGCACTGAGCTAGGATGCTCAGAGTGATTTTTCTCCCTTCTTTTTCGGGGCTGTGGGAAGGACAACTAAAATGGAGAGAAGTGTGGATGCTGATTTGCTGGTAAAACCTCATCTGTACCCACTAAGCTTCTGTTATAGCTCATTTCCCTGTGCCCACCTGGAGAATGCTGTTAGATGGCTGCAGCCTTTCTGTTTTCTGCTGGGGAGGGTTTTCAGTGCAGAGATTCCTGGGGACAAACCTGGGGAAATGGGTGAGAAACCCCAAAGGAGCTGCAAACTGTCTCGGGAGGAGATGGATCCTTGCTGGTTTCCTGGAAGTGACGAGGGAGAGGACTGAGAATACAGAGCATCGTTTGATTTGTTGTTTTGAGCAAATCTATTAAACCACAGAGCTACATTTTAACAACCTACCACATTCTGGTTCACCTCATTTCCAATGGAAATGGAAAGTAAATTATCCTCCCCCTGACTGTGGAGGCAGTATTGTTAGCATATGTCAATCAGAGAAGCACATTCTGCTACAACAACATTTGGCTGCCAAAAAATCTTATTTGACTAAATGTTCTTTACAAAATTACTGGTTATCTCACTCAGTAGCCAGAATTAGCATTTTTTTAACCAGCCAGTGGATAATTTCAGCCATTAATAAGCACAGTACTGCATTCCAGGATACGGCAATCTGTGCAAGACAAAGCAGGAAAGGGGAAGGTACATAGTGATGGGATGCCAAAGGGAGCATTTGGCAAATGCACTCGTGTTTGATGTTCACAGGATGTGTCTGATGAAAAAAAAGTCCACAGGTTTTTCTCCCTCACAGTAAATAAATTAATATCTAATTAACCCCACCTTTCCATAGCTCTCCAGCTTTCCACGCCAAGTATCTCATGATTATCAGGTAATGCCTTTCCTTAGTGACAGCAGGGCAGGAGAGGTTTGTGTTTGTGAGTGATAGAAGAAAATAACCCCTGCTTTTGGAGTCAGTAACTGGCACAGGGAAAAACGTGGAAGCTGGACAACTACAGCCTAGTAAGGCAATTTATCTCTTCTGTAATTTTTTGAGGGGACCTTTACTGCAGGGTATTGGCTCTGGTCCTTACCTTGGATAAGTGCATGCTGCTATGAGAGCACAAATCCTGGGTAAATAGGAATATCTGGCCAAGTGCCAAAGCCTGTGTGTGGATCTGGAGCTCCACCAGTGCATTTGAGCAGGAGCTCGACCTTTACATGCTGCCAGCTTTAACTCGGGCAGATTTGTCTGTCACGCATCATTTCGGGCGGCTGCTCTCTCCAGCAGCCCTGACAGCGTGGCAGGGGGGGACACAGCTGTCACCCTCGGACAGAGGCTGGCTGATGATGGGGGTGGGTGGCACTCTGTACCCCGTGCAAACTCTTCTGGAGGGTGCATGAGGGTACCGTGGAATCCTGCATGGCTGCAGGGTCCCCTCAGCATCAGAGTGACACAAACCCCACTGAGCTCAGCTGGGTGAAATAACCCTCCCCTTTCCTCCTAAAGAGGGACAGGATGCAAATATCCGTGTAGATCCAGGAGGCAATATCCCATTGTTAACTTAATGAATAATCAAACATAAGATATCAAAACCAGCTATTTTTCTCTTTGAAACACCCTGAGAAATGGCCACAAAAGCTCTGATTGTTATCTCCTGGTATACCCTGTACCTCTTCTACCCAGCCAGAGGTGAGTACACATTCCATACACGTTATCCAAGGTAACAGAGTGTGGCCACATGAATTGCTTTGATCTCATCCCAAAGAGCTCCCCCGTTCAGCCCCTGGAGCTGCAGGAGCTCAGAGAGACTGAGGAGCACCTTCCCTCTGCCTCAGGGAGACCTTTTCAAAAGTGCTGAATATCAAGCCCAGACATTTCAAAGAAAGGTTACGATGATGTGAAATGTTGCTTGCAGTCACAGGTATTGATGTCAAAATGTATGATCAGCTCTGAGTTACAGAGGCAAAGCCTGAAGCCAGGACACAGCTGCATGGGGACACGGGGATGGATGGCAGTCACAAGCAGCTGAGCCTCAGGAGCTGGGGCAGTGATGAGGGTGTGAGCCTGACCTAAACACAGACATGAGCAGGACATCCAGAGTTTTTCATCTGGGGGGATCAAAATTCAAAACAAAAGCCTGGAACACAGGCTCATCCTGTCCAATCCATTGTCAATTAAGTAACTCAGCAGGTTTTGGTGACCTCATCTGGCATCAGCCACAGGAGCTGGAATTGGTCAAAACTCTGTATTTCAGACCTCTGCAGTAGTCCCAGTTTTACCTTTGCTTTGGATGTGGTCTGGGAACAGGTGACTGTAGGTACTGTTGCTGAGGTGAAGAAAGAGAACAGATAAGTCTGAAGATAAATTATCAGATGGAGCTGATGGATGCTCCCAAGTCACTGGGCTGGTTCCTGTGCCCATGCTGCTGCTGCCCTGCAGCCATTAGTGTCAGTGGGGCTGGAGCTCAATTAATTGCACAGCAAGGACATGTGAGCATCTATTCCTGACACATCCACTTACTTGCTTTACTCACTGAGGGAAAACCCCTCCAAAGACAGCTCAGAGGATAATGTAAAAGACTTTCTCTTGAGCTTTGGCTGCTCGATGCTGTGGAGGAGTTTCAGGTTTTGTATTGGTAGATATTTATATCAGAAGAAAATTTGCGTTACTACAAGGTTTGGGGTGGCAGCGTGCACTGACTGCAGTCTGTGCTGTGCTTAAGATCTACAAGGTGTGAGTACCTACAACCTGATGCACAGCAGGAGGATGTGGCCATGCACAGGGCAGTGCAGAGCTCCTCTCCCCTCTCTGTGCTGGCTGGATGCCTCCAGAGCTGTGTCCAGCTGGATAACATCAGCCACGAACTCTTCCAAAGGGCTTAATTTAGCTCTAGCATTGAGATCAGAAAGAGGATCTGCTTAAACTCTGTTTTCATTAGCATTTTGTGTCTGCTCCACAGTAGAGATGTTTTCCTGGCTTCTCTCTGCAGATCCGTGGCCATCACAGAGAATAACCAGGCAGTGTGGATTAAGGTTTTAAGAATAACCAACGTGTACCATTTTCAAGCCTGTGTGTGGTCCCACACTGATGAACTATAATGGGAATGCAGAGCAGCTAATGATGTCGAGAAGTTGAGTTAATCACATACTCTGCAGGAGTTAATCAGATACAGAACAGATGGAAATCAATTGCGTACTGACAAAAAACATCCATCATATCTATGGCAAAAACATTCCCATTCATAAACTTCCCTCCTTGGAGAAAACATTTGTACATAAAAAGCAACATCTGATGCAGAACAACTTAAATGGGTCTCTTGCTCGTGATGGGTTGGGAAAGATGTCAGAGCACTGAATAATGGTAGCATTCCTGAGTTTGACTGGATACCTGAAGGATCATTTAACCTCATTTCTATGCATGGTTACAATGCTGTGGCCTGAAGTACTTTCAGATTTATTGTAAGTAATAGCAAAAGATGTGATTCATCCATAAGGGTTTGATATAAATCTTATTATTCCTAATTGTACGCAAGGGTAATATCTAAATATTGAACTCCCTGGGGACCTCTGAGCTTTTCATTACCTCCCTAATGCCAGAGAACCTACTCCATTATAACTGTTCTTAAGAGAAAAATTCCTCCTTTCCTGGTCTTTGCCCACCAAACTCAAACTGGAATGGTTTGGCTGATTCCAGCTTCCAAAGAGAACAGAGAAATTGGGAGGTTCTAAGGTTTAATCACGATGCACTGGAAATGTCTTGTATATCATGGATGTCATGGATATTCAGCTTTTTCACTGAAGGCTAAATGTTTATTTAGAAAAATGGAAGAGTAAACCAGTAACCAAAAAAGCCCAACCCCAAACAAAAAAACCCAGACAAATACCCCAAGTTCTCTCTGGGATTGAGCTTGATGAAGATGATGAATTTGGAGCCTTGTACATCTCACTTCAGTTAATTTAGGGCCTCCTGCCACTGATTTAAGAGGGTTATGTGGAACTTACAAAGGAAGGGTTTTGTCACGGGGCAGCTGCTGCCTTCCTGTACCTGGTAAGGGAGGACAGAAGAAGTGACAGAGCAGCAGTGATGATCCTCCATCCCATCATCATTAACCCAAAAGCTTCAAACCCTCCCTCCCTTCCTCCTTCAGGAAATCACAGAATCGCAGAATGTTCTGAGCTGGAAGGGCCCCACAAGGATCATCGAGTCCAGCTCCTTCCTTCTTCATTTCCTGTGGTTGGTACAGTGAGCTACAAGGTAAATTAATTCAATTTACCCAATTTTGCTTGCAAACAAGAATAAAGTCAATTCATATGCTGTCAGTTTGCTGGCCTCAGCCTCGCTCCTCAGATCCATTGCACTATTTAGGGCAATATTTTTGGTTGAACAAAAACTCAGTGAATGATGTTCTTGCTTTTCCCTTTGAACACGCTGGTCTTTGTTACTATTTCCCCCTCACTCTCCCCAGCAGCTATGTTCTACTGGAGGGGAAATAATACTTGAACTTCAAATGGCAGATTGGAAATACGCTTTAAATAATTTACCAGTGCAGTTGGATTTCAGTTCTCACTATCTGCTGGTATTTTGGTTCCTGCTTGTTTTCGCCAAAGGGATATTGCCCATCGCCTTTCACAAGATATTTGGGTTTCTCCAGCTCTGCTGCTTGTCAGCCCTCTAAATAATTTAATAAATGTTCATACAGTGCCTAATGCTCCTGACGTCTGAGTAATCCTAATCCAGATTTTGCAGTTATTTTCTGTCTATCCTCTTTTGGTTCTTCTTTCCCACTGGGTTGTGCAAGTTGTGGGGGCTCACGTGACGGACATTCAGCCAAAGAAAATGTCTCCATGGTGCTCCCCATGGTGCAGACTGATGTTCTCTGTTGAGGGTGGCTGATGACGTCCTTGTCAAACCCCAGGAACTCATCCTCTTCCCTGTGCTGTTGGCCACCACTGCAAGAGCTCAGCACATCTGACACTCCTGTGAGGCTTTTGCAGCCTGGGATGCTGCAGGAGGGGCAGCCACCACAGCCTTCAGGAGAACACAGACTGCACATGTGTCTGAGGGCTCTATCACCATGTAAATAACTCACAGCAGCTGATTTTGTGAGCCAATATCCAGATCCTTGCTTCTCTAACATAAGTCTGTTATTCCATTCTTCTTTGCTTCATGCTTGGGGGTGGCTGTTGCCATGAATGAGACTGTTATGCTTGGATATTTACTCACAGACAACACCAAGAAAAAGAATCAAACCCTGGTGACAGTCAATTATCCCCCAACTTTTCTTGTTCTGGCAATACTGAGTCATTTCATCCCTCATAATCAAAATGGATGGCTTTTGCCCACGTAGATATGAAGTCACTTGCAGTGACTGTTTCAGGATTCTAACTAAACAGTCTGCTTTAGCAGGGAAATAAAGCCAAAGACACAAGCATGGGAGCATAATAAGCAAAGATTTCTGACTGTGAAGAGCAGCAAACAGTTGAATCAAGTGGTGCCTTCTTTCTTCCCACACTCTCTTGGTAGGTGGATCACGACAGAGAAAAATGTGGATTTGTTTGGCTCACGTGGTGCCTGTCAGACTCCAGCTTTACACTTGGAATGTGCATGGGTGTGGAGCAGTTGGGTGCTGGGCTCCCCTCTGCCACCCGTGTCCAAGCCAAGTCTCTCCCTGGGGACAGGGGTTGGGTGGGCAAACTGCAGTGGCCCCTCTGTCCCTCCCTTTGTGGGGAAAAAATGAGGATGCAACCAGCAGCTGGCTGACAGGAGAGCAGAAACTCATTAAAGCACAGGGTAATTAATAAATCAGCTCCATTCCCCAGGATGATGGTGAAGATTTAAGATGAAGACTTTGTTATAAACCAGCCTTCAGCCTGATGCATGAGGCACACAGTGCAGGAGGATTCAAGGGAAAGTTAATTTAAACAAAAACCCAAGGAAATGGAAAGAACAAATCGCTCTCCTATTGAAAAACACATTAGACCCAATTCAGAAGAATTCAAAGGAAAGTTAAGCTAAACAAAACCCCGAACAAATGGAAAGAAAAGATCATTCTCCTACTGAAAAATACATTAGACCCAATTCTGGTTTTGCATTTCTGCCAGGTGAGGTGGAGGTAGAGGAGGGTAAGAGATGCTGTAGTGTCTGAGAGATGAGTAACATCAAGACAAAAAAAAATGTATTTGTTGAATTACATTTCAGGATCAAATTTTCTGAAGCTTTTTGTAATATTTCACATATGCTGAAAAGTCTCATTAATATAGCTGGTAAAATAACAGCTTGTCTGCTTAAAGTAATTAGTAGTTGACAATTGGGCTGAATTTTAAATCCATGAGGAGCTTCGGTTAGCACTAATAAATGTTGATTAAGGTAGCAATTAAAATCTAACAATCTCTCTGGGGGTCTGAACTTTAAAGCTGAAGTTTGGAACATACTTCAATTTACAGCGAAAATGCTACAGTTCCTCCCCAAGCTGCTTTTATTAAGCTGTGGAAGTGTGGATTTTTTTCCTTTGTGTTTTTTTTTGTTTTTCTTTGTTTTCTTCTTCTTTCTCTATTTTTTTTCCCCCCAGTTTACACAAATTAATTGCAGCCTCAAGTAGTGCCCCACAGCTTAGGCAGCCACCAGCACGTCTCCCAGTCTAACACCCCTTCGACACAGAGACCTTGGGGCAGCGGTGACATTGAGCAGAGTGCAGCTTGAGCTTTCTCTCAGGAAATGCTGTAGGACCCTCTTGACGTCCTTATTTCCATGGCAGTCCCTCCCAGGAGGCAGCACCTGTCTGTCCCTCTCCTCATCAGGCTCTGAAGTGGGCTGGAGAGATCTCCAGCTCTCCTTCAAGGTGTTGTGCTTCGCACATGCAGCCGACCTCTCGCAGAGAGGCGAGGTCAAGCAGTGCTGGCTGTGCTCATCTCTCCTGATTCCCTCTCCTGCCGCTCCTCATCGCTTCCATAATCAGGGTGATTGAATGAGCTACCAAGGAAAGGTATTGACTAAGCAGTGTCTTGAGGAAGACTAAAATTATCTCTCTTTGTTGTACTTGAGCGGTGTGACCAAGGCAAATCACGAAACACCTTTTGTTTATAGACTTCTTCTAGTGATTTATCATCAAGGCACTATTCATGGAGATCTCAGGTTCTTTGTGATCTTACTTAACCTGATAAAATTTCGGTCACTTCCCTGCATTTTTCTATTTTGGAAGTCAGAAAGCACGTTTGTATTCCATGGAGCACCCCCTTTATACTGGCCAAATCCTTTTGGGTTTTTCCACTCTTGCTGTGGGCAAGACATAAACTGAACACAAACCCAGATTTGTCTTTATCACACATTAGCTCTGTGTCACCCATTAATTACACATTGCATCCCTCAGTTTTTAAGATGAATGCCAGTGGGGATAAAAATAGGAATACAAGGTGAAATGGGAGCAACTTGGTCCTCTGGTGCTCCCAGGAGTGTGTTGGTACTTCTGCTCTGGTCATGCCACTTAAATCAACAGACTTGTCATTATATTGTTTTCCAGGTCTGTTCCTGCTGACTTTGGGAGCTGCTGAAATGAGCAGCTTTTCCTGCAGGGTACTTGCCATGGCTGTTATGGAAAAAATAAACCAGCAGAAAATTTGTGCACATTGTGATCAAATCCAGCGAGTGCTCCTGGGGCAAGGCAGGGAGGTCAGAAGGAAACTGTGTCCCTTTGACTTTCCAGGGCTCCTGCTGAAGATGGTGGCTGCTGCTTGGTCCTGCTCCTGGCCTCAGCACCCCCAGCATGCTCAGGAGGTGAAACAGCCTCCATCCTGAACAGTCTCTCCTTCTGGGAAGGACCTTTAATAATCAGCATCATTTTTAGGTGCTTTCTTCACCCAGCCTATGTGATCTGAGCATGGCTGTTGGCTTCTCCACAGCACTGTGTGCTCCTGAGTGCCTTTTCTGAGTCTGTGCATTGTTAAGGATATTTACAGAAAAAGAGAGTTGGAGAACTGAGGATGTGAAGAGCTGGAGGAGGAAAAGGAATAAATCTAGAGGGTAGAAAAAAAGCCCATTCACTATCAGTCAATGTGTCTATCACTTTTTTCCTCCCTTTTTTTTCTTCTGTGTTGTAAGGATGAAATACAAATGGCTCAGATAAATGTGGAAAGGAATGCAAATGAAAGCTTCATAGCCAGAGAGATTCAGAACTATTTTTTTTTTCAAAGGAGGCTTAAGAACTGGATGAAATTGTGCATTTCTACTTGAGTGAGCAATTTCCATGCCTGAAGCTTTGGGACAGGTCGTTCTCTCTGCAAGATGGACACAAGGGTTGAACCAGCTGGGAACTGGAGCCACAGAGGGGCATGAGTGTGTGCAATGGTTTGGATATCTTGGCACCATGGTTTTGGGGTTTTCAGGGAAAAAAGCTGCTCTGAGAGGGTCCCCAGTGGACACAAATCATCCTGGACATCTCCACCCACAGCCAATACCACCCTCCACATGGATCTACCTGTGCTGCAATGGGCACTCAGGGCTGCTGTGGAGACATCACCTGGGGTCTGCAAACATTATTGCATGGAAAGCCATGAACTCCTGAGGAGAAACCTGGGTGATTATTCATGCACAGGCTTTCAGACTACTTGAAAGGGCCTATTTAATATTTTTACAGTAATACTATGCACTCTACTGCTCTTACAGTAGAATTACAGGTGTCATTCTGAGGAGGTGTGTGTGGGGGGCAGGTTTTTGGAGAAAAGCCGTTTCGCCAGGGAGGCAAGACAAACAGAGGGGCTGCAGAGAAACCTGGCATCTCCAAGGAGCTCAGAGGATCTCCTGGTTTCAGGTTGCTGTCCTGCCTCCTCACAGAGCCATGAGGGTAAATCAGCAGGGAAATACTCCAACAGTGGGGACAGTGTGGAAGGACTCATTGGATCAAGTGACAAGCAGAGAGAGAAATCCTAAATCCAGAATAGGTAGAGAGGAAAGCAGGTATGAGCTGCCTGTCCCTGGTGACAATGTCTCTGTTGGCCAATTAAAAGCCACTGCAATGAACAGGTCAGGTCCTAATGAGCTGTGGGTGCAAAGCCTGACTGGGCAGCTGGAAGGCGACGTAACCCCAAACCCACATGGTCTTTCAGAAAATGAACCCAAGGCAAAACAGGTCAAGAAGGTCACGGCTCTCTCCTGCAAACCACAGCACAGGCAAGCCCTGAATGCTTTCCCATTTCTCAAAATTGATTTCTCTTTTCCAAATTAAAGTACAAAATGAACATGTGAGACCAAATGCTACCAGAGCAGACTGCAAATGAGGGTAATAGGCCAAGTGTCAGATTTGTTTCTGCTGAGGAGTCATTACTGAGTACAGACTTTATGTAACCTGCTTTGCTCTAAAGCATAATCCAGCCAGCAAATGACTGGCATGATGATGTTTTGCCTGTGGAATGGCTTCTTTCCTGTTATAAATTTCTCTGGACCTTACCCCAAAGGGTAGGGCTACCCACCTGGCTGCAGCCAACATTTGAGGTTGGCTAAAAATCTGATGGATAAGGGAAGCCTGAGGTGCTGGGATAAATAACTCCATGGATTCCGGATGGAGCAAAGGTATAAATTGCTATTCCTCAAATCAAGATTCTCACTGCAGGTTTAGAAGAATCTCTAACCATTTCCCCATGGCAGCTCAAACTCCTGGAGCACAATTCTCAGGCTCTTAACCTCTTAGGAGGGTTGTTTTTCAGGTTTACTTTTCTCAAAACCACAGAGCTTCATGGAGGAATGGCTGAGAATGCTGACCTGGAGCAGGTATCAGCTTCTGATGTCCTGACTTGTGTGCTGCAGGAATCAGGAGCTGACTCTCTGCAGGCACCCAGCAACTCGGGTGCTGTTCAAGGATCTGAGCGTGGCTGTTGGTCACATCCCCCTCTGCTCACAGAGATGTTGCAGCTGCTGTTGCTGGCACTTACTTACATTGGCCTTTGCTATACATTAACCAAAATAACTTCCTTTGTGAAGCACAAAAATTTCAGTGCAAAAATTGCTGCTTTTATCCCTAAGGCAGGCTGCCCAGACACAAGGCTGTCTCAGGTAGGAACCATTCCTGTCCAAACAGCTGTGGAGGCAGATTCCTCACAAAAGGGGAAGTGGTTTAGCAAGATGAAGTAATCACAGTGTCGTGAATGCAACCAGGATTTCCCTGTTAATTACCTCACTGTTAATTAGGGGACCATTTTTTTATTAAAATTAATTCTCATCTTTTAAAAATATATTACTTAAAAATGGGATGTACAGAAGTGTTTATCACCGATACCCTAAGATGCTAATTTCCAAATGTTATGGCTTGTAATCAAGTTTAATTTTCTGACTTACCCTCCAAAGGAGAGACTTTACACCAGTTTTGACATTTAAATTACCTTTGATTTGCAAGTCCAATACTTCCATAAATATTCATAGCCAAGAATTGAGTATTTAGTTGTTAATTTTTTTTAATTTTTAATTCACTACTAAAAACCAGCTCCAGAGAAAGATGAAGGAATGAAATGAAGCACATTTTATCTGAAGCACTGGGAGAATCTGGCTTTGCTACCTAACAGTGAACCGACACATCACGCTTCTGTTTGATGCTGCTGAACAAAATTTGACAGCGAAATCATCCTTTGATCCTTTCCCCTACATCTCCTTGCAAAAAGCTGCTCTAAGGCGGGAGCTGCTGCCCAGCACCGCCTTTGTTTTGGTGTGTGCCATGTCCAGCCCTGCATGGGGACAAGGCAAGGGCAGCCCAAGGCAGAGGCAGATGCTGGCACAGTCCGGTGCCACGTGCTGGGGCTGGCATGGCTGTGCCAGCCCTCTCCTCTCGGGCAGGCAGAACATTCTGGGTTCAGAGCCACATAAACACAACAATTCCCTTGGCCTGAGCGTGGCCCCTGTGAGGAAAAAGCCCAGCTTGGCACAGGAGATGCCTGCTGGAAGAATGCCCGGGGTTGGGGGAATGGAGCCTTTTTGGTGCTGCCTCCCTGTGACCCTTCCCTGCCCAGGGTGACAGCGAGCCAGCCCTGAGCATGCTGGCCACAGCTATCCCAGGTAAAGGCAGCAGGCTCCAGGCTCTGGGAGGATCCCCGTCCCCTCTGGCAGTGACCCCAAGGTGTCCTATTGCTGCTCTTCTCCAGCCCCCACACCCATTCAGGCTTTGACACAATTTCAGTGACCAAGGAGAAAGCCGTGCCGGGGACTGGCAGCTCTCAGGGGTGATGTGCCCAACTCCCTTCCCCTTCCCTGAGCAGAAACCCAGGTGAGAAGCAGAAGAGCTGAGATGCTCCAACCCCTGCCCTTGGTGGGGTGTGTCTCTCTGGTGGCCGATTTCTGTCTCATGATGCTTTAAAGATGCTCCATTTTTTCTCCAGGATATTGTGAGAACGTGGGTCAGTGTGGGATGGGAAGAGGGAAAGGATCATTGAGCAGAGGGCTGAATCTTAGAGCCCAGCTCTGAGGGATAGAGCAGGCAAACACCTGCACACATCACTCACAATAAAGGGCAAATCGGCTTCATAATGAAACATTCTCCTCTTTTCAGTGACTGATGACTTCTTCAAATTTTTTTTTTTTATATATCAGATACCCTTCAAATGTAATTAATTTCTCCAGTCTTTTTTCTTCCTTCAACAATAAGGCAGGGACAGAGAACCAGCACTATCACTATCTATTTCTCAAAATCATTTCTATTTGCAAAAGGCTAATAAAAAATCCAGATACACTGCGACCCTTTCTACCCTTAAACCAAGGAATGTATTTTAAGCATAAACATCTGCTTCTGAGCTGAGCTACTGCCAAGGCTTTAACTAACACAAGATGGAATATGACCTTGCTTTTATGGCACGTTAGATACCCCCAGCTCACCCCCACCCCAGGGACAATAAATATGAACCTCATATGTGCCTCTGCTGGTGCCAGAAGTGTCCCTGGCTTCTTGTGTGGGCATCTTTGCACCACAGTTACACTGAGAGATTGATTTTCTGATACATAACTGAGGTGTCTGCTCCTACCCGAGAACAAAGAAGGACCTGCTTTCCCAGGAACTCACCCAGATCTTTACTTTGTCTGCTTGCTTTCCATTTTAGTTCATTATTTTAATTAAAGGTATTTTTTCTGCCTACAAAATAATGGTTCACAATGGATGGCAGACTCACTTCTAATATTATTTACTTCTTACATTTGAAAAGAAATTGCTTGCAGTAAAGCCCCATTCAGTTGGGATCTGAGTGTGGCCTTAGAAACTCCAAGCTTTGAAAATGTGAGATGGACCATAAAAGATGAGGGATGCCAATTTCAGGTCTGCTTCTGCCCAAAAACCTGAAAAACATAATTTGGATGTTCCCTCCGGTCAGCGCCTAGGACTACACTTAATCCAGGACAACAAAGCCCTTCCAGATTCACTTTCCATTAAGGACCAGACATGAGAAGGATGAGCATCAAACTGGTGAAATGAAGCTATACAGCTCCGAATTATTCAGAAGGACTCCACAATGCTTAGAGAGGACTCGTAAGAAAACCTGGACTTTGTTCTCCCAAATAACTCATGGTGATGTAGAAGGGATGATCCCGTGTCACTCTGGTAGAAAAAAAGACATGAAAATGGCCTGTTACTTCTTGATTTTTGATTCAGTAAAATTTGAGAGTCTTTTAAGTGACAAGTTCTCATAAATAATTCCATCTAATGGAAGATACTTCGGTAATTGCAGTATTTTAATTTCAGCCCTTTAAGTGCAGAGAATTCTCATTAGCACTCAGCATTCAGGTACTGCAATGAATTTTCATGGAGAGAGAATAGCATACACAGCGCTGAAATGGTGGAAGTATGATTAATTTATTCATCATTTTATGGACATAGATATTAAGTGATTCATTAAGCAAAACCATCCGTTCCCTTTTGGGTACAAGAAAGTTTTCATTATTCCTGTTTTTCAGGTAAATAAATGGAGGCAGAAAATTACCAGGTCTGGCCTAAACCTCTTCTTCCCAAGCATTTCCACAGTGACTTTCTCTGTTTTCTAGCAAGGTTTATTTTCAAATGAAGCCTTCAAGTGACCCTGGAGAGTCTGACTTTCCATGCCTCAATCTAACTCCTGTGCAATATTGCCTTGACTAAAGGCAATAGAAACATCCACAGGGGAGCTGAAATGCCAGGCTGGCAGGCTGAGTGCATGAATATTATAAATGAATGAAGCAAAATTTGGATTTCAGGACAAAAGCTTGCCTTTACACCAATGCAGAGAGAATTGGGCCTTGTCATGGTTGTTTCAAGGAATTTGCAGCACCTTGGAGAAGTGACTCCTCTATTGCCATGTGCTGCCAACTTGGAATAATGGAAATTAAAACATCCATGTTCTCAATTATTCCACTGGCACTGGAAGTGCTGAAGGAGGGAGGAGAGACATTAAATGAGAGTGTGCAAGAACAAAAGTGCTGGTTTTACACTGAACTCCAAGCTCTCTCGTGTAGCAATGAGTCACAAAGTCTCAGGCAAGCAGCACTCAGCAAAGGCGGTACTGAGGGCAAAGAAAGAAGAGTCATGGCACATTTCCCTTCTAATTGTCTCCTATCTTTTAATTGGTTTCAAAACTAGATGTTAGCAAGGAGGCAAATGCTGCTTCCTTCACGCCTACTGCAGTTAAATGGTGGGACAGGCAAAGCACTGCAGGTAAAGCTGGTGGGAATCACAGACTCACAGAATGGTTTGGGTTGGAAGGGACCTTAAAGCTCATCTCATTCCACCCCCTGCCATGGGCAGGGACACCTTCCACTATCCCAGGTTGCTCCAAGCCCTGTCCAACCTGGCCTTGAACACTTCAGGGGTGGGGCAGCCCCAGCTTCTCTGGGCACCCTGTGCCAGGGCCTCACCATGTGAGCCATTCCCTCCATTTAGGCTGTATTGAGTTCCCAGCTCAGAGAGGCATCACTGGATTTTGTTTAAGATAGAAATTAAACGTTCCCAAAACTCAACTCCCTGCTGAGCTGCTGTTTACAATCAAGAGGTGAGTGATGGAGACAAAGACAGTGACCAAAGCCAAGTCCCAGCCAGCCCAGAGGAATTGCTGAGCATCACTCTATCACTGCTGCAGATGTTTTCCCCTGGGGATGGTTAACACACATTGCTGCTTCTTGCTCCATTACTTACAGCTCTCGTTCATTTTACGTTCTATTTCCTGGCACTGCTTAATTTGAAAAAAAATGCTACAATGACAGGTCTGTGGCAACTCTGACCACTTCTTCAGGTTCACAGCTCACACAAAGGAGCTGAGAAGTGCAGCTCCCTCCTCACTCAGCCCAAACCTATGGGCATCCAGCTACATCCAGGCCTCTGCAGCTGCAGTTGTTACAAGCAGATAGAGCTGTTGGCTCTGCAAAAAGCCCTTCCAGTGTAATTATAAAGCCATTTTTGCATGAAAAAATGGTTGTTTGTATGAATACATGCATGGACCAGCTTTAATTCTAAAGGCAGAGTTCAAACCTAATTCAAGGGTGTCAAAACTTCACAGGTGAGGACCTCTGTGTTGTTGCAAAGGCATTCAGAAATTCTGCTTTGCTGCACAGCCTTTGGTAAAGCAGAGATCATATGGATGAAAAAGAGGCATTAGTCTGATCTTTAATGATACAGCCAGTCTCACAACCTGAAAACCAAAATAAAAAGCACAAACCAAACATAAAGAGAGAGGGGCACCAGCCACTTGAGTGCTATTTGGATTAACATATTTAGAACCAATTAGAGACCTTATTAAACACTCTTCCTGCAGGGCCTTTCTGGTAAATACCTGACACAGACAAGGAAAAACACTTGATCTTTAGCACTGAAGGAGCAAAAACAAAATAAATTTTTAAAAAAGACACACTGAAGACAGATACTTCAAGCAAAATGAATCAAGAGAGAATGCCAAGAAGATTGTGCCTAACTTCTAGGGGACAACTTAGGTATCAGTTTACTTATTTATTATGCATTAATTAAAATGCTTAAAAGAAGTGGAACCTGGCTCAGGGAGTGATGAAGCCAAATCAGATGTGCTTTGACTCATCACAGTGACACAGTGAAAGCTGTACAAAAATATTACCAGGGAAATCTGTTTGGAGAATTTCAGAGCTCTGTGCATTGAAGGAGTCGTGACATGCTGTTGTAAGGCAATGAAAAGTACAGGGACTGAGGAGATGTGAGAATACAAGTTATAAAAACAACTGAAGAATGGGTTTGTCCTGTAAGGGGTTTCTAATAGATGAAGCAGTTCTAATTGCCATGGAAAAGTGAAAGCAAATCTTGTGGTCCTTGAAGCCTCCTGTACCTGTGTTATGAGCCTTGAATATCTGCTCTAACTTAGGGCTGCTCTAACAGCTTTTGCAGTGTGTTTTTGGACCCCTCCTGCAGAATGAAGCCTCTAAATTGAGGGTAGAACCCTGTGCTTGTACTTCTGGAGGTTTCTGGTCCAAGCTCCAGCAGCTCCCACAGGTCATCCTGTGAAGGCTGAGGCAGAAGGATGAGGAGTTACAAACCTGGAGGTCCAGGACACAGCCATTGCTTAGGAATGCTGCAGTTACAGACAAATAATCTTCTTAAGAGAGTGGTGAATTTGATGCAAAATGGATTTTTGGATGGAAACCAAAAGCTATTTG
Source organism: Corvus moneduloides (assembly GCF_009650955.1). Lineage (NCBI taxonomy): Eukaryota > Metazoa > Chordata > Aves > Passeriformes > Corvidae > Corvus > Corvus moneduloides. Next base: position 9,810,846 of record NC_045492.1, read on the forward strand.
TCATAATTCAACATACAGAACTGATAAAAAAGGAGGAAATGTTGAACTATTTCAGTGTTTTCAAATAAACACTTGTTTTCTCCCTGGAAACACTAACACATTTCGTTTCAAAATATTAAATAAGAAAATATGTTGAACTTCTGCTTTATTTCAGAACGGTCCTAAGCTAAAAAAGAACTAAGAAAAAGGTGAGTTATAAGCCCAAAATGAAGCAAAGTGATCCACCTCAGCTCAAACTAGAAATTTAATTTTCACACAAGGGCTGTAGGTTAACCCTGAATTAATTGTTTTGTTTAACTCCTCCCCGATAAATTTCTTAATTCATTCTTGGTTTGACCCAAGTACCTTTCTCCTTTGAAAATGAATTATTTCACTATGAAACCACAAATGCCATCATTCTCCCATGTGCTGAAGGAACATCTCCAGTGGAAAGGGAGGAGGAAGGAGAAATAGTGACTGCACCCCATGAGCACTGGAAGCAACGTGCCCTGGGGGATCACCCACCTGCTCTGATCTCATCTGGAACCTGCTCACCCAACATTTCTCTGGGTTCCTGCCATGCCAGAGAAGGTCAAGATTTCTCCCAAAGCGTCAGTGCTTTTGTGAGGCTCAGCATCAGAGGTTGTGACAGCAAGACAACTTTGTTTTCAAGTGTGAACCACCAGTGCCTTCAGAGTATTTGGCTCTCCTACCCCCATAAAAAAGAAAAAAAAAAGCATAGAAATGAAGAACGTTCATCAGGACAGAAACAAAGGAGGAGGAAGCAGTCTGTCCTTTCATTTTGATGGATCTTTCTCTGCAGGAAGCATTGAATATATTCCAATGTTTTCCAGGTATCATTTTGGTTTCAGGTTAGTCATTCTTGACACGGGCATTTCCCAGCTAACAGATTAAGCTTCTCCTACTGGGTGCAAAGTATTTGGATGTTGTCTTGTAAAAGAAGTGATTTTGTCCTCCTCCTTTTGGCCAGAGCAGTGATTACTGCTCGCTAGTTTAGACAGTGAAAGAGTGGGTTATTTTGGAAAGAATAAAACATATATATATATATATCTGGGAACATTTCCATTTCCCTCAAAGCTTGCTTAACTTGTTTTAAGGTTTTATTAAGGGCACAGAATGCTTGACAATAAAATTATTTCTCTGAGCTGGGAGAGGTAAAGTAGATTGTTACACACAGGGAGAGGAGAGCTGACTGCTCTCATAAATAAGTCAATGTGTTACTCCTGCAAGACTGGAAGCGGAATGACAGCTCCTCCAGATGCTGATGCTCTACTTCTCCGTGAGCCTCAGTAAACCGAAGTTTGCTAAAAATACCCTCCAAAAGCACACGTGCTCCAGGGCTGCAGAAACCCTTGGAGCAGGGGAGGTTTCAAATGGCCACATTCCAGCTGAATCCCACCTCCACCCCCAGCTGGGCTGGGTATCACAGCTCTGCTCCCAACTCGTGTGCCCAAACCTCTGCCGAGCATCACTGCCCTGGCTGAGAGGCTTTGTGGCCAGGGAGTGGGGAAGGCTGGTGGAGCCTGAGCTGCTGAGCCTCCCCAGGGTGGTGAGGATGGTGCCTGCTGCATCCTGGCCGCTTTGGGAGCAAATCACGGCCACACCATGTTTTAATGGAGATTATTTCTAGTTGTGTTTCCAAAAGGGATATTTCTGTACATGCCCAGCCTTACTCTCCTCCCTTCCCTCTCTTGATACAATGAAGAGGCAGGTGATAAAACACAGCAAAAATTAAAGGCAAGAGGAGATGGAAGCCCATTAAATTCCAAAGCAGAGCTTTGTTTTGGGATGAACATTCCTTCATTCCTCAAAATGCAACTTGTGAAGACAGTGACTGCTCAGGCAGTGGGCCAAGGGCCTGTCACCTTCCCCTCCTGACACCCAACAGAGGAAATAAATCAATGTCATCAAACCCCTTCTTTTGCAATTTGATGTCTGAGATGCATAAGGAAAAGGAAAGCAGGAGTATGACAGGGTGATTAGTGCTTATCTTTACTCACACAGAGAATAAGTTACCAATCAGCCCCTCTGTCCCTATCTCCTTATTTAAAATGCAAACTAACATGAATGAAACAATAACATTTTAATTAGATGGAAATAGAAAAGCTACAGGAGAATGCCATTGTTGAAGCAGCCTGAGGTTCCTGAGCTGCATGTAATTACTTTGATGGATTGCACTCTAAAGGGAGAGTTAAACAGCACAGTTTCCACAACACTTTTTGCACCATTCCATCTCTTCTCACTTGCAGTGATGGAAGCCAGGGACAACTAGAGTGGGAAATTATTTTCCTTGCAGTGCAGCAAGGACAGCCTTCTGGGAAGCAGACCCAGCCCCCACTCCAACCCTGTCTGTTTTGCTTTAAAAAAAAGAAGAAAAAAAAGCCCCACAGATCCAAACCAAAGGATGCCCAGAAAGCATCAAAAATGGAGGAGAACATGTAAACCATGATGGAAAGTAAGGAAAAACTGGAAGTAAAATAACTCATGAAACTTTTCACAAGTATGAGGATGTACGCTTAAAAGAAAGGCTGCCACAGACCAGCTCTGATGCCAACTTGCACTCTGGTGTGGTCCAGGGATCAGCCTGGCTCCCCCAGACTCAGTGCAGCTTCAGGCCCAAATTTTGGAGAGGCACAGCCCTGACCACACAGTGCACGAGGCTTTTGAGGTGGTGCCTGCTGCCAACACAAAATGTGTCACTGTGAATCATCCACACACCAGTTTCAGACTAAAAAACTGTTCCTTGAATCATGGTGAAAAGCACAAATGTTCTGCTCTGAAACAGAAAATTCACTGACTCCTTCTCGAGCCAAAAATAGGGAAAAGGGTTATGTAATCCATTTACTTTGAAAAATAAGCATTTCAAAGTTATCTAAACAGCACTAATAAACAGGGAAATCTCTGTTTATTTAATCAGTCCATTTTTTGCTGGGCTTGGTGCTGGTGCTCCAGACAAGTTTGTCTCGTTCACCTTAAAACAATTTCAACACAAAACTTCACCCAACAGTTCTGAGAGGCTGGCAGGGCTGCAGCTCCACTTCACATCTACGTTACCGCCCTAACCATGTGCTCCTAAAAACATCCCAGGTTTTGCTGCACACCACGTTGTGAGAGAAGGAGAAGCTGGGAGCATTTTGTGAGTAAGTCTTGGAACAAGCTGTTTTCTTGGGGGTGATCAGTGCTCATTTTATCACTGGTTTGCCCCATTTCCAGCCCAATCAGCCTGGATGGAGGCAGATTCCTGACAAGTTGCAGCTAGAATTATAAATGAAAAAGCCATGATTATTTTCAGCTGAAATCCTTGTCTCCCTGAATAAGTGCTCTACTTCCCTCAGCAGTCTTTGCAATTCACTCTTTGTGACCAGACACAAAAGCCCTGTTTTCTATGAGATCACTTATCTCCAGCAAAGCTTCAATGGAATATCGAATGAAGGCATCAAAACTCTGTCAAAACAACCACTGCCACAGCCTGGAAAGTAATTTTTCAAGGCTTCCTCCTCGATGTTTGCTGGTAATAATTTTCAACAAGTTCATTCCCAGAAAGGGTTGGGGCATTTTCTCCCCATCAGCCTCTTGGGCTGCTGGGCACAGCAGTGTCCAAGGCCAGGTTGGATGGGGTTTGGAGCAACTTGGTCTAGTGGCAGTTGTCCCTGTCCAGAGCAGGGGATTGGAATGAGATGGTGTCTAAGGTCCCTTCCAACTAAAACCATTCTGTGAGTCTATGGTTCACCATTGCTGAAGAGGCCTTTGACTGCCAAACCCATTCCTGGGCAATTCCCAAGCATTGGGATCTCCCAGCTCCGAGGAAGGAAACCAGCTTCCCCCCACCACAACACCACCCCGTCTTTGGGACTGGTGTCTGTTTATAAGTGAAGGCAGCCAGGCAGAAGGACTCTGTCCACCTGAGTGGGTTCCCTGCTGCTGAGATGCTGACCTGAAAGGCCCCAGCCACGGGCTGAGTCTTGGCAGGAGAGCAGCACTGCTCCTGAGGGATGCTGGGTCTGGAGAGGAGGATGTGGTTGGTCCATGCGATGGCTCCATGGAGCACGAGCAGGTTTTCCAGGTGTGCTTGTGCAAAATTTGTAGAAATAGAGGGAAATCTGCTAACTATTAATGTTTTTATAGGATCATCATTGCTTAGCCACTCAGTATGGAAATTTTTCCTAACATCCAAGCTGACCCTCCCCTGGTGCAATTTGAGGCCATTTCCCCATGTCCCATCACCAATTACCTAGCAGCAGAGGCTGATCCTCAAAAGTGTAAGGACCTGAGGTGTGGACCAGCCTCCCAAAGAGGAAAGAAGCCCAATGCTGGAAAGGAATTAATGCTCAGAAGATTTTCGGCTGTGCTTCAATCTTGTCTCAACAGTACCCACAGGTCACAAGTCAAGATAATCTCTACAGCCCGATCGATACACATGGCCTTTTAAGCAAGCTCCTCTCTGCTGCCTTGAGGCTGGCTCTGAGGAAAGGTGTTACTGCAAATCCACATGGAAAACCAGGCATTGCACCCTGACAGACACGGCCCCAGCAAAAGGCTGCAGCCCTGCAAAACTGGAAAAAAAAGGAAAGGCCTTGAAAATCACCTGAACCAACTCCTTCTCCTGAAAAATCACCCGGAATGTGGGGGTTTTTTCCTGAATTTGAAAGCACAGCTCTGATTTAGAGCACCAAGGGAAAGCATTGCCTGTCTCTTCTGAATTCAGTGAGGAGGAAGTCGGTCTGTTTGCAGGCGTGTGGCCGCTGTGCACAGCTCCAGCTGCAGTTGGAGAGCTCCAGTCAATAGCTGCTTTACAGAAAAAACAGTTTTGTTTTGCAGGCACAAAGACCTCTTCTATCCCTACCCAGCAGGAGGTTTATAAAACTGTCATTTCTTGCCCTGTTTCTGCCCTTGCCTCTTTGCTTCTATTTCTTACAGGCTGCCAGTGGGTTTTTTATTGCTTTGGGTGTTTTCTTTTAATTGAAACTGAGTAAATTGCATTTTCCCCTAAATAGTTGACGAGTTTAACCAAGTTTTCCATTATTTCAAGGGGGGAAAAGAACAGCAACCTTTGGAGCAGAAAACAGAAACATTATTGAACTTGGTTTATGGAAGTGCTCAGAGACATAACCTCACAATGAGGGGGGCAGCTCCTGAGGGCCCTTAAAAGCAACTTTTGCCTGGGCAATATTTAAGGGATGAAGTTTAGCACAGCACTACATGATATGAGAAAACATCTAGGGTCTGACCAGAGATTTTCCCTTTCCCAAACACACTCTTTTTAAAGTAATGAAGACACCAGCAAGCTTTATTTCTGGCTGTTCACTATATTTGTAACAGTCTTTCTTGCAATATCTCCACTGATAACAGGAGGAAGAGGGAAGATAAAAGCAATCATGAAAGGGGAAGACCTTCTGTCTCATCTCCCTCTGATAAAACCATTCCCTGCATATCAAATCTCTAGCCCTTTTCAGAGGAACTCAGGCTAGGCAGGGAGGGACTGGGGTTGGAGACTCATTTGCTGGGAAGAGATAGAGCTGGAAAGCAGTAATGCAGCTGGCATCTCATTCTCAAAAATAAATAGCTCCTGCCATGCTTCATCTTCCTTCTCTTTTCCTACAGGACCCCAAATATTAATATCACTGGTGAGCAGGAGGCCTGTTCTTTCTCATAAAGAAGCAGAGCAGCTCCCTCAGGCACAGCTCTATCTTAAAGCCCCATCCCTGTTTTTAACCTGAAACACTTCTCTTCCTTCCAAGCATCTCCTTGAGCTCTCAGCCTGCCCCTCATGCAGTGGGAACCAGCCTACAGAGGGGGAACTGAAAGAGCAGGCTGGCAAGGGATTGCACCAAGCTGAAACCTTGCTGGAACAGAGACCATGGGAAGCAGCAGTGGGACATGACGGGGTCTGGGAGGAGCAGAGAGGGTTTGTGGCTGGGAGCTGAGCCTGGCCACTGGGTGCTGGGAGCCACAGCCTCTCTGTGTTTGCTGTTATTATCCCCTCTCTGCCCTGGCCCCTTGGAAAACCCCTTTCTTTGGGTAATTGTGGTTTTGTCCTCACTGGAAGCACTGCCCTGGGACACACTGTCTGTGGCACCCCCGTATTTTGGCTTGTGATGAACTGAGGGAAAATGCTTCCATAATGGAGCTCAGCTGGAAATTCCCTAAGCTTTTTGCTGCTGCCAAGCAGAGTATTCAGCAGTGACACAAGGTCTAATAGGCTTCTGCTGCTTCCTTTGACTCAGAAAAATGGCTATTGCAGCTGCTAGTGCTCAGTCTTCAAACAAGCTCCCTTTCTTGCTAGATACTAAAGAATAAATGGTATTTCCTTGGCTCCAGGATGTTCTTGGAAAACAACCATCAGACCAGGCAGTGCTTCTGGCCATGCTGCCATTGCACTGACCTCTCTCTAGTTAAAGCTGGGCTGGTTATTCCCTTGTGATACTCCAACGTTGCCCTCAAGCAACAGAGCCCCTGACAGTTTCACCGTGGCTTGAGTCCCTCTTGGGGAAAGGAGGGGAGAGGTTTCCCTTCCCCTTTGCCACAAGAGACAAGCTCCTAGCAAGCAACAAGTGCAGCAGTGACAGAGCCAGAACCTGTACGATGACACAGGGAACAAGGGGCACCACTCTGGTGAGGCAACTAACAGATTTGGCCACATTTTACAGTGTGGTGTTGGTCACATTTCTCCTCCATGAAAGGTGAACAGAGGGAGGGACAGAGAATGACCCAAAACAGACACAAACCCACACAAACCTACTAGGAAATTCCATAATGAGGTGCTGGGCCCATGGCATTACACCTGACAAATTCACCACACAAAGATCCAAAGGAATAAAACAGCTCCACACAATTTCAGGGCATGAGAATATGTTCAGTATCATCTTAAGCTTGGTGAGATTAATTTTCCTGACAGCCTATTTAAAAGAAAAGTGGGTTATGTGATTAAAAGAAATAAACCCCTCTCCAAAGCCCTATTGTGTGACCAGCAAAAACAGCCTTTCTAGGTTCTCACCTACCTGGATATCAGCATTTCCCAGAGGTTTTCATGCCTCCAGCCCTTTTCTTTGGCTGTGGAATCACAAGCAGGCTCTTGGGCACTGATTTTTGCAAAACAGCAGGCTTAGATATAGATTTCTGGATTCAAATATTGCCAGTGCTTGCCTACAAAGCACAGGGCACAAATCAACAGTGAACAAACCAGAGTAACAGAAAAGCCGGGCTGTTAATCTTCATAATGTGCCTCTCAGAGGGGATTTCACTTGAATGTTATTTGCATTAAATATGATACTGAGTGGTGGATATGCCGTAATAAATAAATTAAAGGCCATATTTAAGTCAAACACTGTCCCCCTGTTGACTGCAGACCCAAGTGTGAGAGCTGCTAACAGTGAACTGTGCAGCTCTGCTCATCTGCATGACTCGCTGAAGGGAAAAGCACTGGCAAGTTCCATCATTGGTGCCCTGAGAAACTCATTTTGGGGGAAAATTAACCTGTTTAGTGAGGTTTATGGTCTCAGCCCAAGCTCTATGACTGCTGGAAGTATTGTGGACACTTTTGCTTCCCTCTCCCCCTCTCCACACTCTACTTATTGATTTTCTCCACCAAGGCTGAGCAGGCAGGAGGCTGTGCTGGAGCCTCCCCTTAGCCTGCTGAGGAGGGGAGCAAAGAAAATTCAATTAGACTTTCAAGGGAGAAAAAAAGGACTTATCCCAAAAGAGAAGCGAACTTCTTGGTTACTTTATTGCTGCTTTTCTTCAGCGTTTTTCTCTGCTGCAGCTCCTCTCGGCCTCGTGGAGCCTCAGGTATTACAGGGTTTGTTTCCTGGCATGGCTTGACCTCCAGCCTGGGTTCAGAGTGCCAGGCTGGCCATGAGCCCTGCTCCTCTGGACTGCTGCACTCTGAGATACTTTCTGACCAAATTCCTGCCTTTTTTTTTTTTTTTTTTTTTTCCTTTCAAGGGATTTTCCATCCTGGATTGGCCAGGAAACACGTGCAAGTTGTGAGGGAGACAAGCCTGAGGTAGAGTTTGCTCCTTGGGCTAGTAAATGCAGTTTATTAAGTGTTTGGGGCATACACAGCTCCCCATCATTGTACCTTGAGGTCAAATAATCTCTTTACTAGTCTAAACCTATCCTTCTCCTTCTGCCTACAGTGCTTTATCAAACTTGACACACTTGGATTTAAGGAACAAGCGTGACAGTGTCACAAGCCCGTGACTGACAGCAAGAAAAAATGAAACATGGGAAACTCAAAGGATTGAGTTTCTTTTTTATATTAAAATGTATAAACTACGCCTGTGGGGATAAAATGTAAGATCTTTGCAGGAGGAATCAATGGTGGTGCGAGCAATGAGTTAAACTTTCCCAGCAGCTGTGTGAGCTGCATTTTTATAAGATGGTTTTGAAAAAATCATTGAATAGGAGGGGAAAGTGGGTTAATTTCTTATTGAACATACTCAAATAGTTATGGACTTATTAAACAAATTCTCCAAGGGAACAAGGTGGTATGACAGTCCTACCACATATTAAGACCACATTTGCTTGGTTCAGCAGTGCAGACATCCTTTGTTCTTGATAAAGTTAAAATTAATAGCATGTGGCATTGCAATGACTATATTAATTAGCTCCTTGGAGTCCTGATCAAAAATAGGGGTCTGCTGAGCCAAATGTCATCCTGCATCAAAGTGCTTGTGGCAGATCTGCAGCAGGTCTCTGCTCCCAGGTGTGGGTGATGCTGGCAAGGTGAGGAACACCTTTTTTCAAGGTTAAAGGAGGAAGAAAATGAGATAGTTAAGGGATGGGATTGCTCCTACTCTGGCTGCTGACACCTCACAAAGCCCTGAGGGCAGAGCCAAGGCAGCAGGGATCACCATCAGGCTGAGCCTGGCAGGAGGGGACCGGCAGCAGGGCTGAGCTGCCCAAGAGGAGAGGGCAGCAGGGACATCCATAGATGAACCTGATACAGGACAGCGAGGGGCTGCTCCCCTGCAGGCGACAGCACAGCCACGAGCAATGCTCAACCCAGGGCACAGCCTCTGGCACCGCTGCCCCTCCAGTGCCTCCCTGGTTTACTGATACTGAACATGCTTTCTGCTCTGTCCGTGACTCTCCAGTTCAGAGGTACTCCCAGATTTTTCATGAGCATTTTGCATAAAATAGATGCTTCTTCTCCCTTTTCAAATGCTAGGCTTTATGAAAGTTTACGATTTTTCCTTGTTATTTTTTTTCCATTTCTACTGGGAAAATCTCATCTCTTTGATGTCTGTCTTCAGCTGACAATTGCCCCTAGCCCATGAGAACTCAAAAGCTTCAAAGAAACCTCAATGAACTTCTCCTCAAAATAAAAAGTTCAGCTAAAAAGACCTTATCCATTCTGTCATGCTTTTTTTCCTGGGAGAGGAAAGGCCCCCATGGAGCTGTGCCCAGCAGTGCACTCTGCACTGAGAATTACTGAAGTGAAAAAGCCACAGGAGATGAGGAGCAAATCTCACATGCTGAAACCACCTGCAGGTGAGCAGCTCCTCCAGCCCACCAGATGCATCCTCTCCAAAGGCCAAGGATGAGAGTCACACAGTACAGCCCTGTGCCACAGCATCCTATGTCCCAGCAGGAGCAGGGGTGAAGATGAGTTTCTGGTACCCCAGGGAGAGAGGAGGATGATGGATCTCCACAGACAAGGCACTTGAGTAATGGGATACAAATTTGTCTCACTAATATTTTCTTCCCATACACGGAAAACTTAAGTGAATGCAGGAATATACTGGGAATGAACCATCAGCTCAGAAATTTGCTCCCCAGTCAGGGTTAGTACTCCACCACCACCACCTTTTCTATACCCAAGCGCTTGTTTTCTGAATAACTCATTAGCTCAACTGATTCATCATCATTGTATGTTTGGGTTTTTTTAAAAACCCACACCTAAGAGATTTTGCAATTGGATAGAAGAAATGGTATCCATGGAAGGCAAGACCTGGGGGAGATGTTACTGGAGCACGATGAGTGAGCTGGGCATTGGAGGCATCTCCAGCTTCACAGGTGAGAGTGGCTTGTACCAGAGGGCAAAGAGCAATCAGAGAGACTGGGAAAGTAATAACCCAGATTTGTCTGCTTAATGTGAGGGAAAGGAGAGGTGTCAGCACTGGGACTGATGGGTTTGGCATTTAATGTTCTCTGCTTTAGGGCTCACCCTTCCCACCTCACCAGCCCAGGACCCCTCAGACACCTTTGCTCATCCACCGTCCTGTGACCCTCAGCGAGGGGCAATTTCACAGCAGGGAAAAGGCAGTGGGGACACCATGGGAGCCCAAATTCCCCCCTGTCCCCCACCTGGGTACCCCTGTGTCCCACACGGGGATGCTGCCCATCCTGCCTGCCTCGGGCAGGACACAGAAGCGTTTCTAAACGTCAGGAAGCAAAAGTGCCATCTGTGAGTCTCGAGCAGATGCTGCACAGAGACGAGAGTGAAAGTCTTTAAGGGAAAGGAGGGGGAAAGCAGAGAGATGACAATTAAATAGCTGTTTTAAATGATCTGAAAGATTAAAGACAGATGAAGGTTTTTGGATTTTTTTTTCCTCTGGGAAAAGCAACTACGAGATTACCTTCATTTCTTCTGCCTTCACAAACTGTTGGTAAGAGGAAAACCTAAGAGCTAAATCAGTCGGCCACATTTCCTCGTTTTTTATTATCTCTCCAGCTGACATCTCGGGAAGGGGGAGGGAAAAAGAAATCAAGTGAATTAAAACCAATTGGGGGGGAAAAAAGAGAAGAAATTATGTAAGAACTGGCAAAACACAGCAGGCTCAAGTGGTTATGTAAAGCAATGAACACAAGAGCTTATTTAAATTAGATCTAGCTGCGAGACAGAGCAGAGTGTAAACGGGCTGGGATTAGGCAGGCTGGGCTGTCGTGCATATGCTGAGTTAAAGCCCTGGGTTCCCTGAAGAGCCGATGAAAAAAAGGCAGCTTTAGGGATGCTCCCACCACAACAGATGGGCATCGCTGCTGGGGCGGGGGTCCCTCTCCATCGCTGTGGGGATGGATCCAGACACATTTACACACCAATATCTTCATTTCCTTGTCTACCTGAGGGTGTGGCAGCATTGTGACCTGATGGGACACAATCCTGCCACAAAGGTGCTATTTGTGGTGCCATCAGAGGGGTGAGTGACACTCATGACTTCTCTGGGGTAGTGAGTGATTTAGAACAGCACCGTTATTAAAAGCTACAGTAGAAGTTCAGCTGTGACTTAAGGAAAAGAAATCAACTTCAATTCTTCTAGTCAATACTGTGTTTATTCTAGTATAAACACAGGATTCCTGAACCATTGACTAATCCTGGATAGGATTTGCCAGCAAACCTGGAGAGAATTCAGCCGCTTGGTTTTATGGCTTGCTATTTTCACGTAATACAGAGAAATGCTTCTCATGTTTATTTACTTGGCACCACAGATCTGATGGTGAGCAGGGCCCTGCCTTCCACAGCACCAGAGCACTGAGCACATTCCACCATCCTGCCAAGGTGCTCCTCACCAGAGGAAAGTGTAAGGGCATGTTTGCAACATCATACGTGGAATTTATAGCTCTGTGAACCTCTCAGACTGACAGGAATTAAATAGATGACCCTTGGAAGAGTGTGTAGAGAGCATGATAATGGATGTCAAGACTCCTGGTCCTCACTTTCCATCCCCTTCACACCTGAAGCTCTTTGGCAGGTGCCTTCAAAGGCATCGCATGAAGAAATGTAGGCAGAAATAAAGCTGAGGAGCCCCTTGGGCAAGCAGTTGTTTCATGTGCAGAGTTATTTACTCTACAAATCATCCAAACTGTGAGCAGGCTTCATAAAACATGATAAACAAGGGCTCTGCAGGGATGGGTGAGCTGCAGCCATGCAGGGTGGGCTGAGGCAGAGCAGATCCACAGCATCCTTCAGAAGTGTGAGGAGGTCCAGAGGAGTTCCCCAAGTGCTGCCCTAACAAATGAGCAACTTGGAGCTGCTGGAGCTGTGGCAGTTTATGGAGGAGCAGGGCCTGCTGCCATGTGTTTTAATAAATGGGATCACACCAGCTGTCCGTGCAACTAAAACATTAGCATGTGTCAGACACTCTACCCAGGCACTTGCTGTAGCTTAGGGGACATTTTGCAGCAGAGCCATCCAAGCACAGGCTGTGCCATGCCAGTGCAAAAACATCTTCCCCCTGTGAATTTTGGGGTGCCAGGGGCTGCCCACACCCAGTTCCCCTTGCACGTGTGTCCAGGCTCAGATAAAATCCTGGGATTTTAGGTTGAGGAGCTGCTGACTCCATGTGTAGGGACTGACGGTACACCAGGATTCCAGGTATTTCTTTCAGCTTCTCCTCTTTCCCCAGGTTCTGCTGTGAACCTCTCCACAAAACGGGTATGAAGGTAAAAAAGTAATAAGCAGGAAAATCAATTTGCACAGCATCTGACCAGTAAAATTCAGAGCTTTTTTGAAAACCAGGGCTGAGAGTGTGCAGTGTTAATGGCACACGGGGCTGCACATGGTAGATCAGGACTTTCGGTGGGATCCTGTTTTGGGGAAGCTGGTCCCAGAGCCAACCCCACAGGCACAGACCCACAAGTGAACAGGGGAAACCTCTCATCCTGCCTCAGAACTCTTGTATCTATTGCTGCCACAACAAGGAGCTTTAAAACCTCCTCCAGCTGAAGCGCCATGAAAACATGAATTTACTTGTATGGCTTTAAGAGGTGTTTAATCTATGTGGGAAAAGGTCCTAAAATTGGCTACAGTGCTTTTCAGAGGATGTCTGCCAGCTACGAGTTTACTAAATAATGTGGCTGTAATGGACTTACTCCTGTTACCAGATCCCAGTGGATGCCAAAATCCGAACCAGACGTCCCTGACTGACAGAAGCAACATGAAAACTTGGCAATGGAGAATACATAATAAACCAGATCCACAGGCTGATTTAAGCAGCTGCAAAGACAGTGATGAGCACAGCTGGGAAATAGTTCTAAGAATTCCATATCAGAGACCACACAGGGCTTATGCCTCGATGACAAGAGGTGAGATGTGCCCGGCGTACGGCTCGTGAGGACACGCAGTGTCACCCTGCAGAACATTTCACTCACTGCTCTTCCTGATTATGTGCTGCCCTGAACAATTTGTAATTGCTAGAAGAATATCAGTAATTACCTCTTACAGTTGATGTGGAGCTCAAGTGGTGAGAGTTAAAATGTGCAAGAACCAAATATCCTGAGTGTTGTTTGAATAATTACTTTTTTATTATTATTACGAGGAAACCTGGTTGTTCACATTCAGTCTAATTTCACTCAGAAATGTCCATTCAAACTTGACTATTCAAAGCAAACACTGAGGAATTTTTTCAAAATCGGAGATATTAAATTACTACAATCAAATAGGCCCTTCCAACTCAGAATATTCTGTGATTCTGTGAAATATTTGTTCCCAGAAGTTTGTTCCAGAGGAACATTCTCCTGTAATGATCCCAGCAAAACCATGGCTCACACTGGGCTCTGAGGATATAAATGGTTACAGTTGCCCTGTTCTGGGACAGGCTTTCAATCAGTCAACAAATAAAACCACTTGGAGAACTAATGGCTTCCAAAAAAAAAAAATGCCAGTTTGCTTTAGACAGTTTGCCAAACAGGAATAGGAGCAAAATATGTTGAGTGATTTATTACAAGTGTTTTGCCAGCTCGAGCAAGTTCATCATTGCTCTCCTTAATTTAAAGACAGAAAATGAACGCAATGAGTTGCAGAGATGCTCTGAAGCAGCTTGAACGCACCACGAAAGACCAGGGCTCCAGATTGCCACCCAGCAAGACCTCTGCACGTCACACTCCACATCAGCACTGCCCTTTCTCTCCCGGATCTTCCATCATTTGTCTTTTTTTAAACCTCTGCACAGCTTACGACGTGAGAGCGCCGGCTCACACGCTGTGCGATGGTTTCCATTAACGCACTTCAAACCTGACTCGCAGCTGCTTTGCTTATTCACTCCAGAGCCTTCCCCGGTCCAGGGCCCTGCCTCACATCGTGTGATGCTTCCCTGTGCTCAGAGGAATGGAGTAAAACCATGAAACAACCTTCCTGTCCTGGCAAAGCCACTTTTGCAGCCAGATCCCCCGAAAAGGAACAGATTGACATGGTTTGGGGTTTGGTTCTTCCTTCTTCCCCAACAGCTGCCTCTTTCTTTTAACTTTAAAATTAATCCACTAGTTAATTAAATATAAATACATGAGGAAAAGCCCACAGGTGAACTTCACACACACTTAATACATTCATGTCTGCCTTCTCCTGACTTGGCTAATGGGATAAGGTATAGCCTGAATAATTCCAAGACTGTAAGGTACACTGAGAACTGTTTAAAGTTCAATCTCCAAAGATATGGATAGGAAATAATCCTCTGGTTTTAGCCCTACCATGGTAACAATGAGCATCGGTTTAATCCGAGGAGGAAGATGAGTGGAAATAATGCATTTCAGTCACATAGTTCTCAAATCAGATGGCTCACGTCTCCTCAGAGAGTAGAGAATTTGGGTTAAGTACACTGGGCGGCTGCTGACAAAACCTTCCAGGCATCTACAGGAGAAATGCAGCCCTCACCACCTCAGATGAAAGTTGGGGATCATAACAAAATGCAGAGGGAATCCAGGGCTTCTATCAGGGCTTGATTTTGGTTTACTGAAACAGTACAGAGGGGAAACCGGGAGAGTTATGTCTAAACATTTACAGGCTCTGGTCTTAAATCTAAATGCACAAACCCTCACCTGCTTTTAGTGGGAGGGAATGGTTCTGATTCATTTCCATTTAAGTTCCCTCCCTTTAAGTGTGGGAACATCCCAGGGACTCCAGTACACATGCAGCTTTAAATTCCAACTGCCCACTGATTAACCCCACCTGAAATTCATGTTCCAAATAAAAAATTGAGCAGCTATCACATGCAAGCCTGGCAGCCAAGGGACTGTGGAGATTGGTGTCTTGATCTCTTCTGTCCCTCCTTCCGTGTCTCTTACATTTTTCAAGCCCGATGCTCCAGTAAACAAATGCCTCAACCCACCAGAGCACTGGAGCACGGCAAGTGTTGATGCTGAAATTCGTTCCACGCATGGGCGTGTTGGATTTAGCACTGAGTGGAGAGCAGCGAAGCTGTGCTGAAGTCAGGAGGGGCTGCTGATTAAACCAGCTATGGATTTCCCCAAAACAGCAAAAATAGCAGCCTCTGGCTTCCACGATGCAGCTCCTTTTCACATGCCTGTGCTACACCCTGTGTCCAAAACTTTCTGAAATTAGGAGCTGTCACTACACTGAAGAAAAGGGCTCTGGATCAACACAAGGAACTGGAAGAGGGGGAGAGATGGTTTTATTTCCCTTGAACTTGGTGGCCGCTTTCCAGCAGAAAGGAAGGAGATGCAGAAAATGCAGAGAAAGGGTGGAGATTTGGGGGTTTCTGGCGATGAACTGCCGCCTTTGGGCGGGACCCAAGAGTCCCCAGCGCGACACGGCAGAGCGGGGCCGGCTGTCCCGGGCTCTGAGGCACCAGGAGCTCCGGACCGGGACGAGGGAAGCTCCGGGCACGGGAAGGAGCTCCACGGAGAGTTGTACCGGCCCGAGGCCGGATTAACCACCGAGCAGGATTTACCCCGGTGCTCTCTGCTGAGCGTGGTGGGGCAGGAGAGGGTGCGGGGAGGGGCGAAGCAAGCGGAGCCGAGACCCCCACAAATCCCTCCTGAGCGCACCGCGGGCCGGTGCGTCCCGTCAGGGCTGCCCGGGACATCCCCTTCCCGAGCCGGTTCCTGCTCCAGCCTCCCACTCCTGCCCCCCCGGCTCCGCAAAGTTTGGCCGGCCGGGGGAGGAGGCGGCTGCCCGGCCCCGGTCCCCGGCCCCCGGCCCCTCACCTGGATGACCGTCTTCAGCGTGGAGGTGTCCACGATGGCGGTGCAGATGAGGGAGTCGGGATCCTGGTCCTTGCCGTAGATCTGCCCCATGGTGAAGATCATGGGGATGGCGAGCAGGAAGGAGGCGATCCAGATGCAGCTGATGAACTTCTTGGTGCGGCTGCGGGACATGATGCTCTTGGCTTTGAAGGGGTGGCAGATGGCCATGTAGCGCTCCACGCTGAGGCTGGCGATGTTGAGTGCCGTGGCATAGGTGCAGGCGTCCCGGAGGAAGTAGTAGCCCTTGCAAACGGCTCCCCCGAAAGCCCAGGGGTGATGGACCCAGATGAAGTTGTAGAGCTCGATGGGCATGCAGAGGAGGAAGATGAGGAGGTCGGAGAAGGCGAGGCTGGCCAGGTGGTAGTGCACGGTGCTCTGCAGGTTCTGCAGCGACTTCTTCCGCACCAGCGTGTACGCCGTGATGGAGTTGCCCACGGTGCCCACCAAGAAAAGAGCCAAGTACACGACTGTCACCATCACTTTGGAGTAGATATCGGTGTTGACGTCCAGGTCCTCCTCGTCGGGCACTTTGGGGAGCAGGTCGGAGCGGTTGGACGCGTTGGCATAGCCGCTGGGGTGCGGGTGCAGCTGCCCGGCGGGCACGGCCGGGGCCGTGGCGTTCGGGTGCATCCCCGGCGCCGGGCAGCACCGCCCGGGCCCGCCGCTGCCCCCGGCGGGGAACTTGGCTCGTTTTAATGCGGCGGGAGGAGCCGGCGGTCCCGGGGCTGCCGCGCGTGTGCGACTGCGAGACGCGCCCCCCGCTCGGTGCGAGCGCCCGCGGCCCCGGCTCCCTCCTCCTGCGGCTCCGCCGCGCACAGATGTGCCCCGGCAGCGCGGAGCCGCCCCGCACACGCACACACGGACCGGGACACGCACACACCGCACACACGCACCGCTACAGGCGCACACACACCCCGCACACACGCTCCGCACAGCCGCGCCCTCCCCGCCGGTCACGGCAGACCTACCCCGGCCCCACTGCCGAGAGGGGTTTTGCAGCCCCAGCGCGGTCCCCAAAGTGCGGACCCGTGTTGGGAGAGAGGGAGGGAGCAGGTCCCGGGCTGGGCTGCAGAGCCACTCCCCGCTGGGACTTCCCCCACACTTTCTCCATCCCTAAGTCAGACACGGGCACGGCTGGAAGTTGAGGGCTGGTAAGGGGCTGCTCGTGGGTCCGAGCCCCCTCCTTCATCCCCCACAGGGAGAGGAGAGGTATGAGGGGTGCTCTGACACCTTTGTACATCTGTATGTACTGCTGATTCCCAAATATCCACTCAGCTCTTGCTGCTGCTGGGAGAAATGCATTTAAATGAAGGGGAAAACGCACTTAAAAATACCTACCTGTGCCCTGACCTGCCTGGGGCACCCTCAGTGCCGTGGCACAGCTGCTTTGCTTTGGCCCCTATCAGTGACTTTTCCCTTAATACCTTCATATTTGGGGATGTGTATTCCTCTCTGAGCTTTCCTGTTGTAGGGACAGTGAGGGTGTCATGGTGATTCTCAAGGTGACAAAGGGATCCTCCAGAGGGAAAGATTCCCCAAGGGCGAGTGGTTTGTGATGGGGTTACCCTTTCAGCCACCCTGTAAAACTGGTGAGATGTTTGTCCACTCAGCCGTCTCTGAGATAAAATCTTTAAAAATGCAGAGAGGAGATGGAAGAAAATCCCGCTCAGGACATCACTGATTTATCCAAAGACAGCCATAATTTTTCCTGTTCATTAGCCG
This sequence comes from Corvus moneduloides, assembly GCF_009650955.1. Classification (NCBI taxonomy): domain Eukaryota; kingdom Metazoa; phylum Chordata; class Aves; order Passeriformes; family Corvidae; genus Corvus; species Corvus moneduloides. Next base: position 9,828,489 of record NC_045492.1, read on the forward strand.
ATGCTGAGTACCTTGCTTCCAACAGCCAGTGAGCTCTGTGTTCACCCAGACTGCTTCCCTAGCTGATGAAAGATGTCTAATTCTTCGGTCAATCAAATCATCTGTTGCATACAAACAACAAACGTTCCCCAGCAGTCAATATTACCCCTGGTTTTGCTCCTTTTCCCTCCATCCAATAAGAACACCATGGAAGACTAACCAAAATCAGATTTATTTAGCCATGTTATTCATACCAATTTGGAGAGAAATATTTTCCAGCACTCATCCCACTCTAGTTTAAAGAATGACTAATAATCTCTTAACACCAATGTTCCTTCCATTTAAGCTCTTCTGCTATGAAATTTCTGTTAGTCAAGAGGAGTTCGTCAGAGTTGCTGTTCCCAGCTGGTCTCCCCCATTGTTCCTGGCCCTTGGACAACTTCTTGGGACGGATCAAGAGCATTTCTCCTGGAGAAGGAAAGTGGAACATGAGGGAAGGTGGTGGGGTGTACTGATGCAGCTGGGATGCAAACTGTTCCCAGCTGTCCCCACTGTCCCCAGCTCTCAACTCCCAAGATGGGGGGAGCTCAGAGGCCCGTGATTCCAGCACAGACCCACAATTATGGACTAAAGCAGCTCTCCCACAGATGCAGCAAGTTCCTTTGGGATCTGTAACAGAGAGTTATTGTCCCTTCTGGTGCTGTAGCTTCATTTTGGCCTTGTGAAAAGCAGTTGCTATTCCCACAAACAAGATACCCATCTGCTGGTCTAATTTTGCAGTGTGGTTGTGCACGTTTGTATCAATAGCTGTCTGCAGAAATGCTCTGCTTTGGGTTTTGTTGCCTCGTGTTTCTGCACACAGGTGATGTGCAGGCACGGCTGATAACGAGGAGGGAATTGCCCCAGCAGCTGTTCCTGAGTGCTCCGTGTGCTGCCTCCTCCACTTTCCCTCCATGCCAAGTACTGGCAGGAAATATCAAGAGACATAGTTTAAAAATAATTCTAATTGGAAACTGAAATAGCAGGTAGCTGGAAATAATGTGGCTGTTGATCTACAATCAGCACTTCAACAGGATAGTGCAGTTTGTACCACCCAGATCTCTCCTTTCCTATAAGTGCATGGGGAGGGTACTACCCCAAAAGTTGGTAGGGACCACCCCAAAATTGGGCCGAGTGCTCCTATGAGGAAAGGCCTCAGCAGCACATTTCTGTGAGCTAATTAATTTAATAAATTCTAATAATTCCTTGGCAAATCGGCCTCAGCCACACGTGAAGGATTCTCACTCTCATGGGCAGACAGCTGTGCTCTGTTGTCTTTCTCACAGACAGGGTGTTGAGCAAAGAGCTTGTCTCCTGGGATGCAGCCTTGCATTCTCGGGGCAGGGATCAACCTCTTCCCCTTTCCAGAAAGTTTTTGCCCAGGCAGGTTCCCCCTTCTGTCCTCACCTCCCTTTTACAGAGCTGGGCACCTACAGCTGGCCCGTGCCTGAGCCCCTGCCAGCCCTGGTCTCCAAGCAGGCAGAGGCTGAGCCTGCCAAAGAAGACATCCAAGATATCCACCCCTTTCCCATCCCACAGCCACCCCTTTCCTGCCTCTCTGTGCAGCACCTCTTTTCTCTCCCCACTGCCAGCGCATGCCCCGGGGAATTTGTGAATTCCCTTTCTACAAAATGAATGACAAAAGCATCTCTTCTCACCTTTAATTCTGCTCCCAGAAAGGTTTTAATCCACATTCCCTTTCCAGCCAAAGCAGAGGCCGGGATGAACCACTTCCTTCTGGTGCTCCAAAGCCTCCACCATAAATCCCCACTGTTTGTTTCGGAACCAGCCGACCTTTTAGCTAATCTGGGCTCCTTTTAATATATTTTGTGTGTGTGTCTGTGGCTTAAAAAAAGAAAAGAATCATGGAAACCAAGAGATGCCTGATCTCAAATATTACAGCAAGGCATTTACTTAAAATCTTGCTGGAAAATGTCACCCAAAGACCTCATCTATTTAAACTGCCCAGACTTCAAGCCGAGGGTCCCACTGTGCCTCAGATGTGAAGCCTCACTCCCTTTTATGTAGACTCAAGTATTTTTCATCTTTTCTTTTTCCAGGTGATTCCAGTCACTAGGAATTTTTCATGTTAATCCTATTCCTGCCTGATTTCACCAGGTGGGATTTTTCTGAAGGGCAAGGGAAGCATCAGAGGGAAAGCTCTGCAAGAGGTTGGTGCTAAGAGACAGCATCAACCTTTTTTCCATCGAGCACCCAGCCCCAAAATGCTGTTAGAGCAGGTTCATGAGGCAGGGGATGCTGGACTGATTGAAGCCTTTAAAATCAGTTCCCAGTGGGCTCACTGTAGACAGGCTCTCCCCTAAAAGTCAGGAGTATCTAAGATGGGTTGGCAAGGTAAAATTCTGGAGTGTACAGGGATTTTTGAGGGGCACGCTGTGCCTGAAAAGCAAGGAAGTGAGGGAGAAAGGGGTGATAGAAAAAGGGACATCGATCAGCTTTGTTGGTGGCAATATTGACTGGATCATTACTTACAGGCACTTCTACACTCAACTTATTGCAAAATAAAGTGTTGGTTTGGCTGAGCAATAAACAATATTTACTGCCTTTGGCTGAACTGATTTTTCAGAAGAGTATTTTAAATCAAACCAGTTGATACACAGGAAATTTATTGACTCTGGTTTTCATAGCAGATTCACCCACTGAGGCTCTGCAGTGTGAGCACATTGATGTGTGGGTTGACAAAGTGGACAGACATGCCCAGAGCAGAGCAATGATCACACACCCCAGCATGTGTGCTCTTGGGCAGCTTTAAAAACCAAAAAGGCAGCCCAAAACTCAGAACTCACTGTGATGTGTATGGTGCTACTGGTAAGAGAATCACCCTGAAGAAGGATCAGTGTCTGGGAGGGAAGAACTGGGAAATAAAGTGTCCAGGCACCTTTTACAGGTCCTGTGTTCCGTATGCTACACAGTCAAATTCAGTCCTTTACTCAGGCAAAACTCCTTCTAAGATAATGAATGTACTGGCTGACAGACCCTGTAATATTTGTGTCAAACATCAGAGACTAATACATTAACTGGACACACACAGCAGATATCAACTGTTTTATCTTAGAGATAAAGGAGTTTGGGGTCCCTTGGGCTGGTACTGCAACAAGCCCAAATCTGATTCCTCAGGGCAATAAATGCATTTTATCTTCATTTATGCAGTACAAGTGCTCACCACAGACAGTCGTGCTCACACACTGCAAGCACGGTTTCTCTTTGGAAATCCTGGGGTTTATTCCAGGAACAAATATTATAAAAAAGAGACAGAGGAGTCTAAATGGAAAGTTTGCACTTGCTGTGGCTGGGACCCCTATCGTGGCCCCAAGCAGTGCACATGCAGATGGCTGGTGCTCTGCTCCCCAGGGCTTTAATCTGCTTTTGCAGCCCTGGCAGCGGCTCTGCCAGCCCTGCTTCCAACAGCTCCGCACAGCGGTGCCGGCTCGGAGCACAGCCCTGGCTGCCAGGAATGCTCCAGCTCCAGCTCAGCTCCATCCCTTCTCCTCACACACCGCGCCAGCATCTTTCAGGGAATCTCAGGAGTCAAGTCACAGATCAACCTCATCTTCTCAGCCCTCCTCCAAATAATTTATGCGATTTTCCAAACTTTTGGTGTGCCTGGCAATTGTAAAAGTCAAAGGAAAAAGCAGCACAGTAAAAATCCCTGGCAGCCAAATGCTCTTTGCTGTCTTTTCCCAGTGACCTTCCCATGTTTGAAATACTCCCAGATCCTTTTAAAAGCCTTGGATTTCAGGAAACACACAAAGCACCGGGCATGCTTTGTGCTCTTTCCTGGTGTGAGAATTTTTATTAAATGCTGGAAATGCCGTGGGCTGGAAGGGATTTTTCCTTGGCTCCATGTCACCGAAAAACAGGGCATGTCCAGACACCCCTCCACCTCAGCCCCTCGAACCAGAAAGCCCCTTTCCTTCTCCAGGGAGACCAGCACTGTGGGATGCAGAAGGATCAGCACCAGAAAGGCTCCCAGTGGAACTTTCCTGGGACACCCTACGCTGGCTTTGAGTCGCTCTGTGACATTTCAAACTCAAAAACTTGGCACTTCTTGTCTTCCAAAGCACGCTGTGACCTGTGCAAATGTTTATTACTGGTTCTCTGCAATCCGGCTCGTTCCTGCTATTCTTCCTTTTAAGAGCCCATATCCTCCTATTTTTTCAAGCACTGACACCCCGAGCCTGGGCTGCTCCTGAGCCTGGGCTGCTCCTGGACCCAATCTGGCACCCCTATCCCTGAGTGAGGAGAAGGTGCTGACACTTCTGCAACCTCTGAGGGTATGACAAGGTCCCTCCTGATCATCACCAGGCGGAAGAACAAGGGGATGCTGAGCTCCATCCCTGCTCTGCAGCTGCCTGGGCACAGCCTGACCTCAGCCTGGAGAATCCCAGATTCCATCCTGCGGTTTCCTCACTGATGTCACTGCAGGGCCTGCTGCTCTGATGGGGAATGTGAGACTCAGAGGAAGGGTTTATTCACACTCCTGTGGCCAGGAAACTGCTGGGATCACTTCGTGGGCTTGCCTGGGGTCCTTTGTTTCCAAGGGAGTTGCTGTCTTGCTAAGCCCAGCAGATCTGCACCAGCTCCCAGCCCTGTGCCCACCCTGGTGCCTCCCAGCCACAATCTCACACCTCGGGCTGTGCTGGCTTCCTTCCTCCCCTTGTCCAGATTTACCCAGACAGTAAGTTCAGTTCAAGCATCCTGGACCAGAGATGACAAAAACATTATTAAGCCTGTTAGAGTGAGCAGAGAGTCCCTGAAGAGGGATTTTTGTTTCTTCTGTTATGGTGGAGAGGTTGTTGCAGCCAACCCAAGGGAAAAGGCTCCCACGCTCAGGTAAAAGCCCCAAATCCAGCCCAAATCCAGGGGCTCTATAATGTAGAGCAGCCCTGGGACTGCTCTAAATTAAACTGTAAGAAAACAGCCAAAGGAAGCAGGAGATAAAGAAAAAATTACCAAAGAAAATGGCCAGGGAAGTTCGTTCCTTTCAGCCTGTGTTAGAGAGGGAGCTCATTCAGTGCCTTACAGTGATAACTGGGGCTACATTCAGGCCCTGACATCTTTTTTTTGTCTCATCAGAGCTGTTTGGGGAACTGCAGGTACTGAAGAAATGTCAGGGAAAAAAAAGGGCCCAGCTTGTGGGAAATAAATCTTTGGTTGATTTAGTGAAAAGATGTTTACTGAGAAGGGGAACTCTCTGGACAATAGCTATCTTTCTAAAGACTCTCATAAATCGCAGACAAACTGTTCTGATTCCAAGGGAAAATATTTCCAACTGTTTCACTGTTAAAAAATAAGTTGGACTTTTTCATCTTACAGAAAACAATATCTGCTCTTGTAGCATCTCTTTGGTTTTGATTCTAGAGACTTCCCTGTTCTGCTTCTTGTCCTGCCTAACCTGGAATATCATTCCAAAGCCTAATGCCAAAGCAAAGGCATGATCCTGTGGTATCTTTGCTAGATTTGGTAACTGGCTCCTCAGAAAACACTGCTGAATCAGAATCATAGAATGGATTGGGTTGGAAGGGATCTCAGATTTTTTTCCAACCCCCTGCCATGGGCTGGGACACCTTCCACTAGACCAGGTTGCTCAGAGCTCTACCCAACGTGGCCTTGGACACTTCCAGGGATCCAGGGGCAGCCTCAGCTTCTCTGGCCACCCTGTGCCAGGGCCTCCCCACCCTCACAGGGAAGACTTTTTTCCTAATATCCAATCTATACCTGCTCTCTTTCAGTTTGAAGCCATTCCCCCTTGTTCTGTCCCTCCATGCTCTTGTATAAAGCCTCTCTCCATTTTTCTTGTCGCTCCCTCAGGTACTGGAAGGCCACAATTAGGTCATTCCAGAGCCTTCTCTTTTCCCAGGCCCAGGCTGCAGTTTTTCTCTTTTGTTTACAAAGCCCATGTGTACAGATGTTGAAACCAAAACAAGTTCACTTTTAGTGCAGTACATGATTTTACAGCAAAACAGAAAAAGTTGCACGCCCAGCCTTGAATCCAGGTCTGAATGCCTGAGGAAAAAAGTCTGGAGAATGATTTGGGTAGAAGGGTGCATTCATACAAGAAATTGCTAAACATCAGCAAAGCCACACTGGTGACAAGGATGTGAAATAGGTTAGAAAAATTAGCTGGAGTCCTTCTTCCTCCATCATCAAAGAAAGTCATATTTCGCCAGGTGGCAAACCAAAGTAACGATGACAGAAACTGCCACAAAAGCAGCTGTGAGAGGAAGCAGCAGGCAGCTGCACAGAGTTCAATTAGCAAAATGATTTCTTTAAATGACTTGGTTCTCCAGAATTTGCTCCGATCCTTCAGCAAATTTTGCAGCCACGGGTCAGCTTGGCTCCGATATTGTGTGAGGTTCAGAGAGACACTTAAAGCCCCTGTTTTTCCTGGAGGTACGCTGGCAAGGTGAGCAGGTCGACCTCAGTGCAAGGAGAAATGTTCCTCTGCCAGGGAGGCACAAGGAGAAACAGAGCTATGAAATTCAAGAATTAAAAGCCAAAAGTCAAGCTGAAGTCAGGGTGGCAGGATCTGCCTGGATTTTGTTTGCATAAGTAATAGTTTTAGAGGGCAGAAGTGCCCAGGCAACACTTTCTGTCACCTCTACAGCTTAATTTGCGAAGCAAGGCCAATGCTTGGAAATGGTTTTCCAGTGTTTGGGGCCTATAATAATATGGGGCATATAATAAAATGTGGGAATTTGACCATAAATGCCAGGAGTTATTGTTAAAGATTTTTAGAATTACTTTTAAAGATTTTTGGGAGTTCTTCACCTGTTGTCCCCAGACAAGCTTGGCTTGAGGGATGTCTCATTTGAGTGTCTCCCTGGAGAAAGAGAGGCACCTGAGACACCTCAGTGGATCATAACTGGGAGAATAACAAATTACAGCACTGATGAGCCTCTGAAACCACTGGCAAACGAGCTGAGCAAGTCCTAAATTCCTCTTTGTGAGGACTAACCTCTGGACACATTAGGAAGATGCGTAGTTCCCACCTGCTTGTATCTGTACCTTAATGGAGATCTTCACCTCCCAGAAGCCCCTCCAAGGAGCTCAGAAATATACCCCAGCCCCCTGTGAGACTCTCTGCTTTCCTCGATAAGTATGCAAACCCATTTTATTACGAGCCTAATATGCCAGATAGAAGGAGAAATTGATAGTTTGCCATATAAAGAGATCTGAGGTACACTTGAAAAAGGGCAAACCTGCAAGAAGTAAAATCCATCTTGTGTTGCAATATGAGGAGATCACTTTATCTGTTCGTCTTTTATTGGAATAAAAGGGCATGTGTAGGTATTGAATTAGCTGCGTGACATGTCACAGGCTGAGCTTGAAGTATGAAAAGAAAGATTTTGATCAAATGCATGCTTGCTTCAAGATGTAAAAGGGATGATGTGAAGCAGCAATTTTGCAAATTTAAGCGAAATTGGTTTAGAGCAGATTTTGACAGCAAATAGAGACAGCAAATGTGACAATCCTACCCTCACCGACCAACCAACCCACAGCAAGCCCAGCTGCAGGGTCTTGTCACTGCTGGTCCCTGCCCTCCTGCAGCCCATGACGGGAACTCACCCAGGGCATTTAGCACATCACTCTGTGAGCAATGGCAGCTCACAGCCCTTTGGCTGGCTCTGGCCTCAAAGAATGGAAGAAGGGAGCTGAAGACAGGGAGCCCAAGTGGGTACTTTTGCTTGAGGGGTGACTCCTAGTCCTGTTTGGCTTTTGGACCTAATCACAGAGGACTGGGGAGAAAGAGATGCTCCTAATCCAGGAGAGGAGCAATAGTCTCATGTTCAGTTCCTGACAGGTTGAATTTCTTCTTCAAGTGCTAAAAGTCAAGGAGGTAAGTCAAATCCATTTCTCTCTATAGATTCTCCGTTTTTCTAATTGCAGACTTCCTCTCAAGTGCCATGCTCATGGAGGACTCAGAAGACATGAAGCTATTTTTACTCTTCATTTAACTCTTCTCAGCCATTAGCAACTGAGAAGTTGTGATTAGTGCTGCAAGCTCTCCTGTAAAACAGTTATCCAGTGAATCACTCTTCACTGACAGGGCTCTGCCCACCTTCCCACCAGCCTCACCAGGTGATAGCCTACTATTATAACTCCTCCAGGAGACAGTTATTTCATGGAGACATTCCTTTTCTTCCTCTCCTGCCTGGTAGGGAGCTGCTCTGCTCAGCTCCATGGCAAACAGCAGCTGCTGCTGGAGGTGACCCTTCCAGCCAGGGTACCCTGACGGATGGGGCTTCAACTGCTCACCCACCAGAGAGCCACAGGGAATGATCCTGCTGGCTCCAGGGAGCTGATAAAGCTGGAAATAAATAAATGTCCCCCCAAGTTCCTGGAGAGCCACTGTCCAGGACATGTAGGGGGATCTGAAGTCATAGTTCTGGTTTGTGAAGTTTTCCCCATGAGCACCAGTGCCCTTGCTTTAGCCACCTCCAGCTGGATCAGGAGGGCATTCTCCCAAAAATGAGGAATTCCCTCCAGTGTCTGGTGCACGCAGCACTCCTGTCCCCCATTCCCTGCTAAAATCAATGCACAGCAATGCAAAATCAAAGCACAGCAGTCTGAGTGTCTCATCTGTGCTGTGTCTCACCAGGAGGAGGAAGCAGGAGCATATCCAGACCTGCTGCAACACCTTGTCCCGTGGTCCCAGGGGATGGGCTGGCCTGGGCTGAGCAGGAACATGGTTATCCAGAAACACTGCTATTGATCATGGCAGGCTGTGCTGGAGAGGAGCTGCAAATGACAACAACAATCATCATCATTCTCATTGCTTTATTTGATCACACAGAAAGAGCCCAAAACGAGACAATAATAACAGGAACCCCCCGAGAGCATCTTTGATTTTCTCTTCATGAAATCACAAGTTTTGCTGTTCTTTCTGAAAAACATTAAATGAGAATCATCACAAGGCAAATTAGGTTTGAACGTTGCCAGTTTGTGGAGAGAAGATGGAGACACGGCCTCAGTGAGCTCCTTTGCTGCCCAGAATCAGGAATCAGTGGCAGAGATCCACATCTGAGTCTGATCCTGCCCTCCTGACTGCCCAGACCCATGCCAGAACTCAGGAGTTTCTGATTTTTGCCACATCCCAGCTGACTGGGAGCTAAATGACAGTCTGGGTTCAGAAATTACCACCAATATGTTTTCCTATTTCCATTAAGATTGGTCTTGACAATCCTGGAGGTCTTTATCAACCTTAATGATTTTATGCCACCACCTAAATCAAAAGGAGTGGAGGAACAGCAGGGCCAAAATCCACTCCCTTGCTCTAGCTTGGTGCACTTGTATCTTACTGTCTCAAGGTAATTATTACAGCCTGTGTTTATGTAGATCCTTTTGCCAACCTATAAAATAGCAGCGAATCCTCACGCTTGGTTTTGGCATTGAGCAAACACCTCAAACAATCCTCCCTTGAAACTCCCTGGTTCCTGCAGCCCGTGGATTTGTCCTCCAGGGTGTCATGACAGTGAGGTTTGGTCCTATATGGCTTAAATGACACTAAGTGATTTTTACATTACTCCAACAGCAAACCCCATTCATGGGTGTAATTTCCAACCTGGCACAGATGAATTAAGTTAAATTTGTGTGATGATACCCAGAGAAATGCTTTTGCTTTGAAATAAATTAAGGTAGAGGACTAGTGGTGCAGGTTGCAATAAACCTGCAGGAAAGCTGCTATTACTGCTCAGAGCTGGCACTCCTGGAGTCAGGCTGAGCACCTGCAGTGCAGGAAGGCAGATCATTCTGGATGGGATGCAAAATATGTGTAAATGTTTTACATAATGGGTTTTGGCCAGCATATGTGGATTTGAGTCCACAAGAGGAGCAGCAGCCTTTACTTTCCTTCCCCAATTCTGCCCACTGAGGATTTTCCTTCACAGATAGAAGACATAAATCCCAAGGTTTATAATCAGTTCTGAGCGTGGGGTGAGAGGATGTTCGATGTTAAATGTTTAAATTAAACACAGCAACTTCTGCTATTCAGACAGAAACCCACTCCCCTGGGAGGCTTTCTCGTAGGTGTGTTTAGTGGGACCAGCTTTGCAGCAGCCAAAATCAATGTTGAGTCTGCTACAACACAACCCCAGGGCTGAAGCTGGAGAATGTTGCCTCACGGGTTTTGTTGTGGGCTCCCAGTTCAGCCTGTGGTGAGGGGATGTGCATCCCAGAAACTCCAAGGCAGCTTCTTAGTTAAGGATTAAAATTTTCTGAAGTACTTTGCTATAATTGCACGCTTCTCCTTAAATTAAATGCTTGAATAATTCTAGAAATTGGCTTGAGCTAGAAAATGCTTCACTTCCAACTATAATTTGCTAGGAAACAGGTAAAAAAAGGAAGAGCTCAAGCAAGAATAACTAGCACAAGTATAAAGAGGTTTGGGAGAGGAATTAATTGTGAATATGTATCAGCAATAACTTACATTTATGTTACTGTCACAGAACTCTGAAAATAAAATCCACAAAAAATCTGGGATAAATATTAAACCAGCATTTATGATCACTTTCATTTCAACAGTGCAAATACTTAAACACATTAAAAAAGATTTAGATTTTCTAGATACTCAGGGGTTCTGTAGGCACTGTCAAATTTGATTCAAGTCGATGAAGAAGTCTGAATACTCTGTATAAATATGCAGCTTAGTAAGCCTTGTGCCCAGCCCAAAAAGCAAGTTATTTTTAAGCAGCAGACTAGAAATGGGATCCATACAGCCTCCTCATGATTGCTCTGGAAATCTGGACAAAGAAGAGAAGCTGCATGGGAGTGTGCAGGGGGTTATAATGTGTGCTGAAGGAGAGGTGGGAGAACACAGCCCTCCCCAGCAGACAAAGCACATTTTCCTTGCAGGAGGCTGGAAAAGAGGAGCCAGGGACCTGCCAGGTCCAACGAAAGCCCTCACTCCAATCTGACACATTTCTGTGTTGGCTCATTTAACAATTCAAGTGTGACCTGGGGCTGGAGGCTCAGCAGCTGCTAAAAGTCTTGTGATGTTGTGGCTGCCCAGCTGGAGGGGGTTGGGTGCCCAGGGGGGCTCCTGACCTGTGGATTCCAGCCCTCAGGAGCTGCTCAGCTTTGTCCCTGCCCTGCCTGTGGCTGAAAGAGAAGAAACCTCACAGGGAGATATCCAGGGCAGGAGCAGGCATCACCTCGTCCCTGTGGCAGCAAGGACTGCTTGGAGCCCTGGACTGCTTCCTGTTTGAAAATTGGATACATTTAACCTATACAGGATTTTGCAGCATAAAAGGGATCTTGAGGAGACTGCAGGGTGCTGTGTGCTTGGGCAGCCTCAGCACAGGGAAAAGCCCACATCCACTGAGGCTTTGGCCACTGATTCTGGAGCTGAGAAGATGTGACAGCATCAGGATTGACCATGGATGTTGATGCTCTTTAATTTTCGGACTTGCAAACGTGGTTGCAAACTTGGAACTTTGTTTGACTCATGACTAAAAGGAACATATGATTATTACAGCATTTGGACCCAAGTATCAGTGAAAAACAAAAGCAGCATATGAGGCAACATATGGTAAATATGTATTTAGAAGCACAGAAAGTAGACAAACTCATCTGGGTCAAGATTTAATCAGATAATGTTTGGTTTAGACTCAGCACTAATGCTGCTTTGGAAGCATATTACATTTGGGATCAGTATTTAAAACTCTGTTACAGGCAAATGAAAATAAAAACTAAGGGAAAAAAAGAAAGAGTGGCAAATTCATGGCATGGCAAATTTAGATTTCTTTGGCAACTGGAAGATCAAGTCTAATTAATCTGTACTCACCTACTTTCTTTACACTTCTAGTACAAAAGGCTAGCCTGGGTGTGTAATGCAGTTAATAACTCATTTCCTTTTGGTTTCTTCATCTTTATTTATTAATTCCCAAATTCCAACCAGACCTACCAATACCATCTTAGACTTGGAAGAAGCTCCTGAAAGGAGAAAAATGAAAGCTCTGATAATGCTGGAACTCCTTTGTGTTTTAGTGAAAGTCCTTCTGGTTCAAGAGGTCTTGCAGGTTTTTAGGCAAAATATTTTCCCCCAAAGCCAATGAATGAATCACAAAGCAGTCAATGCTGTCATGGCTTGGGGTAATCTTTTAAAAGCTCTGTGGCTCTGTAGGTGTGACATCATCTCATGTTTCTCTAGTACCTTTACAATTTCCCAATTCCATCGATATGTGACCTTTGACAGGCTCCATAAGCTTATGCACATTGTTCCAGCGTGCCAAATGCACCGATCACATTCAGATCTCTCTTACTGAGGTGGAGACAATAGAGTAACCCCTTTATCTGTAGACTGGGAAACAGATCAGGACCCATCCAAAGTGTTTTCCTCAGGCAAATAGTTACAGCTTCAAGCCGTGAATAACAAGAAATGTGGGAAACCAGCCTGTGCACGTGTGAGACTCGTGGAACATGTAATATCCTCTGAGTCCTGATGGATGGAGCGGTCCGGGTCTGTTCTCCACCACTTATTTCTCCCCCAGACCATTGCATTGCAGATGGCCCATCGCAGAACCGTGCCAAGCCAAATCCAGCCACCAGCAGAGCCGCTCACACCTGCTTTCCATCACCTCCTGCTTGAAGGAGTGCGTGCCTTGCGACTTTTCGTTGTTCTTCCATTTGATTAAATATTCACAAAATCTCTACTCCGTTTGGTACAGGGTTCCCTACCCAATTTGCACTAACAGGTATGAATTCATTCATTTAGTGAGAACTCAAGTGGGAACACAGTAAAAAGAGGTCAGGGACTGCACAATAGTTAAAGTCCAGGATGAGCAATTTCTGAGCAGACATGTCTTTCTTTGAGAGTCAGCTTTAAGTTAGGATCAGGCATTTCATGTGGTCGCTGAATTTCCTACATATTTATGACTCTACACATGAGAAAAGTTGTCAGCTCAGAAATGAGATGAGAACAGTTTGCCGCTCACTCCCCGTTTAACAAAGGCACCAGGTGGCTGGCAGAGACGCTGGATTACTTCATTAGCAGCAAGCAGAGCAGAAGGCTGGCTGTGAACAAGCAGTGCTGAAGGAAGCCAAGCAGAGGAAGCTGCGGAATGGAGCCCCTCCAAGTGCTGATAGGAGAAGGGAAGATGGGCCAAGCCGCTGAGAAAACCCTGGCACCTCTTTCAGGCACTCACAGAGCCCTCAAACACCCCTTTCTTACATCTGTGAAACCATCTCCTGTCGAGACACACGCTCTGCCTCGGCCTCTGTGCAACCTTTCCAAACAAGGGCTGCTGTCCACGGGACAGTGATTGCAGCAGTCCCCCCGGGAGCCATAAAGCACTCAGACATATGGCTCTGCTCCTCCACATCTGCTGGGTATGGCTGCCTCCCTTCTCACACGAGATGCCCAGCAAAGATGGAGATGTGTAGTAGCGGCTCACGGGTACCTATGGCTTTGGAGGGAATCATTTCACTCTCCTGGTTTTCGGGCTGTCTCTCTTAATCCCATCAGATTATGGTGTTAGTGAGGGTAGGAGAGGCAATAAGCTAATGCAGCAGCCTTTCTCACAGAGATGCAGCATGGTTTGACATGGATATTGGGAACCAGCCCTGAGACTGTGTAGCTGGGAAGCCAGGAGCTTCTCGTGGGTCCTGGAATTAATTAATTAATGTGTCCCTCCGTTTTAAAAAGGCACATCAAAATATCAGGCTTCTGGGGCACTTGGAAATTCTGTTACCAACAGGTATTAAAACGCAAATGGCTTGCTGCCTGCCAAGGACATCAGGGAAATGAGAAGGGAATATGTCCAATTTTAACTCAAGAGAGGGCTCAGATAAAGGATCACAAAGCTCTCTGACCGGGCATGCTGCCCCTCAAGGTGCTGTAAATAGCTACAAGCCAGGGATAGCAATTACTGGAATGTTTTCCCTTTCCTTCTTGGTGAAGATTCAACGTGCCCTGGCAGTACGAGTGACATCGTGCATCGTTATAACAGATGGGAAACTCAAACACACTTCTCAGGGCCTCACTTGGGCTGAACACAAGACAGTCTTTTCCAAAGCAATTGCAACCCCTGTGAGCTCCAGGGGAAATCCAGAAGCTGAGTTTATTCTATGATTTCTCCTAGCTTTTCTCAAGTAAGGATTGCAGCAGGCAAGGTGTGGCTGCCAAGCCTTTCTGTGGGAGGCAGCTTGGGTGTCTCCCTCCCTCTCTGCCCCAGCTTAGCAGGGATCTTGTGCTGACCCCCTGCCCATTCATCTGCTGTGCTCACCCTTCAGAGCTGGCACTGCAGACAGGGTAATCCTCTTTGGTGCCTCTAACTTTAATTAAAAGGTCACCTTTCAAACTCCAGTGAGAGGAGCCCAGTGGTCCTTTCTGCTCTTCCCACAAACCAAATTATCCATCAAGTCACAACTGGGAAATTCAGCATCTCTCTGCCACCATGGTAATTAATCACCAGCTCAGTTTAAAGAACTCTCTGGTTCACCCAGGACAGCAGCACTGAGGGAAAGGAAAAACCTGAGGAGCTGTGAATGGGGATCTCAATACAGTGTTACTGTCAAGTGGATGAAGCCTTGAGAACAGGTTTACAGACTTGAAACACAAATAGAAAAAGATGGAAAAAAAAGGAAAGCTATCTCTTCTCCATGGCAGTCAAGTTCTGCTGCTGGTTTGAACTGGCATGATCACAACAAGGGAGGACTGGGAATATTCTTGCATTATAATCCATGTAATCGTGTTTCTGGGCAGGTTACTTTGAAAGTCATTCTCTACTTAGATGTTCAAGGACCAGGTGGCTTTGAGTGTGAACACAGTAGAGTCAGTACATCCTTCACCAAAAACTCTCTGTTACTCCTCTCCTGCCCACGTGCCACCAACTACAAGGTCTCACCCACCAAGACATGCCACAGGAGGTGAGCAAGGACCCTTCCCAGCTGCCGTGGGGGGACGATGGAGAGGAGTGAAACTTACGGCCTCTGTTTGATGGGAGTAACACAGGACAAGCAGGACTGCTAACAAATACTGCAAAATGAGTAGCTAGAGCCACAGGGACCATTTCATAATGCCTCTGGAAATGGGGAGCTGCTCACCAATTCTCCCTCACTGCTATTTCACAATGCCGGCTGATTAAATTTTGCTGTCTGGTATTGAGTCTAAATAACAATGAATAACT
Organism: Corvus moneduloides; assembly: GCF_009650955.1. Taxonomy (NCBI): domain Eukaryota; kingdom Metazoa; phylum Chordata; class Aves; order Passeriformes; family Corvidae; genus Corvus; species Corvus moneduloides. The sequence goes on from NC_045492.1 coordinate 9,843,656, forward strand.
TATGAGGAGCTCTTCTAATGAGGCACACGCTGTTCCTGCGATTCACTCAGTGCTGGGATTATTGCTCACCAGACCCAGGGGAGCCAGCCAGGTCTCCTGCCCATTTCCCATAAATCCAGATAACAGTTGGTGAGGATCTGTAGCTGCCACCCCCGTGCCACCCACAGCTGGCTCCCAGCTACCTCAGGCCATGGATTGGGACTACAACTTTTGCTCCCACATCTCTGGGCATCGTGGCCAGCTCAGGAGATGAGTTGGCCAGTGAAGTGTCCAGGGAGAATACAAAACCAAAATCCCACCAGCTCCCTGGAAGCATTCAGCCTGTCCCATCAGCTCTTTCTTCTTACCCAGCTCTTGTCAGGTTTTTCTCTTCTGCTGAATGCAGTCTCCACCAGAATGAAGTGCTGGACAAGACAACTGAAAATATTTTGAGTCCTGCAGTGGGTTTTAGCTCTCCCAGCCCCCATTCCTACCGGAGGGAGCCAGCAACTCTGCCCAGAAGTGGTGCAAAATGTCCATTTGCTTTGCTTAACTGAGGCAGCGGGAACTCCACCACCCGTTGCTCTGCTCTGCCCCAGGTAGGGGTGATGCTTAAACCAATTCACTTCGATACAAACCATGTAGAATGCTTCACAAAGGCAGCTCTGAATTCCCCAGGCTGAAATGCACTTAAGCAGCAGCTTTTGTGCAGCTTTAGCTCTGATGATCCACGATCAGACGGGTGGTGCAAAGTGCCTGTCTCTCCTCCAGACTGGGAGGCAGCGATTTCTCAGCCCAAGTGCTGTGAGTGCATCCGAAATGCATGAGGAGCTGTTTAAGCACCAGTTGCCAGAGCCTGCCAAACAAGAAATAGATTTGCCTTCTACATTCGAGTGAATTTTTATTTTTGTCAATCTTGCCACTCTTATAACATGTCCCCCTGTGAAATGTGTTGAGCTGAGATAACCGGGCATAATGGATCCGCAGGGATTTGCAGTGGCAAGAAAACAATCTTGATATTCACGATGAAAAATGTCAAGTAGTCTTATAGTATCAAATGATGATGGCTTTTACATTCTGTCTGTGGAGAGTAAGCTGTGGAAAAAGCTAGACTGTGCGAATTTATGTACGTGTGTGCGTGTGTATTTACTGCAACCACTGATCAGATCAAGAAAGCAATGAGGAACCTCAAACAAGCCTCACAGTTTCCCCTACACACACCAGGACTTCTTTTCTTTCCATGTTCTTTTTTCCTTTCCTAATTACAGTGATGCTATTACCCAAATTAGCAGCTGAGAGCACAGCACACAGAAAACCTTTTCAGGACCAGGTGTGATGGCAGTGAGACAAATGCTACTGAGACCTGGCAAGATGCTGTCCCAGGCAGGAGGAGAAAACACACGGGATTTGGGGAGTCCCCTCTGTTCTCTGCAGCTACAGGTTCCCCCAAACAGGCGATCCTTTGTTTATTTAGCCTTTGTGGGCCACAGTCTAATTGCAGCTTAGAGTTCAGAGCACCTGTGGAGAGCCCATGTGTGGGGAAGGCAGTGGGAGGAAGGTTTACCCTCCGAAGGGGATTAATTAGGAGAAAAGCAGCTGGTGGACATGGGATAAATAAGAACTTAAGGGTATAAATGAGTAAGAATGAGATAAGAACATTTCTCTCTCGGCTCCTGGTTCCACCATGTGTTTTTGCTATCTGCCATCTTCTCCAGCAGGGATTGTGCTTAAAAAACCTGAGTTAGGGAAATTAAGCCTATTTTCCAAACGTGCTGCTGGCTGGGAGGTATGATTTGAATTAACTCTGTCTCTCTCATGTGAATTTCTAGAATGTCAAGTAAAACTTCTTAATTCTGAGAAGATTTGTGCAGAAATTTCAGTTTAGGAGAGGGCCAGAGATGGGGCTGAGCACCAAGACCCTGCAGGGGTTGAAGTCAGCTGGATTGCAGAGGTGCTGAGCAAGGAGATGTAAGATTTACCCCTCCTTGAGTTTCAATTCAGACCTAAAGCTCCTATGATTGCACCAATGTTTGCATGATCTTATCTGAATTCAAAACTGAACCTGTCAAGGTTTGGCAGGACTTGGATCTGGTACAGAGTTTTAAGCTAATCTACCTGGTCGTCATGTTATATTGAGTCAAAATTGAACTTTTTTAATCTTTTCCAAGATACTTTCCAGTCTGGGTCCATTTAGTGTCATTACCCAGGCATGTAATACCTAATCAGGCAGCAGGACAGCAGGAGAATGCAGCTCTGGGCTCTGGGTGTTGTCAGGAGGCTGCCCGGGGTGCATTTCCCCACAGACACCCACGGCTGCACAGTCTCACTTCGTGCCCGTGTGTGAGAGAAGGGAAAAAGCTCCCAGCAGTGAGGTGGGGAATGCTGTGGAGCAGAGAGAGGGAAGGGAAGACCCTAACACTACACTTGTCAGACAAAAGGTTACCAGGAACGATCTCTCCCTGGGGCCTTCTTCACCACCTGCTGCAAATGATGCCCTTCAACTGGCTGCAGGTAGCAAAGGATGGATTTCCACTATTTCCACAGCTGTTTAGGAGTTTTAATTACATCTGGCACATCAAGAGAAGCCTAAATCAAAACACTTGGCACGAGGGAGGTTAAATGTTGCTCTTTTCAAACTACATATTGTTTTTGGTTTTATCTCTATAAACAGAATATTGCGGAAGCAAATGTGGCAACGCTCAGTGAGCGCTTCCTCCTTAATCCACCTCAGCGCTTGCCTGCTCTCAGTTGGTTTCTGCAGTAATCACATTTCCTTTATCTTTAATTCATAACCTGATCTTTCATTTAAAGTGTTTCTTTCTTCCTCTAGCCCTGTGTATGCGTATTCCTGCTCACGGCTCTTGCAATGCACAATGTAACCTAATGCCAGAGGGAAAGTGAGGTGAATTTTTGCAGTGCCAAACTTCCGAAGGAGGCTGACATTTGAGGAAGGATTCAGGTGCCTGAACATACATCATGTGCTGCTTTGGAACCCCCCCACGGTAGCTGAGGCATCCCCAGAAGGGCTGGAAGATAGGAAACCTTTGGGATGACATATCCTCGTGGGGACTGTGGTCCCCAAGGCTGGCTTAATAGAGCTGAGAGAAAATCCCAGTGTCACAGCAATCATTCCTGATGTTGAGACGATCCAGGGGATGTTGGAAACCTCCTCTCTGGCTTATTTCATTCAGGGATTCTGGGGAGATGAGGCCAGAGCTTTTAGCCTTTGCAGTGTGCCTGGGGAGGATTGTCCCTCATTTTGGGCTACGAGGGGACACAGGGGCCCTGGCCCTGCAGCCCTGGGGGGTATAAAACACTCAGATCTGCCTTTAATCTACTGACAGGATTTGTATAAGAATTCTAGGAAATCTGGTAACTAAAGCTCTCAAGAGGTAGAGGATTTGCTGTGATCCTGGGTGGAATAAGCTAAGATGTTATTTCTTTAAAAACCTAATCTGGCATAGACATGGGTAAAACCCCCCAAATCCACAGAAGCCCTATTTTAGGCTGAAAACATGCAAAGAGATGTGTTTTAAAAGAACTCAACTTCAGGTATAGGATGGGTGCTTTTTTTCTAAGCTGCAGAGACATAAAATGAATTTATTTTAGTAAATTTGGGATCACTCCCTCACAGGCTGAGCCTTGTGGCTGTGGAGAGGTGGCAGGAGGGGATGTGGATGGGAGAGACCCCCAGGGCAGCTGTTTGGAGGAGGAGGGTTAATAAATCACCTCCCAAAGCTGCTGCCCCTCTGTCCCACCTCCTCCTGCACTAAGGGCACTCCTTATCCAGGTAGGAAAACTGCTTTCCTGGGTCTGGATTCCCTGAGCTCTGCCACTTTGGAAATGGGAAGCCAGAAAAACTCAAGAATAAACCTTAATAACCTGCAGCTGCCTGCTGGCACAGGGCAGCACTTGTGATGGGCTCTTCCCTTAACATCTTGAGCCTTTGGATGCTTTGTCCTCCTGAAATGAGAAGTGTGGGCGATGCCAGGCGGGCGGGCGTTGGAGAGGAAATGAGCAACATGAAAGGAAAAATAATAAACAAATGCCAACCTAAATTAGCAGCAGCAGTCTGGGAAGTGGGTCCATTGAGCAGTTTGTCTGTGAGTCAGATCACAATGTGCCCAGCTCATTCCCACTGCTTCCCCCAAGAGCCTATGAACACAAAAATAATTCTGTAAATAGCATTATTTGCTTCTTGGAAGGGCCTTTTTCTCCCCTGAAATAAACAGAAATTGCGGGAGCTTTGGTGTGGGTCGGACGGTCGGGACGGACGGAGATGAGAGATCTCTGAAGTCAGATCTTGGAACATGCGGTTTATTACAAAGGGCGTGGGTACAGGGGCACTGCTTAGAACTGCAGCTGGCACCTCTGAGCAGGCCCAAGAGAGCAAGAGAGTAAGCGGGTAAGAGAGAGAGAGAGCGAGAGGAATGAGAGTGAAGAAGTGTGTGTGAAGAGAGAGTAAGAGTGTGTAAGAGTGAGAGAGAGAGTGAGAGTGTCTGAAGTTCTGGTTACAATACAATAAATCATCTTCTGTACTGAATATTCTAATTGTCACTAACCAATCTAATACAAGATACAAATCCTATAGCATTTACATACAGCCTATAAGAGTTCTTATATTACCATAGAGTGTTACATCTTAACTTCTAAAAACTACTCTTTGGACCCCTTCTGCTGAGCTAGTAGGGTCTGCTCTGACCCTTGGACCTGCCTGCAAGCAGAGGGTATTGTTCAATCAAGAGGGGATTACCTTCAGTTGGCCATACCATTGTTTTCCAGTTGTTCAGTAACTAAGATTTGGTATTTCAAAAGTGGCTTTCATTTCGATGTCGCCTGTAGTTTTCATATTCCCAAAATCTTTTGTCAGGCAATCATATTTATAAGGCTTTCCTGTTTCATCTTCCCCAACAGAAATAAAATTCCACAACAGCTCTATAGGAAGTGAGCATGAAACCAAATTGTTTGCATTAATCTGCTGCGAAAAACGAGTTTCACTCTTCGTAAAATTTTAAGGAAAGTTTAATAAAAGGGACAATTAGGAGACAACAGCAAAAAGGGCGGTACGGCCGGCCGGGTGCTTCGGCAGAGAGCCAAAGGCACACCTGTACATCCAAAAGATCGGCTTTAAAAGTACATCGCTTATTTCGTATTCATCACCGCCATGCATCATTCATTAATTCTTTGGAGTTGCTGAGTATCATCTTATCAGTCTTATCTTCTTCCTCGGCTCAATTCCGTCTGGTTTCGGGTTTTTTTTTCTTCTGATAAGATTTTCCAGGAATGTGAAGACCCCCCCCCCCCCCCCCCCCCCCCCCCCCCCCCACCCCCCCCCCATCCTTGCCAAACTGAGCACCCAAACTGCAGACGTTCTACAGCATTACATTACAGAACCCAGGCAAAGCTTTTCTAGCATTAAGGAACATGAAACAAACCAACACCACAATCCATTCATAACAATTCTGGAACACGCGAAAAGCCAACACCACAGTACATTTATAACATCTGCCTTGCGATATTTTTTTTTTAATGTGCATTCCTGACGAATAAACCCATTTTTCCCAGCTGGAGAGGCGCTGTCCCTGAGCAGAAGCTGCAGCACACACAGCCTGTGCTGCTCCTTTGTCACTGTCCCGGTGTGACCCAGATTCACAGGGGATTTGTCACCACTCTGGGGAATGAGACCGAACACGGCCAGGGAAGGTCTACATTTAGAGAGGTTTTGTATCACTGGCCTCACTCTGGGCTTTTATTTGCCTGGATGGGCTCAGATGGACCACGTGTAAGTTGCAGACTGCTTTCTGCTGCTGCGGAAAATTGGGCCAGGTAAATACAACTGAGAAAAAAACCCGGGAAAGAGTTTTCCCTCTGGGAAACAGGGCAAAGCAGTCTGAAGAAACAGCCTCTTGGTAAGTTCCCTAAAAAAGTCTGGAGCTCTTAATATTTTTATAACTTCTTTTATCCCTCTGGTAGGACAAGGAAAAGGGGAAATACGACCCTCGAGAATTTGTAGTTGCTTGCAAAAGGAATAATTTGATGATCTAAATTTAATTCTACTCCTACACCCAGATCAGCTGCTGGAGCCTGGGAAATCCCTCTGGTCAGCGTGTGTCTGACAAAAGATATAAATCATCTCACATTTATCCTTTTAGGAACTGAAAATTCCTGGTATAAGCAAAAACTAATACACAGATATTTATGAAACTGAAGGGGAAAAAAAAAGAAAATAAAAGAAAAAAAAAAGAAAGAAGACCTGCAAAATGAAAATTTAGAGGTCTGATTCAGTCCAAACAAGTTGCGCAGTTCCTTTTATTAATTAGGTTTTCAGCTTGCTGAAGCCCCAATTAATATCTTTTTTTCCTGTGCAGAATGTAAAATCTTGTTGTTATGGTTTGGGATAGGAAAAAAAATTATGTTATTCTTGTGAGATTGAAAAAAAATCAGAATCTTTCTCCCTTTCACAGTTAATGAGGCACAAAAGATAACAAAGCTTCATTGTGCAAAACCCTCTGCTGTTCTGTACTTGGGGATTTTCGCCCATCTCCTCCCTTTCCTCTCATCACTAACAGCCCTGTAAAAATGCAAAGTACTTCACAAAGGCAGAAAGGAGATGTTGCCTTCGAGATAACACAACAGATTTGCAACTTCGGGCAAAGAGGCATTCGCGGCTCCGAAACTCCGCTAATGAGAGCAACCTTGCGCTTCGCGGGAATGTTAATTAATTAGACACACAGAGTATTAATGATGTTCTTTTGCCTAATTAGATTAGCAAAACACGAGTACAGCCACTTGGATTTTCCCCTCCAGCTCTCCAGCTTGTGCTCCCAGGGAGCACCACCCATCTGGCTGCGGGATGCTCCGGAGGGAGGCGATTCCCCAGGAGCGGGGAGCAGCTGGGTCCCGCCGGTGCCCACAGCCCCCTGCGCCCACCCTGGGGACGGGCAGGAGAGCGACGTGGGAAGATTTCTAGTTCTCCCTACAGCTTTTAAATTTCCGAGGCTGAAGGCAGAGGTTTAGCAGCTCTCAGTCCCACAGAGCTGGACCATGTTGTCCCAGTGGAGCTCAGGGAGGATCAGGTGCTCTCCAGCCTTGACAGGATTCAGAAGGAATCTAAAACCCAACTGGGCATTCCCAGGAGCCATCCCATGTGGAGCTACCGGGATCTCCAGGAGAGCAAAATAACAGAGCTATGGAAAAATGAGAGGAGCCTTATCTCCAAGAGGAGCATCATAAGATTTAGAGCAAGACAAGCAGATAAGGTACCAGAAACACAACTCCACTGACCTACAAAGTGTGAGATCCCTGAAAAACACTGATAAACTCAGCCTTCATCAATTTTCCTCCTGATTATCTGATTTATGCAGATAGAGGCAACACACTGCTGAGGCTGAGGGCCCAGCTCTCAGCACAGAGGAAATGAAAAGACACTGCAAGGTCTTAATGAAGGAATATTCTTAGAGCGGATCTAAATGAAGTGTTCAAAGGATTGCACAAATGATCTTCCCAGATTGCTGGTGGGGAACTGGGGATTATCACATTTAAAAATTAAAAAAAAAAAAAAGAAAGATGAAAATAAGGTTTTAAGATATTGTTGAAGAGAAATGAGCCGCACCTCACAAGGCCCCAGACTGGGTTTCTTTAGCAGCCTGAACTGTCTCTCAGGAAAAGCACAGGGAGCAGCAAGTTTTTGAGAAGTTAGATGGACAACCCTTGATGTTATAAAAGCACAAATTTATCCTTTTTTTGGTGCATCAAGCTCAACCCTACTGATTTTTCTTTTCCTCACAGAGTAAAACAAAAGTTACTGTCTGCATCTCCCAAGACAAATCCTCTGCCAATCCATCCTTAGGAATGAAGGCATGCAGAGACAATAAGTACTTTAATTTTTCTATTAAAAATGCTTTCATAGGTCCTGTTTTGGTGATAATTGAACAGTTGGAACTGGCACAGGGTGCCCAGAGAAGCTGGGGCTGCCCCATCCCTGGAAGTGTCCAAGGCCAGCTTGGATAGGGCTGGGAGCAACCTGGGATAGTGGAAGGTGTCCCTGCCCATGGCAGGGGGAGGAATGGAATGATCTTTGAGGTCCTTTCCAACCCAAACCATCCCATGGTTCTGTGATTCTATGAACTACAGGGCAGATTTTGTCTGCAATGCCACAGAGGCCCGGGTAGGTCAGGATTTTCAATTCTTCCCCCTGCTGAGGTGGAAGGCTTCAGCTGTGGTTTCATTGACTTTCAGAGCATTGCTCCACTTGGAACAGATTTTGTATTTTTAAACCAGAAAGCCAGAATAGTAAGAGATCATATTTTTCATATTAGTTTGAAGCAGGGCACATTAGTATGTTGAACACTCATGACTGGAGCTAGTTTCTATAGTTACTCATGCATCAGTGTCTCACTGAACTACTGCAATATTCATTTGACAGCAGCTCTGCTTCCCCCTTACTGGAAGGAGAGGTTTGTAAGAGCATTTGTGGTGGGTTCATCCCATTGTATGCACTTTTAGGAGGTTTCTCAGGACTCTCTTAACTGACAGAATGTTACTTGGTAATGAAGCAGGTGAGATGTAACACAAATTTTAATTTAAATGTGAGATTCTTTTTTCCATGTATCTCTAGGAAATTGGACAGCAGGTTCCTGGCTGGAGAAGACATGCAGCACCTCATTAGAAGGAGCAGAATGGTCTCATTTTCCTCTTCTAAAATTGCTGCTTGCAGGTCAATATGAAAACTTGAGGGAAGACAAGAAAATTCTGGTGCTTATTCTGTTCCAGAGAAAAGTATTTTGGGCACAGAAAATGCCAGCACATTCAGTGTGATGGAAATCCAGTTCTGCTCCCACAGCAGAGCCACAGCCACCCCTCACACCTCCTGGCCACCCTCACATTTGCTGGGCTGAGGTTGCCCAGGCTGGTAAAACACACACATTTCTCTTAACCTGCCATTCTTCTTTTTTGCTGTTTGATTTTAAAGCAAGTCAGATAAATTGTTAATTATGAGCCTGACCCAGAGCCCACTGGGCTCATTATAAGGTTTTCCACAGAGTTCATCTGGGCCAGAGCACCTGGGATTATTCCTGTGCACCAAACACAAACATCCCTTGTTACCTCAGGAGAACACAGGCAGGCTTTTCTCAGAGTGAGGTGAAAGGATCAGGCTAATAGCAACCCCAATTATAACGTCTGAAGAAATAAAATCAAAATATAGAGAGAAAAACTGCCCTTTGAGTGACAGCTCAGAGCCCTCCATCCCTGCTTGGGAAGCGAAAGCTTCAAATGAGAATTTACCAACTTTTGTAGACATAATACAGCTGCTCTCTTTGAACCCTCACCTGTTGCACAGCTTTCTGCTTACAAACTGTGTGTTTTCCCTAGAATAATGTATCGCTAGATACTAAAATTTTACTTTTGGACCTTATTTGCATCTCCTAAAATGTATTTGTGCTTTTGCTGTTGCAAAGCTGGAATCCAGTGCACTGCTTTGATTCCTGTCCTTTCTGTAAAGCACCAGGAACCCGCAGCCAGCAGCACTCAGAAGCGCTGGCCACGACGCCGTGCTGCCATTGCCATTGTCTCCATTGCCATCTAGTGGCACCTTCCCCAGTCCCACCTGGCCCTGCACAAAACCCTGACCCAGCAGGGTCTGACCCTTGGAAAAAAGGGGGGGTTCTTCCTTTTGCTGAAATCAAATCATGCCAGTCACGTTCTGTTTGTTTGGCTTGTTTCTTTTTCCTTCCTCTGTTCTATGAAACTAAGTGTAAAAAGTGAATTGCCGGCATTTGCTCCCATTCCTGTCTCTGGCACCAAGGCAGGAGGGCTGCAGGGATGGGGCAAGGGAAGCCAAAGCTGCTGGGACAGGGAGGCATCGAGGCTCTTCTGCACATCCAGGCGTAGGAGAGACCACGGCAGCAGGAGAAGGGTGGGAAGCTCTGCAGAACCATCTGTGTGCCACTCAAAGCTTTTATTTACTGGCATTTTACAACCACCAGGAAGCTTCCAAACAAACTCCTCAGCAGAGAGAAAAACAGCTCATCAACTGCCTGGGATGTTGCCCACAATAAATAACATCCAGTTCCACCTGCCTGCCCTCCCTCTGGGCACTCATTTGTTTCACTTCCCCACGGTGTCTCCTCGACACCAACCACGGTTTGTTTGCATTTTCCAGCAGCGAGAATCGCCCTGAGCAAACCACAGGTGACACAGAACTTCTGACCTTATTGACCCAGTGCAGGGCTGGCAGACATTCCACGGCTTAAGAGGGTTGGTTGGTCTGTGGATGGAGAAGGGAAATGATTCTTCTTCCCCAGCAACCACAAACCTCTCCTTGCCCTCAGAAGCAAGAATCCTCTGTTTCAGGAGGAGAGGGTAAGTCAGCAGGAGACACCAACCCACAGGGCCTCGATGTCACCTGATGCCTGAAGCTCCTGTAGCCATGAGGGGCTTTATTAACACTACAAATAAACACAAACCTGAGTTCCAACTCTCCTCCCAGGAGATCCCACGATGACCTTGCAGCAAATGGCACCATGGAGTCACCCCTGCCAAGAACGGCGGCTGGGAAAGGGTGACAACCGATGAAAAACACGCACACAAGTACCTGTGAAATAGTGGTTATATTTCTATGCTTTTATAGCAATATCATACTTCATATCAGACTGGGAAACATACTTCCAAGTATTTTAAGTTACCTGTACACCTGTACAGCCTGCTTATGGAACAGGAATGCCATGCTGCTGCTTACTAAACTCCTTGACTTACCAGTCCCACAGCAACATCATAAATGCCCAGAATCCCACGAGCTTTTGTTTAGCTCTGGAAACAACACACTCAGATAAAGCTCGTTTCATAAACACTAAAATTGCATTGCAATATCAATATATATATATATATACACATATATATATACATATATATATATATATAAAGAAAAACTTCTACCTTCCATAAATACATCAATCATAAAATATGCTCCCAAAATACATTCATGCATTTCCCCATCTAAGATCCCTGCTTGTACCCAAAGTGTCTAAGCTGGGAAGGGCAAGGCCTGGATTCAGGCTCGTGTTTGCAGGTGGCTCTAGACCCAGATGAAGGTGCTGGGGTGGTGTTGGGGTTGCAGCAGTGGGTCTAATCCTGCCTCCCTGGAAAAACAGGACTCTTCTGCACACGGTGCCCCATCAAAGCTGCACCAGCTGCCCATCCTTAAGCAGCCAAAAGCCACCATCCATCTTGCCCTTATCACTTTTAGTCTTTCCAGCAGTTACTAGAGATAGAAATGGAATAATGGAAAAGTTTGGGTTGGGAGGGCTTAAAAGATCATCTTGTTTCAACCCCCTGCTGTGGGCAGAGACACCTTCAGGTAGACCAGGTTGGTCAAAACCCCATCCAACCTGGCACTGAGCACTTCAGGGATGGGGCAGGAGATGCACAGTCTGTCCCAGCACTCAACGGGCTGGAAAACAAGGGATTTGGAAGCAGGAAGGTCACCATGTGGCTTTGGTGGGAGGGGATCTGTGAATGGAAGAAGCTGCTTTCCACCATTGACCTGAAGATCGACACCACCATCCCTGTCTGCAACAGGAACACTCTGACAGTCAGTCCTTTGCTAATGAAGGAAGCAAATGCCACTTCTGTGTCCATTTGTGAAAGCATAAATACACAAAACATACAAAAACATCTACAAAGTAGTTCTGAGTCGGAGCCGGCACAAAGGAAGCACCAGTTTTGCAGCTCAGTGACGTAGGTCCTGTCCCCTGTGAACACGGTTACACAATGCACAACTCCAGGGGCTGCTCACAGCCTCCCCTGGGGATGCACCTGGATCATGTGGCTGTGCAAACACTGTCAGACCAAGCACAAACCCGGCCTGATCTGCACTGAGAGGGAAGCCAGACTCACACACGCCCAAATTCCACTTCTGCCCCCCAGAAAGGTCCTGCTCAATATCGCAAGAGCACATTCAAAGGTCATTTCAGGAACGCTGCCCTCTCTACTTGCAAGGAGGCTGGTTACAAGGCAGCATCCCCTTTCCACAAGGCAGTCCTATCCCTTAGGCTACTGGTCTAGACACAAACTAAATTCACTCCAACCTTTCCATTTACCCAAACCCACTGTTTTTACAGAACAACCCAAGAGAAGCATTGCATAGATCTGTATCTCATGTCTTCCCACGCCCAGCAAATAGCAAGAAGTTCAAGTTTTGCACAGTACATTACAAAAGGCATCACTTTTAAACCACAAAAATAAAAAAATGAAGTGCCACCATGGTGTAAAACCTGCAATGAGCGAGGCAGTGAGTGTACAGTGCTCGGCAGCTCTGGGGATGGCTGCCCATAGTGTACTGATGGATTTGCTAATCAAATCTCCTCTCCCAGTAAGAGGAACTTGCATAATGAGGGAAGCTGCTCCTGAACAGAGTGGTTCTGTGTGCCACAGGAAGGAGGAGGGCACTGCCAGGGCTGTCTGCTTTGCATGCAGCAGTTCAAGGGCCAGCTGACCCCTTTGCAATGCAGACTGCAGGACAGCAGTGCTCCTCCCAGGCTTGGGAAGTCCCAACAGGAGTTTTGCTACAGTTGGCTTTACAATTGAGATATTCAATACAGTTGGCCCAGATCCTCTGGCGGTTGAAACCCCACATGCTCCATTGGAGTTACCAGTGATTACTTCCACGAGTGGAGAACGTGGTACTGGCTTGTCACAGACACAGAATAAAGCTACAGTAGCCCTTTCTTTAAATAAAATTAAATAACTGCATGTGGCACCAGCGCACAACTTTAAATGTGCTTCTGCCGTTAAGAAAATAGCAAAGAACACCAGTGGATAATTAAATTATTTATCTTAAAAAAAAAAAAATTAAAATATTACTGTTGATTTAAAAACCCCTTGGGAGACTGCATAACATCTTCTTGTGGTATTTCTGAGGCTGAGAAAGTCACTTGCACGTGGACAGCCCTATATATCCTCTTCAGCTGGCAGTGGAGGCTTGTGCTCCTGGAGGTCACTGGTGCCATTTTCGGATGCATCCGAGCTGCCTGGAGCTGACTCTGGCGGTGGGGGTTTGTAGAGTAAACAGGCTACTATAAAGAAGGTTGTCCCGAGCACCTGCAGCCATGGAGACACCCTGTTACTCTCTGCTCTCTCCCAAAACCAGGTGCCCACCCCACATCTCCAGTGAGCTTTGCTGACCAAGCTTTGGGGAGGAGGGGATGTTGGCCAGCCTGGGCAGCAGAGCCACACACAGAGTCAGATGGGGTCAAAAATCTGAATTTAGCCAGCCCCATAGCAATGGGAATTTGGAAAAGTTCAGCCTCACACAGACACCCGGAGCACAGTGCTGCATGAGCTAACACTGCCTCAGCCTTTTGCTGGAAGGCTTTTGAAAACCTCTTTATCACAGCAGCTGCTAAACACTACTATCTAAGGCGAGTGCTTGTTTGGGAGCAGTTAAAATGATGTTTTTCTGCTAATAAATAAAACCCACAGCTCCAAGCTCTCTTATTTTCTAGCAGTGGGGAATGGTTATTTACAGCCTGCCCACAAAGCCATCCCTCACTCTCACTAACACACTGCACTTAGATATTTAACTCCATTTCTAGCAAAAATCATTTTGGCTGCTGTTGGGAGGAGGTATTTCATATGGTGCAATAGAAGCTGTAAGCCCAGAAAATAATGGGAATTTAACAGAATGATGGTGTCTGGAGCACCATTACCTGATGAGAGGCAAACAGGGCTTTTGCCTTCCCTGAGAAATTTATTGTGTGAAAATTTAATTTAGTCTGGGGGTGGGCCAGATCACGAAAACCCAATTTAGCAAAATTTCTTCCCAGAGCAAAACATCACATCCTAAAGACCTGGTTGCTTTATCAGGGAGTTAAGCAGCAGCATCACCTTGTAGACCAGTCCAGCGACGAGGGTGTATCGGCTCATGGCTGAGTTCTGGTACACGTAGCAGGAACCCTGCTCACCACACTGGTCCTGCCAGAGCAGGCAGGATTTATCAATCATGGATCCAAAGGCGATGGGGCCAGGGATGCCTCCTGTGGGCAGAGAGAGGGGACCTTCAGTATGGGCAGCACCAAGCCTTGCAAGACTTTGACTTGCACCAGCCTTGCAAGTCACAAGGTGCTTGTGGAAAAGCACCAGGCTCTGCTGATACCACGATTAAGAGAACTCGTCCTGCAGAATCCAGAGCCACCAGGTATCAAAAATACACTGAATTTCAAGATCTGAGAATCCAGCAGGTCTTTTGGCCATCCTAACCTGCATGTTGCACAAGAGCCAAAAGACACTCACAGGAGCTTCAACACCTCTGCTCCTTTTCCTTAAAATAAGGGCACATTGGGAGGACATTGAACCTCTGTGACTGTTACAGAACCCTCCATTCAGTTTGCAAATCACATGCAAAGGGAATTAGGTTGTCCTGGATGACAGCAAACAAAATAAAGCATCCTCCTTTCAGCAGTGTGTGACCTACTCCCTTCTTTTCCAACACAGTGTGTTTTATTCTTGGGTGACAGCTTGGCACATGCCTCCCAGAACCACCAGACCATTCTGGTGTGCAAACTCCCTCTGCTCCGTACCTAGTGTTCGTACCACAATCCACTGGATCCCGAGTGCAAAGGACCTTTGTCTGTCGGAGACACACCTGGGGGAAAAAGGGCTTTGTTTAAAAATGCTGCCGGGCTGCACCTCCCTGCCTCACAACTCCAAATCCTTGAGTCCAGCACATCTGGGACCTCCATCGCCTCTGAAGATTTAGGATCACCCCAGTGCAATGTCCCCCCTCCACTGCAGTAAATGTCTGTATCCCACGTCAGAGGAGAAAGCTTCCAATGCTGAAATTTGCTTTCCTAGCTAGACTGGGATGGGAATTAGTCCTGATGTCTCTAGGCTACCACTAACTCACTGGTTCCAATCACACCTTTCCCACACTTGATCCAGCAGGATAAATCAGAGGAGGATATTGAGGCTTCTTGCAGCACTGGCAGAGGAGGAGGCCATCCTGTGCTTACCTCAGAGTGGCAGTCAGGGCAGGAATGCTGCTCAGGAAGGTGAAGAGGATGACCACAAACATGAAGCACAGGAGCAAGGGCCTTTTTGCACAGGAGGAGGTGCATTTCCCTGGCTCTGCCTCGCTACGGCCAGACAGGAGGGCTTTGTCAACACAGCCACACTCATGGTAGACCTGGGAAACAAAGGCTGGTGGGGGCTCTGCTGAGGAGAGCATGGTGACAGTCAAAGCTTTAAAAATAAAGAAATTAGGGGGACAGAAAGCAGCTGGTTAGACTCCCAGAATGAAGTGGAAATCAAGCTGCATTCTCAACACACCTCTGTTTCCAAACAGGTCCATTAAGTAAGGGAAATTAACTCTGCCAGGCAGCCCTTGAATGCTAAATATCATCTCTACCCTTCCTAAGCCTGTGCCTGCCTCCATGACCAACATGCTGGAAGGATGAGGAGGTGCATCATGTTCATTCAAGACCCAAAATTAGCACTAGGACAGAAATCAGGTGCTTACCAAGCTCCCTGCGTGCCTGGGTGATTTTCCACAGATTTCAGCACAGTTTGACCCAGAATGAGGCAAAGATGATTGGATACAACAGAAGCAAAGCAGGGTGACCTCAGGGTACCTTCTGCCTTCATCCCACGTGGTACCTGAGAGCATCCACCCTGCCCTGGATGATTTTACACTGATTTGCAGCAAACCTTTCGCAGAGCCAGCCAAGTCACTCTGAAGATGTGCCACCACCCTGTTCATCCACAGTGCTTTCAGACCTACCTTCTTGCCATTCCTGACGTTCTCAGACACTGTCTTGCACCCAGCGTGGCAGGGGGAGTAGTACATGATGCCATCAGTGCCACAGACAGGGCTGTAGGTCTCCTGTAAACAGCCACACTGGGCATTGCAGGCTGCTGTCAGGTTGAGATGCCCACCTGGCAAAGCACTGAGGGAAACACAGGAGCAGTGGGTGAGCAGCACTTTACAGGAGGCAATGGGGAGAGGAAGGGACAGTGGGAGTTGTGATGGATCCCCAAGGAACATGAAGCCAGGCTTGGAAAGGCTTTCATCCCACCAAATTTTAACCATGCCCTGGAGCTGTCTCTTCCCACAGCCACCAAGGGAGTTAAAGTGACCGGCTCTTAGGGTGACACTTCCATCTGGAGAAGAGATTCCCACTTTTGGTCCAGTTTATCCCACTGGATAGAGATGGGGGCTGCTGCAAAGGCAGCTGAAGAGTGGAGTATCTCCCATTCTGGTGCTGCTGATCTTCCCTCCCCTAGTACCTCGGGAGTCTCTTCCATAAACTCCATCTCAGTGCAAAACTTAGGACATCTATTGTCTGTGTCTCAACCTCAACATCTGCCTGTAGGACTGACCAGACACCAACTTTCACCCCCAACACATCCACACATGACTGCCACCAGCACTGTGTGTTTGGAGCTATCCTTTTATTCTGACCAGAGCCCCTTGGGATAGACAGAGTGGTTGTTGTTACCTTCCATTGTACATCTGGGTTACTCCTGCCATGGGCATGTTAGGGCAGTGGATAAAAAAAATGAATATGGCCAGCAGACTTGACACTGTGCAAAGCAAACACAATTTGATGATTCCTGAACAGCGCAGTTTAAATTTATTCACGAGGAATCCTCCCAGGAATGTGCCTCCCCCTCCGGCTGGCACGACAAGATAACCTGAAAAAGAAGGGAAAAAAACCCCCACAAGTGAGTTTAGAAATGTCAGCAAGGAGTTTCCAGGTTTGAATACATTAATTGCAGCGTGTTTTGCATATAGATAACCCCTTGTTTTCTGTGTAGCTTCTTGGTGGGAGTTCAGCAGATGCTGCTGTAGTAGGTGGTCCTCTGTAACAGCTCAGGTAATGGGGCATGAGCCTGGTGAGGCAGCTTTTCCTACCCAGAGATCTTAAAACTGCCTCTTTGAGGAGCACATCATGAGTGCTGATGCTTGTTGGACAACATTCCTTGGTCTGCATTACGGCATTTACGTGAGGATCCTCCCAGTTTCTAGATGCTGACAAAGTACCTCCCTCAGCTCCGACATCTCTCATCACAGGAAATGTTTTGCCAGTGTTTCCTGGTGACGCACTAAGAGGAACTACAATTATTTTGCCTTCCTCTAGAGGGTAACAGATGGCTACAGAAGTGACACATTTTCTCCTCCTGATGTCAGTAGATGCAGCTCTGGAAATGCACCGGGTGTAGGTGTGCTGATAGGAAACGATCCTATCTAAGAGCTGAAGAGGATAGCCAGTCCATAATTAAACTGTAAAGCATTTGCCCCCACTCTAAATGAGCTAAAAGTGCTCTTCTATTTGTTGGCAAAATTGGAAAACATTGTAAAACCATGGTTTCCTTACCAAAAAAGGTGGCAGCTTCAGAGGCACTTAAACTAAACTGAGACTCCAGGAATTTGGGTCCAAACGTGGACATCCCAGCAATCAGGGTTGCTTCAGTTGCTCCTGCTAAGCAGAGGAAGATGAAGGTGGGGTTCTTCAGAAGCAGCAGGACTGATCTGGGAAAGATAAATATATTGGAATTGAATTACTGATTTCGGGCACATTTTGATTTGTCTCCCTGTCTTCAAAGTCAGAAGGATCACATGTAAGACGAGGCAGCATCCCATCATCCTGCAACTCTTTGAAAGGAAAAATACCAAAAGGCAGCTAATTGGGAAAGAGCTTTTCCAGTCAATGACACGAAGAGTGTATGTGTGCGGGGTGATGTAATTCACACTAAGGGCACCCACGGCTTCTGCACGGATGATTACAGCAGTAATTTTCCAACATTTAGGGTCAAGCTGAATATTTCCTCTTCTGAAATGGGGCAATACTGAAAGGACATTACTCCTCACCAAATCTCCATCATTTCAAGGTTTTATTAGTCCCTGTGGGAAGATATCTTGGGACTCCTGACTCAACCAAGAGCAAAGCTGTGCTGCATCCTCACACACACACACACACACACACACACACGTTACTCGTGCCCCCACGCTCTCAGAACAATAACAACCACTGATAACCCTGGATGTTTTGTAACTCAGGGGAAATACCAAGCAAGCCTTTCTATATGGAAGAAACACCTCCAAGACACCTGAGAAGCAGAAAGCAATCTTTCTGCCACTATCTAAGCACGGCTTTACTTGAAGCTTAATGTATAAATTGAGTAACTCCATTTTATTTCGACCCACTGGGATTTAGGAGAGAGCTGCAAATATGCCTGAAAAATTGCCATGTGTCATTTGTATGCAGATCCAGCAACAATTCCATCCCTGAGATGCAGAAAGGCCCTCAGGCACAGGGAATGGTCTCAATTATCTCTCACTATCTCGGATATTGGACTAAGAGGACTGATCTGTAACGAGCTTCAAATTCTGCCCCATGACTTTCGCCAAGCCAAGCCCAGATTTGTGCCACGGGTTATCCTGTTCCTGGGATGGGCACAAATCCTGCAACAGGGACGCCAAGGGATGCTCACTGAGCAGAAAAGCACAGCCATCACCTCCTGCTCTGGTGGAAATGTGAGATCAGAGCAAAGCTGCCTTGGTACAAGCGAGTGAGAGATGTCCTCAGAGTCAGAGTCAGATTTATGCAACTTTACTCACATGAAGTGGAGAATTTCATTACATCAAAAGAACAAAGGAGCTTAAAGACAGAAATACCACACATTCCTACACTTTGATTACAGGGGGCCTTTACACTGCCTAGCTCTGGGGATTAGTTTAATGTACTATTTTATTTTCCAGATCTTTTTGACTGTGCTTAATTTGGAAGCACAAAGCCTAATATTTTAGTCAGAAAATGCTTGCTGATCTTGTGGCTGAGGCAGAAAACAGACAATGCCTTCACCTTTTTACAGAGAAGAGCTGCTCCCTGGCACTAGTGTGACTTTGTGCCCTTTGCCCAAAGGTTACAGGCTGGACTTGCAAGTAGGAAAATGCAAAGGCACTCCTTTCAGCACTAAGAATAAGGATTTACTCACTTCACTTAATCTGTCTGAAGACAGAATATGTAATTGTGAGGAGCTATGGCACATAAAACCTCACCAAAGACAACACAAACCTTTTTATCACATCAGTAGGACTTTAAACACACCAGAAATAACCTAACTCTTGAACAGCCTCGGTAGTGCTCAGTTCTTGCAGCCAAAGGGATTTCAGGAGGCCCAGCACTGCACAGAGAAGAATCCCACTGCCTAAAAAAGCTGACCCTCCAAATCGTCACTGATATGGGCACATATAGGAACTCTTTCATCACATAATGGTTCTCTGGGTAGGCTGGGACCACTGTATGATCAGAGCCTGCTCCACTGGCACGCTCAGGACACCCCAGACTGTACCAGAGTACAGACACAAGCTAATGAATCATTAATAAATGGACATTTATACAATTTTACAGCACAGGAATGGGGGCTTTTCCAGCACAAAGGGACACCCACTGTCACCACCACCAAGGGAATGGGGGGCAGCACGTGCATCCCACAGGAACATAAACCAACCTCCCTTCCCAAAGCAGGGAAGCTGCAGAAAAGCCACAAAATGAAACTAAGTCCCACTCTGCACCTAATCCAAGAGTGATCAGTGAAATATTGACCACAGCTTCTCGTGCTGTAGATCAGGGCTTGCCAGGCCAGGGATTGATCCTCACAAACGCCACCCTGAAGCTTCCTGGGATAAAGCTTCCTCTCCCGGTACAGCTCTACATGCCAGCTCTGCATGCCCTCCCTTTGAGTGCCTCTGCTCTGACAGGAGGGGTCACCCCATGAGAGCAATCATATGGAACCAGAGAAAGGAAAATGCTGTTTTATCAGGCCTTTTCAACCCAAGAGTTAAGACAGAAGTCTCTCCAGGGTAGACGATTAAGCTGTATGGGCTGCATTCCTGTAAGCTCCTGCTCTCAGGCAGCCCTGTGAATATGGCAATTCATTAACCTCACTTAGAAAGGACCTGATGGCATGGAAAAGTATTTTATTTCATCGGTATTTCTGCTTATCTTTGTGAGACTGTTACTGTCTGTACTGTGAGAAAATGTGCACACGATCCCTGACTGAAACAAAAGGAACAGTGAGTGTCCTTTGGCCTCACCCTCCAGCCTGGTCCACATGTCCCCAAGAGCTGCCTGCACAGATGGGATCTCCACTTTAATGCAAGCTTCCAGAGTAGAAAGCCCTGAAGGCACTTCCCTTTTATTAATCAAAACCAGGGACCACAAAAGCCTGTTGGGTTCTTGCTTTTAAACAAAAACCACACTGAGGTCTGGGCTGGTCTGGATCATCTGATAGAAGATAGTTATTTGTTATTCAGGAACGAGGTGGGAAAGAAGATGCTCCTGGAGGAGGATTGTCTCTGTTCCTGCTGTCAGACAGCACAAGCAGTGGGAGCTTTGCTCCAGACAAGCAAGAGAAACATCAGCCACTGGATTTCATCCCTCTCTGCTGCCCCGTTTGTGTTTGTTTTAGTCACAGCCATATCGTTATTTAAATGCAGGTTTTGAATTCAATTTCCGTGTGGAGAACAAGCCATGACCTCAGAAAATGGCACCCAGTCAAGAATGCCATTTAATAACAGCACTGAAATCTGTTCAATGTAATATTCTTCAAAAAACTGCCTTAACCCCTGGTAAACTTCCTATGAAGTCTCCAAGAATTTCAGATGGGTGTGAGTCGTTGTGTTGACACAACACAGCTCGACCAGTGCTGAAAATTCCTGTTCTGAGCACCTGCTTCCATCCTCCTCTGCCAGCACAACAGAGACCACAACTAAAGTTCAGAAATAATTGTTGGCAGCAGCCTAGGGTTTGGCAAAATCATCTGCCTTTGCAGGGAGCAGCCGTCACACATGGATAAAATCTCCTCCCTAAAAACGATCCTGGGAGAAATAATAAAAAAAAATAAGGAAGATCCCCTTATTGACTGCAAGCTCCAAAAGGAATTAATACCCAGGTATCTCTGCAACATCCAGAGCCTCCATGCCAGCTAACCCCAAGCAATAAATAAAGCAGCACCTCTCCCCCTGCCCTCCATTTAAATACAACTCAACACAACAACAAAAAAAATCGTAAAATATCTCAAAAATCCATAACAAAAATATGTGGTTAAAAGATCACATTTTATTTTGGCCGCTGCTTTGTTCCCATCACAGAGCCAAGCAGCAGCTCAGGATTAAGCAAGTTGCTGTGTCACTGCCTTGCTGGAGAGATAAGAAGGTAGTAACACACAAAAGGTGGCTGGAAGATGTGAAGGCAAAAGAAAACACCCAGGAAACTAAGAATAAAAGAGAAAGGGAACTGGAAGTTACAGTGTGGTAGATCTTGTTCCCTGGATTTGGAACGGAGCTGGGAGAATCATAGGGCCTGTTTCATCTTGTTTCTCATTAAAAATGACAAAACAGGGATCTAACACAAGTGAAAATAGAGGAAAGGAAAAAAGCCCCGAGGGGCTGGGGAGGAGGAGCCGTTGGAAAGCACGAAACTGGGCCAGGTGAGGCCAGGCAGAAGCAGACAGGCAGAAATAATGCTGCTGGGCACAGGGAGGGAGCTGGCAATGCCAGGGCACCTCCCATCACCTAAAGCTTGGCATCAAGCCACTCCTGGTGAAACTCAGCGTGTGGCACAGGACTGCAGGTGGACATGAGCTTCTGAAAACCCAGATGAGACCAGTCACTTGTCCCCTGCTCCCACATGTGATCCCCAGCACCAGTTCTAGCTCAGCCTCTTTGCCAAGAGCTCCCAGACCTTTGTAAGACCAGGCACTTTCACACATCCTCTGCAAGAAAGTGTCATTGCTTGAAGATGGGCAAAACCTTTGAGCTGGCAGGGCTGAAAGGAAGCTCAGCTTGGGCTCATTACTCTCTCCCCTCTGGAGAGGGCTCCCTAACTTCTGCGTGGGGTGGTTTTCTCACCGAGGCAGATCTTTCACTGTTTTCCCAAAGTCCGGATCCGACGCTTTTTTGTGGCTCCCATCCTTTAGCTGATGAGCCTCTGACACCCTCATAACGATGTAGCGCTGGGATCCTGAAAATGAGAGGCAAACAGGATCGAGGAGCATGTCAGACACAGGATGTGGATGCTACTGAAGCAGTGGATTTGCAGGGGGAAAACGCAACGTGACATCCTCCCTCCGCCAACAGCTGCAAGGGAGAAGCCGTAACAGCGGCAGATGGAAAGCCAAGGGGGTGAAATCCATTTAGGAATTACACGGGAAGCTGTTCCTTTGCTCCCGAGTCCCCAGCTACACCCGCGCATGAGGATGCCAGCCCCGGGGCGAGCGGGAGCACCGCGCAGCCCCAGCCCCAATTGCCGAGCCAGTACCTGGGAGGCGCTGGGGGTAGCCCAGGATGGGGATGGAGATGAGCAGGGAGGCAGCTCCGGCCCCCAGGAAGCCGATCCACCATGCCCCCACCCACAGCGTGTTCTCAGGGGCGATGTCGATCCTGCAAGGAGCGAAGGCAAAGGGACACAAGGAAGAGAGGCGGTGGTTGGAGACGGAGCGGGGCAGCTCCGCATGCCTCTGGCTGAGGCTGGAGGGGCCAGGGGACACACGGCGGGGGTGACAGCGAAGGAAACGGAGTGATCTGATGGGCATGCCACGTCCACCATCCCTCCTGCCACAGCACAGCACTGCCTTCCTCACCAGAGAGCACAACACTTCACAAGCCCAGGAAATCACACCATTTCATTCTCATTTAATCTCTGGCTTGCACATTCACTTCACCCCTTTTCGGTCGTGCTTTGAGGGTTGCCAAGATCCTTGTTCCAGCCCAAAAACACCCTTTGCAAGAAAACTGGTGGAAATAACCCACTTCTTCCCCTGGAAACCCATTCCCCATTTTTAATCCATTCATCTGGTCTAGTAAAAGGTGTCCCTGCCTCTGGCAGAGGGGTTGGAACTAGATGATCAGTAAGGTCCCTTCCAACCCAAAGCATTCTATGATTCTATGATCTACCAAAGAGCCTGTAAGGAATCGAGAATAAATGACAAATGCTACAAAGCAAGGAGGGACTAAGCATCCTGGTGGGATGACTGGGAGGTCGAGCAGCACTGCTGGGAGCACTGCCTCATCAGGGAACTCATTCAAAAAATTCACCTGCTGCTCGTAGCCTCATTAGCACAGGCAGTGCAGCGTGAGGAAGGATTTAAGCTGACAGGTTTGTCAGCAATTTCCCTCCAGCAGCAGCACTAATGCTAACCACCCTTCCAGCCTCCCCCGCCCTGCAGACACACCACCCAACACCCCAGGCACATTTCCACCCAGCCACCAGCTCATTGCTCCAGATCATTGTTATTATTTTTTCTACCCCAAAGGAAACACAGAGCAGAAAGGGAAAGGAACGAGATTTTTTTTTTAACGACTTACTCTCTGCCAATTTCAGTATAAATATTTAGAAACATTCCTCCTACCAGATAACCCGCTGCAGGCCCAAGGATTGCAGCAGTGTAGAAAACAGCTGAAAGGGAAAATAAGGCGTGTTAGACAACCAGCAGCATGTCAGCCAGGGATCCCCATCTCGATTCCCTCCTGGATGCAGGATGCTCAGCCTCTGGATGCCTCACATCCTGTCCCCTAAACCACCAAGGCACAAATCCAGATTGTTCCAACAAGTTTTCCTCTCACGCCTGTGTTCCAGGGAAGCTTTTGCATCCAGCCTGGGAAGTTTTATAGTATGGGGCAGGCAAAATCGGTTCAGTAGAAAACCGTATTCAGCAAGGATGCAGCTGATCCCACTGCCACATCCTGACTGCCACAGCAATGAGCAGCAGCATTCTCTCCCCACAGACATCACGCAATGTCTACACTAAACACAGCACCCCAGCACTTATTTCAGTTTGCAGTTCAAACCACAACACACGGAAAGATCATCAACTTGCTGATGATCTCCTTGTGATCTCCTTCCCACACTTCACAGCCTTCTGATACAGCATGCGCAGACTGAAACATCTTGAAATTGCTAAAAGATCACCCTTTTGGCACTTTCACCAATAGGACTGTAAGTGTTTGGCAGCTGCTGAGTGACCAGTGATCCAGAGGAGTGAGGTGAGCATCTTCTCTTGGCTGTGCTTTGCACCAGCAGTAGCTGAGCAGCCCAGAGACCATCCCTGCTGTGCTGAGGCCTACAGGGGTGATGATATAAAGATTTAGATTAAATATAAATGATGGTGATAAAACACTGGCACAGGCTGCCCAAACAGGTGGTGGATGTTCCATCCCTTGAAACATTCAAGGTCAGACTGGACGGGGCTCTGAGCTACCTGATCGAGTTGAAGGTGTCCCTTCTCATTGGACTAGATGACCTTTAAAGGTCCTTTTGCACCCAATCATGCTGTGATTCTATGTCTCCTTGCACGGATGGGGTATGGCCTCATGGCTGTCTGCCAGAGATGCTAATGCCACACGGGCTGGCCCCATGCCAGGAGCAGGAGGCACTCCCCATCTTCAAGGCATGAGCTGCAGGAGGAAAAACACCCAACCGAGCTCACAGTTTTCCTCCTGGTAAATAATTAAAACCTCCCCACCAGCTGCCACTTCCCTCTGATTTCCCCCTCGTCCCTCAACAAGACCAAAAGGCTGAGCAGTGTTGGGAGAGGTGCTCCCAGTGTGGGCTGGACAAGGCAGAGGGACCATCATCTGTCCCTGCCATCACCCTGCCCATGGGTTGGAGCTCTCCTTCAGCCCCACTCACCAATGTACACAGGGGAGTAGTTGGTCTTGACGTTTTCATCTAAGTAGGTGACGCCGAGCGTGTAGAGCGGCGTGGCTCCCATCCCGTGCAGGAACTGCCCCAGCATGAAGACAAACCTGTAGCCAGAGAGGCTGGAGGCAGCCTGGGAGCAGGGCAGGCTCTGGTTGCCCCCGCAGACGCCCACCTCGGCTGCCGAGCGCGCCTCGTACTGTCCCGTGGTGAAGTGGGGCAGGGCGAAGAGCAGGGAGCCCAAGCCCATGACCAGCACCCCCCAGCCCAGCCAGCGGGGCTTGTGGCCATTTCCCCCAAAGTAGCTGACGAAGGTCAGGCAGACGCAGGCCGCGATGTCGTAGGAGCTGGCGATCAGCCCGCTCTGGTAACTGCGCAGGTCGAAGCGGCGCTCGATGGAGGTGATGACGGTGTTGATGAAGCCGTTCACGGTCATGCCCTGCAGGAAGGAGGCCACGCAGAGGAAGAACAAGACCCCTTTGGATGTGTTGCAGAGCTGCAAGCAGCCGGGGGTGAAGCCCCCCCAGCCGCAGGCCAATTCCTCCCCATCAGCAGACACGTATTTAATCCCTTCTTCGAGCGGCGTCTCCTCCTCTGCCGGGGTGGGGGTGCAGAGGGGCTCGGCACAGGAGTCGGAGGGGCTGGGAGCGCCCGAGGATGCGATGCCATTGCTCAGGGGGGTGCTGCAGCCATCTCTCCCACTCACCGCACCCAAGGTCCGGCCGGCCTCGCCGGGACGAGGGGATGGGCAGGAGAAGTCGAGGGGCTGAGTGAAACAAAAGCCATTTTCTCTGGTGGAGTTCTGGGGCATTGCCATGAACGGGAATGCGGAGTCCAGTGGCAGACTGAGGTGGGCTGATGGCCAGGGTGGCTTTGTGGGGCAGCGAGGACCAGCCCCTCCAGGAGATGCAATTTTCAGTGCTTACTTCAGTAGGGAGACAGTGAAGGTCTGAGGCAAGACCATTCTGATCTGTGCAAAGAGAATTTTACATGCCTTTATATAAAACCATGCTCAAACCCCTCAAATACTGTTCCTTTTTTCTTTCTTTTCCTTTTTTCCAAGAAGTATAAGCATTTCACTGTGCAGTTCACCTGGTCATGTGCCCTCCACCATGGGATGTGTTGGTACCTCAGGTGTCAGGGCATCACTAACATTACAGAAAAGAATGAAACATTCAAGAGCATTAAAAGAAAAGCACCTCTAAGGCAGCTTCCCCACCAACTGAAGCCCCTCATCCCTCCTCTAATGAAGAGCTGGTTAGACCCCCACAACCCCCATCCCTCTCCTTCCCCCTGCAGAGAACAGCCCACACAGCTACAAGTTTCCCACTGCAGAAGTCCTTTGGTCTCTCTTTCACACTCTGCCAATAACAGTTTATAATTATCCTGAAAAGTTTCCACAGTCAGATTGATTTTATTCCAAGCCCTCAGATCTGTTTACAGCTATTCAGTAAAATCCTTTCTATAACTAATTAGACTACATGCCATTACAGAGCAGGCTGGAGGGCAGAGGCAGCTGACTCTAACCTGATTACTGATGCAGACTGCCTTCTTTCACCCTGTTCCTGTGCATTGCAGCACCTGACCGTGCCAGCAACCAAGAGTACTTTTCCTTAAATGCCTTGGCTGAACTATAAATGATGAAAATAATAAGGTTCTCCCTTGAATGCTGGTCTTAAATATGCGACAAATGCTAGGCAAAAACTGTTTTATTAGAGAGCATCTTCAAAGCATCCTGCATTTCTCAATAATTTTGCCAATATCTGTTCAAGAGGATCCCATAAAAATGTTCCCCCTGAGATGCCAGCTTCATCAGCATGGAAGAGGGAAAAAGGGTGGTTTTTTCCCTGATAAAATGAACGATATTCAGATGGCTGTAACCTGGGAATATTGCATCTTTGGTGAGGAATTTAATACTTATCTGTGTGTTGCTGGAAAAAAATGACTGACATTTGCTAGGTAGATGTGCTTCTCTGTACCAGCAGGTCTTGCAGGAACTGGGGCAGGAGGATGTGGCAGAAGGTGATGCCCCAGAAGAGCAGAGGACAGCACACGTGTGCCACCAAATCTTAAACTTTCATGTCAGTAGTGCTACAACACGTCTGGTCCTTAAAGTAGGTTAAAAAAATGAGGTTCAACTTTCACTTGCGAATAATTTTATCTTAATTACCCTGTCTAGGGAGCAGAGTGCATGGACTGTTTCCTATTTCAAGGTACAGATTCCAGCAGGGATTTGGTAACAGTGCAGGGCAAGTGGGCCTGGCGGGCAGAAGGGCACTGCTTTGCAGCTCCACGCTGGACTCCCCCAGGTAACTCCTACCTTAGCTGGCTGAGTACAGAGCAGATAACTTTGATGTGTAAAGTGCAAATTCAAAAACTGACTGCAGGGGTTGAAATTTTGCTGCAGAGACAGACTGTTGTAATGTGTTGGCACAAAAAAAATGATGCCTTGGTTCAAGGCTCTATTTTTTCCACTTTTTTTTGCCTCTCCAGTGTTCTTATGACTCTTGCAGCTCTAAATCTGTTTCTCATCTTTGGATGCAATATTGGGAGCAATAAATAAGCCTGCTTTAGCACTCTGTTAAAGTCAGGAGTGATTATTAGGTGCTGAATCAGGCTCTAAGGGGCGGAATGGTTCATGCTCATGTAAATCAAACGCCTCCTGCACAGCAGCCAGGACTGCAGCTGCACCCTCCTCCTATCAAACTTGTATCAGACTCGTGTCTGATGTTACACTTGACTGCACTTGTAAAGAAGGCTTCTTGGCTGGGGATTGATTTTGCTCTCACTGATTTCAGCAGACAGAAAAAGCACATCTCTGTTACTACCTGATGCAACCAGGAGCCGGGAGCTCCCAAACTGGCCCAGTTCACCCTGGAGGAAACACTCCTTATCAGAAAGGGGATCTCTCCTTTGATACTTCATGAATTTATATTGATATTTTGGTATTTCATGAGTCAGGAAAGAGATTACAGCTCTTCATCACAGGTTTCATTTCCTTGGTGGCAGCAGTCTGGGCCACCAGACCCAGGTGCCCACATCATCCCCCCCTCAACTTCAGCCCCTCTCAGTGTGAGTTACCAGCAAACAGGGTGAAACATTTCCAAGAAAGCAGCCAGACTCTCCTCCAGGCAGCAGATGTTTCCACCACCCAGAAGCCTTCTCAGCCCTAGCACCCACCTCCTGTACACGTCCCAGTGGACCTGGGCTAATGACCCGTGCCCAGGTGCCGTGGGCAGGGAGCCCACTCCTGCTCTGTGCTGTCCACCAAGCTGCTTGGCATCCCTTAACGTATTTATAAACTGCCTGTGACACGTTCACTGTGGGCATCAGCTTTCACAGGAGCCATATGCCGCTTTAGAGGACAAAATATAATCTTCAGGGGAAAAAACCCAAGCAACTTCACGCACTTCCTAATCATTCATATTCTACCGAGCCATCCATTTATTGCCTCCCATTCATCTCTGTTTTTAATGACTCAGCTGGTGATTTCTTGCTTACACTGAACCAGTCCCAATGCTATTATCTCTCTGCCATAGATTTCCTCATTTTGCTGCAAGATTTCTACATTTTTTTCCCACTGTACAGCTGGTTCCAGAGTGCCAACATTATCGAGTCAACACAGCAGAAGTAGCAAGGCAGTGAAAGCATATGATTTGTATTTCCTGATGAAATCTGTAAAGACTCCCACCCCCCATAACATTTAGCATTAAATTAATAGTAAAACTTACAAGCTTTTCATCAGGTGATCATTTAAAAAGTCACAGGACCAATTAAAAACATTTTGTGTTTCTGCCAAGGACTGTGATGAGATTAATGCTGCAAATTAACTCATAACTGACATGCAAAATAATCCCATTTGCTGAAACATGCCCAATAACAGTTAATCTTCCCCTTCACATTACAGTTTTTAACTTTTATATGGTGTCATTGTTGCAAATAACATCTATACATAATTTCTGCTTTCCATAGCTGAGCACCGTTTATGAGTAGACTTGGCTTTTTTTTTTTAATTCTATTGCACACATGGAGATATTTCCTAAGGAACAGAGATAGGGGATTAAAAATGATCAGGAATTGTACTGCAAACACGGGAGGAGCAGCTCCAGGCAATGCTCAGTGGCTGTGATGGATCTCCTTTATTTTCCTCTGGGTCTCCTCTATTTTTATTTTCCTCGATGTGTGAGTGAGCCTGGTCTTACTGAACATGTACTTAGAATCTGGGAAAGTCCACATCCAAGTACCAAGCTCACGTTACTGCAGAAAGGGACAAATGCATCTGGGTTTGTGCATTTAACTTCTCTTGGTAACACACACTGAGTTTTCCCTGGAGAATTTGGCTTCAGAGGATTAGCAGCATTACTTCTATCATGGCTGATAAACACCATATGGATCAAGCACTGGCTGCTTTAGGAGTGGGGAAGCCTCCCAGAAGTGAGATAAATCCACATCCCAGTCCTGTGAACAGGGCTTGTCCTTAGGGCACTGGTTCAGTCCAAGGGAGATAAGATAAAAGCAAGCATGGGATGAGTGAGTTGTTCCTGTGTAACACTGAACTGTTTTCCTGGCAGCTGAGGAACCTCACCCAGGCCACACCAAGTGTGAACCTCCCATTTTTTTAGCCCACTTTTAAAGAGCATCCCTTTGGATCAGCAATACAGAGGATGCTGCTGTTGTGGGATTGGCACCAGGACCAGACTGGAGCCTTCGGTAAGCAATTCCTGTGGGAACAGCGTGGTCCTGAACACATGGAAAAGTTTCAGGAATGAGAAACACACCCAGAGAGCAGCCAGCTGACTGTGTACCCAATGCTGTGCTCACTATCAGTGCTGCAGGGACAGAGGATGAGGGAGGAGTTCCTAAGAATGGGGGGCAGTAGGAATATCCTGACCCACCCCTCATGTCAGAGACCTGCTTTTACATAATTAGCCCTACTGAGTCTGAAGCATGGAAGAGAGCAGCAGAAACTGGCTTTGAATTATCACACGAACAAGGACATATTTATAATTAAATAAATTCCAAATAGTAGAGCCTAGCACTCACAAACCCTTTGTATGTTTTCCAAGTGCTTTCCATTTGCCGGGAAATTATTGTGATAATATGCAAGAAATCAGGAAGGTGGCTTGGATAATTTTCAATTAGCTGCTTGAAAATGCTTTGAAGATAAATCTAGCCAGATTTTCTGAGTCTATTTACTTGTTCCAGCTTATCTGTGTAAATACAATTGGCTGCAGCTGCCTCAGACCATCTTTAAAAACTTGCAGTGCCAACGTACGGAGCAGATTTAACCCAGACCCTGCTTTTTGCCATGGCAAAGATTAACCAGACAAAAGGGTCTTTTATGCTATAATTCCTAACTCCCCCTCCCTAATGTCACTCTTGTTTTAATGTCTTTTTCCTACCTGTGCATTTGGCCAGTGCTGGGAGGTTTCCATGCTGGCACAGCACTGTGCTCTCCATCACTGTCACTGCCCATGGAGCTGGGCGTTTCCAGATACACCACCAGCATTTTCCCAACATCTAGCCCTGCATGGTGTTACTTTCCATCATTTGGATTCTTACAACCCATTAGAGAATGTTCTGTACTCAGCACACTCTTCCTGCATGAGCTGCTGGTCAGCTCTTCCCAAGGATTACCACTTAGTTCCTACAGCTGTCCCTTCTTTGTTTCCAAGCAGAAGATGCAGACAGGCAAATCCTTTATGATGCAAGAAATTAAACAAAATGAGCAAAACCCAAATAAAGAATGTGAGACACGTGATTCTCTGGTGCTTCTAAAGATAGAAGCACTAAAAATGCAAAAAATGCAACATCCTGTGTTACACAACACAAGGATGCTGCGCTCAGAATAGATGTATTTGAATAATGTTGACATCTACCATGGTTTACAGGGACTTACACTTTTTTATCCTCATGGTTTGATCAGTTTGGAAGTAAAAACAAAAGGGAAAACCAGATGGAATGTTACCATGAAACTACCTACAGCTCCACTTTCTCCTGAGACACAATTGCCTTCCAACCCCTCTTCTCTGTACTGAGGGCACTTTCTGGGGAAAACCACATACCACAAGGTCATTTTGCTCTACCAGCCAAGGACAGACTTTAGCTTGAGCTTTCTATGACAAGTTCTCCAGCCCTGTGTTGGGGGGCTGGATGCCCACCCATTCATGTCCAACCAGCCAACACAGAGCTCAGTGGAGCACATTAGAAGAGCTAAAAACATCACAGAAAAAGATACTTTCTGATCATCAGCATCCCCTGCAACACTCACCTCTGGCAGGGAGCACAGGACAACACGAGATGAGCAGGTGGAAACACGGAGCCAGGTGGGAGCAGGAGAGACACACAGGAAGGATTCAGCTGAGGAAAGGGTATTTCCCCACAAATCCACTTTTTTTTTCCAGATCAGCAAGTAACAGCTTTCCCAAACAGCCCTGGGAGCACGAGCTCACCGGTGCACACCGCTTAGCCTGGATCTTGTTTAACACCCAGCGATGCTCCCTAATCCTCTTAGGTATTAGTCTCGAGATTCCTGCCAAGCAGGGGAACAGCAGAGACTCCCAGACAGCACTTGAATGAACTCACTGCTTGAAATGTGCAATACTTCAAAATGCAGTAGAACTCCAGCTGTTCTGCTTTGGTTAACCTCAGATTAGCACCTTGGAGGTCACTGCAGCTTGCAAAATGCAAAATTAAATCACCTCCATTTCTGTGTCTCGAGTGACTCCCTAGGAAGCCATTCTGCACTAGGACTGCAATTTTTTGTCTCATAATGACTTGTTTAAAGCTAAGTACCTAATCTGAGTTAGATGTTCCTGTTGTGTCTCTGTTGCCCACTGCAAGGAGATAATCACATTCAGGTTACCTACAGCCCTCAAGTCACGGAATCACAGAATGGTTTGGGTTGGAAGGGACCTCAGAGACCATCCAGTTCCTGTCCATGAGCAGGGACACCTTCCACTATCCCAGGTGGCTCCAAGCCCCATCCAACCTGGCCTTGGACACTTCCAGGGATCCAGGGGCAGCCACAGCTTCTCTGGGCACCCTGTGCCAGGGCCTCCCCACCCTCACAGGGAAGAACTCTTCCTAATATCTAACCTAAAACTGCTTTCTTTCAGTTTGAAGTCACTCCTGCTTGTCCTATCACTCTATGCCCTTGTAAAAAGTCCTTCTCCAGCTTCCTTTAGGCAGTGGAAGGGGCTCTGAAGTCTCCCTGGAGCCGTATTTTCTCCAGGCTGAACAACCCCAGCTCTCAGAGCTTGTATTCTCAGCAGAAGTGCTCCACCCTCAGCCTTCTCCCCTGTCTCCACAAGAACTATTCTGTGTTGCTAAATCACCCATTATTGCAGATATGATCTGGAGAAGGAACAGGTACATAATCATATTTCTGTTGGATTAGCTGAGCATATTACCCCGAGCTTATTCTGGCCTCATGCTGGCTACCACAACAGAAACAATATTTGATCTAGCACAAAGCCAGATGGTGCAAAATTAACCCATTCAGCACAAATCTGATGTGGCACAGGGAATTTGGTCCAGCACTGGCACAGGCTCACATGGCTGTAGGATGTCTGACGTGGCATCTGCTGCCTCTAAGTTTCCTGATACCAAGTACTCCCCATTCATCCCCCAAAGATGAGCTAAACTGGCATCACACTTCATTTTATTTCATCCTTTTAGATAAACAGAATGTCAGCTTGCAGATAATTTGCATTTGCTCATGCAATACCCTAGATCCTGACAGGCTGTGGCAATTTGGGGGATTTCTCAGAGGAGGGCAGATCCCCATTTGTGTAATCGAGAGGAAATGATGAACACTTTCAAAGGGATGACTTCTCTTCATTCTCTGACTCAAAACGCCAAACCACTACCACAACCAAAAATTAGAGCAGCTAAGAGATGAAGGGCAGGAACCGAGGCCCAAAGGGGAATTGGGGCAGAGCATGAGATCAGCACAGTGGCAGCGTGCAGGGCTGCTGACCACTGCCAGCAAGGACGGGTGGGAACAAGCCAACCTGGCATGCTGCTTTCCTTAGAAACCTCAGACTCATTCCAATGGCAACTCCTTGTGCTGTGAGTTCCAACAGAGGGTGCAGCAACATCTCATGTAGAAAGCACTGAAAATCTCAAGCATGGCCACAAAGCACAAGGGGTTGCAAATGGGCAGGTGCATCCTGGCTGTGCTGTCCGTGGCTGCTGGCTTCTCCCATGGCTGCCTGCCTCTAAATAAATAAATACAAATCCCCCCTGATCAGCAGAGGTGAGACTCCACTGACTCCTTTGAGAGGTGGAAAAACGCTAAGCCACATCCTTCAGCATTAAGAGGCCTCTCTGAGAACCCCAGTTCAGTACGAAACAGCAATTCCACACACACACACACATCAATACCCACACTAAGGGACAGAGCAAGAGGTGTTCAGAGGTGAGTGCACAGTCCCTGCAAGCACCACAGGCTCTGCAGGCCACCTCTCTTGCAGGCTGGCACCTCCTCCATCTGACAGTGCTCAGCCAGGTCAGCAATTCATTCCAGCTGCCAGGGAGCAAATTGGTGCCAAATGGTGTTTCTTCCTGAGATAAAGGAACAAACAGGCATATAATGTTCCCACTGTCAACCCAAAACATCTGCTGGGATTTGGAGGGGTTTGCTGTCCATGCGCCATGGGGAGACGCGCTCTGCCTTGCGCCTCCCGTTTCTCACGCATCAGGAATCACAGCCCCCAACAGCAGCTGCTGGAGGATGGATTTACTTGAAAATCTGGAAACTGCCTTCAAGGGATTCCCACTTCCACTCAGCAGCATAGTGTGGTTTCCCTTTCTGACTCAGGAACTTCTCTACTTCCCTTGGTAAGCACCTGCTCACATCCCACAGTCCCCACACCACGAGAAATGGACACAGCAGAATAACCTTGTCCTTGGTCATCGGCTCGAAGGAGGTCACTGAGGACTGAGTTTGACCCGTGTTCCTTAAGAAATTATGGTCTTCATCCTGCCACTGCTCCTTACCCAGGGTGATGTTTGTTCACACAAGGCATCCAAGCAGGGCTCGATCGCTCAAAGAAAGCAACACGGAGTTCGAGGGAACAAAAATTGGCTGGCTTGTGGTGGTAGGCAAGGAAGTCTTTTTACTGCCTCTTGAAAAAAGGCAGTATTTCAAAATTTAAATTATATAAAACCAAGAAAACTGGAGACAGGTAATCAGTGTATCACAGCCTGGTTACCTACTTTTCACTCCTTTTACTTCAGTTTCTCTGAATGAAGAAGCTCTTTTCAAGGTTTTCTGCCAAATAAGAGGAGAATATGCAACATTAAAAGGATCCCAGGTTAGCCAGGGTTATACGGGGACTCCAGAAAAGGCTGATTCTGCTATAACCAAGACCCACATCTGGCTCAAAGATCTAAATCCTCAGCAACTGAATTCACTCCAGCAATCCAAGGAGACCATAAAGTAGCTTGAAAGCACTGCAAGGAAATCCTTTTTTTTTGGGAATCCTTATGCTAACATAAAACTCCACGGCATCTGCCCTGCTCTGACTGGCTGAGATTCTGTTTCCTGCGGGGCTTTTAAAGCAAAAGAATATTGAATTAAATTTTCAAATCTGATTTGTTTGGAGTATGGCAAGCTAAAAAGATTGATGCAGTTTTTCAAGGAGAGGCTGTGTGAGAAAAAAAAGTCTAAAAGAGCTCAAGTCCTTCAGATATTTTGGGGACTTTTTATTAAACTCTAGAATCTAAACATTTTTTTTTATCTCTTAATGCTATCTAGAAAAATAAACTTCTATCACAGAGGATATCCAAAGCACTTGAATTGACAAATATGAAGCTATAAAAATGACAAAAAGTAGTTTTTCTTGGATTTTTTTTCAGCCAAAACATTACAAAATCAAAGTATTTTTCAGGAAAAAAAGTATTTGATCTTGCTTTCTCAACAGCTCCCTAACTCCTTCAGACCATCAGCCACAGTCAAACAAAGCTTGCCAGCATTTCATTTTTTTTCTTGAAGCAACCAAGCCAAGCTCTGGGAGTTCCAGTGACTGAAGATTATCAATGCCATACAGCAATATGCCATTAACAATAGCAATTCGATTCAGTTTCAGTGTAACTCTACAGACACCAATGAAATAGCACAAGAGAAGAAAGGGGACTTCACTGCTCCAGGAATTTCAAGAGCTGCTGGAAAGGCTCAGCACTTTGCTGAACGAGGTGAACCAGAATAAACAGAGTATTTCTCAGTGCTCAAGCTCATTTACAATCTAGAGGTGGAATGACACTATTTTTTGGCAGCAACAGCATTGTAGAACCCCAGGTTTAGGGGTACTTCTGACTGAAGAGATATTTAAGGTTAGAACAACACTACTCTGCTAATATTAAACACTTCACTGCCTCATCACATGCTCTCCACTGTACTAGTGAGAGCTCTGACATAAAATGCACTAAAGTTAGTGGCCCTCTCCGAGTACTTTTCTACACTCACTTATCCCATCTACTGAAGTAGAATGGATGCTTCTGTTTGGGATTCATAAACCAGATGAAGTCTTTGACCTCTCTCAGGGCATTTTCTGAGCATTTTCCCCGGACTGTGCGTGCAGAAACTCTTTGTTCTCAAGTCCTGCCGTTCAGCATCCGCGCTCGCACGCCAGGAGGTCACTCAAGGCCAAGATGGAACAAAACTAATTCTGTGGCGGGGAGGTCTAGCAATAAATCAGTTTTGAAAAGGGAAAGGAGAGTGGCTGCAGGAGAGGAGATCCTGCAGCTAGAGAGGGCAGGGATAGCCGGGAACCTGCTGAGGGACAGGTGCAGGGAGAGCCCCGCTGCCACCGACCCTGCGGACAAAGCCCCCAATCCTGCCTGTGGTGTCCCCTGGGCTGCCACAGCTCCCAAATTCTGCTTCTCTGCACAAGGATAAGCCCCTCACAGACCAAGACAATGCAGTTTTTAACTGTGCTGGGGAGGCACAGGACACCTCAGGGCGGCCAGAGAAATCCTGCACAATGCATTTCAGATCTGCTCACACCCATAACAGCCTGTGCATGGTTGATAACTCTCACACGTTGCCTTAACACAGTGACCTCAATTCATTAAGCACAAAGCCCAAAGGGGAAACACTTCCCCTGAAATCATACCCATCATCTCACTAACCCACCAGCAGCAAGCTGCCAGCTCTGTTCCGTGCATGCAGAGTCTTGCAAAACTTTTCCACCATTCACTGAGATTCTGCAAGATACAAACATCCCAAGCTCTGAATAATCAACTTACAGGCAGCAGCTCAAGGAACCATGTGAGGAAGACAAAAAATCCAAATGGTAAAGCAGAGTGTATAGCAGTCCTGCATATGAGCACCTTCATTCAAGCAAAGGCAGAGTTCCGGGCTTGGTGCACTCAATTAAAATAAAGGAAAGCAAAACAAGTGCTCAGTGATGCTTTTTGGGGGGGACTGAGCAAAATGAGCAGCATAAAGCATAGCCATGATTCCCTGCTACCGCAGGGTGTAAAGCCCCAAATGGGAGGGCAGGATCCTCCCAAAGCACGCTCCGTGCTGCAAAGACACGCACGAAAAGAAGATTAAAACTGCCTGGAGGAGTTTGCAGTCGGAAATCATGAGGCACCGAGCAGCTGGATGCTGATCTCCCTAAGCCGGTGGGTATTTCTTTTGTTAGTGGCTGATCCCATCTTCCCCCTTGACTGAAAATCCCTAATCTCTGTAAAGACTTGGAGCGAGTACTTGCTCAGGTAGCTCCTGGTTTCACTGGCCAAGAATATCCAACCCTCGCAGGACTCACTGCTTCCCGGTCTCATCTCTCATCCCAGGGTCACACTTCATGTTTCTGCCACTGTCACTTAGCAGGTTTGCCCCACGGGCAGGACAACTTAAGGCAGTATCGGCGGAGTGGCCAC
Source organism: Corvus moneduloides (assembly GCF_009650955.1). Lineage (NCBI taxonomy): Eukaryota > Metazoa > Chordata > Aves > Passeriformes > Corvidae > Corvus > Corvus moneduloides. The sequence continues at coordinate 9,880,225 of NC_045492.1, forward strand.
TTCCCAGGGCTTCAGGTGGCACTTGTCACACCTGACCACGCTCATCACTCACCGCACGCCTCTGGTGCAGTCCTGGCGGGGCAGGTGGCTGTGATCTGTCCCCCCCAGCCCGCCCAGTGCACAGAGCTGCTGCTTCAGTTTCCAACCACTTTCGGCAGTTTGCAAGCCAGACCTTTTTGCATATAAATAGGCACATTTTTTTCCCCCCTTTTCATTATTTGAGTAACCTGCTCCCCCCGCAGTTTCATCCTTTCTCACGTTTACAAGCACTCTGGTACACTTTTTCTAAAGATCTCCTTTGTGTTCATTTCTGCCTCAAATGCTATTTTAATGTATGTTTTTACAACCAAGTGGCACTAAAGAAAGTAGGAACCCAGAAATATATATATATATATATATATATATATATATATATATATAAAGAGGTGCTGGGATAACTTCAGGTTTGTAGTGTGTTGCCTGGTAAAACCAAAGAGTCTATAAAATGGCAATAAAACGTTAATGCAACAAACTCATGTAATTAAGGTCCACTTGTGCCTTTTAGGCTCTCAGAGCTGAAAAACATGGTTTTATTATAGCAGCTTTTGATTTGTATCATCTGAACAAATGGGTTATAAAAGTAATATAAGGCAAGCAACTAAAGTGCTCCAGTTTCACCCAGCATCCTGCCCACTGCTAACTTCAGTTCTGCTCCTGTGAAACTGCGATTATTTTATCGTTAACGTAACATTTGTTTCTTGTTGTAAGGATCCTGCCATGCCATTTTAGTACCTTCCCTTACTTCCCGTCTTTTCTCAGCATCTTTTAAATTTTTAATAAGAAGACACAGTCACGCTACAAAGAAAACCCCAAACCGCAGTGATTCAGCCCGAACACAGTTGCAGGCAGCAACCCAGCCTTGCAGCATCCTCGGAGACTATCGCAGAGCGGAAAACCTCAGTGAGTTGGGCCATTTCGGTGACTTTGCCCCCTTGACATCCACCGGGCTGTACCCGGTACGGACCCCGCGCTGTGGCCACCAGCCCACCGAGCGCAGAAAAAAGCCCCCGCAGCGGGGCTGAGCCCCAGCCGAGCCCCCCGTGAGCTCCTCATCCCCCGCGCCCATCCCCGCATCCTCGGGGCTCCCCCGCGGCCGCGCCGGCACCGCCCGGCACGTCCTGGAGAGGCTCTCCCGGGCATCCTCCGGGCTCGCATCCCTCCCCGCACCGCCTGCCCGGCGCGGTGCCCGCTGCAGTGCCCCGTGCGATGCCCCGTGCCCGGTACCTGCAGCCGCCGCCGCTGCCCGCGCTCCGCCAGCCCCGCGCTGCCGAGCTGCGGCGGGGGCCGGGGCCGGGGCCGGGGCGGGCAGCGCCCTGACGGACGGACATCTCCTCCAATCGCCGGGGACGCACCGCCCGCCGCGCCAATGGTGGGGAAACTGAGGTCGAAGCGAAAGCGGGGGAAAGGCAGAGGGTGTGGGTGGGGGTGATGCGGGGAGAGGGATGGGGATGGGGGCTGGAGAGCGGGAGAGGGTCCTGTGTCTGGGGGAAAGAAAGGAGGAGAGGGATGGAGGAGCGAGAAGAAGGGGGGTGAGGAGAGAGCAAGGGTGGGGGTTAGGGTAAGGGCTTCGGCATCACATCAAAGCCGCTGTATTTCCCGGCCCCCTGCGCACCTGCAGCCTCGCAGCCCCCAGGCTCGGGCTGCCCATCTTCGTCCGGGGCTATCTCAGCCTCCCTGCAGCCCCGGCAGGCTCATGGAGAAATTCTGGGATACATCACTGCGCCAGACCGAGGGGAATACAGTGCTCAAGGAGCTGCATCCGTGTCTGTGGTGGCAGAGAGCAACGACAGGACTTTGGTCTTTCCTCCAGCTATTGCTGGAGCTGAGCTGGCGGGAAAGTGGAGGAGCAGGTGCAGGGGCGTTATTGAACCCAGGACAAACACGGCTATCGAGGCACTATCTATCTGCATGGTACGATACCGTGCCAGACACTGTCAGGCTGGGCATGGCTGAGTTACTGGTTGCAGAGGAAGCACAACCCTGCCAGAGTGGAGGGAGCTGAGTAGGAAAGCTGCGGGATACCCCAAACCCTCTGCATTTGCATTAACACATTTGTTTGGGCGTTTTTCTTTGCTTTTTGGGGACTTGCTGTCACTGTGGTTGGTTTGAGGTGCAGAGGTGGCTCTTGAGCAGTTTCACAGAAGGGTCTCCGGATCAGCAGCGACACCTGAGCACGCCGCACCCTCCAGTCCATAAACCACCCGGGCAGGAAGAATCCCAGCAGATGTGATGTGCACGTGTGAGACTCTGACCACACAGCTCCTGCATGCCCACCCATGCAGCCTTTGCAGCCTCTTTTGCATTTCTTCCAAGAGCTGTTCCACGTCACTTGGGGATTTGGCTCATTTCTGCATGCTCACAGATAAATAATTCAGGCCCTCCATGTTTTGCTCCTGAAGTGCAATCACCGCTCCATTTCCCAGAGCGCACAGCATAACCTGGGTAATGGAAAAGCCCAGCTAATACTGCACGAGGCAGAGAGGAGGGCAAATACATGGGCAGACATCTGACATCCAGCTGCCATGCCGAGCCCTGCTGTCCCCTCTCTGCCCAGTGCAGGGGCAGCAGTGGGGCACCTTTCCCACAGCTGCTGCCAGAGCTCAGGACACACACAGAACCAAGAGCTGGGGCAGAGGCTGAGGAAGAAGCAGACCCAGCAGCTCATCAAAGCTCATCTTGGGCTATGGTGATGTGCTGTTCACATCACTGCCTCCTCCTTCTTGTCTGTGGCTCCAAGATGGAGCTGGAAGGTGCTGCCTTTTTTGTGCCATCCTTGCTCCCCATGGAGCTGCAGGTAGATGGGGTCCCCAGCTGCCTTTTTTGTGCCATCCTTGCTCCCCATGGAGCTGCAGGTAGATGGGGTCCTTGTGGGGCTTGGTTAAACTGGGAGCTGTTGAATCTACTTTTAAAGTAAAATGATGCGTAGGAGAGCCTGTTGTTTACGACAGGCTGTGGTCAGGAAAACCAGGAAACATTTGCTTCATGTATACTCCCTGATATTGCTTTATTATATACAAATCATTTCCTGCACACTGAAGCTGGGGCACTGTTTTTGCTGGTGCTGTGTACTCACTGAGGAATAAGGCCCTGTTTCAAACCCTTTATATTCTAAATAGACAAGGTGGAAAGGACAACAGATGTGCAACGGTGAAGCAGTGTGTCAAAGGCATCCGAGCTGGGGAATTCCCCCAACATTTCCTGTTCCACAGTGCAGAGCTGCATGAATCATTGGCTCTGGCTGCAGCAGGATGCATCCTGCTCCTCAGCTCTGCTCACTTCTCCACATTCATTTGGGTCCATCCTGCCTTGGGTGAAGCTGTCCTCAGACGTGCAGAGTCATTTTTTTACTTAGTTTTTAGTGATTTTTTCTTTTTGTTCAGCATCTCAAAGTCAGTTACCTCTTGGGTGAGGAAGATGTAAAGATAAGGAGAATGTGCTGTGGATTTCCATGAGCTAATAGCAACTGTGATAAGGTATCCAAGGGAGAAGGTGTGGTGAGGTAGGACAGAGGACATCTGGAAGAAGTCTGTCTCCTACTTAAGTCTTTAAGAGATGCTGGGCAGGCACAGCAAATCAGCCTTGCCATCTCTACTGATTCACTTGTAAATAAAAAGAGTCTGTCCCAGGGGCAGGTTTAGTTGAACTCCAGTTTTTCAAACCCCAGGGCTCAGCCAATGCACACCTTGCTGGGTGAGTGGCAGAAGGCTGCTCCAGAGCCTTTGGGGCTTATCCCAAAGATCTTGGTAGCTGTTCTAAGGGATAGGAGAAGCTGGAGTTTGTTTCCCAAAGCACAGAAGTTGTTTCTGAAAGCATGGGGCTGTGTCTGCCTCTGTCCATCCTTGGAGCTGAGAATTATCAGGGCAGTGACAATAATAAACAATAACAAGGAGACTGATAACTGCATTAGTAGTGTTATTACTAACATTATAATTATTATACGATTGGTATTGTATATGTCACTATCTCCTCAGGTTTGGGGCACATTCATAATTTTAGTTAGTCTGAATTCCTGATTTTATGAGTCGTGTTAACACTTGCAGATAAGCCTGCACCGGTTTTCATTCAATATTTCACACCAGGATGGATTTATGATGTGTTGTACTCCTGTCAGAGGCTTTGGGAGTGTCAGCAGCTCTGGGCTACCATTTTTTATAAATCTCCATAAATCATTAAAACTCTAGGTTTAATGAATGCAAATTCAGTGCCACAGAAGGGAAGTCACTGGCTGGAGGCACTCCCAGAGCTGGAATCGCTCTGTTGTGAGCGGATGTTGAAAGATGTTCCTTCAAGTTCAGTCCTGTGAGCCACGTGGGGGCTGAGATGATTGTGACAATCTTTTGGCTAAACCTGTGCAGACGTCAACCTTTTCAGTGCCCATCAAATCTTGTTTTTCCAAGACCCACAGAGCTGACAAGGCAAGAAAGGGGAGTTGTTGTATATTCATCATGTGAAGTCCATTTCTGGGAGCATTTACATTTTTAATATAGTTAAGTGTGCACGTATTTACAGGATTAGATTAACACAGCAATAAACAATTTATTTAAAGGCATAATGTCTCATATGGATTTCGGGTGCCTGAATGACCATTTCCTAATACTGCTGTTGTAAATACTTCCATGATTCACATCTCCTGTTGCAGAACAAGCAGCAAATCTCCAGGAAGGAAGAACGGATCTGGATTTTTTTTTTCCCAGAAGAAGATTTTTTTAGAGTTTTATTGTAACTCTAATTTGAGCCAGAAATCCATTCACAGGAGACGTGTAATAAATAGCAAATAAAGATGGGATTTTTCAAGAGTGCTGGTGCTGGTTTGCAGTGGGAAAAGCACTTCTGAAAATCCCCACCTGGGATTTTTATCAGACTTTGTGTTATCCTGTTGTAAGACCCTGCTGGCTTTGCAAACTGGACCATCTGAATCTGTTCAGGTCTGTGAGCTGCCTTTATTATTACAAGAGCAAAGGTTGCTGTAAATGAAAGGGTGAGGTAGGAGATTTAAAGTAGCTGCTGATTAAACAATAGCAACTGGTGGCAGAGGCATCACAGAGCTGAAAGCATAACTGTGTTTAAGGAAGAATTATACAAATTCCTGCGTGACACATACTTTGCTGGCTGTTAAACCTCATAATCTCTGTGCAAACCTCTAGCTCAGGGTGCCCCTGAGGTGCTGGTTGTCACTGGCCAGGGCAGTGAGTGTCCTGCTCTCCCCCTCTTTATAAAGCAATAGCACTGCCCCGCTGGGCCTGGGGGTTATTGGGAAGCTATATTAGGAACTTTATTGCTCAGCATGTGCAGAGTATGATGTGTTAATTTTAAAGGAGATAAGGGAGAGCTGGAGCTTCTCTTTGGAAGATTTCTGAAGGGTCTGAGCTCTTTTTCCTCAGCTCTTTCCCCGAAAGTGATGTGCAGACACCACAGCCTTCCTCTCCTAAGAGAGAAACGCAAGTAAGTTCTCGCACTCCAGTTGAGTTTTATTTGAAGAAAATATGACATTAAATTGTCAAGAATGATAGCAAAGTCCAAAAACACCATCACCTGAAGGGAAAACATGCTGTAGCCAAGTGCAGCAGCCGTAGGTCTGTCCTTGCAGAGTCTGAGCAGTGCGTGGCACCCGGCAGCTCTGCCTCCCCACCAAGGACATTTCAGCCTTAGGAGTTATAAGGGAAATTTTCACTGATAAGCACAATATTTTTGTAACTGTTGCTTTTTGGCAGAAAGCAGCCCAGATTTGCAAAGCCACACCACTGGTGTGTTCCAGGTGCTGTTGCCATCAACACCCCCAGCCCCTCTCAGGTCTGGGCCCGCTGCTCTGGGCAGGCTGTCAGCAGCACAAGGGCTCCTTCTCTGTCCCAATGTGCACAGGAGCTCCTCAGCCGCGTGTGGGAGTGCTACAGAAATGCAAACAGAAAGCATGAATAACAATATTTACAATCCAGATCATTGCATGTGTCATGCTTGGCTCCAAAATTTAAATTCTTTGAGCATGACCAACCTCCTGAGTTCTTATTTGGGAGGGACTATAAACGATGCCCTCTCTCCTGAGATGAGGGCTGGGACAAGGCATGTGCTGCACCTTACCTTCATGGGTTGCTAGACCGAAAGCTGCACTCCAGGATGAGGTTCACCACCTTGGGGAGCTGTGGGAATCCCCCCAGCTTGGGGAGGGAGTGAGGGCAGAGATGTGCCCCAGTCCTGCCTTTCCTCTGTTCAGGTTACTGTGGGGGAAAAGCTATGAAGAATAATCAGACAAAAACATATAAAATCAGAGCATTGTGACAGCTCAGAATTCACCACGTTCTTGTACCACTCAGGAGTGCAAACAGGAGTGTGGGGAAAATCCCCTGCACTCCGGTCTGTGCTCCTTATCCATTCGCTGTGCCGTTGGCACCGTGTCCAGTGGGAATATTTAGTCCTCATTTATCAGCAGCACAAACTCCAGCACAGCAAGGAAGAGCACTCTGAGCTCTCACAGGGCACGAGGGAGGCAGCAGCATCTTGGAGAAGATCCCAGCAATGCCTGCGGTGTGTGGGAAGTGGTGGAGAGCACCAGCACAAGGGTTTGAGCTCTGGTTCTGGCTGAGTTGCCACGGTCAACACATTGTGTTTGTACAGCAAGAGGAGATCTGTTCGTCAGAGCAACACCCTTCCTCTTTACATGCGTTTCTGAAGTGTAATCACCATCAAACCGCACTTAGCACTGCTTCTCTCTTGCTAGGAAACTAGAGAATGAGCTTATTTTCAGTCACCAAAGGCTCTACTTTTTATTTTAATAAAGTCTGATGAAAAACAACATTATAACTAAGGCAATAGACTTTTAATTACTTTTTTTCATAATCATTTTATAGGCTCCTGTTGAACTAACTGAGTCTTTCAACTTTTTTTTGTTCTTGGCTTAAAATGCTGGCACAAGCATTGCTCCAGCTCTCAGCAATTTGCTCAGCCCAACGCCCCCTGCAGATTTTGGTAAATGCTGCCGCTGCAGTGCCATGGGGTACTGAGGTTTATTGACAGTGGTATCATCTGCCCGTATGATCTGGGAGATGGTCAGGAGCAGCACGTGTTCGGGAAGAATATATTCCAGCATGATCTGCAGCATACAGTTGGCTGTATTGGAAAGATTTCCAGATAGCTATCGATTTTCCAGTCCTGTAATTAGTTCAGAGATTATAAACATAGAAAATATTGCTCCAGAAATTGATTTTTTTAATTGTTCATAGCACCAAAATATGGTGTGACTGCGAAGCACATCACATGCTTCCTGCAGAGGAAGACTTTGAACTTTGGAAAAATATTATCCCTGTAAACATGGAGAAGAAATCATGAGGCTTATTTCTATCACTATCTCAGAGAAGGCCTTGACCGCACTGGTTCTGGCTGGTTTTGAAAATCCAAGTCTGGAATGTCTCCTTTTTTTTTTTTTTATTGCTTCCAAGCAACATTTTTTCACCTCTAATTATCAACTGAAGGAAGATGTCTCTTCTTTTCTCTGAAGGGGAATTAGAGTCTTCCCCTGGGAGGTGAATGAGCTGGTCACTCCTTCACAGTGACTCAGTGGCCTCATTGCACACCCAGGGTGGGGTGGCTGTTGCTTATGGAAAATAAGAGTGGATAGGTCCAGTAAAAACCCAGACTTTGTCTTCTAAAGAAGCTGTTATTTCTGTCTAGCAGGATAATGTCAGCTGGTGGCAAAGCCAGGAGACCCCAACAGAGGCAACAAGGTCACTGCAGTTAGGGAAGTTATTAGAATTATTTCATCTTCATTGCTCAACTGTGCCAGGCATTCAACAAGTAAGTTGAGTCACTTCTCTAAAGAAGTTGCAAATTAAGAAGGTTGGGCACAGGGAAAAACCCTCCGAAAAGAAAATTTCCACTTTACAGGAATTACATCTTCTGATGTAGTCAGGCAGTCGGAAAATTTGTCTACTGTGAGGTTTCTTGCAAAATCTGTGAAATCTCAGGAAGTGAGGAGAAATGTTCCTTTTTAAAGCCCCAAACCTAACAATAATAAAAATAGTCCAACTGGACAATCTGATTTGGTTGAGAAACTGCTTCTGCAAGTATATAATTCCCGAATAAACCCAGTCTCAGCAAAACCTTGGGCAGTCTCAGGAGCTGGGAAGTGCTGCAGTTAAAGGAAATTTACTGAGACATTAATGAACCTGGGGCTGTCCCCTCCCTCACCCACAGCAGCTCCCGAGGCGAGTGGTGTCAGACCAAGGCATGAGTTCTCCTCCTGCACATGCAATCATTGCAACAGCCCAATTTTATTTTCTGCAGGAGAATGGTATCACTGGGAGGATCGTTACACGAGAATCCTATAGGGGAAAGGAAATCCTATAGAAAGAAAGGAGGAGAAAATGCTGCTTTATTTATATTTTACTGTTGGGTGTTGGACTAGATGATCTCCAAAAGTCACTTCCAGTCCCAACCATTCTGTGGTTCTGTGACTCTTTACCTCCCCAAAGAATTTTAGGGTCACCTGGATTCCTGGGAAGCAGGATTTGGGGTATGGATGAGAGGAGTGAATTGCAAGTGCTTCCCCCATCTCCCTCTGCTCTAGGACAGTGGATATGCGGAAAAATGTGAAGAATTTATGCAGTCTTTGTGTAAGTGAATCCACCTTCCATGAGGGCAGAGCGGGATCCACAGGGTTCCTGGTATTTTGGGAAAGCACCAGGCAAGCCTTAGTGCCCCTTAACCACGCACTTTTGGGGTTAAGCAACAACCAGGCATTTTGGGAGTTACCCGCACCCTTCCCGAGGTGGGGGGATTTGCGGGATGACCTGCGGTATCTCTCAGTTCTTTTCTCCCCTCGGAATGCCTAACGGGATAGGGATGGCTGCAGCCGAGTTAGCCCAGTCTCACTCTCCCATCTAGTGGTAAAATCAGGAAAAGTGGTGCAGGTCGAAAAAAAGAAACTTTGGCTTTCTGGAGCTTTTGGAGGGGTGTCGTTGTGGGCTCAGTTAAAGCCATAATCCCCACCTTGGGAATGTCACTGAACTGATCCAGAGGGACACACAGCAAAGTGCAAAGATGGCTCTGAGTCCTTCCCCGGGTCCAGTGGGGTTTGGGGTGCCCCTACTCCAGGAACGAGCCATGAAGCAAAGAGGTCTGCACAGTGAGGGATACAGCCCGGGAGGAGCAGTCTGGGTGTAAAAGCACGAACTTCTTGAGCAAAACAATCTCCTAAAGCACTCGTGGAGGGGGGGAGGTGGAAAATTTTACGTCTTCCCACAAATAACCTCTTACCGTCATATAACCACACGTGAGCCCCACAGCTGCTCCCTGCCTTCTCAGAAAGGCCACTGTGGGCCCCCAAAAACAACCCACAAAGGCTGGTGCATAGGCAAGGTCATCCTCTCAGGAAATGTGCTCTCGGAGATGTGAGCTGGGGCTGCGCTGCTGAGCGTGGGATGCAGAGCCCAAAACCTCTGCAGTGCAACAGCCTCTCCTAGGAGGGGATTAGGGGAGGCTGAGGCATGGAAAGGTGGGTTACTCTGAGCTGTAAAGTTGTGTTTTATTTCAGCCAGACCCACAGAGCTGGAGGGGAAAGGTTTCACATCTCCCACAAAAATTTAAGATGCTCAAGGTGATTCAGGCAAACCCCCCCCACACACACTTTTTCTATGAGGAACTGGTGCAGAAGCAGCTCAGTGAGGGCCAAACACCATGGGGGCGTTTTTCCCCAGGTAGAGGAGGTGCAGGGGCTCAGGTTCTGCAGCCCTGGATTCAGGAGGCTGAGATTCCCACTCCAGTGTCCACAACTCAGTTCCAGAGACCTGAGATGCAGATTGGATGAACCTTTACAGAAGATTTATGTTCTCATGTCAGACAGAAGATTTGCGGTATTTCCTGGAAGGCTGGCTGATGTTTCACTTTCAGCAAATAAGGTCAAAATCACAAGGGGGGGCGAAAAGTCATCTCTTATGGATCAGCTGTTTGCCAGCCCCAGAGGTGCGTTTGTCTCGCATCTCTGTTCATATAAAAACACTTTCCTGGAGCAGCATGCTGCTAAACGTGGCTTTTCCGAGGGTGTCACCCACACAGTCTGCAGCACAAACAGACTCAGCTGGGAAAAGATAACTCAGAGGAGTACGGGATTCACACCTACACTACCAGATTATAAAAAGGAAACAAAAAGGAAAAGGTACTGGGCAGGTTTGGAAGGGTAAAAAGGAAAAGACTGGTCAGGTAAAAAGGAAAAGATTGGTCAGGTAAAAAGGAAATCGGCAGGAGGTTCCTCAAGCAGCCTCCCCATGATGCCAGAGAGGGATGCAGGTTGTCCAGCATCAGAGGCAGCCGGCGATGGGGCCGGGGCACCTCGGGGGATGCCCGAGGCAGTGCTGGGCTGTGCTGGTGGGACGGGACGGCGCTGGGCTGGGCGCGGTGCAGGGGGAGCAGGGCGGGCGCTGGCGGAGGATGCTGGCCCCGGCTCAGCCGCCGCCCCGCTCGCGTCCCGGCGTGTCGGGAGAGGGCAGCCTTGGCCACGGGCGGGTGAGGGAGGGAAGATCCGCACCCCACCGGCCCAGCACCGCCCAGGAGAAGCTTAAAGGAGAGCGTTTAAGTGCCCAGTGTGGAAAAGGGGCTTGTTCCGATGAAACATGAAGCCACTGGCTCTGCCGGGAGTCAAGCACCGTCCCATCTGCATCCTCGAGGATGTCCCAGGATGTGATCCACACGTCCTTATGGTGGGATGAAAGCACACCTGGAGCAAGGCTCACCGTGACCTGCTGCTCCCAAATCTCCTCTCCACCAGACTTGTAGACATAAATTATGTTTCCCTTCTTCACTGCAGACCACCAGGCTTATCCATTTGGCTGCAACAGCACCACGTGTGCCACAGCCTGGGGACCCACCTGGGACATCCTGGACTTGCAGCTCCAGTGACTCACCCGCAAACCCTCCCTGGAAATCGTGTTCCCTGCTACAGCACAAAAAAAAAAAACCAAAAAAACAAAAAACAAAAACAAAAACAAAACCAACAGCAAAAAGTTAATGAAAAGACAAGCTGGAAACGTGGAAGCACAGTTAATGCTACTGCTGTGATGCTTCGTTTGAGCTGCAAAGAGAAGATAAAGTTCTGCCTCCCACAAGAGATGTCACTGGGGAAAATGATTCCTTCCTTCTCTAAATGGCATTGCATTGTTTCTTCTCTGCAGCTTGCTGCCAGCTTGGAGTCACAGCCTGTTTTTCCAGGGCAGTAATCTGGTTAACCGACAGTAGTGGTGCCCTCCATCCCATCTCCCCACCACCCTCCCAGACAAGATCACTACAAAAGATATTCAAAAATAGATTCACCTAGGAAAGAAGAATAAATAAGGGTTGCTCTTCGCATGTGAATAGCTAATGAAGACCCACTTAGCAGTCTCGGCAGACTCATCAGCATCGGCGGCTGAGCCTTGATTGTGTGTCTGCAGCTCCGTTCCTCTTCTCTGCTCATTAGACCCAGGTCAAACGAAACACACACAAACCGTGGCAGAAATGCTAAGAACCAATGGAGATGGGCATAGTGAAGACCCATTCCAACTGGAAAATTGCAGGTTAGGAATTTTTATTGCCTGTTACATGGAGCTGTTTCGTCCAGCACCCAGGGGTAGGTCACTTCTAATCCTCAAGGGTGAGATCCAGCCCGTCACAATGTCCCATATTTCTCACTGACCTGGGCAGTCCTGCATGGGGAGCACTGGGGCACATTTTGGGGTTGTTCAGGATCCAGTCTGCTGGTACTGCCCAAAGAGCTGCACCAACTTGGGTACAAAGGCAGCAGGTGAGGGTTGAAGGGGTGACACCTCTGCTTGGCACCCATCTCCTGGAGCAGCTCTGCCACCCTCATTGATCACTGCACTGCTCTCCTCTGCCAGAAAGACTTGTCCCTCTTAGCATGAGATGTTTCAACCAGCTGTAGAGTCCTGTGAAACTATAGTGAATACCATACATAAATAGATGAGGAGCTCTATGAATACAGGGAATCTTCTAACGGGATTTTCTTCTTAAACACCTTAGGACACTGATTTCTCTCTTTCCTGAAACCAAACCTGGTGGGCTCAGGCACTGCAAGCTGAAGTTAATCTTAATACTACATTTGCTAATAACATGGGAATGAAGAAAGGGAACAAAAAAAAGTAAGAAAGAGCAAGGCAGCCAGATCCTGCCTCACCCTGTCTTGATTGTCTGTCACTGAATTGTGGCGAAGCATAAGATGGGAGAGGGATGCAGAGGTGTGAAGCACCATTGCCAGAGGATTCTGCTACAGTCTGGATTATGTTGGTGTAAAACCTGCTCTGTTCTACTTGTCTGTGCTCTGAGACCTCCCTGACAGTGATTACTCACAGAACATTCCATCTTCACTCCTCTCTGTTCCTAACCTAACAAACCATCCTTTTCTCACCAGTTCTGGGTCAGAGGAAAATGTTGTTATTAGGTTACCTCTATTTTATGGTCTCTTAATTATTTCCACCTCTGTGATTACACTAATTAGCTAACTGGTTTCTAATGGCTGTACAGTAGTTTGCATTACACTTTCATTAATCACAGCCTTAGCCAGCCTAGTTAAGAGTCCCTGATTTTTTGCATTATGATTTGAATTATTAAATGCAGAAGTAATCTGAAGGGGAGAAAGGAGTCAATAGGAATAGACACCACCTTCTCCTGCAGCTTGGCAAAGAGCCTCTGATATATTTAGAAATGTTATGATTCACAAGAGCCCGCCAACCATTTACTTAGTATCTATAAAAGTAAGAAAAAAAGGTAAGTCTGAAGTTTTCAATCACAGCTGTTAAAGGCTCCTTCTCACTTTCTTTGATTCAAGGCAGTTGACTGACACATTCAAATGGAATCAAAAATAAAACAACTGACAACACATCTCCTCCATCCTGATGGCTGTGACCGAGCACTCGCTGCAGCTACACCCAGGACAAAACAGAAATGAAAATCAAAGAGGAGGTTGAGTTTTTGCTGCTGGAAAAACATTACTCTGACAGCTCTCAAGACCTTCCTATAAATCCTTGCCTAGGGAGATTATTTGATGTGCTAAAGGACTTCTTAAAATAATCAAAATTAAGAACAAAGCATCTCACACTGGATAGCTTAAATACCTGCACAGGGGAATGTTCATCATTGGTTATGATGGAAAGTCAGAATAACAATAAAAATAATAATCAAATAATATTTTTGGTTTTATTATTGTTATTGACACCTACGTAACGGGAAGTTCAAAAGGCTGTACAAACACCAATAAATTAATTCTGCCAACCTGCTGCATATCAGGCACCCAGTTCAGTGAGGTGCTTCACTGCAGCACAGTTTTAGTGAGCACTAAGTCAAATGCTTTTAGAAGTTGGGACAAGGGTGACGATGCTCTTGCCTGCCAGGGTGTCTTTGACAGGGAGGTGGAGGCAGAGAACCTTCATTTCCTGAAAATAAGAGGCTGAAGAGGCCCCATGACAAGCAAACCTTTAAATAGGAAAAAAAGTAACAATAATACTGAGCAAAATATTGCTTCAGGGAGAAATTTCTGCTTGGTTTTAGCACAGATGTTGATATTGCACACTCAGAAATGGCTGTGTGGAAGCACATTATTAGATGGTGCACAAAGAAGAGAGTTGGATTTGCAAGGGAGGAACTAAAGCATTTAAAAATTAAAAGACATTTTAAAAATGCCTCCTGAAAGGCATCTTTTCTCTGAAGAAGAAGTTATGAGTAGAGAGACTGAGCTTCCCCAAATCACGGAGTCTTAAAGTCAGAGCCTGTCAAGCACTTTTCCGACACTTTGCTTCAAGAAAAGGGAGCTCTGGTGGGAACTGCCGCCTCTGCAGATCCCCTGAGGGCTCCTCTGCGTGTGGAAAGGCTGTGCCAGGCTCAGCTCCCAAAGCCAGCCTGGGTGGGAACTCCTGCATCACCTAACCTGCAAATGTGCGTTCATGTGCTCAGGAACACACCTGGAGCAGGGATCTGCACCGGGCCAAATTTCCCCAGGGCAAGCCTGTCCCAGACACCCATCCAGCCTGCTGCCTGCACCTCTGTGTGTGAACTCCAAATAGGTTATCCAGGCAGCACCCTCACTACCTCCCAGGAAGATCCCACAAAGCACAAGGGCACTCTTTTCAAATTAATGAATGTAATTTCAAAACCCACATCCCTCGGGAGGAGGGAATCCTGAGCCCTGTGGGCTTCGGGAGTCTCCAGCTGAAGCAGAGAGCAGCATTTTGGGCCTCGTGCATGCGAAGGTGGCACAAAGCAAGGCTGGCACACAAAGGTGATGGCTCTGCACTTTGCATATTCCCTCTGTGCACCGGGCTGGGATTTTTCATTTCATCCATAATTCATGGTTTGCTGCAGCGACTCCACAGAGGCAGCACAGGACCTCAGCCCCGCTGATAACAAGGGAAAGGCAGAGTTGCTTTTGTTGCCAGACTGCAAACTGTAGAGCTCGGGTCCAGCTGGCCCATCACTCCATCCCAATTAACCTGCAGGCCGAGGTGTGAGCAGACAGTGACACAAGGGCTATTTGCCCCTATAGATAAGTGGCTGCAAGTGGCCACTGCCAGCCCCACACGAGCCCACGCTGACCCCGCCGTGTGGGCTGTTGGTAGCCAGGGCGGGCTGTGCCCAGCACAGCGCAGGGCTGTTGCTCCTCCAGCCCTGCACCTTTGTTACACATGTACATGTGATTGCTAACCCAGCTCAGTGTTTGATGCCCCTGCACTGCTAAATTTTGGGGCCAGGCTGCTTTTTTTTTTTCACCTGGCCCCAGCAGTGCTGAAAGGTGACAGTCGTTGCTGTCCCTGTGCACAGGGAGGTCACTGTGCCACTCTGGCTGTGTCACACACACAAAGCAGCCCATGCTCCCTCCCACGGCTGTAAACCTTCCTCCTCCAGCCCCGCTGCCTTTCCTCTCCATAACACACAGACCAAAAAACCCAGTTTGTCAGAAGCGAAAGTGTTTGGGGAGATTAAAATGTAAATGTTGCACTTGGCTTTTCAAAGGGGGTTTGATATTTTACTTGTGACTCTGCAAGGAAATAGATTTTTGATAACTCTGCGGAACTGCTGCTGCCCAGCCACTGCTGCAAACAGCCAAGACCTTAATAAATAAATTCTCTGTCTGGCAGCTCTGAAAACCAGCTTGCTGGTGGTTTGGAGAAATACTGGGAATTTCAAAGCAGTCTTGCACAAGGAGACCTGTAATTACAGCAGCCTCTCCTACACTGCCTGGGTCTGGGTGGAGAGGGGGAATGCACAGTGTCCTCCTTGACAGTGCTGGCAATAAACACTATATATTATTTTCTACTACATTTATTAACTTGAAAATATGGGGAAAGGGCCATGTCAGGTGTCATGCTTTGCACTAGATATTACCCATGGATGGGACATTAAAAGAGAATGTGAAAATAATTCAGACAGAATTCCTGCCTGGCTTGGCTCTGGTTTGCAATCTCATCTCCTTGGAAAACCTGCAGAAAGGTCTGCCTGAACCCAAAACTAGGTCCTTCCTGAGGCAATTTTTTTCCTTAACTTTATGTGATGGATCCAGGTCTCTTTTCTCTGACTCTCTGAGTCTGCAGAACCTTGCACTGTCCTCAGCACCCAGCACCATGCACAGCTTTGGCTCCATGCTGACAGACACGTGACACCGTGGCCTGTGCATTATCCAGGCACCTTGTTGATCCAGACTGCTGTAAACACTGGGGAAATTCAGGGAAAAAGTAATTAAAAGAAGTTTGCTGACTTTCTGCTGACCGCCAAAGCTCTTGTTCCCCCACCAGTGTGACCAGAACTGAGCTGCTGGGATTTTTGGATCCCCAGATGGGACACATTTAAATAGTTGAACCTCAGTATAAAAAGTTCTTGGCACAAGGCTCTCAGTGGAAAACTATGACCACATAAATATGTACAGCTTTGTTACCAAAAAGCTTGATGAGTTTAAATTAACCTTTCTTCCATAATGCATGTAATAACCTGAATATGACCATTGCACAAGTAGACCAGCAGTACTTGGAAATGATGAGCAAGGCAAGAATCACTCACAGCATTAATCTGGAAAATAATTTCAAACAATTGAGATCTATATGAAAATGAACAGACCACACATTAATAGAGCTTGAGCCTGCTCTGTAAACTTAGCTACTCACTTTTTATCCCTTAAGTAAACTAGGAAGAGTAATGTATTTATAGCCTCTTGACGTAAGTAGCCTCAGTGAAATATTGTATGTAATAAATATTCTGCCATCCCTGGGAGCCTTCAGGACAAAGCGGTACCAAGGTACTGCAAAGACAAACTGTATGTGGCTAACGAGTCTTGGTGAGCTGCCAGCCAGCTGAAAACACTGAAATGAGAGAAAGCAATGAAAATATAGACTTTATTAATATAGGAGTGTGTTTTATTAACACAACCGCAATGCAAGGTCAGTGGGCAAAGATTTTTCCCTTTCAGCTTTGCAGGGCACCTTTAATCATTGCTTTCAACTATCACCTTGGAGTTTGGTCAGCTTTATGCCAATGTTTTGTTGTTTGTCAATCATTTTCTCCACTGTTTTTTTCCTCCCTTTCCTTGCTGATGCAAAAATCATAAGATCTTGGCCCTTTTTCCCTACCCCGTGCTGCCAGCATTGCTTTTTACCCAATTACAAATTACACAGTGCATCTGCATTAAACCAAAATGTGTTCATCACTAATTTTAAATAAGGATGTCATTTGTAAATGCTTTATTCATAATTAATGGAATTATTACTGGGTGCAGCCACATTCTTCATCCATGTACTGTAAGATATGTTGTAAAGTGCATTAGTAAAAAGCTTTATAGATGAGGATATGACAACCCGACTGTGAAGCACATTACGTGATGTACTGTGGCTATTGTTGTAACAATCTTCATACAAGATTTTAAGCTATCAGTAAGCCAGGGGCTGATTGATAGTGTAAATGTTAATAATTAATAATAGGATAATGTTGATAGCTGTGATTCTATGATGAGTATGGATTTTTTTAGTCAGTATTATGCTAATATGCATTATTCACTGAATCATAAAATCACATTAGAGATGAGAAGGTCCCTCTGGCTTTCTCCATTCATATCACTGATGAGTCAATGCTGCTCCTTCCTAACATTTCCAAAGCAGCTTTTTTCCTCTGCCTTTCTGCATGAAATCTCTAAGTTAAGAAGTATATTTTAAAACAAATTTAGAGCCCCTGAATATGTGCTTACCAGAGTGATGTGTAAACTCATGGCCTTCAGGAGAGGAGTACAACAAGCTGCCTGCTCTTGGCATGGGAGACAGAGGACATGAGGGACCCTCCACTTTGTTTACAAGAAAATAGTTTGAAATGAAGGAATTGCCACTGCAATTCCTTTCACTTTGGCACTTGAATCCTCCAGCAAGTTGAAACCATCAGGCACACGTACCTTGTGCAGTGGCTACAGGAAGGTCCTTGGGCTGATGAGCAACAGGTAACGCAGGTGGGATGTGAAGAAGGAGACATAGGAGAGAGAAGCAGAGAGCTGTAAAGTGGCTCAATAGTGATGTCATTTTTTTTTTCAGCTGAAATTATCTTTTTTTATATCCACTAGACAGGACGAAAACAGGCATTATGTCATGCGGGGGGAAGTGAATGTCGGTTTGCCGCCGGGCACAGACTCCTCAGAGGATGTGAAATGCCAATAGCACTCTCCAAATCAGGATTTAGAAATGGATATGGTGTAATGGTCCCGGGGACGTGCTGGATTCCAAGGTTCCCAGCAGGGAAATCTCCCCTTCTCCACCCAGCAGGATTGTCTCCATCGCCCGTCTCATGGCCGCCCTCGCAGGACCAGAGATATAATTTTGCCTTCTCCAGTTTCAAAGCCTGAGATTCAGGAGAGCTCCTTCCTGATACTCAGCTGGTTGTAGATAACCTAAGCCAAAGGCATCAGATACGCTGAGCTCACTGGCATTTTCCTGCTGGCATGGTGTCCGACAGGGGAGGGTGTGCTCCACGCACCCCCTTAATGACATTTTAATTCCTTAAATTGTGCTAACACCCACCCGGCTCTCCGGCAGTGCAGGAACACAGCTTATGGACTAGTGTGAGAGCCATGCTCAGGGAGAGAGGAAGTGCTTGTTAGTACAGGAATTCTCTTATTAAGGAAATTATTATTGGTAGCTTTTTCTTAGAGAGATGAGAGTGCTCAGAGCTGATCACTGATTGCCTTTCCCATCCCTGCTCCCTCCCCACCTCTAGGACTTTGCGTTTGGCTTTTCAACGTTTTTATTTCAGATAAATCTGCAAGCGCATTTCCAGGTGGATGTCACCAGGATCCACTTCCTCCCAGCCCACAGACAGTCTGTCTCTTATCTCACTTACATTAGTATCAATTATTTACAGCAGGAATGCTAAATCATGAAAACCAAGTTGCAGCAAAGCTCTGCCTTGGCTGAGTACCCCACCCTGGTTGCAGCTTCCCAAGCCCCTGTGCTACTGGTATTTGGCCTTGCAGAGCAACAGCCATGAATTTCTTTCCCTTTCAGAGCTGCAGAGAAGAGCAGTGCCTGGGCACCCAGAGCCCGTGTTCTTCACGCAGATAAAAATCATGAGGGAGTGCATTGGGCAGCTTGTCTGTAGGGAAAGCTCTTCCATGGTCACTAGGCTTTGGAGCAGCACAGTGCTTGCCAGAAGGTTTCTTTTGCTTTTTGTTTTCCCTCCTTCCACAGAGGCTTCATGACACTGGAAAGTAACATCTGGGTGAAGGACCATCTCCAGTCCATGGGTGATGGAGCTGACTCCCCAAAGCAAGGTGCAGCCAGCCTGCCTGCAGCTCACCACCCCTTTGTGGTGCAACACAAATGTTGTTGCCATTTCCCTCCTTCTTCTTCTCCTTCCCCTGGGTATAATCTCCCTTCTGGGAGCCCATAATCTGGGGAGAAGAAGCTCTTTCTCCATGAGGTTTGAATGAGGCTCTCACATGCAGTCACTGATGAGTTTCTTAAATCACTGAGTGCATAAAGGCTTTTTAAAATTTGTGATGAATAGTATTTAAACATTACTAACTAAAATCTCCAATAAACAGGGGTGTTATATGCCTTAGGACAGTACAAATACAAGTGTCTGGGCTCTCTTCATGTCTTTACTCTTTGGATACAGAACAGCAGAAGTGCTTTGCTTCTGTTGAGAAGTTCACCATTAAGTGAGGTGATGCTTCCACTCTTGACCTTGGATGAGTGCCTACGTTTGAATTTCCAGTAATTCTCCATATTTTTCAGATATATTTGCTCCAGAGAAGCTGTATTTTCCTAGGTTTGGTTCCTCACCCAGCACATTCCTACTTTGCTCATTACAACTCACAAAAGTGAAAAGAAACCCCTGAGAAAAAAAAAAGAAGAGCAAATAAACCCTTTGAAACCTGGTTGTAGAGAATATTCAGAAGGTGAGGAGATCTCTGGAGTGCAGACCAGAGCCAGCAGATGCTGGGCAAGCTGGTTTTGACCCACTGTGGGATAGCAAGGTGGTTATCCCATGAGACCCAATCTAGTCCTGAGGTTGCAAAGCTCCAAGCCTACAACACAGAGCCTTAAAGGGATCCTCCAACCACCAGTGGCCAGTTCAGCTCTGGTGGGATGATTCTGGGCACCTTTGAGCCTCCCTGGCAATGTGCAGTGGCTGTGGTGCATGATGTGGAGCTGAAGGGCAGAGCTTGCTTTGGATGGAGTTTTCCATGGCTCAGAGGTTGGTGCTGGACATGGAAACCTTCAGCCACGGCAAGTCCAGTGCCCAGCCCTAAACAACCCTTGGCTGGTGCTTTGCTGTCACCCACAGGTGTGATTTTGGGCATACACAGGGATCGCTCCTGGAGGGGAGGTACACAGGGGAGGATGGAGAAAAGGAAGGGTGTTTTAATTCCAACCTGCTGTGAGTCACTTCATTAGCCCTGACCCTGTTTGACCCTTCTACTGTTATATCAGCCTAACTGTTTATTTTCCCCATAACACTAAAACCAAATCGATTACCTTTGTCTCAAAGCCCTTTATGTGTCTCGGCGCCCAGGAATAGCCCTGCTTTTAGCAAGGGGCCTGATGCAAATGAAATCTTTGGGAAGTAGGGACAGTTTGGAGCAGACACCAAGTCGACCTCCTCATCTTCCTCCTTTTCTTTCCTGATTAAGCTTCATATATTGCATTTAGAAGAGAGACTTTGTTTCTTTTTAAAATAGCTGTACAATGCTATCTCTATAAATGTGCATGCTGTGTCTTTGTTGTATACATCTGTACAATCAATAACTGTGTCTTGCAGGGGATTTAAATATTAGTCTTCAAAACCCAGGTCTAGAGCACCAGATTTATCTGTAGGAAAACATACCCTTTCCTGCTTAAGGAAGGATATTAATTATAGATGCAAACCCATAAATCTTGTGGCTTTAGGTGAGATATTTGCTGGATTATAAATATGAATTGGAGATGAGGATCCTGCTCTTCCTATTATTACTATTATTACTATTACTTACTGGTTATTATTTTCTATATGATCCATATCTTCAGGTGGGTCAAACACCTCTGGGGAATGGGGAGCTAAGCCTTCAAAGGGTGCACACATGTTGAATTCATTAAAAGGTTTTCTATCCCAGCCTTGCACCCAGCTGCATTTTGCAGCCGGGTGAGTCATTAAACCCCCTCTTCAGTTGCCTTCGCCTCCTCTCCAGCCTGCTTTTGGTACCTCATTTCATTGTGCTGCTTTTGCCTGATCATATCAAGCCCCCTAATGTTTATTAATGTGGCCCTGTGCATCCTATTGAAAATGTGCTATTGTTTCTCAGGTTCTGCTTCAGCACTGCTCTCGGAAAGCAGCCAAACCAGGAGCCACTGGGGACCCCAATATCACCCAGAGCTTTGTCATAGGTGACAATTTTCTTCTCTGCCATTTGTTATGGGACATCTGGGGACATCAGTAATAAGCCACAAGGGCTCGATTGCCCAAGGAGCTGAGCACCCAGAATATCAAGTGGAGGGTTTGCTTGAGGCAGGGTGTGAGTGCTTTGATGTGACAACTGTGGGCAGTCCTGAGGCCACTCAGCACCTTCAGGGCAGGGCTGGAGGGGCCTCGCCACAGAGACCCCAGAGCTGGAGAACTGAGTGTCTCTGGCTAATTCAATACCAGCCAAGTCAGTGATACATTGCAGTGGATCCCCCAGACTTTACCAAGTGCTCTGAATGCCAATTAATGAGAGTTAAACTGAAGACATCACTGATGACCCCAGGGCTTGCTGATTTGCCTGTTTCCCTGCTGATCTCTGCTGCTCCAGACACTCTGTGGCACGTCAAGGACCAAACCCAGCCAGGTGACAAATGCGAAGGGCTGGATGCTCACCAGCATCAGCAGAAGCAAAAGGCATGGAGCTGGACTGGTGTGCACTGGGAGGAATTCCTGAAGGCAGCTCAGGCAGGTGTGGCCCTGCAGCAGGCTGCTGACCACAGGAGAGCACATACTGGGATCTCAAAATAAATTCATGTAACGCACTACCCTGAAATTAATAGGCCCTTGTGTGCCAGGGCTGTAAAGACAGGGCTCTGTATAAGGTCTGGCTTTTTTGAATTAGACTCCTGTGCTTAAATAAATTAAGCGAGTTGTCAGTATATTAAATGATTTAATGCCTTCTTCGGTTTTGCAGTGGAATCCTAATGAAAATACTCTTCAATATAAAATGCTGAATAAATTAAATGGTGAAGTATTTAAATAAATGGTGTGTTGTTACTGTGAACCACATTAAATTAGTGTTTGCCTCTATGGTAATGATGCTGCCCTGGCTGTAAAAGAGTTCTGCTGGTTCAGGCTTTTTTTCTGACAAAATATAAGTGTTGTGCTTAAGATGTTCAGTTCAAAAGGATCTGCACTGTTCCTGGGCCAAAACCTGATATCAGTGGAAATCTTGTTGGCTGGCTAACAAGGAACTGGATTAAATGGCATTAGGAGCAAAGGGCTCTGGCAGACTGAATTGGAACTGCTGAAGAAGTTTCTGGGTGGTGGCCTCTGCCCTGAGCAGGAGGTACAAAGGTGTGGGGCGGGGTTAGTGACTGTGGCAGGCAACATCCTGCAGTGCTGCCTCCCCCCCACTCACTGATAATCTGGGTTATCAACTGTGGTGACAGCAGCAGAGAGGTGGCAGGTGGTGGGGGCAGCAGCCAGGGCTTGAATCAAACCAGAGGTAAATCCAGCACAGCTCAGGACACACGGACATGGTCCCAGATTCCCATCTGGCTCCTTGGTGTGGGCAGAAGGGATGAGACAAGGTCCCAGCATCCCAATTTACACCTGGATTGATTCTGCAATTGAAGAACCACACTGATGTCATGAATAAACTGTGGAGGGCCCTAAAAGTCTTTCTTTGCTGATCTCATTACGAGATAAGATAACAAATGACCTCTCTTTTCTATCCTTTCTATAAGGTAAAGACCTGCTTTTAAAGGTAAAGACCTCACCAGAAGATAAAGTCCCTTATATAGAAATCAATTGTGAAACAAATTCAGTTATCCACTTTTGGATATCAGTTCTTATCTCATCACCTCTACCAATCACAGTATTTCTTGGGAACGAAAATTTTTTTTGTGACACTGTTTTCTGAGCTTAAAAAGCAGAAATAATGTCCCAGTACACAAGGAAAAGCAAAAGATAAATTATATATGTATATATATTTATACCTGTTTGGTCCCCAAGCACATCTAGATGCACAGTAAGATGTCAGCTGGGGCTTGCAGAGCAGTGCCAGGAGAAGTCCATGCGTGGCTCCTGGAGTTTCCTGATTGAGGGGTCCGTAGCTGAGACTCCTGCTGAGTAACTTCCATGGAAGGAGAAATTTCAGCAGCTTCCAAACCAGAGAGCAGAGACGTGATGGAGCTCCTGCAGAAAGTCCCCAAGACTGCAGCACTCTCTCATTGTGTGTTTTCCTGGGTGTAGATGAATCTGTTATCAAACTGCACCTTTTCCACTCACAATTTTAGCAACTCTTAAGGAACATGGTGGTGTCATTTCCCTGAAAAGTCCATCAAGCTACAGCAGCAGCTGGGGATCAGCAGGATTTTACTGAACCACTGGAATGCATGTGCTTCATGCTTTGAGCTGCTCTCCTTGGCACTGCATTTTGGGGGGTTTTTTTATAGCAGGGGGATATGGGCTGGGCTTGTTTTATGGGGTTTTAGAGGACTCTTCCAGGCTCTCCACTGGCAAAGATGAAGTGCCAATAGCACTGAGGTGTCTGCATGAGTGCCCACCAAGGCCAGACCAATAACTCTAGGAAAAGGGAATGGTTCCACTCAGTGCTTGAGGATGATGTCTTAAATACTTATTATTAGGAAGATTAAAAACCCAAAAAGGCCCATCCCATTCAGGCACTGTGTGTGCCTGTGTGTTGATTCACAGTGATCTTTGGTGAATCCAGGATATGGCTTAAAAAAACCAAAAGAAAAAAAAAAGCACGAGTCTGAAATGGCCAATGATGATGAAACCATCTGTTGGGAAGTTGTTCTGCTGTTACTTCTCCCAAACATAAAGCACACCCTTCCCAGATGGAATTTAACAGCGTCAGCTTCCAGTCACCAGCTCTTTTTATTGCTCTGTCTGTTAGATTGAAGGGCTCTCCCTTTCTGCATCCCTGTACCCTGTCTGAATACATCTGGATTGTCATTAAGCCATCTCTTAACCTTCCCTTTGTTAAGCTAAGCACATTGGGGTCCTTGAGTCTGTCACTATAAGGCATGTTTTGTGATGCTTCAGTCATTCCCGTGTGCCCTCTCCCATTCATCACCATCCTTCTGGAGTCGCAGGCACCAGAAATAGCTGCAGTGTCCCATTAGGTGTTACACCAGAGATATTTCACTCCACTGTTTTATCAAGTTTCCAGCACTATGTAAGAGGATCCCTCCTCCCTGCAGTGAAATCCCGGTTCCTGGAAGTGTGGCTTTGTGTGAAACCAACTGGGGTTTGCTTCCATCTGGCTCAGCAGCAGTGCAGGTCTGAGGCAGAGCCCCATCCACATTCCAGCCGCGGTCCGACTCCAAATCTCATCAGCAAACTTGGACTGTAATGAGTTTTGATTTTCTACCTTTTGCTAAAAATGCTGAACAGAAAGGCAGCCTCTTGGGATGCTCCTCGGATATGTTTAAACCTATCACCAGGGTTCTCATCCGTTTAGCGCGGGCCGTGTTGATATTACATTGTTTTAGCTTCCTAATAAATGAGACAACATTAAGTTAAATGCCTCGCTGAAGTCAAACGTAACAGTGTTGATGAAATGTACTAAATCAATCAAATCTATAATCACATTCTTGAAAAATTATATCAATTTCATTTAACAAGATCTATTTTCCATTAGCTCATGTTGATTGTAATTAGTTATTCTCCTTAAATTGTTATTAATCAAGTCCCTTATCAGCTCTTCCATTATTTTTTTTTTTCCACAAAATCAACATCAAACAATCAGATTTATAATTACGCAAGTCATCCTCCTCATCGACATTTATTCGTTGGCTCAAAGTCAACACTGCTTTGATCTTCTGGAAAACTCTGTGCTGGCCTGGGGTGCTCCTGGGACAGGTTTTAAAACTCTCAGGCACTCAATATTGGGAGCTGCTGATCAAAAAAAAATCCTCTAGCTGTAGTAGCAGCTGTTTAACATCCTGAGTTGGAGCAGAAGATATTCCACATCATCATATTACATGGCGATTTCACTCAGCTTTTTTTTTCCCCGAAATAGAGAAATTAAATATTTAGTGTCTGCCTTTTATGTATTCTTTTTTTAATGTCTGCTATTTTGTCTAGACAACTACTTTGAGTCTCTTATATCTAAAGAGCACATCCCTGTTGCCCTCAGCTCTGCTAGCCACAGGTTTCACCTGACAGCCTCCTGCTTGGGGCTGGTTTATGTTCATTATTATTCACTTTCCCTTCTTTCTTTCTGGGAGTTTACCTACTTTCACTCTCCTTTGAGCTTCAGTTTTCAGCCAGAATAACCTTCTCTTTCCCAATGCTGAGGTTTTGCTAGATTTCCTAGAAGCCAGAGTTTCTTTAAACAAGGAGTTGCCAGATATGACTCCCATTTTCTGTTTAAAATCCTCCCAGGTGACCTGGCTCACAGCACTGAAAAGCACAGGGACCCACGGTCAGCTCAGGCTTTCTTGTCTGTGCCCAGCTTGTATGATCAAAACAGGGTCACCTCTGTGCTGGCTGTAGCCAGTTTTGGGGTCTGTAAAGTCCTGCAGCTGTCAGGATGATCCTGTCGAGGATCCTCCTGGTTTTGATTAGGAAACACTCTTCTAGCACATTTAGAAAACCCCCAAACCAGCACTGTGAGCTCTCCAGCTCACATCATTCGAGTTGAAGTTCCCCAGGACAGCATAGGGAAATTTTCTTAAGTATTAGAGATATGTGACTAAGAAGTGAGTAATCCCTGTTTTCTAGTGAGGGTTGATGGTCTGGAGAAACACCTTCTTTTGGTTTTTATTTGTGTTTGAGGTCACTTTCTCTTCAGTTTCTAGTGGTGCTCAGAATGCAGAAATGTCACTTCTGATATTGATTGTCCCTCCTGTGCCTTCTTTGCCCACTCAATTCTTTCTAAATAGGTTAAAACTATTGATTTTAGTATTCCAGGCACATGGATTTTCTCCCCAAGTTTAAGTCATACTCTCCGGAAAGAATCTGTACTTATAAATTAGCCATTCCCAGCTTTTTGTTTTGTTCAGACTCTGCTGTACAGGCAATTAAAGTTCTCCTCACTTCTGTAGGTGCATTTGTTAGCTCTTTTCTCCAAAGCTTCATTTCTTACTTGGGCAAGGGATAGGGATGGATCCTGAAACATTTTTGTGCTTTTTCACACTCCCCAGTGCCTGTTCCTGCTCATCCACTACAAGTTCCCTCCTTCCAGAAAGGTCACCAGCCCAAACAGCTGGCACAGTAGAAGGGAAAACCTCAGCCCAACCACTGCCAGCCGCAGCACAGATTCCAGGGTCACCATGGCAGTGGGTGCAGGATGGCTCAAGGAACAATCTTTCATGAGTCTGCTGCTGACAGGCTCCAACCTCACGATCTCTTCTGGCAGCCACTTCCCATGCTCAGCTCAGCCTGCTGCGACCTTTCCCCAGACCCACAGAAGTGCTTTTATTTGGCTTCCATGGAAACATCACATTTGGGGTAGAATCTCACTTGCTTTTTGGTCCCCAGAGGATTTCCAGAGGTTTCGTGAACGCCAAGCCAAGAGAAAAAAAGAATTTTGCTTAGGGCACTGCACCTGTGGCTGGAGGTCTGAAGGTTTCCTCTCACCTCCTCATCTTCTGCCTTTGGCATGTGCTCCAAGGTTGTGTTGGCTTGAATTCAGCTCAGGACCAGCTGTGTTGACCCCATAATATGGAATCCCAGAATCATAGAGCCATAGACTCGCAGGATCAGAGCAGTACATGTTAGAAAAAACCAAACCACAGCAGTTGTCTAGATTTGGCCATAGCTGGGCTCCGTGCCTGGGGATGTGCCTATTCCTGCTCTTGAAAATCGCCCCCTCCATGTTCTTTAATCCATCAGAGTATTTAGGGCCAAATCTGTGAGTGGAGAGGTGGTGAAGCACAGGAGAAGAGAGCAGAAAGTCTGTAAAATAAAAAAAGCTACCAAAAGCCTCCTGGTTGCTCTGAACTGCACATCCTTCCTTTTGGGAGGTGTCTTTTTATCTCCTCCTGGATACTCACCATCATTTTGTGGGATGCCTCTGCTGTGGGTTTATGGTTACATTTCCATCCTTTTCACTGCCTTTAAACAATTTTGTTGTTACCTTCTAAAATTCAGAACATGAAGAGCAAGGTCCACCCTGGACGAATGGGAAAGGATAGGTGATCTGTAGAAGAGGTCGGTGCCTGCTCCAGGACAAGCATCATCCCAAATGCCTCCTGGTAGTTTTCCCCTGTTTGAGCCTAGGACAGATGGACAGTGTGGAGCTTCACTGGGACAACTGGGACTCCCTGCCTCTTGCCAAAAAAACCCTGGAGGCTCTTGTGGGTAAGAGCCTGAGCTGCTCGTTTCCTTAATGCAATTGGCACTCTGCTCCATTATGAATTCCATTTATAAATTGTAGCTTCCACTTTTTTCTTTCCCTTTTCTTTTCTTTCCTTTCCTTTTCTTTTTTCTTATTAAAACTCTAAATTTCATTAGTTTGCACTTACAAAAATAAGCCTGGCATCAACTAGTGAGCTCTCCTGAGATTGTGTCATCAATTTACCCTGCTATCGAAGCAGTCCGGTGTCATGCCTGGCACGGTGACAGTATCCAGCTGCAATCCTGCGGCTGCCTGCAGTCACCTGCCCTGCCTGGGAGCAGAGAGGCACTTACATGGACTTTTCTGATTAGGAACTTTGGTCTCAAGGTTTCAAGGGGATTAAAAAAAAAAAAGAAAAAAGGAAGTTGATTGTAAATTTAATTCCTGCATCGTAGTCATTTCTGCACCACGGGTCATTAAGCACACATTAGAACTGCCACCCATTTCTCACAGGAGCTGCACCAGAGACACAGAGCGTGGCTGCTGCATCCTGGAACATCCTGCCTGCAGCCTGTGGGCTTCTCAGGTGGTGGGGGGCACCCTTAGCCTGGATTTTTACCTGGCAAATCTCAGGGGAGAGCCAGAATGGTGGCAACCCTGAGTGCAAGTGTGACTGATAAATGCTCTGGGAGTGGTGGCTTCTCCGTATCTTACATTAAAACACCTCCTCGTCTTATCGTCTCCCAGTCTCCCGTTCATTTCTGACCCTTCCAGCTAGCGAAGGTCTAACAGTTCCACGCTTCAGGTCAAGGATTTGCCCAGCCCTAACAGAACCAGCACTATTTGTTGCCTGCCTAAAGTGAGGTTTTCTTCTAATAAAAAAGTTCCATGTGCCCAGCAATGTGAAAGATAGATCTGTGAGCATGTGAAAGACCTGAACCCAGACATGCTCAGCACTGGCCAGAGCTGCCTGAACACTGCCCATGTCAGTCTGTCCAGGCTTGACAAACAGCCTGAGGAAGGTGGCTCCTTTAATAGGCTTCAGGGGTTTATTTATAGCCCCTTGGAATAAGTGCAGCTGATACTTAAGATCAGCAGAATTAATGACAGCAAGCTGGCAAAAGGCCAGGTCTGCAAATAGTGCCACTAAAAGTCTTCTCCACCATAAAATTTGTTTAATGTAAGAAATCATATCGTGCAGGGTTTTGTCTGCCATTTTTACAATTAGCAGGAGAAATCTCCAGTTCGCTCCTGAGAGCAGCCAGTGCTTTATGGGCTGTCTTTTGGTGGTGGTTTGGAATTTTATGTCTGTGTTTGGAGGGACTCCTTGTGTCTGTGTCCCATGGGAAGGGTCCCTTGCCCACTGTGGATCTCCTCTCCATTCCCCAGAGATGTGGGGAACAGAGAAGAGAATCAGGACCTGTGCCAGGTCCATGTGGTGGCTGATCACAGAGGAGGATCACAACCTGCATGTGCCAAACCTCAGGATCAAATCTTTGCCCAAAGAGCTGCCAGCCAGTGCAGTGACATTCCTCCAAGATTTCACCAAAAATTCATCAGCTATCCAGAAAAGCAGCCTGTGGGCTGGGCAGAGCAGAGTGGGGCAGTCTGTGATCTGTAGACAAGCAAAATGCATTGAAACCAGCCACTTTGGTCTCACTTTGTCCGTATTCGATAACTTTGAGATACTTTTCTCCAAAGAGCCATGTCAAACTTTGGCAAGTATTCCCACTTTCTACAACCCTCTCAATCATACACAAAATCCCCAGCAAATTGCCTCAAACGGAGTTATTCTATTCCCTTTTTGTTTCCTTCCTCTAATGGAACAGAAATGAGCTTGGGTGGTTTTGCTCACTAACCACAACAAATGACTCTAATAACACATGCCGCAGCATTCCTGCTGTATGGGCTGGCATTGTCCCTGCCAGCACATTCCTGGGAACAGCCTTTGCAGGTGAACATCTGCCCTGGGGTGCAGAGGGACCCCAGCTGTGTTTGGGGAAGAAGGGAGATCTCCTGTTCAGCTCAACCCACAGGCTACTCTGCTTTGCAAAAGGCTGGTTTGGGGCTCTCACAGAGGTTTTCCTTCCCTGGGGGAGCAGTGCCTTGAAAAAACTAAGGTTTCAGGGTAATAAGCAAGGAGAATGCTAGCCAAAATGAAAAGGCTGGTAATGCCATAAAGTTTTGAATATGGTTGTATTTCGGGAGCTGTACACCTGTGATTGAGGCACAGTGTGATGGCAAAGAGGTCACCTGCTTTCTCTTCCTTGTGCTCGCCCATCCAGCACCCACCACCAGCAGAAGGGCCAAGAAAGAGGCTTCTGCCCATCTTATTTTCTGAAGGGTCTCCTCCAGATGTGTCCTCTGCCCTCGCACCTCTGGATCAGCCATCACCTCTCACCCGAGGTGCCCATGGGGCTGTGAGACAACCTGGAGAAGATGGGATTACTCTGGCATCTTTATGGGAACACCTTTCTGTGGTGTTTGCACTGTGACATCCTCTGGACATCCTGCCATGCACAGATTTTGGTCCAGCTCCCTCCCAGGACAAAGGTTAGCCATGGGTGAGCCCCAGCCAGCTCCATTATTTAGGTTACTCGTTTCTGCAATGGATTGAGCACTTCCCTGCCTGATATTTATAGGCACACTCAGGATCCCAGATAAAATGCTGTATCTTTAGTTAAAGATGCAAGAGATGATTAGTGTCCTTTCCATGGCATATGTTTTAAAGTCAAAGTACTTCAGGGGTGCCTTAATGCCTTGCTGACCTGGGACCTACATTTGGAGGAAGCTTTAAAACTAAAATAGCCATAGAAAGGGAAATAATTGGGTGGATTGTGCTGAAAAAGGTGTTAGGTACAGCTGTTCACTCTGTCTTTTTTTAATTTTTAGGCTTTTCCTATCATATTCTTCCTCCAGGAGGATGAAAAATTGAAAGAACCGGGCACACAGTGCCTCCTGTTCAGATACAGGCTAGAAGTGCACACGCTGGCATTTATTTAGTGGAAGGAGGATAACTCCATCACACAGAGACGTGGAAGTGTCTCCTGCAATTCCCTCTGCACATTCAGGGCTCAGAAGTCACAGGGGGAGCTGCCGGCACTGGTGGGGTTCAAGCACAGGGAAAACGAAGCCCTTGCCAGACCCCTCGTGCCCTATTTCCAGGTAACAACCAGGTGTCAAGGAGGCACCTTGTTGGCTGTACACATTTTAGAGCTGAATTTCAAACTTTCTTCGTCTTAGGGGTCTCTGGAGGCTCCATTGTGCTGCGTGGGGAGTTTGACCTTGGGAGAGGTTTGCAGGGCTGCTGTGGGCTGCAGCTGGAGAGGCCCCTGCCATGGCAGGATCCACGGATTCTGTGCCTTCTGGGATGCTCCACATCACTCCAGAGCACAGCTGTGGAATCCCCTTTGGGAGACGTTAATGCTGCTCAGGTGCAGCTGCTCTGGGGACGCATCTTGGAGCGATGCTGTGGCACATCTGAGAAATGAGCCCTCCCCTGGCACTGTGCCCTCAGTGGGGACAGGCAGCTTCGCTTTTCATGGGACACCTTCCTTCCAGATCCACGTGAGAGGTGTCTGTAGTGATGGGATTAGGGAGAGAGGCTGGCAGCTGTATTTTGAGCCCCCAAAAAGGTATTTTGAAATTTCAAAATCCTCCAAGAGACCTGACCCCTGAACAAACACCGTGCAGCAGCTCCAGCAACCCTAATTTCAGCACATTGAGTCTTTCTCCTGCTCTCACATAATGCTACAAATCCAGAGGCTTTTCACAAAAGATGTATCAGTTCAAGTGAGTTCCCTGTAGAGTTCTCATCCATAATCCAAATCCAGTGATCAGGAATTGCTCTTCCCACCCTGTGTACCCTGGAGCGATGCAAACCCACCCACAATTGCTCTGGACGGGAGCTCCCAAAAGGATTTCAGGACTTTTCTGTGTGCAGTGCCTGACCCTGCAGCCAAGGAGGGTGATGTCCTCTGTCCCTCGGTGCTGTCCTGCAGGTGATGAGCACCCAGCAGGGGTTTCTTGGTTGGTACTTGCAGACTCACAGAGTGGTTTCAGCAACTGGGGGTTGTGCTGATGTATAAAACTTGAAACTATTTAATGCAGGGCAGAGGGAGGAATCCAATGGAGCTGCTCCTGGATTGATACAGGACCTGTGCCCAGGGCCTGATCCCTTCACAAACTCCAGTGCATCCCATGTCCTGTGCAAGGCACCAATTCAGCCCAAGCAAGAGTGATAAACAATTGTATAGGAATTACACATTTGCAGAACAAAAGTAATTTTGCTACAAAATCTACAATTTCAAGCAGTGAAAGCCCTGATCAGAGCCCGCTGTGCTTTGCTAGCATGCACACCACAAGCAGAAGAGGGCATTTCACCCCGTAAAGCTTCATGTTTCCAAATAACCGGGATTTTTATATCCCAAATTACTAATTGCAAATTATTCACCCAGTTTGCATAGAATGTCCTGGTTTTTGCTGAACTAAACCCAGCTGTATAATACCCTGTTAGCCTACTGGGCTTATCTCCAGAGCTCAAAGCTGTTCAACTTCCTTGTCTCTCTTTTCCCTCTCATTTATTTTCCATATGATAAATAACAACAAGAACAACAAAAAATATCAAAATAAGACAGAAGTTTTATTTTTTAGTGCATGGTTTTCTGGGGCATGGGGAGAAGGCTGAAGAACCTGAACTATTATCAAGAATGCCACTCAAATTACAATATCATTGTTTGAAAAAAATTCTGGCAGCTAATTCTGATTGCAGTGCACATTTCTGTGCCTGTGACAAATGATTTCTAAAGTTAGACTCAAGGACACCAAGCTTCCAAGAGGTCACTCATCTCTGGTGTTTTTTTTTTTTTATTTGCCATACCCAAAGATTTTTTTAAATACTTGAATTAAGAAGAGGTGGGAAAAAAAATAAAGGGAAGGAAAGCAATGATGATCTGAAAAAGACTGAAGTGCTTTGGTTTAAAAAGAGTGATGCTCAGAGCCATAAAGTATGAAATAGAGGAGGGGAAGCAGATTTGGGGCTAACCTGTGATATCACATTAGACTTTAAAGCTGTTCCAACAGACTAAGCATTTGAGAAAGAATCAGAGCTGTTGGTGATAAGTTGCTCCTCTTATCGGCAAACTGTCATCTGTCTTGAGTGAGAACATTTTGTCCACCCTACCAAAACAAGTCAGAAAAATTGGATAAAAACAAAAATATAAATCAGAAGGGTAGCTGGGAGCAGAACTGAAACGATGGCAATTTCCTGGCAAGGATTGCTGTACAGCTAAATGTCAGATGTGGCAGAAAGAATTATATTTTAGACTTGAGGTCAGGAATTATGTGTGAGCATGTGGTGGCCAGAGCCCGGCCAGTGCAGCCGTGTGGCTCTGGTGACAGCCGTGGTGTCCCGACGGGCAGCGGTGCCCAGCGTGTCCCGGCTGCATCACCCCGGAGCGCCACAGCTCTGTCCCTTCACTGTCTCTGCTCCTTCCCAGCCCAGCTCTGCTGCATGATTTTGGCAGGGGCTGCGCTGCTGGGTCAGCCCCTTCCTGAGCCGCAGCAGCCCTTGGTGCCTGCAGGTGCTGAGGGCAATCTTTGCAACTGGAGCTAAACGTTGCCAGAGCCATCCTGCCCTGTGCCTGGCTCCCCACAGACACTTCTCCATGGCAGAAGCGCTGGCAGATAACAAGAAATTAAGTGCTTCTCAGGCTCTTTCTAGATTATTTCTTTTTAATTTAGTATTCAATTTAAATCTTGATTTACTTTCTAAATCATAATTCCATTGAATTTGCAAAGCACACCTGGAGCTACGGCGTTGGATGGGGAATGGAGGTGCACGATCTTCCAGGGAATGCTCGTGTGTGCAGGGTCCTGGGGACCAGCTGCACCCCAAGTGCTGGGCTCCACCTCTTCTCTGTGTCTCCTGCAGGTAAATCCTGCTCAGGTCAGGGGGAAACATCAGGATACAACCCATTCCTGGGCATGGATCACTGCCCTGTCTGCCCTCCCCTGCTCACAGACATTTAACTGCACCCAAAACTCTCAGTGCTTCCTGTCCTCAGGCCAAGGGGACAGTGCACGGGGAAGTCACAAGTGCATGTGTGCCTCTAGAGCACAGAAAAATATCTGGGGACACGGGCACAATGTCACAGCAGCACCTTGACATTTGAGCTGGGGGTGTCGGTGACACCCCCGGGATGAGCTGTGCTCCTGTCCCAGGCAGAGGCTCGGCAGCCCAGGAGGGCAGACATTGCTCTGTGCTCAGGGCATGCACCAAATTTAGGCAGAGCAGGGTGAAGGGGAGCCAAGGTGCCGCCTGCCAGCCGCGCCTGCACTGCACCTGATGCTCCCAAGTGTTTTTCTCCTTCACTTCAACACCCTTAACACAGTGTTCCCATTGCAGCAGCCAAACTGATATTACTGGAGGCAAGACCTGAATCAGATCCTGAAAAATCAGCTATTTAAATGCACCATAGCTGCTGCGCTCTCGGCAGCAGCGAGACCACAAGACACACAACTGGGGAGTGGAGGTACAATGAGGGAAGGTTTGGTGATTTTACAAAATCACCGAATGGGAAAAGAGAGCTGCTGGGTGGAAATGAGACGTGTGGTCCCTCAGGTCATGACTGGTGAAGACATGACAATGTCAAAGGCTTGTGCAGCCTGGGACAGGGAGCAGGGCAGGGATGAGTCTGTTCTCTGCCCTGAGGAAAGGAGCAGATGAAGGGGAGTCACTGGAAAACCCCCTAAACCCCTTTGGGGCAGGGGGAGTCCTACAGCCCCAAGCACTGCTCTCTGCCCAGACTGCCCCAAGGTCACTGCACCCCTGTACCAGCAACCCCCTTCCCCAGCCCTGGGTGCTGCAGGAGTGGAATATCCAACATCGTGGGGTTGTTGGGGCTGTACCAAGGTGGGTTCCTCTGCTTTAATTTGGTTTTTATTTCTTTTTTTTTAAATTAATTTTGCAACAGTTTGGTTTCAGGGCATTGCAAGTGCTTCTGTAAATCCTGATGAATGAGCTGAGCCTTTGCTTCAACCCAGGTGGGAGCAGAACATCCCAGGAAGGTTGGATTGCAGGCACTGCAGAGCCCTGGTGCCAACAGCCTGTGCACATCTCCTAAAGACTGAGCAGTTTGTAACAGGGGTCTGGGATAAGGAACAAGTCATTCCTTGTTGGAAATATCCCAACTGCAGGACATCAAAGCTGCCCTTTAAGCAGAAGCTGTGAGAGGCTGGTGCAAACTCATCTCCTCGGAGCACCATTAATGCACATTTTGTTGCAAGAGGAGAGTGACCCAAGCAAGGGTTAATCGAGGCTGTGCTGTGCACCTGGCACACGTACACTGCCTCTGCAGCACAGTGGGTGCATATATATCTATATATATCTTATAGAGAGATATTTATTTATCTATGGCATGTGGGCTGGGGAGCAGACAGACTCTCCTCTCACCATGGTGGGGTGTGGAATGCCACACGAATTCTCTCTGTCATTTCTCTGGAAATCCTGGCAAGCCCAGGGGAGTCTGCAGTCGATCAGCTCTGTATCCCTGTGTACCACTGAGGGAGATCTCTGCGGCGTTTGGGACACCCTGGAGCAGCTGTCACCCACACAAACACACCTTCCCCAGCACCCCAGGGACAGCCGAGCACTCAGCACCTCCTGGGCTTCACCTGCTCAGTCCTGGCTTTGCTGATGAGACCTTTCAGTTGCATTTAGAAGAGCTTTACTGGCTTTTTCTATTTGAATTGTAATGCCCCAACATCATGGTTCGTAAGAAAGAACTGGAGCATCAGCCAGGTCACGGCCATCACACAGGGCTGAACTTCTGCTTCAGCTGCTTTTGGCTGTGCTGTTTGCTTGTTTGCATGGATTATCATCTTTCCTGCCTGTATTGTACCACTGACGATAAATTCAAAGCAACCAGGGCCCAAATTTTTGAAGAGGTTTCCCTAAGGGAATGTCAATTACCTTTCCCTTCCAGCACCGCAAATGTCCTCTGGCACTTAAAAATCACAGCTTTATTGTGAGAAATGCAGCCACTTGCTCTAATTATTCATACTGCACTCTAAGGCAAGCAAAAGAATAATAAAAATATTTAGTAGGTAAATTTGAAAAGGCAAGGGGTTGGTAATTCTGGGCATAGACAAGTACAACCCCTGACAAAAACAGTCTATGCAATGGTTCATGCATGAAAATATGAAATGAATGGAAGAGCGTTGTAGACTCGTTTTGGAGATCTCATTTTGGGTGGAATTTCCACTGAAGGCAGCTTGTATTGCTTCGCTGCTGGGAATCTGACTGGACAGAATACTGCTGGAACTGGGTGGGTGTTTCTGCCCCTGCCCAGCACGTTTGAGGCCACCAAGAGCTCTGTGCTTCCGTGTGCTGGTGCATGTGACCACACTGGCTTTGGAAGGGGAAACTCAAGAGCCTTTGGGTCCAGAAGAGGATGGAGGAGAGCCTTCCTTCCCCTGATTTGACATCACCCCAGGGACCAAGGGGTCCTCCTGGTGCTCAGGGAAACTCAGGGAATTCCTCAGGGAGAAACTGTCCTACTCTGCCCTTGGGGAGTATGGTCCCTTCTCAGTACTTGTCCTCCAGTGCTTCATCTCACTCCATCCCCACTCCTTCTCTTCCCCAGCTTTTTCTTCATGGGCTGCCTGGCTCCTTCCACATTTAGATGCCCATCTGTCCTTGCTCATTGTTATTCTCCACCCATCTCCTTAGCTCAGCCTAGTTTCAAACTGCTTTGTCAAGGTGCCAGGATCCCCTGGTGGAGGTGAAGGTTGGCACATCAATGCCACAAATGCATCCCAGAGGATGAGCATCTCTGCACATCTTGTGCCTGGAGAGAGGCACCAGGGGCTCAGAGGTGCTGAGGACCCTCCCTGCAGCAGCACTTCCAGATTTGCAGCCCTGCCTCAGCTGCCAGCTTTACTCCAGCCCTTGGCTTTCCCCTGGGCTCAACAGCCCAGCTATGAGTGCTGTAGTGTTTGGGAACCAGCAGCCTTAATTATCTTTTAAACCTCATTATGCTCTTTCCTATGATCTCCTCTTTGTTCTTCCTTCCAACCCTCTGTGTCTGCGGGCAGTGGAGAGCTCTGCCTCTCCCCACAGTTCCTCATAGCACCGCCACGTTCCCAGACAATGTGCATATGGAATTCTCATCTAAATCACCCCCCCAAAAGCAGTGGCAAGACCCAAGGTTCATCATCATGAATCACAACCAGACCACAGGCAGTGGCAGCAACTCAAGAAGATGCAAATGTCTTGTAGAAATGGCAGGAACATGCCCCATTGCTGACAAGGGCTTCCCAGCGATTTCCAGCCTGGGCCCATGGGAGAAAAAAAGTGCTCTCATCCCGGGACACAGAGTCTGGCTTTGTGTTACATATTATTTGTGAGCAAAATAACCCTGTTTGTCCTAGACCAGCTCGTTGTGGAGGCTCTGAAATTAGGTGTCATTACCAGGTGTTATTACTCTGCAGGCAAGAAGTTGTACCTAGCGAGCAACCCAGTGAGCTGCAGACAGATGAGGAGGATAATTTGATTCCATCTTTGGAAATGTCAGACTTTATGGGTGGATAAAATACATTCCATTTTCTTCTATTTATCAATATTGGGTGAAAACAGACTAGAAATTGCTTATAAATGGGGAGTGTTGAGAGAAGGGCTGTCTATTTGTTACCCCTTGCAGATGCACAGCACTGCCACAGCTACTTCTGTGCAGTGTGAGAGAACCACACAGAGCAACAAAGCAAGGCACAGATGGGAGGAAGAGTAACCCTTGCTGCCTTTCCTTTTACATGGCACAAACGGGTCCAGGTCCTGCAGCTGATGATAGTGGTCACACAAAATAAAATGTTCACAAAGCCACTGCAAATTCTTGTCTTTGAAGGAGAATTTGAAGAACCCTGTAAGGATATGCTCACCTGATCTCTGAGCCAAAGGCAAAGCAGAGACCTGGGGCTGGATAAGTGGAGCTCTGTGCCCTGAAGAGCAGATGAGCCCATGGTCAAAGCAAGAGGGGGCAGATGGGGCTGGTCCAGGGAAACACCAGCACCAGCTTTGTCATGTGCTTGAATTGCCCAAACCGGTCAAAATCTGAGCACACAGAAAAGATGCAGCCCCTGAGAGCACCGTAATGGTAAAGGGAGGGGTTTCAGGAGGGAGAATAGAACAGCATTGAATGAACTTTTCAGATAAATTATACCCAAAGAGGAATGAAACATTATAGCTTCAATTACCGCTGTGCCCAGCCACGCAGGTAGTAATTCAAACAAGAAACAATTGCTGGATTGTCACCCTCAAATCAGACACATACCATTTAATTCCATTTACTGTGGGTTCACTGACTGTATTTTGAATCAAATACAGCCATTAATGTGCAAAGATCTGAAAAATGCATGTGTCCCTTTTACAAATGTGACAGCGAGACTGTAATTCCTGTAAAATCTGTTTTCTTCAGGTTGGGCTGCTCCTATTGCAGTTAGTTATGCAGATATTAAAAGTTTCACTATGCCAAGCTAGACCTTTTTGAAATGGCTTGTACTTTTTTGTTCAGGGCACATGAAAACCATGGCCAGTTCCAGCCTTCTATTCCATCACCCAAACTTAGCAAACTGATTTGAATGCAGAAAAAGCCACTTTCATTAAAACAATTAAACCCTTACTACTATGGCTGTATCTGGCCATTCGAGCACAAGTATAAATCATCAATTACAGGAACTAAAAGCTTTCAGATGGAATTGCTCTAACACCTGCCTCATGCAATGGGCACAGGAAGGGTGACGTGCACCCGGCTTCTCTGGGGCAGCACTGCTGCCTAAATAAAACCTTGTCATATCCAGAAAGTGAGTATTATTGTGCTGCCCTGGTTGGCTCTGGCAGAGAAGCAGCACATGCCTGTGGGCAGGCTGAGCAGCAGGAGCAGTGCTTGGGATGGGAAGGGATGAGAAGAGCTGGCATCTCTCCCCAGGTGATGATGCCTTGTCCCCAGCAGAGCCATCACAGGGTGCGTGTGACCCCAGCTGGGTTTTGCATCCTTCAAACCCTGCAATGGCACTGCACAATGGCTGAGGTGATGCCTCCCCCATCCAAGAAACAATTCCGTGGGTGGAAATGTCCTGTTCAGTGTGGTACAGGGAAATGGGTTTGGCACAAAGCTTGGGAGATGTCTGGAGTCCTTTTCCTTCTTGGAATAACACCTTCATGTACTCCCTGTGTCAGCACCGTCACACATTCTCTATGGGGTCACAGAGTGTGCTGCCTAATAAAACCAGACCTTTCCACAGAACTGCACTCACTCTTCTGCTCTGCCATAGGATGCATCAAAGGGCAGATTGTTTAAACATTTCACTGGTTACTGTGTGGGTCATCAGAACTGGACATATGTAATTTCAAAGGCTTTTCTCCTCCTGCTCCTCACATCATTCCAGGTCACACTTCCCTACAGGTGCTCGCTGTTGACTCAAGGACACTTCCAGGCAGCAGAATATCAACGGGGCAGGGATGGACAGGCCAGCTCATCCTACACATTTTAAATTGCTTAAAAAGGCCCAGAAGCCCTTTTGCAAAGAGAGTCTGTTGCAGGGGCTGAAGTCAGTGGTCAGCATGTGGCTTAGACAAACAGAGTGGTCATTAGTGACTGTTCTCATTGTCACACCGGTGCAGACTGTTAATTCAGCACAAGAGTCATTAAAAGCAAGCCTCGGTGGAGAGAGAGGCTTTTGTAAATGCCAGATGACTTGGCAAAAAGTGAAGAAGACCCTCAATATCCTGCACTGCTCTGCTTGTAAATTCAGAACAAAAACTCCCAGGAATTTGCTGGCGACAGGATTAGGCACTAATTATTTTCTTATGCTGAAAGCTGTTAAAACCTAACCCAGCTTTCCCTCACCCTGTAACCAAGATAAGCTCACTGGTCATTCCACAGGTCCCTCTCTTCCAGAAGAGTGTCACTACTTCCAAATCTCTCCCCCTGACTTTGTCTGTGGGTTGAGAGGCTGGTATCACCCTCACACTGATTGGTGGCTTTGGCTCCAGGTTTGGGGATTATCCATGGACATTGTCCCAGCCTGTCCCCAGCCCTGCTCCAGCCCCAGGGCTTTAATTGCCTCTGAGCTCACAATTAAAGAGCAGCATCCACTCTGCTGCACGGGTGTCCCTCCCTTAGAGTTCCTCCTACCAGGTGCTTTTAATTTATTTGTATTTCCAGCAGCGATAATTGAGTTATCAATTTTGGGCTCTTTTGGGCCAGAAGCAGAGATCAGAGAGCTATTTTATACACCTAATTATGGATTATTTCCCATAGCTATAAAACCACGGAGAGACAGATCCAGAAAATATGTCATGAGGTCATCTGTGTCCTCTTCATCTCTACTGGCTTCTCCCTATTGCTTCCTTAAACTCCAGGCTGAATACCCTCTGGACAGAAGAGTTGTCAAAAGCAAGGGATGCCTATTTACCCACAGGACAAAATCTCTTCCCACTCCAGAAGAGAGCTGCTTAAAATTAAATTCAGCTTTTACTGAAATGATCTGTTTAAACCTTTAGCACCTTGTTGAGTCAGGCTGAGATTTATCCCATTTCTGTGCAATTTGGCTATAATCTGGCTCATTATGGTGACCCAGGGTCCTGCTGAGGAGTGAAGAATTTGATTTTCTTTCCCACTAATGGTTTTTGGGGGGGGTTGAACAGGATGATCCTTAAGGTCCCTTCCAACCCAACTCATTCTGTGGTTCTATGAATTGGATGTGGCCCCTCATGCCCCCCTTAGCTCCCCACTCCCCTGGCCCAGGCTTTTTTGCTGCAGAGCCTCCCTCCATCCCGTGCAGGTCTGAGCTGCCTGGAGCACGCTGCAGTGCAGAGCCAGTGCTAAAGTCCAGCAGATCCTATTTTTATATTTACGGAAAGAGACGGGAATCATCTGTGTGTCAGGATTGGGTTTCTGGTGGTGACATGAAGAGGCCATCCAAGATGTATGACCCAGCAAATGTACTGTAATGCACACATCACATTTGTTCTCTGAGTAAGTAGATATTGTCTAGGGTATATTACAGCTGTGCTTTGGGGTTTAATTTAATGTGAGTGAACTGCCTTAATTTCTCTAAATTGTAGTAATAAACATAATGCTAACAGTGATATTGCTAATAATTTATTTTGCAAGTGATTAATCAACAATGAACTATTTTAATTACCTGTTCAGAAATGCCAAATTCTAAATTAATTATGTGTCATTATATGAATTCACATGTATAAATATATACACCTATACATGAATTCCAAGGGTAATTAAAATGAATAAACCATCAGATTTGGTGAATTCATAGAGCTGAGGGAGGATTTCCTCTCCCCTGCTCTTCTGCCTTTTTGCATTTCACCCTCAGCACAAAGAGAATCTCATTCCAGTGCTTTATGCAAGTCGTTTGTGGTCCTAAAAAAGATATTACCTGGAGAAAGTAGCAAATTCCCTGGATCCCACAGTGCAAAGAGCAGTGTCAAGGGCAGGGGTGTGGGAAGTGGGAGCAGGGGAGGGGGTGGGGGCTGCAGCATTTCTGTCTGTGGGAAATGCAGAGTGTGACTCTTTGGGGTGATCTCTGTGCCAGACCTTGGAACTCCCTGAAAATAAACCCCAGTGGGAACTGGAATGGGTGAGAAGGAGGTGATTCCCTGCCCTCAGTTGTTACCAACAATTTCTGTAGGGAACTCAGGCATTCAGTTAACAGATTTGGGGTACAACCAAAGAGTTTTCCTTTTTGCCTGGGAGGGGGCTGCACCTGGAGGTGCTACAGGGCACAAAGCTGGCAGTGTGGGGTATTTAGCAGTGGGAACATCCCCAGGGGCCCTAAAATGATGCTGGGCAGAAAGGGGGGACCATCCTTTTGCAGTAAGACTGAAGCCCAGAGCTCATGACCAAGAGGCCCCCGGCCATCCAGCACTGGCCCAGCAGCAGCAGCAGTGGTCCCCAGGGGGTTGGTGGCCCCTGTGGCACAGAGGGGCAGGGGAGGGAATCTCTAATTTAGCGGTGGGGAGCGAGACAGTTCTAATAGTTTGTAGCACTGGCTTGAAGACCAGAATGATTAACGAGAGCAATGCCATGGAGGAACCAGAATCTAAGTAATGAGACCTTTATTTGATACATAATACCACTGGGACCTTCTAGAAAGAGAATACCCGGAGTAGGGCTAAGTTTTCTGGCTTGGGAATGCATCAGGAAGGGGGAAAGTATTGCTGACTCTGCAGTCAAATGCTGGGGCTGTGTGCAACAGGGCTGCAGTGCTGTTCAACGTGAGCCTGGGACATGTTAATTCAGTCATATATTTTCAAATGCTGGAAAGACACCCTGATTTAGTGTGCTGCCTGGATCTATGCAGAGTTGTGGGTTTAAAATGCAGTGTCCAGAGCCTGATTCCATCACCTCATGGTTGAATTCAAGCCGAGAGAAGAAGAAGAAGCCATTAGATACATACCAAGACCTTCCAGCCAAAAAATTACTTATGGTTTCAATTGAAGGAGAAGAAGTTGTAGAGAGTTTAGGTATGGATGTCAGAAACACAGCAGTTAGCAGCAGAGATGTATGAGAGATTGGGAGGTGATAACTTAGATAAATTGGTGTCTCATCCATATTAAGGAGACAGCTCATCCTCAGTTGCTGCCGGATGACATGAACGGTGGAGCGTATATGGATACTAAAATACATTGGTCTTAAAGTTAAATCCCCAAGAACTATCAGAAATAAGTCTCAGAAGCCAAAGTGAGATTTGATGCACACTGCAGAAATATGCAGTCTGTCAAAGCATGCTGCTCTCTCCATATAACTTCCACCGTTTGTGGGACAATTATAGGGAAAACAATACTGTGATCTGTAAAGCAGTTCCTGGAGTGGTTTTATTCACTAACTCAATGCTATGCATAATCATTGCCAGCAACATCTCCAGAGGTGTGTGCATAATAGAGAGTCATCAAGTCAGTGAGTCAAAACATCAGAAAATAAAATTCAGATGAACGTCACATTCAAAAATTATATTATCTGTCATTTAACACTGTCTGAAGACCTCCTTATTGAAATAATACATCTAAACCAAAAGCTACCCCAGGCAGTAATACCATATTGCTCTGCTGTGTTTAGGATCTACTAGGAACTGGGGGTTTCTGCACCTTGAGCTGGCTGCCAAAGCAGGGGAGCTGGGTTTATAAGACCTGTGGGGATCTTCAAACTGAAGCATCCAAATGACTCGTAGAGGGGAAACAGAGAGCACTGGGAGGGTCTGTTCCTCTCCTCTACCCATGTCAAAGCCTGCCAAGGTCAGGAGTGGTCCCCCAGCATCACCCATTTCCTTTGCTGTGTAGATGTGTACAGTAATTTTCCTTTCAACAGCCAAATTTGCTTCTAAAAGAGAGTTTGTATCCAAATGCAAACTTAATTTGCCCTCACTGACATTACACTTCACTGGATTAGATCCTTCATGCCTCCTGTTCCAAAACACCCATGGAGATAAGAAGTTACCCTTTTTGAAAATGCAGCCTTGGAAGACCTTTAAATCCCCTAACTAAATTTTTATCGTGCTATTTTCCCCAAAGCACCATGTACAGCATTGTCTCTGCACTGCAGCTTGAAAGGAACAATTCCCTGCGGATGCAGGCGCCCGCAGCCAGGAATATCTGCTCCGGGATGCTTTGGCAGGGATATCACAGCATGGGCCATAAGGCAAGTGCATATACAGGTATGTATGAAATGTGTATGTCCACGTAGGAGCTGCACACAGGCAGGTGCAGGCAGGGAGTGCCAGTGCTGGATAATGAGCGCGAGCTGCTCCCGAGTGTGAGAATGAGCAATGAGCATCTCTGCTGGAAGCAAAATCAGGAACTTGGGTGAGCTTTGCTACTTAGACAACAAATCACTGGGTGTGCTCGAGGGTTCATTTTTCATTGGGAAACACCAGTGAAACGAGTACTTTGCTGCTTATCTCTTTATTGCTTATCAGTCCTTCTTTGCCCTTCATTTCTTGGAAAAGGCATGGTGCTTAAATGGGTTGAAGGGTGGATGCTGTGAAAGAACTAAGCCACCTCTTTAATCCCAGAGGCTTCATCAAGGGTTCATTTTGCTCTCCAGGAAAATCTCTGTCTTCCCAGATCACTCACCTCCCTCTCTCCACCATCCATCTAGGTTGCTTCGTTTGTATCTGAAGTCATGCTTGCCATCCTTTGAAGAGGTAGTCTCCTCTAAAAAATCAATAGTTAACATTGTCTTTAAATAGTCTGACATTTACCTTTACTGCAGTTTTCATTTCTTTCTGGGATTGCTCAGACATTTGTATTA
Source organism: Corvus moneduloides (assembly GCF_009650955.1). Lineage (NCBI taxonomy): Eukaryota > Metazoa > Chordata > Aves > Passeriformes > Corvidae > Corvus > Corvus moneduloides. Next base: position 9,923,560 of record NC_045492.1, read on the forward strand.
CCAGTGTACATTCCTTATTTCTCTGCCTGTAGCCACGGACCAGGAGCTTTGCAGGGATGGCAATCCTGGTGGTGTAGCTCCCAGCCTCAAATAAGGAGACTTTTGCAAGATAATTGAGACGACTGGAGCTTGCTAATAGAACCCTCTTTAATATATGGAAGACATCAACTGAGAATAATTACAAGCAAAAGGGTATCATAAATCCCTGAAGAAAATACAATGCTGAATGCAGTTTTCCCAACAAGCAAATTTGAATGCTAGCCCAAAGGTCAAAATAAAAGACTGTGAGCTTTAACCTCCTGAGCCATCCACCTTTCCTTTGGCTCTTGTCAGGAATTTGTCTGGGGGTTCATTTAGAAAGCTGCCTGCTCAGAGCAGGGCCATTTGCAATCTGGGAAAGTTAAGCAAATTAGCAGAATTATTAGGTAAGAGGCAATTCTCCACAGCCTGCAAAGCAACTGCTTGTTAAATTGGTTCACACGGGAGAATTGCACTGATCGAATGATGGTTGCAGTGTTTGCAGAGGGAAGGCTGTGCAGTCATTTCCTTTGAAATAACGCTGCTGTGCTCCAGCTAAAGAATTAAAAAAGGAGAGTTTGTGCAGATTCCCTGGCAAGCTGGGACAGACTCCCTGCGCAAATGCGCTGGAAGATCCCCTTGTCTTTTAAACATATTTCTTCTACCCAGTTCCTTCTGCAATAATAATAATAGTAATAATAATAATAATAAAACTAAAAAAGAAGAAAAACCCAACCCCTTCAAACTATCTACTTCTAAAAATAGGGAGGGTTGCAGGAGAACTAATGCCACCAGAGCCCTGGAAGCAGGTGGCTCGATGCACCCGGTCCCCTCTGGGACTTGCAAGGACACCTGGGGTTTTGCAGCCTTGCTGTCCTGGGAAGATTTTGGGAATGTGGCTTTCAGCAGCAGAAACAGAGTGCTCCAAGAAGCCAAGGAGATGGTGGCTCACCCATGGTTTCTGATCTGTCAGTCTCATTTTTATATAGTCTTTGGCTATTGATTTGATATTTTTATACCTTATGTAGTGCACTTAGTACAGGAAAAAATGGATTCACCAAGTAAATGTGCTTTATTAGCAGGTCTCTGATGGAAAATTATGTCAGTTTTCCATTTAAAAGATGCATCAGATTAATTCACTCATGAATCAATCTGTCTATGCTTGAAAATCTACTCACACCCCACATTAAATCGTCCGGTGTGACACTGCAGACTGGAGATCACAATGGAAGTTTTAAAATGATGAAAAGGTATTACTGTGAAGTTTATAGCACTTCCAAGGCAGCTGGGAATGAAAAGCTCATCCCCAAAATGAAGTGAGAGTGTTACACCAGGCTTAGCTCCAGCTTCCCTCGCAGGAGAGGAAGCTACATCAGTTAAAGTTTGGTGATTTTTTTTCTTTTTTTTTCCTTTCTTTTTTTGTTTCTTTCTATGCCCAACGGATGTCCCAGCTCAAAGGGTCATCCCAGGTTTTGTTCTTCACAGGCTTTTTTTGTCTCACAGGGCCATGCTCCTCACCCTGGAAAGATGGATTATGCCTGTACTTTCCAGGTGATCCACAAAAGGGGGATAGAATTTAATTCCTTTCCCTGTGCTGAGTAGAGGCTGCAGGATCATTCATTATTTGTTCCTGAGTGAGTGCTGCATAGGGCCACCTCTTACCCCTGGCAGGATATCAGCTCCTGGCTGGACACTGGAATATTTGGGAAACAGTTTCAAATCTCTCCCTCTCTCACTCTTTCCCCACTCCTGTCCTATGCAGGAGAAAGCAGAAATCACCTGTCAGACATTGCACAAAATGATTTATAGGAGGGGAGGACAGGAAAAGCTGGAGGCAGATTTTATCAGAGATGCTAAAAGATGTGAAATAACTGTCCCACGTGGACTTGGAAAAGAAGCCCTTGGTGTTGAGTTTCTTCAAGAGAAAGACTGGCCATGCTGTGCCCCATCACTCGGTTACTGAGCTCCTTGTAGCCCCCCTGTAGCAGATGCTGCTTCTGTGCTCAGCCCCAGCTCTGTGGTGCAATTCCACTTTTCAGCCCCGGGGCTACATGAAGCATCTCAGTGTTTATTTTTGGTGTTGTAGAATAAAAGACAAGCGCTCAGAGCCAGCTGAGATCCCTGGGTGCACATTGGTAGCACAAGCATAAGGCAAGAGCAGTTGAACATGAAAATAGGGAGTCTCTCTTGGAATCATTCAGGTTGGAAAAGACCCCTAAGATCATCGAGTCCAACCGTTAAATCCATATCCAATCCAGGCAGGCCAATTGCATAGATAATTTACGTGGAGCAGCCACAAGCTATTTTCCATTGTCCCTCTCCTTGCTGAATACCCCAAAATGAGGGATTTTTTTCCTTGTGAGGAAATGAAGGACGGATCCACACCCCAGGCTGGGTGCTACTACAGCTCAGCCCTGCTGCAGGAGCTGAGGTAATGCGTGGAGCCGCCAGGCTGCTACACGCGGCCACGCGGCTGCTGTCTGGCCACGTCAGACACAAAGGGAAGGACGTCTGCTCCAACCTCAGCCAAAAAAGGGCACGTGGACATGGTTCATCTCCTGCTGCAAACAGCTCAGGCTGTGCAGGCAGGCACCGTCTTGCAGCTCACCAGGAAGGGCGGCGGAGGAGCAACCTGCACAAAGTAGCTGAGGGATCCTTCCTCTGCTCTTGCTTGAGTGTGCAGGAGATACCATCATCCAACCCCTTCTTCCTTTGGAAAACATGTGCAGCACATCCTGCTGTTTGTGTTAATCCAAACCAAAGTCCTACGGCTATGATATATGTGATTATGGCAGTCATTTTTAATTAGGGATTGTGTCAATGTATTGACATTTTTATCGCTTTTGGGGGAAGTAGAGGATATTTTCCTGCAGGTGAACTCCTCTCTTCATGGTTGTCTATCCCTCCAGCTGCACTGCTCACTTATTAAAAAAATGCAATGTTATTAGGCCCATTCTCTGTGCAAGTTAATTAAGCAACTTACACAACACCAAATCCAAGAAATGCAGAATTCAAATTACCTCCATCCTATGGCAAGATTTATAACCTGATTTCAAGTGCAATATTTATCATTAACAGAAGCCCTGGCAGATTTGGGAAACAGTGTGATGAAGAGAATGCATTCAATGTCTTGCTGGGAAGTGGAGTTAGACTGGAATGGCTCAAGACACTCATTGCCTGCAGTGATCAACACCCCCCAGAAGATATTGTTCACCCAGAAAGAAAAGGGAAGGCAGATCATCACATTTATTGGTCATAGCTTTTCAAGAGTCAGTAAAAACCTACTGGAAAAGGCATGGTTAGTAGCAGGAATAGATATTTTTTATCTATCTCAAAAATACTTTCGGCTCAACAGCTTTATATAACACCAAGATCTGACTTCTGCCTGATACGTCAGGATGAATCTTCCTCCTAGATGATGGTCCTGGCGTAGATGGTGCTCACATTGTACAGTTTTTAATGTCTTTAACCATCTTTAGCTTTGTATCCTGATAGCCCCTTCAGGCTATATGTCAATGCCATCTGGGAGGAAAAGAAGAGACTTCTGCTCGCTCGCCCCTGTAACGCAGATCTCTTAACTAAAATTGTTCTTCCATCACTTGACAAACTGTCAGCACAGAACAATTATCTGCCTGTTGGCTTCTTTGTCCTTTCTTTTCTCCCCTCTCAGAAAAAAAAAAAAATAAAAGAAAAACAGGTGAAGGAAAAGGATGCTCAGAAAAAATCTCCATGGACAGAATCCAGCTGATTTGATCACACCACCTAAGACACTTGAAGATATAGCAAATGCAGAAGTGAGTCCCTTCTTTGCCACCTCTTTTGCCACATCCTCTTCCTATGCTTGACTGGTGAATGCTTTTAGGTCTTTGGGACAGAGAACGTGCCTGTTTTTGTCTGTCTTAAGTCCTGCACAAATATGGATATTAGAGTATTAGTGTATTTAGGCTGATGTGTTCAACAGCTCTAGATTATGAATTGCTCCTCAAAATAACGTTTGCATTCGCTGACAAAGGTCTTTATTACAGAAGAGGGTCAAGCAAAAAGGATTATTCTTGCTAATTATTCGCTGTTATTTAATATTTGCACAAAAGGTTTGCAGGAGTGAGTCCTCAGGATTGCCTTGTTTGAGAAGCTAATAGGGTTTCCAGGAAACCAGCAGTGTCTGGTGAGCCATCAGAAGCAGCCTCTTAGAAGATATGGGAAACAATTAGATTTGATGTAGTTAAGGATGGTTGGCTAAAGGTTTCTAATGACTTAGCCAGGAGTTTTCCTGGGGTTTTCAAAGCCAGTGGTAAGACTTCCCCTCAGAACTGTGCTTTATGGGAAATCGACTAAAGCAGATCCCATTTTCAGACCATGGATGGGTTCAGGATCTGGGCAGCTCCCAGCTGCAAAGGGCAGATATCAGCGAGCTCAGTTTGCTCCAAACCCTGCTGTTGTCTCAGGAAGGGTTTGTGAGTGAGCAGAGCTGAAACACAAATTGTTGGGAAGGAGACGTACAATTTTTTGGCCCATGCCTTACATTTGTGCCTACACATTATCAGTCCCTAGAGAGCTCTTCTGAAGTCTACCTGCTGCCTTCTGCTTGGGCCTCATATTTCCTTGACTAGACCTTAATGGCTGTATTGTTATAGAAATTCCGTGCTAAGTGAGTTGAATTTCTCATTCCATAAAGATATAATTAGGCAATAAAAACATAGCCAGAAATCTTCAAGCATGGGTGCCTGAAGGTGGGATCCACATTTATGCATTTAAATGCACGGCCCAACTTTTGGGATCCCTGTGTATTCATACCTTCTCTTGCTTCCAGAGAACTGGAAGCTTCCCTGCTATTCAAGGTGGCTTTGAGGGTACCACACTTCTTTAAGGAACAAATGTTTTCATTTACATTCCCTGGTTTTGTTCAAGTTGCAATGCCTCCAGCTTCCCTATTTGACATTTTTTAGCAACTTAATTATCATTACCAAGGAAGAATATTAATAATGGTGTTGTTTACATTGGATTCAGCCCTGGGGAACAAGGGAAAATAACCCAGATTGTGGGAGCAGGCGGGAGGAGCATGGTATTTTGGAAACCCAGGCCACAACCTGCTGGAAGCATCTGTTTCTACTCAACCTTTTCCTCTAGAGTCTCAACATCATTCACAGCTCAGGCTGCCAGCAATTAGGGACTTGTGCTGAGGATTCCCCTTCCCTTGTGCTTTCATCCCAAGGATGTTCAGGAATCTCAGGACTGGCAGCGACAGCACTGAGGTAGTTTGCTTGGACAGTCATTCCTGCCTCAGCAGATGCCTTTGCTTGATGCTTCTGAGATGGGAATTAGGAACTGGGATTGAGTAGTGCTCAGAAACCAGCACGGATAACTACAAAGCAATTAATCATCCAGGACAGATAAGGTGTCAAGAGGTGACTCAGAGCTACAGAACTAGTGGCCATTTGGCTCTTTTGCCAAGGGCAGAGCTGTGCTGTGAGGCTTCAACTGGAAAGCAACGAGCACCCTCACTACCCACGGCATCACACTGGCTCCATGCTAATGCAGGGATTTGTTGGAGCTGCTCCTTTTCCTCTGTTTGCAGGCACAAATGTCAGCAAGTGCATTTTGCATTTGCTCGAGTCTCTTCTATCAGGCCAGGTCAAAGCCCTTTTGGGTGCACTGTTGGCTGTTTGGAACGATGCTGCAGTTGTGAAGATAAATAAATTAAAAATAATAGAATGTCTAATTTCTTTTACATATTCCCAAGAAATCAGCTGGTGGCAAGAAGGAAAACGTGTCTGATCTGATTGAAGTATATGGGGAGAAAAAACACATGTAGACTTCAGTAGGATATCGACATGGATGCTTAGGCACTGTTAAAGTACAGAAAAATGAGCCAGCAGGATTGAGTAAGCACTATTTTCCTTTTAGCTGAGGAAAGGCGCTCCTGCAGTAACATTGCTCCTCATGTCTTTGCCTTTTAAATACCCAGTGACATAAATATTAGATGCATGTTAAGGCTCAGATCCATCAAACAACTCCTTATCTTGAAGCACACGAATACTCTTGGCCCTAGTAAGAACATTTAAACGGTACCTAAAGGACCAGGATGTGAAATGAAGTAAACCTAATTTCTAGCGTGTGAAAAGAGACAAATCTCTGCACACTCTCATGCCAGGGGTTAACTTGGGCCAGGTGTTGTTAAGAAGTAAAGACATGAATAATCTCCCATCAGACTTTTGCATCCAAATGGCTCATTAAAGCGGCAATATTCATAGCTTGTGAGAGTCCTATAGATTTACGATGGCTAGGAAAGGATGACGCCCAGCTTACTTTCCCACCAATCATTATTACATGGGAAAGTGAGTGATTTTCTTTAACTCCATTAGCATAACATTAGTGCTTATAAGGACCAGACCGGGGTAGAGACTTTACAAGTCTTTTAGGTCAACAAAGTCAAACAGGAAACTCTTTTTTTAGGAGCACAGCTTTTATCTCATTAACAAAAAAATATTGTTGGCTAGTGCAGACCGTGGATACTTGCAGTTTGGGGTAGTGAGGAAGCAGTTGGTATTCCCAACTCCTTCCCAGCTCTGGTAGCCCTGTAACAGCCCATTTCTTCACTAGAGCTGTTGAAGGAGCAGCTCGGCATGTGGTACAAAACACAAGGAGGGAACTTCAGATCAAAACCTTTATTCTTCCTTGCAGCAGATGAAACGCCGAGGCACAGGGCTCCTGGGTGGGCATGAGCAAACACATATGAAAATGCAAGCACTTGCAGTGGGAATACACTGGGTTACAGCTGAGATCAATGGAGGAAGGTGATAGGGATTATCAATCTTGAGTGGTCTCCGTTAGGCAGAATTGACTGGCAACCACATAATGACTCAGGCTCAGCCCACCAGTTTAGAGCCCGAGTGATAGATCTGTAGATGCCAATCATCATGATTTCCTTATCAGCAGTGTTCACGTGGCCATTTGTCTTCTACCTGAGCCGCCCTGGTCGGGTTCAAGTGTTTCATCCTCCAAGGTGCGTCTGAGAGATCAATGCACAGCTACAGCTGGTTGAAGGGGACCAAATCCATTGAACAGTTGATTTGGTTCCATTTTACCAGCTTTAGCAAAGCATTTGGCCCCATGGGCTGTGGCAGCAGAGAAGAGAATTCCTCGGGGTCTTTTCTTTCCCAGCTGCCTGGACCTCTTCTGAACTTGCTGCCTGATGCCGCACTGGTTCAAATGGCTTCACTTTCAGGCAGTCAGGATTTATTTAAGCTTCTTAGAGGCTACGGCTGAAGAGCGGGTCTGAATTAAAGAGGCAGGTTGAACAGCAGTGGAATAGTCTGCAGCAGTAACCATCAGCCTGAAGCATTTTAAAACCTGATATTTGGCTCTGTTTTGAGAGCCACGCTGCTACAACAGTGTGACATAAGTAAAGGCTATTGTTTTCCTCCAGATGTTTTAATTATCACCTCCTGCCTCCTTCCTTTCAGTGTTTTATCGTGTACTGTCCTACTCCATGCCCTGTGTTTCAGTGTCTGAAGTGACATCCAACACGTAGCAGCAGAGGTGTCGTTTGCTACAACCAGCCCAGCCCACAGCCAAGGAACTTGGGCTGCAGAACTCTTCTCCCCTCAGGGCTCTCCTTGAAAAATGGGAGGGAAAAGGCTGGAACACCTGAAATATTTTTTTAGAGGTTAGCAAACTTTGCTTCCCTACTGTGAAGCCTCCTGTGTTTTCTCATCTGGCATTAAAATCAGCATGTTCAGGAGGTTTAAGAGCTGCTCAGGCAATGGTTGTATTTGCCATCACCAGAAACCAACAGGAAATTGGCGGAAAGGAAACAAAAGGGAGGAGGTAATGAAAGAAAAAAAAAGGCTTTTCTTTCTTGCAATCTCATAATCTGGCAATTTGTCCCCAAATGGGGAAAACAAGTCCCTGCTACACCACTACTGTCCAAGTCGCTCCTGTGATGGTTCACATCTCAGCACTGGGGTGTTGATATCTCCTGGAGAGCCCTGCAGCATGAACACCCCACGGCTAAAAATAACGCGGTAAATCAAATTTAAAAATCACAGCAGCTCCAATCATTTCTGCAGTGGGAGCCAATAAAGTCAGGCCTTTCCTTCTTAACCCGGAGCCACGCGCAGACATCGCACATTGCCATGTGCATAACCTATTTAAAGAATTTATATGCGTCATAAGGCAAAGGTGACTTTTCCCCCCTCTCCCTCACAGCCCACCGTGCTGCAAGACGAAACCAGGGAAAAGCACCTGTGCTTGGAACCTCTGCACGCAGAAATATTGCAAGTGGGCCAGCATTTTATCTCCCGAAGAATTACAGGCTTCGCATTGTCACGGTAAGCACTGCAGATCACTTAACTGCCCAAACCCGTTACTCTAAGCTGCCTATAAATAAATGGAGAGAGAGATGGAGAGAGAAAGGGAGAGAGAATAGCTTTTTAAAAAGAGCTCAACAATTAATTTAATCAAGTTATCTCTAGGTACCTTTTCAAGAGACAATCAAGCCAAGGAACTAAAAGGAAGCTTAGACAGTGAAGACCTGGAAGTATTAAATTCATCCTTTGGTGACTTACGGGAGACAAAGGAAAGCAATCATTTACTGGTGGTTGGGTAGAGGTGGAAGTGCCATTAGCAACTGAGGCTATACTGAGCTAAACCCTGATGGACACATGGATTTTGGGACAGAGTGCACCAAACTGCCTGAGCGTCACCACCTCAAACACACTCTGCTCCCAGGTACGTGTGCTCTGTCCCAGCCCTGTTGATTTGGGGTCAGTCCTTTGAAAGCAGCGCTGTGGGAGAAAGGTGTGGGGTTACACTGAGCATCTTCTGCTGGGGACCAGAGCTGTCCCCACTCCCTCCTGCTTTGCTTTCGGGGAGTGCCTTGGAACATATTTGAAATCAATGTGAGTCGGCATGGATGTTCTATAACATTTTGTTTAAATTCTCTGCAGTGAGTTATGGGTAAGGTTTTCCTTTTTAGAAAATTAGGTTTTCTCTTCTGGATGCCATTAATCAAAACTAATGATGTCTCTCTGGTGGTGAGGCTTTCCCAGCAGCTGAGAAAGAGCAGCCCACGTTATAAAGCTGGAGAGGGCTGCAACCCACAGGGATTTGTAGCATCCCAGCAGGGAGGGTCCAGGTCTCTGCCAGCCCAGGCACTGCCAGGCTGGGCTCTGGGGCTGTACCAGCCACCCAAGCAAGATGGATTACAGATGTGGTCAGAGGTCGGAGCTCTGCTGAAGCCCCTGATCTCTCCAGCGAGGCAGTGCTCATTCCCAAATGCCTGTGGGCCCCCACTCCTGTGAAACAGGATGGACAGGCTTCATCTCTGCCTGCTGAGCACTGCCAGGCTCAACAGGCAGGATCTGGCAGGAGAGTTTGCCAATCCTACATTGGGATTGGTGTTGCTCTCCCTTCCTGCCTGTGCAAGTGCAGCCGGCAACAGCACCCCAAACCAGGCCTGAAACCTCAACCACCCAACACCACCACGTTTGGGCTTGTGTCCAAAGTGAAGTCAGGCCCAATCATCTCCTCATGAAATTGGGTCTTGCATTGGAAAGGTGTGGAAGGAACAGGTGCTGGTGCCTCCCTGTTATCCTGAGCTGGGCAAAGCCTACAGGCGCTGTGGGATGGCACTGGAGAGCCATGGGCACGCTGAGTGAGAGCCAGGGGCTAGAGGTGGATCAAAGCCAAAATAACAGAACAAACACATGATGGCTTTTCCCTCTCTGGCCACCCTTGGATGGTGCCTGTGCCTGGCAGTGCTGTCCATGATTATATCCAGGAAAACGGGCAAAAGCCCCCAGTGCTGTGGCAAGTAGGATCAGTAGTATCCAACATAAGAGAATCTCCTCTATTGCAGATCTTTCCTCTTCAGCCTCAATATTCTAATAAAGACACGTTATAGACAGTACAGAAAAGCCAAAGAATTTATCAGCATTTGTCGATATTCCTAATGAAGCAGAAGATTCAACATGCAATAGAATTAGCCTACAACGAACCCTTGCATGGGGCCCATCCTTCTGAGTCCAGAAATCTCCTGCTATTCCAGTCCAATACACTTTTGAGAAATGAGCAGCCCTCCAAGCCATTATCGTTATAAGCTAAAAGGCCAAATGAGACAAAGTACTGTTGCTCTTCATCTGAATAAACAAATCATTTTTAGATCAAATGCACGAACAATTTATCATTCTAAAATCCAATCAAAAGGAAAAAACAACAATACAGAACATTGATTTCCTACAGCTTTATCTTAATGAAGTGCACATTCCCTTTGTAATTAGCTTTGGAAGGATTTTTTTTTTCCCCTTTCCCCAAGCTAATGTGTTATTTGATTTCCATCCAAACATTACTAAATTGGAGGAAATTTCCTCAAAATGAAGTGGCTTTTGATAATACAGGAAAATGTCTACTCTCTTGCATTGCTATTTTTTCCCCCAAACAGCCATACTTATACTGCAGATGATTCAACTTTATTGCATGGTGTCTTTGCAAGGATGTTTAAATCAATGCCACAGTCGCAGGGTTCTGCCCAATGTGCCATTTGTAAACCAGAAAATACAAGCTCACTGCTTTTATCCTTTTCCTTACAGACATCAAATATTAATTGAACTTATATTATTACAGGGAAAAAGTAGACTGTGTTTTATTAACATTTCTAAAATTAAAGATGTTCAACCCAAAAAGTAGACTCCAGACAAGGCTCAAGAGCCTTCTGCTTGGATTTTATTTGACTTAATTAAAAAGCATTCAGTTCCTTTGTGCACTAAAGCAGTTGCTGACATCGCAGTAGCCACTCAGTCTTTCAAACCAAAACTATTACCTGAACTTAATAAAGTGTCTATTTAATTTATACACCCTCATGAACTCACCTGTCTCCAACAAACACAACGTGCTAATTGCTAATGAGCAGCGAAGGCAGCAACTTGACAGCAAACTCACCAGCACCCTAGGATAACTTGGCTGCCCCAAAACATTATTTCCATCTCCTTTAATCTGCCTTCTCCACCATTATTGCTGTTATCCAACATCCCTGAGCCAGTGATCCCCGTGTACTGCTGGAAATGCTCTTTGCCGGGCCACCTCTCCCTTCCTCCCCTAAATCTCTCCTTTAAATCTTTTCTTCTTTAAATGGTGCTGACCAGAGGACTGTTGCTTTCACCCTGCTTCAGTGAGTACTTGCTGAAATGAAATAGCTAATTTGATCGTCTGGTTTTATTTGGGTGTATTGCCAAGGTACACAGCAATACTTATGACAGGGAATAAAGTTCCAAACCCTACGGTTATCACCTTATTCCTTAGTTATACAGAGCATCTAAAGTAACTTTATCTCTGTCTCAACCCAAATTTTGGTCCTAGGCCTCTTGTCAAAGTAACAGTCCCGTTTCAAGCACAGACCCGCTCTGTTCTGACAATGCAGAGCATCATTACCTGGAGGGAGCTGGCTCCATGTGGGATCAAGATGGTCCCTCCAAAGCTGTTTTCCCAAAGACTCTGAGCAGGTCTCTGGGAGCTGCACCTCCTGAAACCAGCCATGGAAATAGTTGTGGAATTGGATTTTTTTGTTTTGCTACTCATACTCTCAAAAGAGAACAAAGCCATTCCCTAATACAGTTTGTGCATTTTATGGACCTAACAATTAAACAGGTTTTAAAACATGTGCTGACTGCATAATCCCATACAGGGGAGTGCACTCAGCGTTTTTAAATAACAACTGATAGGAGATACCACTTAATAGTACAAAACACCAGCAGTCCCATTAAAATCAATAGAAAATTAGATACTATGAAAATGCAATATGTGTCCAATTAGTTATAATTGGAGCAAATGGTGATGCAGATAAACTCCTGGAGGCAGATGGATTTGTCCGGAATGCTCCCTGCCGGCCGTGGGCACGGCGCAGGATGGGCCCTGGGGGGCTGTGCCATGCCCTGGGCAGGAGGGATGAGCCATCTCATAGAGGAATGTTAACTCTTGTCTAATTATGGAGCTGCTCCGAGCCGCCAGGACGGCTCTGGTGCACCACTGTGCCTGGTGAAAAACGATCAGCTGTCACACGGAAACCTCCCTGTTGGACTTGACAAATTATGCCAGCAAACCTGTTTAAGAACTAAAAAATCCTTGGACACGGTGACAGGCAGAGAAAGATGCTGTGTTATTTATTTATTTGCCCAGCAGAGTTTAAGAATTGTGGCTTAGTCCTGCCAATGCTCACTTTTTTCGCCCTGCCTGTCTGTTGTTATATCAGTTTAAACTCCTTCCCACCAATTATTTCTCAGGCTTCTTTCAACTTCTAAAAACTCAGCTGCACAGCAGGAACTAGGTTATGCAATTCTAACGCTTTATTTTTAACATCTTTGGTGCAACATATTGCCCTCCTCTTTGTTTCGTCTCATGACTAAAAAAGAGCGAAGATCCCCTATTGCAGCAGCGTGAAGGGACATCCCCAACCAAACATCTCTCCAACCCCTTCCAGCCCTCACACTGGATGAAAACACATCACTTGCAGTACAGCAATTATTAATTTGCAGTGAATTTTTTCATATAAATACTATAAAGTAACAGTTATTTTACCAAAACTATTGGCTCAGAGCAAAGCAGCAATAACTTTCTCCAGGGTTCGTATTTTCTTATTTTAAATTAGTTATTCAAATCATTACAGACTTATGGCCACAAAGAAAAAAAAAATGCCTCTTGTTTACCCAGACCTGGAACCTTTTTTTGCATTACTGGACACAGTTACTTATACTGTTAAGGGAACTGTCTCTCAAGAAAGGGAAAAAAAATAGAAGTGGCAGCTTTTATTTGTTACGCTGACTCAGCCAAATGGTGGAACAAGAAACATTAAGCCCCAATCCATAACTTTTGTGGCCGCTCAAAGGATGTATTCTTCCTCGACACTGATAAAAGTTTAATATGTAGTTGCCCAGGTTTTTAATAAACTTGTCAACAAAAGAGCAAAGCAAATTGATGGGGACCTTCCCAGGAATAAATTCAGTTTCAAATAGGCCAAATGAGCGTGGAGGACAGGGAGGGGACGATGCACGGGTGACTTTTGCTGGGCTTTGCAAAAATGGCACAATAGATTTTAGCGGGTGCGTCTTATTGTCTCAAAGACAAGGCTTTAGGACAAAGCTGGCTTAATTTAAAGAAGGTAAAGTGGTGCAGCACAGCCCTGACACCGTGAGGGACAGAAGGGCCAAAGCCTGGGCATAAATACCCATCCCACCCTGCCTGCACATTCCAGTCCCCATCCCACAGCAGACCTGCTCAGGGACAAGCTGCCGTGTTGCTCCATGATTTTATCCCCAGTCTCCCACTGCGCACATTTCAGGACATCCCTTCCAGGTATCACCTGCACAGCCGCCTCCTCTGTTTGGCCAAACCTTCCCCACTCCCTGCTCCACCTTTCCCTTCAAATATTCAAGGGTGAGTTAATTCAAGCACAGCACAGTCCTTCTCCTCTGGTCTTACAAAAGCTGTTTCACACTCCTGCAGTCCATACCTATTAGCCCTCTCACATTTAGGGACCAGTTACCCTACATCCACATGGCCATGAGCTCCAGGCACTGCCCACGTCCTGTCAGGTTGGGAGTGAAATCACAGCATGAGATTCATTACTTTCTGCTAGCTTCAATCAAGCTGGTGTCTTAAATTATTAAGACTTGGGGGTTTTTGTTAATTTGTTTACCCGAAGTAAACACAAATATTAAATCAGAGCTTCCAATAGTCTCGCTGCCAGGAAATTAACAAGCAAATTAACCCACAGCGTCCCAGAAGGGGACACCCGTCTTTTCATCTCATCAACTCCTTGTGACACTTTGCTTCCCATGTCACCAACTCCTTCCTGACACCTTCCTTTGCTTGCACCAAACAGCTTGAAAAGCCAAAAGTCAAGTCCTGTGTCCAATGCCAGGTCACATCTCAGATTGGAAGCGCTGTCCTGGCCGTTGCGGTGAACTTTATTCTCCATTGCTCTTAGGTCACTGGATTCCTGCTCCTGTGGCTTTATCCGACTCCCCAAATGTCAGGCTTGACTTGTCTATGTAAGGTCTTTGCAGGGATGGCTCCTGTCCTTACAGCTGCTGGGTGACTTCTGCGGTTAGTGGTCACGAGTCCCACGCCTCCTGGCTGCCCAGATGCCACCTAATCCTGTCCCCCCAGAAGGGCAGCTGAGAATGAGCACTATTTATAGCAGTTGTTCCCCAGTTCTCCCAGGCTCATCAGTCTGCCCAGGGCTTTTTTAGATAGAGGCACAGGTCCCAGCACAGGCCATATCTGGGCATGGTGAGGCATTTACAGGCACAGCTCTGTGCTTCAGGAGAAAAAAAAGGAAAAGGAAAAAAAAAGGAAAACCCTGCATCTGTTGGAGATGTCAGTCGCCTGCTTCCCTTGAGCCTCCTGAGCACCACCAGCAACTGTTCCAACTGCTAAAACCTTTGACTATCAAATCTTGCTTTAGTCAAGACATATCTGTGTCTGAAAGCCTTCCTCTTGCACACAAGGGTGTCATCCACCAGCCCTGCTCCTCCGTACAGACCGTTCTGGAAAAATACAGACTAACCCAGGGATGCACGCTGGTGCTGCTCACTCAGGGCAAACAAAAACTCCTTAACAGCATCACGGAGTGCTGCAGTGGTTGGGAGACAGCAGCCCACAGGCACACTGCTCCTCCTGTAGGTGCCCACCAAGGTGCTCAGGGCTGAGCATGTACAGCTGGTTAAGCCTGGCATAGCCCAACCTGCCCAGTGCTGGCAGAGTCACCCAGCAGTGATTGCAGCCACACTGGTGACCAGCAAGCAGCCCCACGGTGCCGGAGCACCCCACAGACCCCATTGCCCATCATCCTACTGGGATATCCCCCAGTCAGACACGGCTCTGTGGAGTCCTGGTTGAGGTCCAGCCTCCACACCTCACACCTTGCGCCTGCTCCAAGGTGTGGGGAACCCAGGTGAGTTTTTGCATGGCAACACGAGGGCAGAGGGGCACAGTCCAGGCAGGCTGTGCCGTCTCCCCAAATACATGCAGGGCAGAACTGTGCAAGCTAACACCAAAGCAGGGAAGTCCTTGCAAACCCAGAACAATCTTGGCCTCAGGTCGTTGCACCAACCTGCCTTGGCCACCTCCACCTTCAGCCTTGCAGTGCAAACACAGCTTCAACAACTCCCCAGCGAGCACCTACTTTGCCTCAGAGGGAAACTGAGGCAGGCGAGCTACACAACTTGTCTGCAAGCCCAGTGAGCCAGCAGTGGAGCTCATGCTCTCTCTTGGCTCCCGTCCTTGGAACACTGGGCTGCTCTCAGCATGACCCCCTGCATCCCAGTGGGAATGCAGCTCTCAGCATCACTGCCTGCTTGGCTGAGGTCAAGAGCAACTTCAGCATCAAGCGGTGAACATTTAACCCAGCGTCTTCTCTGGGAGGCACCCGCCAGTGCGGCACTGAAATCAGCCCTGGGCTTTCAGAGAGGGATCCGAGCTGAGGAGCGAGGATATTTCTCTTGCTAGGAACACACCACCCCCTCGCCCACAGTCACTGCTAAGTGCAAGATGTGGTGAAAGTCTTTAAAAATAGATATATTCCCAAGCAATTCATGCCGCTTGCATCTGGCAGGGCAAACCTAGCATGGAAGCTCTTTCTACTGACTAAAAAGGATTTGTTAGCAGCTCAAGGCTCGTGCAACCTTGACTCTCTCCTCCTCTCTTCAGGGCCTTCTCTTGTTCTTGGCCTAAACCAGTCCTGGGAAACACAAGGGAAGCCCTGCCCAGCTAGGCTGGTGTCAAAGGCAGGGAAAGATACTGCAGTGCAGTGCTGATCTCTTCTGCAATCGGACGTGCAGACTAGCCTGAGTGCTGAGTCAGCACAATTTCTTTTTTGATTGGTTGATCTGAGTAACATATTTTCAATGTATGCTAAAGGGGCAGTAATTAATACCTTTTCCCCCTTTCCCCACTTTCCCAAACCGCTTCGAATCGAATGCACAAATCTCACCCCCAAAGTCACTCTCTGGTCCTAAATATTCTGAGGCTCTTTCATTTTTAATTTAGGGCATTAAAAAAAAGAAATTTGCAATCTAAGCGATGCTCACTTTGATCGACTTGTGCTGCTGCAGCTAAAATATCTGTCCTGCAGGTCAATCTAATCATGCTTAATAGCAGTTTATTCTTCAACGCAACATTTTTCACGTTGGGTCGACAGTTTTAAATGAGATTGCTGATGCACCCCTTTACTAATGCTTTTACCAGGGCCAGCACATCCCTTGAAATACTTGTGCAATAAAATGCTTTATTGCTCTTGATGAATGCACTATTAAACTTGAATTGCAAACATGCCCCCCCCCCCTTTATTAAAAAAAAAATTGAGGTGCTAGAATTTATGGGACCACCTGTCTTCCAACATTAAGTAATAGTAACAACTGTAATAATGGATCATCAATGTAACAAGCACACAAAAGTACAGAAAAAAGAAAAACCCGCCAGGGAAAACCGCATGGCACAAATTTGTCCCTGTGCTCTCGTGTGCACGTGCGAAATATCCATCTTATACCTGCCGGTAGTTCCGCTTACATGCGGGGAATTCATCTCCAGAACGGCTGGATTTTGTGAGGCATAGAATAGAAAAATTTAACTAATTTGGTCCACTGGATTTATGGCTTTTACAATTCTCAGAGCTCCTGTTTCCGTGCCTGGTGCTGCACAGTCCTCGGCTCGCAGGATGGATGGGTGCACCTGAGCATCCCAGCGCTGCAGGTCCAGCACGGATGCTCCTTGTATCACACCCACCACGGCACTCAAGGTCAGGAGATGCCCACCAGTTCATAAAAAGTTTAAGAGAAGTGGCTCTAATTTAGCTGTAAAATAGAGCGGGCAATGTAACGGCTGCAGTTTTCATCCAAAGAGGTGTAAAAGGGATGAAGAGCTGCCATGGAGCAGAAGAACGGTACAAAGTGGTTGGCAAAGGCCTGCAGCCATCACCTGCTTCCATTGGTGTCAACATCAAGGCTACCATAGCTCTTGGGGGGCCACATCCACCCCATTTCATTTTTAACATCGCCCAAGCCCAGGTGACGCCGTCCATGGCAAAGCCTCCCCTGCCACCTCCGCTGCCATGCTGCGAGACAGCGCTCAGAATTATAGCTTTGAAAATATTTACATAAAAAATAAATCTGAGCACTTAGCGACTTCCTAAAGTTAGCAATTCGATGTGATTAACAAGCGTATTAATTCAGAGAGGCGGGGGGAAGGAGATAAAAATTGCATTACAAATGCAGGTATCTGCTGTAAATCAAACCGTGAACACCTTTGCAAGAGCAACGTGCAGCGGCACGGGGGTTTTAGTGCTGAGAAGGGGAAGGAAACAGAGAGAGAGGGGAAGAAAAAAGAAAATTTAAAAAAAAAATAAAAAGAAAGTAGAAAAAAGATATAAAAAAGGAAACAAGAAAAAAAAAGAAAGAAAAAGGTAGAACAGGAAAGAAGGAAGGAGAAGGAAAATGAGAAGTGGGACAAAGGGTCAGCAAGGAAAGGAGGGGAATTTCATATATAAATTATATATTAGATATAATGTTATGTTATATTCAGAATGGTGGGAATTGTCCTCATTTTTCATCCAGAAACTCAAGACAGCATTCCTGATTTACAAGGGAGTGGAACTGCAGCCCTGTGTGGAACCCGTGCCTTCCTGCCAGGGCTCAGCTCATTTCCCAGCACCCACCAGTTTCAAATTTAAATCTGACCCCAAAATGGGGCTGGACATCCACAGGAATGATCCCTGTGGGGTCATGTGAGCCAAGGATTGTCCTCAGGCAGGGTGGCTGCTGGTGGGGCTGAGCCCAGCGGTTGCTGCATCCCTGCGGCTGGGTCCTGAGGGACTGCACCGCATCCAGCCAGGAATGGCCTGGCTTTCCAGGGCCCAGCACAACCAGAGCATCCCAAAAATCAAACAGGATGATGTGCAAACCAGCCATCCTCCAACGCAAAACCCACCCTTCCCAAAGCCACCTGACAAAGAAAGCAAAGGCTCCTCCTCTGCTGGGAAGGGGCTTAGCACTGCCCACGCCTCCATCAGCCATGGTATTTAATTTAAACAACAACAACAACAAAAAGGCACCTCAATAAACCCCACAAATCCTATAGGTAGGAAATCTCCCCAACAGCCCAACCTGCCCTTTCTCACTCTCTACTCACGAGCACCTGCTTACAGTTCAATGCCCCTTGACGTACCTGGAACAAGTGATGACTGTGCTCACCGTGAATAGAGACGGATAAAGACTCCCCAAAATCCAAACTCAGAGCCTCACCTGTTTCCCATGCCTGGGGGAGGATGCTGCGATGGGAAAGACTTGATTAACCTCTGCATGACATGTCCTGGCACCACTCCTACCAAATGATGCCTGAGGAGCCCGCGAGCAAGACGAAGATGGGGTTGCAATTGCAGGGAAATGACTCAAGAGCAAAATGTGCCCTCAAGCAGCCCCACAGAGATGGAAACCAGAGTTTGGGAAACTGGGGAGCAGCTTTTTGAGGAGTTCAGCTTTGCACGTCATTGCGACATCACAGAAATATGAAGAAATTTGGGGCTGAAAGCTTTAAACCCTTGGACGTGACTCCCACCTAGGCAGAACGTTAAACTTGTATTTAAACCGAATTTCCTTTATCTTGCCACATTATTGTAGGATTCTGGAAAAATAGCCAACTATTTTGCATTGGAAAATGTTACAAAGGAAAAGGCTTCCAGAATTAAAAGATCTAATTTTCTTGTTTTCCTTTGGGAAAATAAGACCTCTATATTCAAGGCACTCCTCTGGCTTTAGCTGTGATCCGCTGACTCGATGGCTCACCACACTGACAAGGAAGGTCTCCTTCTCACCAGTTTCAAGCACAAAAAGTTTAAATGTGGGAAAGATCCAAAAAGCGGAATTTGCACACTAATTTAAAGCTAAAACACTGCACACCCGGGCCACAACTGTTGTCTCCTTTTCCTCTCTCTTCTTCTCCCCCCACCCTCCACATCCTTTTGTTGTTCCGAGATTTAAAGACCAGCCAGCTTTGTTTGCTATCTAGCCTTATTTTTGGGGTAAAAAGGGTCGATGGGGAAGCAGGAAGAGGGAGCGATTGGCCTGCATCCCTGTTAAAACCCAGGAGCGGACAGCCAGCTTTCCTCTGGCATCGCCTTTCAAAGCCCATGCCGCAGTCAGCATATTGAATATTTAATGTCCTGATGAGCATTTCCACCTGCTGACACAGGCAAAGTGACAGAACAATACACGCGCTGGAACAAGATCATCAATTGACTCCCCAGTCAGTCTGCCGGGTCAGGCAGTTAAAAAAAATAATAATATAAAATAATCTGTCTGTCTTTCTCCCCTGCCTTGCCCGGGGTCACACATTGCTCCTCTGAGAAGGATTCCCACCTGAAATACATACTTCTTTACATTCCATAGCTTGCCAGGTTCATATGGGCATATAAAGAAGTATGTCTCTCAAGCAGGTAGTTTCAATATGCGCATTTATATGGTCACAGGAGGAAAAATAACGCTGATTTACAATTTACATCCTGAGAGTGAGTTACGGCTCAGTTCAAACCAGCAGACTTTCCTCCTGCCCAGCCCATGTGCAGACAGACACACACCCCAGCTCCCAATCCTCACCCGTAATGCTGGGCTGTACCCTCGGCAGATGATGGATTTTGGGTCCTGGGAAGGGGAACTGCATAATTCACTGGACACAAAGCAGCAGAGGTCCAGTAGCTGCCCTGGCAGGGGCTCTTTGAAACGTAAACGGCACAGGGTAAAAGCCAGCCTCCCACTCCACCTAAAAGTAGGTGTATCATTCTAAATCATAAACTTCTAGCATTTAAAAAAGAACAAAATGTGGTTTAGAGGAAAGCCTTTGCTGTATATGCATATAGGTTTCATTTCAGACAAAGCCATGTGGGAGAAAGTTAAATATGTATCAATTCCCAATTGCCTCCATCCTACAATTTGGAAACAAAAAGCCAATTTGTTTCCAGAAAGCCAAGAATCGAATGGCCAGCTACTGCTTTACAAACCACCACCGGGAAGGACTGCTCCATTCGCCAGAGTAAGAGAACTCATCAGACCCAGACACGCGATTGCTCTATCAGTAAGTAGAGATTAAAGCATAGGAAGAAGAAAGCATCTTACCTAGTGAATCCAATGATTTTTCCTCTGCTGGTCACTGGGAGCGAGACGCTACCCCACAGATAAGCAACCCTCAAAAGATAGCACATGCCTTTTGGCGAGTTCAGGGCATTAAAAATAAAAAAAATAATTAAAAATTGCTTCTAATAACTCATCCGGTTGAGCTCCACGCCAGCTAAGGGGCTTTGGGAAGACCTGCAGACATAAAAGGCAGCCAAAGCGAGGTGCTGGGAGCTCGGGCCAAAGTCTTGCCGAGTTCTTCCCGCAGCCCCCGTGGGCTGCGCGCCCTGGACGCCACCGCGCTGTGCCCCCGTGGGGCTCGGTCCCGCACGCAGCCCCGGCTCTGCCCCTCTCCCTCGCCTCCCTCGCAGCCGTGCTGAGCTTTAAAGCTCCCTGAACAATGTGGGCCGAGTGGCAGGGCTGCGCTCGCCGCCCGGGCTGAATGGGAGACTATAATGGGCAGGATTTAGGCAGGAGCGCGGCGGAGGTCACGCCGGGCGCTGCCTGCTCGCTCAGCAGGGCGGGCACGGTGCCTCCTCACCTGCGCCCGCCGCGGCCGCCGATCGATACCAATTTACAGGCAAATGTGCAATGGCTGCCTCCGTGTTAATGAATTTTACCGTTTCTCACAGTCTTCTAATGAACCCTTTAAAGAGGGTTTAAGTAAACTTAGCAAGTGGCAAACTAAGCACTTTGGAATACCTAATTGCATCGATGCTTCTCACTGCTTTTTAAAATATCACTGCCAGCTGGGGAGCAAGTATTTCCCTGCGCCCCATCGACTTCCAGCACCACTGAAAAGCAAAGGCCGCATGGAGCCCGGGTGTAAATCCTCTGTGCTCAGCCCCAACCCCCAAAATCGCTTCACACCCCTCAAGCAATACCCAGCACATGCCTGAGTCCTGGCTCTGTGCAGCTTCCCCCTCATTCCCTGAGTTTGTTGGCCCTTTTAACCATCATTATTTGTCTCATTTAAAGGCAAATTTCAACCTTTAGTTTGGATTAAGGGGAAGAGAGATGGAGCTGTGGCACTGGTGTAATGCATGACTGCAGTGAAATTAAAGCAAAGGGAGAGCTGAGGAGTGTGAGGGAAAGTCTGAGTGCTTCAGATTAAAAAAAAAACCCAAACAAACATACAAAAACAAAGTGTTGGTGGTGGGGTGTTGCACAGCCAAGCACTCCGTGGTATTGAATTTCCTTCAGACTGACAGCAGTAGGACAGCTACTGGACTTCTTGGGCTGTTAAACATCTGCACCTTTTACCCAACTTGATTTCTTCAAATGCGTTTGACATGGGCAGTCCTGAACAGTCCCCAGCTTCTGCAGACCAGCGGGACAGCAGCTGCCAGCCACCAAAAGCGAGCCCTGTGCAAGAGCTTTAAAAAAATGACCTTTTAAATCCTTACTAGAACGGAAGACAATGACACAACCACAGCAGCAGAATTGCTTTGAGGTTCTGGGTGGAATCTTATTCTTTCCAGGGTTGTGCCTTTTGGTGGAGGAGCAGACAAATGGCTGTGATGGTGTCTTTAATGTAACATCAGATGCACCCTGTGGATCCTATCCTCCGGCTACCACCAGGAGTGGAGTGATGGTGGGTGAACATCAGCCACTGTCCTCAACCCACTTGGGCTTGCTGAGCTCCTACACTTGCTCTTGGCAGAAAAACACATGCAATAAAACTCTGGCTGTTCTGGAGAGAAAAATGGATGGAGAACTGGATCATGCAGAGGCCAAGGGGCAAATAAAAGGAGAGGCAAGAGCCTGAGGTGTTGCCTGAAGGCGAAAGGGGAAGAAGCGTGGTGAGAGGGATGGAAAGCAACATGCTGTATATTATATCCCTGCTCTGCCCCAGGCTCAAGGTGCTGCTCAGGTCCAAGTGGCAAAGTCAAACTGAAGCTGTGCAGCACAAACCTTTGGGGACTTTGAAGTCAGCCCCTGTGTAGGGCTGGGCACTGGAGAGGGAGACACCAGCAGGGCCGAGGTGGAGGCAGGCGCTCGTCCCAGCACAGCCCATGGCAGAGAGACTGGGGTCAGACCTTGGGAGCCACAGTCACAACCATCTGCTCGAGAGGAACCCAGCAATTAAACTGACAGCACAAATCACGGATTTCTGCCTATACAATTACACAGTGCACACTCCCTCCGGCACAGGCACACATATACCTGTATCCACACTCCACACAGCCTGGAGATGGGTTGTGTCTGGGTGATACATTACACCTGCTTGTATATAGCATTTATATACCTATGCATAAAGATGTGTATAAAATATCCATATGCATGCTATAAAAGGTACTTAAATCTACATGAGTGTGTGTGTGTGCACCACAGTATCCAGCTCACAGAACTGGTGTCTATATATTCATGTGATAGGTACCACCACTATCATATAAAATATAATGACCATAGTCAACTCTGAGTTGCAGAAGCAATAACAGTCAATTGATGCTACACTTCATGTAACCTGAATTCCAAACCCTTGCAGGGAAACCGAACTTCTCCGCCTCCCCATATTCTCTTTCTGATCGTCCACAAACCATGCGCCTGTAATTAATACTCATTTCTCGGCATTTTAACAGTTAATCACCACAGCATTGAGATCATTGCAAGTTAGGCTAAGTTTAACCACATTTCACCCTTTTGCTCTGCCTGGTATCAGCTCATAGCACTAGTTTGTTGCAAATAAATAAATAAAGCCCCAATCCCCCCAGGTGTCATTAGCCAGCCTGTGTCTGAATTAGGGATTTAAAGGCCGGTTTAACCTTGCAGAACGGTTGCATGTCAAAGTTCTAACATTTCAGTTCAGATTATTCTAGTGCACTGCTTGCTCTGCAGTTTGTTAGTGGTTTTTTTTTTTTTTTTTTAAATGCGGAGTATGCCACGGCAGAACAAAAAAAAAAAAAAAAAAAAAAAAAAGAGGGGGGTGAGGTTTCCTAAGCAATCCACAGATTAAACACACATCCAGCACATCCCCACACAGACACACACACACACATACATTTGCCGGATACAGAAGCCCACATTTAAGTCCCCGGGTAAGTTGGATGGGCACTTAGTCCTGCATTGGCCAGGAAAAGTGTTTAAACCAAGCTGAGCTGGTAGCGGTTAAAGGCAAGGCAGGGAGCAGAAGAGAGGGGGGAAAAAAAAAAAAAGAAGACATACCAGTTAGGAGCTTCTGTTGCAGCAGAGGACTCACCAGAGCACTAGCTGAAAGCTGAATCAGCTTTCGAGAGTTAGGGATGCATAGAGGAGGGTCATGGAATCACAAGGTAATAATGCGCTTCATGCTGCAGCCGTCAGCCTTCTCCTTATAGCCAATCTCTAATGCAGGAAGGGAACAGAGAGCAGGCCCAGGGATGGGATTAGTCCTCACTTGGAGAGAAAAAAAAAATTTAAAAAAAAAAAAAACCCACCAGGCAAACCCTCCCCTCCCACCCACCCTTACCTCGCCCCCGCCGCCCAGCACCGCCACAACTCCATCCCTCCATCCCCGCTGCTGCACCGCATCGCAGCGCGGTGCCGCGGGGAGGCAGCGAGGCAGCGCGGTGCCGCGGGGGCTGCGCGGGGCGGGCGGGGAGCGCGCTCGGGCAGCGCCGCGGCCAGCCGGGGGTTAAGGAGCAGCCACCGTGCCCGCCCGGATTGCAGCACACCTTGATGCGAGAGGCTGCGCCGGCACAAGTGCCTGCGCCCCCTCCTTCCCTCCTCCTCCTCCTCCTTGTCACCCCCCCGGGGGTCAGCCCGGGCTGGGGGTCAGGCTGCGGGGGGATGCACACGGCTGGGGGGGCTGGCGGAGGGAGGGGGGAGCTCTGGTCAGGACGCGAGTCCACCTTTCCAGTGCTTATATACCCAACGAAGCATCCCAAACACGCACCCCCGGGCGCGCGGCCCCTGCTCCTGCTCTTCCCTCCCTGACCATATTTAGTCAACCACGGCAAAAAATAGCCCGTCAGCTGGAGCCTGCCGAGCAGGGCTTGGAGTTCAATCGCTCCTCGCAGCCCATTGACTACTGGTCCTGCAGGGTCCTGACTCTGCCTTTTTTTTCCCCTCTGCTATTTTTAGCTAGGCCAAATAAAGAGGGAGCTCATCTTACCACTCTGTGCCGGCCCGAGGTTTCACGGGGCCCTGGCTATGTTTGGTAAGCGCCAGCAGCGAGAGACACAGAGCGGAGACCTTGTCCATGCTGGAAAACCTCAGGCTCTCCCCTGCTTTGGTTCTTTTCTTCTCCTTTTCTTTCTTTCATGTGCATTTCTTCCTCCATGATAGAAAGGTTTCCAGGCGAGAAGGTGGGGAAGAAGCTCAAAGGATCCTGATTTTCACCTTACAGAAGGAGCAACTGTGTTTCGAACACCTCGCGCTGGGGCCAAGTCCTTCACCGCAATGTCCCGAGCACCTCCGTTGTCTGGCCGCGTCTGTCCTTCCGTGTCTCCAAAGGTGCTGAAGACTGGGAAGGTGTTGAACTTTCTGCCCTACATGGGGAGCACTGAGGAGCCTCCTTGCCAGGCAGGGAAACCCCCCAGTCAGGGTGGGTTAATGCGCGTTACCAACACAGCGGTGTCTCCTGGGTGTTGAGGCCACAGGATCTTTCCAACCTCCAAAGTTTCATCCAGCGGTGCAGCAAGGAGGGGAGATTTTGGCAGCACAGGCACTGCCCTTGGCTTGTGCCCAGAGAAGCAGGTGAATGTCCCTAGAAACTTGAGTTAGACCCAGCTTCAAAGTAAATATTTCCTGGGCCCTGGGGAGGTCACTTGGGGAAAGAGGATAAATGATGACAGACATGGCGATGGCTGCACTCAGCCAAACTGTCCTGCTTGCTTGCAGCAGAACGACCATGACCTCTCAAAACCCAAGGGCACCTCATGCTGCTGACTGACCACTGCTGTGGGCAGGCTTTGGGGGATCAGGGCTGGAAGGACCAGCAGCTGGCAACAGACGCTTGGGTGGTGGTGACTGGATGTGGATCTGGAGTGGGAAGTTTGCATGAGCCCGATGAAGTGCCCAACATCCTCTGCTCCTATCAGTGATCCATGGATGTGGAGTGGAGTGTGACAGGGATGGCCACCCGGCACTGTGATCCTGACGGACACCTCCACTTAGGACACCAACGTGAGACCATCAGGCCCCACTCATCTGAGGCTGTTAGACTTGTTGGGAGCTGATAGCAAGACCTCTAAGGATAGGAAATGCCTGCAGGAACCACCCCATAGTGGCACAAGGTGGGAAGGGCTCTCAGGAGGTCGGGGCGGTGCTTCCCTGTGCTCCCGGAGGTCCCCAGCTCCGGGAGCGATGCCAGAAATAGCCACAAGTGACGCATCTGCTCTCTGTCCTGGGTTGCTTTGGGTTTTTCTGTCTCAGCCTGAGCCCGTGTTGGGAACTTGGATTTCCCTCTGCTGCCCCCCAGCCCCAAGGGCAGGCTGTTCACACCGTCAGTGTTTGGATAGCCCAGGACAGGTGTGCGGCAGAAAACCACCGAGTCTGGTGTCCCTGTGGTGACAGAGCCATCTCTGCAGCGACCACAACATAGAGCAGCCCACAGGCAGCTCTGCCTGACCCCGGGAACCAAATCTGCCGCTGCTCATGGGACTGGCAGTGGGGACAGAGCCTGTAGGAGAGCTTCTCCCCCATCCCCACTCCTCTGACCCAACATTGGGTCCTTGTGACCACCAGTGGCCCCTCTGCCCCCTCAGCTCGTTTCCCTGTGGAACAGCTGGGAATTTCTCCACAATGACATAAACTGCTGTTGGGTTTTTCTCCTCCTTTTTTCCATTATTGCAAGGATGTCCAAGCTGCTCCTCCTTGGACATCAGTCAGGACTGTCAGTGCTTTCCCAGTTCATGCCCTCTCACTCACTGAAGCTATGGAAGTCCTTCTCCTCCCTGTCTCACCCCAGATTCACCCCAGGAAAGCCTTTACCCAAAATGCCAGCCCAGCCAGCACAGGGGAACATTGCCGGGTACTCCCTGGGGGTGCATCTGAAATCACAAATTCCAGGAGGTGTGTGGCTCCCTGTGCCCCAGCAGGACCCTGCCCTGGCCACAGGGGAGCTCTTAAGAACCACTCACTCTTACAGGCACAGCCATGCCCTTCTTTGGATTGAGCGAGTTGTTATCACATCCCTGACAGGTTCCCTGGGGTTGAGAATCCATCCCGACACCAAGATATGCTGGGAAGAGGAGCAAACTATAAAGGGAGATGAACCAAAAGCAAATCTGTGAGATGTGAATTAAGAGATTGTTTAAAACCCAACCCTGGTTTTGCACACAGATTTCTTCTCTTCACTAATTGCTTTAAAAACCACACTCACCCTTAAACTCCCAGGGACTAAAATATCTGTGTTCTCTCCAAAGGGCATGGCATGTTTTTATCAGGACTTGGTTTGGGGCTAGCTCCATGTGCTGATAACGCTGGGAGTTTGGGATGCAGGGAGTGCTGGGAGAGATGGGGCCTGGATGTGCAACCACCACCATCTGACAGGCTTTATATATATAAATATATATATTTGCATACATATATACATATATGCCTAATAATATATTCATGTGTGCACATAATAATTCTGCATTAAAACTCCTCTAAACGAAGAAACCTGAGGAAGCTGCACGGCAGTCTGTAAAACTGAGCCAGTTCAAAGTGATATGTGAGAGATTGCAACACTCCAAACAAAATGCAAGATGTTACTTTAAAAGAACCAGGCTCGGGCTTTTGAATTTATGTAACCTAAACTGATTTTGTCTGTTTGAAATTGTTGTTGCGTGTTGGGAATCTCAAAGAGGTGAGGAGCAAAGCTGCAGACGTTTCCTTTGGAGTCCAAGATTACAAGCCCCTTTGCTTCTCCCTTCAGCTCCAAAGCTGTTAATGGTTTGCTTCATTTTATTAACAGCAGACAAGAAAAAAAAATTCCTCCTCGGAGCCTGTGTTAGGTGACAAGTTGGATAATAACAGCTCCTTTGGAAGTTTTTATAGTGCATTAGGCAAACATAGTGGATGTTTATAGACTTTTAAAAATGCTGATTATATAAAAATGCATTTATAGCCTTCTAAAATACCAAGCTACTGTAATATAAATATTTCCAATAATAAAAACTGAAAATGCGGATTATTGGCTCGATTGGAGCATTTTTTTAATTGATCTCTCTTTTTCTTTGGGCCAAAATCTGATCTCAAACCAAAAGACTGGCCAATACCCTGTGATATGAGTCAGGTCAATGAGGTTTTCGCATCCTGCAGAAGATGCTGCACTGTCCTGGGATGAAGCCAAACCAACTGAACCATGCACCCCATTCCCCCTTCCAGCACCCCAAACACCTCTGGCTCAAGGGAGCTCCTGGAATGCCCACTGCACCTCCCAGCACCTGCTGGCCCCGCCACCTTCCCACCTCGCTGGTGCTGAGGAGGCTCTTGGTCACCCAGTGGCTGGTCTTCCTCTGTTCTCCATAAGAACTTGTATGAATAATTAATTTTTTATTGGCACAGAAGCCTGAGTGTGGCTCTGTCCTGTTCCAAGCTGATAAGGTTGCTGGGGATGCGCCTTCTCCCTTTTTTTGTCTTTTTTTTTCCTACTTTGACACGAAATTCCATCAGTAGGTGGAATTAGCTATTGCCAATGGCTGTTGTCTCAACACAGATAAATTCTTTCAAAAAATTAAGCTCCTGACAGTATGGCATGTCCCTACCAAAAAATACCCTAAACACTTAGTGAAAAATGAGTTATTCTTTATTTTATAACAGCACTCTTCTTTTTTTATTTTTGGCTTTGTCTTTTATTAACGATTGGGAAAGTCCAACTGTGAGCTTTGGAGCTGTCTGCAAAGTCTCCCAAGTCAGCATGAGATCAGGCTTTTACATCATACAATGCACAGTTTGACCCAAAAGACAAGTGTCTATTTCAATTTCATCTCCCTGAAGCTAATTTTCTTCCTTTTGGTCGTTCAAGTTCTATTTTTTAAATAAAAAAAAACGTTTTTTTCAGTGTCCCACCTCTCCAGCAACAGAACCCATTGCAAAATTTCCAATTACTTAAGAAAATCTCAGCCCCACTGGCAAGGAAGGATGGGGGAAGATGCTGCCTACAGCTCTCCCACCAGATGAAAGCAGCAATTGCATCACCATTTTGCAACATAACAGTGCTTAAAAACACATCTCATAACTTCTCCCAGAGGCCAACTCCAGCCTTCTCTGCTGTACACAGACATAACCCATCTGTGTGACACACACAATTCATGCCATATAATGAAAAAGGTGGGCTAGGTTTTTTTCCCCATGTTTTTTTCCTTTCATTTGGTGTTTCTGACAAGAGAAAGAAAATAACAATTGTTTTCCAGACTAATAACAAGTGGAAGTGATGTTCACTGACAGCACAGTAATGACATCTTTTCCTCTCAAATCCTAATGTGAGAGACAGTGTTGTGTTGGTCTCCCTTGTTTAATTGGGAAACTGAGGCAGGAGAAGGGGTTCCTTTGCCTGGGGAGGAAGGGAACAGCGAGGCTCTGCTGCGGCTGTTCCCCAGTTCAGCCACCTCCAGGGCTTATCAGCCTCTCACTGCTGGCAGATGAAACAGTGACATAAGAGATAACTGAGCCAGTTACCCAGCAGCTGACTTGAGTTCATTCACATGTTGGGAGGGCTTTTTTTTGGTCAGCAAGATGTAAGGGTTGGGCTTTTCCTTGACTTTTCCGAAGTTGTGGAATCCAGCTGTCGGATGCTCTCTCAAGGATGAAATAGGGCTGTTTCAGGGGCTGGCTGCGAGGCTTTGGCTCTCTCTGTATGCACATCTATGCAAATCCAGCATGTTGTGCCTGAAGTTTGCATGTGTAATATAATACTCTTGTTTTAGAAGGCATTTCCCTGAAGACACTATCCACCTCACCTCCCAACACAAATGTTTTTTAATTATTTGGGGGTTTTATTCCTTCATTGCTGGAGCAAAATGAACAGTGGGCAAAAATGCAGCAGAACAAAATATTTTCCTAGTGCTCTGTTTGTTTTTAAAACACCCATCTCTCAGATACTTGGCTCTTACTGTAGTTTTAAAAGATTATGCCATCATACTCTGAGGGAAAGAACAAAAGACCACTCATAAATTTAACTGAACTCCCCATATTTTCCAATCTGTCTGATGCCTCTGAAACCTGGGATCTTCTTTTGTGTCAGGGACATTTATGTCTTCTCCGATGTCCTTCCAACAATATGTGTTCCAGCAACAGGGATTGCATTATATACTGTGGTTTTGTTTGTGGCAGAACAAAATTAAATGAGTACATAAATTACTCTGCTCCTGGAATAAAGAAACAAGCTAAAGAGCGCTGTTGCTTTTTTTTTCCAAGTGGAGTGGGTTTTTTTGATAGGATGAGTTAGATTTCCTGAAACCATGTGCAAATTAAAAAGTTCACAGTTCAGGCTTATTGTGAAGACTAAATCTCAGCCTCATTTTGAGAGGCGGTGCATTTAGGAAGATACATTTGGATTTATATAAGAACTTGTAATTGGCTTCCCGCATCTCCCTTGGGTGAGCACGCCTCCCGCCCCTCCCAGATTAACGCTGGTGCGTTAACAGCAAAAAAGGACACTTGTGGCTTGGTACACTCTACAGAAATATCTCCTGGTGGTCATGGAGCTCTGCAACGTTCCTCTGAGAAGACCCACTTCCTCAGATAACTCATTCCTGAAACGCAGTGGTGCCCTTTGCACCCCTAGGTGCAGCCTGATGCAGGGCACTGTCCTCAGAGAGGTTTTAAAGCAGCAAGAAGAGCATCCTTGGAGGGATGAGGGCTGCAGCAGGGACACACTAGTGGAGATGGTCCAGGTCCCCTTAAGCACCTCTACGCCACCCGCTGAGCACAAACCTGCTCTCGGTTCTCTTACCAGGCTCCTCCTCCACTGCAAGTCTCAGACCAGGAGTGCCTGGGGTCGCTGCTGGTGGCTGGCCAGAGCCTGGGCTATACAGACCAGTTTGGGAGCAGAGGAACTGGGGGAGGATGGGCAGGAACCAAATCAGGAGCTGACACAAGAGATGCACAGGCTGGTGGGAAAGGCAGAGTGCTGGAAGGGCTCCGTGCTTTATTGCTCAAACACATCTTTTCCGTGCGTACAGGCTAAGGTAACAAGATGCATGATTTATTTAGCACAGGGAAAGCAGCTGTTCAGAGGCAGTGCAGGAGTTTTTAGGCAATCATGTTCACTTCCTGAGGAGTCCCATTTACAAATGCTCACTGCTTCATTTTACCCCCTCCCTGCCTCCTGCTCCCCTGCCGCTATCTCACTGTCAGGCTGTGCTGCAGATGCCTCAGGCTCTCACTCAGCCCTTACGTCTGCCTTCACTTCAATTTCCTGAAGTTCTTGGGACTGCCTGGTTCTGAGGGTCACCCCACCACCGTTATCTAATCTAGGAGACTATTTCTGAATTTCTCACAATGCCTGAGCCAAGGAACTCCAGCAGCATTGTGGCATTAAAAACAAGCCACCCACTGCAGCCAGGGGCATTGTGAGGCTTTGCTGCCTACCTGGGAGCATCTCGGAGGGACCTGTGCCAGCAGCTTTGTGCCCAGTGCTCAGATCAAACCCTCTGCAAGTTCACCTTTCCTGCAAGGTCTGTGTTCCCACCCAAAATGCTTTATACAGGACTTGGATGTGTGGCTGTGACTGGGGCCAGCCTCATCCATACAAATAATAGCTTCTCCTCTTTTCTCCCATTCCAGGGCTTGGAATGAAACCACAGAACTTCTAGATACAGTGTTGGTGGTGCAGAGCTCACTAGATCACTGGGCTCGAAGTTTGGGAGTCACCTGGGAAGCCCAGCACGTACCCTCAGCCCTTCTGCAGAATTTCTAAGTGATCTGGAATTAACTGTTCTCCTGCAAGTAACTCACTAATAGACGTGATTAGCAATTAAGAAAAACATTATTATCTGTCACATGGGAATGAGGAAATATTCATTGCAAACCTGTGCGTGACAGCAGTTGGAAAAGGGTCCAGGAAGGCTAAGAAAATATCAGTGAGACGGTGTCAAGGAGGTTATCATGGGCAAAGACATAATGGTGGGAGAAGCCAACAAGTTGATCCACAAAAGATGGGAATGAACAGCAATGCCACAGCAGAGTGTTCAGCATTTTGCCTTGACAGGAGAGAGTAATTTATCATTAAATATGGGGAAAAGTTCTTCTGAAAGATCCAAGAATCCTTTCATAAGCCAGGAAAAAATCAACAAAGAAAAAAAATAGGTGAGGCAATGAGCAAAAATTATTTAACAAAACAAGGTGTTCGGTACTTACCAAGATGGGCAGTTAAAAATTTGCTGTCCTTCATGTCTGTCTTGTACAAAGCCTTCCAGACTGGTCTGAAATGTCTGAGGAGATTTTAATGGGGTCCCTGCCCCTGCCAGACCTTCAACAGTGATGAGGCATCAGACCATGCAGACAGGTTGGTGCTTGGTAAGGTTTCCAAAAGCACCAGCAGTGAAGTAGATGCTCACTTATGGCAAAGTGCTTCTGAAATTCAACTGAACTTCCTCCCACATTTTAAGAGACCCAAGTACCTTTGGAAATCTGCTCCTTCCAGGCACACTGTTCTGCCTCCAGCGAAGCATGATGGACCTGAACTAGTTGCCACCAAAGCAGTCCTGGAAGAGCCATGTCAGAGATGCCAGGCTGAGAGAGGGTCAGATGGCATCCAGACCACACCAATACCCTGCTCAGATATCTCCAGCTGGAGCTTTCCCAGACTATTGAGACACAAGAGCTCGATGGGAGCTCAGTTTCGTGCTTGCTACATTTCCAACTTACAGCCACAGGCTGAGTTTCTTTTCCCTAAAAAATGTGGAGCCAATATAAGGGAAAGTAAAAGGCATTTTTTCCCGAAGCTGCAAAAGTTGGGTTAGGTTTTCATGCTCAGACAGCATCAAGATGCCATATAGTCAAGAATTACTAATTTCCTCTCAGGATTGCTAGAACTAGAGCAAAGGCTACTCTTAAGGATGAACATAAGTAACCCTTAGACATGTTCTGATTGAAAAAGATCATCTCATTTAAAATTGTAAAGAAACTCCCTTCTGAAACACATCTGGAAGCGAAGGCTGTAATGCACATTTTGCTAAGCTGACTGGCACTGAAGCCAAACCTGAGCAAACCAGGTTAATTAGGACATAGCCCTCATGAGTCATGAACTTACAGTGGCACCGATGGGATTTTGTCCACTCCTTTTGGTCATGCTTCTCTATTTATTTAACATTATCCAATTTATTCAAGTGTAAGCTAAGAACCAGTGGATTATAATAAATATTTATTGAATTTTAACAAATCCGTAGGACCTGTATGTATATTAATCCTCATTATAAGTGCTGCCACTTGCCACTTAACCTACAGAGGCTGCCTTCCAAATTTATTATATTAAATACATATTTGAGATGACTAATTTACAGCATTAGCAGAATACATTTATGTCACTTTCCATATTTCCTGGTTTTGCTGGCTCCTGGTTCCTGAGAATCCCTCAACCAGCCAACACGCCCCAAAACTAGAAGCAAAATTAGTACTTTGAGAAGTTCACTGACTGCTTTGTAAACCAGGAGTCCTGAGAGAAACAAGCCCCAGACCTGTGGAGGACACTGCTAAAGCCAAAGGTCTCCTTGGAGGTTGAAGCAGAGGGCAGATGCCACAACCTTCTTCTTCTGGGACCATCAGGAGTCTATGCCTTTACCTCAGCCACATGTTTTGCTGGATAGATAGAAACTAAAGACATTCTGTCTCCTATTCCTCCCATGAACATGATTAAATTTGGCTTTCAGGTTCAAAACTTAGTGAAATGTCCACAGATTGTGAATACCCAATCCACACTTCTTTAGGAATCCATGCCAAGAAGCCTGAGGGTCATCATCCAAAGCTCTCTGCGGTCAATAAATGGTTCATTTTGATGCCAGTGACACAGACACAGATTTTCTACGTCCAGCCCCTGAAAGCATCTGTAGGTTTTGCACATATCTGACTTGGGGCTACAATTTTCCAAGAAGCTCCTGGATCTCTCCTTGATTGTTGTCCCAGAATTGAGCGTGCCCCACAGTGGGTGCAGTGAGGTGTGTGCCCATTCCGTGGCAGGGGTGAGGTATGTTGTTCTGCAGTAATGGCATGGTAACTCCATCAGAAATAATGGCAATTATATTGTGACTCACCTTAACGCTACTAGATTATATCCTAATGACTGTTCAGTTAATTCATTTTTACTGTCTGTGTCTTGGAATGGAGTTTTTGGAGTGTGCTGCTGATGCGCTGGAAATTAAGAGTGTACGTGGGCCCGTGGGGTGATCCGTACCCATCTGCATATTTGTGTTCCTAAAGCGAAGAGGCTGTGAAATCAAAAGGGATTTAGCCGAGGAATAGGAAGTGCAACCCTGCCATGAGTCCATCAGGAATGTCACCCTTGCTGGGAGGCAGTGGGAAGTGCAAACAAGTTCCTGCTGCTCCCCGGGAAACCCAAGTAGGTGTCACTGGATGCAGGAAAAGTGGAGCAGCAGCTGAATCATTGCCTGTTTTGTAGGGAAGATGTCTGGGACACACGCTGGCAGCTGCACCAAGAGAAACTACCTTGGTCTGCCCAAACTGCAGCCCCAGTCTAGCACTTTCTTCGTTAACCTTTGTGCTAATGGGAGATAACGACCAGACTCTAGGCTGAGGCTGGAGCTGGAGCTTTCCCTCTTGCTACTTTGTTTACAAGGAACGGGCTCCTTTTGTCTGGTGTCTTTGTGGCTCATTATGGCCGTAATTTATTTGGGGACACTGTTTCTGTAATGTGCAAATTGCCTTCCTCCAGGGAGGACCCGGCTTCAGAGCGGAGTCGCCGCCTCCTCTCCGGTTCGCAGCTCTCCAGCCACCCAGACGGATCACCGCAGGTATTTTTAGAAGGTCATTCTGAAGCAGCAATTTCATCGAGTGATTTTATCTCCTGCCTTTTAGCAAATATTGTTGGGGTTTTTTTCCCTCCCTGCTGTTTTAGATGGCGACAGGTTTTAATGTCAACTTCAAATTACCCCATATTTCTCAGCCCAGTTCCTGCGCCAGGACCTCTGCTGACACACAGAGTCACGCTGGTTGTCATTCTCAGCAGAGGGACCAAGACCGTGTGAGCCCGGATGAATAAATTTCTTCCTTCCCTTTTAGAGGTGGTCCCTCGAGACCATTTTTTCTGGCAGAGGGATTTTCCACTCTGCAGGACAAACAGTGCCATTCATAGAAAAAATATGTTAATGGAAGGGAGCTTCATGCCAGAATCTCTCTGCGTGTGTATTAGGCTCAGCAGCGATGACAGTGCAGCTCCTGCAATAGGCTGCTCCAGCTAGCCAGGCTTGGGAGCTGCTAAAGGAGAAATGCCTGGATTGCTGTGCACCCTAACAAAAACCCCAGCATTTTTCTTTTTATTTAAGTCAGGAATTTTTTTCCTCCACTTTTCTTTAATTGCAGGCATCAAATTTACAATAGCAAATTTACTCAAAAAAAGCCCCCCAACAAAACCATCTGCATTTTATAGAATTACCCCATTTAATAAGAGCTGGGTTTAGGTAGATCAAACCCGTGGCCTGAAAACCCTTGGCAGTGTCCCTTTGACATATTTCAGTAGCCAGCAAAGGGTTTGATGTAAACAGACATACATCTTTTAAAAGAGCAAACTGGATTGCATCAGCTGATAATCTCATTTTGGTGAAGGACTTCTTTCATGTTGCCTTTAGCTGGAATCTGAGGTCTCTAGCAGGAGTTGGAGGCAGCAGCAGGTTGCCAAGCCCAGCAGCCGCATCTCAAGGGGCAGGAGAATGTAGCCATACATTTGAAATTCCTGCAGAGAGAGTCAACCAGACTTAGGAGGATTCATTCTCCTCTTATAGGTGAGCACAGCGCCTGGAGATAGTCACAGGCAGCTCAGGGAAGGTTGGGTTCATTTCTTCTGCAAAAGAGACCCAGGCAGGTGAAATGCCCTTCCCCTGCATCACAGTCCCATCCAGGATGGGGTGCTGGTGCTGGTGCTGGTGCTGGCCAAGCAGGAATCATCTCCTCATGGAAAACCCACTCCTGCCTGCTCCTGCCACTCATGTCTCTTCCCAGTGCTGCTATGAGCAATGTATCTTGACATTGTGCTCCCCATGCAGGAAGGTGCCCGGATGGAGGCACGGAGGGCTGGAGGACGTTGTTGGTCCTCCCAGAAATCTTAAAGTTGACAGGTACCACTCATAGCAGCGAGAGCTCTTTGCTCAGAGCAGGGCCTTGCACCACCATGAACTGATTTTCATGCCAGTAATGTGACATGTACCTCGGTCCTGGAGCCTTTTCCACTCCTTGGAGCACTATTAACACAGAATTTTGTCCAACATGTCCTGGAGGTATTAGTTACATTTACTGGTCTGCCAAATAGCTATTTCTTTCTGGTTTGGCAGGAAGCATCTCATTCAGGAGGGAGATAATTGCCTGGCTCAATAGCTGATCTGTTTTCTACCCAATGATGGTTTCCCTTTTTGAAAATTGATGATCGATCAGTTATGTTAAGGATCACCAGATGTAATATTTACCACATAATATGTTTATTCCAGTGTGGGAGGAATGCATTAGGCTTCATATCATTCAAAAGGGATATTTCTGATGTAAAACTGTGCTGCATTAATGAGACTACCCATCAAGATGGATGGGTCAAATTAAAGCAGAACAAATTGCAGACTCCTACTTAAAAGTCACACAGGAACCTCCAGCCTACATTATTTGTAAAATTCAAATTGAGCCCATTTTTGGCTCAGACATGTTTACATTCGTATTGGAAAATATATTAAACTGTATTTAATTATATCCAGGTGAAAGGCTGTATAATTTTTTTTTTTTTTTTTTTGATGCCACCCAAGATAACTGAACCTCGAGTTCAGGACTTTAAGATACTACTGTAATTCAAATACTGATATTATCTCTGCAAGATAGATCTGGGAGCAGAAGCAAAGCCTTTCCTCTTTTCCAAAGGAATCACAGTGATTTAGGAATCATTTCACCTCCTTTTGTTACATTTCAAGCTTTACATTATATTTTAATAAGTCTGTCATACTGTACAGACAAAAGGATGTTCAGCTTCTG
This sequence comes from Corvus moneduloides, assembly GCF_009650955.1. Classification (NCBI taxonomy): domain Eukaryota; kingdom Metazoa; phylum Chordata; class Aves; order Passeriformes; family Corvidae; genus Corvus; species Corvus moneduloides. The sequence continues at coordinate 9,959,820 of NC_045492.1, forward strand.
CTGTAATTAAAGAAAATCACTGCAATGGATAACATCAACCCAGCAGATTCCAATGGTCTCGCTTTCAGCATTCCAAACTCTGCTGCTCTTTGCGTACTGAACTAAAACAGGACCAGTCTCCAGGCTGCTGCTCTCAGGGTTCTTCTCTCCCAAATCCAACTTCTAAAGATGGGCACTAAATCAGTCAGAGCCTCACTGTAGGATAATTTGTCCCATGCCAGCTTAGCCACCTGTGTTCAGCCTATTAATGTCTCCTGCACTAGCTCTGGGAGCAAACTGGGCAGGAGGCTGGCAGTGTGTCTCCAGCAACACCAGAACCATCACTTTGATGTGTCCCAAGGACATCCCACAGGAGAATAATGCTTTTGGTGCTCCCATTAGCATCCCTGGCCAGTATACAGAATTTCTTATGGAATCTCAAACCTGAAGCAGCTTGCTAGACCAGAGCCACTCCTGACTACAACCACAATCACCTGGTCAGAGCATCCTCCTCAGATGTGGAGGAAATCCTTCCAGTGCCACACCCAATAGATTTAAATAGGCAGTGGAGCTCCCCTTTAAGATTTTATTTCTTCTTCTCCCTTAGAGGAGTTAGCTGCGGAAAAAATCACCTATAGTTAAAGTTAGCTAATTGGAAACCGTGAATATTTTATTGTCCTTTGTGAGAGAAAGGAATTAAAGAAATGGATTTGGCCTTGATTTTTTCATTTGAACTTCTCTGCTTGAACTGCACTTTTCTATTACCTCTGCAACTCTGCCTTCGTTATGTTATTAAAAGAAAAGTAATTTATGATTGCCAGTCTTGCAGTCTCTAATTATTTCTGGCTGTGCATCGCAATTACTAACTTGAGTATCCACCCTTTTCCTAACAGGATAAAAGACTTTCAACCTCTTTTGGGTGAGTTACTCATAGGTAGCCATGCATCCATTCTTGCAGGCCACTGTCCCCAGCCAATAATCACACTTTTCCAGTTTGATATGTTGTTTAAACTTTGGTGCAAGCCTAAGATTGGATTCACAGTGAGGATGAAACACAGTCACTGGTTACTTGAGGCCTGAGTTTAGCACCCAGGTGTCCTAAAGCATCTTGCACTGTTCATACCCTCCTTCAAGAGTAGGCAATAAAATACCACTCAGCAGCAACCAGAATATCAACATATCACTGCTGTTCTCTTTCTTTTCCCTTGGTTGCACTGGTTTTCCATTTACTTCTGGTGGGTAATGAAGACATCTGTTCATATCCCAATAGCTCTCTGCAACTTGCTTTCTGGGAAATGGAAAAGCAGCATTTCAGCAATTTTGATCAACTGAGAAAATACTGCCCTGTATTTATGGAGGTCAGGACAGTCATTATATTCAGGACATTTCTGTGAAAAGTCTCAAGGAATGGATGATGAATGGAAAAATCAGATTTCTGAAACAAGTTCGGATACCCCAGAGATGTTTTACAGGTAGATCTCAAGCAGAAATGCCCTGGCCAGGTTTAGTGCTCATGAGAAGCAGCAGAATTCAAAAAAAGGCTGGGAAATCCCCCACCTTTCACAGCAGAAACCCCAGAGGCACTGGAGAAACTAATTTTGTGTCAGTGAGTGTGCATTCTCTAGCTTCCATGGCTCCCAGCCCCTCGACTGACCCGTGTTGGAGTAAAAGCCTGGAAAGTGCTCTGCTGAATTCCACATTTCATCTGTATCAATCATTTTCCCATGTACCAGTACAAAAAGTATGCTCCCTGGCCCAAATACAGCAATCTAAGTGCTGCATGCCAAACCACACATCTCCATGAGTGAAGCCAGGCTAGACTGCTTTTTGGGTCCAATCTCTCACTTTTCTGTAACATGACCATTTGTCTATAAAGCACCTAATTTTTACCATCTTTAAGATAGCCTTTATGGTAGGTGTAACTTCATGCAAAGGAAGGGGAGGGGGGAACCCTTTAAGCATTTTGCATTTATAGTTATATGCAGCTTTATTGCATAGTCAGTAAAAATCCCTGCTGATTATGTCATTGCTGAGGCAATCAGGTGCCAAAAATATTTTTTTTTATTTCATCCGAGCAATAATCATTTTCTGCCTGAACAGTAGACCCAGTTATTGTTTCTTCCCTTATGTTTTCATTAATTAGAAGGAAGTGGAGAGGTAACAAACGACTCCCTGGATGCTGAAGTGTACATTTTTCACTGTCAGGTTATAAGAGGCAATGGGCAAAGACAATATATCCTGTCAGATGTGAGAGTACTTATTGTCAGCAGGGCTTGTAAAAATAGAAAGTGCGGTAGCTTTTCTGGATGGAGTTGAAGCTATCTATGGATGGGGTTTAATCTGACTAATTATAACTAAAGACTTTGGCAAACAGCATCATGTAGCTGCAAGAATACTGGACAGTGGTTTTTTTCTTATGAAGTCCGTGCGAATGTTAATGTGTGTAAGTGTAAAATCGACTTCTATTAAATCTTCTAAATTGCCAAGCACTCCTTCACCCGCAGTGCCTCACTTCTTCAGAGCAGCGCTGTGGAGTTACTGGTAAAAGTACTAAAACTCTTTGAAATAGCCATATATCTTCTGCTTTACAGGAAGTGCTTCAAGTGGAGGGAAAAAAAAAGAGTACTTTCCAAGGAGCAGAGAGGAGAAGGGAGTTTCAGCTCCAGCTGAACGTCTGGCCAGGCTCCATTTTATCAACCAGCTCCCTGATCCCCACCATGAGGAAGGCAGCCTGGCTGGTGGAGATGAGATTCCCTGCTGCAGAGGGACTAAGGAGCAAATCCTGGGGCCCATACCTTGGTGTGGGCATTTCAGGGAGCTCAAGCCACTGCTTCTGGCCCTCTCTTGCCAAGATGCAGCCCCTGGAGGGTGCAGAAGCCCAAGACAACCAAAACTCCCCAGCCTGAGTCCCAGCTAACTGGGGGTTCATGGAGAGTCTTTGCTCCTGGAATGAGGAGTCAGGGGATTCATGGAGATGAGTATTGGGTGGAGTGGGGGCTGCCGGGGGGGGAACTCCTGTGCTCCTGTGCACCCTGAGCATCACCCCAGCCCTTGTGCCCCCTGCCCCAGGCCCATCCCACCACTTCTCCAAGGCCTTCTCCAAGGTGAGCTACTGCAGAATATGAAAACAGGCAAGAAAAACCAAGCTCAAGCTTTTCTGGCATGCAAACTGTAAGTTAAGCTCTGCTTTTTTTCTGCACTGGTGAATCTTAATTGCATCAAGCTGCTTGAGATTCCCAGATGCAGAGCCTCTGTAGCCATAACCACAACCATTCCCACCTTTCTTAGCCCAAATGCTTTGCTAAAACCACCAGTCACCTTTGCTTTGGCAAGGGCTGAGCAGCCCATAAGAGCCAGGGACAGGCTCTTCTGCTTGATGTGAACTTTTTCATGCTCTTCTCAGAGTGCTGTGAGAGAGACCCTCTGCAAGACCCCCCCAGTGTCCAACACCCCACAGACCCCAGTCACAGAGGACTCCTCTCCTGCACAGGCATCAAATCTAACAAGCTGGTCATTAGCAATGCAAAGCACTGAGCCACAAACCCAGCTCCAGACCCTGGGAGAGGAGGCAGGAGAGGAAACCTGCCATGCATGGCAGATGTGAGCTGCACCACTTAGTGCACACATGGCAAGGAGCACTGTCAAGGGTGGGGAATAGAATAGAACAGAAAGAATAGAATAGAATGGAATAGAATAGAATTTAAAAATTGTATGTACTTACTGTGTATCAAGCTGTGCTATGCAGGTTAACATCTTTACAGATACATCCCCATTTTTAACACACCCTATTTTATGTTCTAAGAACAGCAGCCATGAAATCCACTCTGTATGTGCCAGGACAAGGTTGATGTTTAGGCAGCCGAAAAAAACCCTACTTTGTTTTATTCTGATGGTTCATTTTGCGTGCTTGAGATGGATCTGAAATTTTTTCTTAGTTTTCCAATTAATAGATAGTTACTGACTTAGTACCAGTGCTAATATGCAGGAAACAGCAACTGAATTACAGCTGAGGTACTCACTGGTTTAATTTGACTTTTCTTCACTGGCTTCAGTGAGATTAGAGACTAACCCAGCCAAAATCTGGCCCAGCTCTCTTGGCAGGGTCTATCCATAAATGCTGTGGTAATATTTCCAATGCATAGCTGTGGGTATTTCACAATTTCACATTCCAGAACAACTATGATGACTGCTGAGAGCTTTTGCTTGATGGCATTGCTGCTGCTTGGATGGCTTGGTTTTGGGGATGTGTGTATTTCAAAAGAGAGAAAGACAGAAAGACAGAAAGAAAGAAAGAAAGAGAAAAAGTAAAAAGAAAATTAAAATTTATCTGAATTCAATGAAGATTTTATCTTTCATTCTGCCTAATCCTAAATGTGAAAGGTCAGCAAGGACAGTGCTATGAAAAGGGAAATGCTGTGGGGTTGATATAAAGGAGACTACCAGTAAATTTCAGCAGTTTTACGTAAGGCTGCAGCTCCAGCATGGGGAATTAGGTGACACCAGCCTGAAGGGAGGGCCAGGGAAGCCTGAGCTTCGTCCCAGTGCAGCCTGAGCCTGGGGCTGGAGGCTGTGCCTGGGTTCCCTCCCGCACAGGATCCTGCTTCCCCCTTAGAGCATCCCTTTGCCACCATCAGGGCAGCCTGGCATGATCAGAAATACCTCTCCATTCCCCACACGGTGCTAAAATCAGTGAGAGGGACCTGTCCTTGCTGCTATATCATAAAACACATCTATAAAATGAAGAAGGAAGAGAGAGAATAAAACGCAGAAAGTGGCATTGTGTGCAATCGAGCCTTTTGCCCGTCTGAGAAGTAGTCTTGGAGTTGCCTTTGCACTGTGTGTGTGATGGGTTTGGAAATGAAAGATGAGGACTGAGCAAACCTGTGGCCATCAGAGTGCTCTTCGCCCAAGGACATCCCTCCTCAAACCCACGCACGCCACTGGCAGCTGCCAATCACTGTGAGGAAGATGTTTTACAGCCTCAAAAATATGAAGTCCCTTGCGACACTCTGCAGGTTTTATTCCCCCTGCCTGGTTCTCGGTGGCTGTTAAACACGGTGGACATTGAGGGCCTTTTCCAGTTCATGCTCAGCATTGCAGCTCCTGGAGCCAGCGCTGCCCGCAGTAATAAAAGGTGATTGCTTCCAAAACTGAATACCCCCTTTCTTTGGGTCATTCTTTTAATTGACTTCATTAATAAAGGAAAGGCCTTATTCAAACATAACTTCATCTTGCTGGCAGAATATAAGCAGATGTCATAAAGAAAACAACACACACTGTTTTTAACTCAAAACTTTAATACTAAATTGCATTAACTAATAACATAAAAACACCAACCATCTGGCTTTTTGGTGGGAGGACTCTAATTCCATTAGGACTTTAATAAATGTACTGCACTGTAGAGACATTTTACTCTGATAGCCTGGGCAAAAATGAGGAGCGTTTACAAGATTAGTTTACACAGCAGCCCCGGGATCTCTCTCTTGGAAAAGCTTTAGACGGAGCCAAGGGGACATCACTGAAGGACAGAGATGATGCAAAAAGTACCTGCACTGGGGGGTGTATTTCGGGCTCTCAGGTGCCCTTGGGTGCAATTCCCTGGCATGTGGATGTGCTGCTGCCCAGTGCAGGGGCAAGAGCTGGTGGTTCTGGCACTAGTGGGGCATCCAGGCTTTTGGTGGAGTCAGCAGAAAATATGCAGGAAAGGAGTGGATAGCGCCAAATTCTGACATCTTTGTCTCTCTGGGGTGACCACTGTCATACCCAGCACAAAGGCCTGGCGATGTCATGGTGGTGTTCTTGAGCATGGCTCTGCCAGCCCTCTGTGTCTGCCCTACTGATAGACCCCAAACCCTCCTGCCCCGAGCAGATCACAGCATCAGACAATGGATTGGGTTGGAAGGGACCTTAGTGGTCATCTCATTCCACCCCCTGCCAAGGGCAGGCACACCTTCCACTAGACCAGTTTGCTCCAAACCCCATCCAACCTGACTTTGAACACTTCCAGGGATGAGGCAGCCACAGCTTCTCTGGGCACCCTGTGCCAGGGCCTCCCCACCCTCTGAGCCAAGAATTCCTTCTTCATATTTAATCTAATCTTGATGTCCATCAGTCTGAAGCCATTCCCCCTTGTCCTGTCATGCCCTTGTAAAAAGTCCCTCTCCAGGTCTCTTGGAGCCCCTTTAGGTTCTGGAAGGTGCCATCCCACCTTCTGATTTGAGGCAGTACATGCCAGCTGCCTGTCTGTCTATCCCTGTGCCCACGAGTCACTTTTTCCCTTTAGGAAAGGGAAGCACAGCGAACGTCACACTGATTGCAGGGAAGGTGGAGCCTGTAACACACCCTGTCACCAGCAAACTGAATTTCTGGGCTGTGTAATCACTAGCAGCATTCATTTCCCTGCTGCACTGGCAGGACAAAGGAGGCAGAGTCCCATTTTGCTCTTCGGATGTTATTAAGGTGAATTAATCTGAGTATGTTGTGGGACATTAGGGCAACTCTGTGTCCTTCAGTGGGGTTGATCAACAAGCCCTGACTAATGCAACGTGCCAGTTCCTGGCATGCTGAACTTCCCTGGATGAGTACCAAATGGGAATCAGTGAGGGTAAAACCTGACAGCATTATTTTTCACTGAGATTAACATGTGACACAGAATTATAGGTCTTCCTTCACGTCAGTTTTTTTTCCCTGGCTCTATTTTCTTTCAACACTTTCAGAGCAGATCCTCACCTCTCCATGCAGCACAGTTCATGCCACAGTGAGAAAAAGTAAGCAAACAAGGCAGAGAACATCCATGCATGCTGTTGTTAATATTTTTAACAGAATTTATTAATGACGGGCACGTTTGGGTTATTTTGAATAAATTCCAAACTGGTCTTAATGCCACTCAACCCTTGTGATCACCTCGTCAGAGTAATTACTGGAGCTTTTTTAAAAAGCATCCTGTGCCCAGAAATATTTGTGAGTGAAAGTGCATTTCCATGTCGGTATCTTTGGAACACAAAGTCGATTTGCATGGAGTTGCAGTGTCAGATAAAGCTTTTAAAAAGTTGGCTGCCTTCCAGATTTTAATTTACATGATCATTAATACTGACTTACTCCAAATATATCAATCAGTTTAAAAAACACCATGTCTCACTCCTCGTTCAGGGAAGAATCCTTAACCAGGTGAATGCTTGAGCATTTGCTTAGCTTTAAGCAAGTGCTTGAGTCATATTGAATGGCTCAGTGTTAAGCACGTTTTCCACTGAGAGAGAGCTGGAATTAAGTCTTCAAAATGCACATCCAGATGTGGTGTGAGAATAGAATTCCTGGGAAACCCCTGCATGGGGGATGGGTGAAGGTCTGCACCCCACAGCCCCCAAAATCTGAGCCTGAGCCATCCTGGAGAAAAGGTGAAGTTTCCCAACAGCCTGTTTGCATTTAGACACGCTGCTACAACTGAGCAGATGCAGCTCTTTTCATTAATGCTCCTTATTATCAGCTGAAATAATATTTCCTCAGCTGCCAGCGCTTGCACAGCACGGCGTTACCATCAGCCAGGAAACCCCGCAATCCCTTTAACCTGGCGAAGGATCAACCTGGGGTTTTTTCAGATACCGAAAGCTATAATAAAGCCATCCAGAAAATGACAGGTTACAGGGCTCTGTGATTTGGAAACTGTTTCTATTAAGTTGCCTTCTTGTCTGGTGGCGGCGGGAGGGATGGTGATAGTGGGCCCCAGCCGAGCCCTCGAACGCGCTGCTGCGAGAGCAGCTAATGCCATCCTTGTACCTCTGGCTGTTAGTGTCATTTCTCTGTAATACACTGCAAAATAAACACCCTTTGGGTTTTCTACCTAAATCCACCGTACAAAAGGGGAGTTGACTTGAATTGCCTGGCTGAATCATTAGAAAATGAATGCTTTGGGGGAGGAAAAAAAAGAAAAGAATTACATTAGTGATCCCCCAGCTTGCCTTTGTGTCTTTTCTCTTTCAGAAATCTCTCATGTTGCTGCTCTCTGCATTTTTCTCACAGTATTGATACATGAAATAAAGCATAAATAACCTCCCTTTCTATTCTTAAGCCTTCGATCCCAGATCACCCGGAGCCTCTTGCCGATAAGACCATTTTCAGCATCCGCTGGCCTGGAAGTAGCCAGTGACAGTCAATGAGCTTAGGAAATTTGTCCTGTCACCATCCGGGATGTGCTGTCATCCCACCAGGCACCTCTTTGGTCTTCTTCCAGGTGTACTGTGGGAATTTTTTTATCCACAGATGAGCAGTCACGGGATGTGCTCGACATTTTTGGGGCATTTCAAGGGTATGGGCTGCGCTGACATTGCACAGGGGCTGCCTTGCTTGTGCTTTGGTGATGGGCACATTTTGGTGAACAGACTTAAATTAACCCAGAACTGCCCACATAAACAGCTAGTTTTACATTAATTGCACCTCATTCTGCTCTTACACACAAAGGTTTCCATTTGCAGCAAGGTCACTGGTAGGGGTGTAAAACTGATGATATATGGAAGAGGGAAAGGGGGTTACTTGGTCCAAGCCCATCCTGATTTTACTGCTGTCCACCCTTTTTGGTGTTTATGTGGAGCTTCCAGAGATGCTGTTAGCTCTTCCAATGAGGTGATTGCAGAATGATTGCTTTTCAAGGTTAACAATTTAAGTTTTACCACCCTTTCTCCAAAAGGACAAAAGAACAGCAGCAGGTAGGCAGAGATGCATAGATTAAGCAACATGATCAGTTGTTAATTAAAGTCCTTTAGGAGGAGGAAGAAATGACTTAACTCTTCCCATCACTGTGTGAAGCCTCTTAGTAGGGGCAGTGTGAAATTTTCCTTTCTTGCCTGTCAAAACCTTCTATTCCCGTGCAGTCCCCATCACTGTCTCATGTGCTCTGCTCCTCAGTTTTCATTAGAAGTTATCAGACAGAAACTTCATTGTTACTCAATATTTCCTGGCCAGTCCAGTGTGTAATTGGTTCTCCTTTTCTCTTTTGGCGATTGAACAGCAAACATGACATATCAAAATATACTTGGGGAATGGGGTGTATATATTTATTTTATATATTTTAAAAAATATTTTATATATCCTCCCTGTAAAGCCCACAGGAAACTCATGTCATGCTCTGTGTTCAATGACACTGAGAACCCAGTTCAAACCACTGTGATTTATATGCTGGTTTAACTAATGTTGGGGCAGTAAATTAATTCTGCAAGGGTCCTGTCCACACTAACATTGATTCTGATTTTCTTGAAAATCATCCATTAGCCAAGAATTACTACCAGTGTTCATGGAAATGCTGTAGTGTCATTAATTGGAATTAATGGATGGGTAGTTTTTATAGGAGATTTGAATGAAGGCAATATTCCTTTCAAAAACCATTTTATTAGAAATTTGCTTCCCAGCTGTAAAAGGCAATGCCACAACAAGCCATTCCACAATGCTTTATCCATGGCTTGATGTGTTTTTAATTAAAGGAAAGCAAAGCAGTTTGAAGTGTTTTTATTAAAAAAAAATAGCCATATAACAGATAGTTATTTATTTACTGCATAATGGGGAACTCAGACCAAGAGAGGCTGAGAAGGGTCACAGCAACACTGTCCCTTTTTATTTACTGGGTCCTGAATGGTTCTTCGGGGTGTTTGAAAGGACTGCAGGTAATTATTGCTGCCTTGTAAATTGTTCCATTCACACACTTCTCAGAAGTGAAGGGAAAAAAAAGAGGATAATCTGCTCTAGCTCTGTCCTAAGAACAGCTATAACCCTGCAGGGTTAATACTGGAACTGCTGGAATAGCCCCAGTCCTGGCTGAACTGGGTCAAGCCCAGCTGAGAATGACCCATTTTCTGCCCTTTCCAAGGTGGGCATAAAACGGGAGAAGAGACAAACTGGTGATGCTCCACTGAAGTCAGAGGAGCTCTCCTGATCCTCGGTGTGTGAAGATCTTTTACCCTGCGCTTCTCATCTCATGGGGATACAAGAAGCTCTTTTATACACCTCTTCCATGGTGCCTGAAGCTTTTTACCAAGGCAGGGTGAGTTGGTGTTCTCTCTTTATGCTGAGAAGGCAGACGTGGAGGAGGTTAAAGGTTTTGCTTTAGACCACAGAGCAGGAGCTCACCAAGCTTGTTATAAAATATCACCCTCCCACCAAGAGAATACATGAAGGTTTCCTACAGCGCTTACTTTAGCTTTTAACAAAACCAGATAATTTTTTTAACTGTTTCAGTGTCACCAGCACACAGCCACTTGCTGCCTTTTCTTACCTCTCCTTTCAACTGGGGCTTATTGATCTGGTTGCATTTCCTCTGGACAAAACCTCCAGTGGTGCAGCATCAGCATCCTGTACCTGACTCTGGCAGCAGGAAGGCACATGTGCTTTGTATGAGCTGTGTGCAGGGATGCTGCTTCTTTTAAATGTGTGTTTGAAACAGCAAAGCCTGAGGTGGGTGCGTGTGCCAGGGTCTCACAGAACCACAGGGTTTAGGCAGAGGAAAGGACAGCCTGTACTAAGCCATGTGTCCATAAACAGGGGAATTGCGCTTTAAAGCAGTTAAAGGCAGTAGTTTGCTCACCGTTCAGGCGGGTGCCTGATGCCAACACTCACCTCGAGTCCCTGACCTGCCCTGGCCTGCGGAGCTCACCCCGAGCAGCAGTCCCCGGGCTCCGGGCAGCGGCTGCGCTGCATCAGCGCTGGCAGAAACCCTTCGCAGTCACACTCAAGGACACTCCACACAGCCCAGCCCACTTGGAAATGATCTTATTCCCTTTCCCTTTCCGCGTCTCTCTAGTGTGGCTCTCCAAACAATGTCGTTTTCCCCTAAACCGGCACACAACATTTTAGCAAACAGCGAGAGGCACATGACAGCCTTCAGCTCACAGAAACTTCCCACTCTGGTGTTAGAAACAGGGGCTGGAGCCCTTTTCTGCTGCCTCAGGGCTCCACACACAGAAGGGATGCCAAAGACGCTTTGACTGTCCTTGGATGGTGTGGTGGGCACAGGGTGCTTGGGGGCTCGGGTGGGCACAGCAAGCTGAGGAGCTCCTGCCTGCTGCTCCCCTGTGCCACCAACCGCGACCCTTCACACCAGAGCTGGGCAGGTTTCAGAAAGCCAAGGGGAAGCACCGCAGGAATGAAATGGGGTTGTATGATCAGAATCCTAATTAAGGGCAAAATATTGGAAATATGCCATATTAGAAACCCTACTACGATTAATAGTGACAATACCACTCTTGGGAAATAGGCAAATTTACACAGTAGCTATACATAAAATTTACTTTAGCATATTCCCCTCTCTACCTTGTTTGCACACTGTGATAACAAATTGCTTGTATACTGTAAGGTGGTATTTTTTTTTTTTTTTATATTTAAATATTTGAGCCTGCAATTCATTTTGTGAAGAGGAAAGGCATGTGGAGGTCTCGGAGCTGCAGAGCAAAGTAAATGATGGGTTGTGATATATTTAGCAAGTGATAATGCGAAAAACATGAAAAAAACCCACCCAAGTATATTGGACAAGAAGGTAAACACAGTAAGAAAGAGCTTTGTTTGGGATTTCCCTAGCAAGAAAAAAGAGTGATTCTTCGGGTAAGATGTGAATCTGTCAACCATGTTACCATATTTGCAAAGTTACTTTATCCTTCAATTCCTTAGTTTCCTTACTTTAAAAAAAAAAAAAAGGAAGTGGGAGCATCAGTGAAGTCTTTGTATGGTGTTTCCACATCTACCAATGAAAATATTTTCTTGGTGGTAAAAATGACAAATTTATTTACTGTTGCTAGCTCTTCATGTCATTTGACTGCGCCATTGCCCTGTCAGACAAAACATTTCTATGATACATTTATACACAGATATATATGTTTATACACCTATACAACATATGCCAGGCATATATTCCTGTCTCCCTCTCACTCCTCTCCACAGATACTCTTAGGTTCAGAGAGGAAGGTGGTGTGGAGGATGACACTCGGTCATCATTAGTATGGGATAGCTGTGGATCTCTCTCCTTCGTGGGTAATTAAAAGCTGCTCTGTGCTCTGAGTTGCAGGAGCCAGGAGACACTCTCATTGACATGCATTCCTGCAGCACACGGTGAGCCAGAGGGCATCGAGGAGGCCTCATCCCATCCCACCCCATCCCAGGATGTGCCAGGAAGGATATCCATCCTGTCTCTGGGCTGAGCTGCTGGGCTGGGTTTGGCACTGTGCTGCACTGGCAGGGTTGGGGGGACCCTCAGCTCCAGATCCTCCTCCAGACTGGTGCTGGGCTAACCGGTTTTCTTCCAACTGGTGATATCAGTTGAGAAAGAAAAGGGAAGAAAGGGTTTCTCCGTGCACAGAAAAAGAAGTCAAAGCAGAAAAGAGCATGCTGGAAGCTGTGCCATGGTGTAGGCACCAGGCAAACTGGCTGGCTCAGGATTAGTGCCAGGATGAGGCTTTGTTCCATGGAACCAGCTTCATAGGTGAAGTTGATCTCACTTGGAAAGGAGACAAGATGGGGTCTAGACCCTCTGAAAGAATAAAAGGCTTCTCTGTTCCATCCCAAGATCCTGGAGAGGCAGTGGCTTGTTGCTGGTACATTCCAGGGCTATTCTACACAAACCCTTTTCCAGTCCCACACGAGGGCCAAGCCCAGCAGACCCATGATGCTGCATTCACAGCCCAAGCAATTAGTCACACCAAAATGGATTTCCCCTCTCTCTCAGGTTGTTAGGGGACATCTCATTACTGAAACACAGCCAAAAATGCAGCGTCGTATTAATCCTCATTGGAAATGCAGGACAGATCCCCAGCTGGTGTGAGCTGTCAGAGCTCCCTGAAGCCTGCAAAGGTTTTATCATTTGGATCAACTATAGATTGCCCCAAAGGCTTTAAAACCAACAATTCACAACACCGACACAATGCCTATAACTGATCACTCTTAAGACACCCACCTTCTTATTTAATAAAGCCTTTCAAGTCGCTTTGTATTTTATTCATAGGAGCTGTAAAAAATCCAAGGACCTGGTATAAAGACTCATTTATTCTCTTCTACATAGCACTATAAATTTACACTGCATTTGCAAACTAAGAGCCCATATCTCAGGGCAAAGCAGAGCTCCAAAGTGAGAGCAGGAATGGCTTTCAAAAGGCCAATCTGTCCCAACTAGAGACTGTGTCGAGAGCTCAAATTTACAGCCACAAACCCTGAAAATGAGAAATTAGATACAGAATTTAGTAACATTCTTAGAGCTGCCTTGGCTATTTAAAATAAAACTAACACTGCCTTTTACCAGTTTGCAAATGCAGAGCATTGATCCCTCTCATGTGTAGATATACAGTGTGGGGAAATGGGGCTGGAAATGTATTATATGGGGTAGAGACACTGAATGCCCAGTGCCACTGGGATAAATCCCACTGCGTGTTGCTTTTCATCCTGTGCATATGAGTGACACACAGGTGTAGCTAGAGGAGCTATGCTCTTCATGCTGTAAACACACCAAGGTGGCTTAAAACACTCTTTACCCATCTTACAGGTCTCTTTGTCCCCCCTCACTTCAAGTCACCAGAAAGGGTGACCCAGGAGCCACATGCACCAGCACTGGGATCTCCAAACCAAGGCACTTTCAGCACCCAGCCCTGCTCTGCTCCCTCCTCTCTTCAGCTCCTGACCGGGCACTGGGGCTGTTTCCAGCTGGCCTGAGCGATGGAGCCACTGATACCTCAGTCCTGGCTGCCCTTTCTCTTCATCAACAACCTGCTGCACCCATGAAATTCCCCAGGCTCTGCTGCTCCCAGCTTTCGCCTTCAGCTTGTTCAAGTAAGCCGCAAAATGGCACAAATCCAATGTGATCAAATGCTTCCTTAGTGTCAGTCTTTTCTTTCAAAGGACAGAAAGGAAAGGGTACGCCGTGGGATATTTATGAGCCTGTCAAGCTCGCTGCTCTCACCAAAAAGTGCTCTCAGGTTTCCTTCCTCGCCGGGGAAGGGACAGAGCAAGCGCTGGGGAAGGGCAGCCGCATCTGTGAGAGCTGAGCTGCCAACCGTGAGGCATCTCCTCAATTGCCACAGGTGTGGTGGCATCACTCAGAGTCACCCCAGATGAAAGCCTGGCCCTGGCACTGACAGGCTGCAAATCTGTGAGTTTTTTGAGCAAGAAGGGGACACAGGTGCTGCTCCTTCCCTGAATTCAGCCATGGAATCCAAGGAACTTTCTGCAGGACACAAGAAGACAGGTTTGAATATTGCCCTGCCAGTTTATTTTTCTCACTTCCTTAGAAGACAAGTGTATTGTGAAGTGCCTTCTATTGGCTTTGGTTTGGAGTGTAAGGTGCCACATATAACTGAACGAACACGAGTAGGGACCATGATTTGTACTCCAGCGGGAAGGCGGCACAGTTTGTGTTGGACTGTACCTCCTAACTTGCCCTTGCTTTAAACCAACATGCTTAAATCTGTTCAGAATTGGGAAAACACTGTTTGCTTCTCATCTGTGTGTGGATAGTTTGCCATGTTGCTCCCCTGCAGGAAAATGATTGAAGCAAATTATAAGTGGTGTCTCTAAAACTGAAGGGCAGATCCTCATCAGCTGCACATCAGCGCAATTCCTTTGATTTAAACACACGTTTATAACTGCTGAGGAGCCTCCAAAATGAGAGGACTGTAATTACAGCTGTATGATAATGCCTTCTGCCACATCAAGTGGAGGACTATTGACAGCAAGCAAAGACCTGAGAAACACTGATAAGAATGAACTGCAAGGCCGGTCCTCCAATGTGATTCCCCACGAGCCGTGATTTATGAGCCCAAATTAGCTGCCTTGTCTTCGGGAGGAATTGGCCAAGGGTGGTTTTCCTTGGAGCACCGTGCCAGGAAGGTGCCAATATCATACGTGTTTCTGAGTGGTATCTGACCTGCCATTGATCTGTCAGGGTCACAGATGTCCCCTGAAAGATTTCTTTTAGGCTCAAGGAGAGCAGCATAATTTGCTACAGTGATGGTTGTCCTGCTGGCTCCTCATCTGAGGAAAAACAGCCATTCCTTTAGGGCCATTGCCAGGAGACATCAGAGCCTCCTCCTGACCCTTCTGACCCATCATTTGCTTTCCATACCCTCAGGGAAGGTGGAAGAAGTAGGTTTTTGAGCAATTATGCTAGGTTTTTTTCCTAAGAGCTTGTAAGTGTGCTGATCTCTTGGTCATATAAGGTCTAGGGCATGTTGATCTGACATTTTATGAGGGGGAAATCAGATCAGTCCTTTGGTCCGTGCTGGGAGCTCACAGTTCCTCCTCTCAGGTTTGAAGCAATGTTGGATCTCCTCTGTCAATTATTGGAGCAGATGAGATCTTCTCAGACAATCAAATTACCACTTCTTTAGTTTGAATGCAGATGAGAATGGCAAGAAATTTGTGATGAGTGTTGGCCTTGGACACTGAAATTTTCCTTTCTTTTCATCCAAAACCATCTGAAAAGCTTGGCCTTGGTTTACCCCGCAAAGGTTTTCTTTTCCCCTCCATTTTTAAGAAAAAGGGCAGCCAAGCCTTACTTCTTACAGGCCGGGGAAGTAATAGCTTGTCATTTGAAAAAGGTTTATGAGCTCTGATTAGTGACCCTTTCTCTCTTGTACATGTGCTTAGGGGGAAAGGGAGGAATTCGTGCAATGGCAGAGAAAAGGCTCACATTCATTTCAACAGAGCTGGCGTTGTGCTGTTGAAGGGAAAACCCCAAAACAGATAAAAGAGACCCTAATCAGTTATTCAGCATGTGACCATGCTGAGAATACAGTCAGAAACACACAGAGTAAAACTCCAAGATTTATTAATGCTATCATGCTTTTCCTAAAAGGATAATCGATGTACCCAAAGTCTCTGAATCAATATTTGTCCTTCTCAGGCAGGCTATGGTAAAGAAATATTCCCAAAAGCACTCACTTCTGAGATTTTGTCTGTTGCATAACATTTCAGTCAACTGCAGAATGTCTCCGATAATGATGATCAGTAAGTATAAAGCCTACAGTGGTCTGTCTTATGGAGGAAGTAAAATAGACACTTATGTGCTTGGTAACAAAAGTTCAGCCCCAAGTAGACCTGACCTCGTGATCTTTTAAATGTATGGCAAAGATTTTATCCACTAGATTTAGGTTAACAGCTCTGGGAATTCGCAGGTGTTAAATTAACCACAAGAGACAGTTTCCTAAGTGCAGCAGAAACACACTGAGCATGATAAGGAATAATAATTAAAAATTGAATTAGAGGGCTGTAGAGTTTAAGGAAAAGTATGTGGCTTTGTTTGTATAAAAGTGGTATCTACTCAGGAAATAGGTCTGATGCTGTGGGATACCCCAGGGCAGTAGTTCAGGTACAGCTCTGTCAACTTCAGCAGAGACCTGGCCATGGTCCCTCTGCCAAGGCAGAGACCTCCTTCACCCAACATCTATGAAATGTGGACATCCCATAAACCCCAGGGTCCTCCAGGGGCTGCACTGGCAGTGGGCAGCTCCCTCGGGAATGGGATTGGGCTCTCCAAGCGATATGGACTCGATCCCACAGTGCAATTTTGCTGCAGTTCTGGCAGACACAAACCTTTAACTCCTGCCTCCTTCCTCTGAGTCCTAATGCAGAGCAGGGCACACACCCAAATGCCTCTTAGCTATTTCCTTGCTGACCCATTGACCTGGTTTCTAGGTTCACTAAACACATGGCTAATCAAACACTGTTCCAGTTCAGGCACAAAACCTAAAGTATATGAAACCCTGCAAATCATTACTCATTTCTTTTTCCTCACCCACACAGCCTTCTCATTTTCCAGGTATGCCTCTTCCTGCAAGCATGCTCAGCATGAGAGATCACACATTTCTGCAAATTTGGCCAAGATTTAGGCTTACAGATAGTGCCCAGTGCTATCAGCTGAGCTGGAGTTCTGCATGGTAATTATTGCTTTAGCAG
Organism: Corvus moneduloides; assembly: GCF_009650955.1. Lineage (NCBI taxonomy): Eukaryota > Metazoa > Chordata > Aves > Passeriformes > Corvidae > Corvus > Corvus moneduloides. Next base: position 9,976,713 of record NC_045492.1, read on the forward strand.
GGTGCTGAGTAAGGCTCCACAGAGATTTTCCTGCTCTTGGCTCCTTGCTTGGCTCCCTCAAAGCTATCAGACTCAGGCACTCTCAGGAGGCTGATCCAGGAGCCAGGGTGGTTGCTAGCAGTGAGGAGTGTGGGGCAGAAATAGCCAGCTAAAGGGATGAAGGCCAGCATTTCTCCTCCTGATGGGCAGCAGCATCTCCCAGGGTTGGTTGTGGAAACCCTCCTTTGAGGTGCTTAAAAATACACTGGACAAGAGTGGAAAATCAATTGGTGGGATTGGTGCTTGGAGCTGCCAGGTCATTCATTCTCCAGTATCCATGATTCATGTATCCCAGAATGTGACAGTCTCCCTGGCAATCACTTGGTAATGATATTAGAAGTTGCCTGGTTATTGAAGCCATAATTACTACATAATTTGCAGCTGTAAGATCTCATGATAACCCTCTCCCTTGCAGACAGGAAAAAATAACCTCGTGTTTTATTTACCCTGTCAACATGTGGAACTTGCCTTACAGTGTAATTACATGGTCAGTAGTTACATGGCTCTCTGGTTGATGGTGTCCTGTAAACAAATAAAGACCCACAAACTCCACCTGTGGGGATTCAGACACTACATAAAAACGACAGGATTTTTAAAGCCTCCTCAGTGTGTGCAATACTGCACTGAGGAAACTGCGTGCCCAGTTCTTGCCCTTTGCTCCTGGTGTTTGCCATGCAAACAGCTTCTCCTTGCAGCACCACCTGATCTACATGATCTGTACCTCAGGTGTTCAGTCAGTGTCACAGCATCACCTTCAGGGCCCAAATTTAGGTCAGCATCCCTCTCTCTGACACATCTGTGCTATAGAATTGAATCACAGAATCATTTAGGCTGGAAAAGACCCTTAAGATCATCAGGTCCAGAATTCTGTGTTTGTGTTCGCAGCCTCCTTCCCAGCAAGACAACACCCTACTAGTTTATCTAATTTACTGATGGAGAAGGAAATAGCTTCCTCATGGCCCCCAAGGACTCACAGAGGACTTGGGATAAGGATCTGGGTTTCTAGAAGCCAAATCCAACCTCTTGAAGGCCCAAATCAAATCTTTTTCTCTGCTGGGATATTGCTTTTGGTGAATCTGCTCCCTGCTTTTGAAACCTCCTTCATTGCACACCCTGGGAATGTGCAGCGGGTGGCAGGGGGAGGGCTGGGATAAATCTGAAGATCTTTCTTGCTTTGTTTATTTATGTGACCTTAAAGATGATGTCCGTGCATAATGTTGAACATGACGGGGGGAAGCTGACAGGGCAGTAAGTTCTGGCTACCACAGAGCAAAAACAGAATTACATAAAAATATCAATTGTAAAATTACTCAAATCCATTAGCTTAATTAGCATCATTAATCAAGGCAAAACATTTGATACGTCATGTACTTTCACAAGAGATAAATGAGCCTTTGATGGAAGCTCAGCAGGTTGCCCTGCTCTTGGATGTGCCGGTGGCTGCCTGGACGTGGAGGTGAGGCTCAGCAGCCAAGGGGCATGCTGGCAGCTCGGAGCAAACACCATCCTCTGAGCGGGGTTCCAGCTCAGTGAGGGGCTGGCAGCATACTGGGCCAAACCAGGGTTTGGCATACTGGGCTGGCCAGGGTTTGAGATTGTCAGGCCCATCTGCAAGATTGTAAAACTGCCTAATGGGCTGCACTCGTGCAGTATCATCCTCTGGTCTTGAGTGGTTTTGAGACAAGGTTAGCAAGGAAAGAGTGAGGATATCAGTAATTCCTGTAGCAATTACAATAGTAAATCCAAAGCCTGTGCTACACTGTTTTACTTGAGGAAGGGAGGTTCACTGAGCTCTTGCTTTTGTTTCCTAGGGCAATCTCTGGAGAGAGCAATATTTCTCTATCTGCAAACCCTTCCAAGGAGAAACACTAGAGAGATCTTGATAGCATGCAACAGCACATCTGCAGATTCCCAAGATCATATCTGTCCTGCAGGGCACTCTAGGCTCTCATCTTTCCTTTTCTCTCTGGGATCACACTGTTGTGGTCAATCAGATCTCCTGTGTGCAGCCCAGGGCATTGGTGATTGCTGAATGACTTTCTTCCCTTTGCATCAGCACTCAGTTGTTGCTCATTCCCTGTCCCCGTGCCAGGGCACATAATTGAATCTTCTCTCCTGCTCCTTGTAACAAGACCCAGCTACAAAGGCTAAATGCTTTATTCCCAAGAAAAGCCTTAGAGATAAGATTCACCAGCTGTGGCAGCATGGTGCAGGTCTCAGTAAGAGAAATAAATGTGCCTTCACTCCACCACTATCTTTCCAGCACTTTATCTGCAATGAGCCCAAACACAGTTCTCAGCTCTCTGTATTGCTAAATATAATAAAGGAGAAGTCAGCACTTTCTGAGGGATACACTTCCATAAAAAACGGTTCGATGGCATTTTTCTGCATTAAACATATTATTCAAGGGCTTTTCTCCTTTCCAATATCCAGTTTCTGCTGGGTGTACATGTGGTTGAAGGTTTCTTCAACATATCAGACACCCAGACTATCACTGAACTGTGGAAAGCTTGGTCCAGTTTTGGAGCTGGAGTTGGACTGATTAATCCTATTTAAGGATACCTGGACAGTAATTGCCAGAATAGTGATGGGGAAATGATGAACTGATTGAGAGCCCTTCTGGCTCTTTACTGGTTGCCTTTTTGTTTTCCTGAGCAGCAGCTGATCAGATGGGCCTGGCTGGAACCAGCAAGGAAAGTCAGACTGGAGAAATGCAGGGGTTTTAAAGAACTCTGTTGCAGACTTGCAAGCTAAAGACACAGACACAGCCTGTCATCCCAAGAAGAGCTTTTCTGACCACCTCTGTCTCCTTCCCAAGGCTCAAAGGCAATGCAGCTTCTCTCCGTTGCTTGCTCTGAGCAGCACTCAGATGAGTTTTGGGCTCTGCTTTGCACCTTGATGTAAACACTGATGACAAAGCAATCAAAAATGGGTATACTTGACTGTAAGCCTTAATTAACTATTAATTAAATTTTATTAACCCACTAGTAAAACTGACTATAGCAAGCAGTGACTAAAAGGCTGCAGTCAAAGCAGTTAATGTATCACTCATTTTTATGTGGAAAGAGGGCTCATCGTTTTCCTGAGATGGCCAATACATAAGGATCCCTCCTTGCTAAATCAGTCTGGTCGTTTTCCTACATGCCACTGATAAGGAAGTATTTACGAATTTATTCCTAAATTCGAAGTATACTTCAGGCCTTAATTTACTGTCGTAATTATATCACTGGCTCAATTAGTCCCCAATAAAAACGTTATGCTATTGTATCAAAGAAATGTAGTACCTTTGAAGTAAATGGATTCACTTGCAGAGTAAGAAATCTTCCTTTTTATTGTGTTTTCTCATCTGCTACTTACAGCCACCCTTGTCTTAAATTGCCCTTTTTACTCTGCTCCTTGCAAGCACAGTTTGTGCCTGAGCTCCGGATGCTCGTGTGGAGTGAAATACTCCTCTTAGCCTTGGGGCTGCATCGGGAAGCTTGGTGGTAACTTTCTCTTGTTAGAGCCTTGCCAGCCTCATTTGCATGCTGATTTACATGCGCTGCCTCCAATGTTTGCTCTGCCACACAAAGGCTACAGGGTCTGTGGGGTTTTTTTCTCCACTTCCCTGCTTTGTTTCCTTCTTGGCAGTGATGGGGCCGTGTTAGGAGCTGCAAGGAAACATGTCTGTACCTTCTGTCCAATGGATTTTCTCCTACTGCATTTGACAAGCCCTGGCAGAGCTCCCCACCTCACTCTACCTACCCCAAACCAGCTAAGACTGACACGAGAAAAGAGTCCCTTGTGTCCCTGCAGGGAAATCACTGCAGAACCTCTGGTTGACCCATCCACAGTGTTCGGGGACAACGTGGAGCTGCAACGGATGCAAAGTCCTTGTCTCAGAGAGTTCACCCTCCAGACAGGGCAGGAAAAATGGTGAAATTGGACAAACAGTGTGTCAGAGGGATGAGGTAATAGCACAGCAAGGAGAATTTGGCAGGAAATCTATGCTCTGGCTAGACAGCACAGGACACAGATCCGTCTAAGAAATGGGAACGCGTTGCCGTGAGCAGGGTTCTTGTGGACATGGAGCTCTTTCAGACATCATTTGGCATCACTGCCTGTCCCCACTTCAGCGAGCCTCTGGAGGCCTCTGGGTTTGATTTTCAGACTCAGGGACTACAGAACCATCCAACTGTTCATCCAAAACATTGTTCAATGTATCTTTGATTGACTTCTGAATTCGTGATAACAAGATCACCTCCAGACCAGAACTGGGCTCAAAACCAATGGCAAAATTAGCATTTTCTGAGAACATTCTTCCAATCCAGAGCTCTGAACATAGGTGACCTTGGAGGGGCATGTCCCTCAGCAGTCACCAGCCTGAGATTTGCTACCTTCCACTCACAGTATAAAGAAAGTTTTGCATTGAGCCCATTAAAAGATGATTCTTCCCCACAGAATAATTTCTGAATTCTGGCCAGTGCTGCTTGCACAGGCCCAAAGTGTGACAAAGAACAAATTGTGTCTTATCTGCATTTCCTCTCTAGCAAAAACCTCTGCCTGTGGTTCAGTGTGTTTCATCTGCCAATGTTTCTCCAGTTTCTCCCAGCCCTGGGCAGGGAATGCCATGGGAATACCAAGTCACACACCAAACTCAAATTCCTCATTCTCCCCATATAGTCAACCCAGCCACATTCCCAGGCTGGGCTGGGTGTCTATTTTACCTGTCCCTGGAGCTGGCATGCCAATGGGTATGGTAGGTCTGTTCTCCCAGTCAGGTTGGTGACCTTCAGCCAACTTCTGCTGTTCAACAAAACACCACCCCTGAACTCCTGTAGAAAACAATCCCAAGTATCCCTGCTTATCCCTAAGAAGATCCACGAGAAGTGGTCCCCAGGTTTGTCCACTGGCAGTGAAGCTATAATGAGGGAATATCCCCATGTCCAAGTGCACTGTATGCAAGATTAATACTTCCTTTATTGTATTTATCAAAACCAACATATTTGGCATTAAACATTAAAACCTCTAAATGTTTTAAACCCAGAGGACATTCTTCATCTCCTTTTCATGTCTTTATGGTAGATGAAATTACTGGAGCCTACCATTTTCCCTCGCCTCACACAAAAAAAGTGCTAAAAACCAAAGTAAAAGGAAAGTGAAATTTCTTTGCATATACTGTTTTCTTAATGTCTGGCTTATTTATTTTAGCTGACAGTCTCTGTGCCCAGGTCCATGGCTGCTCTCTCTGTGCTACCTGTATTTATCCAGGTGGCCTTGTGCCTATTAAATAGGGAATGTAGCAAAATTAATGTATCTTTTACAACAGGAGAGCTGAATTTACTGGTTTCACCACAGAAATTAATTTGGCACTCCCAGCTCCCCCTCGCTGGACAATAAAGACACAAAATGAAACTGCCACATGAAGTTTTGACAAAATTCACAGTCATATTAAAAAAAAAAAAAATGCTATGGGTAATTTACCACCAAATCTGAATCAGCCTTTTATGCCAGTGATGCACCAGTGACACCATGAAGGGAATTTCCACCCAGGGACAAAAAAACCTACCTGGGGGCTATATACAAGTGCAGGATGGAAAACAAACAGATTTATCTTAATTTTTTTCAGATTGAAGAATAAATTTGGGTAATAAAGCAGAGTATGGGGCTTGTGGAAGGCAGCGTCCATTGGCCTCATGCACCCACTGGTGTGTGAGCAGGGTGGTGATGGATGTGTGGGGCAAAAGGATGCTGCACATGGAGGTCCAGCTGTTGTGGAAAACACAGCTCAGAGGAAGCAGAGGTTGTTTTGCCTCTCATCTGGTCCCACACCAGGAAGAATCAAGCCAGCACATCCTCTGAATCAATACATAATTAATATGTCGGTCCCCACCTCTCTCTCTGCACCCTTGTTTTAATGTTTCCTAAATATAAAAATCAAATTCTACCGCAAAAAAAAAAAAAAAAGAAAAAAAAAAAAAGAAAAGAAAAACCCAAACCAGCAGAACAAACAACTTTTTTGTATTGAGGTTGATTGGACAGTGGGTGGTGAAAGATTTATCCCGGCAGTAAAGCTGGAAAACGGCTATAAACCTCAGCAGAGTGTCTATGTGCCGGGTCCGAGGGAGGCTAATTGTTTGTTTGTTCTTCGTGTTTATGGTTTATCTGCAGCTCAGCTGACAGGAAACCTAAACCTGAAGGAAGTAGCACATCAATCGCCATTATCTGCCTCCTGTACACACACTCCAGACCGAGCCAGGCAAAGGGGCAGCTCTCAAAACCAACCCATCCTGGAGCATGCCACGCTCTGGGATGCACCAGGGATGCAGGGAAGGAGGGAGGGAAGAGCATGGACTCACCACCATTGAGTTCACCTCCCTCCTGAGCCTACTGCCGCAGCAAGGATATGGGTGCTGCTTGCACAAGAAAAAAGGCAATGGGATTTTTCCTGCAGTACTGCCCCCAAAAGAGAGAAAATTGTTCTAAAGGCAATGTGCAAGTGCCACCAGCTTTGACATTCCCTTGGGATTTCACTTCAGTGATTTCCTTTACCCAGAAGGTGCTTGGGTGGTGGAGTGAGTTTCATAATTCAGCGGTTTTAGAGCATGATAAGCATTAGTGCAGTCAGAGCAGTGGTGATTGCTGTCCTTGTCACCTCCCAGCCTTGATGGGATCTGTGGTGTCTCTGTCAGGATGTTTTGTACAGGTGTGACACACAAGCCCACCTTGGTGAAACCAGCCCAAGCCACCACTGTGGGGCTTCAGCCCCTCCAAGGCATGAACATCCTGCTAGAAGGAGCACAAACTCCCTCGCCTTGCCCTGTCTGCAGGCACAGAGGATGGAAACAGGACGGGGATAAGGAGCTAACCCTGGGGAAGCATGACACATAAGCCTGTCCTAAACTGGTCCAGAGCACAGTTGCATCTTCTGAGCAGGTTTATATCCCTGCCAGAAACACACATCCCCCAAAACCCCAGCCCCACACCGCGTTGCACTGGCCCTGTGCCTCTTGCACTGCTGCAGAGATGCTCCCGCAGGCTGGGACACCCACGCTCCCTGCCAGAGCCCTTGGGCAGTGAGGATAGAGAAGTTTTCCTGCACCATAAACTTCTCTTTAGAAATAATTCTCTGCCTCAGTTTCCCTATTTCTTCCTTTCCTTCCTGCACTGCATCACTGCCACCATGGCTGCAAATGCTCTGAGTGGGGGCAGGATCCTGGGGTGGGGATGTGCAGTGTCCCACACACCCGAGACCCAGAGACACTGTAATAACAATTATTGATTTTCCAGTTCCCTTCATGTTTCATAAGGTGTTTTGCTGGAAATGATATAAATAGCTGTCTCTCTCCCCATCCCAGGGCATGATACAGCAATGTATTTTTTTCACAGTCCAAGGAAATAAAATGCAAAGTTCATTTCACAACGATTTAAAAGTTATATTATGGTCCAGGGTTGGATGAAGCAGGAGCAACGTGCCTGTAACCAGATAACTCCAGAGCTGGAGTGACCGCTGGGGTAAGTCACAGCTGTTCATTTGATTTATCCCAGCTCAGGGGCTCCAACCCTGCACCCCAGGTTTCAGGTTACAGTAACTCTGTGCTCACCATCCTGCAGCAGAACCCACCCCAGTAACACACCCAGGGAGATCCAGCTGCTCTGCAGCCACTCCTGGTCCAAAAAGTGCTCTTTGGGGAGAGCAGTTCCATGCAGGAATACACTTACAGTATCCGTGCTAAATATAGCAACAGAGCACGCAGGGAGTGTGGTCCCTCGCCCCTGAGAATTGCAGGAGAGATTACTCATTTTCAGTCTGTTGTACCTTCACACTGGCAGGAATTACTTTAGCCAAGGGGATTTAATAAATGATCTGTTCTTAAACAACTGATCATTTTTCCAGCCCCTCTGCTGCTCACATCCCAAATTTCTAGAGGAAAAGGGGATGAGAGCCCAAGCACAAGCTGTGACTACAAGCCCAGAGAGCCAGGCATTGGCACAACCTTGCTCATTATACTTCCAAGGTATTAGAAAGTCTGAGTGCGATAAGGAAAAAGGAGGCTGTAAAACTTCATCCTTACCTTCCAGATAGTGGAACTGATCTTGCTTTTATTTATGCTGGTGTAAAGCAAAAGTAATTCCATCAGTGCTGCTGGTGCAGAACCCGAGCAGGTGATCTCAGAAGCATGCCCGGACTCTCGGCTGGGGTTTTCTACTTTTAAATCTATTAATTTGACAAAGATTTTCTTGAGCTGCTGGAACTGCAGATCCAGCCTGCAGGGCTCAGAGTGAAGGGGGGTGAGAATGAAGCCACGTGTGCGTCTTTTCTGCATCTTTTATCATCTCCACTTGCATTGTTCTGTTTGATATGATTTAAAGACAGCTGAGCAGGTTTCCTAGGTGGGAAATACAGATAGAGTGGACATGCACAGCCCCAGTATCCTACATGGGAACACGGGTATGTGCTGGGGGTTACCCTGCCGGCAGTGGATAAGGGTCTGGGGGCAACCAGAGTTAAATATGCCCAGAGAAATGCATGTCCCCTGCTCGTGGACTTATTCTCCTCTCACACTTTTCTCCCCCTGGTGACAAGAGGAAAACGAGTCCAGATTTGCATGTGCACAAAGGGAAACAAAATCATGTCCTTAACTCCTTGCAGGCAATCCTAATTATTAGTCATTGTTGTTACGTTAATTATTATTACTGCTGCACAAAAGGATTGTAAATAGATAACATCACCTTTTCTTTTGCACCATATTTTTTTTTTCCCTCCGGCATTTTTCCTTGATGGTACCAATTAAGAAACCACAAAGACAAATGTTGGGGAATCAGCTTGCGGGTGGTAATTTCCTTGCCAGCGAGGACGCAGCGCAGAGCCCGCAGCCTGCTGCTCTGCAGGTACCGCACGCTGCAGTGCTGACAGCAGTAAAAACTTGTCTCTGACAGTAAACTAAGCATGTATGACCCGGAAGACATAGAGAGCAGATAAGGGCAGGAACACAGACTCCATTTAGTGCTATTAAAATGGTTAAGTAGACTTACGATCAGAGATGCCAGGCTGAAATTGGAGACTCTCGGAAAGTGAGGAGTGGCAGATGCATGGCCGGCAAGTCAGCCTGCAACTTGGCTTCCTGCAGCACAGACGCCTTGTGCCGTGTTTCCAGGCTAGGACATTTTAAAATATAAGAACATTTCACTGTCAGAAATTGGTCTTTGCAAAGCAGCATTTCTTGGAATCTCACCCAGAAGGGAGAAGCAGCTTCAGCATCACTTTGTGGGACTGTGACAGGCATTGCAGTGAGTGAAAAGGTTTATTTTTATAAAGATACACAGAGACACTCGCAGGTACAAACCCACACCCTGCAGCACCATTGACCAGGATGGGACACCCAGAATTTTAAACAATTCAGTTTGGATCTGAGTTGCCTGGGGAGGTCTGCAGCGAGCACTGGCCCAGGACTCAGCCCTCAGCCCTGGTGCCAGGACACAGCTGTGACCCTTGTGACACCGGTGATGCTTGGGACAGTCCGTGACTCTTCCCCCCACTCCCTCCAGTGCCACAGAGCTGTGCTGCCCTCCCGGGACCATCAGGGCAAGGACCACCGAGTCCAACATCGAGCACAGCTATAACTATGCTGCAAAACCCACGCGTGCGGTGTTTGAGAGAACAAACACCTCTTGTTTTATTACCATTTATGTGACAAATTGATTTATGGTTGATAGTGACAGAAAGAGCCTGACACAGAAAAAATATTTTTTTTAATCAAGGAATGATCGCCATAAAGAATGTGCTATATCAGTCAAATCTATCCAGCTGCAAATACCCTATATGGTAGCATTAAGAAGATGTATTTATTATAAACAAATTTTAAGGCAGCTGAGGCTTGGAGGATTTTGACACAGGAAAGGATGAGAAGTATCATAATTCCATATGTGTCCAGGCATTGTGGGCTCCCTAATGAAATTTCCAGGGTTTGTGGGAGCTCTTGATATACGCCTGTTACAGCTGTCAGGAGTAGCACAGGTCCTGAAATATTTATTACTGCTTGGTTTTTGCCCATATGCCTCTTGCTTCCCTTGTGCTCCATAACACTGAGGTTCCCTGACACTCATCACCCAACCACTGTGTCCCCATCTGATGCTTTCTGTCCCTTCTGTACTCAGCCTTCCATCTTTCCAGGAAACTCCAAGGTGCTTTCAGAAGGAACCTCATATCCCACAACTCAGCGGCCTCCTCTCCTTTTCCTTGGGTCCTCAGTGCCATTTTCCCATCCCTTTCCTCTGTTACCTTCCATCCTACTCTGTGGATGCCCAGAACCTCCACTACTCCATCAGGACAGCAACAAGACAGGAAAAAATGAAGGAGTAACATTCCTCAAAGGGTGACCCAGCGGGTGGATTTTTACGCCTCCACTAGCATCTCCCTTCCTACTCCTCCCATCCACGGGAGTGTGTTCCCTGACTGCTATCCCTTCCCCTCCATCCTATTACAAACACAGCAGTCGATCTTTTGTTTCCTGTCCTTGAGGCATTGCCAGTGTGTGACCTGCTGAGCTGGCTCCAATTCTTCACTCTCTTCCTCGTGGCTGGTTGTTTCCCCATCTCTCTGTGCCACAGCAAACACACGTCGTCCACGGCTTTGTTCCATGTCATTTATCTTCCACTCTGTCTTCTGAAGGTGTGGTCATTTTTAAAAATTCCCATTTATGCTGGTTTTGAAGATGGTCTCTAGAAAAAAGACGCTGGGGTTAGTTTATGTCAGGGAGGTTTGCTCAGTAAAAGTTCGGAAGTAAATGAAGCCACCGGGTAACAGCAAGAATCCAGACTAAGGTAAGGAAAGAGGAGCAGGAAAAGTTCTTCCTGCTTGGAAAATTTGATCCAAGAAGTTCTTTTTAATCTTTCACCCCTTCTAATTTTGGGGAATTTGTCCAAAACAAAAAATATCCCAATTCATGAGAACAATTCACATGTATGAAAGAAGTTGAAAGGCTGCTCTTTCCTCATTTACAGTGTTTCTTTTTTGTCCTCTCCTTGTTTTATATTGAAAACCATGGGGGTGATAAATGAGCAAGACAAAAGAGAAAGAAAACTGCTTTAGTCTTTTTTTTTTGCTCTTTTCAGAAGTTTTTTTTGAGACTTTTGGCTCAGTGTGTTCCTGTTGGTGTATTTTCCCCGTGCCCAGCAGAATTACTGCTACCTCCCTGAAAAGCAAAGCAGGAATGGCCCCAGGAGGGAGGAGAGGTGACTCTCCCCAGTCATTATCTGGCAAAGGCAGTAGCTGTTTTGGGGATAAACAGTGACAAATTGGCTGCAGCTCCTTGCCAGAGCATGAAATAAGCAGTGTAGGACCGTAAAAATCAGCCCTGCCTGTTCCTGGTTGCATTTGTGCCCCTTCACCTCCTAAATTTGCCAGTGCCCGAGGTGCCCTTTGCTGGCTGCTTGGGTATGGATGGTGTTGGCTTAAAATGGACGGAGCCAAAGGCAGACAGATGGGGAGGCGAACACGGCACCGGGCTGGGCTCCGATCCTCCCCTCCAGCCTCCGGACCTGGTTCTGCAGTGTCTGTGTGTCCTTCGTTTTCTGCAACCTGCACTCAGCCCTGCATTGCAGCAGCAGAGGAGTCCCCTCTCTGCACGGCTCCCGCAGCTCGGCGGGGGCTGCACCAACCTGCAGCTCGCTCTGAGCTGGGGGGAAAGGGCAGAGAAACGTCCCAGGGCCCCCAGAGCCTCATGTCTCCAGCAGAGGTTTCCCCAACCCAGCTCCAGAGGCTGTGCAAGGGCTTAGGGAAGCCCCTGTGTACCAGAGTGACCTCCTCAAGTAAAGAATCCCCATAATTTCTACTAGTCCTGGAGTGAGACAGTCTCTGTCAGTGCTTTCGGATACAGATATATATTTATAGATATATATATATATTTATTTATTTAGGATCATTTCTGCATGCTGCAAAGCTCCTCTGGACAGACAAAGAGATCCTCATCCAGCAGAGTCATTCCAGCAATGAGATCCCAGGCTGATGGGATTAAAACCTGTCATCCCAGATTTGGGGGAGTTTTCTTTCCAATGTCCTTCTTCCACACATGCACCCCCTGAATGGAGGAGGGAAACCAGCACGGTCAAACCTTTGGAACAGCCTCTCCATTGTGGCTCGAAGTAGAAAACATTGGGTGCCAAATTTTTTACTGCAGTGTAAATTAAAATGCCTGGACTAAGATGATAGACACATTGCATGGAGATCAGCACAGCCTCCTGCCTGGTCAGAGACATACTAGAATAGAGAGCAAATGATTCCTGAAGGCATTGTCTGATTGAGAGAAAAAAAATAAAATAAACCACAGCCAAGGGGGATCAGGACTCTGGTGCCAAGGCCTCTCAAAGCCTTTGGGTGGTTTGAAAGGGCTGGAGGAAGCTTGTGGCTCCCAAGCATGAATCCTGCCCATGCAGACATGCTGCAGATACTTGTCTCTCCCAGTGTGATTACACTCCAAAAAGTGACTTACCATTACTACCCTTGTGGGATTCTGGGCTTATAGGCTCTAGCTAATTTTCCAGATTAAGAAAAAAACCACATGAAAAACATGAAGGGGTTTTGTTTCTTTCTTTTGTTTGTTTGGGACTTTTTTGTTTCTTTGTTTGGTTAGTTGTTTCCTGGCTGGAAGCTCAGTAAAGTCACCCCAGGCTCTGGGGGTGAAGAGGAGCCGTAACTCTTCCCATCAGTGGGACAGAGTGATGGGAAGGGAGGCAGCTCCTGCCCGAAATCACTGCTGGGTGGCTATGCCCTGCTAGCAGGGGCAAAAGGTAGTAAGAAATATATTTTATCCCTAAAGTCAGCAGATCTGAGGATGAACACACAGATCTGTAGGAAGCTGATGGTTTTGAGGGCACCTTTGATGTGTGACCACACTTTGACCTGATTGGGTGCAACAGCAGGACGTGGCAGGGACCAGCTCTTTTGTGGGCACAAACCTGCATTAACACTTTCCCAGAGTAAACAAGTACCTGCTCGGCAGGGAAAAAGCCTTTCCTCCAGTCAGGAGAGGAGTTAACAAGGATTTCCAGGGTTTGTGCATAAGTGTATCACAGTGTTGGGGCTGTTTGGGTCATTTCTTTGATTAGGTTGTTCAGGGATGATGCTCAACTCCTCTAAAACAGAAGGATTTTCTATGGCTTTGCTTCAGGTCCTCAAGCCCTGTATGACCCCTGCAGCTCCCAGATCCCACTGAACCCCTGAGCTGGTCTGAGAGCAGGAGCTGTCCCCACCAGTGCTGTGGACAGCAACTCATCATCCCTTTTCCACCTTGGGCATGGTTTCTGCCTGGCACTTTTGGGAACAAAGCCCCATCTTGCAGCATTGCACACACGTGGAATTGACGAGACCGGAGCAAGGAATTTAACAGGGGTCCTTTTCAGCCATGCTGCATGCACTTGTGTATTTTTTCATGTTTGCATACAGTGTGCTCTCTGCTGACAAATAAATGTATTTATTAATTCACACCTGGCTTGGTCCCTGCTCTGTGCTGCCAGGCCCAGCCATGCGGGTCAGCAGCAGGGATCAGTTTTTAGTGTTATTTCTCCCAGTCGTGTGGCTATAGAGGCTGCAGCCCCACGCTCCCAGTGAACTGTAAAACCAATTTTTAAAAGACATTTCAGGAATTAATGCAATGCCCACTGCAATCACACGTTGGGCTGCTGAGGAGGCATATTCCAGCCTGGAATTTGTTACCTGGCCAGACCATTTCTCACTGCACAAGAAGAGAAAACTTCCCCAGCTTGTAGCCCCTCTGTGCAAGGACAGGGTAGAAATACAGACAGGCTGGGATGTGGTTTCAATCCTGCTCCCACTTCTCTGCAGTCAGTGCCATGCTATGCTCTAGGCTTGCAGGTAAAAGGGTTTTTAACAATTCTTTTAGCAATAATCAGGCCTTTGGTACCCTCTCACTCTCCCAGCATGGCTCATCTGTGGGAGATGACAAAGTGTTTCACAATGTGTGTGAATATTTCAGCTGTTGCATGAGGAAACTGAGGCAAGGAGAAGCTGCCAGGCCCCAGGGTGCTGGGATGGGGCCCAGGGCTGTGTCTCCCATGGGAGCTGTGCTGCAGAGCAGCCAGCTCGGCACCGCTCGGCTCCGGGGTGCCGCTGGCAGGAACATCCCAGCTCCCAGGAGCCAGGTTTCAGAGGCCATTAGGTGCCTAATGATGCAGGCAGACACCTGGTGGCATTTGCACTGGGAATGAGGTGCTTTACATGCCTCGACACTTCTGAAAATCCCACTAGGCACCTACCTGCAGCTGTAAGCATCTGCAAAAGCCAGAGTATTTTCAAAATGCTGCCTGGGAGGCTGCCCTGGGCTGTACAAAAGGCTGTTTTGGCTACAGACGTGGGTCTTCAGCAGGGGAGAGAAGGGCTGGAGGGCACCACGTGTCAACCAGTCCCTTACAAGAAACACCCATCGCCCCAAGCTTCCCCCTGGCCACCACCCACGGGGTCCCCAAGCTCGGCTGCTGCACACGGAGCTGTCACCACATCTCACCCACTCCTCCAACATTGCCTTTGGGTGAGTTTAATAGTTTTTGAAGAAGAGTTTAGCACAGTCTCCATCCATTTTGCACAACCACTCCACACCTGTGCCCATATCTGCTTATACTTCTTGTACCTCCAGGCACACGGCCCACTTCACTTGGCAGGGCAGAGGCAGGCAGTGGTCCCTGAAGATGAGAGGGTGCAGGGATGAGCTGGCTGGATGCCATGTCTGGACATCCTTCACGTGCCTGTGAACATCTCATTAGGTTTATAAACATTGTGGGCAGCAATTTTGCCAGAGGCTCTCAGGAGACCTCAGCTGGAGTAGGGTTTGGATGACAAATACCTGTGGCTTGGGGGATCGAATGGCTCAGGATGGAGATGTGTGGGGGAGTTTCATAAATGCTCTGATGCTCCCATATTCCAGCAACAAGAAAACCTGGATGCCTCACCCCAGCTTTGAAAATGTTCTTACAGTTCTGTACCTGCTCTGAGCCCCCCCAGACCTCAGCCCAAACCTGCCTTGATGGACCTGCCCCCAGCCTTGTCAAGCTGGGAAGCAAATGATCCAGTAATTTATTCTTAAAATCACTATTCCTAGATGACTCCCTTGATAAGGAATTTATTTCCATGCTATTTGGAAAAAAGTAGAAGTCATGCCTCCTGGTACATGGTTAATTTTCCAAGTTTGTGGAAAACAGGCAGAGAAAACAAATGGTTTCAGTAGCTGTAAAATAATCTACAAGGCAGAGTGTGTCTCCCCATCTTCTTGCAGAAAGTTTTATTCAGCTCAGGCTTTCTATACGATCCAGTGACGAATGAAATACCTGGGAACAGCACAAAGTAGCATTATTTATGGAGAGTAGTAAAAGAGCATCCCCTTTCTTAGCATGCAGTTTTGGGAACAGCAGAATTTCGAGATTTAAATTAGATTCCTCTCACCTAATTTCAATTCATCCCAAACTTTAAAACAGGTCTAGGGCAGAAGTGGTGTTCTCTTGGTCTTCCCAATGTTCCTCATGTCTTTCAGACATCCATTCCTTGGTAAAGACTGGATGAACAGACTGAGCACCCCAGTTGTCCTCTCCACTACACATATTTTCTCATCAGTGAGTCCTAATCATCCATAAAGTCACACCCCACCATCACCTGGGACATTTAAAATTAAACTGAATGAAGAACTGGCCTTTATCACAACTCAGTAATTTGGTAAGCCCAAATTTTGATCCCTGCAAACAACTTCCACAGCTCCACAGATAATCTGACCCATCACTGCAAGGATCCTGTGCTCGGGGTGGGCACCTGCCTTTCAAAACTGCTCCTCCTGCCCCCAAATTCGTTAAGTCCTTTGCACACACACTAAAAGCTTGAGCTGAGTGGTGCCAGCTGACTTTGGTGGAACATGTCTTGGCACCTCTCTGAATCAGGGCCCCCATTTGGACGGGCTTTTTTTAGAAAATCATAAAACCATAGAATATTTTGGGTTGGAGAGGTCCTTTAAAGGTCACATAGTCCAATCCCCCCTGCAATGAGCAGGGAGACCTTCCACACGCCTCACGCTTGCTAAGCCTGGGATGAAAACCCTTTTTTGTTTTGGTTTTTTTTTTGTTTGTTTGAAGTGGTTTGTTTGCTAGTAAATTCACAGTACGGCTGAGGTAGCACATTTGTGTTGTTAGGTACAAAGATAATGGAGGATTAAAATGCTGACAAGTGTGTAGAGAGGAAAATGATTTGGGTACCTCTTAGCGATGCAGCAGCAGCTGGAGTGAGCCCTGCATCTGTGGCTGCTTCCAGGCAATTACTGCTTCCCTCCCAGCGCTCCTGACAAATGCTGCTGCTCTCCTGCTTTGAACTGTCAAACACAAAAGTTGCCATGAGAAGTGGTTTCCCTTCTTTGGCCTTTCTTTTAGCTTTGCTGTGATCCGTTTGGAGTATTTCCACAGGGAAAAATCTGAGCATTTTTGTGGTGGAAATTCCCCAGGCAGGAGGGTGAGACGAGCCTCGGCACTCAGTGTCTGTGTGAACTTCACAGGTTTGCTCAGAAAGCACACCAAAGTGACTTTAATACAATCTTTAATTCGACTTTAACAATATCTCCAATTCCAGAGTGTGGCTTTCCCGGTATTCCCCGCAGCTGTGCCAAGAGCCCATTACCCGGGTGAATGCACTCCCCTTTGGGCCAACCATCACCTTCCTTCTGCCACCTCCAACTCTTGTAAAAACAAACACGGGCTCCCTAAGTGCAATTAGCATCTGAGGAATGCCGAGAGAGGGAGATTAATCATTCATAAACTAAACAAATACTGTTCTGATCCCATTAGCCAAGAGACAGCGTCTCCTGTTAATTTACTTCTGTTTGAGGTGTATCTATTAACCCCTTTTAATCAGCTATTATTCTAGTTAAACTCATAGCTAGGCTTGGTTATCAGAGGATGGGACCCTCCTGACATGAGATCAAATTAAGATTATGGAAAACTTGTCAGGAATGAAGAGACTTGCATTCGTAATTAACTTATAACCTAATTAAAAAAAATGAGGTGTGCTTCTGAGGAGGGCCCCGCAGCACTGCTTCTCCCGAGCATCCTCTTCCCCCCTTGGAGGTCCCTCTGCTGAATTTTGTCAGGCTAAACTCAACCAGACAGGTGTCACCATCATCTGCCTTGATGTGCTCACCCCCTGACATGTGCAGCTCTTCTCTGTGGCTCCCTTTGTACCTATGACAGAGCTGAAAATTTAATTTTTTTAAAAAAATGTTGGAGAGGTACCTGAAGTTAATACATTTACGGGTTTGCAGCCCTCCACTTAAAGTCAATTCCTGGCAGAAGAGCCGTGTGTCCCAGCAGCGAGAGTGTCTGTGGTGGGATGGGCTCTCCCAGCCTCCTTACTTAGGGAGCACACTGTCGAGGGAAAATTTAATATTTTAGACTACTGGTAGCAGTGTATTAGATCTCCAGGTTTCTGAGATCACCCTCAGGGAGCAGCTTCCTTCTGCCCACAGCCATGAGCAGGAGCAGTTGGGAGCTGGGAGGAGAAGTGTGCTGCTGGCATCCTGTGTGATGCCAGCCGGTTGTGGCACCGCTTCTGGGTCAGATGGAGCAGCCAGGCTGGGCAGGGCAGCAGGAGATGCTGCCCTGCTTTGGGCTCATTGTGCTGTGTTTAATGCCATAAGGGAATGCTAGAGGAGCCAGGGTCCCAGCCTGGGAGCAGGGAGTGGCTGGGCACTGCTGCTGCTCCAGTTACTCAGCCTGAAAGTGAGCGGTGAGAGGAAAAGGCTGTGTCCTGTGTCTCCAAAGCCATTGCTCTCCCAGCACCCAAATTTTCCACTTTTTGGGTGCCTGGCACTGCCAAAGCAGAGCTGGCTTTGCCTCAGTGGGCAGCCCTGTAGGGGCTGGGGCTGGGGCTGAGCCCCGGGAAAAGGCAACCCTGCACCCGCAGAGGCAGAGCTGATGCTCTGGAAATAAGAATTTTGATTAAATTGCTCAGTTTCTATTTTAAGAACCAGAACAGCTCAAATGGATTTCGTTTTCCTCCAACTGAGAACAGAATTTTAAGAAAAATTTGCAATTTAAGCCTGAAAATCTTAGAGCCAGTTACATCCATTTCCACACTGGGGATCACTTCCATGACAACTCACGCAATCAACCAAATAAAGGAAAAGGAGGAAAGTCTCACCTGAGCTGCCCAGCTCCCAATTAGCAAAAAGTAAATAACTTTTATTTTCTCTCTCTTGCTTCCTGGGCTGTGATGGCTGATGAGAGTGGTGAGATGAGAGCCCCCCCTTCCTGCTTCAGTGCATAAATACTGCATCTTCAGGGATTCGCTCCGGTTAATTTAGGAGCTGCTTGAACTTTGCTTAAAGGCGCCTGCGTGTTACTATCCCTCGGAGTCGCCCGATGTATTTGTCATAGCTGAACCTGCAGTTCATTAGAGGTACAAAGTCAGCTAATTACTCCCAGAAAATGTAGTATAATTTTATGAATTATGCATAAAATATTAACTACTTGAGAAGTTCACAGATTTATGTGTAGGGGCTGCAGGGCAAATGCTTCCTTGCTTGAGGGCTATATACAAACTGGGAACAAATAATGCACATATTTACTCTGGTGTTGCAGGCAGGGTGGCAGCACACCAAAGAGTGTCATGGAGATGTGGGGTCCCCTCCAGTGCTCGGCCCATGGAAGGGGCTTCTCCAGGCTGGAGTTCACAGTGAAGTCCACTGATGGAGCCTCAAACTCCCAGCCAAACAGATTTGGGAAGATCTGTGCTGAGTTGTGTGGATATTGGCCACAATACTGTTTTTTCCAGGCAGAGAGGTTCTGGTGTGCTGGATCTGTAGGTAATTCATCCTTCTCTCAGGCCGGGTGCACTGGAAGGACAAACCCTCAGCACTCTCAGCGCAGGGGAAGCCCTCCCACAGCAGCAGGACATGATCCAGGATTTGATCCATGGACATTCACTTCAAAGATGCAGATCAGCAGCAGCAGTCCTCCTCTGACAGATACTCATTTCAGAGTTCACCAGCATGCTTTGGAGACATAAAAATCAATAGAAGAGAGGGAACAATAAAGTTTCATTGTTCAGTAATGAGGTAGATGGCATCTATCACAAACTCCCAAAGTGCTGTTCACTGCAGGATTCTCCTCCACTGTCTCCTCCTGGCTGGAGATAAAGAGCCTCTGGTGCTGGAGCTGAACCTCAGCTAAACAGAGATAGGCTTAGCTGGGAGAAAAAGGAATTCTGGAAGCTGAGAATCCCTCCATGGCCAGACTTCACTGCTTCTTCCCCTTGCATGCAATATCATAGCAGCATCCTGACAGTTCCAACTCAAGGTCTTGAGACGGTTGCTGAGCTCCAAGTCTTGACCTCCAAAGGGTTCAGGAGTTCCTGCAATTGTTTTGTTTATTCCCAGCACGAGGGTGTCCCCATCAGCATTGCTGAGGGCCATGCAGCAGTCGGGCTCTGTGCACACCTGTGCCAAGGCACCGGTGGGGGGGAAGCTGTGGCTCCCTGGACGGAAGGGAGGACACCAGAGGAGCTGCCTTAAACCTTTCGACTCCAAAGATGCTAATGCAAGTTATTAAATTTTTTAAAACAGAGGACTTCACTGCATGGTGTTTGGGAGCCCATGAGGTGACAGGATGGTATTTCAGAGCTCAGTGCAGGGCTGGGGACTGGCAGTGCAGGTTCAGGCTCATTTCAGAGCTCAGTGTCGATTCAGGCTCTCAGTTCCATCCCTGTGCATCTCCAGCTGCTCTCCCATCTCCACCACGAGCATCACCCAGAAAAGCACTTCCTCCCCACACCCACAGCATCTTTTCTAAACAAGCTGTGCTTCATTTAGTATTATTTTAACGTAACTTTAAGTCACCTGTTTTTTTTCCTCTTCTTCCCCCCTCCTCCTCCCCCCCCCAACCCCCCATGATTTTTCTGCTGAAGGAGTGTAAATGAGCTGCTGGCTGCATGGAATTCTTTATGTTTTTACCCAGAAAAACCTCTAAAACCTGGGACAAGGCACATGCTGCAGCAGCCAGGGGAACACAAGCTCGTATCTTCCTGGTGACCAGCTCCCTCGTACTGTCACGCTAACAGGAAGAAATATGCAGTCACCCTTGCTGCATATTCTGGCAGGGTTATTGTCAACTTATTATTTCTTGACTCAGAGCCAAAAACTAAGGGCATTTGCATCTTGCAATTTTGCTGTTTGCTTGTCTTGCTTATGTTGCTGGAAATGACCTACAAGGAGTCAACAGCAGGCAGCTAGGACAACACAGGAGTGGAAAAGAGATGAAGCTGGGAAGTTCATATCTCACCCTGAAACATCCCACAATATTTAGTTAGCGGGAAGAGAGCAATTAAAAAGCACATGGATGTTGCACCTATAGATTTATTCTGATTTTTCAGGGGTTTGTGTCATAAGAGAGCACATATGGGATTTGGATTTCTCCCTCAAAAAAAAAACCACCACAGAATTAAAATAAATATAGCAACCAGATGCTAGACCTGTACATGGAGATGACTCTCATTAACATCCATGCAGTCAATGCAGAAAAAGGAACCACCTTGCTTATTTTCCTTTGTTTTATCTTACACCGTATCTTAACAAAATCATTTTGCATCTTGAAGTCTGAGGATACTTTATTGGAAGAATTCATATAGATGTGATAATGAAACTGTACAAATATAATTTACTGTAAGTGGCGCTGAATTATGTAAGTAAGAAAAGGTGAGGATTTTTGTGAAATACTGCCTCTCACAACAAAAACCAAAACAACCCACCAAAAAAAAAAGAGAAAGTGTCCTAAGAATAATATCTTCTTAAAGACAGTTTTGCATAATTGCTCTGTACATCTGACAGGGCTGGAATATACTTTTTCTTTTAGGTGTCAAAGCCTCAGCATTGACTGAAAGAGTGGTGCACTCTGCAGTCTTTGCTGCAATGCCTGGTGCATTACGCTCATGCTGCGAGACACCTCCTCTCTGCTTATGAAATGGTTAATTTTCAAAGAGAAGAAGAGTTGCTGTACAGCAATCAAATGGAAGCTAATGCACACCTAAGGCTGCAGGCAGCAGCTCTCTGAGCTGCTGGCATCGCACAAAGAGTGAAAAAAAAGAGAAATAAAAGAAACCCGAATGTTAAATGTGTGAAGAAAATATTCTCCATCCACACACCTCTGCTCTGGTGCCAGTGAAACTTTACACACGTGTTGGTGTTGGCCCATAGAATTCCAGCAGGATTGCAGGCACCGGAGCACCTACACAAAAAAGAGGAAAAAAGACTGGCTTTGCAAGAGGGGGGTTCCTTCTCACCTGTCTCCTTCACAGGAACAATCTTATCAAAGTCCCTGGAGTTATTTTCCTGCATGCAGGCAGAGGGACTTGGTGGAGGAGGATAACAATAGGGACAGGCAGCCTGCAAATTATGTGGGTGCAGGGTGTGTGGAGAGCCAGCCCTGACTCACTGCGGGGCTTGGATGCACTGAGGCACTGACACAGATGCAGAACACCTTTAATGTCATTTACTTCACTGGCTTCAGATGCCCTAGGAAAGCAAAAGCAGCATCCAAGCATTGCAAACACTCTTTGAGTGCTCTAGCCCCCCGTTATCAGTAAATTTCTCCTTGAAATGTCTGATGTCATCAAAGGTCCCTTTCCAGGTCGCTGTGGTTGTCCCCTTGTGCCACGACCCACCAAAAGCCAGGGATGCTTTGGTGACCTTTGTCTCAAGGTCACAGTTTTATGAACTTGGCAAATGTGTTTCTTATTCCTCTTCTTTTGAACACTTTTCTAGTGACACCCCTGGAAGGCAGCCTTACACTACAGCCGTTTTCTGGGATTCATCTAGATCATTTTTCAGGCTGGGTTTCTTTTCCCAGGGTATAGAGTTCATGCTGGATGGCATCTTACTGGGTCACATCATTGCAAGGCAGGTTCCATCCTCTGTTCCAGGTTTGAAAACAACTGGGAGCAGAAAGCAGTGAGAGGCTGCTAAACAAGGCTCTCACACCTAATTATCATCAGGCAAAATTAAATAAAAGAGAAATGTTTATGCAGTCAGTAATTACTGAACACAACAGTCGGGGAGCAGCTTGGGCACATTCCTCTGGCCGGTGTGGAGGCTCTGTAGGAGAAATAAAGTTTTTAGTTTTTTTCTTCTGTGAACAACACTCTGTACCCTCCACTTTGTGATTATTTATTTCTGAGGTGAGTAATTATCAACTGTAGAGAGAAAGCTGCTGCAGTGTGAAGTGCAGTGAAGCTCCGAGGGGCGGGAGGGATGCTCGCATGGACGTGCCTTGCCAATGTCAACCAAGGCCACCTGCAGCTGCAATGTTCTTCTAAAGACAGGTGAGCCAAAAAAAGGGGACAAAAGTGAGGGAGCACAGCATGCTTCTCTCCTTTAGAGCCAATGGGAGGCTAAAATGCCTGCTCCACCCAAGGAGCAGGGATGCTGAAGCATCCCAAAGGACTTTCCCTGCCCCTTGAGTGGAGCAGGAAGGCTGAGGCAGTTTACAGCTGCCCTCAAAAGGGTCCCACCCCACAGCTGATGAAAGCACGGTCACACACAGGTCATTGTGAAACACGCCATCCATGAGTGTCCCTTCCAAAAATAGCAGGTCAGAGGAGCAGCACCTTATCTGCCCACAGGCATGTCCCTGGGTGGCTCCCTGGGGAAGAGGGACCAGGACCAGCTTTGCAGGCAGCCCCCAGACACCCATCACTGACTCAGCAACTTCAGGCGGCAGAAAAAAATTACTCCAGGAGGTTAAATTGATTGCCAAGGAGGCCCAGCAAACCTGACAGCCTCCGAGTGGCTCAACTTCATTTAAGTTATTTCAAGGCAATTCCAGGAGGGCAAAGAGGAGAGCGGCACAGGCAGCCACCGACGGCCAGCCAGTTCTTAAAGAGCACAGTCCCATTTTCTGAGGTCATTCTCTTTTCTACTTCTTCTTCAAGGAATAAAATTTCTTGCAGAACGAAACCTTTTTCTTTTCCTTTTTTTTTTTTCTTGCTCTTTAATGCCTGGGTGGCTGCCGAGGAGGGCAGGAGCTGGCCCAGTGTCCAAACTCTGCATCAGGGAAGCAGGAGCAGCACTGGGTGACTGCATTTCAGGAGGCTACGGCAGAGCCCACACGCAATTCCACAAGCACTACAATTAACTATTGCACTGTTGGATGCCAAATAAATTACCTGAGTGGCTGCTCTGAGGCACTTAGGCTGGAGCAAGCAGATGATGTACTATTCACCAGATATTTTCATAAGTAGGAGATAAGAGAGGCTGGAGGAGAGCAAATCAATGTCTTTTTTAGATCTATGGTGCTTGAAGCATCTGTCAATGGTGAAGAGTAAATATTTACTTTTCAACATAAAGTCCATATAATCACTTTTCTATCAGTCACTAACTGCTCCTGAGTGTTTCTTACTACGATGTTGATATTTGCATTAGCTACTTACCCTGGCTCTGAGATTCATACAGTTGTCAACTGCATTTAGACTTCAGCTGAAAATCCACGGGTCCTGTACCAGAGATGCTGCAATTGCTAATGGCAATTGAAAAGGGAAAGCTGTGATATTTCCTACAGCAAATAGCAGGCAGAGATAAAGACAGAGGTATGGCACAAAGGTTACAGTAACAGGCTCCCTTGTGCTTATTAAATTAGGGGTCCCATCGGATTCACAGTGTGCAGTTGTGGGCAGGACATAATGAGGAAAACTTAAATTCGGAGAAAGGAAATGTTATTAAGCCCATTTTATTGCTGGGAGAACTGAGGCACAAAAGTTGGAAGTGACCTTGCTCAAGGTCAGGGGCAGAATTGTCTCAAAGATTGAGAAACTGAACCCAAGTCTAAAAGCTGGGGGATCTGCAAATTGCCACAGGACCATTTCTGCTCCTTACACACTCAGAACTGACAGGAAATCACCTGTGCAAATGTGTTCAGGTAGATGGAGAGAAGAAGCAACATTGACCTGAGCAATAACCAGGGTTCAGTGTGGTACAGATGGGGAGGAGGGAGCCACAGCCTGCATCAGGCACAGCCGATGGCCAGGAGCGGACACCGCTTCAGCAAAGTGTCCCTCCCCACTCAAAGATACCGAAGGAGTCAATTTTAAAGCTTCAAAACCAGCTCCAAATATCCCACAAAAAGCATTGAACAACAACTGCCATCTAAACCATCAGAAAGTACTTTTCAGACTTTGCAAGCAGAAAGAGAACCGAGAACTGGCGGGGCAACTGGAGGCAGCTGGAGCCGGGCAGAGGCATGGGGTGCCCAGCTGGGTACCCTGTCTATGTGACACTGACTTTGCACTCCTGTGGGGTTTATTCCCAGTGTTTTGGAACAGCCAGAGGGAACCAAAGGGTCTGCTGCATTTTCAGGACAGTGTTGCTCCAGCAGACTGATTGTGCTGCTGTGTAAGGCTGTGGTGCAAGATGCATGATGCCCCTGGGCCTCCAGGTTTATTTTTTCTCCTTTTTTACAGCACAGAGGAGAGGTAAAGGTTTGCCTAAAGGGTGGGTGCTTGTGGGGAAACCTCAGCACAACTCTGCCTTGCCCACTTCTGCCCCAGCAGCCAGAAAGTTACCCCAGCACCACCCAAACAGTGGGGCTGGGAGAAATGAACCCTGCCCATGGCTAAAGGGCAAGGTTAATTCTGAAACTTGTGAAAAAACCCCACAAAATCTCAACCAAAGAAACAAACATGGTTTCTGGTTAAACAGGCCCCAACAATAAGCTGTGCTGGGACATTAATCTCAGCCTACACCTCTCCTGGCCGTGCTCCTGTGTATGAAACGCTGCGGGCCGGATTCTGGCTGAGTTACTCCTGCTCACTCCCCCCTTGCTTTACAAGCAGTAATTCAAGTTGATGGAGCTCTTCACACAAAAAGCTGCTTCTCAGTGTGCAGGTGGCAGGACGTGGCCAGCAGATCAGCATTCCGTGCCTGCCTGCTGCTTCCCCCCTTCTCTTCCCTCTCTCCCCCCACCCTTCCCGCAGTGAGTGGTCAGCGTTCTCACCGCCCCGGCGTGTTGACATGCCAGAAATATCTCTGCTTCACTGACTGTGCTCTTGGAAGTATTTTGCTGCTCCCTCACCTCTCCATGAGAGAGACACATTCATCTGTCAGCTTATCGGAGGAATTTCCAACAATCTGTGGCAATGCTACAAGTCTCAATCTTGCTGTAAGTACCTAAAGCCAATTAGCATACAACATGTTTCCCTCTCACGTAGTGCACCACTGGCCTAAGGGCTTTTTTTTTTTTTTTTTGTGCATCAAGGGGTTTTTTTCCCTTTTTTTTTTCTTTTTTCCCTTTTTTTTCAGGGCTGATAGCTGTTGAAGCACGCAGCAGCATAGACGGGGAATGGGAGAGGATCCAAACGGATCAGCGAGGATTCATGTTCTCCTGATGAATCCCTCAATCTCTCAGCCGGTGGTAGAGGGATGTGGGGGACCGGGGGGAGGAGGGAGGCCGGGAGATTCCCGTTCCCGGTGGCAGAGGGATGGGGGGGGTGGAGAATCCCTCTCAGCCGGGAGCAGAGGGACGCGGGGGGTTCCCGCTGTCCGCTGCAGAGGGATGCGGGGGATCGAGGGGCTCTCACTGGCCGGAGGGTTCCGGCGGTGCGGGGAAGGGGGATGCCGCTGCCCGGGCTCGGAGGGATGCGGGATGCCGGGGCCGGGAGAAGCGGCGCCGCTGCCCGGGGCCGGAGCGGCTGGAGCTGCTGTTTCCCACGAGTGCCCTCTCCTGGAAAAGGCTCCTCTCCATGCGCGCCCGCCCCGGACACAACGACGGAGGATGCCGAGGTTTAAGAGCCGTGAAGTTTCCCGTCTCCTCCCCTTCCCCGTTCCCTCTGGCCCGTGCGCGCACGGCTCGGTGCCAGAAGTCCTGCCGGTGGTACTTCTCTCCAGCCGTACCCTTACATTTATTTTGGGGCATAATTAATCCTTTTGGCGTGCCAGCTTTCTCCTGCCAACGGAGCTCAAACGCTGTTTCAGAAGAGTTGTCCTTGCCCGTGTGCTGTCAGCTGGGTGGTGGCCAACAAACTTTGTCCTTGCTATCAGATACCCAGCACGCCTTGAGTATCCTAAGGGACACCTACATTCCACATTCCTGGGTGTTTTATTTGGAATAGATCCATGCATTTCCCAAAGATTGGATTTAAAGGCTCAAAGCCGCTGCAGCAAAGCTGGCCCGCAGCCCTCTGGGGTGCTTCTCATAGCCCTGAGGATGTTTCTCATCCTCCTCTGAAAATGAAGCTCTGCTACGGAGCACTGCTCCTGGAGTTGTTTCCATACGGATGAGGATTGGGATATTCTCTGCATCTCTTCTCTGTAAGAACCTCTCCCTTCCCACCTGTGTCACCACTCAGAGCACTCCAGGACAGCAAACCCTTAAAAAAACCCTTTTCTTTGAAGCTGGGGCATAAGCACTTTGACCATGGTTCCATCAATAGTTATTCCTACAAGCAATTAAAGCACCCAGTGAACCGATGGCTGCTCAGGAGACAAAGGCCCTTCCCACCACGACATCCTGGCAGATGAACCAGTTAAGAGGAACTCAGGCCAATTTATTTCTTGATAGATAATGACGCGAGTTCTCACCAGGGATCTGTAATTTTCTATTGATGAAAACCTGCCTTTTCTGATTTGCAGGGTTATCTGTCTTTCTCAACTTCAGGCTCTTGCCAAACTCACAGGCAGCCCTGTGCAAGTGCTGTGTCCCACAAGAGCCATGTATTTTAATATGATGTAGTTTTCTTTGCCCTGGAACCAGGATCAGTTCTCCATGCTGACAATCCATAAAAGACCTAATGACCCATCTGAGGAGCATTAACCAGCTCTGTGGCCATTCCAGGCAGAGTGTTTGTTTGTTTTTTGTCCCCCTGGTTGGGAGTGTAATTTCTGGAGAGGATCTTTGTGGGTCAGTTCGATCTTCAGAGATCTTTTAGTGTTGAATAACTAAAAATCGGGCTGAAGGGTGGCCTAGGCTTTAAATTTAAAAGCCTTATTTATCAAGCCAAGCTTTGTTAAAGAGCTGCAGTGCACTCCAGCAGGGTCAGCAGTGTGCAAGAGCCACCAGATACCCTAAAAAGTGAATTTTTCAGGCAGAAACACATTATTGCTTTCGCCAAGAGCTTGCAAAAGTGACTGCTAATTTAAAGGAATTTTTGTCTTCTAACTTAATTGTCTCTGCTTATAATTTAGTGCCTTATAAAAGAGAACTATTTACACCCCGCTGTATTTCATGATCTATAGTTAACATTTGTGTTTAGCTGGGAATTACGACTGTTTGGTCTCTGAGAAATGGTTGGAAATATTTAAATGCCAATGGAATCTTTCGAGGTCAGAGTCTTTCTGCACTGCTGGGTGTGCAGGTGGGACAGAGAGGATCTCCACCATCACCACCACCAGTGCAGAGGGGAGGGCTGAATTTGCAGGGGAAGGTTTGATCCTGGCCACCCCACCCACAGCCAAGGTGGGTTTTGTACCCTTTTTTTCTCCCAGATCATTTTTGACTGCTGCCAAAGGGCTTTGTTATCGAAATGATTTCTCACTGGCAGCCTAAAGTGGCGGTCAGGGTGTTGAAGCCCCAGGTGTCCCAAGTGAGAACTGAGGAGGTTGTCTCGCCTGTGATCAGCATCCCCAAGCTCCTGGCATTTTACAACCAGCACCAAGACAAAAGGTTTTTGCATCAATCCCCCAAGATCTTCCCTCACTGCCTCTGAAACAGGCTTAAAATCTGTTTGTTCAGGTGCTTGTTACTCCTCCAGCCTTCAAGAGTCCTGGTAGACACTGAAGATCTTCCCTTTTTAATTTTCCCTTTTATTCCCCTTCTTTTTCTTTTGTTTTGCCTATTTTTTTTTTTTTACCCTTGGAGTGCCCTAATTATACAGAGCATTGATTTTACAATGCATTCATGGATTGATTGTACTGCCATGCTCCTCCCACAGGAAACAGCTTGCACACGAGCACTTTTTGATCTCTCCAAAGTATTCCCTAAGGTGAATCAATGGCTCTTGCATCTTGTCTCTTGCTTTAGTCTAGGGGAAGCTGGAGATGTCTTGCTACTGAAATAAGCTTCAAGAAAAATATCGGAAGGAAGAAAAAGAGAAGGAAAATTATTCACTTCTTCCTGCCCGAGAAAGATTGTCTCATGTACAGCAAAATATGTTCTTGTTAGCATAATGTTCTCATCCAGCTCAGCCAACTGCAATCTTGGAGAACACACAGGAACTTCCATATAATTACCTTTAATAAACTGGTTGAGATAAAAGTAATGGTATCTTAAGAAACAGAGTGCATAATAAAATATATATCTATATAAAAGCCTATCTATATCTATGAAATGACATGCTAAAATGAGGAGAAAGAGGCAATTTACGTATTTTATGGTTTTGGCACCTCTGTATCAGAAATCTTGGATACAGCACTGTTAACCAGACCAAACTTTTTAAAAGAGACCATCTCTTTTAAACAGAGGGAATTAGCTCCTGTTCCTAGTGATTCCCTGTGAACAGGGTAATGGATTAGACTCAGATTCAGACTGAAGGCTCTAATCCCTGTGTTTTAATGACTGTACCTGCCACCAGCACCAGCCACAGCCTTACTCCAAACCCCAAATCCACAGAAATCCCCAGGAACGTCCAACCCTTTTTGCATCCAATGCAACCAGATTTAGCAAAAGGGGAAAAAAAGCCTTGACCTTGAGAAATTCCTCCCAAATTATGGATTAATTCAGAATTAGCACTGAGACTTTTGCTGGATATTAAGGGGGAGATTCCTGCTGCCAAAATCTTTCTCTAAAGGGTTTGATTTCCTCTTAGGTTAATCCTGGCTAGTGCACTCCTGCCCATTAGGTTGCTCGGTATTAATTTCAATCTGCACAGGGTTCATTTCAGCGGGCTCTGCTGAGAGCTCTGCTGATTGCAGTGCTTAATTACCAGCTGAGTATCATCTCTTTAGCATGTGGTGGCATTGTGCCAGCCCCTGAGAGGTCTTGAGCCTTGAGTAGGACCCCAGAGCACTCGGGGATCTGCATTCTGCCCCAGCGCCACGGCCCCTGCCAAAACTGACCATAAGTTTTGTGCTTCCCTTTACTCAGCAGTTTCCCGAGGAAAAGCTGGTAGGACAGAGAGGAGGAGGCAGATTCTTCTTGTTCAGCAGCTCACCGGGGTCCAGCCTGGAGCTGGAGGATGCCAAATAGCAATTTGTAATCTGGGTCTGCCCAAGGTTATGATGCTCTGCCCACCCCTCCCTGCCATGCTGCCTCCAAACCCTGCATTGCAGCACAATGTTGGGTTTCTCCATCAGTTTTCAGGAACACGAACACCCACCCTTGGAGCACTGCTGTGCAGGTGTGTAGGTGCATGCAGAACGTGCTGTTATTTGTAATATATATATATATATATATGCATATGAAATACAAAAGCAGGTTATTTCTTACTTGGCGTGCTGAAGGCTCTGATTGCTGGGTTATATGAAATATTTAGATCATGCACAAGAGATAACTCACAAGATATAATGTCGATGTACGACGGGAAGCTAGTCTTTATTATCACAGGTGTAAATTTTCACACCTCTGTTATCAATTTTGCAATTATAACTGGGTTTCCCAGTAAAGTAATTTACTACTCACTACCATATAGGATGAAGAAAATGATCATTTATCCGCCTTCAACTCAATTAAATATTCATCCTTCCCCAAAAAGGGGGGGAGAGGATTTAAATCACTTCCAAACTGCTCTCCAGATTTTTTTTTTTTTAAAGAAGAAGAAGTCTGCCTTATAAAAAGCATAGATTTCATGCAAAAAAGACAATAGGAGCCTAATACATTCAGGGATGCAGCACAGATTTGGCTCATCAGTCATTTGTGTTATGGGAGTCCAAAACAGTAATAAAATCAACACAAATCCAACTTCAGTATGAGAAGAGAGGCTGATTCTCCAGTCAGATGAAAGCAGCATCATTCCAACTCTGATTAAAGCAAGCCAGTTGTGCTTGTAGAGAGGAGACCATAACAAAGTTTGTTCTTGCCTGTGGTTTTCAGCACTGAGCAAACATTTCTCATTTTCTCCTCCTTTGATGACTTAATATTTCATACCAGAAATTTGGGATTACTTTGCAGGTAGAGAATTTTGGTGTTTGGGTGCAAAAAAACCCCTCATCTCAATCAGCATTAATTCATCAGGAGCTTCAATCTCAGCACCTTTCTCCTCCTGTCCTGTTTTTCTCCTGTCTTGCCTCTGCTCTGTCAAACCTTCCTTCACTCAATCTGTGATATCTCGTGGCTCCAAACACGCTCCTGTTGTTGGCTAATTCTCAGTGAGACTTTTATTCCAAAGGCTTCTCCAACAGCCTGATTATATAATAACAGCTTGCTCATTACCCCGAATATAAATAGTTGAAGTATCCCCCGAGAATGGACACAGCTGGTAGAACTTCCCATATTAGCACCACATTAATATTTATGGCAGCACTGTCTAAGTATGCAAAATATTGGCATCCCTCCACGCGAAAGTTTACACATCTGTCATTAATGACTCTGCCCCAACATCACAGGCAGGTCAGGAAGCGGCAGAGGGGAGCCTGAATCCCGGCTGAAATTCCGATGAGGCAGCTCCAGCTCTCACCCAGCATCATTTTCTCTGTAGCTGAGTCACCCCTCGGTGTCCGGGAGGGGTGACGGTCCCCTCGTCCACCGCGCTCCGTGTGGCCACCGGCTGATTTACCGGGGTTGGTTTTGGCTTATGAAGTGAAATATTAAAGGACGTGATGAGAACCAGCTAATTGTACATATAACCTTTAAGATGTCTCGGACAGGATTCCAGCCTTCACCTCGGGCTATAAAGAGAAAGTAATGGGGCCATAAACACACATTTAAGTGTGCCTTTAAAGTTTAAGGAGAGTTTAATTGCGGGCGCTGGGGTGCGTGGGAGCAGACCCGAGCACAGGTAGCGTTTCCCCGGGAGACACTCAGCCAGCGCCAGGCTCAGCATGGAGCTCTGAGGCTTTGCCTGCCCCGAGGGGAATTGGTTTGTGCTAATAAATGTCCCAGCTGCAGGTCAGATTGTAAATGAAAGTGATATTTAATGGCCCAGATCTTCCACCGGTGTAAACCAGCCCTGTGTGCTGCTCGCACGGGCTCTGGCTCGGTTTAAATCCAGGGTTACTGACCTGTGGGCATGACTTTGGGAAGGTCTTTAGAGCCTGATGCTGGTTTATAACACTCCCAAGGATGGAGCAGTTGCAAGGAGCCTGTCCCTCCGGGTTTGCAGCAGCCTGAGCAGATGCATTAGAACCCCCCAGCGTCTGCCTTGTCACCCCGAGGCAGGACCCAGCACCCTGCACCCTGGGAAAAGGAAAACAGAAGAGAGGGAAGAGGAGATTTATTTTTCTTTTTCCTCACGGTGTGACTTTTAGTCGTGCAGATCAAAACACAGACGGATCTGTGGCTGTCTGCAGAGCAGGTACAGTGCCCCAGGAGGGCTGTGCTGGGCAGCGGTGGGATTGGATGGACAGAGCTGTCCCCAGCCTTGTAAGGCAGTGGGATCCAGCAAAGCATCAAGAAGCAGGAGCTCGGCAGGCTCAGTGACAGCTGCACACAGGATGGTGCAGAGCAGGGATCAGACAAGCTGCTGGTTTATTACTTTCATTTAATGTAGAAAAAGCTCTCGTTGAGGGGGAGTAAGAGAAAGTAGGACAAAATCCAGAACACTTCTAACAAATACTCATCCGTGAACACCTTGGGGCTCCAGTTTGACTTTCCCAGCCTCTTTGGAGGCCTGGGTGCAACAAACTCCCACTTGACAACCATCTGATGAACGTTGAGACCCTGATAACCCCGACTGACCACCAAAGGGGGACATGCAGACGTTAGTTACAGGTCTGATGGAGCTGCAGGAGGAGCACCAGCTGAACTGCCCTCTCAGAGGTGGTGGTGTGGTTGGAGAATGGAGCACTCCAGTTCTGTTCCCAAGCTGATGTCCGACCAAGCTGCTGCGACACCACAATGCAGCTCTGAGCTCAGCATTGCTGTTCTGCAGTTTCTCAGGTAGTGATGGGGGTTTGCTCTGCACCAAAATCTTCACATTTTTCAGAAGAATGGATATCAACTACCCAGCAAGTGGAGGCCAGCTGGTGATCAGCTCCAGGTCCTGTGAAGTGTCAAAGGAAGAGACATCATCCATCAGTCAATTCCACATTCCCCTCGGAGCCAGCATTGAGGGAGCAATGGACAGTCTGCTGCCAGCCCTACAGACAGCACAGGGGGTCTCCAGCTTGGGAACATGGGGAGACACCCGTTGAACAGGAAATATTTGGGGAGAATATCTAGCAGAGAGGTTGAGGTTCAGCCTGCGCACTCACAGACTGTCCCAAGGTCCCTCGAAGTGCAGGGTGATGCAGGACGCAGGTGATGTGGCCCTGCTCTGGGATGGGGAGGTGACAAGCACCCAGACCCATGAACCTCTGTCCTCTCTGGGGCTGTATGTAAAATTAATTGATAAAGCATAATTGCTGTATCAATGCCTTTTTTAGAAAAGATAAAGTACACTTCAAAGCTAATTTAGGCCTGCAGACAAATGGCTTAAAGAAGAGCTACTGTACTGAAAAATGTCCGTGTCATTTTTTCCCCAAATCATAGTTTCAATGCACACAGCCTCAGCCTGACATTCTGAATTATGGCTTTTATTAAACATTAGTAATAGAGTGCACTTAAATCATGGTTTCCCTGTAAAAGAGAGATGTGTTCAACTCAGATCTGCACATTTTAATGCCATATTTCTTCCTTTTACTCTCCCCGCAAGATAAATTTACTTACTCCACAAAAATGTTTTGCTGAAAAGAATAATTCATCCTTCAGTGTCCATCTAATGCACCTTGTGAGTAATGTGAAACGATGCAAAAATTACAATGCACCGGCCATGTCTGGAATGCTTAGATGCCTGCGAGTTAGAGGTTATGCACACAGAGTATTGAAATTAGATTTAACAACTATCATCTTTTACAATGTTGCCTTGATGATTTTTTTTTCCCCTTTTATAGCTTTGATCAGATGCCTCCTGAATACATTGCCGGCAACAAACCTCACAGTCTGCTGCTCTGCAAGCCCTGCTCAGCTCTGAGCCAGGTTGCCAATAACTGCTTCTTTTTTTTTTTTAAGTGAGAATATTTGTAGCCACAATTTGCTCTAGCAGGCAAAATTCAGATTATATTTTTGCTCCATGAGTAGATCAAAATTAGATTCTGGGGTAACCAGACAGCTGTGGAAATAACATCCTCTAGGTACCAGTTTTGGCTGTGCTGAGCCCCAGTCCTTGTGGAGTGAGGGCAGACCTGTGCCCTCTGGTTGGGCACCTTGGGAGAGCTCTGCATCCTCAGCACGGGGTGAATGGACCATGGGCTCCATCCCAGCACATCCCCAGCCCTGGCACAAACACTGGGCACAGCATCTTGCTCTAACTCAAATTCCTGCTCCAGCCATCCTCTCCAGGTACACACAGGCAGAGCCAGCCCCTGCAATGTGACCTTTGTTTAAAGGACAGCAACTGTACCATTGAATCAATGTCCCTCTGCCAGGAGCTCTGCATTGGAGCTGCATTGCAGTGTCAGCACCGGGGCTGCTCCAGCTCCAGCTCTCACCTGAATCCACCGCGACCCACTGACACTTTGGGGAGTGTGGTGCCACAGCCCTGCGCTGCTGCTTGAGGGGAACAATGGGTTTGGAGATTGCCCAAGCACCTGTAGAAACTGGGGATGAGGATTTGCTGAACATCTGATGCCATTAACTCAGCATGGAGTTAGACTGACAGGGAGAAGATGGTATTTAGTAAGCACTGCAAATATTTTGATTTATTTATTGGTAGCATGGTAGGGATATTAACTGATTGGTCCCCCAAGATTCCTCCAGCAGAAGCAGTATCCCTCTCTTTTGTCAGCTCCAGGTCCCTGGGGTAGGAGCAAACATCATCCCTAGCAGCCCTCCCTTGGGACTTCCCAGCCCTGGAACTCACACTAACACACCACAGGAACATTTATGATTTATAGGGGTTTTTTGTATTGGTGCCTGAGACTCCCGGCAAGGTTATGATCCCATTATACACAGCCAATAGGAAAACCAGTCTTGTAGATTGTTTGTAAGAGAGCTATAAAAATGTGACTAAGAGAAGCAACTTCATCTATCCCATACAGCAGTTTAGTGGGGAAATTTCTAATGGTACCTCTCTCAGCTCAGAGTCTCACAGATTCAGAGTCTCAGAGAAAAGCATTGTCTGAGTTAGCTGCTCTAGGATGAGTCCCTAAAGAGCATGTAAAGGCTTCTCAATTTGACCTGCTGAACTGAAGTTGTTATTAAGACCTGAAATTATTGCTGTGCTACTGCTGTTTGGTGGATGACAACAGGAAAATCGCTGGACAATGGACATTGGCAGTGACTTTATCGATAGTTTGGTGACTTTGGCTGTCTTCACTATGATCCCTTCCACTGCTCCTCAGTTCCATTCAAATTTCCTCTCAAAGAACATAAATGCTTCCAAACAGAAGTGGAAAAACCTCCAGCACTTTAGCTAATAGCACATCAGAGGAAGTGCCTGGCTGCAACTGTAACCTCAGTAGGCATCTTTACATGGGAGGACGTAAACTGTCTCTGAATTATTTATTGAACCAAAGTCATCAA
Organism: Corvus moneduloides; assembly: GCF_009650955.1. NCBI lineage: Eukaryota > Metazoa > Chordata > Aves > Passeriformes > Corvidae > Corvus > Corvus moneduloides. Next base: position 10,011,408 of record NC_045492.1, read on the forward strand.
ATTGGACAATTAACCTTGAAAACTTAATTTAAGCACCATAAAAGAAACATCTCCTGAAAAACGTGTCCTTAATAAAAGCCAGAAGCACAAACTGTAGCGGGTTCTGCCATGGTCCGTTGCAGGAACTGGGAGCTTCAGCGGGTTTGTCCCTGAGGAGGGATTAGTGCTGGAGGTGACTTGGCAGAAACACAGGGATTTGGAGAGCAGAGCAGAGCATCCCTGGAGCTCTCTGAGTGCTGCTCCAAAGGATGCTCCTCCATCACCAGGGCTGCAGAGAGATCCTGGGCAGCCACAGGCTCTGTCTGCCTTGCACAGCCCCAAGCCCCACTGCTGTTCCCGACTCCCTCATTTCCCCACATGGATGGAGATGACACAGGCACGCAGCGAAGTGATGGAGCTGGAGGCCATCAGGTGTCTTCACTCCCTTCTCTAAAAGCATCAGGTGAGTGGAGGTGTTCTGGAAGATTTTACCTGACAAAGGATTTTACCCAGCCTGGAAACTCTTTGGAAGCAAAAGGCAATTTCCCTCCTCAGTCCCTTCTGCTGTGGATGAGCTCCTGATCCAGCTGTGCTCTTCCAACACCACTAAATGATGGAAGCTGCAGAAGGCTTCAGCAATTTATTCTGTTTAATTTCCTCCACAAAGGTGTTTTATCCTCACTAATAAAAAGAACTTGATCATTTCTAAAATACTGTCCCTTCTAAATCTTTATGGCTCAAAGTGGACTGAGATCATTAGAAGTTACTTTATGTGCAGCTCAATCAGCTCCAAAGGGCTATCTCAGTCACTCTGTGCTTGCTAAGAGCAGATCCCATTTCCCAGAGGCAAAAGGACAATACTTAATCTCTTCCTCACTTGTTAGGTGTTTTAACAAGTGGTATTAAGCTTCATCAGTTGGAGCTTTCATGCCAGATTAAAAATGATAGTTCACTTCTCTGTTATTATAGGACATCATTTGTTTTCTTTTATTTTGCTGGGCACTTGCATGCCACTGTAATTTCACATGAAAATATATGACTGATGTCACCCAGAAGTAATTAGGTTTTAAAAGCCTTGATTGCAATAGACACGGACATTACGGCTTTATGGTGCCAGTGCTTTGCCATCCACTTTATGGCTGTTGATTCTGCAAGTATTTCATAGATCTGTCAATAGGAATAAGTTAGCTGATGTTGACTGGAACTATTAATCAGAAGGAAGGAAAATATACATTTTTATTTCTGCATTCAGAGTTGATAGCTCTGTAAAAGCCTCCCTACCCAGCTTTGCAACACCCTGGGGTTCCCTCATTGCTGAAATTAGAGAGATGCAGGGAAATCCTGGGCTCCTTCAGAGTTATAAACAAATTACTTTAACACAGTGTGTTGGAGAGACCTGTTCTTTGCCACTGTATATGGATACTGTACTTTAATGCACAAGGAAGAAAACATTTAATTGTTCTAGCCTTCCAATGACGTTTTATAGGGATCCATCAGATTCCAGTAAGACAGGGATGGAGCTGCTGCCTTCCCACTGTGCTCTAGGCAGAAAGTGGGTCAGAGTCAAGAGCTCAGAGGGTTGCATTTACATCTCGAAACTCAACTCTGGTAGTGTGGAATTAGACCACTCATGTTGAAATGCATTTCTGTGGTCACGACAAATCTAGGAACCTTCTGGTGTGGTGACCAGCAGGGAAGCAGAGTGCAATACAGGGAGGTGAGATCCTGGTACTGCTGCAGGTGAGTGCACAGCATCCCTTGGCCTCGGTGGGACTGGGAATTTGCCCAGCCAGCTAAATGGTGATTTAGGTTTCAGAAAGACTGCAAGGCTTGGGAGACCAGTGAGGATTATTTAAGAGAGTTTGTGTGCAGCCCAGAAGTCTGAACCATTTCACAGGGATCAAAACCCCTCAGGCTTTTGTCATGAGAACCACAATAAAGAGTTCAGCTGTCAGTTTCTCTTGTGACTTCAAGTTCCTCATTTTAAAAAAAGCTGTTCCCTTTCCACAAAAGCAGGAATTACAGATATTTGCTTTTAATGGGCCTTCCTTCTGATGCCACCTCACTGATAAGGTGCTCCTGTCATGGCACAGAAGGTGCCTTTGGGTAAGGCAGACCCAGACCATTCCCACTGCTCACTCTGAAAACCATCCCCATGAAATGGATGTGCTGGGACCTATCCCAGTACATAAGGATGTCCTCTCTCCCTGGTTACATCAACCTTTTAATCAAATCTTGGGCGAATGTCCCAGGTGGCAAGAATGGACTTTGCTGTGCCAAGAACAGAGAGTCCATTCCAGAACCGGGGACTTGATCCCACCCAGTTCACTCCAAAACACGTTGGCTACAGCTACGAAACCCTTTGAGTCCAGCAAAGTGTGGAACAGTGGAGCTTTTCTCCGGATTGCTGCACTGTCCTTGCTTTTCTAGAGCTGAAGCCACACCCAGAGACTGACCACACCATCCTTGGGAGGTTCAGCCATCCAGGAGGCACCAGGAAAGTTTGCCGGTTCAGGTGCCAGCTCCTGTGCGCTAACGAAAGTAATGAGGAGACTTCTGTCTGCTCGTGTTTAATGGGAAAAGGATTTCTCCTGCGCTGTTGCTTTCATGAAAGGAGCTCTGCCTTCCCTGTGATATTCGATGGTCCCAAGGCTTTCACCACGTGGGGCAGGCGCCTCCAGGCTTTTCCACCCAAAGTGCTGTGTCTATCTTTCATCTGCCCTGAAGAATCTTCTGCTTGACTCCTGATTAAAATATAGGCTGCTTTACACTTTCCTTTCCCCTTTTTTTTCCTCCCCCAGAAGAAAATTCTAGACAGCAAACACAGGAAGAAAAGAGGCTGAATTGCCAGCAGATAAGCCCAATTTCACTTGACCCCTGAGCTCTATCGGTCACTCCTAACAATGGGATGTACTCTTATCTCAGCATGCCACTTAACACCCATTAATGCTTTGGGGAGTTAGTCCAGCTCTTTAAGATCCCCATGTAAGGATTTAATTCAAACACTGAGATGAGTGGGATGACTGCCTTTAGCAGCTGCAATCTGAAGTGCTGCTCTGTCCTGCTCAGTACTCTGTTCACTGTAAAGCTTTAACCCAGTGGATTAAGGACCTCTAAGAAAAAAAACCACTTAGAGCAGATTCGCAGCTGGTTTGAATTGGGAAAGCTCCTGCAGTACACACTGGTACCAGTTCCCTTACTGGGGGGGGACATTGGTGTTGCTCCACAAATTAATTCATCCAGGTTCATTGCCTGATGGTTGTGTTGACTTACATGAGAGGAAAGTCTGACTCCTCACTGAGTCTGGAAATCAATCCTGACTTTGGATGCAAATTCTGGAAGTTTTTATTGGGGATTTGAAGTTTCTCTGAGTTGTCTCCATTCCTTTTTATTCTGCTGGAATGGCATAAAAATTCAGGCTGTACTAAAAAGAAAAATTTCTAAAATTATTTACTCATCTAATTATCCTGAAATAATTTAAAATCAGATTAAACTAAACGTTGCTGCAAACTTCGCTCTGTTCAGAAATTTCCAAGGAGAGCAGAGACACATGCACAGGTTTTTCAACCCCTTACAGGTTTGTTTGCCACTACTGGGCAGAACTAAGAACTTCAGTGCAAGTTTGAAATTTTGACTTTACAACAGAAACAAAATTAAATAGAGATATAAAACAGAGCAGCCTTCCCATATCCCTGATTACAGTGATTCCAACCACAGTTTGGGTCAATACAACTGCCTTCAACAGACCCTTCTGAAGGAAAGATGGGCATCAGCTGAGAGCTCCAGTGCTGCTGGAGAAGGGTTCCCAGACTGACAGCAAAATTTGCTAAATCCTTGTGGAGGAATGGCAGAAAATTTGGCTTAGACCACTGAAAAGGAAAAATTACACAGTGAAAATAAAAATAATAATTACAGCTTTTCTTACCTGTTGGGCTGGAATAGAAGAGCCTGAAAATTGCAGAAATGAGCTCATCTCTGCTCCATCTGCATCTGTCCCAGCTGACTTTGTCCCGGTCAAAATTTGGACACAACCCCCTTCATATTTCCAACTGGTCTTAAGTTTCTCATGGATTTTGATTGAATGTAATATCTGACTTCAGCAAAGTGTGTTTTCTTTCTAAAACGCTTTCAGCCCTGATTCATAACTGGTAGGAAAAAATAATCTATGGAATGAAATATGCTGAGGGTTTTAAGCAAATATTTAGGCAAAAAGCAGCTGGTAAATCTCTAATGAATGGCTGGATGTAGAGCAAACACATAATTCATGGCATGCCAGCCAGAAGGGCCTAATCCATCTCCTCCGCTCCTAACTCCTCATGACATCGCGGGAGCTGGGGCCACATTGTGAGCACCCAAGGCAGGCAGCAGGGAAGGAGGTGCTTCCACAGGCCTTTCCCTGTCAGTGCTGGGCTCTGGAGCCAGGAGGTTGTTGTTCAGGATTATTTTCTCTGGTTCAGCTTCTCCTGCCCTGGCTTTAAGGACAGGCTGTTGTATGGGGCGACCCAGGTGACAGAGGTTTGAAAGGACAAACTGATCACCCTTGGTAGATGTCATCACTGCTACATCCACCCCCTTCCTCTCCACACACAAGAGCTTAATAAAATCCCACATACCCTATAAAGAATCCCATTTTCCCTTTTACTGTAGTAACACTTTAAAATAATGGGGCATTGATACTGCATTACGAAGCAATTCCCTTGGATGGATCCATGGCATGGTCCTTATCAAGTGAGTTGAAGGTGATTTGTGTTATCCTGGTGATTTTGCATCTTGTTTATTACCTTCCAGAGATCACTTTGCAGTGATTTTTAAGGTGGCATGGAAATTACCACGTGAACTGTCTTCTAAATCAATGAAGCCTTTTCCTGCCCGGTAATAAAGCCCTCTTATGGTTTTCAATGAGCAGGTATTAGCTAATGCTTAATTACTGTGGAGGGGCAGGTACTAAGCACAGGAGAGTCAACAGCATTAATAAAACTCTGAGAGTAAAAATAAATCAGGAGGTACAATAAGGGGGACATTGAGAAGTGAAACGCTCACCTCTGGCATTGCCTTTGGTGTTTCATGGACATCTCTCTCCTGTGAAGATGTTGTTGACCAAGCCCATTATTGCCTAAAATCCCCCAGTGCCTGAAATACTGCCCTTACCACAGGGCTGGGATTCTCTTCATTGATTCCTGACACAATTTCTCACTGATTTTCAAGAACTGAGCTGCAATTGGTGCTGGAAGTTTCATATAAATGCATCCAGGTGACAGCCAGGGCAGGTCTGTGATGGGACAGGTCCTGGCCATCCTCAGCACGCAGCTTGTGCCAGCAGCAGGAGGAGGAGACAAAAACGATGCTGCTCCCTCCATCCCTGCCTGGGCAATGGCCCACCAGCATCCAAACCCTCTCTGCTCCATGGAAACCCTCTCCTCTGCTTCATTGCAGACTAAAAAATTATATCTGTGGTGCCCAGCATTCCACAAATCACAGCTGGACCTTTCAGAGGATCCCCAAAAGCTCGATGCTGCCATCTTTCTCCCTGCTTTCTCACAAGGAGGCTTTAAAGAAACACACTTTCCAATTTTTCCCTGCTAAAGGATGCAATTTAATATGAGACTGGGGACTTGACTTCTTTTGTCACAGGACTCTTGGAAATGGTGTTGGACAGTGGTTTGGGCACAAGTAAGTGGAAGAAAAAAAGATGGACAGGTGTGAGATGGAAAAATCTCCCCACACCTGGGTGCCTCCCAGATTTTGGGCACAGGAGCAGAAGCACAAGCTGGTCACTGCAGGCTCAACAGCTGCCTTCTGTTGGCAGAGTCAATCCCTATATCCACCACCAACCTGTGCATCCTTTTGGATACCATTCTTTGCAGCAATGCCTAACCAAAGATGAATTACAACAGAGGAGTTGAGGATTTTTTACCAGAACATGCTGAACTCACAAAAATCTAGCATTAGCAATAAATTCTCAGCTTAATCTTAAAAACAGGATGTTTAAATGTGACCAATGCTCCACAAAGAGCATGTTCTAACTCTTGTCTGACACCTGTGTTACTTCCACTTCTGAGCGGCTTTATTTTCATTCCCCAGAGGAGTTGCATATAAAATACATCATTTCAGTGTTACTCCATAATACGTTCTTATAACTGATACATTGTGTAAATAAAATGAAACATTAATAAAAATGGTTGGTGTCTATCTCCAGCTCTAATTTGAATACTTACAGGCAGGAAAAAAAACCCAAACCTCCTGGAAGTGATGCTAACAAATTTCACAAACAAGGCACTAAGAAAATGTGAGCACTCCAGGAGAAGGTGGCCACACAGCCAATAAATCCTCTTCCTTAAGCCAACTAGTTATTGTCTATAACATTCATAAAACTCTTTGCACAGAAGACCCTTCGTGATGAAGTAAACCATCAATCTCCACTGCATTACTATTCATTTTCCGTGTGTGCTGAGAGCAAATGTCATTCAAGGCATTACAGATCTCTCAAACTATATTAAAATACATAGTCTGATGTTATATCTCTTCGAGCCTCTCTGTTCATAAATTGTTGCTGCTGATTGGAACATAAAACATATTTTATAACGCCATAAAGCCCCAGAAGATACAAGATCACTCATGTTTGTCTTTATTGGTCAATGTGTAGGACTTTGAGATGCTAAAGCATTGTGTATTTCATACCAGCAATGGCCAGGGCCCTGTGGAGAGGAAGTCTTAGACATTTCCATAAAACATTATTACCATATTCCTTGATGACTGAAGCACCTCTGTGCACAGAGCCTGAGCCCTTAACTTATGGACTGTAAATGGATGAGTTTTCCCAATAAATCAGCTTTGTTTAGGAGCAGAGTTATGCTGTCCAACACTTAGCTCTGAATGTTATCTCCAGGTGTCAGAGTAATGATGACTTTTTTCATTCCTCCATTTTTCTTTTCTTCCTGATGGGGCTAAGAAAACTTCCTTTCTAGGCATAAGTCCCCTGAGAAGTTAGTGAGATATTTCAACATATTGGGAAATTAGATCAGCTTCTCAGTGATGTTCTGTGGCTCCATCAGACCTGCTATTTCTGGATCCTCTTTGGGGAGCCTTGGTTATCACCTTCCAGTGCACTGAGATGCTTCTGGGGGGAAGGAAAGTTCCTGCCATCATCTCCTACAATCCCTGCCCTTATGCACCCCCAAGCTTCAATTCAGACCTTTCACACCCTGTTCACTGCACTAGAGCAGTGCCAGGACGCCCCATCACTGAGCTTCCAGGATCACAAATCAGTGCCCAGAAAAAACAGGGTGGGGGCAAAGGCTGGGTTTGGACTTGAGGTTTACTGCAGCACCTGATGGATTCAGAGACGACACTGCAGGGAGATGGATGCTGAATCTCAGGTGCCTGTCCAGCCCCAAAGCATCTGAAGGGTGGCGTTTTGGGTGGAGAGAAAAGACCAGAAAATTTTAAAAATAGGGATGAAGGCTGCTGGCTGGCAAACAGACTAATTTGTCAAGAGAGTTGACAAACCCTTGCCGTCTCCAGATATCCAAGCTCTCGATATGAGAGCAGAGACACAACCTCATTCTGCTCTCAGGAAAAGGCCAAGGAGGTGACAGTGGCCAAAATACTCCATAATATCTGAACCTTGGGACTGGCAGGCGTAGCCACAACCTGCTCTGGCTCCAGCTTCCCAGACAGATTTGCATGAGGATCCCAGCAGCCCTGCTGATCCAGCAGCTCAGCAGGACACCCTCATCCCATGTGCTGCAGAGCTAAAGCCTTGGTATTCCAGTGGTTTCCTCTCTGCAGAAAGCTGTGCAGTATTTCCACCCATTTAAAGGTCTGTAAGAGGTCTCATCAAAGCCAGGTATAGTTTATATTGCAGATGGCTGCTGACATGATATAATCCACACTAACAGGCAGGCTGTTAAAGGTCAGAGTCTCACTTCACTTCTGTTATTAGCTTTGATGTTGGGAAGATGCTGAATTCCCTCCGTGTCTTTTTCTTTTAGAAGGAGAAAAGACACTGTTTACTGTCAGGCTCTTCATCAACATAATTGGTGGCTTCTCTGGAATCGCCCCTTTGCTCTAAAAAGCGCTGTAAATCAGCTGTAGGAAGCCTGGTCTTTGAAAAATCCTCGAGCGGAAGGGGAACATGAGCAGCAGTTTGCAGGATCGGCTCCATGTCTGTGCCAGATGTGTGCAGCAGGCAGGGGAGGCTGGAGTCTTCCTCATCTTGCATCCCTAACCCGGCAAAACTGGTCACAGCTTTAAGACACGAGCATACCAGAGCCCTGGGAACTCTGGGGAGTCCTCTAGGAGCTGCTGCAAGCTCTGGATCAGGATGGAATCTTGAGCTCCATGTGCTGCTTCCATGCCCAGCAGGGATGCTGCTCCCAGCATGTGCGTGCCAGGTTGTGGCGTGGCTGCTCCACATAACCCCTGCCTGCTCCAGCTCCAGAGCCTCGGAGGTCCCTGAGGGAGCAGAGATCACTCCCGGCCATCCAGGCTGCGCAGCCAGACCTGCAGCACTAAAGCACACCAGCAAATATTCCTGGGAGCAGTCTGAGCGAAGCGAGTGCAATGAAGTGTTTCAGGGATTGAAGTGCCAGGGCTGCTGTCCTTTGAGCCCCCACGCAGGGCTGCATCCTGCCCAACCCCTCATCCCACCCCTTGGATCCCACTCAGCTGAATGGAGGCAGCAGAGTGGGAATCCCCCATCCTTTATGCCACCCCCTTTCTAAACAGGACTTCAAGGGCAGTTTTTTGTTGTGGAATTTCTTATTCAGAAATGACATTGACATTACCCCAGCTTCCAGCTCCCTGGGGGCTCCAGCTCCTGGAAAAACTTCTCATCTAATCACAAGCAAGAGACATTCTGCCCATCACCAAGTCCTTGGAAAGTCCCTGCTGACCTTGACCAGTCCCCTGCGCGGACCCCAAAGCCATTCCCGACCGGGACACGGCAGGAGAGGCAGGGTCTGCCGGGCTGGTGCCACGCTCGGCTCTTTGGTCTCAGCAATGGTGAGGCTTTGCCTGAAGATGGCACTACAGAATGGCCGGGGCGAGCGGGCGGCCGGAGTCCCGGCGGCTTCGGAGCGATTAATCCAGCACTGACCGGCCAAAAATCCCAGCTCCTATTCTCCATAAAATGCCTGTCCATCTGCCGTCCCCTGCCGGGTCGGGGTCTGCTGGGGGGAAGGACGGCAGAGGTCACTGTGTGCCCGACAGACACAAACCCCAAATCCTCGGGAAGAAAGCTGAGCTCTCCCTGTTCCCTGCAAAACTCGGGCGTCCCAAAGCAAAATCGACCTCTTGCCTTCCGTGTTCATGAATTTCATCCGTCTTGCCCCTGACTTGGTGAAACTGCAGCAGCAATTTTAGTTTCTCCCTTTAAGTGGCACCGCAGAAGCTCACAGGGTGCAGTTGCAGTGCTGAAGTGATCTGAAACCCTCTCATTTCGGGGCAGCATGGTGGGATGGTTATTCCCCCTCTTCTGCTTCCCTATCCCATGCTTGTAGCTCCATTAAAACAAGCCACAACAGGAAGCAGTTACCAAACTACCCAGCCTCCCACAGCCAATCACCTCCTTCCCACTATACTGGACCAGGAACTGTGGCTCCCAAATAATCTAAATCCCCAGGCATTAATGCCAAAAAATCCCCACAGCCCTGAGGTTGCCCAGGCAGAGATGTTTCAAAAGCACTTTCCTGAGGCTTTCCAGCAGAACTCCGTGGGCAGCCAGGGGGAAATTCCTGGGCCAGGGGCCAGGAGGCAACAGGGAGGAATAGGGGAAAGTCAGAGATTAATTGATCCAGTTCCACGAGGGGCCCTGCGGAGGCAGCGTGCCCGGGCACTGGGCAGCCGCCCGGCCAGTGCCACTCGGCTGGTGGCGAGTGAGAGCGGGAGAGCGGCTCCGCGTTATCTCAGCCGCCGCTGGTGCCGTGTACACCCCGCGCCTTTGTTTCCAGGCAGGGCAGATAAAGGGCTCGGCGCAGGCAGTGGGTGGGGGTTATGGCCAGGGAAAGACAAGGCCTCCTTAAATCCAAACCGGGAAGCAGGGCTGCTGGAGGTGGCCGGGAGAAGCATGCTCGCTCCAGGAGGTCACCCCCAGTCCTCCTGCATCAGGACTTCGACTGCAGGCAGGACAAGCTGGCAGGAGCACAGCCTGCCAGGCTCAGCTCGACATCAGCTCACTGGAGAGGGTGAAGAATTGGTCTGAAGTGCCAGATAAGTCACATGCCTGAATGTGAACCTGAGAAGCCATTGCACACAAAACCCATCTCACTGTCTGTTACCAGCACTTTCCTGACCACTAGGAAAGGCTCAGGAGAATTTGGATCCCAGTCCAGGACTGTCTGTGGCTGCTGTCCATCAGCAGCTGTCACCTCCATGCTGCAGGATGACCACAGGCTTATGCGTGGGGAGTTGGGTGCATTGTTGTTCCTCCCCTCTGCAGCCAGTGCAGAAACATCCCTGAAGTTTAAACAGATATTTCTGATACATTATGTGAAAAAAGGCATTTTTACGACAAGAGTAATGGACCATGATGGGGTTTAATGTCATTGCAAGCCTGTACACATGGTCTTCCCAATGAAAAGAGCCTGTGAGGTATTACCAGAGGACTTCCCAAAGAGGATAAGATATGAAAGGAGAGGATAAACCACGGTGCCAAGCATCCATATGGCAGCTCAGCATTTGTGTTGGAAGCAGAGACAAGCCACAAAGTTCAAAGCTCCAAGCAGAGCTGCTCCAGAGTTCAAGGTCCCTCCAGCTTGATGGCATGATTTTGTCAGCTATAGCTGCAAACCATGCCATGGCACTGGCATGTGCTCAGCAGGGCTGGGGATCGATCGCCTTCCAGTCCGACCCACGACCAAGTTATAAAGTTCATATTTGAGCCACTCCAGCATTTTAAGTCGTCCTGGTTTCAGAGCCATTTCTGCATGAGACATGGACAAAGTTAAAGGTGCCACAATGGGGAGTGGGGCTGCCAGGCCCGTGTGGGTCTGAATTCCTTGCTTTTCCTAAATCATGTCATCTGCCTGAGCATCCTTCACCAGCTTCCTAACATTTCCCATCCATCTCAGCCTTTGGAAACCCTTTGGATCTCCCTTTTGTTTACAATGAGTAATGGGCAGGAGTTAACAGAGGTTCCAGAGGAAAAGGTCAGTGTAGTTCAAGCAGCATTAGGAAGAAACTCTCAGCCCCGCTTTGATCTGCAGAGGATTTAAGCGGTCAATAAGGCAGCGCAGGGAGCAGCAGCGTCGCCCAGATGCCCTCTCGATGGAGCTGCTCCCAAGGCCCCGGTGCCGGTCCCAGCCCCTCCAGGATGCAATTCCTACCAGTCCCTCGGGGTTTATGGCCGGGGGAGGGCGTGAGTCACCGGCCCGTGTCTGGCGGTGCCATGCACGGCTCCCCGGCCGCCGCAGCCTCCCCGGGTGTTTGCAATTGCTGAGGCAGACTGTTTGCTCCTGCCACGTCCAAGGCAATCCAATAGAAGTTTTCAAAGGGCTAGAGCTCAATCATGAGCTTGTGAAAACACCGGTCCGGGCTCCCCGGCTCTGCGGTTCAAAGTCTGAAGTGTGCCACGTCGATTTACATACGTATTTATTTTACGGCTGAATGGGAGTCATTTCACCGAGATCGACCTTCCAAGAAAACGGGGTGAAAGCCCTTGAGCTGGAGGGAGTGGGTGGGACTTTTTCTTTTTAACCTTCAAATGCGTTGGGCTGATGAATCCTGCCCAAGTACAGCCAATTAATGCGACAGGATGAGGCAGGAGGATGTGCTGGAGCAGGGCTGGATGTGCGGCAGCTCCATTGCCCGGGGTGACACTGGGTCAGATACCCAGTGACTCAGCTGGGATGAGATTTTAAGAGGCATTTTCATCTCTTCAAGGTGGAAAGACCACAGCTCACAGTCCCAAGAAGGGACTTTTCTTTAACACCAGCATAAGCCCTGGTGTTTATATCATCTGAAACGACAAACGCCCTGTATGGATGCCCTTTCCATATTTTTTGGTATTTTTTGGCTTATCCTAATCCACTTTTGAAGTAAAATCAGCTAAATTTGAAAAAGGTGCTGCCATCATAACAGACCTGTTTTTGTACAACTCTGGCAGAAAAATTGCATGAGCTCACCCAGCACTAGCAGTCACGTTTGCTGTGGACTAAAGATCTGCCCCATCCATGGAGTCTCCAGTGCTTTGAGTATCATTTCACCCCACACTGTGTGCACCAGGATTGTAATGGAAAACCCTGTTATCACTCAGTGATTTCCTCCCCACCCTTCTGCCTGTGTGTCCCTCCCAGTGCTCACCTTTCTGCTGCTCCCTGCCCGTGCACAGTCACATTTGGTGTCCTGAATTTCTCCTCTACATCCATGCCTATTCTCAACCCTCCATCTCAGATGAGCATCTCTTCACTGCCTTTCCTTGATGGAAAGCATCCTTCCCTTCTCTTTCTTTCCTTGCTTGGCTGTTGCCTCTATCAACAGGATGCATTTGGAAGAGCTTTTAGTGAATAAGCCCTATAAATGAAGTCGCTCAGTATCATACACATCTCCCGCTGGTTCCCCAGCAGGTTTCCAGATTAGAGGGGGGGAAAAATCCAAAAGAAATCAAAAGAAACCAGATGCTCAGGGGATTGATTATTCCTGCATGATCCTTTGGATAAATAAAGTGTTTGGAAAGTTCTGAAAACACATTTTGATGCTGGGAACTAATTTATAAAAAGCAGAGGGCAGGAATAGATATGGGTTCAGGCTTCCCAGATGCCAGGAAATGATGTTAGGTTAGGTTTTCTTGGAGTCAGAGCAGTGCAGAGGGTATGATGGGTACCCACCACCCGTGGGCTGTGAGGTTTCCATGGGTGCCTCCAGCTGAATCGGTTTTGGCATGGGTCAAAGGTAGGAACAGAGAGCAGCTCTTGCATTTTCCATGGGGTCCCATACGAAGGACATCTGCAGCCTGAGCAGAGCCTCTTTATATCCTCCCCTAATCCGCTCACACCCTCTCGATCTGGTTCAAATAAGTCAGTGGGTTTCTCCCAAGCCCCAAGCAGGGACGCACATGTTCCTGGGTGCGGGGGAAGCCTTGGAAATGGGGTCATGAAAGGATATGGCTGGGAGAAACCACTCATCGGGCAAAATCCAGAGCTGAGCACCCGCCTGGAGCTCACATGGGGTGGCTCAGCAGGAGAGGAGCAGCCATGCTGCCAGCAGCTGTCTGACACGGCTTCTCCTCCCTCCAGAGGCAGCCCAGGGATGGAGAGGAGCGAGGCACAGGCAGACCCCGGGGTCACTCCACGGACCCCTGCCCAGCTGCCCCCCAATATCCCACCTCCAAGGGCTGGGGGTCTCTGGGCTGGACCCAGCTGGGGTGGCCATGAACGCAATCCTGGGAGAGGCAGGAGCCCCCTGCACTCCCACAGCACACACAGGAGCGTGCACAGGGGGTCTAAAGGCAGCAGGATCAGAGATCCAAGGACAGAGGGTTGCTGGAGGAGATAAGCTCTGGAAAAGGTCGTTAGCCAGAGAGGTTGGTATTTATCTGAACATGCAAAAAAACCATAGGGAAAACGCTGTTAAGTGACAGGGTAAATATTTCAAGTGGTGTTTCCATTAACTCCACACTCCCTTTACAGATTTTCCTTGGTTCTACTCTTGGACTCAAAGTTGCCTTCGGTGACTTTTTCGTTCTTATCTCAATTCTAAATGCTAAACTCCTTGAGTCAACTGATTCTAATAATTTAGAGTGTTGTTTCAGTGATTTATCAGAGCAATACAAGCCAAAATGAGGGATTATTTGTGAAAGTTTGTTTGAAGCACTTACAGGAAAAACCCATTTCTGAAAACATGAATGAGATTATTTTTTAGGGGAAAAAAAGCATATGTAATTTTCAGGAGCTGAAATGAAAGTGTGCAATTTTTCTGAAGGAGTTTGACAATCAAAAGCTCTGAAATGAATAACCTTCTGGCCCCCCAACTGTATTCCTGCAAATCTTTCTTTGCTACTAATAAGTGTTAGCATTTCTATCATATTCACCATTGTGCAAAATGCATTTCTGCCATCAGTACTTTCGTTTATATGAGCCTTTTTGTTCTGCTTTCATTGTTGATATATTCAAGCTATTTATTATTACTTGTTTATTCAAATTCACTTTGCTATGTCACCTTAATATTTCTTGGCTGCATTCAAAACATATTTAAATAGTCTGTGTCTCTAAGAGGAACGATATTAATGATAAAACACTCACCCACGTTTTATAATCTCTTTATGTTTCCTCACCCTCTTTTGCAAAGGCTTTAATTTCTCTTATATTATGCAGGGTATAAATATCACAAAGTAGATATTGATATTATTTGTTTATAGGGCACCTCACACATTTACAGCTCAGGTCCAGAGGTTCTCCCATAGTACAGCTAAGAGAAATGGCAGGTATTTTTAGGGCAAAATTCCCATCTGACTTTATAACAGAGATATTTCTGCTCTACAATATTTGCTTTTAATGATAACGATTCCAGCTCTGATGATAAAACTCCAAATCTTGCAACAAGTGTTTTTCTTTTTTTTTTTCTTTTCCACTACTCCCAGAGTTGTGTGATTGTGCAATTATCTCAGCTCTTATTTGTTATCATCTTTTATACCTTGTGGCTGCCAAGAAGAGCTTGAAATAGCGAACTCTGATGTTTCAGGCATTCAAAGGTGTTGAGAAATGAGAGGTCCCAAGGCAGAGTTCATGTGGCTGAGACACGGCAAGGGGGCCCTCTCCATGATCCCAGGGGAGGTTCTGGGGTTCTTCTACAACACTGGGGGCTCCTGGCTCCAAATTTGCTATGGGGTCCAGCCTTGTGCCCCGCAGACTGCCCTTACCCTCTGAGTGCAGTGAGATGTCCGCTGAGATCCAGAATCAGTGGGTTCTGCCAGGATGCTGTGAACCGGTGGGGTTTTTTAGCTTCAAATACCCCTTAAAGAGGGGTGAGTGCTTTTGGGAGGCTGCAGAATGCCAGTGACACACACACATGGATGGGGAAGGTGCACATGGATGGAGTGGGCAGCCCAGTTTCCCAAACCATCCCCATGTGCTGCACAGCAAACACGCTGAAAGCCTCCGAGGGACATCCCCGAGCCTGGACAGCCCCGCTGTCCTCCTGTCCCACCGCCCCCGAGTGCCAGCACGGGGACCCGCCGTCCTCGCCAGCTTTGCAGCGTGACCTGTCAAGAGCAGGGTCAGCTGCAGGTCAGCCCCAAAGAGAGAAAACAGCGATCGGCTCCCGCTTATCAGCGCTCAGGGCAGAGACACCCGTGGGGTGGGAGCAGGGGAAGGGCCGCGGGGATGGCCCGAGGGTCACCCCAGGGTTACCACCTAACAGCTCCAGGCAGATTAATCCCGTTCGGTGTCCATCCTTACAGCTCTAATACAAAGCCAATATACACTGCCCCACCCAAAAAAGGTGTTTTTCGAGCCAGAATCATGTCCATTTTCATGCCTGACCCAGGAGACAGTGAAGCTTTGCTGATGCACAGGGTAACGCTATAGAAGGCTCTGAATCCTGCCCACTTTTATTCTCACACACCTTGCAACCTGCGACTATTTATGTATTCAAGGCTTAAAAGAACAAAGCGTTTAATCATGTGCTTAACATCAAGGCCACCAGTAGTTTCCCTGACACTGAAGGAATTATTCCCATGTGAAGCACCAAGTCACAGCCTGCTGTGTTGGGATCCAGGCAGAGCTCTCCCCCAGCCCTGCTTAGAGACAGTTTGGAGCAAGTGAGCAGAATTTCAGGAGAAACAACCCCATCTCTGAGAAGCAGCCTGGGATTTATAGAAAACTCGGTATCATCCAGAGCTGGGGTAAAGCAGCTGTCTAAAATGAATGCAACACCCAGTGTTTTGGAGGATTTGTCATTTTTCCTGGTTTCTGGTGAACTGTCTCCATTCCACTTGCCTCTGTAAGGGGCTGTTTCAGTTCTGCACCTCCCCAGAGCCTGTGCCCCTCATGCAGGGCTGCAGTGCTGGTGCTCCATCTCTCCCTATTTTCCTTTAGCCCAGCTGATCCAATCTGGGAATAAAAACAGAGGGAAACAGATGGTCCATTGTACACTCTGCTCCTGCCTGTACCGGCTCCCAAGAACCCAGTGCTGAGGCCAGGTCTTGCCTCTTATTTTCCATGTTTCAGGTTAAATGCATGTGCTAAGAGGAATGTGGGTAGGACAGCTTGTGTTCCTGAGGGGGGCCCCCTCAGTCACCCCCTGCTTTGGGATGGTTTTCCTGCTAGGGCTGAAGAAATTGGGTGGAGAAGGTCCCTGGGGCAGGAATGGATGTCCTTGAGCTGGGAGCCCCTGGGGTGCCAGCAGGTGACCTTTTTGTCAGCCCTGTTAATCACTGAGTAACATCTTAGATGCTGCAGCAGCTGGAAAACTCTGAAGTATGATTTTTGATATCAGTGGATTATGTTTCTCACCAAAAAAAAAGGGTATTTTTTACACCTGCAAAGAACTGTGTGTTACCACCTTCCCTTCAAAGCTTTTATTGTACTATATAATAATTTATTGACATGACATCAGCTTCGGTATCAAACTCTGCCTCTAAGTAGCCCAATTGCAGGGAAGTTTCTGTTTCACTTCTGTGCAGCAAGCATTGGCCACATCCAGTACAGCAAGCACCAGGCACAGGCAGCTGGTAGCTCCTAACCCTGCTCCCATTTTCCAGGCTTTCTGCCTACCTTAGGAGACAAAAAAGCAGAAGACTGACCCCCAGCATGATGAATTCCTGCTGAGCTTTTTCCCATTAACTTCAGTAAGGGCTTAATCCGGTGGTTTTCAGAAGCTGGGTGGCTGGTGGGGACTTTTGATGGAGGCAGGGGAGAGAAGACAGGGTGTTAACATGTATTTCTGATTAATTATAGTGTTCTCAAGAGTAAGTGAATAATAGTACTGGTCAGAGCCAGGCATCACACAGGTCTCAGCCCTGCAGAGTAAATGGTGTCTGAATTGTGAGTAATGTTGACCTGGCAGAGGCCAGATAAGATACGGATTTTTCATGTCCAGGACTGGACAGAATTCCACATATTGATAACTAAAAGCACCAAAATATAGGCAGCACTTAGCACGCAGCTCTTCCTCACTCTCAGAAATCACATTCAGCTGGCTTAGACAGCAGAAGTGCCCAGCAGGGCAGGTAATTCGTAAGAGAACAATTAGGAGATTAAATGGCTTCAGTAACTTCCAGCCTTGCTGCCTATCTGGTACAAAAAGCATCTTTTCCTGTTAATCTGGTGAGAGCTGGGGGCCAAATCCTGCAGTGTCTGGGAGGGATTTCTGCAGGGACCCTGACAGTTCCCAACTGGAAATACGTTCTGGTGCCACCAGCTAAAATCACAACTAAGTGCTGCTGTTAAACTAAACTAATGGCAGAGTTGTGGACAGAATGAAGTTGTCCCAGCACCTTGGGTGTGTTTGGTGGCTGAACACTGTCCATGCATGCTGAGCCAGCACCTTTTACAAGTAACTCCTGAATTTACCCGTAGCTCTCAAAGCCATCTCACTCTCCTATGTCAGAGCTGGCCAGAACAACTAAAAATTCACATGATTTTGTTTTTCAAAGAACAGTGATCTGCCTAAAGTCAGCTGTTCTTGTTTTTAGCCATCTTGAAAACGTGAAGATACCCCATTGCTCTGAAAGCAGGCAGGAGGAATGCAACAAAATGAATAGTTTGACTTTCATGGTTTTATTTTGGTACATATTTCATATCTAGATCTCATATCTATATATGATATATATTGTTCTATTATTGACCTGTTCAGATGTTTCTCAATGGAAAATGTTCAAAATTTCCAGTTTATGAGCTGTTCTTGGAGGAGAGGTGACTTTTTGACACTGATTTGGAATGAAAAATGGTTTGAATAATCCAAGTTTCCTACAGAATATAAACTTCACCTTCCAGCCAGGTCTGGGAGTGATAATTTTCCTCCTACTCCAGGTTTTCTCACTTATTAAAAAAAAAAAAAAAAAAAGATAAATGTCATGATATACACTTGAGTCTCTTGCATTTTTGCCAGGCTAAGTGATGGAGAAATTGCTTCATCCCTTCTGATGGCACTAGTCGAGATGCTGAGAAATGAGCTGTTTAATTCCGTCCTTCTATCAGGAATCTGCTAAAACTTGGGCTGAATGAAAACAAACATTTCTCCAGGAACTGCACTCGGCACCCACAGCATGGTGGGAACCAGGTCCTACATTGCCTCCAGCAATTCCTCCTGAGGATGTCACTCCTGTTTACAGGAAGACACTCAGGGGTGGGCAGAGTTAAACCAACCTTAAATATTTTAGCACAGCACATCCACTGCCTTCTCACAAGGTGTCAGAATGAGACATTACTTATAAAAAGGTGATAAAAATGCGAAACCAAACAGAAACTTGGAGTCACCCCACCTTTTGCACACTGCTCTGTGCTGAGCTTTGCAGACCCCCACCACTGCTCTGGACCATCTGCCCCAAACCTGGGCATTG
This sequence comes from Corvus moneduloides, assembly GCF_009650955.1. Lineage (NCBI taxonomy): Eukaryota > Metazoa > Chordata > Aves > Passeriformes > Corvidae > Corvus > Corvus moneduloides. The sequence goes on from NC_045492.1 coordinate 10,029,883, forward strand.
TAGGAGATTTCCTGCTACAGCAACGGCTTTTGCTGGCTGCTGTTGGATGAATGGGGCAGATCAGAGCTCTCCGTTTCTTTTCAGACTTTGCAAAGTCAGGTGTCTATTCAGTATTAAATATTATCTCCTGTAAACAAGACTTAGGAGCCTGTTTAAAAACCGTGGGCTTTAAAAAGCGTGGGCTTTCCAGCCCAGCACAGCAGCAGCACACAGGGCCACATCAAATTCTTCTTTTATGAATCACAAAATAGATGCTGCTTTAATGCTTATGAATATTTGTAAACTGGGAGTTCTGACTGAAGCCAGCGTTTGACCTCCTGGCGTTCCCGGCCGGACACATCCTGGCATGGCTCGTTGAAGATGCCCGTGTTCCGCGCTTTGCCTTGTCACCGGGAGATATGGCACACAGATGGAATGATCATATTGGCCTCCAAAGGAAAATATTTAACCCAGGGATGTCAATGGAATATAGAAATAATGGTTAAAATCCCAGAAGCCTGCCTTGTTTTTGTCTTTTTCCTTTCATCTAGCACTTTGGGTCATGCCATCACTTATACGCTTCAGCCCAAACAGGCAATTGCTGAGTTAAGAACCTGGAGTTCAAAGTGAACCATAAACCTTAGTCTATAAGATAAATCATACAAATTACTTTACAGAAATAAATAGAACGTTTGGGAGAGAGGTTATCTTCTTGCCTTCAGTTTACATCTCTAATGACTGTAAGTTCACAAATGCATTCTGTCAAGAATATAAACATTGCTTTTATTATACCAAAGACAGATATTTATGACCAACTTTTACAGTATGGCCAGCCAGCTTAGAGGAAAACCCTGGAATCTGGGCAAGAATGTAGAAACTTTGTCACGATAATTTTTAAATTTGTGGGCACCTTTTCAAAGCACCATGAACTCTACTCAGAAGAAAACCTCACCACTTGGGTTAAACTGCAGAAATAAGGTTTTAAAACAGTGGTCAGGGCTGAGCTTTGCTAAATTTTTTTTGTGCAAGTGGTGCTGACATGCAGAAATGGGTGTTCCCACACAAACACACCCAGGTGGGATTTCTCTAAAACTTTGAACTCATCTTTCCCACAGTTCTCAATGATTTTATTATTGCAGCCTTGCATAGTGCTGTGTTTCAGGGCACAATCCTTGCTCTCCTGCTCTTGTTGCCAGAGGAATTTCATTTGGATTAGACTAGTCACTCAATCCTTTTTTTCTATGGCACAGTATAATAAGGAAAAAAAATATTCAATTGATGAAAAGATTTTTGCTGAAACTGGATGTTGGAGAGGTCAGGGAAACACAGAGGCAACCCCAAAGGGTATTTTTCACACAGATCCCAACATGGAAACTGGTCCCAGTTTGTTCCTTAAAGTGCTGCCTCATCCTGCTCTGTCCAGACTACATTAGAGTCCCCAACAAACCAAAATTTTTTTTTCTGCTCTTTGAAAAGCTCCTCTTGCAAAGCAGGGGAACAGCTTGTGTAGGATGCAGCTTGGGTACCTGACCTGAAGCTCCTGTCGTGCAGAAGATGGGGATAAATAACATTTTCTTTGCACAAATCCAGGAATACCGTGATGCATTGCTGTTGTGGAAATCTGACCTCTGCTCCTTGCTCTGTCTTTAGGATAAGGCTGCCTGGGGAGAGGTTGGGCTGTCTGGGACAGGAGGTGATGCTTGTGCCTTGGGAAGCCGTGACATTAAGTGTTTTCACTGCTTGATGGACTCAGGGTGCTCCTGGGGAAAGAGAGACCAGATCCAGGTCCAAAAGGATAAGAAAAATACCTCCCTGAGCCCCAGAGGCAGCTCTGCAGAGCGTTTGGGCTCTGCTCCATCTCATCTCACTTACCCCTCCAAAACAAGTCCCTCTGAGCCCAAGCTAAGCCTAATTAGCAGAGCAAATGTGGGCATGGCTCCACTCCGAGTGCCTGGGCTGTTTTACGTAAGCCCGCGGGTATTTCCCATCTCAGCGAAATCAGCACCTCTCCGGAGCCCTCTTCCGTCCCAGGAAAAAGCGCCTGTTTTGGAACAGAAGAGGAAAGGCTCACACCAAAACCACTCTGCAGCTCATATCGCTGGGCTGCATGTGTTCTGTGAGTGCAGCAGTCATGGATAAGGTATGAGAAATTGGACATGAGATTGCATTTCCTGCTCATGCATCTGCTGGATGAGCTGTTTGGAGCCTGCTGCTCCATCAGGGATTGTTTCTTTCCTACATCATGGTAGACACAGTGTCTCTGGTCGGTTGGGGTAAGTTATGTCTGGGAAGGGAAGGGAAGGGAAGGGAAGGGAAGGGAAGGGAAGGGAAGGGAAGGGAAGGGAAGGGAAGGGAAGGGAAGGGAAGGGAAGGGAAGGGAAGGGAAGGGAAGGGAAGGGAAGGGAAGGGAAGGGAAGGGAAGGGAAGGGAAGGGAAGGGAAGGGAAGGGAAGGGAAGGGAAGGGAAGGGAAGGGAAGGGAAGGGAAGGGAAGGGAAGGGAAAGAAAGGGAAGGGAAAGAAAGGGAAGGAAAGGGGGAAAAAAAGGAGCATGTTGAAGACAAAAGCGTTTAAGCCCCGACACGTCTGTGAGCATGTGTGTGACACATTCACGGGCTGGTTTGTCAGAAGCAGGGAGGTAAAATCTGTGCCCCCAGTCGTGCTCAGCAAATCAAAGGGTGGAATGGAAGAAAGAAGGAATTCCTCAGCTCTGGCTATGCCTGCAGATCTTGCCCAAATGTTGCTGGCGTGCCTCCACCCCTCCAAGCAGTGGAGCTGCAGGGAAGTCTGGGGTGCAGACCAGCTCCCAGGGAGGATTTCACGTCTCCAGTGCCCCCCAAACCCTCACTGCGGGAACCCAGGTCAGCACTGAGTGGTGGGAGGATGGGCTGCAAGCTGGTCCTCAGTGCTGATGGGAGCTAACTATCAGTGACCAAGAGAGCTCTGGGCTTCTCCCCTCGGGACAGCATCTGGCTGGGAAGCAGAGGGCAGAGGAGGGAGAGGAGGGAGAGGAAGGACCATCAGGGTTTGGGCATGGGTGAGTTTTGGAGTCAGTGGGTTTGTGAGGGACAGCAGGAAGGAGCAGGGCTGCATCTCCACAGAGGGTCAGCAAACAGTGGCAGTGCCAGTGTCCCCTGTGTCCCCAGTCACACACCCAGATCTCCTCCCAGCTCCACTGGGGCACATCAGAGTGTGCCAGCTGCTCTGTGTCTCCCCTTGCACCTTTCTGCTTTGCATACAGGGGCTGTGATAGAGATGAGAACCTCACCTCTGCTGTGTAAACCCACAGGACCATTTAAAAACCTTTCCTGATGGAGGGACGACTCCACTCCCTCACAGCAATGCACCAGAGGGTGTTTTGACAAACTGATTGTATCCACAGCTCAAGTGGATGGGGGTTTCTGGAAAAAGTCCAGGGATTTTCTGCTCCATTTGACATCTCCCACACAGACTCCTCCCTTTTGTTCCAAGCAGAAGTGTTACTTTCCTTCTCTTTCCTTACCTTTTTTTTTTTTTTTTTCCCAGAGGGAATCAAGATACAGGATAGGAAGGAACACGAATGAACAAACAAACAAAAAGCCAAGAGAAATTATTTTTGCATTGAATCATGCAGGAAAAGGCCCACTCCTTTCAAATGGAACTGAACAGCCAAGAAAATTCTGAGAAAAAAGGGATTCAGTGGGAGAAGTGCATGGAACAAAATAGATTTTTCTTCACTGGAGATGTTTTGCAGGAATGCCTGTGACTCCTCCAGCCCCTGCTCCCATGCCACCTGCCCTGAGAGGGGGACACAAACAGAACCCAGCCATCATCTCCATCCTTGAGATTGCCCTTTGTGCAGAACTAACCATTGCCCATGGATTAATAGAGGGATTAATAATTTGACTTAAATGGTGTCTCAGGGCTCTTCATTACTTGACTGCTTGGTTGGAAGCACCAACAAATATTTTGTGTTTTAGCACAGAACTGAGAGCAGGAGCATGTTAACTGCATCCCTGAGGTGGTGTCCCTGGTTCAGCAGAGCCTGTGCCATGGAAGACCCAGACAGATCCAGCCATTTCCCCACACTCCTCTCTCTTGCACTGGAGCTACCCTCTCAAGGGCTTTTTTTTCAAAATTAATTACAACTTGCATTAAAGCCAGTGCATCTTAATATGAGTTCTGTCATAATCACAGATGAATGAGGTATCTGAATGCGAAAACTTCTCTTTGTTGGAGCCATTTATAACACACAAGTATGCCAGGATTATTCCAGGCAATAAACAGGCCAGGACAACCATGATTATCCGTGAAAATGAACAATGGTAAACAGTTTAATACAATGGTTTACACGAGAAGTAGTATAAAAAAACATTTCCCAGGCATCTTACCTGAATGATAAATGAAAACAGAGCCTCAAATAACAATAACAATGTAAAACAATTTGGGAAGCCTTTTCTAAGCAGCACCCTGGTTAGAGTCCAAAGAAAATACATGCAAAAAATATTCAAAATCCCATGCTTTACATTGACTTTGGCCAGCTCCCAGTTCTTGGGTATAAAGCTTTCTCCCAAAGTTTTGCAAGTAAAACAAGTTCTTTGAATGAGGGCCTGATCCAGCCAGCTGCTGAGCATTCTCCATTCTCACTGAGGTCATCAACATCCACAGTTTGCAGGACAGACCTAATGCATAGGTCAAAAAAATATTCCATATTGAAATCCATCACATAAAACTCCCCAAAAAATGAAACTTTCAGGATTCACCCCTCAGTTGTGCAATGCTTTTTTTGGTTTGTGGGTTTTTTTTTTTTTTTAATTGAAAATAGCAGAGATTTGAGTACTGAAGTCACTGCTGGAAACTGTTCCGGCATCTGAGTGACCATGAGGCCCATGGAACTGGATGCTGCTCTCAAGGTTATGGCCAAACCCTCCCTGTTCCACTCATGGGATGCTTGGATGCAGCTTCTGGAAATGCTCCTGCACACAAGCTGCCCCTTCAGCCCCGAGCACGGAGCAGGATTGGGCTCTGAGCCCTTAATCCCCACAGTGAGAAGTGGAACACTGCACACAAGATGTAGCAACAAAATAGATTTAGTTCAAGGTTAGTCTCAAGAACCCTTATCTGATCACTGACAGTAATTTATCACACAGAACCCATCATTAGTGTCAAGCTGTTTTATTACCCACTAACTTAACACTGTTTTACCAAGAGTCAAGTGTGATGTCACTCATGTTAAAGTAATTTACAGCTAATAGATATGAGGTAGGAGCCAATGTTGGCTCACTGAGTTCCTTTCATACTCGGTGCTAGCTCCTCTTATTTTGCTCAGTAGGCAAATCAGGGAGCAAGGAGAGGCAGCAATAAAGGGGAAACCAGCCCAAGCACACACAGAGGAGCTTTGAATTCCCCAGCAACTCTGAGTACAAGAACTGACTCAAATACCTGAACTCTGATATCCAAGAACTGAAATGGACAGTGGGATTCAAGACACAATAACAAGTAATCTGGTTTGTGGGACAAGAGGTGGGGAGTGCTTTGGCCATGTGGAAGCTCCAGCACATCAGTAGAGGGGGAATCCCTCTAAAAGTCACATCACGTACCCGCAAATCCTGCAAAATCTGTCTCACCCGGAAAGAATAAGCTTGGGCTGATTTGACATTGCGTTTTCAGTGGTCTCAGCTTTGATGGCGAGAGTTCCCCTAATTTGGAACACAAAGAGAAGTTACAGAAACCTCGATAAGGAGTTTTGTTGCAAAAAAATGGAGACAACTGCGCATGAACATTGTTTTCTTTCCCTGCCTTCCCCGTCTCTCCAGCCAATTCTGTTCAGTCTTAAGGTCAGCCCCAGTGCAGGCTGTGTTTATAAGAGAATACATTTCCCATTTCCAAGCACTTGCCATCTCCTCTAATGAATCCTCCTGCTGATGTCTCCAGGATCCATATTCTTAGCCTGCTAGACATTCGGAGATAATCCTGACTAATGTGTATATATTCAAAGAGTTTTATTGTGGAGAATTGTACATTTGGATTAAGGGAAAGGGCATCCTATATCAGCTCACCTCTCCAATTTTATACCCATTAAAACCATTTTAAATCATTGTATCTGCTCTTCTTTCCCCTGGAAGTTCCTAAACTTTGGGCTATTTGCATGGTGACTTCAAATGGTCCTGGAGGTGTGACCCTTCAAGGGACTGCAGAGAAGGTCTCTAGGGATTAAATTTTAACAGTTCTTGGGATCTCAGGTAAATATGTTGCTCTGACAACACACCTGGACTGTAAATCATTGGAGCATCTCTTTTGTCAGCTCTGTCAATAACTGTCCTGGTCTGTAAATTCTGTTTGATCAAACAACTCTTGGAAACAATCACGATTTCAATGGTGACCTCCGTTTCAACCCACAGCACCAATTGTATGCAGATTGGTCAATGGCCCCTGAAAGGAAGACCCCCAACTTTTGGCTGCAGGAAGGGACCAGCTGACCAGATGTGAGGCTGAAGGTTTGGAAGAGCTGGACAATGGTTAAACTCTACCTAGAGATTGGCCTGGGTACAGTCAGATGGGATATACATGCTCATAATTTTCTTCCTTTCCATGGGGAACTGAATGAAAGCTTGCCAGGACTTCTGCTTCTGCATATCTCTGCTTTCTTAAAATCGTTCCAGAGGTTTCTCATAACACATGGCTTAGCTCAGGCAGTTCCTGCGGAATCTCAAGAGTGATCAGGAGATTGTGAGTGGCCCTTTGCCGTGTTCTCCCTGGCCACAGCACTGGTGGGCTTCCACTGTGCTGGAAGAAAGCAGCTGGGCAGGACCAGCTGTGATCCAGGCCTAAAACTCACATGGTGCAAAGCCCAGGTTCTGGCTTGACATTTTATTTGCAAAAGTCATAAAAAACATTCCTCTATCCCTCCCCAACTCCAGAGCTTTCAACCATGGATGCCACTGCATCTCTTGGGCAGCCCAGAGAGACAAAGAAGTGCTTTGCTTCCCACTCTGGCCAAACCAGTTGCCTCTCCACCTCTCCCTCTCCATACCACCTCTCCAACTAATTGGAGCCACGTTTTCATGCCAAAGCAGATGAAAAATGCAGCCGGTGAGGGCTGAGAGGTTGTTGAGAAGGTGAAAAATGAGGCTTGGAGAGGTCAGGGATGCAGCCAGAGAGGGAAGCTCCATGAGGTGGAGGAGATTTGCTGACCCAGACCAAAGCAGTTGAGACGTGGCAGAGAAGCTGCAAAAGGAAAGCACACCCTGCAGTGGGTGAAGGCAGGAAGAATATTGGGCGCAGGGATATTCAAATGAAGCGTAGCAAAGCAAGGCAGGGAACATTAAATTTAGTTCTAATAGGTAGGAAAGGCTGCACCATTCATTTCTCACATCCTTTCAGTACCTTGCTTATGAGAAGTCACAGTGCCACTTCTCCATCATGGAAGATTATTTTTAGACCCACAAAACACATGAGGAGAGAGATGCAAAATGAAAATTGGCCCATAATGCAGAGAGTGTCCCAAATTCATCCCTAGGGTACCTGTATCAACTGCAGTGGAAGACTTCCACCAGAGGTTCATTCAGACCTGTATTTAGAAGTGCACATCTGTGCAATGCTGGGCTTTTGAGTCAGGAACTTCACATCAAGCCTGAAATGGGAAAAAAAGAAGTGCTTCTAGTTGTAGCAAGCATCAATATCACAAGTGATTTAGGACAGAAATTTTATAAGATGTGAAATTCTGTCCCTGTTAGTGCAGAGTTAAATAAAACTCTGGAAAGTAAAATGAGGGAGAGTCATGTTTTGGGACCGTGCCTCATTCTGGGCCTTCAGAATCAAATCCATGCAGTCTCCTAATTAAAACAACAGACTTCTGCAAACCTTCAGACCTTGGAAGAAGAAACCACCTTCCATGCAGCCAGACTCTCAAGTGGTTGGATTTACTAAGTGCATAACTTCTCACTATTTATATTTTAAATCAAAAATGTCTTGCTTCCTTCCACACTTATGTAAGGATTAAAAAAGTGGAGATCTGGATTCAAAGCAGCTATAAAAATCCCAATTGATTTATCCCTCTGTGATGCAGGGACTCCTGTCCTGAACTACATGCAGAAGTGGCCAGGTAGACCAGCTTTCAGGTGACCCCTCCAGACCCTTCCCATCCTTCCCTCCAAGCAAGAGTGCTCGAAGAACTGGGAATGATTCCAGACGAGCAAGAGCTACAGGGACCATAAGGAGGGTAACACAGGTATAGCCTTGCTGCTGCAGGGAGGTTTGTGTAGGGGTGAACACTCCCAAAAGCTGTACCTCTGTTCTTTGGGTAGTTGGGGAAGACAAATCTCCAAAAGAGACTCACGTTCAGGAGCCACAGACCGTCCAAAAGCTATCAAGCAAATCCTGAGGTAAGTGAGTGCTGTCTCATTTTCAAGATAAGGGATTTAACACTGTATTGAAAAATTAAAGTCTTTCCACCATGAAGGCTGGTTGGAAGTGTATCCAGCTGGAGAGCAGGGGCACAGCACCAGTCAGACAGCAACTTCTCAGTCTCCCACTTTTGCCCCAGGTAGATGAAATCAGCAATGCTTCCTCAAAGTCATTGTACTTCTAAGGAATAACGAATCTGAGGGTCTCCCAGATGGATTTTTCTTTTTTAATCCTTGAGATGTCCCCATTTCCAGTTTCCTTGCAGCATCCCACATAGCAAGGGGCTCTGTTTATGAGAACACTGCTGTTGATATTAGAGCTCATTACTCCAGAGCCCAAAGCTTTAAGGAAAAACACCCAGTATCACGAGACTTGAAATGAAGAAAATGAGCTCATAGCCTAGAGATGTCCAGCCGGGAGATTCCACTTTATGGAAACGCAGTACAAGTACCTCCAAATTACTTGGGCACCAACATCCCACCTCCCAACACTTAGTAATAACCTAAAGGTCCAAATTTTTCCTTCCCTGGCATGGAAAGAGGAAGATCCTTTGCATGTTTCTCCCAACCAAGCAACAACCAGGTTACATCATGACTTTGGTGGCCGAAGCTCCTCGCTTTCCTCCCTCCCCCACCCCAGGAACAATGGCTAACTGTTCTTTTTCCATCTATAAATTTGTCTGAGTTAACAGTTCCCAAGATCTGGCAGCAAGCTGGAGCTGGGAGTGAGCTGAGAGATAGGAGAGTGACAGTCTGAAATGAAACACAGAGCTGCTGGGCCTGCAGCCGTCAGACAGGAGCCTGGCTCCCTCCCTTAAAGATTAGCGAGACTCCTTCACTGGAGCCCTCCGCATTCCCCAAAATCCTAGCAACAAAGTGCTGTCTCTCAGCCGCCAATGAATCATGTGAATTTAACCTTTCACCTGGCCACAAGGAGGTTAATATACCAAAATAGCCCTTTTTTTTTTCTTCCCCCATTTATTGCCCATAATGGCAGCAGGGAGCATGGTGAAAACCCTGCAGAGCTGGAAAGGCTCTGGAAGTGGTTTGACACCAGACTTCTGCCAGGACCGGGCTGGCATGCCCAGCATCAGCCCACCAGGCTGGAGTTTGTACAGGGAAATAGTTTCCATTACACAGTAGAGAAGATTTTTGCCTCTCCTTGCCTGGCTGGTGCCTCTCTGTGCCCTCCAGCTTCAACCCCACAAACTTTTACCCAAGGTGTCCCCCAGCATGCCCACATGGCTGGATCCTGAGTCACCCGCTGCTCCTGCCCGTGGCAAAAGTCCTGGAGGACTTCCCCAGTGGGGTCAGACCCTCACCCCCTGCGAGATGCTGAGCCCTCCTAGGTCTGTGTATCCTTCTTGGGCTGGAAGTCCTTGTCCTTTGGGTTTGGGGCAAAATTGGAGCCCTCAGTGTTCCCTGCATAAAAAAACCATCGAGACCACAGTTTGCCCATCTGCAAAAAAGCGATGTGGTCTGTCCCTCGCAGGGTATTCCCAGCAGCAGGAGCTGCAGCCCCAGCCTGTGCTCACTGGGCCTGCCATGTCAGCCTGAGGATTTCCTGACCACTCTGCAACTCAGAGCTTCTGCTAAATCCGCCTGGAAGGAAAAAGAATTTTAAACAATTTGGGTCCAAATCACGTAGCCATAGGTCACTTTTAGGAGGCGCATGCCAAATTACCCATCTGAGGGGGGCACACACTGCAGTTGGCATTTTGTACCCTTTAAATATTGAAGGAAAAGTGGTGATTTGTGCAGCCGTTTTTGGCTCATGAGAGGCCGGAGGAATGGCTGAGACTGAAGCATCCCAGGATAAAGGATCTGTAGGGGACAGCAAGCAACATCATCTCTACAGAACACCTTTTATTTCCCATGCCAGTGAAATCCTTGTGGGCTAAGAAAGAAAATAGGATCTCAGAGCAAGAGGGGGGGAAAATCAAATACTTGCCCCCACCTCTATCACAGCCCCCCTTCCTGAGAGCCACTGCCACATGCATATAACAGGAGATAAATATTTTTGGCATAGCCTGCTGTTTATTTAACCCTTCTGAGACACAGCCCTCTGGCATCCTCTCACTCTTCGAGACACAAAACCTGTCTGTCCCTGCCTGGCTGGGCTGGGGCAGCTCAGTCCTTGCCCACAGCCTCTCGCTGGACAGGGCCTCCCCCAGCCCTGACTGTGTCCATCACTTCTCTCCAGCACTGCCTATGGAATCAGCCTGGCCTCGACTGCAGGAGGTACCTGAGCTTGGTCCTTGGACAGGGACCAGCCCATCCCTTGGAGACTGGGTAGGAAGGGGCTGGGGGGGAGGATGCAGGGATACAGACTGGGGAATGTGGACTTGGGGATGTGTCAGCAGTGGAGACCAGGGGATGCTGGTGATACAGACCCTGTTGGTCTCCTGTCCATCTCCCCCCTTCCCAGGATAGGGAAGCAGCTCCCGGGAGCTTGGTGTGCAGAGTCAGAGAGCAGCCTGGTGCCGCCCATCGGGGCTGAAGGGACTAAATATGCGATGGGTTTCCCTTTGCACGGGGTGGCTCGGGATGGGGGGATCGGAGGCGGCCCGGTGCCGGCTGGGCTGGCGCTCCAGGGCAGAGCCCAGCCGCGGGCACCGCCTGGGCTCGATTCTAACATCGGAGCTCACCCTCCCCGACATCCCCGAGGGCAGGGGGCTGAGAGGCTCCTCTGAACCCCGGGGGAGGATGCTGCAGCTCGGCGGAGGCAGAGGAAGGAAAGGGGACGTAATTAATTGTCACCTCCCTGTGCACTGAGGGGAAAGGTAACCATAGTTTCCACGCTCGGGATGAGCCTTGCTGCCCTGCCCGGTGCACCAGGAACGGGAACGTTTCTGCCCTTCTTCCTCCACTTGGCTTTTCTTTTTTTTTCTCCTTGGCTTTTCCTTGGGGGAGGGGGGAGCTAAAAGCCCCCTCCGGGATGGCGCGGGACGCTCCCACGCGTCCGCCCCGCGCAGGACTCACAAATCAGCCGGAGCAGGATTAGGGCCGAGGGGCCGGGGCGCCGGGCAGTCTGTCCCGGCCCGGGGGAGCCTCACCTGGAGGGGTCAGGGCTCCCTCGGGGCCGCGTCGAGCCGCACCGGCCCCTCTGGAACTCAGCCGGAGCCAAGCTCCGCCTGGACGGTGCGGTGAGGGGGTACGGGGAGCCCTTAGGAAGCGGTCGGTCCCTTCCTAGCCCCCTCAAAATAAGTGGTCCAATCCCCCGGGAAGAGGGGAGCCGGGTCCGACTCAGCCCGGCAAACGGACTGTGAGCCCGGCAAGGGCCGTGCATCGGGGTCAAAGCTCCCGGAGGTACCGCCAGGGTACCTCTCCCGGGAGGCCTTCCCGCCTGTCCCACCGCCAAACGGGGATGGAAAAGAGGGATCGGGGTTTCCGGGCACCACCCTCACCGGTGCTGTGTTACGAGTATTGTATCTAATCCTCTCCGTGAGCCTCGCAGGGGTGTGCGGCCGCCACGCCGGGGTGCCCTCGGTGGGGCAGCGAGCACCGGGAGAGCCCCGGGCTCCCCATGTCCCCCACTCCGGTGTGACTTGCCCGGGCGCAGAGCGAGGGCTGCGGAGGGGGCATCGCCGCTGCCACCGCTGCCACGCTGGCAACCTTCCCTCCCACTTCATTTGAGCATCGCCCACAGGGGCCTTCCTCACAGGAGTACCCCCGGGCCCCCTGCCTGCCTCCCGGTTACCGATCGCAGCCCGAAATCCTACAAACACCCCAAAGCACGGGACATCCCACGCCGTGGACGCCACACGCAGTCCTCACGCGTGGGTGACACCAACCCGGGCCGGCGCCCAGCGGGGACTGGGATGTGGGGCCAGTCCGGCGGCTGGAGCTGGAACCCCCGGGTTTGGAGCACCTGCCCGGCGCTGCTCCGCGGCCGCGGGCGCTGCTGGCGCGGCTGCGGGAGGAGCCGCTCTTTAGACCCGCCGCCCCTCGCCTCGGCCTCGGTGGGGCGAGAGCCCGGCAGCCCCGACACCACCGGAGGAGAAAATGCGTTGAAAAACTAGGTTAAAAAAATTAAACAGGAAAATCCAACAGCTGAATGGATCTGACCACAGACACGCCACAGGTCCACGGGCAGGTTTTCGCGCACGGTGGTTTTCTCCGCCGTGAGCACGCTCACCGGGTACATCCCTCCGGATTGAGCAGCGCCTCGTTTATTTCTACGTTTTCACATTTCTTTGAACGCCAGAAGCGATCGGAGAAGGCAGTTCGTACACATTTTAAAAAAATTAAATATAATAAATTACAGTTAAGTAACACCTTGAAATTGTGAAAACTGGAAACCCACGCGAAACGAAACGAAGGAATCTCCAGCAGTGGCTCAGCCACAGCAACGAAGGGTTTGGGGCTGGTTTTTTGTAGGGACGCTTTTATCCGTGCCGCCGCGGGACTGGGGCTTCCTCGGGTTTTATTTTCTTTCTCTATAGCTTTTTCACATTTAAAAAATTATTTTTATGCCTTTTTTTTTAATATCCCTTTTTTCCCTTAATTTTCTTTTTCCTTTTTCTTTGTTTGTTGGGGGTGGGGGGGGGGGGTAATTAGTTGTTTTGGTTTTGTTTTCTTCTTTTGCTCCGCGGGCACAGGGACACAGGGATACCCTGCGAGCCGTAAACGGCCGCTTTTGCCGAGCAAATAAATACATCTCCAGCCAGTTGCGCTGCATTATTCCGAGGGAAATAGCTGGCATTCCTGCACCAGTTTATTTTGGAGCTGAAATTTCCCACCCTTCCCGCAGCGCTGCTCCCTGCGGAGACGAGGCTGGACGGGCTCCCCCGGGCGCCGGGACCGCACGGGCGGGCAGCGCTGGGCTGCGTTACCGGAGGGCTCCCGGCAGGGCCCGAGCAGGGCCCGATCCAGTCCGTAGAGGCCTGCGAGCGACAAAATTCTGTCCGCCCGGGGATGGAGCAAGCGGCGGGCGAAATTCGCCGAGGGTTTTTCCCCGTTTCTCCGGGGAGGAAAGAGAGGCTCAGCGACTTTGCGCAAAAGCGCAGTTAATTCCCCGGGACAAATCCCGGTAACGATGGAATTATTTCCTCGCTGGCCGGTACCGGAGGAGAGTTAAATTGGCTGAATTACCCGGGCTGATCGGGCTGCTGGGACTAAACGCTCCTTTCCCTCTGGAGTCCCTTCCCGGCTCGCACCGACGGGGAACAGCGGGGAAAGGTTTTATGTCCCCATCGCAAGGCCAGAGCGACTCGGCCGGGGGGCTGCAGGGAGAAGGACCCTTCTCTCTGCTGCTCCCCCCGGGGAAGAGCAGAGCACCTGGAAGCGGGACAGCCCCGACGGGACCGTGAGAGGCCGGAGAGCTGCTCTCCGAACGTGGCAAAGCCGCGCTGAGCCCCGGGCGCGGCCGGAACGCGCAGGCTGCGAGCATCGCCGCATCCTCGGCGGACCCGTGGGCCGCTTGAGGAAGTCAGGGCGAGCCGGGGGCAGGCTGAGACGCCCCTTCCCCGTAAGGATGGGGTTTATGTCAAAACAGAACCGGAGCGCTCGCTCGGAGCAGAAAACCACCAGCTCTCATCCTCGGCTTCCAGATCCCCGCCGGGAAGTTTTCGGTGTGCTCCCCAGCATCTCCCGGCGGCCCCGGGCGGGGGGGCATCGCCTGCAGATGGGGTGTGAGAGCGAACCCCAGAAACTCAGCGGGGCCCTCAAAGGAGAGAGCCACTCCCAGACCTCCCCGGGGGCGGGCGGACACCTCCAGCCTCGCTGCGGGGGCGGCCGGGGGCCCGGGGCGGTGCTGGGCGCTCTGGGGGCCGCATCCTGCCCCCGCTCCGCCCGGCCCCGCCGCCCCGCGCCAGGGGGAGGCTGCGGGCGCGTCCCCCCCGCCGGGAGCGGAGCCGGCGGGACTTGTCCCGTCCCCTCCTGCCGGGAGGCGCCCAATCCCGGCCGGGACCGGGGCTGCCCCGCCGGCCGTCACGTGGGCCGGCCCGCACCGGGCCGCCGTAAAGAGCCAGAGCCGCCGCCGCCGCCGCCACTTCCCCGCCGGGCGCAGCCAGGGACGCACCCACGGGAGACGGGGCGGCGAGAGGGGGGACACCGGGGGAGGGCAGCCCCTCTCTGCCCGCGGGTCCGGCTGAGTTGTTTTTTCTCCTGCCTCGCCCGTAAATTTTATTATATTTTTTTTTTTTGTATTATTATTTTTATTTTCCTGGGATTTCCCTGGATGGTCTGAGCACAGCTCCATGCCCCCACGGCCATCCCCGGCTCTGCTCCCGGCACGCTGCCATGTGAGTACCTGTGCGGGAGGAGCGGGCCAGGGCGGGATGCTCTTGCGGGGTTCGGCGGCTCGAGCTCTCCGTCCGCACGGAGAGGCCTGCCCGAGGGTTATTGCGCTTTTTAACAGGAAAGCGGCAGCGCTGGTGGTTGGGGGACACCGGGGATGCTCCTGATCCTGGACCGCTGCCCAGATCCGTCGGGACCCCGTTCCCTGCGGGAACCCTAGGGGCCGCAGCCGGCCGCGTCCTCGCCAACAAGGCCCCGAGCTGCGCTCCAGGCCCTGGGTTCTGGAAAAAAAAAAAAAAAAAAAAAAAAAGACGGGAAGGGAAATACTATTGGGAAAAAATTTTAATTGTTGGAGTGTTTTTCCGGCCCCTTGGAGGTGCCCAAGCGGGCGGCGGGGCGGGGGAAGGTGCCGGAGGGGTCGCTGCCCGTTCCAAGGAGGTTAATTCTCGCCGTGGCTGAGAGGAAAGCTTAAAAAGAAAACAAAGGAAAAAAACTTACAAATTTCAGCCCCTGCTTGAGGCAGGGAAGAGGCGTTTTCGGCGGGGGAAAGGCCTTCGGGTCGCCGGTGTGTGCGGGTCTCAGCCCGCTGCTCTCGGTTCTCCCTCCAGGTTCCTCTGAGTGAGCCCCTCGGCACCGCCGGGCCGCAGCCGGCCGGGCCCTGAGCAGCCGCCGCCGCCGAGGACGGAACATGTATCAGGGTCTGGCCCTCACCCCCAACCATGGCCAGTCGGCTTATTCCCACGACTCCAGCAACTTCCTCCACTCGTCGGCCGGTTCGCCCGTCTACGTGCCCACCACCCGGGTGCCCTCCGTCCTCCAGACGCTGCCCTACCTGCAAGGCTGCGAGCCGCACCAGAGCCACCTCGGCAACCCCCCGGGCTGGGGGCAGAGCGGCGGCGAGGCCGCGGCTTTCAACGCCGGCAGCCCCCACCCGTCGTCGGGCTTCTCGTACTCGCACAGCCCGCCGGGCAGCAGCCCCTCGGGCCGCGACGGCGCCTACCAGGGGCCCCTGCTGCTGGGCGGCGGGGGCCGGGAGCAGTACGGCAACGCCTTGGTGCGCTCCGTTAACGGGTCCTACTCCAGCCCCTACCCCGCCTACGTGACCCCCGAGATACCGCCTTCCTGGACGGCCGGACACTTTGAGAGCAGCGTGCTGCACAGCCTGCAGACGAGGCAGGCGGCCTTGCCCGGCCGCAGGTCCACTTTCGGTAGGTCGCCACCGCCCTTCAGCGACGTCTCGGGGCGCCGGGTGGGAGCCATCCCCATCCCAATGTCAAACCCCATCCCCACTGCGTGTCGGTGGCCCAGCCCCGGGATGAGCTGTCCCGCTGGCATTCCCGACGGGAGAGGAGAGGATGATTTTATCCAGGGATGGGGAGATGGTTCGGGAACGGGGTATGTGCGGCTGACCCTGCACAGAGGTGGGATAAGGGAGGGGGTGCTTGTGTGACAAGAAGGGCAAAGACCACGTTTCAAAGCAGAGCAATTCCCCCGGAGGACAGAGGAGCAGAGGCCGTTCAACCCCTTCCCTCCCCACCCCACCACCACCCTCGCGGTATCTCCTTCCCACAATATCGACTTTGTGCCTGTGCTTCAATACTTACCCTTGTGTTTAAATTAGCGGGGCAGATTTATAGCTCCCTCCCTTTTAAGTAATTTATTGTGGTAAATTAGTTTATATTTGAACAGACTCTCGGTCTCCTCATTCGCCTTCGCCAAAACAGGTCCGTAGCTGCATTGCTCTGCGGCCTTTGGGGAGACACCGAAAGGCGCTCAGGCGTTGAACAATAAACTTCAATTCCTTTGCATCCACACCGAGAGTACCTTTAAACCAAGCTCTGAGCAAATAAAGTTTTGGGCTTGATTTAACAGGACTCTTCGTGCGCGGGGTTTATAACCCCGGGGGCACTCCACCAGCCTCCTCCGGTTGTGGTTTGCAAAGTCCTTTAAAAGCCACTTCAAGATCTCAGCCGCGTTATCATCTTTACTGCGGTGAACCGAATTATCTTATCTTCACCCCAAGAACAAAGTTAAAGCAGAGAAACAGACCCCTCCCCACCAAGCTGCCTCCCCGGCTCGGCTTTTCCTCCCACGCCGGCGATGCTGGGCAGCGGTTTCTTTCCAGGATTTTCTCTGTGAAAATCTGATGTGTTGTGCGGGAAAGAATCGTCCTGCTGAGGGAGGTGATGCCTCAGAGATCTTTCCTGCACTGTGGATTCGGTGCTTTAAGATCCAGGATAGCGGCTGCCGTCCTCTCTGCCGTTTATTTTTGCTCTTGGATAGTGTAAACTCTCTCAAGTAGTCTAAACTATTCTTTCTTTCTTTTCTTTTTTTTTTTTTAATTTAATGAGTTACTGCAATTTTTTTTTACCTTTTCCCTTTACACTTTATTTCTATTTTCCATTTTCCTCCTTTTAAAGTTTCTCTCTTTCTCCTTTTTCTTTCCGTTGCATCATTATTAATCTGATCGAAGATTTCATTATTTTTAAAAAATAATAATAAAAGCTATTTTTCCTCGTAAGAAAAGAACGGGAAGAAGAAATTATTTTTTAAAAGAGGGGGGGAAAAGCGGTAGGAGGAAAAAGACCGACTCGCGATTGAGAGGTGCCCCCGTTTCGCTCCGGGCTGCCCGTTTGCCGCTGAGCCGTGCTCGGGGCAGGGATGGACTGCGGACGGTGCTCCGCGGCTCCTTCTCGGGAATTTCTTTTTTCCCGGGGACAGAAAAAGTGAGGAAGAGCCTCTCCAGCAGGAATTGGGGGCGCGGGAGGCCGGTGATGCTCTCCTGCGGAGCCCGGGAGCCCCGCGGGTGCCAGCCCGGCATCGCTCGGCGGGCAGCTCTGAGCCTTCCCTGGCCGGGCCGTCGCCCCCGGCCAGCGCCTGGGTGTGTTTCATTATGGAAATCAGGAAAATCGCCCCATTTTGTCCCCTCACCCATTTATTTTTGCACCCCGGAGTGCATCATCGCACTCTCCCGCTGATGACTCTGCGCCTCCTCATCCCAGGGAGACCCCAGCCGCATTCAGCCCTTTGGCGTCTTTCGGGGAAGGGATGGGGGAATAGGCGGTCTTTGAACAAAATATTAAAAGATTAAGATGTGGAGGGAATAAAGGGGTTTGGTTCACACTTCTGGGGTGGAGGTAAACCCCCTCCGGCCAGGGATTTCCCCTAGTATTGGGCACAGAGGATTGGAGACCCTCTCCCGCAGGTCCCCGGGGACATCCCCGTGCGCCGGGGATGGCTCCTGACCCTCACGCCGCGGGTGTTTCTTCCAGAGTACCTGGAGGAGTTCCCCGGGGACGGCCGGGAATGCGTGAACTGCGGAGCCATGTCCACACCGCTCTGGAGGAAGGACGGCACCGGGCACTACTTGTGCAACGCCTGCGGGCTCTACCACAAAATGAACGGCATCAACCGGCCGCTCAAGCCGCAGAAGAGGCTGGTAAGAGGGGGAAACCCGGCCGGGATCCCCTGCTCCACCCGGGGCTGGCTGGAGGGCAGGGGACGGGGGACTGTAGCAGTGCCTGTGCTGTTGGGATCTCTGTACTTGTGTTAGGTCTGTTTGACCCCCCGTCCTCCCACAGATTAAGTGCCAGGACACCCTTGTTGGGGTGCAGAACCGGCTGCGGACAGGGGGAACGGGATGAAGCCAGAGGGTTTTCTGCCCTGGCACGAGGGGTGGGCAGTGGAGACAGAGCCGCAGGGACTCGAGGGGTCTCAGGGCTGCACAGAGGGTCTGCACCAGAGCCGAGCAGGGACAATCAGTCCTGCCTGTGGCTGGGACTCTGCGGGCTTCCCCTGGCTCTATTCCTGCAGTGGGTGCATTGCTTTGTATTCTATTATTATTATTATTATTACTATTATTATTATTATTATTCCCTAGTTCTCCATGCAGACACACAGGGTCTAGGCAAGGCAGTTGAACAGGAGGCAGGGCTGGTCCTGAGCTGGCCCAGCAGGTTTGTGGCTGCTCACAATGGGAGCAGGATGGGGCCCTGCTCCATGCTGCCTTCACCCTCCTGCCTAAGGGGAAAACTTGGGGTTTGGCAGTTCCCAGTTTCCCTGCTGGTTAAAGCAATAATTCCCTCTGTCAATGTAATATTTGGCTTCCTCCAATTGGGATCCCATGGTGAGAGAGGAAAGGCGCGTCCTTTTTTTTTTTTTTTTTTTTTTTTTTTTTTTTTGTGGAGTTGCTTTGGGATGTTTAAATTTGGTGGTAACAGTTTTGGTTTTAGAGCTTGTCATCAGACGCCGTCATTACAAACAGGATGTTTGTTGGAGCCGTGCTGGGGAACAGCTGGGAGCTCCTTGGGCTTTCACTCGGGGTGTATTCCTGTAGTTATTTCTTTTTATTGCAAAACAAATTATTAGCAATAACCCAACAGTGACAATTTTCTGTGTAAGAAAATCAGTAAGGAGAAAAGACAAGGTTGCAATGGAGCAAGATGTTTCATTCTGATTCCAACCCTCGGAAATGCAGCTCTGGATCTGCAAAATGAAATGAGTAGTAGATCCATGGGAAATCCCCTGTTCTGTTCATCACATTAAAATCAAGGCATTTGTGTGAAACATTTAGCATTATCCAACAGGATTTGCCTGTCTCTCCAAAATCCTTCTGTCTCCTTAAATGTGATGACATTAAATCTGCACCCCCGGTCACTGCTGTGCCGCAAATCTGAGAGTTACGCTGCTGATTTCTTCAGAGAAAACACGATCCGTGCACAGAGGGAGGTGCAAACCAGTTCAAATCCAACTCTGCATTTCAGACTGGCATCCAAATATGTCACTGGATGATTTTCTAGGGGATTTTTGAGCAGCTTTTCCCTGGGAACTGGAGACATCTCGCTGCTGTTCCGTATTTTATTTCAGCACGTGGGAAGGGAGACGGCCGTGCGTTGCCTGCACCCTGCCTGAGCCTCATCGGTAGCACCCGTCAGGCATTTTTCAACAAACATTTCACCAAAGTTTTCTGATGGAAAACGCTTGTTTGTAGAATTAGACCGTTTCCCAGAGATGAGCAAATATAGTTGGGAATTATCAAAATACTTCCAACCTTTTTTATTATTTTGGCAATAAATACAATAATGATAAATCTCAAATGAAAGAGCTGATTCTTGTCCAGAGGAAACTTTTTGCTAGGGTTGAAATATTTGAGGGGATTTTGATTTATGGATTAGAGAAGGGGCTGCAATTTTGACTTTCCATCCTGACTTAGGAATTAAACATTTTGAAACCTTGGGTTTTCCCAAGGCTGTGAAATGTCTTGTTGCAACAAGTTCTGCCCTATTGGAAGAAGAGAGATCTACTGATGATGGGCAAGAGGGTGCCAGCTCTGGGAGCCGAGCAGTGAATGCAGTGACTCCATGGCTGCAGGAACAGTGAAATCAGCTTTCCCAGTGCAGTGAAATACAGACACAGGAAAGAAAAAATGGTTGCTTTTGTCCTTTACGTTACGACCTTTGTTCTGTACGTAGACACCGCGCTGGGAGTTATTCTGACTTCTGTTTTCACAAAGCAAAGTCCCCCAGAAGAGAACACAGCATGGCCCAGATAACACTGCAGGAATGATGTCCTGCAGCTCAGCCTGCTCGTGCATAGGAGAGCGAGAGCAGCAGTAGTGTAGTTTCCACTTCATTTTTTGTTTCCTTTTTTTCGGGATAAGGGCAACATCCTCTACACAGCAGGGACAGCCATTCTGCTCCAGCCTGTGTCTGGATTCAAAGCGCTGTGGCTTTCAGCAGAAAGGGTTTTTGTTAGAGGAGGATGGAGGCAGCACTTTATTTTAGGCAGCACCTTTTCTAGCCAAAGTTTCTCGGTGTGTTTCACAAGATGGTATCTTAGACCTAGTGTGAAAAGCCAAATCACTTTTGGAACCAGGAGCAGCTGGTGGAGTTTCATGGCTCGTGCTATTTCCTGTGTTAAGAGGGGATCTGCCCTGCATGTTGCAGTACAGGAGGGGCAGATGCAGCAGAATCCTGAGCTGAAGGACTACTCTGAATTTTTCCAGCTTGGCTCAGAGGATATTTTTTCCACCTCGGCCCAGGAGGAATTTTTTCAGCCTGTCCCTTTTTACAGTTTGCAGCGCGCAGTGGGTTTGGTGACGCTTTTGGGGAAGGTGGGGATGGGATTGATCACAGCCTTTGGACAATCCAATCGGACCCTAGAACCACCCAGTCCTCACGGCATGTGCCTTGGTTCTCTTCTGCCTCTCAGTTCTTGCTGCTCCCTCATCCTCCAAGGGGCAGGTTTGCCCAGAGCTGTAGTGACAAAGGCAAATCTCAGAGGATGCTGCTGCCTTTGGCTCTGAGCCTCGCATCTCCCCACTTTCAGGAGCTGAGCTCAGATATCTCAGCACGCTTTGCTACAACTTCTTTCCTGTAAACCACAAGTCCCCTCGAATCTGCTGGAAATGGGGGCAGAGAAGCATTGATTAAATCTGGGGGTTCCGTCCCTTTTTTTTCCCCTGTGAAACTCGGTGGTTTCTTTTCCACCTTTGAAAAGGAGGTGAAGCAAAGTCCCTGACAGCTTGGTCTCCCTCAGAAGGACCTGCCCTGCTGGCTTTGAAGTTTTTGAGCTCTCCAAGCAGCTCTCACACACAGTTAATTCAATAGGCACCAACTCACCATTCCTTGAGCTTATCAGCAGCACTTGGCTGTCAAGCCAGGTCTGTGAAGAGTTTTTGTTTGAGTGTATGGTGCATTTGTATAAATAAACACTGAGCACAATGTTGAAGTCAACAACTTCCTAGACAAGGTCAGAATGGTACAAAGGCAGTGGGGTGGAGGCAGGCAGAAATGCATTTTCTTTCAAGAGAATTGCTGGGAAACCAGCAATAATGTATTGTACCCACGTCCTTCAGTGAGCAGTGGTAGCCTTGACTGTCTCTTGCTTGCTAAGATGGCAGGTTGTGGTGCAAGAGCAGGTTCTCATGGGGTTCCTGGGGTTTAAGTTGTAGTATTGGTTGTGGAGGATGGTTTCTTCTCTCCTTGGCTGTGCGAGGAGGAGCCAGCCTGCAGAATGACATTCAGGATGCATAGAAGGCATGTGTCACTGTCCCATCAGGAAGCCCAGGAGCAGGTTGTGATGCAGTGCTGGCAGGGTGGGCAGACCTCTGGCAGGGCTGGCATTGCCCTTGGGCCACCAGAGCCACAGGTCTCATTGTCGTCTCATCTGCAAGCTGTGGACACAACATCCTGTGAAACAGGGAGAGTGTGTCCCTCCCTCACAGGGACCTGTGGTGGCCCAGAAAATTTGAGACTTTTGAAAGGGCTTTGTGTTGGCCTTTCCCCATCGGCAGGCGAGGACAAATTGCAGCAGTTGTCCCAGGGCTGAGTGCCTCCAGATTCCCCTCTGTGTCCAGCAGGAGCTGGACCTCAGAATCCTTGCATCCATCAGGTGCTCAGCACCTGCCTCTGCTCCCATCAGAGCCGAGGTCCCTCCTGGTTGCAGGGATGAGCAGCACAGCCCTGGCAGCTGAAAGGCTCTCAGGGCACTCTGTAGCTGCTCCAGGATCTTGCTGTGACACCAGGTCCCTTATTAGGTACAAAGATTGTTGTCTCATCCCCTGTGCCAGGCTTGTCAGCTCACACCTTGGTGTATTATTATTTTTGCCCGGTTATTTCTTGCAAGCTGAATAATTCCCAAAGTGATGCCATTATTTGCAAATAGTTGCTGAGACCTCTTTGCTGAGCAACGAGTGAATCAAACCTAGGGCATGTCACTTGTGCCTCTTGAAATTCAAAGCTGATCTTTATTTGACTGCTAACCTTGTAAAAACATTTTATTTTTATTCCTACTCTTCCCACCTCATTCGTTATATTGCTCAGTCAGGATATCAAGCAATAATGGAAAAATAAACAAACAGGGAGTTTTTTATTGCCTCCATCACCTTTTGTCTGCCTTTGAGTGGATTCAAAGTGATTTTTCTGAGAGCTGAAGAACTTATTTAGACACCTGAATGTGGAGAGGCTGAGATATTACTTATGCCACAGGTATCTTACACTTAGTGAGGTCTTTTATTAAAATAGTTTCAATACCTGGTGTTAAGAGACTCTCAAACAAAATGCCTATTGAGCTGACAAGTCTGTATAAAGAGAGATGGGAATTTTCCAGCGGCTTGGAGGGAAGTTGTCAGAAATTAGTTTGCTGCTTCTGCCAGAATGTTTCCTTCTCCATTTGGAATTACTAATGTTTCAGAGCCAGCAACCACTGCACTCACAAAATATGTCATTAATTAATGTCTGCAGGGTGTTTCTAGAGCCCGTAAGAGAACAGGTTATCTGTGAGACTTGACGAATAACCTCCCTTGTCTCACCATGGACCAGTTCAGTTTAGTTCTGCTCAGTTCAGCCAACTGATTCCAGTTGTCGTAACACAGAGATTAATTGGGATGTTTCTAACTTTAGTGGTAGTTCTGAGTGCAAGAAAACAGAAGAGTTCACTCAAAGCATGAATTTTCTTCATGCATTTAAAGCCCAGCTGGCGTTTTCAATCTCTTTCTCCACCTGAGTGGATCTTCTGGAGGGAGGTTCTCTGTGCTCTGAGTCCTGATCACTTCCAGCAGATTTGTTGGAAGTTTGTGAAATTAGTTGCAAGGATATTTTCCAGGTTTATCAATCTAACAAAAAAACAACCCAAACCAAAACAACAACAACAAACCCCAAACCAAACAAACACTTGCAAATTAGAGTGATCTCATTTGAATGCAATTTCTTTGATCTGAATTTGGCTCTCACTTGTGTTTCACATTTCCCGGGAATATGGTGTACTTGGAGATGTCATTTTTATATGAAAGGAAACTTCCCAGTCCATCACTCCTGTGTGTGCACTCATGTGTTTGTTTGCTTGTTTTGAAGTCTTCATCGAGACGTGCTGGCCTTTGTTGCACTAACTGCCACACCACCAACACCACCCTGTGGAGAAGGAACGCCGAGGGAGAGCCCGTCTGCAACGCCTGCGGCTTGTACATGAAACTCCATGGGGTGAGGAGCACATCCACACCGGGAGGGACCCTCTGGGGTTTGGGATCACTGCCCAGCAGCTCTAGGAGATCAGCTCTGGAAGGACCAGCCTCTGGACTGGACCCAGAAGAGCTGTACCTTGAACAATTAAAAGTTCAGTCCACTGGGGTGCTCCAGGGTGAGGCTGAGGGAGTACTGGAATGCTCTCAGCTTGCCCAGAGATGTGGATGCTTCATCCCTGGAAGCGTCCAAGACCAGGCTGGATGCGTCTTGGAGAAACCTGGGATAGTGGAACTTGTCCCTGCCCATGGCAGAGGAGCTGGAACTACACAATCTTTAAGATCCCTTCCAACCCAAACCATCCTAAGATTCCATGAAAAGAAAGCTTACCAGGCTCCAGCACCTGGAGACTGAAGCTCCCCAAACCCAAACTGAGATAAGGAACGTATTTCTTCTCTATGTGCTAATTAAGAATGTGTGAAGGAGGCTGCAGAGCCCACATGGAGGCTGATAACATTTACCCACAGAGGATGGGATCTGTTGGTGACACATCCTTCAGCCAAAGAGGAGACTCCATCCCTCCATCAGGCTTCTTCAAACTTCTGCCATAAAGGCTGAAGCCTCTTTACCCCACGCCCATTCCCTCTGAGCCCTGTAGGCTCTCAGTCTGTCAGTGTAATTTAACAGGGCCCTGTCATAAAGGTCACTAATAAATCAGGAAAAAAAAAATAGGAAATAAAGGAAAAAACAAAATTTGTGGGAAAGCCTTAGCTGTTAGCCTTATACATCTTCCAGCCAAGGCCTGATGCAGAGAAAAATAGCTCTTAGTGAAGGACAAGGACTTTAGGTGCTTTGCATGAGCTACAGCACAGAAATAGGAGAGCAACACATGCGGGAAGGAGCTGAATAAAATACAATATTAATGATTCCAAACTTTATGAATGTCAAGGTACCACGACCTCTGGCCATGAAAAAGGAAAGCATCCAGACGAGGAAAAGGAAGCCTAAAAACATTACCAAAGGCAAAGCCTCAACAGGTACAGTGCTGCTATGATCCATCCTGGGGCCTTGGAGCACAGTTCACTTCAACATGTCTTCTGAAGGAAATTATGATAATTAAAAATAATGGGATTTTTTTTCTCTGATGATTGCTTTAGATCTAGGACCTGTATTTATGCATAGACCTCGTTTGATAGGAGGATGCTTGGTAGGAAATCTCAGCGCTGTCACGTTGTTGTGAGATTCCGCTGGGCTGTGGGCACCTGGCTCCAGTGCAGCAGTGCTCATCTTCAAGCAGATTTGGGATAAATTAAATAAAGGGGAAAAAACACTGCCAGATTTTGAAAGGGTTCCCTCCTCCTCCATCAGATTCTTGACAGAGAAATACAAAACCTTTTCTGACAGAGATATAGTAGAAAGAGAACAGTAGAATCATGCTGTGAGATGTCATGGTTGCCATTAAAATAGAAATTTCTTTAAGAGCAGGTTTGCACCCACATTGCTTCACTGCCCTCTACCAATTGTCTTCCAGGATCCACGACTTCGGCCACTAATTCCCCTTCTTCCATTACCAACTCAGACAGCACGGTCACTTTAAAGTCAGAGCCCAGCACAACCTCACAGTACCCCGGACAAACCATCGTGTCGGTGTCCCAGGTAAGGAGCAGGGCCCAGAGCCATCGCCTGCTGGCGTGGATGATCCACACGCCTCCACGGCCGCTGCTCTGGGGGACCTTGATGAGGTTAAGCAATTAATTCATTGTGCTGTGGCCACCAGCCTGATGGACTCCCTCAGGCTGAGAAAAGCAGGGAGCATGAGCCAAGATGCTGTGGATGAGAAAGGTCTCCAGCTTGTTGGCTTTCCACTGGATTTTTCATCCTCCAGTGGGGAACTGGGTTGTCCAAGCTCTGCTGCGGCTTCAGTGCAGAGCTGAGTTTAATTCCCATCTCCTGCCATGAAGGCACAACACTGTTGAGTTGATGAGATCAGCCCAGGGTGGAATCCTCTGTAGCTCCCAAGAAAAGGCTTCCTGGGCATGTGTTATCAGCACCTTATAGCCCTGAGGTGCTCAGTGACCACAGAGCTGTGATGCTGTCAGAGGCCCCACTTTTATGCCAAGTTTTTCTTAGGGGCTGGTTGCTATTTCATCTTGGTACAGGAAAAAAAGGCTCTAAATCAACTCACACATCAAAATTTTGTAGCCCAACATTGTCTTTATGCAGAGTCTAAGCCCTCCCTGAGCTGGTCATGTGTGTATGAAGGGGAAGATCTGCCCCAGGACCATATGGGGTAGGGAATCTTGTTTGAAACCAAGAAATGTGGTTTGTGCTGTGCTCTGAAAAAATATACACACACCTAAAGGTCTCCAAACTGGATATATTTAATCAATGAATAAATGCAGATGGGCCCTGGGATGCCTCCTCTTTGCTGGGTCATTGTGGTTGCACTGAGGGTGCAGCACCCCTCCCGCCCAGCTCCGGACTGCTCTGAAGGGAACTGTAGCATCAGGGATAACCCACTCTG
Organism: Corvus moneduloides; assembly: GCF_009650955.1. Classification (NCBI taxonomy): domain Eukaryota; kingdom Metazoa; phylum Chordata; class Aves; order Passeriformes; family Corvidae; genus Corvus; species Corvus moneduloides. The sequence continues at coordinate 10,055,964 of NC_045492.1, forward strand.
GTCACAATCTATCCTAGTGCTACCTCTGCATTATGACAAGGGGCCAGTGGTTAATGACAGTGGTTAAGGCTTTCTAACATCCCTCTGCTTCCCTCCCCGGGGCAGGCACAGAGCCAGTCGGACGAGGCACTGGCCAGCGGCCACGGCGAGTTCAAATTCGAGCCCGAGGACTACACCTTCTCCCCCAGCAGCATGGCCCCGCAGCCTGGGCTGAGTGTGCCCCTCCGGCAGGACTCCTGGTGTGCCCTGGCACTCGCCTAGGAACCCCCAGCCTCCAGCAGAAAGCCTCGGGACCAATGTTTTCGGCTGTCCGAGGGGCAGGAGGACGAGCTGCCCCGGCGCCCTGGGATGCGGGGGTCGAGCCACAGCCACAGGACAGGTTTCTCTTGGAGGATGCCCATGGAAAACGCCAGCTGGATGGGGCTGGGATGACCCCGCTGTGGCACCAGGTCCCCAAAATCTCATCCTTCCCCGGAGCAGCCCAGGGCTGCCTCCCCAAGGCCGGAACCTCGGGGCTGCCTCCGTTTTCCCGGGGAAAGCCTTCCTCCTCTGAGACGAAACCAGCAAATAAATGCATCCCAGAATCTATGTTTATTCACAGTGATTTCTCCCTCCTATGACTCCACTGTGTGCAATTTATTCCACTTTCCAATAAAAGACTGTAATAACATGGCACCAAATAACTTAATTTTATTAAAATGTAAGCTACATGGCCTGCCTTATGTTTTATTGGCCACAACAGGAAGAAAAGAGAAAAAAAAAAAAAAGCAATGGTTGTTTTAAACATTTACTGTTTTATATTAAAAACAATCATCTCTATAGAGTGTTAGCTTCTGAAGTGTTTTGCATATCAACACTGAGCTGATGAGTCATACATGAAATAAACACGCTGCTCTTCCCTTTCCAGCTCCAAACAAAGAGGTTTTTAGTATTATTTTAGGCGAACAACATGACAAAAATGGTCAAAGCCTCCCAATAATAAAAGAATACTAAAATGCTGGTTTTTTCTTTTGTATTTCCTGATTGGTTTTGATGTTGCCAAGTCTGAGCATTAGAAAATCAGAAGTTAGTCCTCCAAAACTTAAAAGAAAGGCTTGAGGGACTGAAAAATAAGGGGTGTATTAGAGGTGTAATTGTTTGCATCCAGTTTTGGGGTTGTTTTGAGCGGAGGATTTCCAGCTTTCAGCCATGCAGAGCAGATTGCTTTTTAATTATTTTAATGAAGGCCAAGTAGAAAACAATTTCTTGGAGCTGAGCTGTAGCAGATCTTCAGTGATGCAAAACCCACACCACACTTCCAAAAGCTGGCAACAGTGTGTTTCTGCAGCATCTCAGATATGGGAAATGGGGAGATATGCCCTGTAAGGGGATCCTGAAAGTCCCAAGGAACCTGGGGATGAGGAATAGACCATATTGAAGAGGAGAGAAGAGTGGGAAATGAAGGGGGAGCAAGGTCATGAAGTTACTTATGGCCTACTTTATTTGTTATTTCTAAACAAAATCCCCAGCCTCTCTGTACAGCTATTTATGGCCAGGAAACTGTCAAGTAATAGTTCCTTAATATAGAAGTTGACCTGTCCGGGGCTTCCTGGAGCAACTCTTCCTCTTGTCAGAAGAGATGGATCACTTGATTTTTATTATAAACAACAGGCTAAAGAGGATCAGGGAGAGTGAATCTGACATCAAGTCACAACTCAGCTGAGATGGAGGATGATACTTTCCACCATGCAACCCTCGCTGGAGGAAAGGAGATGCTCCAGGCACTGGGGAGCACTGGTCCCCTGCAGGGGCTGCTCTGTGCAGGCACGGTGGGGGTTCAAACCACCCTTTTATCAAAGCCCATGGGTGAAAACTGTCCTTGGAGGAGTATTTCGTGTGCCTCCAGAGCTTCCCTAGCAGCCTGCATGATGCCAAGCTCCAGTGCCAGGGCAAAGGCTGTCATGGAAAGGCATCCCTCCAGTACCAGGCCAGCACTGGCACACCGGGTTTGCAGGGCCAGGCTCTGACCATGGATCCACATCTCTACCGTTTGTTTTTCCACTCTCTGGCCGGCCAACATCCGCAGCAGAGCCAGGCACAGCCAGGCAGCAGATAAGCCAGCAGCACAAGGCTGGAGGGTAACACCATTCCCAAATCCAGCCCAAACTGTTAGTCTGGAGTCAAGGAAATGGGTGATGTGGCCCGAGCTCAGGCGACCTGCTGGCGCCCAGGGTGACGTGTCACGGCACAGGCTGGCAAGAGGCAGCAGAGCCCTGGGTAACGAGCAGCGCTCCTGGGCAGCTCCCCAAACTCCAAACTCTGCAGACAGGAAAAAAGACAGCACAGCACAAGTCATGGCAAGATGATTTCTATGGATGATGGCAGGGGGTCCTTGCTTTTTCATCTGCATGACCCCGAGGAGGAGAGTTATTTTAAAGGCAAACAAGGAGACCTAAACAATGCCAAGATGTTGACACCAGTGGCTCCAGAGGTTTTATTTATTGCCTGTTGGTAACCGTCGACCGGGTGTCAGGATGCTCCAGGGGCTGGTGACAGACGAAACGAGACAGAGGGACAAGAAGTGAAACAACTGGGACATGTGTAATTTTTCCTTCCTGCTCACTCCCTGCCCTCACTGGGTGACGTCATCCACAATGCCATTTTTTCATTTCTTGTCTTCCAGTCTTTCACTCCCATTCCCAAGGCAGGAGCCATCCCTGCAGACTTGTGGGCTTTGGTCTCCTCATGGCAGAAGCAAAGTGTCTGCCCAGCCCTGCGGGAGAGGGGAAATTCCTTCCCTCCAGGTCCTTGCACCCAGAGAGGAACCAGCGCCCCTGTGCAGGTCCCAGCCTTGCAGACCCACACCCAGAGGGATCCATGCAATATTTATCCATTCCCCCGGCCAGTTGCCACTTTGAAGTCCTTCCCTAAGGAATCCATGTCCCTTTTTACCCCCCATGACATGGAAAAGAGGAGCATTTGCCCCAATAGGTGCAAACAAAAACCATGGGAAAGTTTGGATCCTCCCAGCTCATACTGCATCCTCAGTCCTGCTCCTACAGCCTCCTGGTGGCACAGCCGAGCTCAGCTCACAGAGTTTGTCACAGGAATTTGAATGTTTGGAGTGGCAGGATTGAAGAAGATCAGACAGAAGAATGAGGTTTGGGAGAACCAGACCCTGCAGCTGACCAGGATGTGGGCTCCCCCCAGAGCAGGCACTGTCCCACCCCTCCTGGCTCCAGCCAGGTTGGACCCTGCCCAACCTGCTGTGCCAAAAGCTCTGTCAGCTTCAGAGAACAACTTTTACTTCTCTTTCCCAAACCTTTCTCAGTCCCCTTCATGCTCCCTCCCCTTCCAAGGCATGGGGTGTATTTGCTCTCCGGCAGGTCTGGTGGCTTGTGGACAACTATTCTGTTTAATGCTGTTGTACAGCTGCCTTGGAGCTATCAATTGCCTTTGTTCAAAGGTTGCCTGCCCAGATGACTTTACAACATGACTACAATGATTTGCTCCATTTTGCACTTTAAACTGATGCCACGGTGATTTCTACCAGGTCAGCGAGCAAGTAATGAAGCACTTGAGCCTATAAACACATGTTGTTCTTGTTTATGGTCATATTAATAGCACAATAAAATCATTGCTCACCCAAGCAGTTGCTTTCAAAAAAAGAAAAGTTTGTTTCCTTTAGGTTTCTGCATGGAAAATGGAAAGTTGTGGTTTCATGTCTGCCGGACCCCCAAAGCCCCAGACTCTCTAATGGGGTGTCACTTTTATGCTGGAGCACAGAACCATCATTTTTCCTGTGTTGCACACAGAAAGGTTCAGCACAACTTGTGTGGCATCTCAGCTGCTGCCTGGGGTCTGCCTAAACTGCAAATCCCACCCAGCTGGCAGAGGAGTTTGACTGCTCCTCACATGAGCCTTGGGGACACACAGCCCCCAGGAGAAGCTGTGTGCAAAGTCTCTGGTTTGGCTGGTTTGTGCCAGCTGAGGAACAATGCCCACCGTGGCTATAAGGGATGGGGGCATCAAAGTTCCTTTCCTTGGTCCTGTAGTTGAAAAATCTGTGAAGCATTATGTGGATCCAAGAGATTTCTCCTGGAAAGAAGGTGGAAGCAGTGCTCCAGGGAATGAAGGGGTATAGGGCTCTGTTGCTGGCTTTTAATCTCTCTGGAAGTGCTTGGTGATGCATAGAGACAAATGCACTGTTCCCTCCCAGTCCCTGTCCACTGCTTCACTGCTCCTCTCCAATGTTTTGGGGGTTTTTGCCAAGCTGGTGTCATGTGCCAGCCAGGGAAACAACTCACGGTTGCTTTTCAGGTCAATGTGCTGCAGTAATTAAATATCCAGTCTATTTACTCGTGCAGCAGCTAAAGCAGAGCTGAATATTCGATCTCACCATTGTATGCATAGAAGAAGAAAACAAACAGCACCGGTTCTTTCATCACATCAGGTGGTCCTTCCTGGAGAAAGCTTTGTGGCCAGGGGTTGGTAGGAGGTGGTGTCTCCAAGAATTTCTTCTGTTCAGTATCAAATTTACATAGAATGCACTTAATGAGGAGCAGTAACACCTTCTGCAAAGTGATTTTATTTCAAAGAAGTTCCTCCTCAAAGGGAAGCTTGTTCAGCAGCACGTTCCAAAAAGGCTCTTGTTAAATGGAGTTTTTCCCCATCCAGTTTTCTTCTCGGAAAAACCCCGATCCCATGGTCCGGTGAAATTTCTACCCAAGAGCACCACCACAGGTAACATGTCATGGATACAGCAGGTGTTGAGAGGAAGGATGGGGAGGAGTTTTGGACAGTTTTTATGGTCAAACTTGGCAAAAAGCATCCTCACCTATAGTTTTCTAATGTCCTGGGACTGCTGGGATTTACCAGCCTTTGCCCTGTTGTTGCAGGCTCTCCTTAACATCGTTAGGAAATGCATTAATATTGGGATTTCAAGACAGATTTTATAGCAAGCATTTCCAGAGCAGTGTTAAATGGGGCCAACAGCAGACCTTGACCACTGTGCTGTTTGAAAATGTTGGAGGCTGAGCTGCTTCCAGGGCCAATTTCTCAGCTGGTGCAAGGTAATACTGCTCAGCCACTCTCCCATAGAAACAATTAACCTCATAAAGAGGATGCTGTTTGCATTTCCTGATGACCTAGAAGAAAACAGGAGGAAGTAGGAAAATTTTATCATTCAAGCAGGAGATTCTGTCTTGTTTTGGGTGTAAAACTTGTTGCTACATGTTCTGGGAAAGTTTTGGAAGCCCTCATATTGGGAATGAGTGCAAATAAGCACATGTGGGGAAAAAGATGGATAGAAAAGAGCAAATTAAGGTGCTTCTTATGATTTTTTTCCTCCAAACCAAGCAAATGGCTCCTAGAAAACAGCGGTAGAAACTTCCAGCCCTTGTTCCAGTTTCACCTGTGCTCACATTTCCCTTTTCTAGGGAAAGGCATGGGACTGACCCTTCTGTGGGACCACCTGAAAGACTGTTGGGAGGAAAGGAGAGTGGGCACAGACAGGATGTGGAGCAGGGCCCTCATGTCACTGTTATTGCAGGTGTTGGTGTCATTCTTCCCATCTGTTCACTCCTTGCTTGCAATAAAGAACAGCTCCACTTCGTGAAATGAATGGAAATGATGGGCATTTAGCCCCAGGAGCCCACTGTGACACCTGAATGGGGGGGCGCTAAAGCTACTTTTAGTGCTGTGGCCTCAGCCAGGGGGTTGGGAAACACTGCTGGAGACCCCACCCCTCCTGCGTGAGCAGGACTAAGGTGAGCGCCAAGGTGGAATCGGTGTTAATCATTTACCCCTGGAGGCTGTAACAGACACTCTGTGTGTGTCTGTAGGGATCTGCAACAGGAATGTTCAACGGGGAAGCTGCTGCTGCTCAAAGGGCACCAGAAAGTGGCCTTTTGGGGAGGCAGTTGATTCAGATCCACCTTTGTTTGCTTTGTGGGAGCACGTTCCCCGTGTTGTGGGTGTTCGGTCACTGGCAAGGCCATCACTGCTTGGGGACTGCAGGGTGATTGCCACTCCTGAGCCTGACCTTGACATCTTTCCTCCCTGATTAATAATGCCACAGCACCAAACAGGAGCAGGGAAGTTACAGGGAAGGTGATAGCTAATGGTGAGTCAGGAATGATGGTGGTGTTTGAGCCTCACTCCATGGGAATGGCTTTGGAAGCATTTTAAGCTGGCTTTTCTGCTGTCCTAAAGCCTTTTTAACACCTTATGTGATTATTGATAGAATATGTATATATTTCTTATTAAATAATGCAGATATAACAACAAGCCAAGATTTGGGGTTGAGTTGGCACTCAGGTGTAGCTGAAATTGTTGCTATAACCTTCCTTCAGGAGGAAAAAGTGATAAATACAGGCTGTCATTCCTCCATCGCTAAGTTCATCCCAGTCAACACCAACCCAGAACTTCCTGTCTTCAGCTTGGGTTTCTTCAGTTCATGCCCCAAGCCAGGCTTTCCCCCAGAGCAAACCCTTCCTCTGTGAATCTTGCAGTTCCATGGGAGTCTGTAGAAATCCCATGATAAAAACAAAGGGTAAAAGGGCATAATTCCTGAATGTCTTCCTCTCTTGCTTCATCGCAGAGCTTGCTCCCAAATCCAGCCTTGCATCCACAGAAAAGGGTCTGTGAACATGAGCCTGGTGTGCCAGTTTTGTCCTGAGCTGCGCATTCAGGGTGACTGCAGAGTCTGTGGCTCACAGGACAGTCCCAACACATCAAAGACCCCTCAGCTTCTCTTGCAGGAGGCTGAGGACCCAGCAAAGCTGTTCCAGAAGCATCTCTCCCAGAAGGAAAGCTGATCTCATCAGTATTCCTGCAGCAGGCTTTGCTACATGCCCAGGAGTGATTGACAGTGGCTTGAGCTTTGCTTTTAAATCATGCAGCTTTGCCTCATATTAACACATGGTTAGAAAGGATTTAGCAATTTAAAATATTAATAATGGATAGCTCATTTCTGAGCAGCCAGTTTTAATAACAGTGCTCCTTCTTGAACAGGCTCTGCTCTGAGGTCACTGACTGACACTGCTGCTTGCCCTCACCTTCTGAAAAGATGCAGAGCTGTGTCCTGGTGTTCTCCCCTTTCCCTGCTGCGTGGGATGCCCTGGGCACTCCAATTTCAGGGACAGTGATAGCTCTGTGGTGTTAATGGCACCGAACCTGGGGAGAGAAGAGCCACATCTGCCCCATCACCTCAGAGTCGGAGGCTGGGAGAGCAGGAGCACCCTGGGGGGCTCATGGGGAGGGGGTGTTGGGCCTGCCCTTGTCTCCTACCCCTGGAAATTTTAGATGTGTCTAAACCAAAGTGCAAACAGGACAAGCACTGCTTTATAACATTTTGGGACAGCCAGGGCAGACTGGAGACACCCCGAGCTGCCTTGAGATGTTGACACTTTCTCCTCAGGAGCTCCAGATTCCAGAAGGTCTCTGTGCTCACACAAAAAGTTTTCTTAAACTTTTTGAAGCCTATGGTTGCTCTGAAATGGAGATACCTCTTCATTTTTCCTGGCTTGCTTTGCCTTTGTGGCTTGGTTGGTACCTCACCAATCATTTTGACCACAGTGGTGTGAGTGGGGCTTGGAACATAACCACAAAATCAGATACATCTGGAGAAAGCTGAGCAAGGTCACCAGGGATGGAGCTGCTTTTGGTTTTTAAAGGCAGCCTGGATAAATGGCAACCAAACCCTCTTCCCCTTGCAGGAGGCAAAAGCCAAAAATAAAACCACAATGGTACCCACAATTTTTTAAATAGCTGCCTTCCACTCATGTAATTAAATTTAGTTTTGATTTTTCAAAGAAAAGCTGGCTAAAGATCAGTCCCTAATTCATGGAAAGTTGGTTTGGATAAAATAGAAATCTACTTACCTCTTAATCAGAAAACAAATCCAAACAAAACCAGAATCTAATTTGAGGTTTATAAGTTTTTTTTTAACTCAGTATTTAAGTGCTTCTGAATGTCTCACTGAAATCCAAAACTAGGAGTGAAAAAAAAAAATGTCAGGGAGAAATCACTGTGATTTCTCAATCTTACTCAGAAGCAGAAAATCTGGCGACTTCCTTGGGAGCTTTCTTGGGAGATTGACATGCTTTTCATTATCACTGATGTGTATTATTGAGGTGCACAATTGGTCTGCAGAAAACACAAGGCAAAGGTTTAGGTTATTTTTCCCTCCTGAGTGAGGCTGCCCAAACGTGGTAATTCATTAAGCATTCTGTGCTCCTGCTAATTGCCAGCTTGGGTCTAGGCTTCAGTGTGGAGCGGATCCTTGGAGTGGAGGCTTATCTCAGGAGCTTCCTGAGTCTGCAGAATTGAATGAAAGTCTCACCAGGAAAAGTGGTTTGTTTTGCTTTTAGTTTGTTTTGTAAGAAAGCTGAGAATTTCCCTTCCCAGCCAAGGCTGAACTGACCATAGGGGAGCTCACAAATTTCAGCGCTTTGGATCGTCAGGCACTCGGGACTCCAGAAGTGCTAAATTCCTTTTAAAAATATATAGCTGTGCATTTTCAGTGCTCCAGTGATATTATTAATTCTGTTCGAATTTGGAAAGAGGCTGTGAATATTTTGCCCTGTTGTCAGTTGATTTCCTTCCTTTCCCCAGAGAGACTTTTGGTCAAACAGAGGTAAAATGCTTAAACTCCATCAGACTTCCAAGCTTGGCTCCCCACTTTTAACCCTGGAGTTATGAGGGCACTTTCTGGTGTTGTCTTCGTGTCAGAAGTCATCTGTCACATCCATACTTCATCAGTGGTTGGAGCTGGGATGTCATGAGGCAAAGCGACCTGAGAAAGGTCCAGCACGAGGTCAGTGGCAGAAATGGCCCTGGTTAATTGGCTCTGGATTTTATCATGGAATTGGGGTAAAAACAATCCATATAATAAAGTTTGGATTTTGTTGGAGAAGTGAAACCACTGCTGGGGGACAATGGTTAGTCCTGCTGAGGCACCTGAATCTACAAACCCATCCTGGAGTGGAGCTGAGCTGCTGTTGCGGAGCCCTGACCACCCCTGCCAGCACCCAGAGGTAGTCCCCCAAAGACTGGCAAAATCTTCTTAAAAAAGGTCATTTCAGGCTGAAAAGCAACAAAGCTTCTCCATTTCAAACCAAAAAGGGATTTTTCGGGGGTGGGGGAGAATAAACTATATTTGGAAAACACTTAACCAAGTTGCCTTAACTTAACAACAGCTTTTATTAGATTGCACTTGTCCAGTGAGATTAATGGACATTTTCCTTTGAAACTCTGGGAGTCTTTCCTAGACACTGGGAATAAGTAGGTTCCTTCAAATGTTCTGCTTCCTACAGGATTTACTGGTGAAAGATTTAATACAATTCAGCACAAACATTTTAACCTTTCCATCTAAAATGCTGAATTCAACCGTTTCCTGAATGTGTATAATTTAAAGGCTCGTGTTTTCCTGTGTCATGCTCTCTGAAGCATTTTATGTCGCCTTGCTCCTATTGACTCTTTTAAGAAAACACTGCAGGAGTATACAGTCACTTTCAGATAACTCAGATTGTTTACTTTATGAATGAAGGAGGAAATTGAATACTCAAATAAAGTTATGCATCTAAGTGCCAGGAGCTAACTGCCCTCTTAAATTTGCTTGTCTCCTTGAAAGAGTCTTTAAATACAATTTATGACGTAAAGAGCCTTTCTGTAGTGCTGAGAGGGATCTCCACTGTTTCTGTTATAAATGGATGCTCTCAGCAGCTGCTGGAGTCTGAGCCAGGGACAAATGTTGGGCTTTCAGGAGCTCTTGTGCATCCCATTGATCTGTGTGGGGTGCAAATAAGCAGGGGCTGCTGCCTGGGCAGCTGTTTTGCTGGAATTATCTGGTACAGACAATGAAAAATAAAGGAAAAGAAGATTTTCTAGCAACATCTAACCAATGTCACACTAAACTTTAACATTAGGTTTAGACCTCAAACCCGGGGAGGTGGTGTGTGCCTGCCTGTGTGAGCAGTGCCGTTTGTTGTCCTGTTTCTCCTGCCCCTGGTTTGGAACAACTCCAATCTGGTTTGTATTTAGGGATATAACTCAGACCAGTCCCAAGTTATTCTTGTCTCAGCAGTGTGTTAGCACCTGAGGTAATTGTTTTTCCTTAAAATAGCTGGCAAACATGATTGAATTTGCATCGAATTAGAAAGTAAAGCAATTCCCCAGGTAATTAACCTTGCAGACTCCCCAGCCTGTTTCTCCACCCCTTTCCTTCAAGAGAATTTCTCTCAGGATTTCATTCCACCGCACTAATGAATCGCTACAGTAATGGGAATATGATTGACATGCTGAATGTCCTTCCTTGAGCCGGAGTGATTAGACAAAAATAATTAAGAACAGGCACATGTGGCCAGTTTGGCTCTGACAGCTACGGGCAGGGTTTGGGGAGAGGCTTGGGGGCTGCCAGGGTGCCAGAAGGACTCAAGTGCAGCCCTCCCAGTAGAGATTTAATGCTTGTAAGCCATCATTTGGCACAGGGCTTTTCCAGGTTCACATCCAGGTACAATGCTTTGACGTATATATCCCTTTATTTACAAAGAGAGGAAAGGTTCAGAGTCTGTTTGGGTCCTGTTGGCTGGGATTTGATGGCCAGATGAGGGAACAAGGTTAAATATCATGGATCCCAGTTGGATGTGAGAATTTGATGGCCTTCAGCTCTGTTCTCCTCAGCAAAGCCATGACATGCTCAGAGCAGAGAGTGACCATGGAAAGCTGCCTCCTGATGTCCAACATCCTTATCCATAAGCAGGACCAGGGGCCAACCTCTGCTTCACACAATAACCTTTGAGCCAAGGACTGCCATCACCTGCACCATGGGCACAGAGTGCAGAGATTACCCTTGACAGGATTATTCAAGCGTCAAAAAGGTGAGGTCCTTGAAACCTGGAATAATTGAGAAACTGTAAGATAAAGAGCAGGAACCCAAATGAGATTGTGGCCTGCAGGCTGGGGGAAAGGGCCAGATTTGGTGGGTGGATTGATGGAGAGAGGCACTGATTTGCACCCAACCTCCTCTTCAGCCCCTCTGCATCTCCCCCGCAGAGTTCCCCACATTTCCCACAGTCCTTCCTGATGTAAATTTGGGAAGCTTTTGGGGCACAAAGGAGATCTGGAGAGATCTGATTATTCCCATGGCTCGTCCTTCTTGCGGAGCACTTTGCACAGGGGCAGTGACTGGGAGGGGAGTGCCCTAGACCTTCCTCTCCCCTCCCAAAGTCAAAAATCCCCCTGTCTGAGGGGCTTAAGGCAGGTGAGCCAGGCAGAGGTCACTCACAAGGTCCCACCTCTCCCCCAGCATGGGCTGCACCACCAGCAGGACCTCTATCACACACTAATATGGGATTATGATCGTGAGACTCCACAATGTCACACTGATAAGGGCGAGGGTTTTTCCCTGTATGAGCCTGTTTCATTTCCACACGTAGGTATGCCAAGTGAAGGGAATATTTTCCCCTCTGCATCAGACTCCAACTTTGCCGAAGTCGGTCACGGGAGAGAGTGTGCAAATGTCAGGGAGACATTTGTCTGGCAAGGAGGGCAGTCGTGGGGTGCAGGGTGCTTCAGAGCTGTGGAAAGGGAAGTGGCTGGGACTGGGATAATGTGCATCAAGACGTGGTGAGGATAAATCCGATTTTCATGAGTCATGCTGGCAGAGCTGCCTGGCTCTGTGTTTCAGAGGTTGCTGCAATGTTACAAAGACAGTTAAATCATGAATAGTTACAAGTTTTCCCAAGTTTATCCAGATAGTGTTTCTAGAGTGCCTGGTAGACACCTTCACTCTTATTTCCTTAGATTCCATGGAAACAAGCAGAAGCTTGGTACACCCTGTGAGGGTCTCACATCTCCATTTACACTGTCCATCAGTGGCTTCAAAAGGTGCTTCAAAGGCAGAGAGGCATCAAGAGGTGATGTTGGAAACATCTTACTTCACTGGCTGAATGAGAAAGCACTTTTTGCAGTCCTAGAGAAGTTTTCACCAAGAAGTGATGACGCAACAGAAATACCCTGGGGACTGAAAAACTTGATGCTGCTTCACTTGAACACAGCCAGCTTGCACAGTGCACCCCCAAACCAGGTAATGTCTGAGGAAAGAGAGGTGGGAGTCATTTGAAGGAGAAAAATACAGTAGCAAAAAGCAAATATTCATTTGTAAACTCCATTTACAAGACCGCCCATCTGGGGCTGGGTCCCACACGGGCAGTGCGATCGCCTCCTCTCCCCATCCAAACCCCAGGCTCTCTGGGGGAGAAGATAAGGCAGTGCTTGAGGAAGTGCACCAGCTTCCCTTGGGCTGAGCCCTAATTAATGAATTAAAATGCAGAAATGCATCACAGCTTGTGCTCCCTGGTCACTTCCTACTGCAGAACCTCTGCCAGCTCCATGAGCATCCAAGTCAATACGTGCACCAAAACGTCGGAGGGGACAATAGCAACTAAAAATAGGCAAAGACAGGAATTTGCCTATAATATTTTTAACCTTGGAGGATGGCAAAGTTATATATAGCTAATAGAGAAAAATGGGTTTTGTTGCTTAAATGAGGAAAACAAAGAGTGTGTTTGTTTAGTTGGGTAGCTGGTTTAGTGTCGGTTCAATTTCAAACCTAACAACACTTTTTTGGCACTGTACCTGTGTGCACTTCTTCTCAGGCTGCTGTACGCTGTGTGGGCTTCATGGGGGAGCTGGGGAGAAACATGGATCGCATCATAAAGACACAGAGTGTTAGTGGGAGATTTCACCCCCTTTTCCTGTTTGCTGTTTGGCTGAGGAGGGGAGGGGGGTGGAGGGCAGGGCTGGGATTGAAGAGACAGCTTGGAACTGAGCTTGTGCAGTTGCTGCTACCTGGTCTCTGGGCAGGGACCAACATGTAAAGTGGCTCCTGACATCATCTTTAGCTCTCCAGTCCGTGCTGGAAACCTGCCATCCATGCTGCTCCTTGGAAGGACAAGGAGACAGGAGCAAGTCAAGGCTGCTGCTCCCTCTGCCGACTCTGGGCGCAGGAAGGAGGCTGAGCCGGGGCGAGTTCCAGGGCTGAGACCCAGCAGTGCCTGTGCCCAGCTCACCGCGAGCACCACCAGGGTGGGGACCCCCTGCCAGAAGAGCTGCTTAGTAAATACTCAAAAGGGCAGTTTTGCCTTACAGCAGAAAGAGATGAATAAACAGGAAATAAGGGGTTGAGCAACTGCTCCTTCTCTTTACGCATGTCTATGACAAACTATGACTTTTAGCAAAGAATATCTTGATGATAAAGCATTCAGGATCCAGCACTGAATCATTTAATTTAATGGAAACATGTTCAAGTCTGTAATCTGCAACTAGAACTCTTTGCTTTTTTTTCCCCTGCAGATCCCTTTAATCCTTTAGCAATCATGTATTTTCCAAAGAAGTTTTCTATATGTCCTGGGGGTATAAAATCACAGTGGGAAAGAAGGCTGCTCATAACCTGTGAGCAGCTACAATCTGCCTCCCACTCTGCTGGTAACGCCCTGTGGATATTTGCTTATCAGAGATTAGAGGAACAAAGCAAGAAGAGAGCAACGTTCCATTATGGTGGAGCATATAATATTGTGATTATTACTCATGCCCTCTGTCTAATTAATCATTTTGTGTGTTATTTGAAGGCAAACAGGGCCTTTGGTTCATTATCGCTTATACATACACAGAACTGGAGTCACTTCAGTGCTGTCAGACTTGGTTAATCCCTGCCTGGGTTTTGTACATGTCTGGGTATCTGAATCATGTACATGGCAAATGATCTACTAATATGTTTGCTCCACCAGTTTGTTCATATGGAGCCAAATATATGAAAGCATTCAAACTCCGGAAAGTGCAGATATGGTCCTAATGGACTTGACAAAGGCACCTAATGTTAAAGGTTATGAAAAAAGGGTTGCTGACGAAATGCTTTTTTTGCTTTCTTTTCTTTTCAAGTATTTTGTTTGTGTTTCTTTTATTATTTATATTTTATCTTGCTTGGTGTTTTAAACTGGGAGGCAGGAAAGGGGATCAAGAAAACTCTGAATTCTGTGAAAACAGACTTAGGGGGCAAAACCATCAATTTAATCTGAACTAGAGGAAAAGGGTGGTTGCTGAAGATGGGTGCTTTGTGGTACCCAATACCAGAGCCAGCCTCTTACCAGAATTACTGGGATGCTGAAGTGGTGGCATAAAGCACAATGGCCACTAGGTTGTCCTGGTGCAGGTATCCTGCCTGCCCACCCCTTTGGTGCAGTTGCCTCCTTCCTGCCTCACTGCATGGCAGCACTCTGAAAATCTGGGCTGTGAATTTTAAAATTTAAAGAAGCTCTGTATCCTTTTTCCCCTCTGCTCATCTGTACAAGAACAGAGCCTGCTTTGAGACTCTGCACTTGGAAAGACTTCACATTAGGACTGTAACATTTTGATTACAAGTGATATAAAACGCAGTTCACTTTATTTCCTAATTAATGACAGTACATAAGGCAACAGTAAACTCAATTGCTTCCAACAGCTTTTTATATTCACTTGGAGGCATTTACAGAAATATGACTCGTGTACCCAGCAAAATCTTCCCTTGACCAGATGTAGAAGGAAAACAGTTTTATTGGCTCCATGATAATATCACTAAAGAGGAAACAAGCTATAAAAATAATAAAAAAACACAAGCCACACTGAATTTGAGAGTTGCTAAACTGGAAGATACAGAAACAAATACAGAGAAGATAATAAGGCCTTTTACTGATAGTGCTGTCCTGTGTAAATAACGCAGACACTGAGTAAGTCCCTCTGCAGTGAGACTCATTAGAAACGTGTACATCAGCCCAGAGCAATCACTTTGATGGTTCCCCAGCTGCTTTTCACAATAAATGTCCTCAGACCCACCAAGGCTGGAGTCATTCAGCTCGCTGCACGTCCTTGCAGATATACAGCCATACTGCAAACAGGGAACTGCTGCAGATTTCCCACTCAGGAATCTTGGGCTCGTTGCTTTATAGACCAGATTTCAGGAGAAGTGCTGGTCCAGGAGAGCTGATTAAACAAGGCTGTTCAAAGAGACAGAGAATGAAGCACCCATTTCCATAAGGAATGAGCATGGCCAAGGATTATATTGATCCATGGCACATAGATCTTGTCTTGGGTTTGTGTCTGCGGGGGGAGATGCTCCTGAACTGCAATGAAATCCATGTGGACCTTATCTTCCTAAACATCAAACCTGTTCACAAACGAGTGTAATTAGCACTTTTTTACTTGAAATTAGAGATAATGGAGTTCTGCACACATTGGCACTCCAAGAACTCAGCAGTGGGTTTTCAGAGATGGGACTTGCCTGGCAGAGGTACAGCACAAGTACCCACATTGCAAACCATCTGTCTCCTGGGGGAGCTGCAAGAAGTCTAGAGAACTGCTTGGCTGCAAGTCAGGAAAGAAAGCTAAATTTCCTAAGGTAAATTTTCTTTCTTTTCCTTCGGTTTTAAAAATTTTGCCTGGGGAAGGTCCAATGAAAGGACAAAATAAATAAACATGGGAGACTACAGCATTTGGCAGCATGATAGAAGTGAAATGTAATAACAAACGTAAACTGAAAGCCAGTCAGAGTGCAAATTCATACATTGAGGACACTTTTGTCTTTGTATTTGGTAGTCTGAGGGTGAGGAGGGGAGTAAATGATAGCCAGCAAGCAGAAACACTAAAATTGAATCTGAGGCACAAAATTTCATGCTTGCATGGGAAAAGGTGAGCACTGAGAGTCAACAATGAGCAAGACATCAAATAAATTTGTGTATCACTGTTCTTAAGTGACAATAAGCACTTTCTCTTCTCTTGTTGTCACAAGTGTTTTCTTCTCTATACAAGTTTTACAGAGGGATGGGACAAAGCCAGCCCAAAGCCTTTCTCCAGCAGGAGTGCAGACGATGAATGTCCAGCTTCTGAAGAAAATTCATACTTTGTCATGACCATCCTACTGAGACAACAGAAAGAAGGACAACACCTTTGGCAAGGCAGGAAAATGGGAATTGGAAAGCATAAAAATATATATGGAGAAAATTGAAGGGAAAGCAAAGAGACATCTAGGATTTCGTGAGATCCCCTTCCCTTGGGAGGGTGCAATCCTCACAAGTGAATCAGAACAGGTACATGCTCCAAAGAGTTAATCTTTATTAACAGCCCCAGAATGCCTTTCAGCTGGTGCACAGCCTGGTTCAAAGGTTTTCAAGAAAAACAACATGCCATAAACCAAAGGGCAACACTAATTGGAAGCAGTGTAATTCTGAAAACAGCAATGCCTTTTTGTGGGTTAATAACCGGAAATTAAATTTCGTGTATGTTAGCAAAGCCCATCATAAAGCACCAGGTGAATGAGGGGCACGGGCAATAAGGGCAAGGGTTCAGAGCACGCACAGTCACCATCCAGCAGCAACCCCTATTCCTTGGTCACAGCCAATATTCCCAAAGGATTAGTCCTTGAACTCCTGGTTGGAGGAAATGGTTTGCACAATGTGGCTGCTTGCTGCTGGTTTGGTGGTGGAATAAAGGTGGTGGAATAATGGACACGAATTCAGCTGTCCCCAAAAGTTGCTCTGCTCACGTCCATGTGGAGTCAGGGCGGCAGTAAAGGGTTGCTGTGACTTGTCCATCCAATCTGATGTTCCCCCAGTCCAGTGCTCAGGATACTGGTGCTATGAATGACCTTGCCATCTGCACTGGATACACAAATGAAAGACTTGTCTGAACAGTTAATGGGGTTTCAATGTTAAGATGTCATGCAGTGGAGAGCAGGTACAGACGCATGCTGGGGCTGGGTTTGCTGCTGATGGCATTGCCTGAAATGGAAACTCAGCTAATATTTGGACTGCAGGGTGTGTGCCTCTTATAAGGAAGTGGCTTAATCTGGAAAAGGAGGCAGAAACACAAGGTCAGATCCTCTCTCTTCTGCCCTCATTTCCTCTTCTGGCTGCACCAGCTTCTCCAATGTTGCAGAAATGTCTCCAAGACGGGGTTGCCTCTCTCCAGGGATTCCTGCAGTGCAAGCCACCACTCCAAGCCAGGGCTGCAAGAGGGGCCTGCTGGGCAGGGATGCCAGATCACCTTGAGTTCAGTGACATCTTGCAAGTAGCACAGCCCTGAGGAGATGGATCCCATCCAGAAGCTGTCCTGACCCTGCCTGACATAATAAAGTCATCCGCTGCACAAGCCAGGCTGATCACATTTAATTGGAGATACCCATGGACCATCTTCATTCCTGGGAGCTCATTTATGAATAACCAGAGGTGTGGCCTCGGGCAGGAGCTGTGTCTGTGGTGGCAGTCCCTTCATCTGGGCAGTCCCTCAACACCTCTGCTTCTTGACACACTAGAGAAACATTTGCTGCTATTTGCTTTATTTCCAACTCTTGCGGTTAAGATGAAGAGTGGGAAAGCCTGAAAGCCAACATATGCCTGGGCAAGAGAAAAAGATCTCCAAGCATACCACGGGCTGCAGAAAAGGGTGGTGACAACCAAGTGTCACTGCCCTTTGCAGCTGTGAACCACAAACCCTGTTTGCCACAAGCTGCTGCTGCTCAGGGTCTATTTTGCTTTTCCCTGTCACTGTGTTTGAGAGACTTTTTGTCTGAAGGCCTCTCTCCCACTGAACCCATCCATCACCAACGCTGACAGAGGTTCCTGCTGCCCAAAATGGCCAGGAAGACTCGGTGGAGCCAGAACCTCAGGGGTCAAGTCCAGGTTGTCATGTCTGAGCGAACGCTGCTCCGGATACACGTGGCCCAACGTCATGTTTGGAAGGCAGTGGAGGACCAAGAGGGAGGAGAAGGAAGGATAGGATGTAATCTTTCATCCTGAGAGCAAGCATGTGGGATGGCAATATTTCATTTTGCTGCTGCTGATGGTCTGGCTCCAACGGGGTGGAGGAAGGGAGTCCCCAGCCCAGGCAGGGAGCAGCCGCCCTGGCACCGCTCTCCTGCTCGCTATATTTGGCTGCAGGAAAATTACAGAGGCAGGGAATGCTGGGGACATCAAGCTGAACTCAGTGATGCCTCTTGCGAGCCTAAGAAGGCCTAAAGGTACAAATGTCCCATGGTCAGGGTCCAGAGCCCAGATGTGAGTGGAGGAGGAAGGCTGCAGACACGGCACTGAAGTGATGGACACAGAATGAGCTCAGGGTACCCCAAAGCAGCTGCCTCCCAGCTCACCTGATGGGTGCACTGGACTTCCTTTCTCCCCAGGGTACCACCACCATCCCCCTCTTCATTTCCACCAGTACCTCCAGCAGCACCAGTAACCCAATACACCCGCAGCTGGTTTTACCCAGAGCTATTGCCCAAAAGTCCCTGCAACCCATCCCTCGATCCTCCTGGTGCCAGTGCTCAGCTGCCCCAGGCCAGGAGCTTTCACTCACCTGCTGCTGTGACCCACAAAATGCCACATCTGTTGTTGGGGCTGAACTCTTATTGGGGGGGCTATACCAGCTAATGGGGACAGTGACATGCCACAGTCCAACTCAGCACCCCACTCTATATCAGACAAACCCCACAAGGTGATCCTTGTTCCACACAGTGGGGTGATGGTCCCAGAGGTGGGTGCCCACTGAGCTTCCCTGGAGCAGGCACTGTGGATACAGTGGTCATGACCCACTCCCAAATTGCACTTTGTTTGGTCTCACGTCCCTGGAAGAATGCTCTGTTCCCCTCAGGGCTGCCTCCTGCCCTGGGAGCAGCCCCAGCCATGCACAGAGGAGCAAGCACCAAGTCACACTCACATTGTTTCAACACATTTGCTTAATTAGTTTATCAAGAAATGTGTTTGGCCCTGTCTGAGGGAAATGCTGTCTGTCATTCCCAGGCATCCTGCGGGGCCCCGGGGAGCTGACAGACCCTGGCTCCTTCCTATCTCTCCTTAACTCCATTTGCCGGGCTTATTTCCCTTTTCTTTTTTTTTTTTCCATGTAGCACTCCCTCACCATTTTGGGATTAAAGTAATAGATAACAAAATTATGTCTAAAAGAAGACCATGACAGGTAGGGAAACAATGTAAGGACTGGGAAGATTATTTGGAAAAAGTTAAATCAATGAAAGTGGAACTTGAAATTATTTTTCACTCCAGCTAAATTCTCCGTAGATTGGAGTCACTTCATAAAAGTGGCAATGAATGAAAATTACAAATTATGCATAAAATAGTAATTCTGTGCTTCCCTACAGGGAGCAGAGAATGCTCCATCGATGTTGTGCGGCCCAAATGAGAAGTGGGCACATGAGCAGGATGTCCCCCAGCCCTGGGGGAGGTTATTTGGGTGCTTGGACATTGCTGGAGCAGGGAGATGAAGGCACTGCTGGTCCCAGGTGGGCTGAGATAAGCAGCAACCTCCAGTGATGGAGCATTTACATTTAGCAGCAGTGCTGTGAGCACTTGCTGCTCTCCTGGTGTGCAGCGTTTGAGGTTCAGAGTCCAAGCAAGCTCAGGACAAGGGAGAGAGTGAAAACCATGGACCTGCTCCTGCCCAGGGCCCCTGCAGTGTGTTAAATTGTGTGTGCAGCTTCAGGGTCTGAAGTAACCTTGGCTTCTTCCAGAGGTGCTTCATTCATTGTTGGAGAAGGTTGAAATCTTCTCCCTTCCCTTGTGGTGACAGGGTCTGACCTCCCTGCTCCTGTTCCCAAACTGCTGATGAGGACAGGGCACTTCCAGGGTGTCTGGGCTCAGCTGTGGCAGGAGAGGCCTAGGGAAGCTCACCTGTTGAGCTGCACCTGTAGGTATTTATCTGTACTTGGGGTTACTGGGGTGATGCAGGCAGTCCTGGCTGCTTTAGTAGTTTTGTTGTGATAACAGCTGAGCACTTTAAAGCGATTATTCTTATTCTAATCCTTCCCGTGGCTCCTGATGACAGTTTTGGATGTATCTCATGTTGTTTCCTGTTGCTTTATAGCCATCTTCTATCAAATTAAATTAATAATGTGGGCGTTTTTTCATGTGTAGGACATAAACCTAGGGCTCTCACTGGTTCTCCTGTCACAGCTGTGGCAAGCTGAGTGCCTGTGTGACAGTGAGCAATTCAGCTCTGGTGTGTAGTAACCTACTGCAGCTGATCTTCTGGTCTATGGCAGCCAGTTAATTACTGATTGGCAAAGCCCCGTGGTGTCTTAACTGAGGTTTCATGGGCTTAATGCACTTTTTCCAGCTTTCTTCATGTTTCAGACCTGGTGAGTTGGTGTCAGCCCTGTGATCCTTGCACAGCAGCCAGCTCATTACCTGAGTTTGCCACCACCTGAGCAACACTACTGCTCTGGGCAGGCCTGGGGCAAGAGGGTTCTGAAGATGAGGAACTCAAAAACCAGTTCTTGTCTTGGTGGGCTTGGTGCAGATATGTCTATTCTGAAATGATGAGATTTGACTTGGGCAAGCTGCAGAACAAAGCAATACTATGTTTTTAACTCCTGAAAGTCATCCTTCTCTGTTAAACTAAACCAAAATAGCTCTGGTTAGGGGGAAAAGAAACTTATTCAGTTCAACGCTGGAAAGAGGAACACAGGAGGTGTTTTCAGACTAGTTCTCAACTCCTGGGTGGGCTGGCAGCCCAATGCCAATGGGAAATCTCTGCCCGTCAGTAGTGGGGTGTAGAAAAACATCTTTAACTGCTTCTGTTAGAGTCTTAATTGCACTGGTGGGACCTCTGTGAGGTAACTCGATGTGCAGTGGCAGCTCTGTTGCCTTTGTCCAATCAATCCTGCTCATACCGAACCCAGAGCACTGGTTGTGCAGTGGAGAGGTGGAACTGTGGCCTGTTCCCTCTGTCCCGAGTCAGACAGGAGACACTGTAACTCATCCCTCTGGACAGTGATGTGCTTCCCTTTGCTTAAGCTGGAGGCAATTCCCCTTGTCCTGGTTGGGGCCGGGAGGAGCAGCAGGCTCCCGTTATCACCGTGAGGGCTGGAGCCAGGGCAGGCGGTGTCGGGTGATCCTCACCAGCTCCCCAGCTGGCACTGCCAAAGCATGCAGGGCTTTACTCCAAATGCTCCCACCACAGGGAAACATGACTTCTGCTGCCAGGGGGACAGGAATGTCACTCAGCTCGGGGACAGCCGGCTGCTGCAGCGTGACAGCCACTTCAGCAGTCAGTCCAGCAGCGCTCTGTGAAAACAAAAGGTGTCTCCATGCCAGAAGGACTATCTTCACTCCCAGTGGAATACATCAGATGTCTGGCAATTTCTGGGAGCCTTCCTCAATAAAAACATGAGGGAATGGGAGTGATGAGTTACATAGCAGTGTCCTCTAAAGTTCAAGGCATGCTGGCTAAATATATGTCACATTCCTATAGCTCTTGCCAGGATAAAGGTTGTACAAGCTACATCTAGAGTCTGCTTTCCTTCTCCATCAAAAGCCCCTCTAGATCCAAAGCTATCTGAGCCACTTACACCCTGGATTTCTTTTGGCTTGATTCTTTTTTTTTATTTTAGCAAATGAATAAAAGTGGATGCTTGCTTCCCAGGCAAATATAACACCATTTCTTTGACCTATTTCTATGTGCTTCTCTCCCTATCACAACATCCCTGAAACACCAGGGCACAAGACAAGGGAATCTTGTCTCCATTTTAGCAGTACAAAACTTGTGTGTTCCGTGTCCTAAACTGCGGAACAAGCATACGGGGGTGGAAATGGAAAGGCACTGAAGAAACATCACTTCTCAGTCACAGGTCTTTAGAAAAAAAATAAGTTATCAGTTGGAGCAAGCTGGCACTAATACTGTCCAAAAAAGAGACAGAAGTAACAGAATATCACTAAAATTTCCTGTAGATCTAAGACCAGCATGTGGCTCTCTGAGTAGCTGAATAGCTCTGAATAGAGATCCTCTTTATGCAGAGGGGCTCAGCTCTCACTAGAAAAAATTCTGTGCATATTCTCCAATCTAATGCCCATGGCAGACTTCCTAATTCGGTAAAACTTTGATTGAAGTACTATTTAAGCCCTTGCTTAAATTCAGGACACACAGTAACTCCACTGGTGGCTCTGCTGTAAGCAGTGTTTGAAGGGTAAATGCTGGTGGCCTTCAGAGGTGACCAGAGCTCTCTGCCTGCGTTACCAGTTTTTCACTGACTGGTCATGGTCCCCTGTCCTAGAGGGATGGCCTGCAGATATCTCAGCTCACTTCTCTTCTGGAGTGGTTGGTAACAAGCACATGAAAGGTAGATAGTTAAAACACTTCAAAGAACCTAGTAATCCAGACTGGGATTGAGAAGGGAGCATCAGTCTGCCACCACTGCTCTGCTGGAAGGGCTGTTTGTTTCTTGCTGTATTCCAGATTTCCCAAGGCTGTCATATTGTCAAACACTGCCACGATCTGTGAGTCTTTATTCCCAGATAAAGATGTGAACTCCCGGCTCTTGTCACAGATAACGGCACAAAGCGTTGCAGTGACAGCACAAAGACTTAAAACTCAGCTTCAAACACGCAGCCATTTGTTACTGTCCTCAGCCCGGGCCAGTCTGCTGCAGGGTGTTCACAACTGGGAGAGCTGAGCTGGGAGAGCTCATCTCGAAGTCCCCAGGCTCCTTAGGGATTTCCATCCTTCTGTGTTGCTGGGCCAGTGTGTCTGTCCCCACCACCTGCTGCTGCAGGGCTGCTAAAGGCTGGTTACCAAGTGAGGATGTGCAGCCTTGGGGTCCTTCATGCCAAAATGCCAAAATTCCTCATCTGTGGCCCCACAGGCACCCTTCCTGGCAGCAGGTACCTCATCAGTGCCGTCTGACTCTATAAGTCAGACCTGTGGGTTTCTCTCCTGTTGTACTGCAGGCCAAGAGCTGAGATCTCATTTTCCTCTTGCAAGTGTCAGACCCATCTCCACTGGGAACCTGTAAGTCTGGTTCATTCATTACATCCAAGGAACCTTCTCAAAAAAAACAGCTTTTATAAGAAAACCTGTTCTGAAATAAGTTGTTAAATGAAGACATCTGGAATCTACTCAAAATGGCAATTAATTTGGAGTAAAATTATATTATCTTTTGAGCAGTACGTAGCAAGAACTACATCTTCTGAAGGTGGTGTCATTCCTTCAAGTAGAGTTGCACCAACTCTGGGCTGATGCAGCTGATTTTGGGGGACTATTTGAATTTCTGATGATGTATTTCATCACCTGCTTAGAGCAAGAAAATCTCCTTCCCTCTGTCCCTGGTAGAAAACACTTCAAAAACAATTCTCTGCTCTACCAGGATGCAAGTAACCTTTTCCATGGAGGTGGAGGCTGGTGGTCTCCGACATCCTCCTTTTGCTCAGCCCGTCCCAGTGCCTGTGACCAGGCAGGACCGGCAGCGCCTGTCGGAGGCAGCGCTGCAATTGGGATCCCCAGCTCGGGGCCGCGGCCGGGCTCCCATTGTTCCCGGCCTGCCAGACAAAGGGTTAAGTAAATGTTTGGAGAAGATAAGGTGCCCTGTTGACAAGCAGCAGGCTCCAGCGGTCTCAGCAGGATCTCTCCCAGCAGTGATAAATGGGGAGGTTTTCAAAGTGGGATCAGCAGACGCCACGGAGAGGGAGGTTGCTGATGCCGTGATTGGCAGTGGGGAAGGAATCCGAAGGTGTTTAATGATCCCACACTCTGCCGCAGCTTTTTTAAAGACTCTGCGTCTAGCCAGAGGAAAATCCTCTATCAGCCACAGAGGCTCACGTTCCCGGGTCTTTTTTGTTGTTGTTGCTTTTTTTTTCCCCACTAAAACATGGGAACATCTACTGAAAGGGATCCTGATAAGGACTCTCTGCAATTCCTCATCCTCTCATATCGGTTTTGTCTCTTTTAATTTTCTCTTTGAAGTGCCCTGTGTATAGTAGGTGGACTGTTTAGTTTGGCTAACTTTGGCCAGTAACTGTGTTTGGGGGGAAAAGTGTCTATTAAACTAAAGACTTCCTTCTCTGCATAGATGTGTTATGCCAATTATTGACTTGTCATTCCTTTGCTCTAGTAAGTATATAATTAAATTACATCAAGGATAAAGCCGTTGGAAGGATCTGAATCCCTAATGTGATATTATTTGGTATTCAGACCATTAAAGGGTTTCCTTCCTTTTAAATAAATCCCAAAAACAGTTGAAGGGCTGACCACCAAACTTTTTTTTTCCAGATAGATGAAATATTTTCTGTCCTCATCTCTGTCTGAAAGCTGCCCTGGGCAGCAGGAAAAGCTGCAGTGTTGGTGTAGGAAATAGAATAGAGCAGTAGAGCCTGGGAGGATGAAGCTTTGCCATGTGCATCCATGGACTGTCTCTTAAACAAGGATTTTGATCAGCGGTATTCCCTGTGGAGTGAGAAATGCATACAAAACACTGCCTGATCCAATCTAGACCTGACTTATGCCAAGAGAAGTGAGACAGCCAGGAACATTGATGGATAACAGGGATCCAGGCACAGGGAACGAGTTCATCCTTTGGGCCAACCTCATCCTAGAAAGACTGGGGTGGGCAGATAAGTCTTTTTTGGGGGAGAAAGCAGTCTGGGCAGTGCTGGTGCTGCTGATCTGGGTGGGCTGGAGGGAGCCAGGGCTGGGAGCTGCTCCATGGGCAGAGATGAAAGGAGCCCGGTACCCCCCAGCAAAGGGCCAAATGAGTCGGGACATGAAAAGCAGCGGAAAGTATCTGAAGAATGTAAACACCAAGGTGGAAGAGGAATTATTTAGCACGTTACAGGCTTGGAACTAGGTGCCAGGGGATGGAATAATGAGGAAAACTCCCTCTTGCAAGCAGGGAAGCTTTGCTAGCGGCTGGAGGTGGAAAGGGAAGACATGGTTTCAGCAGAGCAACTCAAGAAGTCTTCTTGTCTGGAGGTTGCTGGGGCAGGGGGGCAACTGGAGCCACTTCCCCAGCCTGGGCTGGGAGCCAAGGGGGGTCACGCCGAGAACAAATAGGATTTAGTGATCGTAAGAGGGGAATGCGAAATGCCTGGAGGAATTTTGATTGAAATTTTATAACTTCAAGAAAAATCTGTCACAGATAAATCAGGAGGTGGTTTAATAAACAATTTAAGAGATTAGTATTGAAACAAATCCCAGTTAAGTCTCAGCAGAGGAGCGGGTAAGGGAAGACCACTGCAGAGAAAGAACGTCAGGGGTATTACAGGCACTAAACAGAAGGCTTTCCAAATATATAAACAATCTGGGGAGGGGGCAGATTGGGAAACCTGTAAAAATAAGCAGAACCACATTAAAAGGCTAAGCAGTAGAGCACAATCAAATATTGAACATGGGATTGCGAGGGAGCTTTCATCTCTCAGCGTTGGCCAGACTGTTCGTACCCGGACAGGAGCCAAGGCCAGGTCCCCATGGAGGTGTGGGGCTTGAGGGCCACAGCCTGTGCCATGGTGGGACCCTGGTGAGATGTGGCAGCCTGCAGTTAGGCTGACCAGCATCCTCCTCCAATGGTCACACATGAGGTATCATGGGAAATATCCCTTTGATGAGTATCTTAAATGCTTTAGACACTAAGCAGATGTCTTCCACACAAGATTTCCTGATATCTGAAGTACTAAAAGGGATTTGTATCTAAAAAACTTCATAGCAAAGCCCTGAAGACCTGCAGGACATGGTGATCCAAGAATGGATGAAGGATCTGGCAGAGTGTGTGCAGGTGACCTACACGGAGTGAAAGCTGGGCCAGCAAAGTCTCTCTGTTAGCAACAAGCCCAGGAAGAGCCCTGCAGAGATGTCTCCCACTGGGACAAACCCCAAACCCATTTCCACTACAGAAACCTGTTCCTTGATCAATAACCTCACTAAGAAAAGGACATGGTGTGGAGTCAGGGATCTTTGACTTGGGGAACCATTTGAAGCCAGACTCTTAGATGAGCATGTAATACAACCCCAGTCCCACATCCCACTTTCTCCAGAGCACCTGTGGAAGAACAGACATGCTGCTCCTTGTCCAGACTTTGTGTCTCTTGCCTGCCTGCAATGAAGCCCCAGAGATTCCCAGGTGGAGTTACTAGGAACTTCAGAGCCATCCATCATGTACATTTGACTCCTGGATCCATGTTCCCAGCATCTCTGTACCACATCTCTGGCATCAGTGTGAGCAGTCCCTGTAATGAGGGTCTGTAAGAGCAGGACCCCCTCAGCCAGAGCAGAGGAGAGAGCTCCACACTGATGCTGCAGGCACAGGTAGGTTCCCATGGCTGATGTCTGGCAGAGGAGCAGGGTGTCCTGGTGGAGCTGGTGGCATCCTTGGGTATCACTGTTACATCTGCCAGGACCCACCCAGATGAAGCAGTGTTGGTCCATCCAGCTCATCTTCTGATTGTCAACTTTGCAACAGTGTCACCTGGGTTTGAGCAATCAGTGTCTGAAACACTCAGCCCACCCTCAGAAGGGGAGGGAGATGGCCTGTCCTTGGACAGTGTGACTCCTGTTGAGGGGACACAGAGGCACGAGCAGAAAGAGGACTGTGGAGTGTGATGGAGCTGAAAGCAGGAGTTGGTGCCTCCATCCTGGCCCTGTGGCTCCCCCACAGCAGCACAGTAACAGACCCGGTAGATGTTCATGGAGGGCCTATTTTTAATCACCTTTCCATTGGGTTTTTGCAACGCCCCGTTCACACTTGCTCTGTGAAAAAGGATGTCAGAGCAGATTAACAGCTGGTTCCTGCCTGCTCCGACAGCTCTGACAATGCATCCCTTCTTCTCAAGGTGACAGGAACATGCAGCTGCCTAATGGGTACAGAAGTGTCTATTCTTTCCCAGTGACATTTATTGTGAAATATCTGAGTGGGACTGAGAGACATGCAAGGCTTTCCCTCCCTTATCAGGCGACCCTGGTCAGTGTCCTGCTGTCAAGGACTAAAGTAATTTATGTCAGAGCTGCAAGTGTTTACTTATCTGCCCCAGCGCCCAGCTCGGCCGAGAGCAGCCAGACTGGCTCCAGTGGGGCTCACCAGCCTTTTCCTGCCGGTGGGAAAAGCTGGGTGCCGGCCCCGTCCCAGCCAGCCGGGACAGGAGGGGTGAAAATGGGCCAGCAAAAGCCTTCCTGTGGCTCTGATGCAGGGGGACAGCAGCAACACAGCTGTGAGAGTCACAGACATGTGACAAGAAGTGACATCCCAGAGCAGAAGGGACTAAACTAAAGCCTGAGCAGCAGCACGAGGTATCTGCTCACAATGGCACGGGCTGAGGTGTGAATTTCAAGAGGGTTTTGCCAAGTGGAGCGGAGCAGCATGCAGCCAGTGGAAGCTGCAGCAGGTCCCTGCGTGGTTTTCCTGGGCATCACACCTGGGAGCCCACAGAAAGCGCTGGGGAAGGGTGGCAGAGCTGCTTGACAGCTTCATGCCTTCCTGTTTTCTCATCTTATGGACCTCTGGGGTTTTACTGAGCGGAGGATTTGTGAGGGCAGAGGGGCTCCAGGGAGGCAGAGCTGTTCAGGCACAAGGACAGCCCTGTGCTGGGGATTGTTGGCTCTGTAGCAGCTTGGCAAGAGCATCCCAAATCCCTGTGAGCCTCACAGATGGCTTTGAAGGACTTATCCAGTGCTTCTGTCTTGTGTCATAGCAGAAACCAGAGGTTTCAGTGCATCTGGTCCTGTACAACTGTACAACTGTACAACTGTACAACTTTCCCTCAGATTGGGTTCCAAAACTCTCCAGTTTTTGTAAAGCAGCACAATTACCCCAGCAGTCCTCCCCCACGCTGGCCACCATCCGTCATCCCAAACAGGGGAACAACTTTCATCTCTCTGAAACTGCACATCCTTCATGGCACAGGAGAGATGAGCATGGGCCTGATAGCTCTGCTGCCGGGGGTGCCTCCTTCCTGATGGATGTGCCCAGAGATAAATACTAGGCTGTGGTAGTTTCCTCTCCAAAGCTCACAAGCTCTTGTTGTCGGGCGGGAAACCTTTAGCCAGTTGGGATGTTGTGAACAATAGATTAAAGGAGACAGACTATCTCTTGCTAAATGAGCTGTTATTTGAAATCAGCTTTTTCTTCTTTTTTTTTTTTTTTTTCCAACCCAGAGCACTCCTCAGAAAAAAAATACTCCACCGACATTGTGTTTCTTTTGACAAATATTTTTCTGAGCTGTCTCCTCTTCCCACCCATCAGGGCATGATCAAAGGGCTGGTCCTGCTCCAGGGAGGAGCTGCAAGTGCTCGGGGTGGCTGCAGGGCCCTGATTCTGTGCTGCCATCCCTGCCTGGTGGCACTGTCCCAAGTGCTGAGGGTCCTGGTGTGGGTGTTGCAGGAGTGCAAAATCCTCCAGAGATGCCCTTTGGGGAGCGAGTTTTGTGGCCATCACTGTGCCACTGGTCATGCTCACCCCAGGAGTGATGCTAGAGGAGTGGCAGAACCAGTGTGGCTCCACAGGTGCCTTTCACCTGTGAGAAGAAAGTGTACCTGCAGCAGGCATAGCAAGAGCCTGGCGTCTGCTCAGCCTGTTTTCCAAACATCAGGAGATTCCTAAAATGCAGGCTGATCCCATGAAGTGTAACCTTTCCTATTTCTGGCTGGAAACCCAAAGTACAGCAGTCAATAATACAAAACCCCAGCCCTCATCCCTCCACGCTCCTGACAGAGGTTCATAGGCAAAAGCACAAAAGCCTGGCTTAAAAAAAAAAAAAAACAGATATTTATTATGCCTTTGATGTTCCATAAGAACAGTTGTGGCTTCTGCTTAGTCTCCAACATCCGATTGACAATTGTTTATTAGTTTTAAAATAGCTGAAATTCATGTCAAACATTCCGCATGTTAAAAAAATGTTTATGAAGTGTTATCATAGTTTATTTAACTGTGAATGTTTAGGAAACCGGCATAAAATATAATGGACCACACAAGGCTCTGAGCAGCCCAGCAATGAATGGTAGGCACATTTTATGGACCATGGGGAAGGGGGATGCCACCTTGTGCTCCTGGAAGATCCTCCTGGTCCTCAGGTATGCTGTTGTGGCATCAGGAGTCCAAGAGAACAGGGCTTGGTTTATTTTAAGGATGTTTCATTGGTTTACAAGACCAATGCTCACAGTTGCAGTTTTTGCACAGCTGGGTTGAGCACAGGTTTTAAATGCCAGGAGGGAGGGATTTCTTCTCATGGGCTGTGAGGGTTTGCTGATGCAATAGAAATCTCTTCCTCTTTAGGGAATCAGAAGAGCTGCAGAAAAATATCATAGAATCCTATAATGGTTTGTGTTCAAAGGGACTTAAATATCATCTCATTCCACCCCTTGCCATGGGCAGGGACACCTTCCACTAGCCCAGGTGGCTTCAAGCCCCGTCCAAACTGTCCCTGAACACTTCCAGGGATCCAGGGGCAGCCACAGCTTCTCTGGGCACCCTATGCCAGGGCCTCACCACCCTCACAGGGAATAAATTCTTCCTAATATCCAATCTAAACCTGCCCTCTTTCAGTTTAGCTCTCCAAAGACACACAGTAAAGCAGCAAATGATTGCAAGCCAGCTCAGGAGCATCCCAGTACCCTGATTCTGTTCAGGATCCCTGGATGTCGATGAAATATGTATTAGAACCATTCCTACAAGCAGTGCCCAGGAACAGCTGCTTTCACTGATGGTTGCACAAGGGATCAAATTTTAGAAATTCCCCATTTTTATGAGCTTTCCTTGAAACCTGCAGATTTAGCTGCAGGACAGGGGAAGGAAATGCCAGGTTATTCTTCCCAGTGGCTGACAGAGAGGTGGAACAATAGGAATGGATATTTTAGTCATTGGGTTAAAAATTCTTTTTTCCCCTGATAAAAATGAACTTGTGGGATTCTTTTTTGTTCCAGAGCCCAGATGAACCCAGGAAGCAAAGATGCTCCAATGCTGTGAGCTTTTCTATGACATTTCTCTGAGCTCAGAATAAAACCAGAATAATCCATACTCAGATTAATTGATTTTATCTCTAACATTTGAATTTTACATCAAAACCTCATTTCTTTCATGGATTTTATTTTTGACCACTGGCACACTAAGCGGCTTTGCTTGCCCATTGTTTTACAATCCAATGTTACTTTGTGCCCGCATCTCTGATCTCTGGGGCCCGGCTGCGCTCCCATTTAATAAAAAATCCCACTGGTTCCATGGTTGCAGAATGGGTGGAGGGAAGGGTTGGCACACCAGGCTCAGCACGGCAGGGTCACTGCCCTGGCTCACTGCAGCACCACCAAAGGTACCAGTGTTTTCTTTCTGGGCTCTTCCTGTTCCCATCACCTTCATCTGACCATTTTTCCCTTCCAATCATAAAATTTCCACTTTTGATATTTTAAAATCTTATTTCTCATAAAACTTCCAAGTATGAAAATTTCTTTTAAAGAAATATACCATTAATGTATCTTTATGATGTGCAGCTGATGCTCACAGCATGGGCTATGACTTTTTTATGTTCCCTACTTGTCCTTGAGACATTTTATTTTGACACCATATCCTTACATTCTAAATTAAAGCATATTTTTATTATCTGTTACGTGCCAGTAGACAGCAGTGCCTTACAGCTGTTGTACAGCTCCTCATGTCCATCTCAGGCCACCTTCCCCTCTTCCCCTCCACTCCCCCCATTGCTTCACCTCTCCAAAAAAGCGAGGATTGAGTTATCCATGCTGACAGCAATTTACAGTGCCCATTAACAGTCATATAAATTCCATTGGATCAAGGAAGCTTGGAGTATATGATATTCAGGCACAGCTAATACCTCTGGGCTAATTGCCATCTCGTGTTTCTGCTCTCCAGCCCCACTGTTTATATCTCCAGCACAAGCAGGCAGTAAAACAAGTTTCCAGGTTTCCCGAGTCACCCGAGGAGGGCTGGGAGCTGCTGGCTCCAGTAGCAGGCAGAGGGCTGGAGGTGGCAGTCACTTCCCATATTTAATGGGAGCTGCTCCTCCTGATCCTGTAGGAAATGAGGTCGCTCTGATGGAACTTCTGCAACAGTTGTATGGGAAAAGACAGTGTCAGCTCGGTGTCACCATGGTTCTTATCATGGCTTGAGGGAACAGCAAGGGGTTGGTGGCTTTGGGGAAGCCTGTTAGATAATCTACATATAAACTACAATTTTCTGTTTGGCAATCAGTAGCTTGAAAGGTTGATTAATAGGGAGATTTATTGTGGAGTCCTTGTTGGCCTGGAAAGCTGGGTGAATAGGGATATTTACTGTGAAGTCTTTGCTGATCAATAAACAGCCGGGTGTTAATTGTCAAAGGAGTCTGGAAATCGGGACACTGCTCACACTGTGCTGGGCCGGGGTGCTGGTAGCAGCATGGAAAGGTGTTCCCCTTCTTTCATCAGCTGCCAGCAGAGGGGTTGTTTGTGCAGGATCTGGCATATCTGTGTTCTGAGCACTGCAGAGCCAAGAGGAGCACGTCTGTGTGCCTCGGGGTGTAGTTTAATGCCTTTCCCCATCTCATTTGCTGTCTTCCAAACCAAGACACCCTTTTTTGGCTTTTTTAAGGAAATGAAAATTAATCCTCTCCAGCACACGCACTTTTAATGAATTATTTGTGAGCTCATGCCTTTCATGTTGGTGGGGTCTGTCAGTGGTGTTTGCTCTCAGTTGATTCATCCCGCCCTGTGCCAGGGTGGGGGGGATCTGACAGGGTTATCAGATGACCCCTGGAACAATTGTAAAGCACTTTCCATCTTTTGCAAGATAGAGAGATAAATCTTGTGAGGCTGCTTAGGTGCAAGAGCTGGAAAATTCAGCTGGGGTGGGACTGCTGGGGAAGTGTCGAGGTGTGAGGGAAAGGGCAGGAGCCCCATCTGCATCTGGAGTGGGTCACGTTCAGGGTACTGAGAGGGCACCTTGGCAGCCCTTCCCTCCTGCACACCTCATTTCCCTGTCTTTCACATTTCAGCATGGAGAGTGGGCCAAAACTATTAATATCAGGTGGGAGTTTCACCCTCCCACCCCAAACACACCCTCCTGCTCCTCTCCTTCCCGGAATTTGCTGCTATCCCCAGCTATTTGCTGACTTGCTTGGTTCGGCAGCTTTCATCCTCCTCACAGCTCCCCAAAACATTTGCTTTGACTATTTGTAGAGTTGACCCAACCCTCCTTCAATATTTGGAGAAAACAATGGTTTTCTGCTACATTTTTTCCCCAGAAATTATCAGCAGGGCTGAAATTCTCTTTATATTAAATACGTGGATTGACTGAGAGCTGGAACTCTGGGAGGGGAATGTGTCAGCCTGTGAAGGATTTGCAAAGTTTTACCTCGAGTCCCTTCTGGGCCACTGCTGAGGGGCAGCAAGCCTGAAGATTTTTGTCCAAACTCATTCCACTGCTTCCCACTAAATCTGTTAAAACATGCATTGATTTTTGCCTTAAAAGTTCTGGAAATGAAAATAAAGGAGTGGCTACATGGGAGCGTTGGGTTGCACTGAGTCATACCCAGTGAAGTGTCACCCCGGAGTGCCATGTAAGCATCTACTTTTCCTTTCTTTCTTCGTCTTATTTTATTATTTTGACCATTGGAATGACTAACACAATATCACAATATTATTTTGAACATGCAGATTTGCACTTTCCAGCAGATAATCCACACATGACGTCCACGTGAATGTTTTCACACTCAGGCTGCTTTCAGCCTCCCCTTTCCTCAGCCATATCCTGCACCCCCATCCCAAACTGCAGCGTGTGAGGGGCTCCTGGGACAACCAAAACCCCTGAAAGAGGAAATTGGCCATTTCCCTTTTTATTTCAAGGTCTTTTTTTTCAGACTGGGCTCTTGGTCTCCTTGGAGAAGCGCAGTGAGAGGGACTCAGGTGGGCAGCCAGGCAGGGAGGGAAGCCTTGTTGGTGTCAGGAGAAGAGCTGTGGGGGGGAGGAGGAAGAGAACAGGGATGTGCAGGACACATCTCTCCCTGGACACTGGAAGGGAGAAGCAGCAAAGCCCTGGACACCAAATGAATTCAGCTTTTCACTTTTGTGATTTTGCAGTAAACTCAAGTTCAGTAAATTGATTTTCGTAGTAATAAAAGCTGAACACTCATAACCCCCAAAGCGATAAACATTTTACTACTGTTTAGAATTTATATTTTTATTTCCAGTCTTTTCCTCGGAAATGCCCTGAGGGGGAGGATTTTATGTGCAGCTCTATAAATGAACTGAGTGCAAATATTTTTATTTTCTGCTAAACATCAAAATTTTCATGCATTCTCATGAGGCCAAAGGCACTTCTTCAAAGTACAGTGAGCCAGCATAGTAACTTGGCTGGGCTTTTTTTTTCTGAAGGAAAAGCATTATCAATAAAAAAGCTGGGGACCAGGCACTGGGCAAAACAGAATGACCACAATAACTACCAATTTCTGATTTTGACCCTCTTGTTTTTCGAATTTGAGCTAGAATTAACCAGGTTACTTTCTGTGTTTATGAGTCCTTGTAATTCCTACTCTGAGAACAGAGGAGAAGCTATTGAAGTGCCTCAAGAAGAGTCATTCATTTCCCTCTGGTTCTTGCATCAGTATTTCCTTGTCTAGATCTCAGGGTCAAGTCTTCTGCTGCTGTACAACAGCAAGGCTTGATGGCTTGGACTGGTGCTGGGCTGATTTACACCCATGAGAAGCTGGTCCATCCTCTTAATTGTGGTTATCAATTCCTAGGAGGGTGCACAGAGGGTGCGTGCAATGCTCACTTGGAGCCTTGGGATGTCCCAGGGTTTTGAAGGTTAAAATAACAGTGCAGTGATGGATGAGGAGCCCGTTACAGGTGCATTTTAGAGATTTCTGAAATGTTTGAGGTGTAATTCTTCTCTCTTCACAGTCCCGGGTGGCCAGAATTCATGGCAAAAGAAGTGCACCTGGCTCTTCATGCAAAGGGATAAAAGAAGCAATATATTTTTAAGGGATATTAATGCTCTCTAAAACATCCTGGAAATACTCCTTCTGTAAAATATACATAACGAATATCGATGGCATCTCCTGAGGTGACCCAGGTGATTCAGCACTTGGCTGCACATGAGGGATGTGGTCATCACTCTCCCTATGGCAGTAACCTCTTTCTGCCATGTAATGGCATCCAGGTGAAGATGCACAGTGTTTTCTACAGGTGTAGTTGAAGGCTGGGGGATCTGGATGCCAGATTTTGGTGAGCTCTCTTAACCATGGCCATGTCTCAGAGAACCTGATGTGGGCAGGAGCCTTGTTTGTGCATTTCCATGGCCAGTCTCAAGTGCCTCCACTCTTACCTTGCCCCATCAAACTGCACAGGAAGGGGAGAATGGGAGATGGAGAAACTTCTTCTGCTTGGCACCAGCTCCTAAATTTCCTTCTCGTCAATGAATCCCTACCATGAGCCAAGCTTAAGAATCAAAATGTTAATTAACATACACATAAATTCAGCAGCCCTGGATGGATGATGCCTGGCCCCCTCTGCTACTCTGAATTCCTCCCCCTCATCATCATCATCACATCTTCTGGCTCTCTCCTTCAATAGTTTTTATTTGATGATTTAATACCACCGTTAGTCAAAAAATTATCAGCTCTAGCATGCATGAACAGCAAGCTGCAAGTCAGGGCTGTAAAACATGAGGCAATTCATGCTGCAAAGATGTCACACAGCTAAAGAAATCTGTCCCTCATTTCCAGTGAGGGCTGAATGGACACAGATCCAAAATCCTGGGCACTATCTGTGGATAGCACTTGGCTCTTGTAGGAAGAAAAGCGAATAACCATCAGGTAAAAAGAAAATTAAAAGTAGCTTCTTTGCAATAAAACTGGGTATCCTGGCCTGAAAGAAAAGCAAAAATATTAGGAGTGGCATTTTAATGTGTTTTCTTCTGATGAGTGGACGTTTCCAGCAAGCATGATGGACTGCCCTGGTAGGAACCACTCCCAGCTGTGGGCCAAGGAGCTCTGGGCTGAAAATAAAGCCCTGGGTTGATGTGTCCCCTCCAGGTGCCTTCTCCTGCCCATCAGCATTCACTTACATGCTCCTATCAGTTTGAATTTTGGGGACCCAGCATCAATCACCACGGGGAGAAGTGTTTGACACTGCAGACTCTGGGTAGGTTTAGACTAGTTGCTTTTCTTTGGTAATTAAGGAAGATTATACAAATGATTAAGCCTTTATTTACCATTAATGACTGGAGTTTACTGAGCTGTGGCCCTGACCCCACAGGATCAACCCCACAGGCTGTGGACTCATCCTGAGCACCAGGAGCCAGAGGAGCCCTTGAGCAAGCACAGAATTGGGCTTCAGAAAGGGACTTTCAGAGAAGGGTGAGTGCTTACAACCCTGCCTAAAGCTCTTGAGCTGCCAATGGTGCTGCTGCAGCCACTGCCTTTTCTGGGGTTGCCCTGGGATGCTGAGCAGCAGGGAATGTGTGAAGTGTCCCAGGCACTGACAGTTGACACACACACAGCCTGGATGGCTTGTGCACCAGATAAAGGAGAGAAAACACCTCCTTGAGAGAAAACACCGGATTTCTCCCTCTGCCATCCTTCATCTCTGCTGACTCTTGATTGCAATCTCCCGGCCCCCCAGGTGGGTGGCTCCCAGCTGCCATCCCTTGGTCATGGGGCTTCCAGAGATACTTTTTGCAGGGTAGAGCAGCCTTCCCTGCAAAAAGTGTCATCATCAATGTTTCCTATAGACTGTGTAGGTGTTAGGGGGGAAAACAGCTGGTTTTTGTTGGGTCCTAGTGGTGGCTTCAACAGGACAAGGTCCCAGGGATGTGGCACACCCTGGGCCACTCTTCACCCTGCTCTCTCTAAACATCTTTCTGCACTGTGCAGTGCAAAAAAAAAAAATTTGCAAATGACTTTCCTTTGGCTCAGAGTGAGTGAAGTGTTTCTGGATCAAACCCAAATATCAAAGTCTTGCTTTCTGACATCCAAAGAAATACAGAGGGTTTTCTTTTGGGAGAAAGAAGAGAATTTGAAAGTGGTCTGACAGGCTAGAGAAAGGTGATTGTAGGGGGTAAAAGAAGAAAACACCTTCAGAATTTAGTTAAGTATTTAAGAGCACTGAATGATGTGCTGGAAAATTTTTGTCCATCAGGTTTGGATCAATTTGTTCTGCCTTTGCACCACCATCGATTTCCACTCCTGTATCATTAGTGCTGCCCAGGACCTGCCTGTGGGTGGGGGCTGGAGGCCCTGCTGGAAAACTTCTGGTCTCAGCTCCAATCTTCACACAGAAAAAACACCTCAGAGGCTGTGCAGCCCCTCAGAGACAAGTCCCTTTACCTGGCTCCTGCGTGCCACTGGTCACTGTGGGACCAGTGATGGCTGTTGGGACCCCGGGCAGATCCCCCCATTGGGAGCTGCAGGAAAACTGCTGAGCTGAAGTCGAGGATGGATTGGGTGAATAGGCACGAAATCTTCCATTAATGGCCAAATCCTGCTGCCAGCCCAGAGAGCCGGAGGGCTGCACATGTGCCAGCATGGGCGGGCTCGCTTCCTAAAATAGCTTTTCGGGATTGATGCTTCCAGGGCTCAACATTTCCCGAGGTGTCGGGGCAATGCTTTGTTCTGACACACTGCCTTCCCCGATAACCATGGCAGGGACCAAACAAGCTGCAGGGAAATTCATTGGAAAACTCTCTCAGGCCCCCCCCAGACTCTCACATACCCACAGTAATGTCACCAGCTGCCCACAGCGACAGCAGCACCGAGCTCTCATAGAAAAGCAGAGATTGCAGGGATTTCCTTCACTCCTGCCCCAGGCAGGGCCAAGGCTCTCTGGAATTGTGTTAGTGGGAGTCATTTTCATTTGATCACAGTGTTGTGAAGGATTTAAATTCAGGCTACTTCAGTCCTGTCTTTCTGA
Source organism: Corvus moneduloides (assembly GCF_009650955.1). NCBI lineage: Eukaryota > Metazoa > Chordata > Aves > Passeriformes > Corvidae > Corvus > Corvus moneduloides. Next base: position 10,092,636 of record NC_045492.1, read on the forward strand.
TTTTCTTCATTTCTTTGATACAAACAAAAAAGCCTGAAATGGAATATTTGTACCTCACAGTCCTTGGATGCCAGGAAGCTCTCCTAGAATATTTGTAATGCTGAGATATCACAGAATCACAGAATGACAGAATGGTTTGGGTTGGAAAGGACCTTAAAGCTCATCTCATTCCAACCCCCTGCCATGGGCAGGGACACCTTCCACCATCCCAGGCTGCTCCAAGCCCCATCCAACCTGGCCTTGAACACTTCCAGGGCAGTCACAGTTTCTATGAGCAACCTGTGACTCACCACCCTCACAGGGGAGAATTTCTTGTTAATCCCTAACCTAAACCTACCCAAGTATGGCCCCTGCAGTCCATCCTTTGGGTCAGGGAAATATCACAGTCCTGATCCACCAACAGCAGCGGACAAAGGGATCAACCACTTCCAAACCAGTGGGACCAGCATCACCAATTAAGTGAGAATTGCCTTTTGTTATTTCTCCACAACCTTGGGGTTTTTGTTAGTCTTCAGGAGTGGGGTGAAGCTGTGGGGACAGGGTCTCTGCATCAACCCGGAGACACAATCCTGCTGGGATTCACACTCACACCTGGGTCCTGTCAGAGCAGCAAAGTGGCCAGCACACAGAGATGGGGGAAAAAAGATTATGGAGAAAGGAAAGGGCTCCAATGCACCCAGATATAGATTAATAAGTGAACCATTCATCTGATAGGGACACGAGGGAAGTTTGAAGGTATTGAGCCCCACTACAATTCAGTAATACCACTTGGCTTTATCTCTTGCCCGAGTAACACAAACATTTATGGAATTACATTTTAAGGCTTTTAAAGGTGTATTTAGAACGTGTTTCCTTTGAAGTGTTATCTTTGCAAGCTCTCGTATGCTGATAAAACCCGTGTTTAGCTGCCTCGCAAGGAGCGCTCAAAAACTGTCGGTTCAGAGATTTTTCACTCTCTTTGGCCAGGACAGGGCAGCCTTCCCAGGGGCCATGCTTTGCCTCATGCCACTGGCACTTGCCACAGCTCTTTCCCAGCAGAGCCGTGGTGTGTGCAGGAAAGCAGCAGTGGGAGGTCTGTGGTGGTGGGAGCGATGTTGTGGGGTGTTCTTTGGAGGTGGGTGATGTCCTCGGAGGCTGTGAAGCTTTGACACAGCGAAACAGAAAACCCCAGAAGAGCCCTGGGGTTTTGCAGGCATTGCTGCCTGGGAGCTCCACTTCCCTCCCGGGGAACCTTGAGGAGAAGGGAAACAGCGTGGCGAAACAAATGACTTCATTCCAGGCTGGTTCCAGTTAGCATCCCCATCCCTCCTCCCAGCCCTGCCCAGAGATGAAGACATTGTTCAACAGCTCATCACTCACCGGCAGGCTCTGCGCAGGCAGCCAATGCACAGACCCCAAGCCTCATCCCAGAGGCAGAAGACTTGACCCAAAGCTCCTTGAGACCCATGGAAAGGCTCCAGTGGATTTCTATGGGTCTTGGATCTCAGCAAATGTTGGCAAACTCCGCCGAAGCTAATGGGAACGTTGCTGGCAGCACAGACTGACGGGTCAAGCAAAGGGAGAAAATTAATTTATCAGCCAAGAGGATTTGTCTTCCCTTGAAGTTTCCAAGGAGTTTCTTAACAGGATGCTCATTAACATACCTTTGAGGGAGGAGGGATGCCTCTCTACATGCCATTTTAAATACCAACAGCTCCAGATTGGCAGTGGCCACATGGCAAACAGCTCAAGGGGGTGGAAATACTCTCCCCATTCTCTTTGCCCCTTTTCTGGTCCTCCCCAGCTCCAGGCAGACTGTCTTGCTCCTGACCTCCACCCTCGACTGGAGCCGAAATCTTGGTGCTGGAGCTGGGCCACGATCACTCCAGCCCTGCTCAACAGCCTTTCTGGAGTTGCTTTCATGCATTTTCTTTCCCCCAAACACACCACCCCACCTCCAAAATCACCAGGCACAACTTGTCTGAACATGTGCCGAACCCGATAAGCCTTTGGCAACTGCCAGAACAAATTGCTTTAATAAAAATGGAAACCATTTTGAGGGGGGAGCGGGGAGGGAAGGGAAGCAAAAGCAAATGCAAAAATAATGTGCAGGCAAGGGCCCATGTGATCACCTGGCAGGAAGAGGCATTCCCAAATCAAAGCATAAATCATGGGGCTGGGAGCAGCCAGGCCAGCATGGGGGCAGGCAGCGAAACCCTTCACTTCTAGGTTCACATTCATTGCTGCAAAGAGCATGGAGCGGGTGTTGCTTTTACCACGTGATGGAGAGGAACGTGCTAAAATACTTCCCAAAAGGAGTTGTATGAGGGGCAGGCTCCTGGGGGGCACCCAGGAGTGTGTGGCTGCAGTGGTTTTACTGGGGTGGGTGTGCTCAGAGCCCTCCAGGCAGGATGGGCAGATGAAGGGGAGAGGGAAGGTTTGCAGGATCCATCCTCCAGCCAGCCCCGTGTGCCAAGCATGTTTGCTCCATCGCATCCCACCCCAAGGCAAGGGAGCAACACAGGCAAGGGGAGCCTGCAAAACCCTGCCTGGAAGGTTGTGAATTGGACACAGCCCTTGTGGGGGAGAAATTGGCCCAAATCTACCACATTCCACAAAGGAGTTTTCACACTTGGCGAAGGATTTTGCAGAAGCTCTTTTAAATAGTTGGGATGATGTTGTCTTTATCTGTGCTCAGGAGGAAGGGATGTAAATCCCAGACATGGCACAGCCGTGTACACCGTGCTGACAGTGCCACACCAGGGAAGAACCTGAGAGCAGGGAGGGAGATTTGCAGCCTGACTTGGTGGAGAGCTACTGTGGATTGCCTAAAAGTTGATCAGCCACCACTGCAAATCAAAGAATTTGATTTTCTATGTTTTATTACTTAAAACAAAATTATTATATAGTTAGGGATTGGTGAAAAACCAGTGATGGATTAGTGGATTAGATGCTCCACAGCTGGTTTGACATTTGCTCTTTCCACTTCTATTAGACTCAAGCAGATCCTCTCATTCCTGCTTTTTATTGTGGCATGAGCACTTTGCTTCTGGTTTTCCATCATGGGAAAGAGAAGATGGAAACAGAGAAAAAAAAACCAACTTTGGCACATTCACAGCTCCTATATTGGGTATTCAGGTGCTGCCACACTGGAGATAACACATCAGGGAGAGCCAAGGAGAGCTATGGAGCATCTTTCTTTCCAAGGATCTGCACCAGAAATGAAGTTCAAAGTAAGTTTTCCTGTCTTTAATACTGAGATATTATTAATTAATTAATTACAGAGGGATAAATGACATAGTTGTGTGTTATGGGTAAACCATTTAAAGCCTAAGAGCTGTCATCCTTCCCCAGCTCTCGAGAGCAGGAGCCTTTCCGGTGAAAAGCTTTGCTAACGAAGCAGTCACAAAAAATATTTACTGCCAGAGTTTCTTCAGTTGACATTTGCATCTTCTGTAATTTGCAAACTCTGTGCAATTTGAGCCATTTTCATGGGACTATAATTTATGGGAAAGGTTTTTCCTTCACTTCTCAGCATTTCTGCAAAAAAACACAAAAGCATCTTTTGCTCTGAAATTCACACTTAATTTTTTACTTCTTTTTGGCCAGGGGAGGAGGGAGGGGCAAGGGAAAATGGATATTGCAGGAGACAAGAGCAGAGATGGAGGAGTAAGAGACAGGAAGGACTATTAAGTGCAGAGTTTCTCAAACTATGGGTCATGACTGCTTAAAAGAGAGCCAAGAGGCGTCAGAGGACAGTGGGATCCTCCTTGGTTTAGCCTTTGAAAAAAAGACCTGGCTCCCCTCTCCCCACAGAAAAAAAAAGATAAATTTTGGGCAAGATTGGCATCCTGGTGCAGCCTGGACAGGAATGCAAAAGGGGCTGCCTGGCTGTCCTCCACCCCTGGGCAGTGGGAGCCAGCTGTGAACTCCCCCTACGTGTTTTCATGCTAGAGAAGAAATGGTTACAAAACCCTAATTGCATTCACCTCCTCCTTGCAGAACGAGGGGAAGGCAGAGGTGAAGAGAAGAACACCAGCAGCACAATGCATTTGTGATTCCCCAGACTGGGCTCAGCCGCTGCCAGCTGAGAGCTGGAATGAAGATGGATGAGTCAAAAAAAGCACGTTTTTGTAAAGTTTAAGAAGTGTTCGTTTCAACTTTTGGCACAGCCCACCCAGCCCTCAGCATCCTCAGCAGAGAGCCAGGTACCCTGAGCTCTGCAAGCCACACCATCCATACAGACAGACTATTTTTTGCAGGGTATAAAATATTTAAACATTTGTCTATTGGGAAAATGTGAGCAACAGGAACAGGTGAATTTAGGTGGGACCACAAAAACTTACAACGTGTTTCCTGACTAGACAAGTTGTGCCAAAGCCTGACATCGACAGCTACCTTCCCACCACCCCTTTGCACTTCATTGAGAACAGCTGCCACCCAGTTTGAGGATGTCTTTGTACTCTCCTGCATGTTCCCAGCACCTTGGAAGGCAAGAGCTGCACACCCAGGGCGTTTGCAGCCCAGATGGTGTAGGCTGGAGAAGGTGAAGGAAAGCTAAGCCAGAGTGGAAAGGACTCATCTGCTTCTCCTTCCAGCTGAGAGAAAACCCTCACACTGGCTGCCCTTTTCCCAGCTGATCTGGTTTTGTATCTTTTAGCAATGGAAATTTAAGGTAGGTTTTTCTGTGCAGACTTCTGAGATCTGTGGGTGACCTCCGAAGTTAAAGCATCTCCTGTTCACCTGCACCCTGTGTCGCCCAATGCCACCCCGTGCAAATCCAGGGAGAAGTGGCACAACCACAGCTCACAAGGGCGGGCTGCCTTTGTCATTTAGCGTAATTTAAATGCTCGTAACACCAGAAAACTACTTGTTTAGCCAAGCCTCTCTTTGTCTCACTTTTACAGAGCCTTTCCACCTTTTCAAGGTGAGAAAAGCAGCCAGCAACGTCCTTGCTCTGGTCCTGCAGGTAATGATGCTCCATCCCTCTGGTGCAGCACCCAGCGCTGCCCAGTTGGACGGGAGCCCTCCGAGCTTGTGGGCTCCCAAATCCCGAGCCGGGCGACATCCCGGGGCTGTGTCTTGTGCAGGCAGCTGCAGGCAGCGGAGGTGTTTCGAAGCCATCGAGCAGCCTCTGGTGGAGGCTGCCTGCTATGTGTGTGCTGCCTTCCGTGCGTGTCCTGCCACAGCCCGCTCGGTATTCCTGGCGGGATGGGGCGGCTGATCGAGGGAATATTTCCTTTTCTCATTGCAGCACCCTCCTGGCAACGTTGATCTACCTCCCCTTTCTATTTCTGCCTTTGTTTCTGTGTCTGCTGTGGAGCAGCGTCTGCCCAGAGATGCTGTTCCCGTGTGCTTGTTCTTGCTGAAGGAACTCTTTTGGGTTTGCTCTGATGGGATTTGATGAAAAGCCCAAGAGGACCCGGTTCTGAAGTCCTCAGGCTGATATGTGATAAGTGACAGGACCAGGGCTTCAAAATGGCAGAGGGCGGGGTTAAATTAGATATCAGGGAGAGATCCTTCACTATGGGGCTGGTGAGGCACTGGCACACGTTGCCCAGGAAGGTGTTTGCCTGATCCCTCGTGCCCATGAGTTATTGCTAATGATGCTTTTGTCAGCACCCTAATGGGCTTTAACAGCATCCTCACCTGGGGCCTCCACCCACATCCACGGCCCAGGAGCCCATTTCAGCCCAGCATGAGGCTAGCAGCTCCTGTCCCAGTGATACTGCAGGATGCTGGTCTCCAGCTCTGGCCATGTCACCATGAAATCACCTGGGGGGATTTTTTCCATTCTATTGATCCTATGAAATGAAGGATAACCTGCATCCATAATAAATGTTAATTTTGGTGGCCAGCTTTTCCTGAATCCTAACCTGTTTTTATCCTTTGCATTTGGGTGATCGAGATCAAATATCTCCCTACTGCATCAGTGAATTTCTGTTGCTTTCTTTATTTTATATTTTTTCTTCTAGAAAAAGGGCTTGAAATTATTTTTTAAAATTTTTTTCAAGTCCCTAGATGTAAAGAAATCCACTCCTACCCAGATCTTTTGGCTCTTCAACCAGGAAGCAGACAACCCTTGGTTTCTGTGAGCAATCTGTGTGATCATCAGTAGACACCTGCGAGACAAGAGGAACTTATATGGAGATGATTCCCAGAAATGTCCGTTCTGCCTTCTTCTGCACCAGCACAACACTTCCAGACAGCTGCTCTGCCTCAAGCCTCCTCCATCCCACAAGCAGCTGGTCTCATCAAGCCCTTCTTTTGGTGTTTCTCTCCTTGATGCTCCAGACAGAGCAGCCACTGAACTGTTGGAGGCAGGTGTGGGATGGTGTCAGTGCCCCCATGGCTCATGCTCCACATCCCAGTGTCACTGCTCAGAGGTCTGGCTGCTGCAGGTGATCTCCCCAAGCCCCACACATCCCAGTTACCCCACTGCCCCTCCCATGATGTCACCAGGCTGCTCTGAGCAAGGATCTCTCTTCCATGTGGTTGCCATTAATTCCACCACCGCAAGCATCAGCCTGAGGTACCAGATCATATCAAGCAGTCGATCTCTAAGTGTCATATCCGACAGTAAAACAAAGGGCTCAAAAGGAAAGAGGGAAAATTAAGGCCAAGAGCTTCCCTCTGCCCATTGCAGGTGGCTCATGAGAAGGCTTGGGTGGAAAACACCCCCTTAACCTTGTGCTGTGTCTCTCTTGCAGAGGAATGAGTCAGGAATTTCATGCACGTAGAGCAATCACCGAACAGTCCCTACAGGTCTGCCCAGGACCACGGCTTGCCGAGCACCTGCTTGTTTACCTGCCACCCATTTCCATAGCATGGGTGTGCAGCCGCATTCCTGGGAGCCCTGGCTGCTCCCACCTGCCCGACCTGTCCGTGCGCGGGAGCAAAGCTCAAAGCCGCCGTTTGAGAGGTGTGATTGCCACAGGGAGACACTGCCAAGGATGCTCCGTGCTCTGCTGGGATGACTGAGGAGCCGCCTCAGCAGCTGGGGTGTAAGGCAGCCTGGTGGCATCACTGCTGGTGGATGGAGCGGACTTTACACCAGCAGAGGGTCTGGGCACCGAGCTCTGGGGATGAGCGGCATGAGATGACTCAGAGGAGGGGCAGCTCAGCCTCAGTGCTCCAAATCCCCTTCCACAGGAGCTCTCCCTATCCGCTGGCCCTGGAAATGTCACAGGGAATCCACCCTCCTCAGGTTGCGTGTCTATTAAGCAAGAGGAACGCGTCCCTCCCGAGCCAGAGCCGCGCTCGGAGGTGGCTGTGCCAGCACAGCAGGGCCCCGCTCGCAGGGCAGCTTTTGGCAGAGCAGGATGTGCTGTCGGGATCCCAGATACGTAGGCAACAACTTTCTGTTCCTTTTTATGAGTGCCAGGCTGATGGGGAGCAAGAGCATCTCTTGCTTTTTCCTAGGAGCTGCTGCTGTCTGCAGCACTGCGGGGGAAGGCTGTCCCTGCCCAGCCTGGGCAGGGGAAACCGTGCCAGCGTTTTCCCCAGGGGATGCTGAAGTAGCTGCACTTCAAAGGCTCAGGAAGTGTCCATTTTGCCTTCGGCTTCACCAGCCCACGGTTTAGGGCGAGAGCTGCTTGTGTCAGCAGCAGGAGCTGGGAGGAAACCCGGGCTAAGCCAGGGCTGCTGGCCAGGATCAGCACCCAAGTCACCCAGCCTTTCCTGACTGGTCCCTAAAGTATCCCCAGCCACTGCAAAATGCCCCCAGAAGACAGTCCAGGACCATGGGCTTTCACCCTGCACTTGAAACAGCCATTCGTGTCAATTTGGGCACATCCCTTTCCCTCTCCCGAGTGTTTGGGCTGGGGGCTGTTGAGTGCCCTGAGCTGTGCCACTCTAGTTTAGTAGGATGCTGCTGCTGTCACATTTCTTTTTCTCTTTTTTCTCTTCCTCTCCAAAAGTGCCAAGTTGTATAAAACAAAAAAACTTCCCATCTTAATGCTGGATGAATTATTTAAAAGGGTCTGTTTGCTAATGTGATTGACTTCAACCAACAGCGCAGGTTGAGCTGTAATTATGGGAAAACAATCAAATCTCTATCTGGGTTCACACCATACTGGTCTTGCCACTTTTTGTGTTACAGCAGAACCTGTCAGGCAGCTTTAGCTAAGCTGAGCCTCCTTTCTGCTGCTGGGGCAAAGAAACGCAAACCAGTAGAACCAGTTAGGCTGCAAGGAAAAATTATGGCTTATTGTCTGTGCAAGTTCACCCACACTGCTCACTCCTGTCTCCCGTGTCCCAGATGACCGTCTGCTGATCACGACCTAACTGAGCTCCAGGAGCCAAAGAAGAGACACAGACGCAGTCCTCCAACGTGAGTGTTGTGCTTGCACTGATTTTTCTCTGTCCCCCAGCATCCTGGGCAGTGTTGTGTAGCTGGGAATGGAGCTGGTGTGAGCCACGAGGGGAGAGCTGCCCAAAATTTGCTCAGCAGAGCGCTGAGAGAGCTGTCACTCGGTGCCAGCAGACGCGAAGCCTGGTCCAGCTCCCATCTGATGGGCAGAGGTTGGTGTGTCATGGGTTTGCTTGCTTTTCTCAGAGTTCGAGGAGGAAATTTGGATTTGTGTAGCAGCTGGGAAGCCGATGGTTTGTGGCAAAGTGGCAGCTCTGAGGGGTCAGTGGGGAGTGGACCTGAGCCTGCCTGGGCTGGGGACAGCTTCCCAGCCAGGACTTCAGGGCTCTCCTGTTGGCAAAAACTGTTCCTCTGGCGTTGTCCACTCGAGCATGAAAGTTAATGGGATATCCCTGCGATCCGAAATGCCGAGAAATGGCATCCAGATCCACTCAGGTGGAGTGAAATAGCTGTGGAGGGTCAGAGCAATTTGTGGGTGTCAGGGTTTATGTGAGTACCAGGGAGCCCAGTCGCATTTGCATCTGGCCAGCGAGGACCAGAGGAAGGAACAGAAAACTTCTCTGAGCAAGCATCCAGCAGTGTGACAGCCACGGGGGAGCAGAGCTGTGGCCATGTGGGCTGGACTGTGGGACTGTGTGGGATGGCAGTAGTGCCCGTCCTGGGCAGGCAGCACCTGGGTTTTGGTGCTGGGCACTGAGGGGGCATCACCCCCTTCCACACCTGACCCAGCTTCCGTGCAGCATCTCGGGCAGCCCTGACCTGCACCAAGCCATGCATGTGCTGGACGCCAAATAACTTTCAATGGAGTTGTGGGTCTCCCTTCCCACCCCATTTCACACCTTGAACTCATCTCTGTTGCCAAAGCTGAGAATAAATTTGCTCCTTTTTCTCTCAGTGGCAGCTTGGAGCTGGGTTGTGGCGACCCCTGCTACCTGGCTGGTGGCCCTCTGTGCCCCACCTCTGTCCCAGTTGTGTCCCTTGTGGGACATGCTGACAGTGCTCTCCTGGGCTGTCCAGATATGTTCCTTCAGGCAGCACAAATATTGAGAGAGGCTGGAGCTCGCTGGGCTTCCAGCAGCCCCAGGCATGAGGTGTAATACTACCAAGGGCTGGCAGCCTTCTTCCCTACTTTAAATCCAGGAGGAAGGAAGCAGTGGTGGGATCGCTGCAGGGGAGAGGCTGTGCCCACACACGCTGCCTCCCTGCACAGGGGTCTGTTGCTGTGGGCTGAACTGGCCCCATTGCCTGCTCCTTGTCCCTTCTGCTGGGACAGTGCCACGATGGGGAATGTCCTCAGAGCACTTACAGGGTAGATGGCCACAGATCCCCCCCCCCCCCCCCCGGAGGATGCAGGACACTGATGCATTGGTTCAGAACCTAGCCTAGGGGGCAACGTGTCCCCAACACCAGTGTGCCACCAGGCATTTGGGACATGCAGAGATGCCCAACCGTGTCTGTCCCAGCTGTTGGACAGCACAACGTGGGGCTGAGCTGGTAAGACTCATCCTTGGTGCTGAAGCAGGACTAAACACCCAGAAGGTTTTTGCAGGACTGGGTTTTCCTAGGATGTTACTCCTTTTTTAGTGCTGAAGAGAAAAGCTAATCCTGTCCAAGACTTCACCATCTGGGGATATCCGGGGAGATAGATCTGTTCTTTCTGTTTGCATGGCCATTTTCTTGACTCAGGTTGCCCGTACACCCCTCACACAGCAGGAGCAGAGGTGCCAGCTAATGGAAGCGGGATTGAGAGGAATCTTCGTGCCCCTTCTCCCACACAAGACCTGCTTTCCCATGCAGGACAAGAAATGATGAATTCCCCATGCCAGGAGCAGTGCGGGCTCTGAGGAGACCCTCTGGGGAGGTCTCCTGCCATGGAGGAGAAGACAGAGAGACCAAGGTGCTGTCCAGGCACCATGAGCAGCATAACAGGATCACAAGCAGGGAGCGGGGTGATAACCACCATCTATCAGAGATTCCCAGGGTATTTTCCTGCCACTTTGCCCGGCCAGGGGCTCTGCAGCTGGGGGTGGCAGTGGGAGTGTTTTGGATGGGCAGTGACCACATGCCTCCAATCCCAACAGGGCCTTGAGCTATTCTTGAGCCTCACCACTTTGCAATTAAAACACCCTAAAAACGTGATAATGTCTCATTACCCACTTCCCAGAGCATTTTGGGGTGTTAATTGAGTAATGTTTATAGAACCTGTGGTTACCCCGAGATGAACGGGCAGATAAGTGGCTACTTTTAACCCTCTTCTGAATCCTCCTGTGGGCAGACAGGCCTGCCCACAGGTCTGCCCAAAGCCCACCACACTCTGGGGAGCATCACGGCACAGCTGGTGGGTCCAAACGTCATTCCTTATCAAGTGGGGAGCAGAACAAATATTTACTGTTAAACCTCAGCAAAGCAGCAGGAGCTGGGGAGTGGGAGGACAAAACCTCCCTCCCAGCTGGGGATGGTGCAAGGAGAGACCCTCAAACTGCTCATCCTGCTATGTAAAAGCCAAAGTCAGATTCCTGGGTATATTCAGGTATTGCAGAGGACCAACAGCTCTGGCTTTAGCGATCCTGCAAGCTCAGGGCAGCCAAGACTCTTTGGCTGGAGTTGGCAGCAGGGGTGTCCCTGTTGCAAGGATAACAAGGTTCCTGTTGCAAGGGGCTCTTGAGGGGAATAGGGGCTCTTAAGTGGAAATGAGGAAATGGAAGAAAACCCATATTGAGGGTTTGGTGACTGCCACAGCATCTGGAGAAGCAGAAGCTGCCTTCACAGGGCCAGGGTAGTGGGGGAGAAATTGAGCTGCTGGGTTTGTGATCACCAGGACTGTGCTGTATTATGGCAACAGAGACTTTATGGGGTAGAAGTAAATCAGTGTGCAGGTTGTGACTTGAGGCTGGAGCTGCAGGTTGGAGGGTTTGCTCCAGCTCTGCTCTCCCTGCAGTGGGACACGTCTGTGCACACGTGAGCAGGGCCAGCATCTCCCTGGTGCTGCTGATCCTGTTGGACTGGTTCAGGGGGCTGTGAGCAGCACAGTGCCCACAAACCCAAAGGGCCATTGGGGCAGTTTGCAGCCGTGCTGCAGCTCCACATCACCCAAGTGGGACCCCCCTGCAACAGCCAGCAGAGGCAACCCTGGGGCTCGCTGCAAACTGGCCCCTGGGCTGGTGGAGCAGCACGGAGCAGCTGCCCTGCTCCGGGGAGGATTTTCAGGTTGTGTGAGGTAGAGGAAGGCACCAAATCCTCCTCCCTGGAGAGGCAAGAGCCAAGGCTGCTCCTCCTGTCTCACTTGTTGGGAGGTAATTTTGCAGTCTGGCAGCCCCTGTGCAGCACCCACAGCAAACCCAGCACAGTGGAGAGCAGTCACTGGGTTCCATTTTAGGGCAGTCTGTGCCATGTTAAGTCATGCAAATAAATAAATACCCAGCAAGAAAAAAAGAATCCCTCAACCTACCAAAAAAGCCCTCTTCAAACTGCCAAGCAAAGTACATCAGCAAAGAGCATTAGCTCCACACTGGCCTGTGAAATACTCCTGGCACTGCAGATTTTCCATGAGTGATCAGGCGGTTTTTCTGAGTACAAACTTGTATTATAATTCTAAAATTAGACCAGGAATCTAGTAGGGTAGCCAAGGAAAGAAATTTTGGCTGGTTATAGCAGCTCTGCCCAACAATTGCCCAGAGAAAGGTGTGTGACATCAATCCAGCCCAGAGCTGAACAACTCCAGCACTGCTGATGGGGAAATATCTGGTGGTAAATCCACTAAGCTTCACTGATCCCACAGTGTCAGAATGTCACAGTCCTGCCTTTTTCTTTTCTGCTTTTTTTTTTTTTTAATGATTTAAGCTCATTTAGTTAATGAGCTGCTTTATCCTTCTGAAAGGAGACACAGCTGAGGGTGGGAATGTGCTGTGGCTCACTGTGAGTGTGACAGACAGTGCTGGGGATGGTGTTGAGAGGTCAGTAACCCCCTGGGGACCAAGGAATGGGGGTTGGCTGTGCTCTCAGAGCCAGCTGCCCAAGTCCATCCCTTCCCCAGCCCCCTTGGATGGGACAGAAAGTAACCTCCCTGCTGCTTTTCCTTTCCCCAGCCACAACAGGAGCATCCTGCCCAAGGAGTGATGCCATTAGTACCCAGAAGATGCTGGGGGCTGCCCCAGCCCCGTGCATGAGAGCAGACATCCCAGGGACATCCCTGTGCCCCAACCTGGAGCCCTTGTCCCACCCCGAGCTGAGCATCGAGGGATGCAGAGCACAGGTGAGCAAAGCCATGGCAGTCAACAACAGCTCTACCCCAGGTCTTGGGCTCTCCAAACCCTTCAGATTTAGGGCCTGGATGAGGAGTTCACCTTTGGTCCCCGACACTGGGGCTCTGTTTGCAGAGGGCAGCCGTCACTGTGAAATACGCCTGGCCCTGCCAGGAGGCTGCTCCAGCCCTGCCACAGGGCCGCATCTGGCACCGCGGGCTCTACATCACAGTGACAGCTCTGCAAAGGGCTCGGGGCTGTAAATGAAATCCCTGTCTCAGGGAGAGAGCTCCACACTGAGACACTCTGTGGTCTGGGCTTCTGCAATAAATCTCCCTCAATAAATCCTCTGGAGCAGGGTAGAGGAGCTGGGAGCTGCAGCTTCACACCTTCACCTCTCCACACCGGGCAAGAGGGAGCAAAGCTGAGCCTCTCAGGGAGCCTGGGCTGTTGGTGGGGCTGTTCTGCTGCTGCAAAAGGCTGAATCCTGGGAACAGACATATGGGGAGTGATGCTCATGCAGGGTCTCTGTTACCATGTGTGTGCACAGACAAGACCCAAGGTCCTCGCCAGATTTGCCACAGAGCAGCTGTTCCATCTGCAGGCAGAGATGGGTTCTGGCATCTCAAAAATCACCAAAACTGTCAGCTTTTCCCTGCTGATTGGACCTGCAGCAGGTCACAGGTCCCCACTTGCCTGAGAACTCTGAGAAGAAAATCAGCAGTGAGCCCCAACCCTGGTGGCACCACGGCCTCAGCCATGCACAGAAGGCAAAGGTGTTGCCTACACCCCAGCCCCAAATCCTGATCTGCCGGGCTCTGCCTGCAGCACTGAGTCACAGCTGCAGGGATCCGGATCCGGCACCGAGCACCTGGGCTGCCCCCGCGCCTCCCACCTCCCACCACACGCCAGCCCAGCCCTACCTCCCCGAGCAGAGGGCTGGCACCAGTCCCAGCCAGGGTGTCACCTTCCCGGGATGGCGGAGCTGGAGCCCTGTGTCTCGAAATGCTGGGTTCAGCCCTCGGAGACACCAGCCTTGGGGAAAGGGCTGTACCCTTTAGTACAAGGTGGGCAGGACCTGATCCAGCAGCAGTGAGCACAGTAGGAGCACATGCAGCCACCAACTCCTCTGCTCCCAGTTGCAATCCCTTCCCAGATTACAGCACTGGAGAATGAAAATGGAATTAGTGCCTGAGTGCTTCAGAGCCTTCCCCGCTGGCGCTTGGGGTGTCAGTCCCGTGGTGGCAGTGGTTGATCTCACAACCTCCCTTCAGCCCTGGGGAGGTGCTTTGCCCAGGGCAGAGCCGAATTTAGGACTCAGTGATCCTTGGAAGTGCATCCCATTAACATCAGGAGGGTTTTTTCCTGTTTTGCACGTTATTTCCCCTGGCTGGTTTTCAGCTGTGGCTCTTGGGGCTGAGGTCAGCTCCCAATCCCATTTCACAGCAGGAGATCTCGAGCTGGACGAGCCACACCATGCTTTTATTTGCCGGGATCGATCACTCAGCCTGGGAACGGGTGGGTTATGCCCTGGGAAGCGGGAGCAGTGAATATTCTTTAATTGTTTCCCCAGAGAGTGAGATCTCTACTCTGTTTGCATCAGATTTGCTCAAAAGCCAAAGTGGCTCTGGGATGGTTCGTGTTCAGGCAGCTGCTCCGCCGATCCGAGCCTGCCGAGCTCGCTGCTTGTGCTTGCTGGCGCGTGCCTCATTTCTTTTGAAAACCAGATGCTTTAGGGGAAACTTTCTTCTTCCAGCTCTGCGTGCCCACATCTTGCATATGCAGGCGATCTGGCACATCCCTGCTCTGCATGCAGATAAAGGCACGGGCGGGAGCTGGGCTGGGAGAGCGCTGGAACCCAGCACAGACCTTCCCCGTGGGGCTGCAAAGCCCAGATCCCAGCCCACCCTTCACTTTCCAGCAACACAGGAGAGGTTTTCTCCCTGGTCATCTCTTCGTGGTTGAAGGCTGAGTGTCCGGGTGCTTTGTTGGCATTGGGGTTACTCGCCATGACTCATTAACCCAGAATGATTTTGGGGGGAGAAGACCCCATGTGGAGATGCTAAATGCCTTCATGTGGAGGTTCCTCTTTCCCAGTGTGGGTTTGGTGGTTCCAGAGGACCCCACAGGTGCTGTGCTCATGCCAGCTTCCTGCAAGTCTTGGCTCTGGACACCACCTCTCCTGGTTTCTCTGTAACATTGGGTGAAAAAGGTCTGTTGGGTGTCTCCCAAGGTTTCAAAGAGGGTACAGCCAGCGAGGCCATGTATAAAGCCTGGGCAGTGACAGTGGGGCGGCCAAGTGCTGTGTGTTGCCTCTGTGAAAGCTGTGTGTGGTGCCAGAAGGAGGAGGGATGCATGGGAGTATCCCAGCAGGAGATGAGCCCATCAGGCTCAAGCACCAAAGCTGTTGTGAATTTCCCCATCATCAGTCCCCATGTGGTTCCAATACGAGTTCTGCAGTCCCTTCTTTATGCTCAAGATACCCTACCCCACCTCATACCAGAGTAATGCAATTTAAACTGCCCAACAAGTAGAGGAAAAGCCTGATTTTCCAGCTGGGCTTCTCCCAGTATCTAAGACATGCTCTTAGCTATGCTCAGCGCTGAGGCAGGGTGGACAAAAATGCATCCTTGGTTTAGCAAATGATTTCCCTTCCTAGCTTTGGGCTTTGTCCTTTCCAGAGCACCACATGCACACGACACATCTCTTTTGTTGGACTTTTTCTTTCTATTTTAGGCTGAAACCTGAATAATTTGAAGCAAAAGGACAGAGCCTGGTGTGTGGCTCAGTCCTGAACATGACCACAGAGAGTTTTGCAGAGTTCCTGAACAAGCTCAAGGAAATCCACGAGAAAGAGGTCCAAGGTAGGGAGACAAAAAATGTCTTACCAAAAACTGGCCAAGATCCATTTCTTTGTAATGTAACCTGAAGGGAGGAGGAGCAGGTGCAGATTAGGGAGCTTTGGGGATTAGTGCTGAGCAAGCAGCACCCACGGGGATGGATTGGGACATGGGGTCACAGCCTGTCCCTCAGGGGAGAACACCCTCTGATGGCACCTTGGTACCTCTCATTGGCACACTGAGAAAAAAGTAACTTTTAAATGATGAGAAGGAGCAGAAGAGAGAGGACATTCCTGCTCCCCATGCTCCTGGAAAGCAAACCATGGAGGTGCTCAGTCCCAGCAGGAATCCCACTTGCTGCAAGCAGGAACCACGGGGGATTTGGTTCCTTTCCTGCCCCTGCTGTCATGGTCCATGGTAAAGGGGAGCTGGGAGCTTTGCAGAGGTGACACACACACCTGCTGGGCATCTACTCCAAGCAGCAAGGATTGGAGTGTATTTGGATACTGAGGGATCAAAGGGAAAGCAGAAAGATGCAATAATCTGTAAGACAGAAGCAGCAGGAGATGAAGCTCTGTTAAAGGAAATATTTGAGTCAGGTTGGATAGCTTATTCCTCTAGGGAATAAATTATTTCTCAGGTCATACATTATTAAAATAAAACCCATTAGGTTAAGCGACCAAGTGCCAAGTCCAATTGTTTTCCTATTTGAATAATTCCCAGTATCAATATTATGAACAAAACTTCAGCACTTTTGGATGATTCTGGCTTATGAATCCATTCTTCTCTTGTGCAATTTCAAGCCGTGTGAGAATTAGAGGAAACTGTTGAGCAATTTAAACCACATGTTTACATCTACTTTGCATAAAATGGATTTGACAGGATACAATGTCTGCAGATCCATCAAGGAAAGCTGTTCAGCTGTAAATATTCTCCAAGATGCTTTCCAACCCTGAAAGCTATAAAATACTGCCCACCTGGGAAATGTGAGCTGTAGTGAGAAATAAGTAGAAACAAAACTAAACCAGACTTTTTGGGTCTGGGAAGGAAATGCAGACTCATTAAATAGTGGGGATACAGAATGAGCTCAGACTTTGTACAACTTTCCCAGTTCCATTAAACTGTGACAGTGCTTAACACATGCAATGTGTTATTCCTTATCGGAGATAAGGCTTGTGAATGGATGAGATTTCTGCAAAGCCACTCACCTTCCTGAAATTCCATCAGTGCCGTTTGCTCCTGAGTGCCAGGGGATTGGCAATAAACACCCACCTCTCCGTGTCTGCTCATTATTCCAGGTCTGCACAGCAAGGTGACGGAGCTGACGACGGAGAAGTGCCGGTGAGCGATCCCAGGGCGGGGGGGCAGAGGGGTGGTTACACCACTGGAATTTCAGACTTCCCCAGTTATCCTCCAAGACTGCTGGATTAGAGAGCACCATTTGCCATTCTGGCACTGCCAAATCCAAGCCTTTTGGCTCCAGGCAGGGCTTGGGGGATCCCAGTCCAGCTCCAGTTTGCCTTCCCACTGGCAGGTGATGCTTGTGCCAGCCGGTTCTTGCCCTCTTGGGAAGCAATAACTGCGAGGAATTAAGCTGCTGACCCCAAGGAGGGTGTCACAGGGCAGCATCCAGTCTCCAACACATTTGTTTCCCCTCCTGACACACAAGAATAAGGGCATTGTGGATGAAGGCATGGGTTTTAGGGAGAAATCTAATAACCTTCTTGTCTTTGTTCTGTTTCTTCAACTAGCGATGCTCAGAGAATTGAAGAGCTATTTGCTAAAAATCACCAGTTAAGGGAACAACAGAAGGTCCTTAAAGAAAATGTAAAGGTGTTAGAAAACAGGTAGGATTTGTTTTTAAGTAGGGTGCTGCTGAGTGGCAGCAACTACACTCTCCTAGGGGGAGAGTTTGGGATTTGCTGTCTTCCCCAGAGTGGGATGTAGCACATGAACCTCTATTTTTCCCATACTCAGCTGCTGGGAGAGCTGGAGGAGCCTGGGCACGTGTATAGGAGCTTTCCTAGGCTGGTGGTGGTGGGACTGGATCAGGAGGGGTGCAAGGGCCAGTGCTGGGCTGCAGGGGTGGCTCTGGGTGATGGTCTGGTGTTCACACTTCTCCACGGGGAGGGCAGGAACTTATTTCTCCCATGGAAACCATATGGTAGCAAGCTGTGGGGTTTCCTTCCTCCAGGCTGCGAGCTGGTCTTTGTGACAGATGCATGGTCACCCAGGAGCTGGCCAAAAAGAAGCAGAATGAGTATGAGACCTCTCATTTCCAGAGCCTGCAGCACATCTTCATCCTCTGTACGTACTGACACCCGCTGTAAGATCAGCTTTGGCAGGCTGAGTCTTTGCTCAAACCCCTCTCCCAGATATTTGCATGTGAGCCCTCGTGGCGAGCAGGAACCTGGGAAGGGTTTGGGGATGGGGAGAAGGGAGGGAGCAGGACCGTGGATGGCAGCTGACGTCCCCCCAAGCAGACATAACCCTTCACACAAATCATCAGAGCTGGGGGTTGCAGTCCTCCACACCTCCAGAAAAACGAGAGATTCCAGGCCATGTCAGCTGCCTGGGAAAAGGATGCATTTGGCACAGCAGGAGCAACACTCTGGCAAAGACAGGAAAGTCACAGCAGCAGCTCAGCACGGGTAAATGAAATCAAGCAACACGTGTGATGGATCCTCTCCTGAGCCTTTGGCAGAGCTCCCAGCACTGCTGAGGCACAGGGTGTTTTTCCCTGGGGATCTGAGCAGCCCAGGGAGGGTCATGGGGGTAAAGGAGATAAGGCATTTAGGAGGGATGGAGAGGTGCCAAGAGCCCTTGGTTTATCTCCCCTGCTATGCCACTGCACCCCGAGTGCTGCTTTCAAGCAGGAGCAAGGCAAGGCACCATGCCTGGGAGCCCACCCATGCTCTTTGTGGCCTCCTTGCTGCAGCACCCAGTGCTGGGTGCTCACAGCTCCCTCTGGCCTCTGTCTGATCCCCCCAGAGACCCCCAGCCCTCCCCCTAACACAGCACCCCCTCTTCACCGTGCCCTGGTGTTCAGGGGCAGGATGTTGGCTGTGTCCAACCCACCACTGCCTCATGTGGGTCGTGCTCTGCCCCTGAGCTGGGCGAGCTGCAAGCAGACCCAATCCCGATGAAACCTGAGTCAGAAAGTTGCTCTCTTTTATCCTTTAGCCCCAGCATGTTAACAAAGAAGGAAGGAAATTCGACATCCCTCCAAAACCCGGTGCCATTCCCTCCTCCTCCCCCGGGCACCCCAGTGAGCTGTGAGGAGCATCAGCTCTCTCTCTGCAGCACCTGAACTCACAGCACCATCTCTGTCCCTGCAGCAAACGAGACCAACCGCCTGAGGGAAGAGAACAAAACTCTCAGGGAGGAACTGAAGAGGCTCCGGAGCCTGGAGTAAGCACTTTCCTGGTTTCATTCTTTACAAGGGGTGTTGGTAACAACCAGGGCATCCCCACAGCTGAGCAGGGCAACATCCAGACTGTGGCATCCTCAGGGGTATTTTAGCATCTAATTCCTGTGGATTCCTGTATATGTTAAACACAGAAAAATCCCTAATGGTCTCAAAATCCTTGTTGATCTTTGCTCACTCCCCTGTTCACCAGCATCCAAGGATTCGTTTTTGGGGAAAAAAGATATTTAACCCCCTGGAAACAAAGCCCTGGGCAGCTTGCATGGACCTCAGCCTGGGCTTCCATGGCTTTTCCATGGCACCAGCTCCCCTCCTGCAGCAGCCAGAGACGGCCTGCAGGAAATGGGTTGTTTTGGGGGAAGGAGAGTGACACACAAGGGACTGTGATGGGGTTAAAGAGGGAGAAGTGATCTGCACCAACAGGTTCATAGCCCAGCAGAGCACTGTGCTGGAAGCCAAGTAACCTGCCAGGCTGGCCAATATATACAAATCAGCTCATTCCTCAAGGGTTTAAAGTCCAGAGGAATTAGCACTGAGGGATTAGATTAGAAATGTGTTTTCTTTGGAGCACAGGACCACCATCCACTTAAAGAGAAACTCCGGCTTTTACTCCCTGATGCTTCCCAAGGGCTGAGTAGTTCCAGAGCTGTAGGCTGGGCTGGGCTTGCTGAGCACTGAGTGATCCTGCCCTGCTCTGCTCTCCCCTGAGATGCTGGGTAGGAAGATTTCCAGCCATCCATGTCCCAGCATCAGAGTCCCTCCAGGACTCTGTGTGTGTCTCCAAGATTCAGTCACTCCCCTGTAGTCACCGAGAGCACCAGCCCCTCCATCTTGGTATGGTGACAGGGGACAGACACCACATCCTAGTGCTGAATCCACCCCTCCATCAGGCTGAAAGCCCAGCCAGGGACAGGCTCCCACAGAGCTTTTGCAACAGCCACAGCTGGGCCCTGGCTTACCCAACATCGTGGCTTCCTGTGACGTTACCCACGACCAAGTGGGGCAATCACACCTTGGGCTGTCATGCTGGCTCTGTCCATGCTCCAGACTGCAGCTGGGTACTGATAAGCTGCAGTGGAAGGAGGTGAGTCTGAGGATCCGGTATATCCACATGCACACATACATAAATATGTATATTTATATATCAGGCTCAGAGCTCTCAGTAGAGTGGCTCCAAAACCTTCCTTCTCCTGCCCTTTCTCATTCATTCATGTCCTTTTCCTTCCAACAGGACAAAGACCCCAGGAGTCACCTCCAGAGAAAGCTGTTCCACACCAAGCTCCCCTTTGACTTTACTGTCCCCAGTGAGCAGGAATGTCAGCACGGAGAAAACAGAGCACAGGGAAGCAGAAGAAGCCCACCAGGATGTGCCAGACCTCGAGCTCAGTGAAGGTGGGTGTTGCTGGCTCCTGCCACCCTTGAGGGACCCGGGGCTGTGAAGAGTCACCGAGCCATGGTGAAAAACTGCCCTGGGAAAGGGTCTGGAGAGCAAAGATCAAGCTGTTGGCAGCTCAGATGGATATTACCACAGACAGAAAAGCTGATGGGGGGAAAATTCAGGTCAAGGGAGAAACACCCTGCTCTGTACTAGGGCAAAAGAGTGCTGGGTGCCCCCACTGTAAGGCAGTTCATGCAGAAACCATGGCATTCCCTTGCTGCCACCCACACATGCAACGAAGGGCACGTTCCATCAGGTGCTGGCTTGAGCCAGAAGGCAATTTTTACACAAAATCTTCACTGAGATGTGGTTGGTACCAGCCAGTGCCATTGCTGGGAGGCTGCAAGGCTCCAGCACGCTGCAGGGCAGGGCTGCAGCAGCTCTGGGGGACCATCACGGTAGCTGGTTGTGCCTTTTTTTTCAGAAAAGCCTCCAGAGAAGCTCCAGAGAAGCTCTCCAAGCAGCAGGATTTCTCCAGGCACTGTCCTCCAAGAAGTCAGCCTTGCAGAAATGGTGAGTTGTCAGAGGTAGCCTGATGTCCTCGGGCCTTCTCCCCACTGCTGTGGTCATCTGAACTGGATCAAGACAAGCAGATTAGGATAGGGGAAGAGTAGGGGGCACTTGGGGGGTTGAAGACTTAGCCAGACTTGGGTAGTTTGTCACTGCCAGAGCCAAGGAGGGCACCTACCAAACACCAGCTCCATCCTCTCTGCAGAAATTGCCACTCACTGCAAGCAAAGCTTGGCACAGGCTCCTGTCCCTGCTGTGACCATGCACATCCTTGTTTGCTCCTGTGTTTATCCTCCATGACCACACTTCCAGCATCCTTAGGTCCTCTGCTCATCACTCTGGTTCCTCTCTCAGAGGTCTTACTGGGGAAAACTCTGAGGAGTGAAACACCTGGGGAGATTGTGCTGAGCCTCATTTCAGTGTAGCTTATCCTGAGCCACAGAGCCAGCTCCCCATTTCCTGGGTGAGCAGGGAGCTGGAGCATAATGAAGGTTGGAAGAGGCTGGAGAACATGTAAACTGTGGGAGTTGTGGGTACCAAGAACAAAGGCACCACAGCAGCCCTGCCCAAGAGCACCACAGATGTCTCTCCACCTGCAGTATGATCAATATTGGCATTTTCAGAGGGCCTGGCTTTCAGTGTTTGCAAGGACAAACACAGAGAGGGTGTCAGCTGAGGTTTGCTGAGTGATATGGTGACACTGAGCACTGGGAGATGAGACTGCAGGACCTGGACCTTGTTCCTGGTCATGGGAAGTCAAGCCCACATACACACCCACACAGATTCTTCTGTTTTGGCACAGGTTTTGCTTACTCGACCTCCACAAAAAACTTGAAAGAGCAGGTGAAAAGGGGTTTTGGTAAGGCTGCAGGCAGGCTGTGGGGATAATTAATAGGGATCGCAGGAAGGGTTGGTGACATCTCCAAGTGGGCAGGGGAAAGTCAAGTCAGAACATGTGGTGAGCCTTTCATGACAGCTGATGGAGACAATGATGTCTCCATCAGCCCAGGCACTCCACTAGAAATGCACCCACCAAACCAGTGTGTGCCAGGAGTTTGCATGAATAAAGTCTTGCATGAGTAAAGGCCTGACTAGGGGACAAGGAATTTGCAAGGTCTTATCTTGGTTAAGCCACTGAATCATGACTTAAGAGGAGACAAAAACCCTCCTGCTCTACAAATCAGTGCAGCCAGAAAATAGAGAGTACATGAAGCAGAAATTTCCTGGAAAAATGAATAAAAACTTGATAGAGCTGTTGACCAGAACCATATCAAGCAGCGCACTCAGGATCTGTCTGTCTTGTTCCCACTGGTGAGGAACAGTTGTTGTCCCAGTTCAGCCAGGCTCCCTGGAACCCAGGACACACTGCAGAATGGCTCACCTGGACTTTCTCTCCTCTGGCACAGGCATCCCAGAGGATTTCCAACCAGCTGCACGGAACCATTGCCCTGGTGAAACCTGGCTCCAGACCCTGCCTCCTGGAAAAGAGTCCTTCAGGGGCAGCAGTGTCTCCACCGGCGAGGAAGACTCCTCTCCCTCCAGAGCGCGAGCACAGCCCCAGCCTCGAGGCGTGAGTACCAGCTTGGGGGTCGTGGTGTGGCCCTGATGCATGGCCCATTGCAGCTGGCCCTCCATGGATGGGTGGCCAGTGTTCACTGTGTCTGCCCATCGTTCTCTCCAAACTTCTCCCACAGCCTCGGAGAGGGGGGATCTCCCAGTTTACACCAGTAAAAAATGACTGGAATCCAGCACAACAAGATCAGCCTCTTGTTATTCCAGCTGCTCAGACAGAGCCACAAAGTGAACCAGATGCCCCCATATCCAGGCAGAAGGACTGTCCCAAGCAGGCAGCAGTTCCTGCTCCTCCTTATCTATTCTAATGGGCTTTCCTGCAGGGCTCAGCACTTCCCAGGCTTATCCTCCCCAATGATTTTGGGAGCATAGCCAGCAGGCGGACTGCGACACAAATGATTTTGGGAGCATAGAGCAAGGCCAGTGAGTTTGTCTGTAGAGACAGTGAGTTTCCCCGGGGTGTGAGTAGGTCTGCTGAGCATTCCTGAGAACAGCTTGCACTCATGGAAGCTGCCAAATAACCAGCAGTGGCTGGGACTGGGCCTGAAGGGCAGGTTCCTGCACTGTACCAACCTTCCTAGGATGGCTGAGTGAGATTAGGGGCGGGTGGGCTGTTCCTCTGTCCTGGGGGGTCTTCAGGCACTAAGAAAGCCCAGGGGGGTGGTTAGGATGTTGTTGCCTGTAAGACATTATTCAAAAAGTGACTTCTCAGCAGCAGTGCTGATGTGAGAAGTCACTGCATCCTTACCCTTACTCAAGCCCCTGCCTTGAGCTGCCATGGCCCAGGGACAGGGGATTGCTGCTCGATGGTGGGATGGGAATGGCTTCCTGCCCTGTGTGGAGACCCACTGCTGACTGCCTGATGCCCCTGGCCACCAGGACCCTCCTCCCCAGCACAGAACCCAAAGACAAGCATGATGTACTGGCCAAGAGCTGCAACAGGGCATGGAAAGAGCAGGAGAGACCACACAGATCCCTGCATAGCTGGGAAACCATGGGAAAACTCTAATGCTCTATATTTTTTTTTTCCTAACGTGATATAGCTAATGTAATTTTTTTTCCCACGCTTTTTAAAGTTATTTAACAGCAAGCAAACTGGACTCCCCCAAGGTTGCTCCATCCTATGAAAACCTAAAACTGAATGCCCGGAGAGAGCAGCTCTGCCTCCTCCACAAGCACCTTTCCCTGCACCAGCTGGGGCTGGCGAGTCCGTGCGCCCCGGCTGACCGGGACGGCGGCAGCTTCCCCAGCCACTTGCTCCGGACCAAAGCTGCCGACGGCAGGACGCGGTCCCGGGACAGCTGGGAAGACCACGCAGCCTTGCTGAAGCTTCCTGCCACCATGGTGTACGTGAGGGACCAGCACCTGGAGGAGAAGCTGCACCTCCTCAAGCACCGGGAGCGGCTGCAGCATCTCCTCCTGCAGCAGAGCCAGCCAGGCCAGCGGGCGGACGGCGACACAAAGCTCCCGCCCGGGGAGCGGCCCCTGTCCCCGTGGCTCGGCATCGCGGCGGGCTGCAAGGAGGAGAGGGCCTTCCTGGACGATGCTGCCGATGGGAAGGGGGAGAAGGAGCTTTGGCTGAGCCGGGACCGCTCCGAGCTCCGAGCGAAGGTGAAGGAGGCGAGGGACGATGATGCAGACGCGCCACTGGACCTGTCCGAGTCCGGCCGTGGCAGGGACACAGACTGGCACGGCCGCCGGGAGCTGCGGGGCTGCGGCAGCCCGCGGGAGAGCCCCGGCGACAGCCCGGCTGTGCCCGCAGCCCGCGGCCCCGGCGGGGGACACAGGGCACAGCGGGACGAGCCGCGCTGTCCCTACCACTGGCGCAGTGCCACCCGGGCACTGGCTGGCGCTGCCAAGGAGGAGGAGGAGGAGGAGGAGGAGGATGCAGCTGTGGTGAGTACAGCTCGTGTTGGCACAGAACTGCAGCCCCTTACCCCCCCCAGGGTGTCCAGTACTGCTGCTGGCACCATTGTGACCAGCATTAATGTCCTGTGGGAGGATGGGTTTCATATGTGTGAAGCCAATTTGCACATTGCACAGTCCTGCCTCTCGTTCCCCACCTCCCCTCCAGTGTCCACAGGGTTTCCATCCAGCCCCAAGGGCAGGCAGCGCCTGTGCCCCCTCCCTCCCACAGGCTGCTGCAGGAGGTGCTGGGCTCCCTGCAAACACACCACAGTGCACAGGAACATCTCTGTGATGCTCGTCCCTGTGGGTGTCACAGTCATCAAGTCAGGGCTGAGGACAATCCTCTCCTGCCTGGTGACAGCAGCATTTGTGCTCCCTGTCTCCCTGTATCCCACAGCTCACACTCTCACGGGCATATCTGACAAACAACTCCACACCAAGTGACCCAGAGGCCCTTCCTGAGGCTGGGATGAGACGGGATGTCAGTGCACAGAAGGGAGAAGCAGGTAAGAAGGCCCAGGCAAATGTGATATTTGAGAAGGCAAGAGTGAAAGATGCCTTTTGGTGAAGGGATTTCCCAGCCCAGAGCTCTCTGCTGGGCTCTGCGCACACCTGCAAAGCCACCTTCCAGGGACAAAGTGTTCTTGGCTCTCAGTTCTTCTGGGCCATTGGGAGAAACTTCAGGTTTCACACTTCCATCCTTGGGAGCTCAATTTTCCACCCTAGATATGTCCAAAATTCAGGCTCAGTATCTAGAGGGAGAAAGCAATCCCAGTTCTTCTGGAGAAAAGCCCAGTGTCTCTGTCCAGCACAGACAGAAGCCACCGTGGGGTGTCCTTGCACACTCAGCAGAGCACCCTGCACTCCATGCTGGGTGGCATGGAATTCTCCAGGGACTAAGGAGCCAGAGTAGCTCCAACCTCTTGGCAAAACCCACTTCACAGTGAGCAGCAACAAGCCAGCATTGCTGCTCCAGCATTTCCTGCTCCTCTCAGGGAAGAAGAAGCTCAGAATTTCTCAGCAGAGATGGGGAAAATGCAAGAGGTTTGCAGGACTAGCACTGGAAAACCATCCCTGCCTGTCCCCTTGCTCTAAAGCATGTCCTGTGATGACACAGCACATAGGGTTGAGCACGGAGCCAGGGATGCTGGTGCCTCTAGCTGGTAGATCAGGATGGTTTCCTCCCTTTCCCTGCTCCATTCTCCATAAGAGCTCTTCCAAGGCTTCCTCCCTGCCTGACCCCCACGGGACACAGGTGCCAGGTTTGTCCAGGTGGGTGGGAAGCAGCCATGGGGATCAGAGTGGGAAGCACGTCTGCTGGGAGCTGCTCAGTACCAGCCTTACTGGCTTGGCCGGAAAGTTGAGCTCGCCTGGATTAGTTGGTCTGGGCGTGTCAGAGTGGTTTGGGAACACTCTTCGGAGCAGGATTTTTCACGGTGAAAAAAAAAAAGGGGAGTCCTCTGTGATTTACATGCTAAGGAGATATCATCATGGCAGAAGAATTTCAACTGATTACATTCTGGGTGTGGGAATACAGGACTTTCTTCAGTTCTCACCTTAAGGTTGACACAAAGCCCAGGAAACAATACACAAATACTTCTGCACTTTCTAGTGAGCCTTAACCTGCAGAAGGATAAGGTGAGGATGGGATCAGGCTACAGAGAATCCAGGAGTGCCTGGAAGCAACATCATCTGCTCTCCCACCTCTGCAGGGGCAGCAAGGGGGCCTGCCCTGCTGAGCTCTATCCTGGCTAGACCTGGGTGTCATGAGCAACAAATATTGAACTTCTGGGATGCCTCTGTCCCTCAGAAGAGGCCACAGCCCTTTCTGCCCACTGTGGCCAGCCCAGGTGTGTCACTGTGTGTGCAGACAGGGTGATGCCACCACCAGCAAGGCTTGGCCCCCAACCCATGCAGATTCAGCCTGTGCAGAGGTCAGGTGTGTGCAGGTACATGTCTGGGGCCATGTAGCCCCAGGGTCTGTGTACAGCAGAATGCTTTTGCTGGGAAGGGAAGTATCTCCCCTGCCTTTCCTTCCTCTGCTCCTCAGCACACATTCCCTGCCAAGAGCCACTGACTGACACCAGCAGCAAAAATGGGGATTGTCCCTCTTGGCCTCTTCACCCCAACACGCTTCTCCCCGCCTGGGGTTCAAACAGAAAGGTGCAGTCTGGGGCTTAAATACCCACCTGTATATAGCCACAGATGTTGGGACAGCTCTTGTGACCTTGGCATAGCAAAGTTCTATGGATACAGATTTCCTGGGAGCAGGTTTCCCAACCGAATCTTGTTGGATCACCCCTAAACGTTCATTCCAGGCCACGTAGCTTGCAGTGCCTCTGCTGCACAACACAGTTTATTCCTGAAGCTGTTTTCTGCCTCAGTGGCTCTTTGAGCCTGGGCATGGGGCTCTGTATCTGCTCATGAGCTTGTTAAGCTTCTTACCAGTCAAAAAAACCTTCTTTTTTTAGATGATGATGCCGAGTCTGGGAAGCAAGAATCGGATGAGCCAGACACGACGGACAGCGAGGTTAGTTTGTTTGTTCTCCTCAGCCATCAGCTTAGGCTGCCTGGTCCTAGAGACATGAGACAGGTTGTCCCAGCCCAAGCTCCCTCCAAAAGGTGATGGCTCTTCCTGCACCAGGTGCCAAACCTCATTCCCACCCTGTTACCCAACTTGCTGCTGAGGGATAGAAGTACCATTCTTTCCAGCCAGTCAGGACCGTTTATGAACAGCATTTGTCATCACTCCATAACAATGGTCACAAAGGTCCCTGGCAATGCCACCAGCTCCCTGGGAAAGCTAGGGTAGTTTGTAGACTGACTGTTCTTCTCGTTGGTATAGGAGAAGTATGAAGATGAGATCCTACAAGAAGCTGAGGCTGATGGGAAATACTTTTGCACCAAAGACAAAGCTCATGTGCAGCAGAGGAAGAGAAAAAGAGGACAGGATCCCTGGATAAAAGGTAGGGAGGAGGAGTTCCTCGGGGCATCAGCTCAGGGCTACAACTTCTGCTGCTTCCAGGTGGATTCCTGTGAGAAATGCCTGAGGACACTGAGGGAGTAGAGGTTTCTCCTCTGTGCTCCTCTGAGCCATGTTTTGGCAACACTCATATCTCCAGCCAGAGGAACCCCTGCTAATGGTTAGCCAGGGCAGCCTGGGCAGGGTGACCAGGAGAGCACTCCAACCACCTAAGCTAACAGAGCTTAGTCCCTTGTGTTTGCTTATCTGGTCAGGGAGGCGGTGACTGGGGAAGGCCAAATTCCCAGGGGTGAGTTATTGACATTCAGAGAAAGGTTTCTGCCAGTTCTGTTGATCTTCCAGTGTGGCTGTGGAGGTTTCCCTGCTGAGAGAGGAATGTATTGTACCCATGTTTCCTACAAGTGAATAAGCAGAAAACTGCTCCTGATAAGGGCAAGGATAAGAAGTTTGTCTGTCAGGTCTTAAAAAATGCTCTGTCAGAAAAACCCTGCTGCTCACCCACTCTGTACTGGTGGTAAAAACAGGGAAGGGTTGGCCCAACCATAAATGTAGAGAGGGCTGTTGCTTAAGCTTGAAGGGAATTTGTTTAACAGCCTGACCTTCAGAGGGCCCTGCTCACTCAGGGGACACCGCCACAGCTGGGGAACAAGAGAATTTGCTGTACAAAACCAGGCACTTGGAGCAGTGGGGAGGAAGCTGCCCTGTGTAGCCCAGGGCAGACACATACAACCCTCCAGGACTGGATGTGGATGTCCCAAGTGAGGGGTGGGTGCAGCTGTGGCAGGAATGGGGTGATGGACTGGCGTAGCACCTCTCTCAGCATATGGTGTGGGCCATGAACCACACTGGAATGGGAAGAAATCCACGGAGTGCGTCCTACTGGTCTGGGTACCCTCTCAGGGACGCTCCTGCACCAGGTCAGTTCTCTGCCTATTTCAATTCACATGTTGTTTTGTGTCCAGGATCACAACAGCCTCCCTTGGATGCCCACACATTTCACATCTGAGGGGTTTCCCTTCATCTTTGCTTTTCTGAGCTTTGCTTCCTCCTGCGCTGCCCCTATTTTGGGATGAGGCCATGCTGACTCCAGAAGTGTAAATCCATTTCTCTGTGGTTAACTCCTGCTGTCACCTTGCTGTTTACAGGAGCTAAGAAGTCAATGAGAGGAAGAAAGAAAATCAAAGTGGAGCAATGCCCAGTGGGGATCACAAAGGAACTGGAGAATTGCTCTGCTTCCCACAATGATCCCTCCAAGGAGAGTTAACAGCAGGGCAGGATGAAGCAACTGCAGAGCAAAGGAGAGGGCTCAGAGACCTCAGCATCCCACCCACACTGGGAGAGTGAATCCTCCTGTCATGCTGGGCCAGGCAGTGGGGAATTCATACAGACTCATTAATGAGCAGAGCACCCTGAAACTCCTCACTCTGTGCCCCAGGTGAGGCTGGGCAAGGATGAGCTGTGCAGGTGACACCTGGAGCAGCCAGATCCCTGCTGGTGGAGCAGCACAGTCAGTGACCCCAGGCCTGCACCAGAGCAGACCCTCAGACCGGTGCTAGGAAGAGGAGACGTCTCTTTGCAACCCTCACCCTGCACAGAACCATGTTCTTCCCTGGGACTTCACACTTGGAGAAAGGACTAGCAGATCCCTCTCCCCATGAAGGATGTCCCCGTGGCTGGCTGAGGGGTGGTGACCAAACCAAACACTGCAGAGCACCGTGCCCAAACCTGCTTCAATTAAATCCCTAGCCAGGTTTCATACACATGTGGATCTTGTCTGACCTGGAGAAAGTCCATGGTTTTCTTTTCTAGTTAAGTGAGGAGCAAGAACATGGGCAGACAGGTGGGATGTGTCGCTGCAGAGTGCAGGGAGAAGAGCATGGGAAGCGAGGGCTTGGGTGCTCCTTCTCCCCAAGGTGTCCTGCATTGCCTGGAAAAGATCAGTGTGCGAGACCCAGCAGCTCAGCCGTTCGCACTGACCTTGGCAGGACTGCTGGGAGCTGTTTTTCACATGGATAAACTCTTCTTAGTAATTTTTTTCTGATGGGATGAGATGGGAAGGGCTGCAGTGAGCATCCCTGCAGGCACAACATCAATCCAGGAGCCAGGCTGGGTTGTTCCTGGTACACAGGTGGAGAGCAGGGACAAAACAGAGGGAGATCAATGGAGAAGTGCCAGAGCCAGTTCCTGCTATGGCGTCCTCCCACTTCGTTTACCTGCAGTTATTTCTATTTAAACGTGATTTTACGTGTGAACGTTTGCCCGTTCACAAGAACGAAGGCAGAGCACAGCCAGCCAAGAGCAGCATCCTCTGCCTGTAGCACCTTCCGGTCTCCCCAACCCTAAAATCTCACTCAGAAAGCCCCGGCTGTGGAGGAGCAGGGACAGGAGCGTTCAGCACTGCCCAGAGCAGCCTCGCATCCACCCAGCCGGGCTGCAGCGGTCCGGGAGCGGGAGCGGTGCAGGACCGGGGGAGGTGCGGGAGGTGCGGGACCGGGACCGGAGCCGGGGGCGGTGCGGGCGGTGCGGGACCGGGAGCGGGACCGGGGGCGGTGCGGCGGGCGGGCAGTGCGGAACCGGGAGCAGGAGCGGTGCGGGACTGGGACCGGGGGCGGTGCGGCGGGCGGGCAGTGCGGAACCGGGAGCAGGAGCGGTGCGGGACTGGGACCGGGGGCGGTGCGGCGGGCGGGCAGTGCGGAACCGGGAGCAGGAGCGGTGCGGGACTGGGACCGGGGGCGGTGCGGCGGGCGGGCAGTGCGGAACCGGGAGCAGGAGCGGTGCGGGACTGGGACCGGGGGCGGTGCGGCGGGCGGGCAGTGCGGAACCGGGAGCAGGAGCGGTGCGGGACTGGGACCGGGGGCGGTGCGGCGGGCGGGCAGTGCCGCCTGCTGGGCAGCGCCGGGCCGGGCCGGGGCCGCTCCCGGAGCCCGGGGGATGCGGTTCAGCCTCCCCGGGGCACAGCAGGTCTGCCCCCGAGGGCTGTGGAGCCACGGGAAGGGGAGCGGGGACACCCGGCAGCTCCGGCAGCGGGGATGGAGCGGGGGTGTCCCGCGGGGCTGCGGCTGCTGCTGTCAGGGAATTTCACAGGAGTGAAACTTTCCCAGGCTGAAAAATTATTGAGACAGCTGTCGTCTTCCTCCTGTCTTCACGGTCTGGAAGAGCTCGTTGGATGTTGAGGAAGGGTCTGGAGAACGTAGGTGCTCATCCTGGAGAAAAGGAGGCTCAGGGGAGATCTTTTCCCTCTCTACAACTCCCTGGAAGGAGGTTGTAGCCAGGTGGGGATGGTCTCTTCTCCCAGGTAAAAAGTGACAAGAGGAAAACGGCCTCAAGTTGCAACAGGGGAGGTGTGGATGGGATGTTAGGTAAAAATTTTTCACTGAAAGGGTTATCAAGCGCTGAAACAAGCTGCCCAGGGCAGTGGTGGGGTCGCCAGGGTGGCAGGGCTGATTTATGCCAGCCCAAACATTCATCGGATCATGGCCATGGGAAATGAATCAGGAGCACCACTAACGCCTTTCCCTCTCGGTCCTGGGCAGACAGCACAACGTCTGTCCCTTCTTAGACCAGCTTACAGGGGAGAGCAATAACCCACTGAACACAGTGGTGAACTGGATAAATCTGTCTTTTAAAAATACCCCAGCAGTGAAAAAAATAAAATGGGGGGGCTGGGGGGAAAAAGGAGAGAAGCTGAAATGTAATCCCATAAAGAGGCCCCTCAGACTGCAGGGAGGTTGCCTGGGATGGGAGAACTGAAGGAGTGAGGGAAATTTCATGGACTATAAAATAATCGCCTCCCTATGACAATCCTTTGATACGCAAAATGTGTAGAAGTCCTGCCAAAAATAATGAAGTCCTCAGTTTTATTTTTTTTCACGCTAAGATTTTTTTCTTCACAAGGCACGACACCACCACAGAATCCACCTTATATTATTGGGCTTTTAATACGTTTTGTGTTGCCTTTTTTCATCAGACATTTTCACCGATATCTCGTGCTGGGTGTGTTTGAGGGGCTGGCAGGGACACATTTCACAGTTAGGGCAATCCTATATCTGAAAAAACCAAAAAATAGTTTTGTCAGCTCTGAGCAAAGTGCTCCTCTGAGCAAATTGTTGAAGTAAATTAAACTTTATATGCTGCACTTGATCCAGCCCTGGAATTTCTCTGCTCCTGCCATCCCCTGGCTTGCTGTTACCTCCTCACCATGCTACAGAAAGATGGATAATTGCTGTGGTCCATTAATTGTCAAAAGTATGTTTGTCAGTCTCTTGTTCAAGTCATTCTTGACAGGTAAATGCATGTATTGATCTCATCATATCCATGCAGCCTCAGACTTGAATTATTTTGCTGTAAGGAAGAAATCTGAGCCCTGCAAGCAGCTCTAGAGCTCTGCAGAGGTTTCCACATGAAGGTTCAGTCCTGCCTGAGGTGCCGTGTTTGCAGGAACACACAGGGCAGCATCCAGCCCCACGGGCTGATCCTGCCTTCCCTGGAGCACAGCAGTCTTTTAATAACTCCACAGGAGTTTGGTTAATGACTCCAAGCGGCATTTGTGTACCAGACCCAGCAGTCCCTGCTTTTTGCAGAGTTAATCCATTTAGTTGCCGCACTTCCATTCAGTATGGAGGTTTTACACAATAATCTTCAAAAATGCACTGAAATTACCCTTAGAGTGCATGAGTTACATCCCACAGAGCAATAGAGCAGAAGGGAAGCTGTCCCAAGAGCAGATCAGTACTTCTGGGAGGCTGGCAGCTCACATTTGTTTTGTTCAGACAAATTACAGTTCTGATGTCACCAGTGACGTGATGTAGGTAACGACATCTGGGCCAGGGAAGCGGTTTCCCAGAGGACGGGGTTCAGAGCCCAGCTTGGGTTCACCCAGGCCAGGGGCTGGATTTGAAATCGCACAGAAATCTGGGAGAGCAATGATATCACCGTTTCTGTTCACTTTTAGTCCATCAGAAACAGCAACGAGTGGTTCCCTTAATGCCTGTCAGGCCAAACAATTCTGGTAACAGACCACTGCAACTCATTTGCTTCCTGATGCTGAAGAATCTGCACGTGCTGAATCATCCTCACAGCACAGAGCACTGCTCTCAGCTCTCAGACCCTCCAGGCCTCCCTGTGTATCAGCCTCCCACCAAACTCACCAGTAAAATGACATTTTCTGCTTCTCTCTAGGCTTAATTTGTAAAATTTTCTAAGAAGTAAATTTGTGCGAGTTGAGCTGTGAGTATAAATCTCCATCTCAGGGGGGAAAAAAATCTCCCACCACACAAAGGTTCCTCTGTTGAGTGTGTAAGGAAGACAGTCCTGGGCAGGAAAGTAGGAAGTCCCACAAGCTCAAAGCAAGAGGGAACTGTGCTGGGAACTCAGCTGGCTGCAATGCAGGAACCAAAAGCTCCAGAAACAGAGATATGCACATCAGATTCTTCCCCCTCACAACCTTCTGCTGTGGCATTGCCTTCATGGCAATAGATAATTTGAAGGTGATTTAATCCATGCCCTTTTCATGAGTCTGAGCACCACCTTCTCTGCAGTGAAATGCTTTTAGCTGAGATCTGGTCTGTAAGCAGTGCCCTTTTAGAGTGCTGGCTTTGGAAACACAGCTTCACTCCTCAGTCCACCACAGGAAAATTCATTCCAAGCATTACTGAAGTCTTGCTTCAATCCTGCTTTGGGGATTTAAGTGGGATGGGCTTTTTGTGTAGGTCCTTCCCAGGGTCAGATGTGCCCTGAATGTGTGAGAAAGGCAGAAAAAGGACCCTGGCAGTCTCACATGTGCACAGGCAGAAGCTCAGAGGGAATGGGGACAGGGACAGCTTGGGTGTTCAGAACAGCACAGGGACAAGCCTTCACACTTTCAAAAGGAAGCTGTGAAGTTGTGGATAGATTTAGCAAATCCAGCAAGCAGTAGCAATTCTTGGAAGGGAGAGATTTGAGGAGTTCCTTTGCTTCTTTATCTCAAGCAAAGTTTACTGCAGGAATTTTTGAGCCAAAATGCAAGTTCCTCTTGCATCCCTTGGGTATCACAGCTTTCTGCTCTGCCTTGAACATTGCCACCAACACTTCAGGAGTTCCCCAGGCTGTGCTGCACACCCTGCTCATACCAAACTTGCTGCTGGATGTACTGATCTCCAGTGGGATCTCTCCAGAAAGCACATTCTCCAAGATTCTCCCATGAAAATTATTGATTTATTAATAATAGCATTCAGTGCAGCACCACGTGCTTCAGGGAAGAGAGTTTGATCCATTCATTCACAAATCCTCCTGTAAACACCACACAACATTTTCATGACTCGAGCACAGGGCCCTCCTGAGTGCAGAGTGATATGATTAAATCAACCAGCTCCGTGTCTTTTAAATACTCTCTGTCATGCAGGAGAACCTGAGTCACTCTCCAAGGCACACAGGACTGCTGGAAATGTTTGGCTCCTGAGGAGCAGCAGCTGATTTTGCTGTAACTGTGAATCTGCAGCGAGAGCAGAGGATTGTGTCACCCACCAGGGCGAGCACATGGCAATCCAGGGAATACTGCTACTCTGCTCCAGAAGCAGCCTGAAGAAACCAGGACTCCCAACCGGAACTCACTGGAGGCAAATTAAAACCATCGCAGGCTGCACAGCTGGTGGCACTGACAGCTTGAGCCAAACCTGTCTCACGGGTTTGGGATGCAGGAGAGCAACGGGGATGGATGTGCCAGCAGGGAGCAGGAGTGGTCCAATATGTGAACCTGGTTAGGAAGGGTTTCATCATTGTCTGCACACGTAACACAAACAGGGAATGACACCTCCGGGTGTGTGCTGAGACAGACGGAAGAGGAGGGGGAAGATGAGCTTAGGAGAATGTGTAGTCCCAAAAACTCAGTGGCTGGTCTTTACATGGACGTGGTGAGTGTGAGGCTGAGCTCCAAAGAGTGCTGGTGTCCCCAGGTGTGCTGACTTCAAGAGAGAATTGAAAAGGGGTAAAACTATGATAGGAAATTTGGGGCAAGGATTAGAGCCTGCTGAGGAGAGAGGGGACAGTAAGTTCTGGATGCACGTTGCACTTCTGTGTCATCCTCCCAGACTTCCAGAGACCATCCTGGTCCCCTGTGAGGCCTCCTGGACCCCCATCCCCACCCTGCTTAGGCTGGAAAAATGTGTACAGCAATTTCTGGTGCCTTATCTTAATACCAGAATTTCCTCCAACTGGAAGCTGCACTTCTGATTCCCAGCCTAAATATACTTATGACCTGTTTATCTTTGCCTGATTTGGGGCCATGATGTTGCAAAAAATATAACAGCCAGCCCACATATGCACTTTAAAATGCTGTCTCATATCAGATGCTTGGACCAAATCCTGCAGTTCTTGCATGGAGAAAAATCCTTGTGACCTTGGTGACTCTACTCCCCAGATAGTATTGGAATAAGGATTTGCACGCTTGTCCTGTTTCACATGAGCTCCTTATTCCAGCAGCCCCTGACTGTTCAGACATGCATCCAAACATCCCAGGACTTCCTTTAAGGTAGAGCAGAAGCTCCAGGAGCAAAATGAGTGTCAGTTGAGTATTGGTGATTCAGAGTAACATTTTACATCTGTGCAATAATGTTGTTGTAAATGCAAAACTGCCTGCTTTCCTCTTTGTCCAGGGATTTTGCCCAGGTGGTTAAAGCTGGAAAAGGCTTCAGCCAGAAGTTGAAGCTGCTGTGCAGCAGCAGGGTGGAGAGCCCAGCCTTTCTCCAAAACAGCCTCCCTGTGCATGAATGAGAGAACATATATGAGCTTGGGCTTCCTGCATCCCCCTGGCTCCAGGGATTCCCTCGTTGCAGAAGACAGGGAGAAAAGGTTGTTGAGGGTTGTACCCAGTCGCTGACTTTTGTGGGAGCGACGCTGAGGTGCCATCCGTCTGTTCCAGCATCAGATGCCCTGAAACACAGCACTGTGCTCACTGTACTCAAACACTGTGAGCTGTCAGACATAGATAAAAGCTCCCCAACATTAACAGCAGCAACACTCCAACCGCTAAATTCAGCTTTGAAGTTAGCAACCCACTAAGCCATGGAGGCCGCTCCTTTCTGTGCTGACTCAGTGGGATGATTTACATCCCACAGCTATTTTTACAGGGAAAGAATGCGAAAAAAGCCACACATTTATTTTTCAAAATCGAATCTTGGGTTCTAGAGAATTGTTTGCAGCAAGCCTAGATAGGTTTCCATGCCTATTCATCCCCTGGCTTATTTGATGAGCTTGCCAGCAGGAAGGATTTTAATTCCTTTTTATCCCAAAGTATTTTTTCCACAGCTGTGATATGAAATGCTTCTGCCAAATAATTTAGGCTCAAAATCTGACCTATATTGAATAGTATAAGATGCTGAGCATGTTCTTGGGATTTTAAGGGCAGAGTTTGTATTTCACTGAAGGATTTTTAATAGAAGCCTGCAAGAAAACATTGTCTTACGTCTCCTATCTTAATCCTATTATTATTATTATTATTATTATTATTATATGCTACTAATACTATAAGACGTGTTGATGGCCCACTTGCAACAGCATACAAAAATGGATCTTATGAAACAGCCATATGAAAAGACATAGAACCTCTATGTGTTTCATAGGACAGTTTCAAAACCTATCTTTTACTCAGGGCCCATACTTCAGGCCATATCATCAGATATCAGTTCGGTTGCTGGTGTAGACTGCAAGCAATGTTAAGAGTCGCCATGTGGCTTCTTTAAGCCTATTTGGCAAAAGAATTCACCACCCTAAGGGTCCAGTGTTGCAAATACAGTAATTGCAACTTTTATTTGCAAACCTCTCAAATGGCAAATGTGGTCTGTACTTTAAGATATGTACTGCGTGGGAAAAATCCTGATTGGGAGCTACAAGCTGCTTCAGGGCATGAGAGGTGGGAAGCATGGGAAGTCTTCACTTCGGTTTCAGAGGAACACAGAGGCCACCAGCACCCACACACTGCTGTTCTCAGCTCCAAAGGCTTCATCACGCCCAGCACAGCTCCCAAACCTCCCCTTCGAGGCCCAATGGCATGGACACTGTCAGTGCACATCAACATCCTCTGAGGAGAGGAAAGGGCAGAGCTTTCTGTCCTGGCAGACGATCAGAGCATCATCCCGGGATGTGACAGACACAGGTTCAAGCGCCTGAGGGGAATGTTTATCCCATGCAGTATAAACACACCAGTCCGGGAAGCAACGTATTGTGCAGAAATGCCTTGAGTCACTTCGTGGAGATAAATATTAACTTTATGTCCTCCCAGCCTCGGGTCTGCCTTGCCCATATACGGCCCAGGATCAGCACTGCCTTGGCTTTGCTTCAGGAGCTGGAAGCGTGGGGATCCATCCCTCCGCGCGGGTTTCGGGACTGCTGGTGAGTCTCAGGGCTGTGAACGGGGGTCTGCGCCCTCGGGGTCGGCGGATTGGGGTCCACTTCAGCCCTGCAAGCCAGAGGGTCGGGTCCCAGGCTGCTGGGATAGAGCAACAGGATCGACGACCTTCATCCGCTTTTATAGGAGCGGTGCTTTGACGTGCACCAACGCCTGCGATGGGTTTACCAGGTGTGTCCTCCTGCCTGCACGAAGGCCAGCACCTCTTGGGAACAGGCGGCCACTAGTGTTACTATGGTTCGGGTGGGGAGTTAAGGGGAGGAGAAGTTTTTAAAAACTCACACAAACGGACACGGTGGGTGGTCGTGCGGGGACACGACGGGCTCGTGATTGCGGTAGGGAAGTAGCCCAGGGAGGAAAGGGAGAGGCCGGGGAGGGTCCCGGGGGTGCCGGGGCCGCCCCGCCCCGTCCCCGCGGGGCTCCCGGCGCTGCCCCGCCGGCGGCGCCAGGACCCGGCACGGCCCCGCGGGGCGGGGGCGGGGCCACGCGCGAGCAGCCAATGGGCGCGGGGTCACCGCCGGGTTCATTTGCATTCAGGCGCGACGCAGCCAATGGGCGCGCGAGCCGCCGGCCGCGCTGGGCTCCAGGGGCCCCGCCCGGGCGGCCGCGGCTCATTCGGAGAATGGCCGCGGCCACGGCGTGCGGCTCCCCGCCTCCCCGCCCGCCCCGCGAGCAGCCGCCGCCGCGCAAGCGGGGCGACTCTCGGCGGCGGCAGGCCGCCCTCTTCTTCCTCAACAACATCTCCCTGGACGGGCGTCCGCCCTGTCCGCCTGCCGAGAAGCCGCCGCTGCCCGCTGGCCCGGGTGACGGGGAGGAGGCGGCGGCGGAGCCGGCCGGAGCCCCCCCGCGCCTGCTGCCCCCGCCGCCCGTATGCCAGCCGCCGCCCGCCCTGCTGCTGCCCGGCGTGCCCGCGCTCGCCGCCGCCGGAGCCAAGGGGGATGCGGACCCCACCCGTGGGGGCATCTTCCTGCCGCAGCTGCTGCTGGGCGGCCCGCTGTGCCCGCCGCCCCCGGCCCCGCCCGCCCTGCCGGGGATGCTGGCGGCCCCCAAGCCGGGCGCCCCGGGGCTCCTGAGCCCCACGCAGAGCGCGGCGGGCGGCGGCTTCGCGCTGGAGGCGCAGCGGCAGAGGTGAGTGAGGGGACGGGACTCGCCGGGCCAGCCTACACTCCCGCCCCCGTCGCGCTGACCCCGCGGGGCGTGGGAAGCGCCGGGACCCCCCACGGCCCTGGGAAGAGCCGGACTTTTCCCAGGGCCTTCGGCCGGCCGGGGGCTCCGGGAGGGGGGAGCGGGGCATGGGAAACGGGCGCCCCCGGGGAGAGCGGCCGTGGGAGGCGGCGCCGGCCCCGCGGTGGCCCCGGGAGGGAAGGGAGCACCTGCCCCAGCGGCCCGGCCAGAGGTGCGCGGGGATCCGGGAGCGCTGCACGCCCGGCCCGCGCTGCCGCCGCCTCGGCAGCGCCGCTCGGGCCCGGGGACGCGGAGGATGCCCCGGCCCGCGCAGCGGCGGATGACGGGGATCTGCGGAGGGGATCGCTCGCTGAGGCTCTGTCTGCAGGTCTGCGGTACCCTGAATCCTGCCTCCTGCTTTTCCCCAGCCCAGTTTCTGCATTTCTGTGTTTCCCGATGAAGCTGACAGGGTCACTGCTAGGCAGGACGCTTCCTCCGTGCAGCGGCCACACTGCTGGTGTTGTTCCTTCTCCTGCTCTCTGCTGCTTGTCTCTGCAATTGTGTATTAATGACTGCTTGTGCACAGGGAACTTGGAATCAGCCTCGGGGGAGGATGCTCTGGCCTTCAGAGTAGGATTACCGTTGCATTTCCAAGGGACTTCTGTCAGGCTGAAAGTGTTGGTTTTCTAATCGACTGGAAGGCAGGCTCTTGCTCAGATCTTGGGCATTTGAGCTCTGAAAGAACTCTTTTCAGGCCGTTTCTTGCATAAACAGCTCTGTAAAGTGAGCTGGCCCTCTGAGCCTGCAGATAGGCAGCAGTATCAAAGGCTTTAAGTCTCTGTGGTCTTTACAGTGGCTTCGAGAGCTTTGTTAGTGCGCTGAAACAGAGATGTTGTCAGTGTTTCAAAGCTGGGGAGTTTGCTAATGCAGTTGATGGATATTTTCTTTCAGTGTGCATCTCACAGGGGGAGATGTCCTGTGTATCCCCAGCTTGGGGGTTCAGGTGAATTTGAAGAGAAATAGGTGTTTTTCAGTAATGTGGGGGTCCTCATGTGTTATCCCTCCTGGGCTGTTTTCCTTCTTGAACTGTTACTTACCACTCATTGCTTTTCTTGTCATGGAACACACCTTTCCCTCCTTGTTTGTTGGAGAAATTGAAGCTGGGGCTGCCAGCTGGCTGCCCTGTGTGCACAGACTGTGCTGTTGTGTGCCGCTTGTTGAGGAGGAAAGCCTGGAGTGAGGGTGTTGCTGTGGAACAGTTCCTTCCCAGCACTCCTGGTCCACAAAAGCCAGCACAGGAGGTGCTGTGTGGTTTAATTTCACTGATTTAATATTAATAGGCAGAGCTCTCAAGGGCAAGTTTTGCATCAAGAGTTTTTAAGCACAGTTCACTTTGTGGATGTGGCCTTCATTGTGCCTGTGCATACAGAGTTCTGGAGCAATGATCCTTCCCATGCCAAGTCAATAGGACACTAAGAAAATATTCCTAGGATCTTCTCATTTGATGTCCTTCCTGCTTCTTTCTTTGGCATCAGGTTTGAGGTGTTCCACTACAGTAATTCTCATCAATCTGGCTGAAAAGAATGATGATTCAGAAATAAAACGTAGAGAGAAGTGCGAGGGGCAATCAAGGGAATCAAAAGGCTTCTGTCTGAGTAATGACAAAACAAACCATGATTTTTTTGCTTGGAAGAGTTGGCTGGAAGGGTATATTGTATTGATCAGTTTGTGTACTACTTTTGAGGGTGATTTGGAGTGAGAGTTCATCTGGTTTTCATCTTGAAAGAAAAAGAGCATCCGCTGAAACCATCAGACAGAAGATCCACATCTTTACACAGATCCACACATCTTCTGACAAAAGGACAGTTTTGTGCTGCCTGTGGGGATGTGTTAGAGCCAATGTACCTCATCCCAGTCACACTGGGCACGGGAGTGGGTGAAATGGACAATTACAATTTCACTGCCAACTACAAGATGAGGGACTTAGCACTTTATTTTTCACTCGATGGTTTTCTCCTTTGGTCTGCGACAGAATATCTCTCCGTCCCTACTGAGCAGAGACATCTCTTCTTGTTGCAAATACACGAGGAATGATTCAGGGAATCACAGGAGGAATGTCCTTCAGGACAGCGGTGCATTTACTCTTTCCCCTTCTGTGTTGGGTGAGCTGTTTGCACAATGAGGTTTCAAACTCAACAATTACAAAATGGATCTTTTATTGGGACTTGGGAATCTAAGAATTGTTTTGCCTTACAGTGATGTTGCTATTCCAGATCATTAACTGCCTGCATCGTGCAGAGGTACAGGCGAGTGAAGTTGGTGGAGGGAAGGGGGAGGTGGAATCTGCACTGCCGTCCTGGACTTTTAATCCTTGGTGCCCACTTTTAGGCAGCTGTTCTCTTCAGAGTCCTTTCTGAGTCACTGTCAAGATCTGCTTTGAATTTTCCTCAGTGGAGCCTCCCTTAAAGGCACCAGGAGCACTGGCTGCAGGATCTCCAGACTCACTCTGTCCATGTTCACTGACCAGTCTTGTGCCATATCCGGGGATTTCATCGTGCTGGGGCTTGCCCTGATCCATGGAGATATCACTCTACTATCAGTATCTCTATCTCTATCTACTGACAGTATCATTGGGCAGAGTTTTATTACAAAACTTGGTCTCGTTTGACTTGATTGAGAGGTTGCAAGAAGCTGATGAGACTGGCCAGTGTGGCTCAGGGCAGGGCGTGGTGGCCTCTCTGCTCGAGTTGGGGGTTAGTTATTGGCAACAGGCAGCATGTGCAGTACAGCCCAGGGAACGAGAGATCTGCTCACCTGATGTAACCTGGTGTTCCCTGGAGTTCCTCCATCACTGTCAGGTCCTTTAGGATGGAAGCTTAGCAGAGGAGGCACCATTCAAATCTGGATGCTCAGTTTCATTGTGCTGCTGGCTGAGCGTTATAAACTTATGACTTTTACCTTCCACTTCCATTTTCCTAAGGAATCTTCTGCTTACAGGATCTTAAATTACAATGCTGTGTTATACCAGCTTGCCTGACCTGATCTGCTTGCCATCCGTCTTCCCTTCTCCTTTTCCATCTTGCTCTGTTCTTTTGTTCTTTCAAAGAACAAGCCTCACAAAAAGCAGGGGAGGGAGGCAGCAAACAGGGAACAAATCAGCATTCACAGATTTTTAATGAATTTTTGCAGCTGGGTCTGAAACTGGCAGAGCTTTCTGGGGAAACACAGATAGCAGAGAGCCCTGGAAATAGCCAGGTTATGAAAGCATGAAAAATGGAAACAACAGCCCTGAATGTCAATGCTTGTTTTGCTTCTGAGGTTTCATTATAGCGTAATGTAAAGCAGCTGGTTTTGCCACAATTTGCTGCATTTTTCTGGGCCTAAGAATAAACACAGAGACTAAATTATTTGTGACTGATGCTTTAATGTCCTTGGAGTTCAGTGGTCAAGGAGCTGAACTGAGTGTTTGTGATAGCTCAGTCATTTCTGATTTATCAGCAAATTTAGGTCATTTTGAAAGTGGGA
This sequence comes from Corvus moneduloides, assembly GCF_009650955.1. Lineage (NCBI taxonomy): Eukaryota > Metazoa > Chordata > Aves > Passeriformes > Corvidae > Corvus > Corvus moneduloides. The sequence goes on from NC_045492.1 coordinate 10,133,973, forward strand.
GTTTAAACAGTAGTTGATAACAGCAACACTTTGGACCTACTCTGCTTTTAAGTGTTAATTGGATGTCAGATTGCTGACATAGGTGTGATCAGATTAGTTCCGTGGGTGGAAGAGCAGAAATGCTTAGTCAGGATTTTATGGTGGTTAATGTGTTGTTCTGTTCTACTGTCATCTTAGCTGCTGTTGTCACTTCAAGAAATATAAATATTTTTATAAAAACCCCTCTGCTAATAAACAGATTTTGTTGAGATGGATGAAATAAAAAGTCTTAGTTTAAATTTTGAGCCTAATTTGGAATAAGCTGGGCACATGGTGCTTTTTAGGAAGCAGCAAGTTTTGTCAGACCTGGCAAGCTTTGACTTTTCAGAGGTGAACAGTAGACTGGGATGTGCTGCTGGGGGCTGAAAATGAACATATTCTAAACCTGAACTTCATTTAAAAGTCAGCTGAAGTGTTAAGGCTGCAGTCTCCTCCCCAGGTTGCTTCAGCAGATTTCTCTCATATTCTTGACTGCAGGTGAATTGCATGGGCCCAGTATTAAGTGTTTTATAGCTGCCTGTAGACATTCCCAGCCAGGTATATGAAGCAGAAGAAGTAAGTTGTATGCCTGGCAGGAAACTTGGAGATCAGAACATCCCCATCCTTGTATCCTGTGCACCCCTGTGAATGGGTCTGGGTCAGGCAATCCAAGACACTTCCAACACCAAGGTTATTTGACCTCTTCAATTTAGTCCAGAGGCTTTAAAGTGCCTTTGCTCTCCACACAGGAGTAGTCTGTGCACAATTAACTGTACTTGCAGCTGATTTTACCTGTGGATGGATTCTACAGCTTTTCAAAGTGATTGTGCAGGAGGCCTGGCAGTGGGTTTTGCGATGCTGTGGGTTTTGGGATGCTTTGGAAGCGCCGTTTCTACGTTTTCCTTGCTTCCAGCTCACATCTCCTCTCCGCAGGAGGTGATGAGGGTGGTCAGAATGATGTTACCTTGCTTCAAGTCAAGGACTCATCAGCCAAGAAGGAAAATGCAACTAAATTATGTATATAAAAACCAGAATAGCTTAATTTTGGGGATCCCATTCAGACCTCCAGTGAGCAAGTCCTGTAGGAGTGTTACAGTATAGTATATTAAAAGTAATTATTTAGTTATATATAGCATATTGAATCCTGTGTTCTCCTGTTTTCCATCTGTCAATGAGTTAAAGCCGTGAGGCTGTCAGGCTGAGCGAGCTTGAATATATTTCTGAGCCGCCTTTTGAAGGTTGTTCTGAAGGTTTCTGGCTCTGTAGTTGGAGTTTTAAAAATGCACAATGAAATTTGGGCTCTTTAATGAGCACAAAGTATTGTTGATAGGGCAGGTGACTGCAAATGGAGGGTGCTCAGCTAAAGCCACTCAGTCAACCCAGTTCTTCAGACAGAGCTCCAAACACTTGACCTTTGGTTTACAGCTGTTGTGTATTTAACCTACTGTAATTGGAATTCGCCTATTCCCTGAAAAGGTGTTAAATGAAGAACCTTCAGCTGGCCCTCTGTTTCACAAGACATACTATGTCCTTAAAACTCAAAGCTTGCTGTCAGCTGACCCCACAGCTGTGATTCTGCCAGCTCTTGCTCAGGTGGTGGTACCCAAGCTGCAGACCTGCCTCAGAGCTGGGCATCTGGTTCATTTTGGAGTCCCCACAGCATGGGCTGAGCTGCTGCTGGTCAGAGGTGCTTGCTCAACAGCATGGACAGATTTGCCCTTGCTCTGTTGTGGTTGCTAAAATTTAAGCATAAAATTTTGCCCTGGTGAAGCTACAGCCTCTTGACTGTGGGTAGAAGGGGATGATTGATGGAATGGGAAAAACCAGGTGCCCATGAAAACACTGTGGGACCTCTCTAAACTTGCTTTGACTGAGTTTCCTCCAGTCACCTATTTTAATTTTCTCCTTTCCAATTAAAAGCTTCTCTTTTTTCTTTCCTTTTTTCTTCTTCCTATTTTTTTTTTAGCTCGGGAGTTTATTGTGCTGAAGGCTTTTATTTAGCAAGGCACATGATGAAATGACAGCATCATCTCTCAGTGAAGTGCATGAATATTTCTAGCATAATGCCCACAGTGTCATCAAGGACGCACTTTGCATTTCACGTGCCTGTTTTGGTCAGCAGTTCAGTGCTGAGTAAGCAGAGCACAAAGCACAGGAGGCAGCCAGGTTGGTGAGCTAGGAACACCTCCAGAAACTGGGAGAAATCTGGAGAAATGCTGGTGGTGTCCTGGCCAGCACATCTAGTCTGCTTTGTGAGAAGCAGCAGGGATTTCAGGAATGAGCTTTAGGAAAGGGCCATGGGCACAGCAAACCTTACATCTGGTTTGGTAGTTCTGTTGCAACAGCTGGGCTTTCACAATACTTACTGGAAGGCATTATTTTCTCCTTGCGTTGCCTAAACACACTGAGCACCAAAACAATGTGATTTATGAAACTCAATGAATATAAAGCTCATTCTCTATTAGGTCTTAATCATATGTGGTTGTGAATCAGCAAGGAAGTAGCAGCTGCTGTGAAGATTATCTAATTTCATTCCTTGTTAGTATTTAAAACTCTCCAGGTTTAGTGAGCTTCCCACTTACTCGGCCTCCACCTTCATTCAAATTACACTTCATTTCTGTTCATTCTCATCTGTTCCATAGGCTGTGTGACGCATTCTTCCCTTGCATGTGGTTTTAGTGGCGTTGGAGGAGTGCAGGATTTTCTCCTGGCTGTTTGGGACCAGCAGGAAAGCCCCTGGTGCCCTTACAGTTTTGCAAACAAAGCTTGAGTAGGAACACAAAGGTGAAGGAATTAGGCCTCCTCCCTCATCCTGGGCTCTCACAGAGCAACCTGCTCTGTAGCCTAAAAGTACTTTTCATGCTCATGTGGCTGATTTCAGCTTACCCTTTAAAATGACGATTACTGAAAGAATAAGTTAAACTAGCCCTGCTGTGAGACTTGTATTTATTCTCTGGCAGTCTGATACTTAAACAAATGTCAGAAAGAGCTCCTGAGATGGTGACCTGCAATCCAAATGCACATTTGTGGTGCCATAAAACGAGTAGCTGGCTTTGTGAAGAAGGAGCACTGAGCTGTGCACTTACTGTTGGTGATGCAAAGTGTCTTTCTTTTCTGCCTCTCAAGGAACATCTGAGCTGAGACCATCCACCCATGAAAGTGGCCTGCTCAGTGCTGGACACTTCATGGCACAGATCCTTTGTGAAGTCATTTGTTTTACCAAAGACATGGTTTTGATGTGATTCAGTGTAAATGCAGTCTCTGGCTTCTTTTGGCTTTAATTACTGAGAACTTGTTGCTACCAGTGAGCTGTACTCAATCTGCTTTTGAGCAGGAAACTCATTAGTGTGAGCACCGAGGGTGGTGAGGCACAGGGCACTGATAGCAGAACAGGGATGCTCCCACTCACACACTCTGGGATGCAAGCCTGAAATCAGTGAATGTCTCCTGGGCTGCAGAAGAAATGGCAGCTGCTAAAAAGTAAGCTTAAAAACCAGGAGTAGCTTTCTTAATCTTTCTTAATCCCCCAATGCCTGTATTTTACCTAGTGAAGCCCAAGCACAGTTTGTATCTTTTTGTTGTCTTGCCTGTAAGGAATGAAAACAATACAACTTAATCTTCAAAATATGTCTTGGAAAAACAAAGCTGACAGGTATGTCTTCCTATTGTAAACAGGATTTGGGATCTGGATTTCTTGTGCAAATTACCTTTGACAGTTGTTTCTAAGATAGTACTTCCCAAAACCAATAAATGATTTTTTTTGTCCTTGTTGTATTAATAACTCAGCCTCTTGACAGATGTGATCATACTGAGGCCTGTAAGGGACATTACAAAGGGGCATCATATTAAAATAAAACTCAAGCGAGAAATAGGCAGCTGAATTCTATTAGGCCCTAATTTTACACAGTAATTAAGAGTCCTTGACCCCCCCCATTCCACTCATCTATTAGCAGTATGGATGGCTAAAGAGCAACAGAGGATATCAGCCCTGCTGCTAATTTTAGCCCAGTGCCCGGGGTGTGTGTCTGTGTGTGCATGCAGCATCAGCAGGGCTGTGGATGCAGCTCCATTGGAAACAAGTCCACACTGCTGGGCCCCTTGGGGGAGGGCTCAGGCCATGTCCAGCTTTGGCAGCATCTTTGAATGCTCCTGTCATGGGGCTTGGTGGTCCTGGAGGTGATGAGAATAAGAGATCACAGCATAAATGAACTCGGGGTGCTGTGTTAGTGGAACAGCTGAATGTTGGTTGAACTCTGGCTGTGTGGGGGGCTCAGAGTGCAGCCCTGTCCCTGAGAGGGATGGGGGTTAATCAGCATGGGGGAGAATCACAGATGTTAGAAATTCCCAATTTCTCCCTTCAGGAGGCCAGCTGGTCTGTTCACTGGCTGTGGCAGAAATGCTGGAACCAGAATGACAAAATGGAGAGAAGCTTCAAAGTGGCCAAATGCAGCTGCATGCAGGCTTAAGAAAGACCATTGGCCACTGTCACGCCCGGTGTTGGGGGTTAAGGCCCAACATTAAAGGGTTAAAATGAGATATGTGAGGGCTGTGTGTTGCAGAACCTGCAAGTGCAGAGTGTGGTCATGGGTGCCCAAAGGAGTGCCTTAGAGGACTGTGAGTGGCCCAGGAGCAGGAGTGGGTGAGGCTTGTCTGTGCCTGAAGCCACGTCTGACAGCACAGGGTCAGCATCTCTTGCATTCAGTACCTGCTAAAGAATGGTCGACTTGCACACTTCCAACTGCAGCAACATCCCAAAGCTTTACCCTTGTCCTCCTGGGTGTGTGCAGGTAGCCCAGTGCGAGTGGGGAGGGGGAAAACACTCTTGGCAAGCCATCAGAAAGGTCAGTGTTCTTTAATCTTGGAGCAGTGACTTAACCAGCTTTCTCCTTTCCTTTCAAAAGACAGGACGTGTAGGGATTACCAGAGCTATAGATAGATTGCTCTTAGCTGTGTCCTGTCCTGCTGGGAACACTTAAGAGCTGTGTCGGCCTTGGGGCTGGCGATCCCACTGCTGCTTGTCCACTGTCCACCCTCTGCAGAGAGTTTCAGTGGGACTCTGGCAGGATCAAAGGAGGACAGCTCTGAAGCTGGAAGCACTCAAAAATTTGGTTTCCTCAGTGGGAGATCCATCAGAAAGGATAAATGTATGGGCTGGCTACTACGTCCCAGGACAGGAGTCAAAATGTAGCTCTGAAGATAATTTGTTGGTTTTTTTCTGAACACAAGGGATTTTTGTGGGCTTTAAGTGCATGTTTAGTTTGTCAGGGATTTGGCAGCGGTGTTGGATTGTGTGAGCCCGTGTGTGCACATGGAGATAACGAGCCAAGGCGTAATCCAGAATTCCTCTACGTGATAGCCCCTTATCTCTGGGCATGTGCTGTGTGTGTTTTCGCTCTTGGTGGGTCCCCTCCAGTGCTGTGCTGGCTCTGTAAACACAGTTGCTGTTTCTAATGGTCTGGGAGTGTCCTGCTTTGGTCTTTATTGGTTTCTGAAATAAAAGGCTGGAAAGCACCCAAAAATGAGCTCCTGGTCAGGGACATACAAGCACCCAAACCCTCTATAGCTTGTCAGGGCAATGGCTGGTGCTGGCAAACAGGCATGTTTGAACTTTTTGTTGAAATTACAGCCTGCTCCATGGAACCCATAAACATTTTAATATTGGATATTTCAATTTTTAATTGTCAGGTCGCACATGGGTAAGGGTGTGCATGAGGTAACTCACACCTCATATAGAGATGTTGGTATTCTTAGGTTCTAGGTTGCTTTCAGCAACTAACACACTGTGTAAACTACTTAAAATCCTTCTAATTCCGTGGACCATAGCAAGAAGTGTTACCCTAGGTGAAGCTGCTTAGCACAGGATAGGTGACTTGACTTTTTTTTTGTCATCAAAGTTAGCAGTCACTGGAGTGACCCTGTGCAGCCTGTTGTGCAAGTGTGAGTCGGCTGCATGAGAAGAGCACTCAAACTAAAGCAAATATATATCTGTGTGAGTGTGTGTGTGCATATATATAAGTGCAGGCTACTCAAAAAGTGTCAAATTTTGCTGCATTCTCCAAATACTGCACCAGTGAGTCTCTTGGACTGTGGTGAGGTTTGTAGGCCCAAATGTTGGCTTGGGCCTACAAACTGTTTCAGGTACTCTGGATTAGTGATAATTCTTTACATACACCCTGTTTTGAGATTTGAGGGAGAGTGTCTGGCTCGGCGTCAGGGATTCCTCCAAGGTGACAGCTTCGCTGAGGGCAGAAATTTACGAGTGCAGCTAAAAATGAAGTTTCCTGTTGGCAGAGTAGGGATGAGTCATTGTGGTTCTGAGTCAAGGGGTGGGATCTTCCCTTCACTGCAGCAGGGTTTTACTTCCAGATCTGCTCTCGGTTCAGGTGTTTGTCACTCTTGTCCCTGTTACTGAGAAAACAAGGGGATATTCAGAAGGTGTAACACCCTGGATGAGTCTCCACCGTGGAGTCAGGAGTGAGGGTCTAGCCATGGCTCTCTCAATCCATCCTGTTACTCACCCCCAGCATCCTTTCACAGAACTATGTGCTTTTTTTGTACCAGTGCCCACTGGCATTAGCTGTGTTTTTCCTTTGCTTGCCATACACAGCGTCTTTCTGTCTCCGTCCAGCCAGGTCTCCCCTGGGAGGGGAGGAAGTCCGTGGATGTTAGTAAGTGCATTAGAGCCAGGAGGTTTGCAGTCACCTCCTCCTGTAATGAAGGGTGGTTTTTATTGCATTTTAGATGCCAGATTAGACCAGAGAACCATGTATATGTGAAAGTGTTAAACATTCCTGTGCCATTCTTCCTGAAAAGCAGCAAACCAGGAATAATTTTAAAACTGAAGTGCTGGTGGAGGGTGTTGGAGTTGTGCCAGGAATGTTCTCCAGTTGCACCTTAATGCCTGTGGATTTGTAGGAGGCAATCTCTAGCAATACTGAAGGTGTTAGTCCTGTGGGAGGGTTTGCCTCCCTTGTGTTTGCAGAAAGGGACAGTAATTTTTCATCCTCCTAGCTGTTTGAGTTCTGGGCTTTACTTCCTTTTGAGTGCCTGAACGGTGCAGCTGATGCTCTGCTCTGCTGCAGTTTGAAGTTTGATTTCTATTTTTTTTTGCCAGAAGCTGGTCTTGTCAAACCAGAGTCCTACAACTTTTGTCTTGTGTGCTGCTTCTACATTGACTTCCATGGCAGCATTGTCCATTAGCTGAATCTCTGTGTCACTTGGGAAGAAAACCTTGGGCTTGAACACACGTGGCTTGGGCTAAAAGTGTAGCACAATGCACGCTTAAACAAAGGCAGAAAATGTGGACTCTGATAGTTGTAGTGTCAGTGTTTTGCTGGTGGAGTGCATTGTTCCTGTGGAAATTGCAGTCATTTGCACAATTCATTTGTAAATCTTCACCAACAAAGACAGACTTGACTTGGACAATAGTAATGTATCTTACTTTGGCAAAGTCTATTTTTTTTTTTTGCTTGAACGTAGTATCCTATTACTGTTACACTAACTCACATGAGTCCTACTATTATTCTTGCATCTTCCATTCTGGGATTTCACATGGGTTCCAAATACTTTTTGCTTCCTCTAATAACCCTCTCTATTGTTTCTCAGAGAGATCTGTCAGTTTTATTGAGCTGCAGTCACAGACTCTCAGTCTGCTGACTCCTGCAGCTGGAGACAGCTGTTCTGAATGGAGAATGCACGCAGATGTTTGGTCATCATACAGATATACCTGTATCTGAACTTAAATTGATATAAAATGACTTACTCCCCTGCCTTGATGGGGGGGATCTTTTTGTGACATTCTTGACAGATTTTAAATGAGTATTTGGAAGCTTTTTAGGCATTTAACTTACAGGTAGGCATTCTTCTATGTGGCAGATAGTGAGTGGTCTTGTTGATGAAGTTGGTATAAATACGCATTTCAAGGGTCCTAGAGGGGGAGACAAGTTCCTGGCCTTTTTAGGAATTTTAAACTCTTAGTTAAGCACTCTTGCAAAAAACCAAAAGTCAGGAAAACCTGCCATGTTTTCTAAGAGCTCATAGATCTGTTGCAGTTCATAAACTCGGAGGCCATGAACTAATGCTGTTCACTCTTCGTGGTGTTGTACATTTTGCAGAAGGCGTTTTATCTCCCAGCGCTGCTCTCTAGACTTTTTAGAAGACATAGTGGAATATGCCAGTGTACGAAGGTACTTGTTTTCAAAAGCAGCATTAACCTCAACTCGTTGCATGCAGTCCTCTCCTCCCTCCACCCTCTTCCATGCCAATATCTGAGGTCCTGCATGCTAGTGCTGCCATCTGATCATACTACTGGCATGAATTTTTCACAGAACACTTAACAGATTTGGGGTTTTTGTTTGTTTTTGTTTTTATCATTGCAGAACCAAGCATATATCTGGGTCTCCAAGACACAAAAGTTTGAAGAAGATGCACTTCATCAAGAACATGAGGCAGTATGACACCAAGAACAGCAGGTAACGTGTGGAGATCGAGGTTCCCCCTGTACTTGTGTGCAATAGGAAGCAGCCTTCAGTTCCATGCAGTAAGACCTTTAATACCAGTGGGAATTAGGGGATGCCCCTGGGGCTGTGTTAGTTTAATCCAGACTTTTATCAAAGGCAGTAGGTGCTCATACCTGCTACATTTGCAGCAATACATTCATGATTCTGCCACCCTGCTCTGAAGAGGTTAAATCATTCTCTCTCTTCTTCTCTCACTTTTCTTATTTCTCTCACTTTCCTTATCTCTGGCACACAGAGAGGTCAGAGCTGAGGAGGATTTAAGGAGAGTGACTTGGTTTAGCCAAATTCTTGGCTCATGGTTGCTGAGCAGAAGAGAAAGGGGAGGCTGCATTTGTTTATTATTAATAGAAGTGTGAGGTTTCATCTAAATGTAGAATATTGTCTACATCTTTTCACAAAGTTTATGTAAAAATTAGGTAAATATAGATATATATTTAAAGGCTGGGATCTCCTCTGATGAGCTCCCAATGTGATGGTAGGTCCTGAAGGCTGAGGTTTTATAGAGAGCCCCAAGGACCTGCAGGGCCAGTGTGAAACCTCTGCTCTTCTGCTGCTTTCTGAAAACATTAAATCCGTACCAGTATCTATATGACTTGCAGAGCAAGATAAGAAGAGCCTTGTGTGAATATCCCATAAAAAGCTGCTTTGTGACTTCTGGATCTTAATTCATATCCTGGTCTTTCTCCATCTGCTTGCAGGATAGTGTTAATCTGTGCTAAACGAACACTGTGTGTGGCGTTTTCTATCCTACCTTACGGGGAGGGGTTACGGATCAGGTGAGTCTCTTCAACTGCTTTGTGAAATGTCTGCTCTGTTGTTTCAAAAGATCTTCTGAAATGAGTGTGGTTGGTGTAGGTCTCTTGTTTTAAGCAAGTGAACTTATTTAACCTGCCATTCATGTATAAGGACAAGAGCTTGCTATCAGAGCAGTAAAACCAGACACCACCATAGTGTCAAAGTGTTCATTCAAGAGAAAAATAGTAAAAAAGGAAGACTTTTCTTCCAGTGTTTATTCACATTTTAAAGCACTTCAGTCCTGTGAAATCTCTGAAATCAACTTTGAACAGGTAATGCGATTTGCTGTGTAGGTTTTCTGTATTCCTAAAGTGGTCAGAAATCAGCTGCCTTTAGTGCCACAAACAGTGGTGTCAGCAAAAAAAGCACAGGGAGTTTCAGGGAAGGGTGCTGCTGCCTTCACTGGAAATCCTCAAGGTTTTATATTGAATTTACACCTAAATAAGTTTAAGATGCTCTTCTGTTTCTCATCTTTAAGCCATGAATGTCACTATTTGCAGCATAAGAAAAGCAGAAACAGTTCAGACTGATTCAAACTGCTTTTAGTGTTTGGACTACATTTTTTGTATACAACTGTCAGTATGCTCATTTATGAGAAACAAAACCTGCAAACTGGACTTCCCTGCATCTTTCCTCAGTCCCTTGTGAAGTTTAAGTCCATTCTGTGAAGGTCTGTTATCTACAAATATACCATAGAAAACACTGATTCTGTTCTGGCAAAACAATTGTGTTGTCACTTCTGTCCTGTCCATAACTTATGGACAAAGGAAGCGGATGCTTAGTGGTGGGAATTGTATTGTATGCAAATACATGCCATAAAAATAGTTGATGGGAAAATATTCTCCCACATAATAGAAAGGCAGCAAGGTCACTGGAGCTATTTCAGAGCAGTTCTGAGCACTCTGCTGTTCTGCTCGCAAGCTGGCAGGGCAGTTCTTCACCTGAAAACTGGTTTTTTGTATTGGAATATTGGTGACAAAGCCACGTGCTGCCATCGCTGACACAGACATCTGCAGCTTCATTCTTAACTTGAGCTTGTGTGCACGGGGGTTGGAAAATTGCACTTGAAAGGCAAGTTTCTAATCCTAGAAAATAATTAATGTAAATCATGTTTGCTGTTAGGTGTTTGAGCATTAGGGGGTTGGGAATGCTGTGGTCTTGTGCAGAAAGACCATATTAAAAACAGTTCACTTTTGAGAGGTAGATTGGTACAGATTTGTGTTAAACTGAGATGAAATCTGATTCTTTGGTTAATGAGCATCTCTACATTTTAAAAAGAGTAGTTAAAAACTAATGTTCTCCTGGAGGTGGCATTGAGGAGTTGGCTTGTTCCCACACAAGAGAACTCTGACCTGGTGGTGTTGGCTGGTGTTTCCATGGGAAGCTGGGCTTGCATTTCGTGATAGTGCTCTTTCTTACCTGCATTTAGTGATCTGAAAATGGAAGGACAGAAGCAGCGACATCCTTCTGGGGGAGTTTCAGTCTCTACTGAGATGGTGCTTGGACTGGAAGGAGTAGAGCTGGGTGCTGATGGCAAGGTAAGGACATCTATTTTTTCACCCCGGGACCATTTCATGCTGAGACAAATCAATTTATGCAATGCTTTGCTATCCATTATGTGAGAGCTGTGGCTTTTCAGAGCACTGGAAGTTTTAGACCCATAGTTTGAAATTGTGGCTTGTGATAATGCTTCTTCTGAGGAGATGGTTGAAGATTGTGATCACTTCTGCCTCTGTTTCTGGAGAATTGATTTGACTTTGCTCTCTGAGGCAACATGTGAGTGAAGTTTTGATAGAAACATGGGTGAAATTCATACTGCTTTAGTTAAATTTATATGCTGCCAAAATCTTACTCCTGTGATTCTTGCCTTTTCTTTGCCACCCCACCAAATCTTCTACAGCACTTCACTTTAAAGTTGTGGAAGCAATGCACAGTTGAACAGTTCCAAGGTCCTCATTCCTAAATCCAAACTCTAGGAGACTCAAGTTGGAAAATCCTAGATGTCTGGAAATAAGCTTTTCAGTAAACTTCTCCCCAGAACTACTACAACTTTCTCTTCTTTAAGGTTGTGTCCTATGCAAAATTCTTGTACCCGACCAATGCTCTGGTTGTTCGCAAAGCCGACGCCTACGGTGCTGTTCCCCCCTGTCGAGCCAGTGCTCCCCGGAGTCTTCCTGGATCAAGATACAAACCTGTGACAGCAAAAACGATACCAGCAGGAACAGACCTTGGTAAGAACAGGAGCCAGCTCTGTCATCACTCATGCACACAGCAGAAAAGGCAGAGATTTGTCTGAGACTTCTGCAAGTGGTCAGTGTGTTATTGGGATGGATGTGCTGCAGCTCATCAGTGCAGTGCAAATGATGAGCCTTCGGACTGAGGATTCCACAAACTCCTTACATCCTCCATATATCTGGCCTAATTCTGTTTATGCCATTCAAGAAGCACAAAGCTTTTGCTTGGGAATGTAATGTTTTATATTACTCACCAAGAAACATCTGGTGCTCGTGGATCCAGGTGGTTCTCCCTGACTTGTAGCACAGTAACAATGCATAAGCCAGAGTTAGTGCCAAGAATCCCTTCTCTTGTGTAAAAGAGCAAACCTGACAACTCTGCTGTCTTATTAGACTATAGGCAAAAGAATTCAGTCTTGTGCAGTTGTTTTCTGGGTATATTTGTAGATGCAAACTGAGTTTGCACTAAATCTAAAATGATGTGTCAGGCATGTGTGGTTTGTGTGGTTCATTTAATGGTTTTAATTTTTGACTGATGCATTTATGAAATGCGAACGTGTACCTGTAGCTGCAATTTGCTTGTACTGTGAGATCTGCTAACACTTAATGTTTACTATTTGAAAACTTTCTTAAAGAGGAAACAGGGGATTTAAAGCTCTTTATCTGGTGACCCAATGTGCTTTCCTCATTCCCTCAGGAAGTGAAGCTGGGGAGGCTGCAGAGTATGATCCAAATCTTCTGGATGATCCTCAGTGGCCCTGTGGGAAACATAAACGTGTTCTCATCTTTGCCTCTTACATGGTGAGTGACTGGCATACCTGTACAGAGGAGAGACTCCCTGACAGATCCTCCTCTAAAGAGCTTCCTTGAGGAAGAAAAAGTCCTCTAGGAAGAAAAAGTTTTGGCTTTTCTGATAATTGATCAGGAAAAATATAAGCAATTGAGTTTGTACAGTGAGCTTGTCAAGGGCCAGTCTGACACCTGTCTTCATGTTGTCATTTACTTCTTGTAACCATTTGCTTACTGTTTTTTAAGCCTTTATCTGTAGTTGGGATTCAACTTTGGGACATTTCAGAAACGTTAAATTGTGAATAATAAAACTCAAGCTTGCCTTTGCATTAGTGTTTTTGGAAGACTTGTTTGGCTGTCCATTGTGTTCACAAGACAAATGATAAATTTTGCTTCTTGCATTTCAGACTACAGTCATAGAGTATGTGAAACCCTCAGACCTTAAAAAGGATATGAATGAAACCTTTAGAGAGAAGTTTCCTCATATCAAGTTGACACTGAGCAAAATTAGGAGGTAAGAAATAAGCTCGAATAACGAGAACATCATCCACACTGAGGCTGCACTTGAATGGAGCAAATCCTACTCTATTAATAGCATATATGATTAAACACTAATCTCCTGTTGTCAGTTGAGCTGACTGTAGGATGACAGCCCTGTACTGGAATGTTTAGGATGCTGAGAAAGGGTAACAGTTGGTTTTCATAGTTCCACCTAAAGGGTTTTGTTTCACCAACTGTGGTGTACTAACCAATTAAAAGTGCAGCAGCATTAGCTTTGAAACAAACACTTGTAACCTGATTGCTTGGCTGCAGTGCAGTCCCACTCCAACTGGATTGGCTTTCTGGGCCCTCTGGCTATTTTTGCCTTTCAATTACCAGACTCACTGATGACCACAGTCTCTAACAAGATTGTAGGATAAAGAGTGTTAGATCTGGGAAGATGTGGTAAAGAAAAGCTTTTTGTGGAGGCCCCACAGAATTTCTCATCCTTGAGTAAATGCATCTGGTCACTCCTCAGCAAGATGTACTGTTGCACCTTCAGAGAACTGTAACCTTGCTGGTGTTACAGGGAGATTAATGCAATCAGAGCCTGCTGAAATAGCCAGTTTAAACACGATTCTGCTGAGTCACCAGGGCCAGGTGTAGCTCAGCTCCAGAGGAAGATTTGCTTGGGCAGTCTGTTCTGCCTGAGTCCTGCATGCTCCTCTTTGTAGCAGTTCAGAGCAGTGTGTTCATGCAGAGATCGTGCAGCCTGAATGGCAGCCCTGTGAGGAACCATCCACCTCCCAGCCTGCTGTGATGCTGAGGTGAAGGGCTGGCACTGTGGGAAGTGTGTAAAGCAGGCTGCCTTCCCCCTCACACCTGGCTCTTACTCAAGGTGTGTAGTAGAGAGGTCTCTACGCAGCAGCTGCTGTTTTCTGTAGGTCAGAGTGGTTCACTCTTATGATATGAATCACAAACCAGTTTGGGAGCCCAGAAGAAATCCTACAGCATTAGCCTGTGTGTCAGTGAGGCAGCTGAGCCCTGGTGTTCATGGGCAGATGAGGAATTGTTCTACCACAGTGAATGTTGCCAGCCAGGTGAAATCAAGTTTGTGCATCAGCACCAGCTTGCTGCTGCCAGCTGGGCTTTTCCACTCTAGGATAATACTTGTCATGGTTTTCCGAATAGGAGTCTTGCCCATATGCTCCTCTGAGTTGCTGTGCTGCAGTATTTCTACAACATTCAATAAAATCTGTCATGTCTGGGGGGGTGTCTTTTCTCCTATTCCCAGTTTAAAGAGAGAGATGAGAAACCTGAGTGAGGAGTGCAGTCTGGAGCCGGTGACTGTCTCCATGGCTTATGTTTACTTTGAGAAGCTCGTCCTCCAAGGCAAACTCAACAAACAGAACCGCAAACTGTGTGCTGGTGCTTGCGTTCTGCTTGCAGCCAAGATCAGCAGTGACCTCAGGAAACACGAAGTTAAACACCTAATAGATGTAAGTGCTATGAGCTTGTTCCAGCTGTTGTCAGAACCTCCTCCCTAGCTCATAGGCAAAGATTAAAGCCAAGATTTTCAGTGGCACGTGCTTGCATGGAAGACCAGCTGTTTCAGCCAGTTTTCTGTCTCATTAGGGCTCTTCCTTGCTTTATTTTTTTAATTCCTTAAAACTATCTGCCTGGTGCGGGCCAGTGTCTTACTGATCCTACAGTAAAGTTATTTTTGCACTTGCCTATGTTTGCCTGAGATGCAGTAACTGTTGTGTGGGTGTCACAGCTGAGCTGATAAGCTGGTTTACTTCTCTGATCTCTGGCAATAATACGTTTTGATTCTGAAGTACAGCTCAGGCCATGCATCACTGACTTGATCTAACAATGCCTTGAAATCACCTGGATTAACTGATTCTTTCTCCCCTCCTTTGTTTTGTTTCATTATCACTGTCATAGAAACTAGAAGAGAGATTCAGATTCAACAGAAGGGATCTCATCGGTTTCGAATTCACCGTCCTTGTAGCTTTGGAACTGGCTCTGTATCTCCCTGAAAACCAAGTTTTACCTCACTACAGACGGCTCACACAACAGTCTTAACCAAAGCTCCATCCCAGCCGGCATCCAGCCATGCTGGGATCACATCCTGGGATGCTGCTGGTGGAGGTGCCACTGGCTCCAGCTAGTTGGGAAGGCTGCAGGGTGTTGGGAACTGTCGAGATCTATGGGCACAGATGCCAAGTCTGGGGGATGGTACGAGAAGAGTTATTGAACTTTTGTTTTCTTTCGGACATTTAAAGCACAAATATTCACCAGTCAGCTGTCATGGCTGCTTATTATTCCTTATTTATCTTCCTGGTTTTACTAAAACTGTTCTTCCCTATGAAGAATACTATGGTATTGGTTCTTTTTCTTTTGTTTTAAGTCTTTATTGTATTCCTTGAAACTGAAGGAACATAACTTCCATTCCAGTGCACCATAAAGTTCAGATGTTTCTAAGAACCTCCTCACATTTTTACATTAATGAAATGCATACTTTATTTTTTTAAAGATGTGCCTAAGACTGGCTGGTCTGGTACCAGTGCTTTTTAAGTTAGTTCTGTTATTTAGTGGGGAATCCTGAATTTGTATAGCCATTTATTCTTTACCTGCATTGGCCTTGCATACAAGGAAAACAATTCCAGTATATCTGCACTAATATTATACAGGGCATCTATTCTATGATCTGTAAGTAGCAAGGTTGAAATTACTCCATTTCAATTTATTTACTATCAATACCTTAAAAATACACATTTTACTTAAGAAGGAAAGGTGGTTTGATAAACCTGTCACGAAGTACCACACGTTGAGTGAGGTAGCTGGGAAGTGATTGCCATCCTAATTCACTCCTGAGTGGAAGATGAGCACTTGACTAAGAGCAGTTTGCTGTCAAATGCATCATTTAGGGGTTTTATTTGTTTCACTGTTCCATAGCCTGAAATAAGCACCTTTTGTAGTATGACTGTATTCTGTATGGTCTTACCTGAGCAAATATGAAACCAGTAGAGTTACTGCTGCCAAAGGAAGCCAATGAAACAAAGCATGCCCGGTATTGACAATGCTACTTTTTTTACTCTCTGTTCTTCCAAGCGTTGCATCACTGTGATGGTCCTCACAAAACTGGCATTGCTTGCACATCTGAGCAGCCACTCCTGGCTGGTGCCCAGCAGCGCTCTAGTGCATACACAGAGCTTAAATAACTTCTCTGCCCATTGGCTATTCCTTCCTTTATTTTTACAGTATCCAGGTTGGGAATGAATTCTTGATTGTATGTGGAACCTTCTGTGGTATTGGCTCTTGGGTTTATTTTCTGAAGCAATATTATGATACAAGTTACTGGGTCCGTTTGCAAGGAACAAAACTGATACTTGGTTATTTCGACTGACAAAGTTGTAATTTAAGTTTGATTCATAAATTACCAGACCTCATGCTGAGGTCAGGGACTTGCTATCTAATATGTAAAATTATGTAAATTCTTGTTCCTTGTATTAAATATGGGTTGTAGCCAAAACCAAAGCTGAACTTTGCTCTTCAGCTGTGTTTTGTCTGAAGCTAATTTGGCTTCATTAGAATTGCAGCAAACTTTACTGGAGCCCCTTCCTCTTTGAGTGGGGCTCAAAGTGTATTTTTCATATATAATAATTACAGTGACTATCAAATCTTTTGTAACTGTGTTCAGCTGTATGTAGCTTCAAATTCTTTGTGTAACATTTAATATGCTTGTGATTTCTCTAACACAGAAGGACTTTCCAGTCTCCAGAAGTGAGATGGTAACTAATAGTTTAGACAGCAAGCTTGCCAGTTATCTTCCAACAGGTTTAAAAAAATTGCCTACTAGTTAAACTTTCTACTGAATATAACTGTCCTTGCATGCAGAAATAGTGATGTACTAAACATCTAGTGTGTAATGAGCCTCCAAATTAGCCAACAGTGGTGCAGACAGCTGAGGTGATCCACCACTTCCCAAGGCATTGTGGAGGGGACAGAGGTACAACAGAGCAAAGAAATTTCTCACACAACAGCTTGATGAGTATGAATGAAATCTGAAAGTGTCTTTCTCTGGGAACTTCTTTATTTAGTGTATAAAGAGTTTTCTGTAACAACATTAACTTTCCTTTCTCACCATCTAAGGGAACAAAATGCACTTTGGTTTGCAACACTTCGCAGTCTCTGTTCAGTGGAAGTTTGTCTAGTTCAAGTGGCCATTTGGGCTGTAATTACACTCCCAGAATCTGTGGGTTTACGTCATTAAACGAGCAAGCTTTTGTTTTCTTCCAGGAGAACAAACTGGGATAAAGGAGCATCAAGTTACAGAATGCTGAATGTTGTCTAACAGTTATTCTAGAACTTGGCTGGGGCACACGCTTGAGCTCGGAAGCTGCTGGGAGCACGGGCCAGGGATGACGCAGGGCAGCGAGGGCTGTGCCAGCCTTGTCTGGCAGAGCTTGGGCTTGGGGTGATGCTGTGCAGAGCCTGGGGTTTTGTCCATGGGATTCCTTGTGTGTCAGTGCAGGAACAGCCCTTCTGCAGGGACCCTCCACCCCCTCCGTGTGCGTTTGCCTGCTCTTTCCCCTTTCCAGAGCACAGCTTGCAGTCCTGTGTGGGAATCTCTCTCTTTCCACCCAAAAAGCTGCCACCATGTGGCAAAGAACTATCAGTACCTTGGCTGGTCACAGACTGAACGCGGGACCCAACGCCAGACGCAGCTCTGCCGGTTTACGTTTGCACAGCCAAACTCCTCTTGCTCTGAAGAGAAACAGGTTTACACCGAGCGGGGGTCTGGTGCTTTGTGAAGGTGCTGCTGGGGTGGCTCAGCATGGAGAACTCTCTTGGGAAGAGCCTGTACATTTTCCTGTAAACAAAAACTCTTCTGGTTTTGTCATACTCCATTATTTAAAAGTCTTGAGTTGTAGCCTGTTTTGGTTTTTGGTTTTGTTTTTTTTTTCTTCTGTGAAATTAAGATGCTGTGAAATAAAACCTGTTTTGGTACACGGTTTGTAACCAAATGCCTCATTTTGGAATAACAATGGGTGGTGTTGGAAGGGCCCTCTGGAGATCATCCAGTCTGACCCCGCTGCTGCTAAGGCAGGTCACAGGAATATGTCCAGGTGAGTTTGAAATGTTTCCAGAGATGGAAACTCCCTGATGTCCCTGGGCAGCTGTTCGAGTGATCTGCCACCCTCAGTGGAAAATTCTTCCTCAGTTTAAGATGGAATTTCTTGTGGTTTAGTCTATGGCCATTTCTCCTTGTCCTGTGACTGTGCACCGCTGAAAAGAGTCTGGCAGCGTTTTCTGGCAGCCCTTGGAGGTATTTGTACTGATCGAGGAGATGTCCTCTCAGTCTTCTTCAGACTAAACAGGCCCAGCTCCTCCACACTCTCTCCTCCTAAGGGAGATGCTCCAGACCCCTTCCCATCGTTGTGGCCTCCACTGGACCCTCTCCGGTAGCTCGGAATGGTCTTTTGGGTTTCTGTGAGGGTGCCGGGGTGGTCTGGTCATAGAATCACGGACGGGTTCAGATGGAAGGGGCCTCTGGAGCTTACCCAGTCCAACCCACCTGCCGAGGGAGGGTCACCTGGAGCAGGTGCCACGGGGTTTGGAATGTCCCCTGAGAGGCACCCTCAGGTGTGCGGCGCTGGGACCCTCCCTAACGAGGGGCTGTCCCGGGGGAGGGGGGCGACCCCCGCGCCCCTTAAGGAACGCGCCTGGCCCCATCCCCTCTCCCCAGCGGGGGCAGGCGGTGCTGGGGGTACCGGGGGCGCTGTCGGGACCCTGCGGGGCGGATCCCCCGGCCGGAGCGGGGCCGGCCCCGCGCTGCTTCCCCCGGGGCCGCGTCCCGGCGCCGCCATGGCCCGCGCGGTGACGTCACGCGGCCGTGCAGGAAGCGCTCCCGTGGCTGTGACGCATTTCCGCGTCCGGCCCCGCCCCTTCCTTTCCGCCCGGCCGCGCGCGAGGTGGGAGCGATGGCGGCGGGGCCGGGGCGAGGGGAGCGATGGCGGCGGGGCCGGGAGCGAGGGGAGCGGTGATGGCGGGGCCGGGAGCGAGGGGAGCGATGGCGGCGGGGCCGGGGCGAGGGGAGCAGCGATGGCGGCGGGGCCGGGGGCGAGGGGAGCGGTGATGGCGGGGCCGGGGCGAGGGGAGCGGCGGTGGCGGAGCTCCGGGAGCGAGGGGAGCGGCGGTGGTGGGGCCGGGGGCGGCGAGGGCGATGGTGGCGGAGCTCCGGGAGCGATGCTGGGGCCGGGGGCAGTGGGGGCGGCTCTGCAGCGGGCTCCGGCTTCAGGGCACGGCCTCTGGGCCCGGCCTGGCTCCGGCATCACCTCGCGGCGAGGGCAGCTCTGGCTCCTGTGGCCGGGGACAGGACCCGAGGGAAAAGCTGGAGCTGTGTCAGGGAGGGTTGCGGTGGATATTGGGGAAGGGTTCTTCCCCCAGGGGGTGCTGGGCACTGCCCAGGCTCCCCAGGAATGGGCACAGCCCCGAGGCTGCCAGAGCTCCAGGAGCGTTTGGACAGCGCTGCCAGGGATGCCCAGGGTGGGGTTGTTGGGGTGTCTGTGCAGGGCCAGGAGTTGGACTCGATGATCCTTGTGGGTGCCTTCCAACTGGCGATATTTCATGATTCTTCCAGGTGTTTCTGCTTAGTGCCTCAGCAGGGACCAGGACGAGATGCAGAACGACGCCGGGGAGTTCGTGGACCTTTATGTCCCTCGGAAATGGTGAGCAGGGACCCGAGGGGCCGGGCCTGGAGTCGCCCCCAAGGCTGGTTCAGCCTCTGCAAAGGGGCTTTTTGTAGCAACGAATATCTGTGGGGGAGAAAAAGAATCTCTTTTCTGTCAGTTTCTGTATTTTTAAATGCCTTATGTAAAGTATGCAGAGCAAAGACTAAAGTTGAGGAGACACTTTGCACCTTCTGTTCCAAAACTGTCAGCCTTACGCTGGCACTGACAGCACATGGACTCACACATTGGTTTGGGTTGGAAAGGACCTTAAAGCTCATCTCATTCCACCTCTGCCATGGGCAGGGACACCTCCCACTAGCCCAGGTTGCTCCAAGCCCCTTCCAGCCTGGCCTTGAACACTTCCAGGGATCCAGGGGCAGCCACAGCTTCTCTGGGCACCCTGTGCCAGGGCCTCACCACCCTCACAGGGAAGAATTTCTTCCTAAAATGGTTCATATCAAACATAAATGTGTATTTGTAGCATACAAGTGTTTGTATGGTCAGTGCTGCAAGTTGTTGAAGTGAACCTGTTCGGTTATCACAGGTTGTTTTGATGGCACATTGTAAGTGTGATTTTGGTATAGTAGTAAATGGAATTAGAAGCCTTCTGTAAGTGTGTGGGTCTGTGTTAAAAGAGTCACTAAAAATAAGCCATTTGTATGGCTTATTAGTATGGCTTATTATAGATTAAATCAAATATGTTTTACAGCCTGTGATTCCTGAGCATTTGCAGCCTGACTGTCTTTGACAGCTGTAGTGGCTCACAGCAAAAAAGGCATAGAAATTAATCTTATTAATTACATTGATGACTGTATTTCTTGCATTTTAGAAAATAAAATAACATTCTGTATGTTTTGAAGGCCTGTACTGCCCTGTGCACTGTATAAGGGTGAACTGGGCACATAGAAACCAAAGCAAAGGGATAATTGGCTAATTAGTGTGATGCTACCAAGTGAAAATTTCCTTTAAATGTACTTAAAACTGCATTTTAACCTTCTAAATACTGAAAGCTTAAACTGTTACTGTCTGAATTTCTTGTGTAGTTTTAATTGGCCTGTGGACTCTGCTCTAACAGCTGCTTTTGTAATTGTCTCTGCCTTTTTCCTTTTGTTTAAATCTATCCTGTTTTATTCCTTAGCTCTGCTAGCAACCGAATCATTGGTGCTAAGGATCATGCTTCCATTCAGATAAACATTTCTGAGGTAAGTTTATTAACAGAATATATGATGAGAGAGCTAAACCTTGAAACTTCTGATAAAAGTTACAGAATTAAACACCTTGTGATGCATCTACAGTAATTCAGTAAAGAAAGCCACAGTAGATCTTGACTCCTGCAGGATCCCAGTTAATGCATGTGGGGTCCAGTTAATTTAAACTCCTTTCAGCATGGTTTGGGGTTTTGTTTCCCAGTTGTTTATTAGTATTCAGCTTTCAGGAATTTTGTGGACACATTGTTCCTGTAGCTGATGAACTATAGACCTTGATTTCATTCTTGAATGGGAGACCACATTCCCAAATATTTTAAAAAACTGATTCTCTTGAGTTATCTGACTAAAAAAAAAATCATTTAAAAAAATACTGTTTATGATTTCCTGTCATTGTTAAGGGAAATACGTTTCTTGTTCCCCATATTTCATTCTTTCAGTGATCCCTCTTTCTTGTTTTCAAGGGATCAGAGATTAGCAGAACATGGAAATGAACCCACCTGGTATTACAGGCTTCACTGCGCTGTTGAATTTCATGATTTGTATTGTTTAGTCCTTTCCCTGTAAAATTTCTCAGCAGCTTGAGAAAGTGAGACAATTTATGTCTCTCAGCTTGGACATTTTCCTACCCGTGTCCCCTTCCCTCTCCAGTTCAATTTTCCATGATAGGCCCTTAGTTAAAAAAAACAAAAAAAAAATAGTAAAGGCAGGGAAATCCACAAATAAACTTTACATTGATCTTTTCCATTTGTTCAGAGCTCAAGTATTTTTTTCCCTTTAGCTACCACTTCTTGTCAATCTGTGTGATCCATGAAATTTTGTGGCTGCACTGTGTACCTATAAATTTGCTGTGCAACGATCATTGTAGTTGACCTTCTAACTTCAGTATTTGCCTTGAGATTTTGTAGTTTATCTGTCCAATACTGCAAGTATTTTTCTGCAATTTTAAACTTTGGGTGCTTGGCAAGTGTGATGTGAGAGCATAAAACTGTGTAGAATCTGTGTGTGCAGCAGCTTTGCTGTGATTGCAGGTTGACAAGGTGACAGGCAGAGTGAACGGCCAGTTCAAGACTTACGCCATCTGCGGCCCAATCCGGAGAATGGTGAGTGCCTTCCTGAGGATTCCTGCAGAATTGCTGTGCTGCTTTTTCTCTTCATTTGTAATTAATTAGATGTGTATTTGGCCCTGAAAACAAAGTGTGCCTGCAGCTCATTCTAGAGCAAGAAGTTTTTGGGGGATAATAAAGACAGAGTGAAGATGGGAACAAATTCATAGAATCACAGAAAGCTCATCTCATTCCACCCCCTGCCATGGGCAGGGACACCTTCCACTGTCCCAGGTTGCTCCCAGCCCCATCCAACCTGGCCTTGGACAATTCCAGGGATGGGGCAGCCACAGCTTCTCTGGGCACCCTGTGCCAGGATGTTGGATTAACTTGGAGTAATTGATTTCTTCTGGGGATGTTGATATGTTTTCAAATCCATGAAGGATGCAAGTGATTTTGTTTCTTTTAAGAATGTACCAAGGTACTAATCCTGGCTTTTATCTGCTGTTTATAATTACTGAAGTGATAGTACTATGACTTAAAGGTGTGAGGAGTTCATCACAAGTCCACTTATCCATAAATATATGTTGTTAGTGCAAATGCTTGTTTTTATCAAGTTAAAGCTATTTCTTACCCTTAAGGATGACAAAGAATTAACAGTTTATTTTGAAAACACTACCCTAACTGCTGCAGCTGCCTCTCTTCCACATGTGTCAGCAATTATTTGGACACTTGAGAATATTTTCTTTGCTCTTTTTACAGGGTGAATCAGATGACTCCATTTTGCGTCTGGCAAAAAACGATGGAATTGTTTCCAAGTGCGTATGTTTATCTTATCCTCTAATTCTTGCAGGGGGAACTTCCATTCCCAAATCCAGCTTTTAGGATGACAATCTGTGCATTGTATTTATAGGATGATTACACAGTTGGTCAAAGATATTTACTTGAGCTGTTGAAGCAAACTGATTTGTAACAATGTTTGTTTCATTTTCTTCTAGGAACTTTTAACTGAAGAAACTCCGGTATGGAACATGTGAAATAAATAGTTCAAAACTATATTGTGCTGTGTCTTTTGTTAAAGTCACAAACATGAGTGGGTTTATTATAGTTAGTCTTAAAGGACTTAGAAATGTGTCTTAAAAATATACAGATTCTGATTGTGAATTCTTAAAACAAATCAGCTTGTAAAGGAGTGCCAGAGTTGAAATTCAAGGATCTCCACTTAACTCTTGGATTCACTGTCATTGGTCTTTTCCAGATTTAGTAAGTTTTGCATCTGTAATGGAACATTTGCAGTGTTGCAATCTAAGTGAGCTTGCTGCTTTTTCACTGGAAAAGCCAAGGGGATTCTTCTTGTTAGGATACAAGAAAGGGTCTGTCCTTTCTTCCAGATGCTGCTTTTGTCTTGGTAGGTTTTGTTTACAGAGCAGGTTTGTCAGTTTGTGATTATCATTTAAATATATGTCATATATGGGTTTGGGTTTAAAATAAGGTAATAGGGTACAACTTGTATGGAAAATTTCCCCTGTCAGCTGCATTTTACCAGTTTCATAATACCCACAGCTACACAGGGACTGTCCTGATGGTGCATCCTGATCTGCACGTTCTCAAGCATTTACTCAGAGGTTATATCCAGATTACACTGTGTTCCCTGCTTGTGATCATCTCTGGGTTAACATTTGCAGTTGTCCATCCTCAAATCTCTGCACGGGCCCTCCCAGAATTCTTCCAAGTGACAGAGGCTGTTTAGTGATGCTTTCCTGTTTATGCTGCAAGCTGTCACCAATGAGAGGGGGCTACTGTGTGCTTTATTTCTCACTTGTTTGCAGGTTACTGTGGGTGCAGGGGGTGTGGGAAACCTCACAGGCCTTTTTTCAGGCCTCTCTAGGAACAGCCTGGAACAGGCATGCTGCTGCCTCTGGACTAAGGAGAATGGCTGAACTGCCCAAGTGTAGTATCTTTCTCCTTATCTGTATTTTCTTACTTCTCAGACATGTCAAAGTGCAGCATGTTTGTTTGGAAGATCCTGTTTTGGCACCAGGGGTACCTACTGAATATTAGCAGAGCAAACCAGGCCATGGTAATGTGTAGTGACTGTGTGGTACAGGGCCCTTTTTGTAATTTTAGTAAGTTTGTTTGCAAATCATAAATTGGGATTTAGAGTGTAAGCTACTGTATAGATACAATGAAGTCGTAACTAAACCTTTATTCCAGGAGCAGTTCCAGCAGAGCAAGCCAGAACTCAACAAGCTGTGAGCCCTTTTTAGCAGAGCCATAACCTGAAACATCTTTGGCTGCACAGTCTCCCTTCCCACTGATAACACCTGAATTTACTACTACTACTCTGAGCTGATAGAACTTTCATAAGATAAACTCCTGGATGTTGCAAGTAGAGAGGAACTTGGCTAAAAAGGCCAAAAAAATGCTTCATGTTGAATTCATGTTGAACTTAATATACAAAGCACATGAGAGAAACCTTTCAAATACTAAAATCAGGGGAGAAGTTAATCCATACTTTATTTTTGAGCTATTTTCTTCTGACATCTAAGTTAATGATAAAAGATGCATTAAAAAAAGGGGAGGGGGGATAACAATGTTGTGATTCTCCTAGAAATAATTCATTTTTCCAGCAGATAAATCTGTGAAAACATTTTCTGGAAAGAAAAATAGAGTCTCCAAACTGGAGAGATTTCAGCTTGGCTTATGTCCAGTCCTATTACTTTCCTTTGTACACAGTAAGAGGAGATAAGTTTTAATTGGACTTGATATTTTTTTCTGACATATCTTAAATTAGTTGCTTCTGCCCTGGCATTAGGGTAGAACTTTAAATAAAACCCTTAACTGTTTACTGCTGATAAATGCCTGGTTTACCAAAGAGTTTAAATGTTGACTTGTTCCTAATCCCCTGAGACTCTGTTCATCCATGTGGATTTCAGTGGAATTCCTCCATAAGGCACAGTGAACTGACAGCTTAAAAGTTCAAGATGAACTTGAGGTCTCTCAGATGTCTTTTTAAGCAGTACAACCCCATTAGCATTCAGCTGACCGAAATTTACACTTCTGGTTTGAGTATTTAAGGATTATGTTGTAATTTAAAATGTTCTGTGCTTTGTAACACTGATTGTTGCCATTTGGTTTTTGGAATTTAAAAAAAAATGAAACAAATTATTCTCTCATTAATTTCTTGTCAAAATAAATGTTATGGTGCCTAAAACAGTTCAGTTGGGAATGGATTAGTGCTGTACTAAAGGCTTCCTGGAGTTCACACCACGTGAGTCCTACCAAAACTTCTGCAGAATCCTATCAAGGGAGGACATGTGTCCCTTTAAAAATCCACTTTCAGTTGCATTTTCTCGTATTGTGATGTAAAATGTTCTTTGTTTTCCTGGAACAGGAATAGTTCAGATGTTCGAGGGCCATGAAAGGGAATGAACTGTACTCATACTGTACAAGATGGACAGAGTTGCCCTTACATGGTTACGTTGCACCAAGTCGTGAAATTCTTTGCTGTTACTTACGAGGACTTGGCAGTGGCATCCTGAAGACATCTGATTTAACTGGGGCTATTTTAGTATCTTTGGCCAAAATTCTGCTGCTCAGACAAGAGCCTGAAACTCCTGAAAACACCTGAGGGTTTGGTAGGAGCTTGTAGATGTCTCATGATACTGATTTTTCTTTTTAAGCCTCGACATTCTTCTAATGAACTACACGGTGCTGAAAAGCTGCTTTCGTGGGTCTCAGCTGTGATCAGAGCCCCGGGGTTAGGAGGTCACGCTGCTCCTGTCGCCGTGGGCACAGAGATAACAGCTTTGATACCATCGCCCCTGCTCGAGGTGCCAGACAGGCACAGCCCTGCCAGGGCTGGCAAGGGACAAGAGGCAGCAGAAGTGCTCCCCTGGCACTGCTCGGTTCACTGCACAGAGGAGGCTGAGACTCGGGGGAGGAAGAACAAAGGGCCAGGAGTGTCCTTTGCCTCCATGTGTGCCCATCAGGCTCCAGAGGAGTGTTTGGAGCGCTGCTGTCTCACCGGTGCTCCCTGCAGAAGGGAACCTGCGGGATATCATTTATTTTCCCAAAGCACGTGCTGATGCTGGAGGCTGCTGAAAGCCTACCTAGAAGACTGAGATCATCTAGTTCCACTAGATTTGGCAACAGTTTTGTTTTCTATTTGGATGTTATGGAGAGCTGTCTATTCCCACCTCCTGTTTCGTTCAATTGCTGTCACTCTGAGTGATACACAGAGATAAATACACCTCTGCTGCAAATATTACTTTGAGCAGGTTAAGGGAGGTTTTGATTTTAGTTAATTCATTTTTGGCTGTTTGTGTTGAGGCATCCCTAGGGAGGCAGATTCCCTGTATGTATGTTGGACTAATCAGCCATGGAAAAAAACAAAGAAAACTAATTAGGCCTTTTTTTTTTTCCTGCTGGGAAACATATTTGTTTAACATCAGACAGGAGTTCTGCTTGGCTATATCCTCAACAGGAAGTGCAGGTACTGAGATTTTAGGAATTAAGAACAATTGATAAGGTCAATGTGGGATTGATTTTTTAATGAATTATTTTGGAAAAGGTATTATTTTAACATCTATTTACAGATATCTGATGGTGAGTAAAACTACTGTGACCAGGCTGAACCAAGTGTATTTTGCAATGCACACGCTTGAGTGTGTTAACAAATGAGCAAACTGAACAAGCTTTTTAACAAATCCTGTTCCATGGCTTATTTCTACAGGACTGGGACCATGGAGAAGAGCAGGTATGTGCCTGTTCTGCTGAGGATTGGGGCCCCTTTGGCTGCTGTTCGCAGTCCTGGGCTGACCATGGCCAGCTGCCAGTGCCCACCCAGCTGCTCCCCACTCCCCCTCCACAACAGGGAAGAAAATAGGATGGAAAAGCACACGAGTGACAGCAGGGAGGGCACTTACCAGTCACCATCATGAGCAAAACAGGAAAATCCGTGTATTGCTTACTAAAACAGAACTGGACTGATAGCACCAGGATTAGGCTGCAGATTGTGGGAGCCCCAGAGCTGTACATACACTATCTGTTAATTCAGGTGCTCTTCCAAGAAGATGAAGGACAATCCTTGTGCAAGGAGCCAAGGCTTGTGGGGCATTGACCGGGGGGTCCTGCAGGGATGGAAGTGAGAGTCACACTTGCATTTTGGTGAGCCAGTGTAAGCTGTGTGCTGAGACACCACACATCCGTCTAAATCAAGGTGTTGCTTATCTGGCTCTAAACACAATAATCTTTTCTCTGTTTTCACAGGGCACCAGAGCCCAAACAAGCACCTTGATCCATCCATCAATACCAAAATACAATGCACTGGTGCCCTGATGGGAAGTCATTCAGGCTGTCACCCTCTCGTGAGTTGCAGAGCCTGTAAGTCAGGTTGAGCAAAAATGCTAAAATATCGTGTTTTATCTCACAGAGCAGCGTTTTCATAAAGTCTTTAGCACACCTCTGTGCGGGTTGCTCATTGAGCTGGGAAATGTGATATTTTACATTTGCTTCAGGCAAAACGTTACAAATGTCTGAGGCTGAACAAAAATAGCACTTCAAAATAAATTGGGTAGTGCACAGGGGAGGTGGCAGAGATCATTACTTGCTGCTTGTCCCTGCTTCATTCAGTTCTTTCCTCTACAAGGGCTAGAAAGGCTGGGGATTTAATTCTCCCTTTGACCAGTTTGAGGCTAAAAGAAAGGGATTTACACGCTTGATTTCTGTTCTGGCCAATGGAGCCATGCTCACAGCAAACTCCCTCTGCATTCCTGGGAAAATGGGGTCATTTGTGCTGGATCACTCAGCCAAGCGTGGATGTGTGACAGCACAGCCCCCAAGCCAGCTGTGCTGAGAAAAGAACCTTAAAAAGTTGATGCTGCAGCTGAGTTCAGTGTCTGCTGATGGGTCACTTTTGCTCCTGTCTTGTGTCTGCTCTCAAGTGCCTGGAACCCTTATCCCAGTCTGCAGCCCATGAGCTGGTAATCTCAAACTTGGAAGAGTTTCCAGGCAGGCTGACCAAAATCTGAGGATCTAAAACCGCCTGTACCCAAAAAAAAGTAAATAAAAGGAAGCTAATCCCAGATGGTGTTGATTAAAACATGGACTACAAAGGGAGGTGGAGGAAGCAGCTTTCAGGCTGCGATGTATATTACCTGAGAGGGAGCTTGATCGTTGTGCACAGAGCTCATACATCTGGGAACCCAGCACATCCTGACACAGCACTGCCTTTGGAGAGCCTGCATCCTCCTGCCAAAAATAACAGAGCCAAACTTGGGGTCTTTTGATTACAGAGGGAATTAACATCTCAGCAGGCTTCTGGGTGAGTGATACAAGTGTGACCACAGTAGGGATAAACCCCTTTCAGGTTAAAGGGAGGCAATTTTACAAGATTTTTCTGACCTTCTCCCAAATGCTGGACTTACCTAGGGAACAGGAGGCAGTGTACCTGCCTGCCAGTGACACTGCAGCCAGTGCTCTCTTCTGATCTTGGCTGAATGGTTGATAACAGCTCTGCTTTGGTCTTAAGGCCCCAGGTGCTGATCTTTTGTTTCCCAAAATGTATTATTTGTCACCTATCTCCGTGGTTTTTCAAGCTTGTTTGAGACTGTCCTGACAGGAAGGTTAATCCTTGCCTGAGTTGAAACAGTGCTGACTCACTGCAAGTCATAATTCCCTGAAAACTTTAGATATCCAGGAAAGTCTCATATCACAGCTTTCCATGTGGTTACGTAAAAATCTCAAATTATGTCATTGCATCAGACACCTTGTGGCTCATGCCTGCTCTGCTACTCAGCCTTCACTGCTTTCAGTGCCTTTAAAAAGAAAGAGAAAAAAGTTCTGTTTGTTTCTGCAGAGCAGGGAACTGTTCCTGGTGTGCTTCCCATGAAGTGTGCATCCCAGGCATTCCATAAAACTACAGCACTGTACAGCACTGGGACCAAGGCTTGGGAGATGCATTTCTGCTTCCAGCAGTGACACTGTTTTTGAGCAAGACCTGTGAACTGCTACATCCTATGCTAGAATTTACCCCTCTCTCGAATATGATTAAAACAGTAGGAAGCTTTAAATCAATGTAAGGAGTGCTCAGAAAATGCAGTGTGAGGTGGCATAGTTCTCTAAATAACTTATATAAGGGATATAAACTTTAAATAAGATCTGCAGTGAACTCAGTAGAGTTGAGCCATAGGCAAGTGTGCTAATTTACTATTTTAACCCTGGTTTTATCCTCTATCCAGCAGGGGAATTTTACACCACAAATTTTCTGGTCATGCAAATAAAACAGTGTCATTTTTGTCTTTTTGAATCCAGGAACATTTATACAGGTAGGACCCTTTGAGTGTTCTTTCTTCCTTTAGGGAGTGGGTAATGAGAGGGAGGGCCATATCAAAGCTGGCTGCTGGAAAGAATTTACTCTGATTTACAGTGCTCTGCAGCTCAAGATAACGCCTCTGGTCTTTGGAGACTCAGAAATGCAAAAAGCAGTGCTCATGGGGAGCCTGCTCTCAGTCACCCCTTTCTGGTGTCAGTAGCTGGCACCCAGGAGTGCAAATCCCACAGAGGACTGGTCACTGCCAACCCAGTGCAAGGCACAAAGCTGGAGCTGCCATGTCTGCTCCTACTGCTCTGGCCCAGCCTAAAGACTTCCTGCATCTCTAAGGTCAGTGCAGCCTTTAATGCAAATTCACAGGATGCCATTAGCCTTAGATCCCCATCTTCATGAATTTGCAAAAGACAACCAGGACACTCTCCAGAAGTGCTCAGAGTTAGGAACAGAACAAACCAAGAGAAATTCCAGCAAAGGGGGCGGTGCCTGATTCCAGCCCCAGATAACAGTTCTTATCAGAAAAGCTCATAAATCCACCCAATTTAAACAGTATCAGCAGCATCCCGTGCTGCTTTGTGTGTCCCCTCCAGGGATCTACAGCTTCTTGTTCCCATCAGCGATTTCCATTCTATCCTCCAGGTTCCCAAAAGTCACTGCTTCCTGGAAAATGCTTGTGGGAGTGCTAATTCTGAATATCTGTGTGGCCTTAGAAGGAGCAGAACATGTTACTGTTGCAATAAACAGCCCAAATTACTGTTTGGCTGTCACTTGTGATTAAAGCAGCAAATATTGGCAAAACCAACATGCCAGAAGTAGGGAACTTGTTTAAATGTTGGCTCTTGGGTCTGATTTTCAAGTGTCTGGTGGAATATGAAGTCTTCATTAAGACACAGCATCAGTGTCTCTCCTGGGAATTGTAAATAGACACCTGATAGCCCTGCCCTTTGTGAAGCACAAACACACGGATAACACCACCTTCTCTGGTCACTGTCACCCCTCTGGTGTCATCACTGTCGCTGCAGATGAAGATTATTTGAGGAGAAGGACACAAGACCGTCCTAATAAAAACAAGGCAGAAAGTATACATTTACTCTTTGGAAAAAAATCCCACAGCTTTTTCATGGAAAGGTATGGATTTGGTGTGAAAGAATGATGTAGATATGAGAAAATGAGCACCCTGTCAAAGAGTTGGTCCCAAGTAAAATGTCAGGCTGACACTCATGTGCTCCAAGTGATTTCTCAACAACTGCTTCCCGCTACATGAAAAAAAAATATTTGTATTGTGGTCAGCCACCCCTTTTAGGGATGTGCTGCAGGAATTATGAGGAGCAAGAGGGAGTCATGACCTTGCTATTATTCTAGCGACTCTATTAGGGGAAAAATCTGTGAATTTATTTCAGCCACATTTTGTCTCTTCCAGCAAACACTTTGGTAGTTTCCAATACACCAAAAAGAGCATAAGGGGATTTTGTCTCCAGTGTTGTGACTTTTGAATGACCTCGCAGAACAAGGACCGGATGATGAAGAGGCCTCGTAAAATATTCCTTTAGGAAAACACCATGTCATACACTGCTGGGATGAACTGTCCAGAACAGGATACTGGGAACAACTCTGATGCTTTAGAGGGACCTATATAGCAAAACTCTGGACCTACCTCATGAGAGAGAGAGAGAGAGTATGGAATGGGGAAGGATGTTTCTGCTGCTATGGGAAAAAGTTTGGCATCTTGGCTACTTTCAGAAGGGTGTGATAGTCCCTTCCTGACTCGTGTGGTGAGGAAACTTGGGTCACAAAAGCTGTGTCCTTCTATCTATCAGGTAACTTCCAAATAAGCTGTTGTGCCCAAGCAGAAGTGTAGCTGCGTGCTGAGACCCAGTGCTGCAACAGCTCTGGCTCCAGGGGTGACACAGTGCAAAGCGGGATTCCCAAAAAGCAGCTCTGGGGAGCAGCATTTAGGGGAAAAAATTGATAAAATGAGAAAATAGCATCACAATTTTTTTTTTTCCTTTACTGTTGTAAAAAGTCACTGAAAGATAAGAGCAGATGCAAATGTTTGGTGGCTAGTTAAAGGTGAATACAGCGGCAAGCTCTTCTGACTGTCCTGAAAGGAGCTTCTCATGTGAATGCTGAGCCCATGATTCTGAGTGTGTCTTCCTGCAGTGTTTTGGAACGTGCTGCACAAGGTGCAGGAGATGCCCCACAGCTGCGTGCAACCCTCTCCTGGCCAGGCAGGGAGGGCAGATGGACCCTAACAGAACACAGGAGGCGAGGTGTGAGGAGAGACAGAGTAGCTTGGTAGTTAGCTAAAGAGCAGAGAACCATGGAACTGGAGCTGATGCCACCAGAGCAGGGGATATCTGAGCATCTGGAGTGGGTCTGCTTGCAAGGAGGGACGAAGCAGGATAACTGCAGGAGCCATGGGCACATTCAGGAGCAGTGGGAGAGGACATCGGGCAAGACTGAGGCGCTCAGTGCTCATGACTTGGGGGGAATTTCAAGGAAAGCCATAAGAGATCTGGAGGGAGGCACTGCTGCCTGCTGGAAGCCACGGGGAAGGGAGAGGTTTTGTGTATTTATACGCTCTGTGGGGCCCAGACATTGAGATCACTGTGCAAGCACTCCACTGCCACGTGTTCCTTGTAAATGCGTGGGCAGCTGGATGTGTCCCTTTGAACCAGCAGCACCGTGTTCATCTGCCCTGTCTGGCACTGGTTAATCCTGAAAAGAAGCAGCACTTCCCTGTCTGCTCCTTAGAAGTGACCTGAGCAGCAGCAGCATAATCACTTGCACTAAACACATGGCTGGAATCCTTTTAATAAAGTCCAAGACATGGGACAGCTTCCTACAAACTGCCCAGGGGCAGACCTGACCATCTGACTCCCATTGTAGTGACATTTCAGAACAATTTTATTTGTTCCGGTCGGCTTTAATTGAACATCTGGGTTAATAACGGGGAGATTCCCAAGGTTGGCATCGGAGTCGGGAAGGAAAAGGAGTAATTTTGGAGTCCTTCCTTAATCCCAGCTCCTTTGTTAGAAGTGTTGGTGTTATTTAATTGACTGTTAAATCCCAGTCACATGAGCACCCTCGAGTGTAATCTCCTGTGATAAATTGCCCGGTACTCGTGTCAGAGGCACATTCTGGTCTCCAGCCTGAGCAAGACTGAGTGTCCTGTGATCACAGCTGACTTTTGCATAGGGAACGAGGGAGGAATGGATCTTATTTCAGTTTAAATTGATTTAAGAAGACAGTCAACTCCAGATTTGGATAGAGACACTGCTCTCCAACCTGCTTGAGGTCATTATAGATGCAGTTATTTTTTCCATGATTTTCAGCAAATGTTTGCAGGGTCCAGGTCTTATCAGATGAATGCAGACAGCCCTTAAGGGGGAAAAACCAGGTAATTGCACAAGGTTTCCTCTCACAGGTGGGAAAGAAGGAAGGGAAAGGGCTCAGTTAGGGTTAGGGGGGAGCCAGTTATCTGTTGGAAACAGCCTGCACACAGTCAGATCTCTAGGATCAGGAAGGAGAATGTCAAGGTGGGAAAGGAAACTAGATATGAGGAAGGAACTGAGCAGATAAGAGAAGGATGGCAAGGAATATCTGTAAGATGTCAAGAAAACCTTTTTTGTCCTACAATCCTCTAATATTTCCCCATTTGATTCTGGTCGTTCTCCCCCATTAGAGATTTCACCCTATGTCCTGTGGTCTCTGAGACCAACCAGAGCCAGAGAGATAGGCCAGAGGCAGAGCAAGGTGCTGGCATCCCTGAGGGGCACAGATGCTTGCATGGAGCATGCAGGGGACAGTCAGTGACTTCTGAGATACTCCTGACCCCACTGGCACTGCTTTCCCCAAACCTAGTGAATTAGGAAGGTGGCAGCATCTGTGAGCTGCCCAGAAAGTTCTCTGCTCTCAGACCTCCACACCTGGGTTCATTGTCAGAATTCACTGTCTCTCAGGTGCAGATTTTCACCCCTTTTTGAAGCCACTTACATTTACACCCAGCTGAGAGGGCAGGTTTAGCTTTGCTCAGCCAGTCTCCACTTAGAGATTCCTCACCTGATGTTTCCTTAATTCTCAGGGCAGCAGCACAACAGCACAGGGCTCCTGCCTGCCCTTGAGAAGGTGGTGATGTGCAGCAGCAGCCTGGAAGTTCCCTGGGAGCAAAGCCAAGAAACCAAGGATCTGCAGCATGGACATGTCCAGGTAGGACAAGAGGTCTGGTCCAGACTGGATGCACCTGGGTCCAGATGCAGGCATTGTATCTGGCAGAGGTCTGGAGGGACTGCTGCTGGTGTCAGGCGTCTGTCTCCCTCCTGGAATGCGAGGCTTGTGCTGAGACCAGCCCACTGGGTGCTGTTTTGCTGTAATTTGAAGGCTGTGGCACTGAGGGAAATGGCAGCGTGCTGAGGTGGGCTCAGGAACAGCCTGGCCGAGTCGCTGGGCTGCGATGTCCCGGCTCTGCTGCAGCAGCTGTGACAGGAGCCCTGTCCCACCACACACAGCCCGTCCTCTGGCACAGCCCTGCTGATAACAGCCTGTTCCCTCAGCCCTCTGCAGTCACATCACAGCCCATCTCATTTTATCCAAATGCCATCTCCCCCCTCAGCTCTGAATCATCACCAGGCTGATATCAGTGCTCATGTGCCAGTACCAAAGAAATGCCTGATAATATCCTGGTTTTCTCCTCAGTTTTCCCCAGCTCCCCTTCAATCCAGAATAATTTGTGCTTCCTTATGACCCCAAAGGCACCACAAGACAAATGTATCAACATGAGTGTAAGCACTTTAATCAGTAAAATGCAAGACTTAAAAAAAAAAATAATAGTAATAATAACAGTACCCTGCAGGGAGAGAGACTGAGAAAAGAAGAGCAAATAAAAATAAATGCTCTGTATGTTCTGGCTGGGAGCCAAAGGCCCTCTGGGCCAGGTTGGGATAAAATAGGGCTTAATTTCTGGTGTGAGAAACCGCTAGAGTGAATCTGTTGCAAACAAAGGCCAATTCACAAAGGGACATAGGCCAGGGCTGGAGGAGGAGAGGGCAGCCTGCCAGTTCTGCCAGCTCCCGTCATTTTATCATGTCTTGCAATATCAGATGTTTTACTTCTAGCTTCCTTTTCCTCTTGCATTTTTTGAAAAAACTGCATGTCTTGTCATGAAGTCTGTAGGGGAAAACTTGAGATACACTTCAAAGATGGTCCAGAAAGCAAAATGAAGATAACAAACACTAAAGCTCATTAACTTAATGGAAATTAAATTGAGATTCTTAAACAAGACTTAGTGAGAGGAGAGGTTTTTTTTAAAATGTTTGGGCTGGGCAGTGTGAAAGGCTTTCTTGGACCATGAACAACTGTTTGCATTTGAAAAGAAGTGCTGTGTCAGCAGTGCTAGTGGGCTCATCGCTCAGTGACAGCATTATCTCCCTGGAGAGCTTCCAGTGCCAGGGGAGTGTGAGATCCCCCAGATCTTACAGGGCTCAGCTCTGCCCTCTTCCACACCACCAAAACCTCTGCTCTGCACATCCCCAGGCTCAGGGAGATGACAGAAAGCCAACTATGGTAAGAGGGTAGTACAAACCTACCAAGGGAATTCTCTCCATAATGGGAATCTTGCCCGATTCTTGAAAGTCCACTCTTTCCCTTGGGAGCACAGCAAAGAGCATGTACCCAGAACAGTGGCATTTCCATCTCACCCCACAGTAGGGGTGGTACCGACGGGAATGAGTCATGATCCCGTTATTCCTCTGATTCTTTCCAACAAGCAGAGCAGGGAGAATGGCTTGTCCTGAAAATCCCAAGCTTTGCTGTTAGCTGCACGCTGTGCTTAATACCCTCGACAATTAAACAGTTGGCTGGTAGAATATGCTTCTTTTTCTCTCTAATTGCTCAGATCCAGGCAGTGTGTTTGGGATTCAGCTCTCAAATAATTCAGCATTTACTGCAGCTACAGAAACCCAGGGGCATTACGTGCAGTGGTGACAGCTTAGAGCCACTCTCAAGAAGGCTGTTGGGGATACAGGACTGCTTCCCCAGGGGTCGTCCCTGTATTTTCCCATGGTATTATCTGATTTTTGAGGCCAGTTGTGGATGCAGAAATTCTGCCCACGCACATTTCTTCTGGCTGCTGTAGGTCCTGGGATGACAGTGGGTCAGCCCACACAGGGCAGCCTGTGGTCAGTTACCAGCCCACGTCAACATAAGCTCAGTTCTCATTTCTGAGTTTGAAAACACCGTTCTGGGAGTGTACACAACTCTAGTGTCACCACGTCCACCGTGGCTTTGCCTCAGGCCACCACGACTTGGGCTTCCCCCTAAGATTTGTGATTGAACACCAGCAATGTAGGGAGCGTTTGTGGAGTGGTTTGGGCTATTTTGAGTTTCAGTCCCAAAGGAGGCACTTCTAGAAACTGTTGCTTGAGTTGCTGCACTTTAGCAGGCAAAATAATTAAGTTTTCAAGAAGATATTGAGCTAAGGAGCTGTGATGTCATGATATAGTTGGTTGAGAAGAGGCTGGTGGAGCTTACATCAAACCCCACTCTGTTAATGAAGGATTTAAGCCCCGTCCCAAAAGAAGGGAGGCCATATATGCAGTGGGAAGGCAAGGGATGAAAGAGCACTGCAGCGTTCAAGACAGCAATCCTAAAATTTGGAAAATCCAAATTGCTCCATCCCCTCTGTGCTGGAGGGGTGCTGCTAGGCACGTGTGGATGCAGATTTTTATACACCCAAGGCACCAGTGACAACCAGAGGCTTCAGTGAGAGCCAGTCTCGTAGCACTGGTGCCAGGCATTTCCCTCCAACACAAGCGTGCTGGGAGTGACTGCTGAGCCAGTAGCCCTCTCCCAATCTTCTGGTGCCATGCACAGGTGTCCCTTGCTGGGGAAGGGAGCCAGAGCCACAGCGTGTTTGGCCACAAGCCACTGCTTCCAGCCTGTCCATGTCCAGAGCCCAGCCCTGGCTCTGTGGGGAGGGTCCCCTCTGTGGGCACTGCCCTGCTCGGTGCCCAGAGGCAGATGCAGGTTTTCCACTGTGGTGCACAGGCTCAGTGGGACTAATGGAAGGGAAACAAGCAGAGTTTGACCCTCGTTAGTGTCATAATTTCAAGGGATGCCCACCCCTTCCCTGAAGAGTCTTTTACACCTGCAGGGCTCTGACAAAGAGGGCTGTGTTCTTGCTGTGTATGATTAACTAAATCCTGTGCTGGATGTACCAGGCTGAATGGGCAGCTGAGGACCCTGTTTGCAGAGATAAAGGACATGCCACTGCCCTGGCACAGGCAGTGCCTCTGCAGGAGTGGGTTTGGAGAGGAGAGAGAGGCTGGGTCCTCTTTTCATCTTGTTTGTAGCTGTGGCACTTACAGTACATGAAATTTGAAAAATCCCTTTGTTTGGCTGCCCTGAAGCTTCCCACATGGAAAAAGGGTGTGTGGGGATGGGAGTGCACAGGCTCTGAACACAGTGTGCTCTCTGAGGCAGTGGGGAGGGAAGGAGAAGTCATTCCCCCACGTCATGGGAATTGGTTGCCACCATCACACAGGAGAGGCTCTGCAGGTCACCCACCAGGGAACTCCCCCAGGGATCTAAACCTATTCTCTTCCCTGCCTCCACCCCAGTGTTTCACACTGTTTAGACACAGACATGCTCAGACACCACATTTTTCCTGCTGTTTCCACTTGCCTCTATTCTTCTGAACCAAGACCACATATATCAAAATATTACAAGGGACAGGTGCTTGCAGGGTGAGGAGGTATGGAGAAGTCCCCAAGACTTCACATGCTAATTCATTTCAGCGTCCCCTGTCCCCTCTGCCCATCATCAAACACCGTTTTTATTACTCATAAATTTTCAAATGGAGTAAAGAAGTTTGGGCAGCTCAATGTCACTGCAAATGCTTTTGGAGATTGACAGGAACAACACTTATATTGTCACATTCCAGCATAAGCATACTTTTCACTTCAGATATTGGGATAAAAGTGATATATTATGATGGTTTTCCAGGTCTAGTTTCACCTACAGCATCTCACATGGCAGCAGCTATCAGAAATGAATGATGCCAGAACCAGACAGAGCCTGTGCTCTTAATTGTAGGGGCCATTTGTGCTGTGCTGATGACAGACAGTGTCTGCCTGTGTGCTCTGACTTCACCTGCTCATGTGTTTCTAGTTTGGTTGCAGTGTTGGGAAAGGAGGCAACTGAGAATATCCTTTTTGTACCATCTGTGATGTGTTTTTCGCCCCCCAAGGGTTCTGAAAGATCAACTTGTACCCAGACAAGTGTGATGTCTTTGAGCTGAATGGAGATGCTTGCTTCAGCAACTGATCCAGGGGACACAAGTCAGAAATTAATATTGAGTCCAGCTCATCCTGGTATGGCTGTGTCCTAGCTGAGACTGCACAGCCCCTCCCAAGCAATTTCACTCAAGGTAGGAGCAGGTGTGGAGGCAAAGGTGCTACAACAGCCTGTGCACTTTACTGCCCAAACAGGAGTCCTGTGTGTGTGGAAGCAGCTCAGCACGTCCTGCTGTGGTGTTCATTAGCACACAGGGCACCACTTTTAATGGGTTTATGTTGGGGTAAATATTCAGCATGGGTTAGGGTAGCCAGTGGGATTGGGGCAAGTGGGAGATCTGTACTAGATGCTTTCTGAAAGTGACATTAGGACAGTCTATTCTGACATTTTTATTTCTGTTTGCAAATATTTTTGTGTCTATGTCTGCACACGGTGAGTTTCTTTTGTAACAAATCTTCACCTGTTTGCTAATTGCTGCAAGGCAAAGCCCTGCTGCATTTGGCATCTGGTTTCCTGTGAACACCTTCACTTCTGGATATTACTTTGATAATCCCAACAAAACCATCCTGACAGCTCTGACTGATTGTCCCCATTCATAAAACTGCATCTTAATACCTAATCCTCCCCACTGCTGCCAGCCAGGCAGTTCCATTGTTAAAAAGATTAAATTATTATCCCACGCAAACACCAACCTCTAATTTTTAAAGGTTAGGCTGGAATCTTCTAATGATGGGAAATGCCAGGATGCATGGGACACTGTATTCCCTGGAGTTTCATGGCCAATATGTTTAAAACTCATGAAATATAAGCTACTGTCTCATTCATTACTTCTGTAGGCGAATTAGTGTCCCCTCCCCCAGCACAGTCTCAGCTGCTTTGTAACTCAGAAATGAAAGTGAAGCATCTTTTGTTTTGCTTTTAAAATGTTTCTGTGGTGGTTTGGGTTTTTTTAAAAATTCTGCTTGAGTCACAGGCTAAAATTATAGATGATTTTGGACTATTTACAGCACAAGGATTTTAATAGCAGGCGCTCACTGAAAACTCAGAACAGTCCCCAGAACTGGACAAGTTAAGACTCTTCACTACTGTGCTTGTGCTAATACCAACTTTTTCCCATGGATTAGTATCAGACATGATCTAAGCGAGGTGCATTTTGAGTCAGATTCCTGCTCTCTCAGAAGAGCAGACTGCTTGGTTGACAGACTTAGGCACCTTCCTGAAAACTCATTTTTAACCACATTGGGTCTTGGAGCACTTCAGGTTTTATCAAATCTGCTCTGAAAGGTCCGATAACACCCCAACATAAGTTTTAAATTAACCTCTTTGGCTGATGGGAATCTTGAACAGATTTAAGTAGCTTGAGTTACAATCAGAGAGCCCCGTGAGGTTGAGTTTGGCCAGCTAAACCCTTGCTAAAGGATGACTCATTTAATCTTTGTCATCATGGGAGATGGTGCATGGTAAACCACACAAGAGGATGTATAGAACAGTGAACCTTTGTCCAGGCAGCCCCTGGTGTGGGGCACTGCTGTGAGCCCTGACCAGGAGCACTGGGTGGGTGCAGATGCCTCTGCTTGTGTGTGAGCAAAGGCAGCAGCAGCCTGAGCTGTGGGGTGGATCATGGGGCCCTGGAGTGGTACATGGGGTGGTTCATGGGGTCATCATTCATTCCTGTCACTTGCTGGAACTGCTGAGCTATTGCATGCAAGACCTGGGAAGTCAGCATGGTCTGGAGACAGTGATTAAACAAAGATACAGAGCCTAAGGAAATGCCCTGTTTAGCTGAGATTTATGAGCCATGGTCGGATATGTCACTTGAAACTGCCCAAACAGAGGGGGATGGGCACTGGTCCTTCTGGATGTGGTGGAGAGCTGCAGGCTGCCCTTTCCCATCCATTTGTGTCCCTGCTACAACACAGCTGTCTGAGTGATGCCTGCAGCTTCAGGTGCTAGGTTCTCCCTTGGTATTTCTTGCCTTGACTTTTTTCCTTTGGTAAAAAGAATTCTGCAGTCTTGCTTATTTCACATCTTCAATTTTAAAAAATAGTGATTTTCTATGTGAACCTGGCTTTTTCTGTAATTTTTTTACTGTGGCGAGGAACTGAGGCTGCGTGGTGGGGCTGTGCAGATCCCTGGGTTTGAGCCATAGCTGCTGACATGCTTGGGGAATCTCTTGCTGACAGAATGCCTCTTGTCTATAAGAGAAAAGGACTCTGAAGTGAAACTCTTAAGTTTTCATAAGGCAGCATCTCTCTGCTTTGCCTGAAGTATGAATGGGACTGGAGTTAATGGCTTCTGTTTCTGTGATTTCTGCTCCCACCTGTTCTGGAAGTGAAGGGTAATCACCAGCCTCCAGCTCCTTTTCAGAGCTAAAAAGAGCCAGTGTCCAAACTGGGAAGAAGATAAAGCAGATACGCACAGATTATAGTGCTCTGAAGAACCAGGAGGGACCTGTGGGATGAGGATCTGTCCTCTCC
Organism: Corvus moneduloides; assembly: GCF_009650955.1. Lineage (NCBI taxonomy): Eukaryota > Metazoa > Chordata > Aves > Passeriformes > Corvidae > Corvus > Corvus moneduloides. The sequence continues at coordinate 10,173,898 of NC_045492.1, forward strand.
CTCCTGTTTCTCCTGCCCAGATGTGAAAGGTGTAAGAAGTGCCAGGTCACCTGTGGCAGTTGTCCCCTTTGCCACAGCTGCCTTGTCGTGCCAGGAGGTGACTGGGAAAACAACCAGCCACGAAGTGTGGAAATCCCTGGAATGCTGACTGTCTTCATCTCAAGGAGGGGATCTTCTGGTACATTTTGTCTTGAAAACATTTTATTAGGGAAAGAAACCAGAGCTGCAGGGGCTAGAAATGGCAGGGAGGCAGGGGAATGATTTCAGACAAGAAAAATGCTCCTGAACCTCTCTGCTCCTCCCAGGCAAAGAAGCTGCCAGCCTTCATGTGGCATGTCATTCATCAAGCTGTCACCCTGGGCCCCGTGGGTTCACCCAGGAGGGAGCGTGGGGCACACCTGTAACCTTTGCCTCCGGAGCTGTCTGCGGTTGTCCCCGAGGCTGGTTTCTGACTGCAAATGCAACAGTGGGCTGTGGGGGAGGTGGGGAGGGGCTGGGGGTGTTCATACCTGCAGGACTGGGAGTGGGGAGTGTGTGGAGGGTGCCCTGGAAAGCCTCAGCTCTCCATCGTAGGGGTGTGTGGTAGCCTAGGGACACTTCTCCCCTGCCAGGGAGCAGCAGCACAGCTCCTCCCTGCTCTGGGAGTCCTGACGCTGCACCCCAAACCCACAGAAGATATGTTTTTGGGAGGGATCCCTAGTGCTGGATTTGCTCATGCTGAGGGTGGTTAAGAGCTGTTTCAGAAGATTTCTGGTCACCTTTGTGGGATGCAGAGCACCTCCCAGACCTGCAAGCAGGCATCTCCTTCCTAAATGTTGGGGCTCTCTGGTTCTATTTTGAAGTAACTCTTCCTCTCCCCATCAACTAAAGACGTTCAGATTTTCTATTTAATGTTGGTTTCCAGATGTTATAGCAGCTTCATCTTGTGGTTTATCTTAGAGCAAAGCACAAAAGAAGAGCCCCATGCCCATTCCTGGCTGTGCACAGGCAGGAAAGCTGCAATCCCACCCTGCTGGAGTGACTGAAGGTGGGCTGGGCAGGCTTTGTGCCTCCTGAGGGTATGAGCTGCAAGATGCCAACAGAAGCAATAGCTAGGCAGGAGATAAAAAACACACCTGGCAGGGGAAATGAGTGGGTGCCAGCTTCTTTTGAAGTAATGTGCGAGTATCTGTATAGAGGGAGTGGTCTTTAAATTAGGGTAAAGTACTTACTTAAAGGACTTTCTATCAGGCCAGTAAGTCCCACTCTTCATGGTTATTGTATAATTTATATAGCACTTCAAAGGTATCAGGGCTGTCTGCAAGAAAATAATGGGGGAAAATCCACTCCTCAGGAAGTCTGCACTATGACCTTACAAGCATTAAATTCCCAACTCTCCCTTTTTGCTGCAACCTGGAACCCAATTTTCTCTTCCAAAATGTCACCGAGGTCCCTTTTCCTTTCCCTTCATCAGTTGCTTTGTTCTCATTACCTGTAAGTTTATGGATTAAAGCAGACAATGTTCTTCCTGATATTTAAGAGGATGCTGCTGTGTATCAGGGAATCAATTTCATTTCTTAGCCACTGAATAGTTACAGATATTTTTGTTGTTTAATTCTTGCTCCTCTTTTTGTTGTTGTTTTGTTTCGCTTGTTGGTGTTTGTTTTCTTTTTAATTATTTTTTCTTTTAACCTCTCAGCTCCGCGGGAAGTGGAATCTGGGTGGCTCAAGTATTTCTGGTATCAGGGCTGTAGTGTTTGCTGAAGATCAAAGGGAACCTTTTCAAACATCATTGTTACCACTAAGAGGTGGCAGCTGCATCTTAAGTAACCAACCTTTTCATCCGAGGCATGGGTGATTGAGACACACCAAGCCCAGCTGAGGGGGCTGGATTTTAGCTCCTTTCTGGTCAGTTCTGGCAGCCCAGTTCTCTTGTAGCCGAGCTCTGGCCGCGGCGAGCCCCCAAGGGATGATCTGACCTTTAGTATGAATTTAGATTTGCACTGTGACTTCTCTAAATTATGACTGCCAGAGGTCCTGGGGTCACAGCTCTCCATCGTCAGAGCACTTCCAGCTCCCAGCACACTCCCAGTTTGGGAGAAGGGATGCAATTATTGATGGTGATTTAAAAGGAAAAAAGAAAAGCTGGATGTAAAAATGCCAATCTGCTGGGGCGTGTCCTTGTTGTGACTGCTGTGTATTAGAGATGCTTCTGACAAAATATAAATGGCACCACCTAAATTTCTGGTGTAGGACAACAAATTAGCTCTGCACGTGTCCCAGATGGTGTTCCTGCCACCTTATAAATGGTTAAAGTAGAAGAGCTGCTCTCTTTGCTTAGATAAACAGGGTCTCTGTATGAATAGCTTGCAACCCCCGTCATAATCCCTCTCTGATCTCTGGTTATAAAAATGATAGATGGAATGTAAACTCCATAAAGATTAGTAATCACCAAAAGCGTAGAAAAAATATGGGGAAGAGTTGTGAGGTTTTTCTGCATTCCTGAGGAATTCTGCAGGGATTCCTTTCCCTTGGTGGAGCTTGTGCTATTCCCCAGCTCATCTCCTTTCAAACTTGCTGTCTGGAGATGTTCGTGGAGGATTTTCAAGTATCTCTGAAGAAGTCTGGCACGGATTCCCTGTAACCTCGTGTAAATGGCTGCTGCTTGCCCCGGTTTCCGCAGTTGTGAGGCAGGGTAACAGGATGTATGTACTTGTCAAAGAATTCAGGGATTTACTGCTGGCTCGGGTGGTGCTGCCGTGTTCTCAGGGAAGGAGTTCTGACTCCAAAGCATCGTTGCTCTCTAGCAGAACAGCAACTCTCTGTCATCCTACACATTTCAGAGTATTCATGTGGAATCCTTTTTTCCCAATCTTTTGCATGCAGGGCAGCACTTCCAAACACAGCTATTGGTCTTGTGTCTTATGCTGCACCTCTGATTTTCAGAAGTTCATAGTTTACCTTAAAATGTAACCATTTTACAGTGTACAAATGCAGATTGCAAGTCACATCTCTCTCAAAACAAACCTCTAAATTCGGTCCTGTAGTGCACTTTGGGAAATACTCTGGGGTTAAAAAGTGTGAAGGTGGATCTTCCCAAAAATGGAACTGGGTTATGACAGCTGCAGCCTTTGAGAAATCCAGCCCACTGTGCATGTGAGAGATTTGCTGGACTTGAAATTAAGTAAGGCAACTTGGAGAAGGGGAAAATGTGCTCAACAAGAGATGGTCCCATCCTTCGGGATGGAATGTGGTTGGGGAATGAAGGTCCCAAGTCCAGCTGGTGCAGGTGGTTCAGTGGCACAGGGAATATCCACTGGGAACAAACCCATCAAGCACTTGTGGCGTGGCTAAACCACCAGTGCAGAAGCCATGCTTGGGCTGTGAGCTGAGGGATTTGGGGGAAACGAGGAGGTTGTTTCACCTACACTTCTGCAGGGTTTTCCCATGTGCCTCCCACCTCTGCAGGGCCTTTGGACTGTGTTCAGAGCAGCTGTGTCAGGTTGAACAGCTCCAGGGACAAAGTCAGGCTTTCATTTAGTAGGAAGGTGTTTGAGGTATGTTGCCAAGATGGTGTTTTATTGCAAATTATCAATGTAAGCTTCATCAGAGACCACCCAGAATCTTCCCTGAGAACATGGCTGTGCTTTGAAACTCCTGTGAGATTTCATTGCCCTCTTGTCCCTGCAGTGGGTACAAGCTGCCTGTCCTCTGCTGATGCCATGTGCTGTTGGTGAGTCTTTTTCCTGCTATCCTAGGAGAGTGTTTTACTTCAATGTGTTTGCAGTCTGACTGTATCTGCTTTCCAGCTGGGAAACTGGGATGCAGGCAAGCAATCCTTCCAAGACCACGTAGAAAACTCATGAAAATCAAGGACTTAATCCAGACCCCAGATAAGCACCTAAAATATTTCAGGGGTTTTTTTCTCTTTTGCTGCTGATTACTGCAACTCATTTATCTTTCCTGACTAACTCAGCCAACCCCATTGAAAATCTGGATTTGGCTGGAGACTACTCCAGCAAAACATTTGGGATTTTGCCCTGACAGGATCTGTAAGGCTGGCTGAAACAGCACAGTTTATGCGTGCTCTAAGAATTAAAAACTCTGCTCTAAGTGCATTGACCTGTCTTTCTCTCCTGCAAAACGTATGGATCACTTTCAGTTCTGCCCTAATGACACTCCACGTGGCTATACATCATTGCTCCTAATATTAGGAACTCCTGTCTTAAATCAGCAAGAGCTGGACGTCCCTTTCAGCAGCTTGCAGTGCTTACCTGTGTTAACAGCCTTGCACAGAAATAGTTGTGCTTCCAGATGCCTGACTTGTGCAGTCTCACAGGGAGGGCTATTCCTTAAATGGGTTAAGAGAGCTTAAAAAAATAAACTGTAAAAGAATTGTTTACAGCCCTTTTTATAGCTGGGTCAGTTCCCAACCTGGTTCCACAAATGGTTCTGTTGGCACGCCCAGAAGGGGAAAAAGGGCAAAAACTGATTGTGACAGTGCTGCTGCCAAACACAACATGTTGTGAAGCACAACCTCGGTCCCTCCTGTGTGGGGAGCGGGTCCCCTCCACTCCCTGCAGCCCCAAACACCATCAACAAACAGCAAAAGGGACTCTGACACTTCCTCTCCCAAAGCCAGCGAGGGCCTGTAATAATAAGGATTTGATAAACACCCAAAGCACTTACTCTGCTTTTTCAGGGAGCTGCAGGCCAGGGAACAGCCAGAGAGACATTAAAGAGCAGAAGCAGAATAGAGTGTAATTAACTTTAAACCCCTGTGAAACTCCTGCTGCTGTGTGTGGCAGGCTCACTTTGGAACACAGTTGGGTTTAGTGCAAGTTCTAATCGTGGTGTCAAGTCGAGGCTTGTCCAGAGAAAGTGTGTGTGCCTTTATTAGCATGCAAATCACAGATCCTCCTTATTACACTGTCTCTGCATCCCTCCTCTAGAGCAGTTTAGTAGAAGCAGGCAAGAACTAATTAAATTCCTTTATTCGTACCTCACCCTTGAAGTGCAGAGCCCAAGGCAGGAATGCCAATGGGCACACGCCCATACCCTCTCTGCTTCCACAAGGATCGTGGCAGGCCTGACCTTCACCTCATTAGGCAAGGAATAAATCCCCTGCCGTGAGGATGAGGATGTCAGGCACTACATGCATAAATCACAGAAGGAGTTTCCAAATGGCTTTCATCTTGGGAGTCCTTAAGAGTTCAGAGCTATGGATCAATCCAGAGTGGATACATTTCAGCAGTAACTCCACATCTGAAGTTCTTTAATAATGTGGCTCCTTTAAATAAGATTCTGAAAGCCCAAGCCAGCTGAAATTGTAGCACACAATCAAGTTAACCACTTTAATTACTATAACGCTCTATTTGTAAATTTAATCTCCTAATCTGCAAAGTGCCGTTTTCCCTTTAGAGTTCCTAAAGAAAGTAAAATAGCTTTTGGGTTCCTTGCTAGCTTTTCAAGGCACTTTGAAAACTGAGAAGAAACCTCCCATAAATAGCCTGGCTGTGATTATGAGATTTCTTTTCTCGTTTTTTAAAATATCATCCTTTATATGAATGCAAAGCATTTAAAAGCAGTAACAGGATCTATCCCAGCAAACCAGGCATTTGAATTTAAGATTTCTTGGGTTACCTGGACTGTACAAATGTAATGCACAGCATAAACCTTCCTTAAAGTGCTGAGGAAATTGGAGGTTATGGCAAGGGAAAACCAGTAGCCAAAGAACAAGCCCAGGGCTATGCTCTGTTATGTTTCCAGCTGCCTTATTTGAAGTGTTATGGCTGGAAAACTGCACTCAAAGTTTTGCACTGAAGGACCCCAGAGTGCTTCCCCCTGGTATGAAAAAGGGTTCCTGACCTCCAGAGCTGCAGCCATTCTGCACTTCAGCTTGTCCTCTGGGATGATCCAAGATTCTCCAGCATAGCAAGGCTGTTTGTAGAGAAACATCCCCCTGCAACCTGCTGAACTCCCAGCCTGGAGAGCCCCTCAGGCTGCCCTGAGATGAGAGCTGGTCATGACTTTTCCATTCACCAGCCCTTGGAGCTGAGTTTAGGGCCCACGGTGTTTCTGATCTGTGTAAATCCTGACACACTGCCAGTTCTGTGCTTGCTGTTCAATCTCCTGGAAGGTGAACTGGAGAGGCTGGGAAGAATGTGTGGGATTTTCACTGAAGTCTATTGGACCTATGGGGTCCAAGCAGGGTTTAGCTGTTAAATCCATTTTTTACAAACTTAAAAATGCACCTACATTGGGTGGTTGAGCATCTTACAGCTTTTATTCCTATTGTACCCCATGACTGCTGCTCCTTCTCATTTTGAGTTGATGAAGAGAGGCAAAGAAAAGTTGTGATGTGTCCAAGGTCATGCAGGGAAGAAGAAGTGAAGGGATTTGAGCCTCAGACATAGTTTAAGTTTTGGGCTGTGGCACCATCTCTCTTTGTGATGTCTGGAACAGGCTCACAGCTCTTCTATTGTGGAGAAAGCACCTATTTTCCTATTTGCTACCTCTTCCTACTGGAGGGAATTATTTTTAAGGACAAAACAGCTGTCTGTTCCTATTAAGCTACTGTAGGAATAATCTTCATGGAAAAAAACTCGGATGCTTTCCCAAATAGGAAGTAATTTAGATTTCAGATGAATGGCTGTGACAATGGAAATATATAAAATCTTTTCCTGGTATGGAGCACAAACCATGGGTTGTTCTTATCGATGGTGGACACAGGTGTGAAATCTGACTTGTGCTGCACATGGGGAGCAAACACTAAAGAAAGGCACAAATATCCCTGTTATGCAGAGCTCCCAGCCTGTGGTGTGCATTTAGTGGATGAGTCAGCTGCTGCTGGTGAAAGATGACAACTCTTGCTCTTGCAAGCCTTCCTCTCTTGCAGGCACTCTGTCCTGATCCCACTCAGGGAAATGAACTGTTTTCCCAGAAATAAGAGCAAGAGTGAGGAATAGAGAGGATCAAGGCACTGAGTTGTTCTCTCTGGGACCTATAAATCCTCAGTCCTGGCTGTGAAAGGAGCTTCACAAAAGGAAAATTAAGGCTTGGGGTGGACAGCTTGGATGGAGGGAGCCAGCACAAGGAGCAAGCTCAGGTCTGGAGCAGTGATGGTCCTCTGGGCTGTCAGCTGCAGTTTACAAAGGAGATGAAGCTGAAGTTTCCCCTGCTGCCACTGCCCACTGGGTGGGATGGTGCCAGCCTTCCTGGGGACAGCAGGGCTGCAATCCAGGGCTTTCTTTGCAGGCACCTGCTCGAACAGAGAAATTCTCTTTTGTGCAAGCCTTAAGCTGCACATGGTCAGCAGCACGTACCTGAGCACCTCAGGTCCCCACAGCAGAAGGAGACCAGGGTGCCTGCAGTGCCAGGGAGCCTGGGAGGGATGTGAGGGGAGAGGGTTGGTCAGATCTGAATTTTGTGGCAGAAGGGCTGCTGAGATCTGTGCATGGAGTGTTTCTTACTTTACATTGTGTGAAGGCCCTCAGCATTCCCCACGTGTTCCGCTCTCTGGTAAGATTAACAGCATAAAGAAAATGTTACCAAATGCATTTTAACAGATGACTGCAATTTGCACTCAGCTGTTAGGCTGCTGCCTTTTCCATCTTAGCAATTGCAGAATGGGAAAGCCTAGCCTGTGTTATCGAGAGGGGTGAGATGAAAGTGAGGATCTGCAGAGTGAAGCTTCACAAATTTCTCTTGCACTTGGTCAAACTACAAATAATCAGATTAAGCCATAACTGTATAAATGGGGCTTGAGTGTGTTTGCTCTGCTGACTTGGTCATGCATTCAGGACGTTCAGACTGGTGTAACTACAGCCCAGGAGGTATTAGTCACGCTGGGAGGACTTCAGTGAATATAAGAGGGCTTCATCTGGCCAGTTACCAAGGCAACTCTTGCTAATATTTCATTACAATGCTTTTGCCCTCTGCAAGTCCCACGGATTAGGACTGGGAATCTCAGAAAGAAGAGTTGATTGTCAATATTGTGCTTGGATTGAATGTATCCCCGAGGAAAAAAAAAAGGTAAAGCATTTCCCATAGGCAGAGCCCACAATGCGCAGCTGGAGCGAAACTCCGTCTGTCATCCAGCACTGCCTTGTGCCCTGAGGAGAGTCTTGGGCAGCAACTAATCTCCCTCTTTCCAGCTCTGAAATAAATGGAAAATGCAGGTATGAACTCATCCTCATCCATGTTGAAATGCAGAGCGGCAGAGCTGTGCCAGGTTCCATTCAGAGCAGCTGCAGCACAACCTGCACCAGTACAGACTGGTGCCCTCAAACTGGGGGACAGTGCCAGCCAGAGGGACCACCCTCACACTTCAGGGCTGTGGCTGTCACTGGTGTGTTTGCTGCCTCTGTGCACCTTCCTCTAACTGTGTTCCTTGTCACTGACACAAGAGCTGTTGCTGATTCCCTTGGGGAGCCACAGCCACAGTGCATTGGACTGGGCATCCTCTTCCTCTGGGAAAACACACAAGAAAATAAAAGGGCATCTGCTGCTGTGGGATGCTGCTTGAGATGTTCCTTCCTCTGGGCCAGCTTGGGATTTGTAATGCTGCTGGGGTCTGTTGCTTGTTCCTAATTACACTTTTCATTAGCTGTGTATTATTTCTCATTAAGGAAACAGGACTTCATAGGAAAATGGCAATACAGCTATCCTATATGACACAGATTAGAAGTGCGACTGGGTTTTTATCTGCTCCCAATAATTGGAAAAACTGGGTATGATGTGATGTAGGTGGAAGCCAGCAAGGGTATGTCATGACCCCATGCCTGAAGAGTATTTATGAGCACATAGCCACAGGGCACAGAAGCAACCCCGGGTGAAGTAATCTGTGGGAGGATGAACTTCCCGGCATTCAAAGAAGTTACAATGACATAGTAGGAGAAGTCCTACTCTCTGAGTCAGGCTTGAGTCAGTTTCCCATTCGCACTGCTGGATGTGTCCCACCTTTTAGACAAGGAGCAAAAGCATGTTCTGTCTGAGCGTCTCCAGTTTGCCCCCACTGCTCTGTCACACTCGAACGGGTGTGTTAACCCCAGCATTGCACTGCTTTTCACCCCGAGCACATTCACTCATCCCCTCGCTTCCTCCATGGATTCAACTTGACACAGCGCTCTTGGTCCTCCTGCAGTGCTAAACAGCTACCAAAGCTCACCCCAAGAGTAGCTGCACTTTTCTGGTGGGTGAACTGATCTCTGTTGACATGTCAGCTCGTTAAATCTGCAGGGCCTTTCTGGCTGAAGGCAGGGCTGTGTGGCACATTTAAAGCATGATTTAGTTATTAACGTAAAAGCAGCTGTGTTCCTGTTTGAGCTGTGCAAAGAAAAACACGTAGCTAATGATGACCGAGCCCAAAGCGTGCCTGGGAGACAGCACTTAGGTATGTTTTCCATGTGCCTCAGAATAATACAGAGTTTAGGCTTTAAAAGAAAGTATTTGGGTCCTTGCCAGGTAGACAGACAGTATGAATGAAACACCTGTTCTGGCTTTGGGAGGGTTTTGGAACCATTTGATTACAGGGAAGGTACAGGCTGACCTTAAAGTGAATTGAATTCTCTGGTGTAGAGTAACATGTCCTGCTACATTATGAATCTTCTTGATCTCTTCGTGAAAATGTCCACAGCAGACAAAACACAGATGTCTGCTCCTTTTGGTTTTAACTAAAAGGTGCTGCTTGGGCATGGCAAAGTGACCAGCTCTGTCTCAAAACAGTCTTTTTCAATTTTGAATAAATGTTAAAGGAGGAACACTATAAAGGAAACATAAAACACATTAAAGTAATTCTACCGAGAAAAGAAAAATAACTGTTCATTCCAGATGTGCCCTAATTCAGCTCCTGCTAATGCTCCTTGGCACTTGGCAGTTTTAGGGGGTTGCATTTTCACATGGTGTAATTCAATTCCAAAAAAGATATAAAGAATCCTGTCTTTCCTAGACTTGCTTCCTATTGAATCACCTTATCAGTCTGGTCTGGTTTGTCCAGTCTTAACTATTTCTGTTAATATGGCAAAACCAGCACCAGGAATTCTTTCATAAAAGCAGATGGCAGCAGATGGTAGTGTGATGAGTTTGATCATCCCCTCTGGCCTTTGGCTTTATATATTCATAAGAACCAGTCTGAGAAACCAAGGCAGATCCTGGCCAAATTCCTCATGCTTTCAACAAAACCCTCCAGTCCCTTCCCACTGTAGATTCAAGCTGTGCCCTAGCTCCCCCGATGCAGAAGGGTTTAAAAAGCTGTAATTGAGCTGTCAGTTTGAAGAACAAACAGGGGAAATGTACTTTGGGTCTCTGTTTGGGGGCTGTTTGCAGAACTGTCTGTATGTGCATGGGTGGGGGTCTGTGTGAATAGGAGGGGAACTCCTTCCCAAGCCTCTGTGAACTCAGCAAACGCACTGCAAACCCCACATGGAATCTGTTCATGCCTTTTGTGGATTTGTTTTACAAACTTCTCAGGTAGAGCCTGTGGAGATTGTAAAATTATAAAGCTGTAGATGTGCTTGAAGGATATTGATTGCACTTCTGGCTTGTGTTAGTCCAACTCCAGCTCATCTGGAATTAGTTCTTAGCTCCTGGTAGCTGCTCCTGACACACTTGTGTCAAGACACAACACGCTTATAAATGGCGAGCTTGGCGTGAAGTTCTTGGGTCAGCACAGAGCACAGCTCAGGAAACACATTCCTTCACACAGCCTGCAGCAGGGTAGCAGGAAAGTGATTAAATCTTCCCTAAGATAACATGTTCCTGACCCTACACCATACAGGAACCATATGCTCACTTATTTCTCTTGGCTCAGGCCCTGCTCCCAGTGACTGCTCTGGCTGTGGTGGTGCCTTGGTAGGAAATACTGTAAGTGAAGGCAACAAGTCTTTCTCCATAGGCCACATGTTGCTTTTCCTGGAGTGAGGAGAAGTTCTTTCATTTCTCTGTGTAATAGACAATATAAAACCAGATAATTTATTCACAGCAAGCAGAATGTGTCTGTGTCACCACTGATTTACTCGGCAGGCCTCGCTTCTTGGCTGTGGGATGCTTCCCTGTGCTCCTGCTGTAGGTTAAAAGGGTCTGGGTAGACAGGAAAACTCTCACTTGTAACTTGCAGAATCTTTGTTCAGATTTAAGAACTGCTTTTCCTCATCAAGATAAGTTGTTTGGAGCCCATACACTCAATTTGTTCTCAGACCTCTTTTAAGCTCTTCTGTCACTCTACAGCTTGCTTGAAGAAAGAGCTTGTTGTTTCTGGTGGCAGCTTCTGGCAAGCTCCTCGTGGTCCTGCAGTTTTTAGGGAGGCAAAAGTAAAACCTTCAGTGGGACTCAGATGTCTTTAGTGGATGCAGATGGGTAACAGCATGGCTGAGGTCGTGTTACTACATGCTGGCTCAGAGAAGATTGGAGTAGGACTAATACGGGCTGGATTTTTTTTTTTTCCCCGGTTCTTTCTGCATTCACTGGTAGTGGATTTGATTTAAAATGAAAAGTCTCTTCTGCTTCAACACCTCTTATTTGAGAGCATGTCACTGTGACCAGCTTTGTGAAGCCGAGCCAAGAAGTACCGTTGCAAAGCTCAAGAAACCAGTAAAATTCAAAGAGGGATCAGAGCAGTAAAGGAATGGCAAATGTCCAGGGATGTTGAAATTTATGCTTAGAAAAACCTCTTAAATGGAAGAAAAGCTTCACTGCTCAAGCTAAGTTCTAGCTGTTATAAATCAGGCAGCATCTTTTTTGGGAGCAGAGTGTTCGTTGTCCACCCACGGGGGTTTTCACTGGAAATGTTTGCTGCTGGTGACTCTCAGGTAAGATGTTAGACCAGATGGGACTCGTGTCCAGTCCAAATTAGCAAATATGACTTTTTTCCCTGAGTATGGCTGAAAAGAGATGGCATCAGGGAAGGAGTTCAAGTTGTTAACCTCAACTTTTTGGTTAACCTCTAAATTGGATGTTTAGCAATGTTAGAAACCCTCTGACCTTTTCTTCCTGAGCTGGAAAAAGACCCTCAGAATGCTCTTTCTTTAAACCATTTCCATTGCTTCGTGGACAGCTTCAGATCCCCTCAGTTACAGGTGGCCTAAGTATGATTTCAGTCTTCAAACTGTCCTTGAAAGAAGCTCTGCAGTCGACTGGAGGCCAGTTCAGACAGTAGAGGGTCATTTTTTCTGCATGGTGCTCCTGAGTCTGTGCCACAAAACCCACGTGCTAACTGTGATTTCACTTTCCTTAATTGCATTTTGGAAGGGAGATTAATTATATTACCACTAGAGGGATTACAGATATTAATTAGACTGGCCCAAGTGTTTTGCCCTGAAACTCTTGTGGGGGTGGGAGAAAGTTACTTCCCTAATCTGTGCCCTGCTCTCCTTGTTAACTCTTTTTACATATTTACAGGTGCCGTGGGGTGTAAGTAGCTAATTAAGTAAGGCATTTGATAAAGTTTAAGGAAGTTTTAATTCCTGTCCTGCGGAGTATTGGTCTCCCGTGCATAAACATGTTAGTTAACCATTACTGCAGAGCAGAAGTATTTTCAAAGGTGGCTGTTCCCAGAGGAACCTACCCATTTTCAAGCACGGTTTAAAGGGCGAAGACTGCCTGTTCTCGTGATAAGAATTTGTTTTTAAAGGTTCTATTTAGCTTTTAAAGGATACATTCATCCGCGGAGCGATAAGATCTTGCATGAAGTGGGGAAACCAGGAGAAAGGTCTCCAAAGAGACGGGCGAGCAGGAAGGGGTTAAAAGATGTCTGAAAGCGCTTTAGGAAGTCTTTCTAACTGAATGGGCTTGGCGGCCGTGCTTCAGTGCTTCCTCACCATGTGGAACCAGGCACCTCTCACCGCCCTGCGTTCACAAGTCCTGATGTCATGACAATGTGATCCCCGAGAAACAGCTGGCACTGGGTGGCTCCCCGGCTCCCGATGGCATGAGGGCTCCCGCACTCCTCCACCTCCCGATGCTGGCACCCACCAGCATTCCCAAGCGGCACCCGCCCGGGGGGCTGTGACAGTCCCACTGCCTGCAGCGCCCTGTGGAAACGTTACAATAAATCGATATATACACTCACCTACATTTACAGTGCTCCAGGCACAGTAAGAGGGATCTTTCAAACCCCTCTGAAAGTGCTAAAATCGGGGTAATTGCAGAGCCTGGCTGGTACACGGCATGTGTGAATTCGGTTTGTGGAACTACATATTTGAACCACGCGCATCACAATGAGTTTTTGGGTTTGTTGGGGTTTTTTTAAAAAGCTTTTCATACTTAAGGCAGTAACTTTTCCAAGAGTTCTGGTACCTCTTAGGCTGTCCGCAGAAAAAAAGAAACAAAGAGGATGATGCGATGCAAAGAGCAAATGCCCCGCAGCAGCCTGCGAAGACCTGGACATGCTCAAGAGCTTGTTTTGCTTCCTGTGGGGTTCAAATACCGCAACAATCCAACTGTTTGGAGTCCAGACCTGGTCTCTTGGTATGTCCTAGTTTAAAGAAAGTCTTGTCCAGTTCAGGCACAACATTTTGTGCGTATCATTTAATTCTTGGATTTAAAAATAGCCCGTGCTTGCTGGAAAATCGAAGCAGTGGTTTGATGAGTTAATTTATGTGTTGCTCTTTATTTATGTTCAGGATTTTATCTGTAAAATGTCTTCCCCCCAGCAGCATGTACACACCTGGCAGTGTGTGTGTCCCTGCAAGTCACACCACGGAGGGATGGGAGAGCTGGGTTATCGCTGAGCTGCTTCCTTCACCCTTAGGTGAGAAGGTAAAGTCATTTCCCCAAAGCCATCCTTTCCGGGGAAAGTGGAAGTAAATTTTTCACTGCCCAAATTAATTGCGAACCCACAGCATACCTCCAGGAGAGCGAACTGGGTTTGGTTAAGCCTTCCCGCTTTGTTAATTAGTAATAGAGTTTTTTCCTGTAGATAACCCGATCTATCGGTTAATGGAGTTTAACGTACTAAAACACCAGCGAGCCGCCGCGGGCAGCGCAGCCCCGCAGATACAATGGGCACATTGTTCCCGGGGGATCCCGTCCCCGTTTATTTGGGAAGGGGGGCATCCCTTCACCCCACTCGGCCTCCCCTCGCTCTGGCGGGGCCGGGGGGGTGGGTGCCGGGGCGAGGCCGGCTGGGCAGAGGGGGGCTCCCGGGGCGGCAAAGGGTTAATCGGGGCGGCGGGGCTGCCGCGGCCCCTCCCCGCTGCCGGGGCTGAAGTAGCGCGGCGGCGGCGCGGGGCAGAGCCGAGCGGGGCGGCGGCAGCGGAGCCGGGGGAACGGAGCCGGTACCGGTGTCGGTGCCGCAGCGCTGCCCGGCCCCGCCGAGCGAAGATGGCGAGGGCGGCGGAGCGGGGCGGTGCGCGGCTCCTGCTGCTGCCGCTGCTGCTGGCGCTGCCCGCCGCCGCCGCCCGGCCGCCCGCCTCCTTCCCCAGCGATGTGAACGGGCACAGCCTCCACCCGCCCTACTTCAACCTGGCCGAGGGCACCCGCATCTCCGCCACCGCCACCTGCGGCGAGGAGGCGACGGGCGCCGGCGGCCGCCGCGCCGTGGAGGATCTGTACTGCAAGCTGGTGGGGGGCCCGGTGGCCGGGGGGGACCCCAACCAGACTATCCAGGTACGGCCGGGGCGGGGGAGGAGGGGACGGAGCCCGCGCACGCACGGGCGGCTGGCGGAGCCTCGCCGGGGCGGCGCGGCCGGGGGTGCGCTCGGGTCCGAGCCCCCTTTGTGCGCCCCCGGTTCTCGGTGTCGCCGCGGAGCGCAGGGGCTGCGGCGGGGGCAGCCCGGGGCTGGGCGGGCAGGGCCCCGCTCCGCGCGTTTTCCCACGCATCAGCGGCTGCCTCGGGCAGAGCTGGTGCAGCAGCCGCGGGTGGGTCAGTGCTGGGGGCTCAGGGAGGGGTGGTCCCTGGGCATCCCCCTGCCCAGGTCCGCCCCGGAGCAGCGGGGCCGTGGGACGCACGTGCTCGGTCTCTGTCCCAGCCTTGCCAGGAGTTGCTCGCATGAAAGGCGGCTCGCTGAGTTCCCGGGGCATTATTTTTAAAGTTTTGGGTCCTTTATGTTTTTAAAATCCCGGGAAAAGCAGCCCCCAAACTCCCTTTGCTACTCAGGGAATAATGTTTAATGTTTACTTTGATGTGTCTTGAACGTGATAATATTTACCTTGATGTGTTTTAACTCCACCGTTCCCCGTGTTTTCGGTGGGGCATTGGGATGAGCAGAGGGGAAAGTTAGGAGGGTGGATTTTACAAGCGAATGTCAGGTGACTTATCTCAGGGGTCCCATTTTAAGCTGCCCAGAGGGAGCTTGCAGCTAGGAATGTAGACGGTGAAAGCTGCAGTGCAGTGTAACAGCTATGGCTCCCTTGAAGGGAGGAAAGAACAGTTGTACACAGGCTTGTAAAACACCAGGTTTAGTTGCAGGAACCGCGGACCCAGTGTCCCCCCTGAAGGCAGCCAGCCACAGATTCACCAGCTGCTGCTCAGTGTTTTCTGCGTGCTGCTTGTGAGGGTCGTGGTGCCAGTCACCTGTTGCAGTGGAGCAATGGGCTGTCCCTGTTGTGTGTAACAACATGGATGAGCAAAGGAAAACTGCCACTTTCTCAGACCGAGCCTTTCTCGGCCTTTTGGTGGGGGTGGCTTTGTTACAAGATCGTCTCCGAAGCGTTTTTCTCATTCTGTCCGCATTCTCCTGAGTTATTGCTGCACTCGGAATTTTCCGGCTATTGTGCGGTTATGACATGGAATTTTGCTGTCTGTGTATTATAAATGGTTGAAGATGTCACTGGATGGCAAAAACCTGACGTATCCTCCTCCGAGTTTTGCCACCTTTTAAAGCGATGTTTCACTTCACTGCACTGTAAAATAGTGTAACTCGAGGCAGCTTTAAGTCCCAGTAGCAGGAGGCTTACAGGGAGTTCCATGTAGTAACTGTGCCTCCAGTGAGGCAAAGCAGTAAGGAAAGGTGAAGAAGTAACTGCTACTCGGTGCACTTGCAAACAAATAGGTGAATAATGTGCCAAGCAAAACTGGGAGGATAAGGCTGTTTGGAAAAGCTGGCACATGTGGGTATGCATTTATCACTCCACATGTGTCCATCTGTGCTCTGGCCACCCTGCTAGCTCAGCATGACATGCAGCACTAAGGATGCTGGTGACTGAAGGAAACCCTTCAGGCTGTACCAGCTGTGGGGGCAGCCCCAGCATGCCCCCACTGCCAAACACAGCTCCTGAGCTGTGGAATTCTGCAGTGACCCCCTCCTGTCCCCTGTGCAGCTCTGGCACAGGGGGGCTTTGATCTGAGCACCACTTCCCAGGCCAGCGGGCTTCGCTCAGTTTGAAAGCTTTAGAAAAGTCCTTTTGTAGTGGCTCCTTTCCATGACCACAGGCAGCACCTAAAAGGGAGGGGAGGAAAAGGGAGGCATCAGGGCAGAGGTCAGAGTTCCCAATTCATCCCCTTTAGGGGTCTTGGCACCACCCAGTGACTAAAGCAAGGAGGGGAGGTGGGAGGGAAGTGTTCAATTTGAGAGGACTGAAACAGCAATAATGAACTCCACATGCATGTTCTTGCTGCCTGCGTGTCCCACCAGCCCAGAGTCCCTTCCATTCTCCATTCACCTGCTCCATGCTGCTCATGCGTGATGTGGCTGTGGCATAAGGAGTTTTCATCAGGAATACTGGAACAGTGCTGCTTGGGACCCTCCAAGAGACATCCGCATACTCTGTTGGTGAAGGGACATTTGCTTGATTAAAGACCCAGGATAAACATTAATACAATCATCTAATAAATTAGTTCAGTCAGTTCTCTGTTTTCTGCTGGTTTAATTTGACATTGTAGAAGATTTCAGAAAAGGGAGTTCACTGACTTTTAAACATGATGGTCTTAAAGTGCCAATAATCATTAAGTTTTCTGAAGTAATGCTGCCCTAAAGAAGCTTGAAGTGGTTTTGGCACGGCTTCTGGGAAGGCTGTAAACCTTTTCAAGGAGTTTCCTTTGCTTTATTCAGGGCTTTTTGGCAGAAGACTGCATTTCCAACTGTGGGGGGCTTTTCAGTCTGGAAGGATGTGAGGCACAGCAATGCTGAGGTGTGCTGAAAGGAACTTGCCATGGAGGTTTGCTTCCCTTGTCAAACGCGCTCCTCAGCGTGGGCAGACCTGCCTTAATGATAATGTCTTGAGGATGAGGCAAAAGAGAGATCACAGGCTTCTTTTTTTGATTAAGCTTTACTGGAGATGCTTCTAACTATCTGTCTTCCAAAACAGGCAGCTCTGCAAAGGCACAGCCATGTGCTCATGTTCCCCATCCCACCCCTGTGCCTGAGGGCTATTCCAAAACCAGCCAGGGATCATGCACTGCTCCTGGGGTGGGGCAGGGTTGTAGATGATTATTTCAGATTAGGAGTGTAACAGTGAGGCAGGTTACTGGCATTAACTGAAGCAATTATAGACCTCAGAATTTCAGAACATACAACAAATTTGACCGATTTCAAGTCAGTGCTGCTTGTGCCTTTCTCTGAAGCCTGTCTTCATCCCAGCCCTGTGTTCAGAGCACTGTTTTGCAGGCTGAACTGCAGCCCTGAGCTATCCTTGCCTGAGGAGCGTGGGCACTGACCAGAGCTCTGGTCCTCTCGCTCTTTCAGGTATTGGTAACAGATGAAATCTGAAGCTGTTTCATTCCTCAGTGTCTCAGGGTTAAGTGACATTCTCTTTTGATATGCTGTGGTGTCGGTGACCATTTGTCCTGGTGCCTCTTTATCCCATGCTGTGTCTTTGGTGTGTAGCTCTGCGTGGCAGAGAGAATCGGGCTCAGCCCGGGGCTCTCAGTGCTCCAGGTGACAATTGGTGCTGTAGCTCTCTGCACGTGTCTCTTCTGTGTTTACATCTATGATAGTGTTGCATTTCAGTGGTTTGACTGTGGCTGAAAACACAGTTTTGGAACAAGTTGTTGTTGCCCGCAGAAAAGACACCTGGTGAGGCAGTGCCTGCTTAACTCCATGTGAGCAGCTGATCTGCAGGGACAGCCCAGGGAGCAGCTTGCAAGCAGGAACTTTGTCTGAAACAGTACTTTTTACACCCCGTTTCCTGCCCTTTTTACCTCATCCCCAGCAGCCCCATGCTCCCTGTGGCTTTCTGATAAATCAGGTGAGGGGAGCTGGTGGTGGGTCATGGCAGGGTCAGGTAAACTGGGACAAAGCCACCTGTGTCCCCTGAGAGCGGTGCCAGCAGGGTGCCCAGCTTGTCTTTATGCTCAGAGGAAACTTCAAAGTTCCCACTGACCTGTGAAGGATCAGGCCTTGCAGGTCTCTGGAAGCTGCCCCTCATTCAAACCTCCTCCTTATCTCTCCCTCTTTGCAGTTTGCTCTGATAGTGGCAGTTTTATGTTCTCTGAGCCGCCTTGCAACTCCTTGCATTGCTGAAGTTCTTTCTGTGGCCATACCTTTGTAGTGTCCACGCCTCTCCTGCTCTGGCAACCTGCTGTCTCTGCTAAGCCTGCAGCTCACAATTGCTTTTTAATTAAAACCCTCTTGCTGATGTCAGAAATTCCCTGTAGAGAACCTAACACAATGTGCAGGAGGCTGAGTTGCTCTAAAACACAAATAGCTGGAAATGTTTCAGGTCAGGTTTAGGTCTGGCTCTAATGAAACAACTAATGAGCAACTGGTGCATCAGAGAGGCTAATCACACTTTGAACAGCAAACCTGGTTCAGCTGTTGATGTGTTCCCAGCCCAGCAGGCTACCCAGGGAGGGACAACAGCAGCATTATAAATGTGGAGCAGCTGATCCTAATTTTTACTCCACTCTTACTCAACTTGAGTTCACTGTCTCCCATCAATGTGACCTTTGGGTTCAAAATGATTTTTACATCTGTGGCAAGAATTTAAAGCATGAAAGCACTTTATTTTTTTTGTTACTTATGCCCATTTTTTAATCTTGCCTCGCTCTCCCCCCCACCTCAGTGTTGTGTGTTGTGCAGCAGAAATTTCCACACAACCTGTTGCACCGGTTCCAATTAAAGGTTTGAGCTGAAGAGTTGGGTCAGTTTTATCTGGTCTGCTCTCCCTCCTGGCTCAAAGCATGTCCAAACCAGCCTTGTGACCTCTCTGTACACTGAGTGCTCCCTGCATGAATGTCAGGGTTACCTGGATGGTTTCAGCTCCCCTTTTCTTTGGCTTTGTGCTTGCCTGTCTCTATTTCCATATCTCTAGAGGAAATAATTTAAAAGTGTTCTTGTTCAGGGCAATTTGTGTTGGAGAACTGCCTGCAAGTAACAAAGCAGGTGGCAGTGAGGAATAATGCTGTGAAATCTGTTTCCTTTGCACTGAGATTCCTCCAGAGTTTGGAGCATCTGGAAAATCACACAGTCTGCAGTGGCTCTGCCTTGCCTCAGCCCTTGTAGGGGCAGCAAGGGGATTACCTGTCTTGAGATCTTGTACCTGGTGTAATATTAACGCTGGCTGCAGCTGGGACAGGCAAGGGCAGCATTCCTGCCTGGGGATAACTGGGGATAACTGCGCCTTTAAAAGGAAAACTGCGTGTAACACAGCTCCCTTGCCGGCTGTTTGCAGCAGCAATTCAAGTGACACAACAGTGGCTACACAAAACAATTTGCCAGTTTTCAGGGCTCTTTGCAGGTTTCTTTGAGCATGGGTCAGATTCATTTGTCCGTTAATGAGAGAGAAAGAATTGCCCCTAACAGCTCAGGTCTTTGTCTGATCCTGCTCAGGAGGTGCTGTTAAAGTTGCAGCGTTGTTTTCTCTGGCAGCGTGTCCATGGAGCTGACAAAACCACCCTGGCCACAAAAGCAAGGCAGAGAAGTGATGGCAGACCCTGGCCAGCTGACAGCTGGGGCTGTCCCTTTCTGGCCTTGCATTGCAGCATCATCAGCAAAAGGAACTTGGCTGCGAGACTAAGCTTGAGAACATAGCTGAAAGAACTATATTGTGAAATGAATAGGTGGACAAGAAACAGATTGCAGGGAGCTGGGCAGAGGAGCTGCCAGTCTGAGCCCATAGAAGTGACTGAATGGTTCAGGTCAGGATCTCTGGGCTCGGCAGGGGTGGGTGTGAGTGGCAGCCTCAGCAGAGGAGCTGCTGGCCACGGAGTTTGAGCCACTGCTCTTCACTGGCAGTGCAGCTTCTCCCTCAGATACTCCTTCCTCTGCTTCTGATAACTAGTCCTTTGAGTCTGGGATCCTTTGCCAATGTTCACTGCATATCTGAAATTCAGGAGGGATGCTGCTTAGAGCAGCCCAAATTCCGCACTGGGTGGTTGTGGGGGTTTTGAGCCTTTTCATGTACCTTTTTGCATCCGCACTTTAAATTGGTGCAAACAGAAATTTCCGTCTCTTGATTTGCTTTAGCAGGCTTACACCCTGTGTTTTCTGGATTGCTGTGATATCTGTCTGCTTTGTACCATGTTTTTCTGGCCAGAGTTAAATGTTGTTTTTGTACTTTCCACCAGGGCCAGTACTGCGACATCTGCTCCTCTGCAAACAGCAACAAGGCCCACCCCATCACAAATGCCATTGATGGGACAGAGCGCTGGTGGCAGAGCCCCCCTCTTTCCCGGGGACTGGAGTTCAACCAGGTCAACGTCACCCTGGACCTTGGACAGGTAACAGAAATCCTTTCTTTGTTACATTGTAGACCATGCTAGTGAGGAAGTGCTGCTCTGCTTCTAAAATCCTTTTAGTGGACCTTGCTGGAAGTGTGGAACAAAATCCACTCATTTAATGACAGAGCAGGAGGCCCTGGTTAACACAGAGAAGGGAAAACCTCCTGCTTGTTGTAATATTAACTATATTGTGCTCTTTGCTGTTACTACTTAGATTTTCCCTAAAAGTTGAGTCACTTGTGGAAACTCATCCCATTATGTAGGTGCCATTCCCCTTAGAGGGTACCTGCCTCTCAAAGGGGGACACTTAGCAAGGCCTCACCCCAAAATGGGAAATACAGCCGTGAGAAATTCAAGGTTGCGCTCTAAAACTTTCAACTGGTGCATTTAAAGCTCCCTGAAAAACAGCAAGTCTGTCGTGAAGGTCTTCCTATAAAAGACAAAGGGTGACTATGGATGTTTGGTCTCTAATGCTGGCAAGTCAGAGGGAATTGCCATTGTAATAGCAGGGCTGCCAGCCCCCTCTCTGCCACCTCCTCTGCTGCTCCTATTCATCTGCAAAATATCCCTCTGGACATGGAGTGTTCTCTCAGACTTTGCTCAGCTCAGAGGGAAGCAGTGTCAAAGATGTTCTGTGACTTCACAGGTGACTTTTTCGCTCTCTCTGCTGGAGTAAGGGCTCATTTGTCACTGCAATTTGCAAGGTGCCTGACTCCAAATGTAGATACCCAGGCTGTACCGATGCCGATACCCTTCTGTTAGATGCTTCAAACACACACTTTAGTCCCCAGGATTGTCTCTGATCCAGTTGCTGTAGCACTCGTCTGAGTCTGCCAAACACCCTTCATGAATTTGTTCTCTCTGAGTGCCAGCAGTCTAAAGCTGTGCTGTACCAGCAGCAGTGAAATATCTGCTACTGCCCAGGGCACAAGAGTTGTGTGGGCAAAGCCTCTTGGGGCCGCACGCGGGGAGCTGAGCCCTCACCAGCGTAGGTGGCATGTGCTGTGTCTCTTAGAAACAGCCCAGCTGGCAGGGATGTGCTGGTGGGTGGGTTGCTTTGTGCTCACTCCCCCTGTGACCAAGGGCCAGCCTGCAGTGCGGCTTTTCCATCACTCACTGCTTCTCTGGAGAGGGATTTTTCAAAGATCAGCTTTCCTCAGGAGCTTCTCCTCCTCTTTGTCATTTCTGTGGCAACTTTCTGGCTTTAGGCCAGAGCTAACCCAGCTGCCCTGTACGCCTGCAAGCTGCTGAGTTTGGCTCACCTGGGGGCTTGCAGCCTTCAGAGCTGCTGTGCTGGGAGCCAGAGCTTGGAATAAAATGGGAAGACTTCAGTACTGTTAAAACCGAGCTGGTCTAAGTTGACCTTGTCTCTCCGGAGTCTGTTTGCCCTCGGTACCCAGGGAGATGGGATTGTGCTGTCATTTCTGCAGGGTTGGTACCAGAATTTGCATGTGTGTTGAAGGTGGCAGATGCTTCACCTGGTGTGGATTTTCTCTGGGCTCACAGACCCTCTGCTTCCCTGTCACCTTTGCAATACATCACAAACCCAGCTGGTCCCAAGAGCAGCACAATCCTAAAGCTTCAGTGGGTTTTAGTGGCTTCCCCTTTTTACATGACCTTATTGCATGTAATTGCTGTAATAACCTGTTTATGCTCCTGGTGAGAGTCAGTTCTTTGCTTTTTAACTCCTTTGTTTTGGTAGGTCGGGCAATAGAAACAAGATTAAATGTTAGGGAATCGTTAATTTCCTCCTTTTGAAGTTGACTCTGGTTGAAAGGATAGAAGAGAGAAATTCTTGGGAGCCAGTGTGGTCAGCAGGGCAAGTGCAGGATCAGGCCAGTGTACCTGGCAGCCAGGCTTCCCAAATTCCTTGGATACCAGTGAAAACAGCACAGGTAGCAACACCCTCCCAGGCATGTCTGACAGCAGGGCTTTTTTCTGGCTGGCAATCAAGGCCTCTCCTTCCTCTGTGTATCAATCTTGAGAGCTCTTGGACCAATTAAGGTTTAATTTAAGGGACTCACAGCCGCTAAAAGCTTTTGTCCCTCTGGGTTCTCGTGGGTGTCTGGGGTGCTGATGGCATTGGGAGCACGGCAGGGGCTGGCACAGGGGGTTGTGGTGTCAGCCCCTTCCTTTGCTCCTGCTGGCTTTGTCCCTCTCCAGCCATAAGTGCTTAATTACCAGCTGGAATCGGGTTTCTCCAGCGTTTGGCGACGCTGTGGCACCTGGGAGAGGGTCGGTTAATTAAAGCAGCCTGTTGCTCTTTGCTGTTTGCTGGCCGGGAGCTTGCTCTCCTCACAGGGGTGTTAAAATCCTGTGGGAAGGAGAGAAGGAGGAATATTCACAGCCAGCAAATAAGCTCCAGAATGATTTGGGCTGGCCACCCAGCTGGTGTGAGGATATTAAGCCCTCTCCTCATGTCATCTTAGTGCCAGCAGCAGCCTAATCTTAATGGCTTCATCAGCAAGGCAGGTCAGGGCTCCCACCATGGCTGTGTCCTGTTATCTGCTGGGGGGGTTGGATGGGAGTTGCTCCTGCTGGTACTTTGTCTGTTCCTGCCTCCTTGGGGAAAAGTGATTTTTCTTGTCAGAATTGGTGGGGGAGAAAGGCTGCAAGAGGAGGAAAAGTCACTTGAAGGTTTCCATGTCAGACCCGGGTCTGAGTGCCAGAAATATGACAAACAGCTCCAGGGAGGAAAATTAAATGGGTTTTAGGAGATGCTGAGGAGTATGGAGAGGGAATTTTTTTTTTCTTGCTTTTAATCATGACCTTGGGCCACTGCATGAATTCGATGTAAAATACATCATGGCACCAAGATGAAGCATGGCTCAGGTTTTGGAGAGTAGAATTGTGGGTGCTGTGTGCTGGGAGGACACTGCTGTTGCTGGACGGTCTGGACTTCTCAAAATCCCAAAAAGTGGCTGTCCTACCTGGCTTGGAGGGCAAAGGTCCATGTTGTGGTGCAGGCCCTTAAACCTGCCCCACTGCTGCTCAGCTCCAAGTTCTTTCCTCTCCTGCCTGGAGGCTCCAGGCCAGCTGGAAATGGGAACGTGCCTCTGCTGCAGAGGGGCTGTGCAGAGAGCAGAGGGACAGGGGACCATGACTCACCACCACCATGGAAATTGTCCCCTGTGATCCTGCTGTGATTAAGTACCACAGTGGGTGGAGGGGGAGGAAGGGGTGTGATGGAAGATTCTCCCCCCACCCCAAAAGGTCGTTTGAGTCAGAGCTGACAAGGTTTAAGGAAACATGAATGGCTGGCTCCCTGCCAGAGCCTGACATCTTCCTTGCATGAAGGTGAACCCAGGCCAGCCCTTCCTTGAGATGTTTATGGATAAGTTGGTGCTTTATGATAAACTCTGGGGGAGGAATGCTTGCAGTCATGCAAGAGCAGGAGCTTCGTGCCAGTGCTTGCTTGAGGTTAATTACTGCAGTGAGAAGGTGGCTGAGTAGCAGCCAGCATCTCCCCCTGTGTTGTCTGCTGGCCCTGGTGACACTAGAGAACAGCAGGATTTCAGACTGAAGCTTTGCAGGGAGTCTTGATTTACACCCCAAAGATACTTAGCTGGGCAGCGCCTGACAGAAACACTGACATCCATTCACTTCTGCTGAGGAGAGAAGAGAAGCCTCCTCCTTTGGAGACCTCCAGAGCTCTTTAAAATGCAGCTCCCTTTGGGGTTAGAAGGAGGAAAAGAAAAGTTGCATTCATTGGTAATTCACAAAAGTGGAAAGGAAATGAAAGGGATTGTGAGCCAAGCTCCCGGGCCAGTACGAAGGTGTGTTTTGTAGTTGCTGTGGGATGTATCTCAGCAAGGGAGTAGATTGATAACTTTCTGGGTGCTTTGAGAAGCACCTCTTGAGTTTTCTGCTGATTACAGTGGGATCTGCCAAAGCTGCCACTTTTTCTGGCTTCTAAACTGATTAACTTGTGCTTGCCAGGCTCTTCCAGCTCCAGAGTAAAGGTGTTGATACACAAAACACACGAGGTGCTTCAGCCCTTGGCCAACAGGCTGCTGGTCTTTCAGTGTGAAACGTGGCTCAAAAGGAGCTGGGTGTTTTTCCCATGGGGGATTTTCAGGCCATAAACCTACTTCCTTTCCCTTTTGCACTGCAAACGTAGCCCCTCAGGCCCAGCTTTGCACTATGGTGTGATGTGCAGGATGCCTACAAGTGTTTGAGAGTAGCTAAATGCCTGACTTGCACGAACAGCTCAATCCTTGTTGTGTGAACTGTATTCTTGTTAATGAGTATTAAATTCCTGCTCATCTTTGGCAGATCTGAGCTGGATTAGACCTGGTCTAAGGCTAAAGGAACACCACTGATCCAGAGCATAGTACCTTATGTGTAACAACACTCCGAAATCTTCTTTCACCTCAGTTTCTCACCTCCCATTTATTTTCATTTATTTGAAATAGTAATGGGAGCTGCTGGTAGAGGTCTTCAGGAGCCCCCTTTGAAAGGCAGCTGCAAGGAAATCCCTCAAACTGATGGGCTGACGCTCACCTCGCTGTTCCCAGCACAAGCCTTCAACATGAAGATGAATGTGATGTTTATTTCCTGGCTTAATTAATTGAAGAATCCCTCTTGAGGGAGTAAACTCATGAAATCCCAAGAGAACACTCAGGGTTCTTAATGAATAAAGATGATGTCCTAGAGGCTGCTTTCCCTAGGCTTGATGTGGGATAAGGGTGATGGTCATCCAAGCATTTTCAGCTGAAAACCATTTAAATTTCTCCCTTTTTTCACCTTGTTCCTTTTGCAACTTCATTTCCGTTGCTGTGGGAGCCCTTACTGCCTCCGGGTGATGAAGCTGCTGCTTACATTTCCCTCGAGGGCACTCTTGTTCATTCTTGCTGTGCACAGGGGGAAAGTTGAACCGAGTCTCTTCTTTTCCTTCCCCTCACTGGGGATGTCTCCTGCAGCATTTTCCCCAGCACACATCCCTGGAAAATGCACAGTGCCCGTTTCTCTCAGGGCCACAGGCTGCTTTACCTGCCTGGTGTGTTTTTCATGGAGCATTGCAAGAATGGGTGAGGATTTAAGGGGGGTTTTTTTGTACATGGTTTTTACTTTTCTCCTCTTATTGTTGAGGAGTAACTATTTGGTAATTACTCCTACTTGGTCTTCACTGTGCTGGGGCACCACTGTGGGAAAGGGGTAGGAGGGCTTAGTGACATTTATTGTGAGCTTTTGCACCTTAAATAAAGGGCTGGGGCGTGAAATCTCTAACAAAGACGTTCTTTCTCCAAATTGTTCTCTGGCTCTTGGAGCAAAAGCAGTATTAAAAATAAAGCACATTAAGTAGGCTGAGCAGAAGTCTTTTTTACTTTCCACAGCTGAGCCTGCAGTCTCTTCTCCTGTGTAGAGTCCTCTGCAATTGCCATAGAATCCTTCAAAAGCAGTTCAAGGTCTTTGTTTATAGGCTTCAAAACTATGGTTTCCTGATCTGAGATGGTTTTGGGTTCCATTTAACTACAGAGCCTGTTCAGTGCTGCTGTCCTTTGCAGTGGCTGTGGGATGGAGGCAGGGTGTGTATCTGTAATGCTTCTCTGGGAAAAGCAGAAAAGGTGTGACTGGGAGAGCGTGCAGCACTGGGAGCTGGAACCAAGCCCAAGTGGATGGATCCTCTCTTCTCTCCCAATTTATTTCCCACTTTATTGTTTAAATTAACTTAGCTGTGAAGTCTCTTCTTCAAAGCTGCGGTTCCCCTGACCTGGACCTGCAGCTATTTAGGGGGTTTTTTTGGGCTGATAAAGTGAGATTTTTGCCTTTACTTAGTGCAGAAAGGTCGAGAAGGGCCATCTGCCAACTCCCACCAGATTCCTGGCTCCAAGGGCTGTGTGGGAGCCGCTCAGGTGAGCGGGAAGGGAGTGTCTGGTTGTTAATCAACTGGGGATCTGTCTCCTCTGGCAGCAAGAGCAGACCCATCCTCTCCTTTTCAAACAGCCTTGCCAAATTGGATGCCAAGCTCCAGGATCCAGAGCAGCCAAGGCTGAAACTTCTTTCCTCTTTGCTGCTGCTGCTGTTGTTGGTCAGTGTTAAGGGAAAAGATGTGCACAGTACTGGTGTAGGTAAACCACAGGTGACACATGCATTTTAGTTGTGTGTTATGTTTATTCCAGTCATGAACCAGTACTGCTTAAAATCAGTCTTCCAGGGCTGCATTGACTAGAAAGTATTTCACTTGTAATGTCTGATTCCCAAAAGACCTGCCCTGCACATCTGCCAGGCTGTGAGCACGGGGAAGAGCAGGGGAGCAGGAGGCTCTGGGCAGGTCACTCAGCACTGTGGCACCTTTTGTGGCCTCAAGGAGGTTGTTTCTGCCTGTCCTTTGCATCTTGTACAAATGACCCTTGTGCTTCAACAGCTTAATCTTCCCAGAGGCTGTGCTTGCTCTGCCTAGACCTGAACCAGGTGTTAAAATAAGCCTGAACCTCCCCCCCAGAACAGCTCCAGGTAATGACTGATGAAAGGATAATTGCTGGTTCTAAGAAATGCATGCAAGATTTCCACTGTAGTTTCTCCCTAGGTGTTGTTGCCTATTTATAATGCTGGTGTGATGAGAAACAAAGAGGCTGATGCTGAGGTCTCCTGCCGTGGAGCTTCTTACTCCCTCCAGGCTGTCCCTTCCTTCTCAACTCCCTGGGATTCTTCAAAGATTAGGAGAGCCTCGGGGTGAGCGCGGGCTGGGGAGAGGTCAGGCTGGTGTAGGGGAGGTTTTAGTTTGTAATGAATAGCTGGAAGGCAAGCCTGGTAATTTCTTGCTGTTCTCCTGGAAAGTGTCTGCTTGGCTGGGCTGGAAAACAAGAGTGTGCTTTGACTGGGGTGTGTGTGGGTACACGTGCTCCGGGGTGAGCTCTGTCCGTGGCCGCACCAGGCGAGTTAAAACAGAGCGGGACTGCCTGGGTCAGGCCCCTGTTTGTGTTGTTTTCCTCCTTCAGGAAATTTTTTGGGAAGGTCAGGTTACCCAGTGGATGCAGAGTAGTTCACAGCTGTGACACAGAGCATGCTGGCATCCCGTTAAGTGGTTTAGCATTTTCTGTGCTTTGGCTTGTCCCACCTCCAGAATGGGAATACTGCATTTTATCTCCATCGTTTTCTGTGCACGGCCTGCATGCAGGAGCCTGCACAGCACCAGACCAGAGAGTACAAAATCTCTTGCAGAAGAGAATGACTTCTTGTGTCAAGCTCTTGGCTTGGCTCTGTGCAGCTTTCTCCTCTGTCTGTCACTTCTTCCACCAAGTGAGAGCATCCCTCAGCCCTATGGGTGCTCATCTGTCCACGAACTCATGTCCTGCACACATCCCCGAGTGCTGAAGCTGAGGGCTGTGAGCCTGGAATTGCTGCCAGTGCTGCTGTTTGTGTGGGAATGGGAGACAGGCTCATCCTGTGCCATTGCACAGCCAGTTCAGTTCTTGACGCTTGTCCTGGTCAGGATGGGAAGCCCCTCAAGTGAGCTCTTCCTGCTTCCTGGGGCACGAATCCAGGAGCTGTCCTTGCCCTCCACAGCTCCAGCACAGCTATGTCCTGGCTCAGAGCCACAGGGCTGGCAGGGAGGATGCTAAATACACTTTTGATCATCTGCCTAGTCAGCTCTCTGCTCTTTCAAGCCTGTTCTAGTCCCCTGCACCTTTCTTTTGATGCTTTACCAAGCCTGGCTCAGCCCTGCATTCATGTCTGCCATATCCTTTTATTATAGTCATAAACGTGGGGCTTTCAGGCTGTGCCCAGCCTTGATCCTCAGTCGTTTCCTGTTTTCTGGATTCAGTGCTCTTCAAATTCCAGACCTCTCCTCCTATGTTTAATGCCAACAGTGCAATAAATAGTACACTGCTTCCCGTTTGATAGAAATGAAAAGGGAGATCAGTAGGAAGACGCAAGGAGAGAGGCACATGCCTCATGTGCTGGGGTGGAAGAGTCTTCCTAAATGGCTTAAGAGCAGACTCCAGATCAGTGGCAGTTCATTAGGGAAATGTGGCCTATTCACACAGACCTGGTAATTGACGATTTGTTTCTGGAGGTTAGAGAGGAGACATGGGAACAGGGATGAGAGATACTGGGAGATCCAGGGAGGAAGAGGACAAAGCCTTGGGAGTGACACATAGATGACTCTGCACAAGGCAAGGACTGGGCAGTGGTTTGGGGCTACTTTGGCCACCAGAAACTCTGACAAGAATGAGAGGAGTGACATTTTGTTCCCCACAGAAGGATTTGCCAAACATGGCTATAAAAAAGCCTTTGTTAACGTGAGGTCACTGCTAGTGGAAGGTGGATCTGGATGGTGCCAGCTCCTGTTCGTGCAGTGGAGGAAGCCACGTTGCCTGTTTCCTCCAGGCACCCTCCGTGGCCCCAGTGCTTTGGCAAGGCAGCCACATAGAGGCAGGGAGAGGATGAGCAGGTAACGGGGCCAGCAATTGCTGCTGCACCAAGTCCTGCCAGGACTTGTCAGTCAGGGCTCCTGGAGGACAGTGTTAGGATGGTAGTTTGACATTCTTGTCCTTCCCTCTGTCAAACAACAGAACATTCATGGGAGATGATGTGGCAGAAAGCATCATTCCTTTTGTTCCCAGACACATCTACCTGGAGAAGCTGGGGCTCAGCCAGCAGGGTTAGACCAGCTGAGCTCCTCTGTTGCACGATGTATGTGGTTATCTGGAAGTTAGAACAGCTTCCCTTAGAAGAAGTTGCCTTTATCCTAGAAGATTTGCATATCACTGATGGCTTTTTCCATGAGGCTGTGTGCTGTAAACTGCATCTTTGATGGAGGAGATTTCCTGGCAAAGGTGGTGTTTGTAACTTGCTCTAGTTGATGTGCCCTGCCTGAGAATCACTTTGCATCTTTAGCTTGGCATCCTGAGCCTTGCCAGTGGTTGTTTGTGTAACCCATGCAGGGACAAGCAAACAGCCAAACTGTGAATTGCCACAATTTTTTTTTCAGTTTCCCTTTTCTTTCTCTGCCTGCTTTGATACAGAGCTCTCCCTCACACACACACACTCAGCTGAGCTCTATTTATGGGTTCCTGCAAGTTCCCATCACTGTGGATTGGAGCATGCCCTGTGCCCAAAATCCAGCTGGCATGCTGCTGTAGGCATCTCTTGGATCTAGTTAAATGTGCTCAATGCCAAGTCCCGATGGGAAGAGGAAAAGAATGGCTTTCTGGTATTTGCACATAGTTGCAAACTGTAAACACAGACTCATGACTGCAAACAGAAATCTGTATCGCTGCCTTCATCATGACTTCACTGTTGTTGTCCTGGCTGTTTGCTAAAGCTGTCCCTTAATCCTATTCCAGGCTTTTGCAAAGTCTGCATCCACCCAAACTTAGTGGGCACAAAGATTTTGGCTGGACTCCAGGAAGGGGTTTGGTTATTTCTTTCTCTACCAGTTGTCGTTTTCTGCCTTGGAGCAGGCTTGCTTCAAGTCTCTGCAAATGGGGCTGGAAATACAAGGGGGTCTTGAGGGGATTGTGAGGACAAACCCAGTGTTCTTGTGAGCCTCGTAGGTCTGAGCAGCAGCAAGAACTCCACACAAACAGTGTAGCTGCAGATCTGTGCTGGTGTTAGCAGTGCCGTTGGGAATGTTAATCCCGCTGTGACCCTGGTATGTGCTGCTGTTGGGCCAGCTCACCCAGCTCTGAATGGCAGCGTCATGGTGGGGAAACTTGCTGACAAATGCTAACGTGGTGCATGGCTGGGATGCAGATTTTTAGAAGAATAAACCTGCTTGCATGCATCAGGTTTGGCTTTGTTGAAATCTGCTAACGGCCAGGCTTTAAACCCAGCGCTGTCAAGGCTTGCAGGAACCACGCAGAGGAATTACAGAAAGGCTGGGTGCTCTTGGGTTTGGTGCAGGGACCTAATACAAGGTGCAAGGGAGACTCTTTTCCTGTTGGAGCTGGGTCATCTTGGTACATGTGGAATCTGGAGCCTTGTCAGGTGCAGAGAGGGGCCTACCAAAACCATTTGTCCCTGGGAATGGTGAAGTAAGAAATACAAGGAAAGACAGGCATTTGCCACCTCCTAGAACTGGGTTCAGAACCAGACAGAAATAAGGTGTCAGAGTTTGAGCATCCATATCCCCTTCCAAACCCAGCAGAGGGAGGATTTAGGTATACTCCTTTGGGTTGCTGGAGAGCTGAGGCATGTGTGAGTCATTCATCATTGGCACCTGGCCATTTGAAATGAAAAGCCTTGCAGGGCTTTGGTGGCAAGCTTGAGACCTCTCACGTTGTGCCAATTTTTAGTTAATTCGTTCTCTTCCGTTTCCTTCCCCTCCTCACCCTTCCCATGCGCGCAGGTTTGTGACAGGATATCCACTTCATCCGAGGGAATTGGGGGAAATACTTTCTTGTAGTGTGGCCTGCTGCCAAGGTTGCTTTGTTCTCCTTGTCACTGAAAGAACAGCCCAAGGAAACCCTTGGAACTGAAGCTGGCATGCGACTTAGAGTGGATTTCCTGCAGCTCTGCAAGTGAAGTGTATGACATGGGGATTTTTTTTTAAAATCCCATAAATGCAAGGAAAAAGGGGGCTTGGGTAGGTTACAGATGGCTGGGTCTGAAATCCTCTCTTTGATGGGAAGTTGCTGTGTCACGGACATACAGGTTGTGCCTTGTCAAGGTTAAAATCACTCTTGGGGTTTTTTTAGTTGAATTAAGAGCTGAGCTTGCAACAGGCCTGGGGTTTTTAGTAGAATTCAGTTTGTGGTGAAGATGCTGGTTGACCATGCACCATTCAGTGTGTTGTAGCTGGAGGCTCTGCATAGCAACTCCCGAGTGCTCCATGGAGGCATAAGTCATTTTTGTCACAAATTCAGAGCTGTATTGATAATGGCAAGAAAAGTAGTGAATTTTGGTGTTTGGGACTTAATTCCTTGCTGTGGCCAAAGCATTGATGTCCAGGGCCCTGGGGTGTTTGTATAGAGAGGGTGAGGCAGCTCTTCCTCGTTGTGGTGGGCTGGCACCTGGGCTTGTGCCCTACCACCTTTCTCTGCCCACTGTGCCCTGTGGGACACAAGATTTGGCTCCTGTTTGTCATAGCAGATCAGGTGGCATTTATCTGTGTACATACTATGTTTTGGTGGGATCCTTACATCCCTGCCCAGGACCTCCAGAAAGCTGGGAATGTCACAGAGATCTAATTAACTGTTGGCCACAGAAGAAGCAGATGCTGTTTCAAGTCTCATCCAAAGCACAAAATCCTATTTGTATCCTATGGAAGAGGACTTGAGTGTTTCCTTTTTCAGCCCATGATTTAGCCAAGGGCTTCCTGAACAAACTTAGCAAATCAGCAAGGCTTTGGCAGTACTAAAAAGGGTCTTACTATAGCTCTTTTATAGTATTTTTTAAATTTTATTTTTAGTGCTGCAGAGCCCAGGCTGTCTGGATGGAGCAGGTCCCAGATTTGTTCAGCTCCCAGCCTGCTCTGGAGAGCCCGTCCCAACAAGCTTGTGGTCCTGACTGCTGGAGCTGTGCTTGTAAAACTGGGTGTAAAAACCAGCCTGCAAGCTGTCTAAAGCACAGACAAGTATTCTTTTGTCTGGTTTCTCCCTTTTAATTCTAAACTGGCCCAGGAACTCCTCTAAGAATATTTAAATGCCTTGTGCAGTCAACCTGTATTGATCTTACTTGCTACAACTCAAACAACTCATAGAACATACAGTTGGGAACATTTGTTTGCTCTGGATGGTAGGAATGTCCTCTTGAAAATGTGCTATGCTTTGGTAAGAATGAATAGAGGGTTTTTCCACCCCCTCTCCAGGTTTCTGAAGGCCAAAGTCTTGAAACGGCTTAGAAAGGCTGCTGAAGCTGCTGATAAGATACGCAGCAAATGTGCTTGAGAGCCTAATGTAGGAACAGAAATGTCTGAGCTGTTTGCTTTCCCCTTAACAGTGTGAAAAATTAGTGTGTCTTTTTAAGGAGCCTGGGGAATTGTGTGCTCAGAGTGAGGGCTGTGCTGAGCTGTTACTCCTGGCTTGTGTTATCCCTGAGGCTGGCAGCTGAAACGCTTGGGTTGGAGTTACTGGGTAGGAGAGTGGAACTCATTTGGACCCTGCAGAGCCCCAGTTGTTGCAGTTTTGTTTTTAGCAGGCTCCCTCTGGCTCTGAGCTTGCTGCAGAGATCGCCTCTTGATACGGCAAGCCCTGTGTTTGGAGATGTGATTTTTCTATCCAGTTAATTCCTTCTTTTCTTCCACCACCACTTTGTTGTTCCTGTGTCTCATTGCAGAAGGAAGCTCTCCAGCAACTTTGGTAGCAGGTCTGTGCACCTGCTGTGAGTGTGCTGGGAGCTTTTGGTGAGGCTGGGCTCACACACCATCAGCCAGCTCAGGGGGAGGATGCTGCTCTACACTGTATATTTTATACCAGTGCTGCTTTTTGCCTGAAATGTGTGTTACCCCAGGCCAGGGGGGCAGAGGAGCAGGGCACTCATTGGAGCTGTGGGATCCCACTCTGCCCGTGCTGGGCTGCTCTGACATCCACGAGCCATCTGCAGAGAGCTACTTCCATGAAGGCCAGTCGGACATACTTCATCAGGGTGTGGTGCTGTGAGAATGACAATGTAGCTCTTGCTTAAAAACTTTCTTAACCTCTCAAGTCAGACACCTGTGCTCTGCCCCCACCCTGGACACTTGCCATCCCGTATGCCTCCCCTTCTTTCAGCAGTGGTCTTTATTTCAGTGGTGTGTGCTTGCTCACCCAGACCTCTTATCTCCACTAAATCAAGAGTTTTCTTAAGCCCTTGTGTTTCTGTAGCGCTCCCCTTATCTCTGTTCCTTCCCAGGGCTGGGCAGTGGGAGCAGGGAAGCAGGAGGGGCTGAGCACACTGTAAATGCCTGTTTGCCCTGCAGTGATGCTGTGTGGCTTAACAGCAACAGACAAGGCTGAAAGCACCTGGACGACAGTTGGGTTTTCCCAAATTGCTGGGCAGTTGGGGGTTCTGCATGGTGATTTTATTTTTTAGGGTTTGAGGCAATGGGATTTGTAGAGTGTTAATGCAGTCCAAAATTGCAGTTTCTCATGTGGATGGCAGGTCAGAGAAAAAGACTGAAAACTTGTCTTGCAGGTTGCTGTCAGGTGTATCTATGGTCTTGTGTCTGCTTTCTGTCCCCTTGTCCTTCTTCCTAACCACCAGAATCAGGATACTGTGAAATCCTGTGGGAATTTGCCATCCACAGGGAAGGGCAGCAGCTCCATAGCTCACCCCATCTTTACCCCAGTTGGTAGCCAGAGGTGCAGGTTTGGGCCATGACACCGAACTGCATCTGCAGGTGCTGTTTTGGGGGAAACCTGTGCAATGCGAGCACACCTGGATGAGGTATGACTGCCTGCTTTGGTGCAGGCAGCTGTGTGGATGGATATACATATCCTTGGAATAATGTCTGGCTAGTTGTACAGCACTGTCAGTTTTACTGTTTGTAAAGCATCTGACCTTTCTTTTGCTAAGGCTTTCAACAAGTCAATTTACGGTCTTAGAAGGGACCACCCAGAGCCTGGTTTTGTGGCTGGGGAGAAGGAAGGGAGGGAGCTTTTCAAAGAGCTGAGGAGACAAAATTACTCCTGTGGCCTGTATATTGATTTCATGAACCGTGAGGCTCCGAGGCAGATGCCAGTCTGCTTTGCTGTGATCTTGGCAGAATGTGACCCCTGTCCCTCAGCAGCAGAGCAGTGGAGGTGATCACGTTTCCCCAGGCAGATCCGATTTCTGGAGGATGTGGGGGTGATGTACCCTGTGCCTGGGAACGGGGCTGGGAAGCGTTGCAGGGGAGGCTTTGGCTGTGCCTGGTAGGCACACATCGAGTGCAAACACCCACCTCAGCAGCTCTGGAGATGAGTGCCAAACTGGATTGCTTGTAGCTACGCTGTTTGCATGAATGGCTTTGCCTCCCCTCCTTTGAAGATGATGATTCTCTTTTGAAAACAGGAGATCAAGAATCTGGTCTCAAGACGTGTTGAAAGACACTATTTACAAATGTTTATCCTGGAAAATATTTATAAAGCTCCCCTTGGGAGCAGAGCCTTACAGTACAGTGGTCTCCTATGGACTGAAGTACAGCTGTCTGACAGCTCATGAGCCAGACCTGCTCAGGCTGGTGTTCTGCTGAGATCCCACTTCTTCCCAATAGCCTTATTGCAGACCCCATGGTGTTTCATGTTGCTGTTACACACGGGGCTGTATTCAATGCTAAACGGCACTCAAAGGGCTCTGCCTCTACAAGAACTGCAAGTGTTTAGCAAAGGGTAGAAGTTACTTGGCTGCTCTAAAGGTATTTTGGGACATTCACATCAGTAAAAGATCAATAAAAGTTTCTTGTTAATCTCCTAGTGCCATGATGTGCCACAATAATGCTACTGTCATCTCCAAAGTATCAGCTTCATGTCCTTGGTTCTTGCTCCAAGGAGCAGCACAGATTCCAAATTTCAGCCGCAGTGTGGGGTAATGTGCACTGTCCCTGCCTGAATCAGAGCAAATCCAGAATCCAAATCCCTGATGGAGCAAATCCCCGAGGGAGATGAACTCCCTGTGCCTGTGGTGCTGATGGTTGCACGCATCTCCAGTGAGGACATGCACTGGGTGTTCCAGGCGTGCTGAGTTTGTAATCCCCTGTTTATGCTGTATCCATAACTGGTACGTGAGTTCCGGTCCTTTTTCCTCTTGTCTTGAGGGATAGTAAATCACCCCTGGTGATGTTACTTTCTGGGCAGTGAGTGCAGATAAGGCCTTGGATTCTGCAGTGGGGGGGACTGATCAGTTATCATGTCCCTACACTACGAGGAAGGAGGGAACATGAGATGGCTGGGGTGTTTGTTGTCTTTGGTGCCGGCGTTGGAAAGGCTTTCGGGTTTATTTTCCCCATGTCCCAACGTCAGCAGTGAGCCTTGGTGCAGCTCAGCGTTCCTGCCCTGTGTGCCTCAGCGTCCCCGGGGCTGGGACAGGATGTGAGCGCGTTTGTGGCATGGTGGCCCCGGGTCAGGTTGCTGAAAGGGAGAGGGGTGGCAGGTGCGTGGCCGGCGGCACAGCCGAGGCCGTGGCACGGCTCCCTGTGCTCTGCAAATAAAAACCGCCCAGATTTGGAACTGGGTCAGGAGCATGACCTGAAACACACCGAGGGGCTCGGGGAGTTTTGGGCTGCGCCGCTTCCTCCCGATCCTGGCTGCTGCCCCAGCCAGAAATTCGGTGTGAGAAATGTGAGCAGGTGGATTAGTGCTGCTGCTGGCTCGGTGCTGACTGAGCAGAAGCACTTGCAGCGGCGGGGTTTGCAGTTGGCCTCTTTCTTCTTTGTGTGCCTTTCTGACCAGGGTGGCTGGAGGTGTGCTGAAAGCATCAGTCCTCAGCAAAGTGAAGCTGTTGCAGTTGGGCTGGGCTTCTCTGTCAGCAGCAAGACCCGCTTTGGGCAGCCCTGGAGCCGGTCAGAGGAACATGGGGCTCTACAGAGAGCAGCGTGAAGCTGCTGTGGATGTCTGAGCCGTGGGGGCTGCTGGGCTGGAGAGCAGAGTGACCGCACGTGTCTGCAGCGTGCGTCGTCTTAATGTGTTGTTTATTTGATGTGCCGTTTGTTCTGGCACAGCCCGGGCGCACGCTGGGGTGGATAATGCTGGAGAACAGCGTGAGCTAACCCTGCTTCTCAAAGAGAAGCCTTGCACTTGTTAGAAGCATCTTTTCTCCCAGTGCCTGCTATGTGGAAGCCAGGGATTCAGGAAGGGAGGGGAGTCTCTCTGCCTGTCCCCAAGGCAGGGACAGTAGCACACCTCTGTGTGTGTGGAAGTGCCTTTGGTGTTCAGCATGCCTGCACCAAACCTGGACAAAGGCTTCAGGCTTCAGTTGCCCCACAGCTACAGGGCAGAGTGCATGAGAGGAATGCGGCATCTGGAAAGGCCTTGGCTCTGGATTCTGCCTTCTGTCTTCCCTTATATCTTCTGCTGGTCCTTTGAAGGGTGTCTGGTGCTTTGCACAGCCAGCAGTGACAGCCAGCACACAGGATATGGCCGTGGTGGGGACAGTCAGCAGCCTGCCCCAGGGGGACTGTCTTGTGTCCCACCACACTGAGAGCCATCAATTTCCTGTTTTTGGTTACAATAACACAGCGCCTGTTTAAAAACAACCCGCATTAGCCCTCCCTCCGAAAGAATTTGAACCTGTCATGAAAATTAGAGGAGAAACATTTTCCCAGGCGTCTCATCCAAAGTAGAGCATTGCTGGAACTTGAAGCTGCGGGAGTGGAGGGACCTCACTTGCCATCCCAGGGGGTCGGGGACGTGTCAGCATCACCCAGAGTGTATCAGCTGAAGCGATGTGGGGTGGAGATGAAAAAATTCCCTGATATTTCAGTGGCTGATCAAAACCATACTGAAAATCTGTGCCTGCGGGAGTTGCTGCATTTCATTAAATAAAAACAGCTTCTCTTCATCCTCCTGGAGTTGAGCTGACAGGGGCAGACAAAAACCACGTTGTTGATATCACACTCATGATATGATCTTATCAGCCCCTGCCTGTAAATTGTGACCAAGTTTGACTCTTTCCTTGGATTGATTTGGGAAGCCTCCTCTTCCCCAGAAATGAGTTTTCCAGATGCTTACTTTAAAGGGGAAAAAAAAAAAAAAAAATAGTTAGGGATTTTCTTTGGCCACCTTTCCAGCTTCCAGCTGTTAAGTGCTGGAAATGTGTTCTTCATTATGTCCAAGAGAGAAATGTTTCTTTCTTCCGATTGGGGAGGCAGTAAATATTTCACAACATAATATGCTGTGGACAAGTGAGTTAGTGTGGTTTGTTCTCTGGGCAGCAGCCCCGGTGGCTGCCGTGGGGAGCCAGTGCCGGTGTGATGGACGGGGCAGGGATTCAGCTGTCCCCAGGCTGTGCATGATCGCTTTACTG
The DNA here is from genome assembly GCF_009650955.1 of Corvus moneduloides. NCBI lineage: Eukaryota > Metazoa > Chordata > Aves > Passeriformes > Corvidae > Corvus > Corvus moneduloides. Next base: position 10,211,342 of record NC_045492.1, read on the forward strand.
GATTATAGTTTCCACAACCAAGTGTCTGGTTCTGCCTTCAGAACCAAGCCCCACAGCAGAAATCAGCAGCAATCCTTAACAGCCCCTCTGCATTAACTTTCCAGCGCTGCCACTTACAGCCAGCACCTAGCCTCCTCCGATTCCTTTCTCCTCATCTGACCCCAAAGCAGTTGAGTTCTGGGTTGAGCCTGATGAGCCGGCAATGGGGCTATTTTGGGTTAAGAGGAGGAGGGGTGAATTCCAACTTTGTGGATTACTCCATCCTCTGCCAGCATTGGCTTTGCTCCTGGCAAGGATGCTCCAGTTTGCTTCTAGTGCTCTTGGCCAGCATGGCCTGGGCACTTCCACAGATCAGAGAATTGCAGGATATCACCCAGCGCTTGTTCCAGCCAATGTTTGGCAATTAAGTTGCCAAAGTTTGGCCTGTACTTTACTCTTTGGTCAAGAAGGTGCACAGGGATAGAACAGATAAATTTGGGCCTCTGCAAAAGTTTGTGTCTGTAGTCACTGCATCCAGCTTGGTGGTGCCAATTCCAGGGACAGCTGTGACAGTGTCTAGATCTGAGGGGACTTTCTTGGAAAAGATGGAGAGAGGGGGCTGTCATTGATGGTAACAGCAACTCACGACCTAAATCATCTCACGGAAGGTGTGGTGTAATCAGGGTGCATCCATGAAGGAGCCCTGGCAGCAGAACAGCAGTGGCTGATGCTGTACATGGTAACTCGTAGTGTGAAAAGAAAAACTGTCAAAAATGCTGTGGGCTGGTTAAAATTTGAAGGAGTGTGAGCCCCAACAGGGAGATGACATGACTGAAAGAGCAGAGTTGGACAATAGAACTGAAGTATTTCTCGGACAGGAAATGAAGGAGCAGCCCAGCAGGTGGGAAGGTGGTTGATTCACAGAGTTGGGAATTCTCCTGGGTCTCTGCTGTGATCCCTGTTCTGCACCTGGCATGGGCGGCTCTCATGCAGCCCATGTGTCCTCGGGGAAAGTAAGGAGGCACAGGTATCCATGTGGGAGTGTTGGGCAAGTTACCAGCTGTTGGTGTAGTTGCATCTCTACAAAGCATAACCTGGAGCATATATCACCTGCTCCCTCCTGCCTATATACCTCTAAAAATTATTCCATCTTTTTTTTGCTTCTCACATTTTCTCTGGCAACAGCCCAAAACTAATGGGAAAGGCAGAATGGGACTTTACAGATGTTCTAGACCTTCATTCCCAATATGGAAAATGCTTTAAAATATCTTCTTTGACCACAAAAACTGCAGCATATTTTCCCTTTAAAATAATGTTTAATAAGATTTTTTTTTAAAAAGGAATTAAAATACCAATAGAAGCAGGAGGGCATAAGCCAAGCATTAAGAAAAAACCCCTGAGGATAAAATGAGTTTGTGAGCAATTTGGTCTTGAACTCTGTGGGAATGGGACTAAATCTGTGAAGTCTTCCCGGATATCCTGGCATAATTTGGAGCCCTAAAAATAGCCCAAAACTTGAATAGCCTGGATGACCTCAAAGCTGCTTTTCAAGAGACTTTTAATGTAGTCAGAGTAGGTGAACACCCTGCAGCACATCCAGGTTTCAGGAACCCCTGATGGGTCAATTGGGGGATGGCTAATTGGTTACTGGACCTCGTTAGCATCAGGCTTTGATGGATTGGGCTCCCGGGTTTGCTCCTGCAATGAGCAAATAGTGGTGGGGCACAGTGGCCTCTTTTGGAAATGTGAAGCGAGTCTAAAGGGGCCAATTAAGCGGGTCCCAGGGAGGGCTGTTTCACAGAAGACCACGGCCCTCCCTGCTGCCGGCTGTGCTGGCCCAGAGCCCACTGCAGTGATTTGTCCCTGGGCTCCAGTGCTGACCCCCGGGGCCGGGAGGAGATGCAGGCGTATGCAGAAAGGTGCTTGTGAGGGAGCTCTGCTTTGAAACAAAGCAGCCAATTTCCTTTCACCACAGACAAGCCTTATCTGTAGAGATTATGATGGTCTCCAGTGGAGCCTCTGGTGTCATAACCGTGCTCTTCCTGGGCAGATAGAGAGGCTTGTGCAAAAATCCCATAGCGGCAGCCTGGGATCTGATGCGGCTGTGACTCACGAGCTCTGGACTGTGTGGGAGGTGCTGGGACCGGGCAGTTTGGGGCTTTTTGGTTAGTTTTTGTGGGTTTTTGTGGTTTTGTTGTGTTTTTTTTTTTTTTTTTTTTTTTTTTAACTGGCAGATGAGAAGAGCTGCAGGGCCTTCTGTCCTGAACATTGTAGAGAGGCTCAGCTCAGGTGTGTTTTGAGGCATCTCACTGATGCCTGACTGCTGTTCTGGGTCTCTGCACATGTGTGGATCCTGCTGTGCTATCAGCAGAAGGCTGCCCAACACCTGGGATCTGTCTTGCTGGTCTGACAGGCATGGGGATTTCTCCCAGTAGTCATGCATGGATGTTGTCCAAGGAAAAGGTCTTCTTTGGGACGTGTTCTCCTCAGCCAGACAGAGAAGGTTGTTTTCTTCAGCTCCTGGGAAACACTTCTCAGTGCACTCTTGCAAATACAAATGCAGGAATCTACTGCCTACAGGGTTGTTGTCCATAAAGCTTGCAGTGTGGGTTGTAGATAAGTTGCTTAGTCTGTCATACCCAAGAATGGACCATAGTTTATGTTCCTGGCACAAACATAGCTGAGGTGTGTTTGCCTTTTTCCCCTCTTCCTGTGGTCCCAGTGGATGCTGCTTAGCTTGACATTACTGATGGGCTGCAAATAGGTTGGTCTGGGGGAATTTTGTAGTTACCCAGTCCTCATCAGCCAAGAAAGATTACTTCTCCTCACCTCTTCATGCAAAGCCCCATCCTGCCTCTCCAAGTGCGCTGGGTAGCCAGGTTGATAAAGATTTTGGGCTAGTGTGTGTGTGTATATATATATATATATATTTATATATATTTAGCTCATTCATATTGTTCTGTGATGCTCAATGTTCTTTTTGAAGCTGGGGCAGGAAGAGGCTGGAGATAAGACAACAATAAAAGGCTGGAATAAACCCTGCAAGCAGAGATAATGTACTTCAGAGAATATGGGTGAACTGGCAGACTGGAAAGTTCAAGGAAATTGCAACTTTTGGCCACTCAAGATGATGACTTTTCCCACCAACTGCTCTGCACAGCCTTGGCTTGTGATGTATCTGAGACAGCTTTTAGTTTAACTGGGAGCACCTGTTAGATACAAGTTCATTATGTTCAGAGTTGTATGACAGTGTATCTGTTATTTCACTAATTTTTTTTTTTTTTAATATTAGTCCATTTAAAGGATTTTGTTCTTAATACCTGGCCTAAATCAAAAGGTTTCCCATGTACCCTCCTCAGCTTTTCCTCCCCTGCATTCTTGTTGTACGAATCCATCTTGTGATACCTGACACGTCTACAATGAGGAGAAATTAATCACTGCATCTTGTCTTGATTTTGTACCCTCCCACCCCAGCTTGTTGGGAAGTTGGCGTTATATCATTAGGGATTTGCTAACCCTGTGGAGAGAGGTCTCCTTCCTGTCTGTGTTGCAGGTTTCTCTCCCTAAATGCCTGGGTTTGGGAGGTGTTGAAGGCAGTGATGATGGGGAGATACCTTGAGCTACAGGCACTGGTTGCAGGGTCATGCTGGCTCCAGGGGATTTAAGACAGGATTTTTGTTTGAACGTGTCTTGAAGGATAGTTTTGAAAATTGCTGAGTATTACATCTCTCAGGACCTCGGTTCTCAGGCTGAACCTGAACTGAGAAGCAGGCAGACTCCTTTCTGACTCTGCCAATTTCTTTGCTTGGCTTGAAATGCCTTTGGGGTGTAATTCCATATTTGTTGGCTCTCCATCTTTATTGGGGTATAATTTACCCACAGACAGTGTTTGCTGAGCTTAGACATCAGCAGTGCAGTGTAGGTGCCGCATAATCTGCCACACGGATTTACCTCAGCCCTCCCAAATCTTCAGTAGCCCACGCTGCTTCTGTACAGAAATGGTGCAAAAATCGATGTCCGGGCTGTGCCGCTTCTTATTTGCAGAGCAGAAGAAATGAAGCTGTATGACAGGTCAGAACAGATTTTTTAGTGAGGAGCTATTTGGAGGAAGTTGAAGAATTTTGGCCCAGCACAGGCTGAAATTCCTGCTTGGTTGTGTGGGAGCTTCAGCTCTGGGGGAGGCAGCTCTGCTTGCAAATCCATTGAGGCTTCGCCTGGACTTTTATTTATAAGAGCACGAATGGTTTGTACTTTGCAGGCTGTGTTCTGGTGGCTTGCAAGAATGGGAAATGGAGGAGGTGTGGGGAAGAGCCCCTGTGCCTCCTTCCAGGCAGGCTCAGGGAGAAGGAGAGGACCTGAGCACACCAGAGGCTCCGAGCTCGTGTCCGGACGTGGGCCTGCGCTTTGTCACAGCTGTGCCCATACATCTGGGTCTGGAATGTGCTGTGGTTTAGTGGCTTGGTTTCATCACATTCACTGCCAAAGTCACAGATTCCTCCTATATGTTTTAAAAGCAAACAATCTGTGGCTGCAGACACTGTTCCCTGTGGGTCAGCACGCAGGCAGCTGGGGGAACACTTAAACCAAATGAACCCAGAGCTGTTAAATTATTCTCCGAGGAAATGAGAAAGATGAGCAGCAGCGACTGATGAGCTCTTGGTGAAATCCTCTCACAGTGGTGATGTCATTGGGCACGTAGAGGAGTGAACTTGACTTTTCATGGAATTCTTTTTCTTGTGCTCAAGGTCATAGTTTTCACCCTGTTAGACTGCACATTGATAAACAGGAGGTACCAGGCAGGGCTGTCATTACTAAAAGTATTGCAGCTCTTTGACTTCGAGCCCATTCTCTCTCTGTCCCAGCAGCAGATGCCCAGGGAGCCCTTACAGACAATATCTACAGCTGCTGGGACAGTTTAGCAGTAGGAAGGGCCTGAACTGGGCTCTCCTCCCAGCTGTGCTTGCTGTGTAGCGATGGCCAGTCACTGGGGAAGAGAAGAGGGACAGGTTTTTCCTCTAAAGCTGGACCTTCTCTCCATGAAATAATGGATAGATCAGGTTTTTTGCCATGTGGGGAGAGGCTGTGGCAGTGCCATCCTCTCCTTCATGTCTGCTGTCTGTTGTTCCAGTCTTCTTCACAGAGCACCTAGTAGATGTCCTTGAAATACAGCTGGGAGATTGTTCCCTGAGCAAAGGCAGCATTGGGATCAGCTGCTCTTGAGGAATGTTGTCCATGTGAACAGGGGCATTGGAGGATGACGAGATGGACTTAAAAAGTTTGTTTCCAGATCAGTGCCATGCTGGATCTCAGTGTGAGGCACTGAGCCCTTTATCCTGGGCACAGGGACTGGTCATCTCCTTCCAGGACTGAGATGTGCTCCTTGTCTAGAATTGGCCATGGTAGAATGGGGCACTCCAAGGAGGTTTTTTAATTTCCTGTCTGGCATTAAAAACTCAGTCGGTTCTTTCCCATTAGTTACAAAAGAGCCTTCTCTCCCTGTGTGCGGAGTGACAGCTCCCTGAAGAGACTCTGCTTCTCGCAGTCTCAAATAACTGCAGTCAGATGACATCCCTCAAGTCAGGCTTTTTCTTAGCAGTTTCAGATTTAGGCTGCAAGCACACCAGTTAGTACTAGCAAGCTGGAATTCCCTGCGTTTTGTATTTATAGGAAAGCACTTTTTTTCTGTATGTTCTGGGATTCAAGAGTTTCTGCTGTGGTGTAGTTTTCATTTTGCTAAAATTAGTCTTAAACTCCTCTTAGTTTAAGGGAGGAGAATTAAGGCAGTGGACCCAAGGCCCTCTGAAAATCAGTCTTGAGAGCCATGTGGGTTTTCTTCTCTCTCATGAAGTAGGTGGCTGGATTTATTTAGCTGCCTGCATTTGAGTGACTTCCAGTTAAATTCCTCTAGAACACCAAGTCTTCCTGGGACACCTGCCTGTTGCTCACCTGTCTGCATGAAGCTGCTTGCAGGAACTTTGGCTTTCTCACTTCTGCACATTGGACAGCATGGCACAAGCACACGGCACTTTCACAGTGGGGGCTATCAGGGCACTTTGTGTCTCTGTAAAGGAGGCTTTTTTCCTTTGAGTCACTTTTTTCCTTATCCCACTTCTCATGTAATACTGTATCTTACTGGGAGGAAGACCCTAGTATGAACTGTCACTAATCCTGCCAGCTAATTATTGATGCACATATTTTCCCAGAACACACCATTCCTAAAAAAAAACCCCCAAACATTCCTGGAAGCTTCCTACAAGCATTTAATCATCAAGGACAATTGACACCTCAAGGTAAATAGTCTGAGAATCTGAAATCCTGAATGTAGTTATAGTGTCTTATCTCTGCAGCACCAGGAAGTTTTAAGGGCCTCTTTACAGCCACCTCTGTGCTGGGTTTCTGATGGTGTTTGCAGGAGGATTAAAGCAACTAGGGAGGGTAGGAGTCCTTGTGGTGGGGGCACCTGATCCTCTCCACACTCCTTGGCCTCAGTCAGCTCCTGGGCTGGCCTGGCCTTGGAGACCAGTGCTTGTACCCCTTTACAGGGTGCCCAAGGACAGGGGAGTCCACTTAGCCATTCCCTGAGGGTGTGGTAGATCAAGTTTGGGCTAAAAGACAAATATTTAAGTCTTGTCTTTTATGGGTTACTTAACACTTTGCCCAGCAGCCTAGAAAGTTGCAGAGGCCATCTCAGTCAAGTGCAGGGAATCTCTTACTGCACAGTGAGAGGCTGGTGTGGGCAAAGTCCTTCTCTGTAAGTGACTGAAGCCTCATCCCAAGGAATTCCAGTCATCCCCCTCTGTCCTGACCAGTTTTGCTCTGCTGTGGTGCCTCTGGTTACCCAAGTCTGGCTGCAGTGACCTTTGGGTGGCTGTCGGGCACACACAAAGGGCTGGTCTGAATTCGGAGGGGACCCCACTTGCTGGGTTTAAGCACAGGCTTGTGTTTGACCATGTACAGGTTGGTGTGTCAGCATCCCTGGATGCTGCACCTGTAGCCGTGTGCCATTTGCTGTTTGCAGCTCCAGCTAGGCAGGGATTTAACAGGATGTTCCTCCGTGCCTCTCCTTAGTGCCAGCTGGCTGTACCTGCTGTGAATCAGGCTCTTGCTGCTGCCCTGTTGGAGGTCATTTCTAAAACTTGGCTATCCAAATCTTCAGCACTGTGCAGGCCACAAGTGATGGCACTGCTCTGCCCTGCCATGTGCCAGGTGCTGCAGATTTAGTCCCCCAAGGATTTTTGGCAGGAGGTGTGTGTGGCACTGGCAGGGGAAGGACAACTTGCACAGGAAGATGCTGTGAAGATAAAGCAGTGCTGTGTGTGAAATCGGTGGATGAACCAAATCCTTCTCAGAAGTGGTGTTTAAAGAAAAAATCCTTTGTGGAAAATGCTCCATCAGCTGTTCACCTAAGCCAAGCTGCTTAGGAAGGGAATAGGCACTGTTTAGAAAATAACATCATAAAGCATTGGGTTGCTGCTGCTGCTGCTTGTAATGACACTGAGCAGGTTTCATGCTGGCTGGTAGCTCTGAATCTGTGGTTTCCTGGAGAGTGTTTTCTTTGATCTCTCTCAGTAAAACTCCAGTAGTTTTGAGAGGAAAATTTGAAAGCAGGTTGGTGCAAAATTAAGTGTCAGTGCTCACCTCTGTCCCCAGCCGTACCGAGGTGTTCAATAGCTGCCACTTTGCACCTCGGTCCTCTCCCTGTGGTGAAAGATTGTTTCTAAAGCTTGGCTGTCAAAATCTTGAGATGCCAGCATAGGGAGCCTTCTCATTCAGAACCCTGTAATCCTCCATGAGCAGGTTGGAAAAACATCATTTTTAGGAGTGAGGGTTTGAGACACGGACATACAAGAGCAAGCCAGGAGTTGCTGTGAGGAAAAGAGCAAAATGGGAGCAAAGCGTATTTCAGTGCACACCCCTCTTTCAAACACTGACTTTTGTGCTTTTCTGTGTGGGGTTTGTTTGCTCTCAGGCTCTCGAGTATTTTATAAGAAATGGCTGGATAAAAAGCCATGCCCACTTGGAGAGGCAGCACCTTTGTTTGCTGCCTGGTTCTTGTGTGATTGAAAATAAAAAGTAGGCACACACTAAATGTGAGAGATTCTATTAAAGGATTCTGATGGATGGGCTGGGCAGAAATAAATCTGCTGTAGGACAGCAGAAGCTCAGCAGGGGGACAGTCAGTTGTTAATGAGTAAATTCACTGCTTCCATGAGAATAAATGATTACAGGCAAAGGATGCAAAAGGGGCAGATCACTGACCTAGACAAGTTCAAAGTGAGTCAGAAGCTCTCTGCCTTTCCAGGGCTTTTCCACCTCCTGCATATTTGTTTGTGGGGGTAAAAGGTGCACAAAAAGGCACCTTCTTAGCTTTAGCTGCTGCCACTGACGTGGTGCCAGCACTGCCAAGTGTTTCCAAGGCTTATTCATGGCAGCTGGGCAGCCACTTGCCCAGGCTGTGGACGGAGGTGACCTGTGCTCCCAGAGAGCTGTTTTTCCCTGGCATTGTGGATTGATAACCCCATCCAGCCTCTGACATCTCCACGTTTTCCAGGTGGGCTTGTGGCTGCGGTGATGGACCAGGCAGTGCCTGGGGGATGGATGGGCTTGGAAGAGAGTAAAATAATTTGATTTTTGAAACTGGGGAAAAATAATTAACATTCTCTGACACTTTCCATAGTGGCTCTTTTTCTGCTTTCCTGCTTCTAGGTTTTGCAGGTTTCTGGAGCTGCTGTGCAGTGACCCAGACTGGGGTGCAGAACGCCCCAAAACGCTGCAGGTGCCTGCTGAAGGTGTCCTCAAGCCCTTTGCTGTGCATATCCAGGAGGCCTCATGTGCCCCTAAACAGTGGGATTTATTGCCCATACACTGGTGTTGAGCTGCACCTGCTCAGCAGGTCCATCCGATCCTTCCAGGAGATCCCAAGTGGGAATGAGCAGCACTGGTAATGCTCTCCACGCACAGCTCCACAGGGGTATGGAGCAGTGGTGAGGGAGAGACGAACTGCTTTGTTTTTACATGGTGCTATTTTCATAAGGCAACGCCAAGGTAATAAATCTGTCCTGTGGAAAATTAGCCAGTGGTTTACTGTATAAACTGCTCCTGTGGGATCCGGGGCCGGGAGCAGAGCTGGGTGTAGCTCCAGCCAGCACAGCCTGCTCAGACCTTTTCATCTGAGAACCAAAAAGAGCCCCTCTTGCTGTTGGTGAAAATGTAGTTGCCAATATTACAACAGTGTGAAGATCTGTTTTGGTTATTGAATGTCTCTGTGTGGCTTTGTGGTGCCTTGGAGTATCAATGAGACTTCCCCAAAACTCCCTCACCAAGGCACCCCAGGACACAGCTGGTCCAGCTTGTTGTCTTCTTCCCACATGTACCTCCCAGAACTGGAAAACTGAAATCAGTGTCTCGAAGGAAGGAATGGAGAAGAAATGTGTGAATTTACCATCATGTGCTGCTTACACAGAAGGATGGATGAACAACCGGACAGAGAATGTGCTGCTCCAAAAGAAGCTGAGTTTCTTGTGCCCCCCTCTGGAATCTGTTTTTACTCTTCAAGTCTTTGCACTGTCACACTGGGCAGTAATCAGAATTATATTCTCATGGGATTTTGGTGCTGGATAAAGCTGCCCACCATCTAAGGCACAAAGGGATGGAGTGTGGGACACGGAGGAAATGCCCTCATCTCCATCTTCCTCTCCTGGCTCCAGCACTTGCTCCATCCTTCCAGGCACTGGGGCAGCTGCAGATTGTTACTAAGGAAACTTGCTTCAAAACCACTAACAGCAACATCAACTACATGTAGGGATGTTACTATTTTCAAAGAAATCTGGTTGCTAATTAAAGTAGTGTCAGAATTTCCTGGCTGGAAGATTGTTTTATGAAATCCCAGAGGCTGGTCAAAGGTTGAGCTGTACCTGGCATGTTTTCAGAGGTGGGGAAAGCAAGGGATCTGCTGGTGTGGAGACAAGTGTGTGCATCAAGTCTGGTGTTTTCACCTCTTTTCTCCATCAAGAAGGGAAAAAAATGTCGTAAGTGGCTGGGAGCATAGAGGTTTTTATTCATCTGACTGATAATAGGAGCTAAATAAGGGCTTTGGAAAAAAACCCAACCATTTCTCTTGCAATATTGGTTGGGCAGAACTGTACTGGAACTAAACATGGAATGAAAAGTCTGGCTTTTCTGCCAGCTCTATTTTTAGAGCTACTGCTCCATCTTTGCATCTGAGTTTTCTCAGCAGATGCACTGGAAACAGGCAATTTGCTGTTATTTTTTCCGGCCAGGCTGTGATACTCTGCAAGATAAGGATGTTGGATGGAGGGGCAGGGGACTCGCCAGACCGGACAGAAATCCCCCTGGTCTGAAAAGACCCAGGACATGAGTCTTGTTCCAGGTTTGGGGTCACTGTGGTCACAGACTCCTGAATATTTTCTGTGCTCCATTAGGAATGACCCTTGCATACTGGAGGGGAGTGGTTGTGCAGTGTTGGCTGGCTTCTTTGTGTCCCAAAATTGCGGTCACGACTGGAATAAAATTCAGCAGCAGTAAGAGCGCGCAGCAGTGCTGCAGATGGATTCGGGTACGGAGAGAGGAATTGTGTTTGGCTTTGAGAGCAAATACCTGCCCGGGGCTTCAGCTGAGGTACTGCAGCTGATCCAGACATATCCAGCAAGAACCCAGAGGTTCTTGTGCTTTCCTGTGAAAAGCAGCAATGGAAGATAAAAGGTGTGCTAGCCCTGGTCTGGGACATCTAACCCCGTCAGTGGGGCTGGGACTGGCCTTCCAGAGAACTCCAGCAAGCATGGCCACAGTTGTGCCCAGTGTGTGTGTGTCCCATGACTCAAAATGTACCGAAACCATCTCTACCTCCTTCTTTCAGCTGGAGGGCTCAGAGGGGTCAGGAGCCTGTGGCTGCCCAGCCCTGCCTGTCCCTACCCCAGGGGCATTTACACCAGAGCTTGCAACCAGCAGCACCAAGTTCTTTTTCTGGCTGTTGTTTTTGCTCTGTGAATCACTGAGCCCGAGGCTTGGTTTTGTGTCAAGTTTCACTGTTTGGGCAAAAGCTGCACCAATTTGACTGCATGGTAATCCATGTTCTCTGGAGGGAGGGGACTTCTGAGAACTAGAAGCGTGTGAGGAGTTGGACTCCAGGACATTTAATTAGCAACACTTTTTTCCAGCATAAAGCTGAACAATGAGGAGGACCTCCTAGAAATGCCGTGGGGTTTATGGGCCATAAACTCCTTACTGGCTTTGCAAAAAGAAAGACAGTAGAGAGGGGTGCACCTCACATTTCTAAATTTGTGTTTGTGGTTGCTGTTCATTCAGAGCAGAAAATCCCCCTGTGCCTGAGGCCAGAACATATACAGGTATTCTGGAGCCACAGGGGATTTTGTCCAGCTAAAGGCAGTGTTGGATTCCAGCAGGAGCATTAATTTGTTCCCTGCAGAATAAAGCTGGAGGAGGGTTTAGAGTGGAGGGAAGGTGTAACTTCACAGGCTGGTGTTCAGCCCTGTTCCCATGCCAAGAGGCAGATGTTGAGCTGTGAGACCTGGTCCTGCAGAGAAAGCAGCTGCCTGAGCTGAAGCCTCTTGGGCTTCACTATCAAATAACAGCTCTGCTGAGAGGTTAAGCAGGCAGAAAACACTGCTCCTCTGGAAAAGCTTAGTCTTGTATGCCTTGACAACACACATGTTGCAGAGGGGAACTAGGGCAGCACTGAAGTCTGTTTTCCCTCAGTTTTTTGAAAAGGATGCCTGTTTCCCCCTTGGCTGGGCTTGAAAGTCTTTTGGAGCAGGGAACCGAGTTGGGTGACTGCTTTGGTTTCTTTGTTCTGGATGGCACCAGTGCAAACCCTGAGAGTGGTGACACATCCCACCCTCCTGCCCATTCCCAGCTGGAGAACAGCCTCTGCCCTTCTGTGCTTGATGATCATGTGGAGTTCCCAGCTGGATCTGGTTCACTCCTCCCTGAGCATCTCTCTCAAGCCCCCTTAGCCTACACCCAGGTGTGGTTTCAGGTGCCACCAGCCTGCAGTGGGAATCAGACCAATACCCGTGGTAAGTGGAGGAGAGGCTGCCCCAGAGCCAGGGGAGCGTTTGGCAGTGTCCTGAGGAGGTTTTTGCTTGAATGTCCTGCTGAGGGCGGGGACTGAGCTGATGCCAGTCCTCAGGGCTGCCCACATCCCCTTATCCATACCTGCACACCAGCACTCAGACCCCTTGTCTGACTGTCCCCAGCAAGATCCATGCTTGGTAGATGGCTTGGTAGATTTAAATACCTCTTTTGTGTTTCTTCTGGCCTTTACTTGCTCAGTCTGTGGATGATCAGGGCTATTTCAGAGGCATGTTATTAATATTCGTCCTCTGCTCAGCGATGCGTGTGGCCAGGCAGGCTGAGGTGCTGGCTGCTGTTCTGGCCCTCCTGCATGGCTGAGATGGTCATGGAGAAGTCCTTCTCCTCCCCTTGCAGAAATGTCCCTCTGGATACTTCTCAGTCTTTAGCAGGGGTGTATGCTCATACAGCCCCAGCTCTGCATGAGGAGGGACTCCTGAGCTATAAATCTCTGCCTTTCAAGCACTAAACTCCCTTTTGGGTTGTTTTTGACGTTAGGAATTTTCTCCGATAAGAGAACGTTATTTGCCTTTAAATATCACTTTGTGACAGGATGATGGAGTGGGGATTCTTGGAGCAAGCCTGTGCCAGCCGGGGAAGGGAAATTCTGCTGGGGCTTTTGTTTCTCTCTAGCACTGACATTGTAGCTCTTTAAAGACTACGTTTATTTTATACTTGGCAGGAGTGTGTGTGCACACGTCAGTGTCCAGACAAATGGGAGCAGCCCAGCGTTGGAGCTGTGCTGGAGCCAAGTGGGTCTCCTGCTCTCCCCTCCCTGTGGCACCTGGGGAAGAGGAGCTGTGCTGGGGTTTTTCTGGAACAGGCTTCAAAACACAGGTTGTGTTGGTGAAGCAGGGCTGGTATATGGAATGCCTTAAAAAAACAGAAGGATTTTGTGATGCTGTCTGCAAGGTGCAGTTGGATGCTCCCTGGCTGTGCCACCTGTTACCCCAAGAACAGCCCAAAAGCCAAGTCTCCAGGACAGCATCGTAGCTGGTTTGTAATGCAGCCTGTTCAGACTAAGCCTGGGGTGTCTCCCAGCACAACCTGAGTACAGCCTGTAACCACAAAGTCTGAGCTTTGTTTGCATTCAGTGGGAGCTGAGCTCTCTAATCTGGCTCTCTGCAGCAGCTGTGTCCTATCACCATCCCTTTAGATACGGAGGATTTCGCTCCACAGGCTGCTTGTGAGCAGCAGGAGCTGCAAAGTGCCAGCTCATTTATTCCACTTGGATCCCACGAAGTTCTCTCTGCTTTTCAGGATGCCTCAAGCAGCCAACTCACTCTGTGTTCCTTTCTTTCAGCTCTTCCATGTAGCATATGTCCTGATCAAGTTTGCCAATTCCCCTCGTCCTGACCTCTGGGTGCTGGAGCGATCGACTGATTTTGGCCTCACCTACGAGCCCTGGCAGTATTTTGCCTGTGAGTATGTCAGGGGGCTGCAGTTCAGTGTCAGGTGGTGAGGGCAGGGTGAAGATGACTCTGTGCAAATACAAGGCTGGGTTTGGAGCTGTTCCTGTGTCACTGTTGCGATGCAGCCCATGTCCTCTGTTTCATCTGCCCAATAAGGCTGCAAGAACTGAAGGTTTAATGCTCCTCAGGGCAGGAGAACTGTTTTGCTCTCTGGTACTGAAAAATTTAAAACACAGTCATGAAATGTGTGGGGATGCCAAAGTTGGCACCAGCATCCACACACATCCACACCAGCTGGGTGTTGTGTTGTGGATCTAGATCTAGATCTGAACGTGAGATTTCTTATCATCTCCTCCCTGCCCTCCTCTTTCTGCCTGTCTGCTCTGTACCATCCCAGACAATATTCCAGCTCCTCCAGAAGCCAAGCAGCAGCTCGCTTCCAAGTGGCTGCTGTCACAGAAAAGTCTGGATGCAGAAAACATTCCCTTGTGATTATCAGTGCCAGAGATTGGATTCAGCCTGTGTGGGGCAGGGAACCGCTGTCCTGCTGCTGTGCAAGGTGGGATCAGAGACAGCTGGCTGGAAAGGAGATCTAGCCTGTGCATTTGGCTTCCCCATTCTCTGATTAAAACCTTAAGAAACAGCTGGTTCTACAAAACTCTTCTCCCAGAGGGTGTGTGTGGTAGCCGGATGCTGAGGATCTTGTTAACCACCAGCTCCTCCCAGAAGCAGCAGCAGTAATTGGGAGAAGATGTGAGTTAAGATCTACAGCCAGAGCTTAAAACCTGGCAAGAAAGGACGTGGGAGCACTCAGAGGCCTTGCCCTGGGCTGTCCCTAAAGGCTCATATGTCTGGCTTACCTGTTAGGCTGTGCTTTGGATTTCTGGCCTCTTCTTGTGCAAGAAAGAGCTGCAGACATGTTACTGCTGTCTTGCCTTAGCGTGGTAGCTCCTCTGCAGGGCGGATGTTTTTCTCTCTGCTGTGTGCTAGTAGGGAATTACTGCTGTCAAATTCCTGCTTTGCTTTTTTCTATCTTCTCTGAGAATTTCTCGGCCAGCTCTGAAGCCTCTCTTGAGGCCCATTACAGTCGTGTTCCTGCGTGGTCTGGAGCTGCACAGGGAGCTCTTGCCCCACCGGCTTGTTCCTGTGTGTAGTGGCAGTGCTGTAACATCTGGAGTCCCCTTCCCTCCCAAAACATCAGGCCCTGTTACCACTCCCCTGGAGAAGTGACATGCAGTGACACAGCCCAGTGGAAAATTCCCATGGAAATCAAGAGGTGGCTGCTCCAAAACCTGCCAGATTTGCTAGCACAAGAAGTCCTCTGCGGAGGTTTATTTTTGTCGCAGGGGATTCTGTAGGTGGTCTAATAGAAACACTGCCAGGTCAGTACCAGGGTTAAAAGCAGCTGGCAGAAATGCAGGGTTTCTTCAGAGATGCCAGTGAGCCTTGCCAGGGGTGACACTGTGGCACTGCCCACCCTGGCTCAGTGCTGCTCATCACGAGAGGTGCCAAGGTGCTTTTGGGCTCAGCTCTGCGGGAGGAGGGAGAAGTGACTGCTGGGTGAGGCTGGGTCCTTGTCTGTTTCCTTAAAATACTGCTGGGGTTTAAGGCCAAGGGGTTACTCTGTTTTAGCTCAGAATGCCCAGCTTCTGGCTCACGTGGTTGTGCAGATTTTGCAATAACTGGAGGAGTTCATCGGTTTTCCTGAGTAGCTCCTTGGGCTGAGCATCCTGTCTCCATGCAGCCGTGGCGGTGCTCTGGAAATCAATCATCTTGAGCCAGTGGTGACAGGTTCCTCGCCAGGGGCTTTAAAAATAAATCGCCTTTAAAAAGCACCTGGTGAAGCAAACCTTGGCGGCCAGAGACCTGATGTTAAATGTTTCCACATCTTCCTGTGGATGCAACTGAGCTCTTGCTGTTGCCAAAACAGTGTTTCCTGGAGCAAGGCCATGTTCTGGAGACAAGGTGTGGGTGGGTGCAAGCCAGAGGTGAAGACGACAGGGAGGCAGAAATTCCCTGCTCCCCCTTTGCTGTTCCTTCTGCCTGGCTCAGCCTACCCATGCAGCCCATGGAGTGAGGGACCTGCCTTCTGGAGGCACACTGAGACAGATTTTGGAGGATTATTCCTGTGAATTGGGTTAACGTTTCCCCTTCAGTTTCCTGTGTGAGCTAAGCAGCACTGGGAGGAACAGGAGGTTGTGTTGGCTGCCTTTTCTTCCTTTTTCTCCCCATGGAAACACCCTCAGGAGCACTGCAATGACACACACTTGAGCACTCTCTGCTATGAGCTCCTGGCACAGGTGAAAAGGGAGTGGGAAGGAGCAGCAGCCTTTGTCCAGGCTCTTCCCGAGGGAACAGTTGTAGAGAGTAGCATTGTGTAGGTTTTTGCATAGGTAGATGTAGGTGCTCACCACCCTGCACAATCAGGCCCTGAACTGCCCCAGCCATGGTTTGGTTGGCTCTGCCAGCACAGGGATGTCACACATCCTGGGGACGAGGGTGCTGGACTTGCAGGAGCAGTTGTTCAGGGAAGCCAGGCCATTCCTGTAGCTGCAAGGAGAGTCTTGGCATGCAGCATCCCCAAAGCAGGTCATGGAGCCAGCAGAGCGGCTGCCTGGTGGTGCCTGTCCCTGACTTTAGCCAGCCTTGCATTGCCACTTAGTGGCAGGAGCCCTCGTTTGCTGTCCCCAAGGGATGGTTCTTGGTGGCTTTGGCATTTCTGGTTTGTAGCATTGGTTTAAGAGCAGAGTTCAGAGTAAGGTGTGAGGAGGAGACATCCTGCAGGCCATTGCTCGGCCTCTCCCAGACACTGCAGGTCCCTGCCCCACACCTGCATGTCCTCCCTGCTTGGTGGGAGATGTCCCCAGCGGTGGCTGTGGCTTGTGGTTGCTCCTGTTGTGGGTTCTGTGCTGGCTTCAGGACGGACTCAGGAAGTTTGGGAGCCACATGAAATGGTGGTGCAGCTCCTACATCAGGAGCAGAGCCCTGGCAGCAAAGGGCCCTTAAGCAGTTCAGTGGTAGCAGTGTAGCAAATCCACTGCCAGCAAAGCAACGGATTGAGACCAGAGTTAGGTCTCAGTTTGGTTAAAATAGGAGCTTAATGCCAAAATTAAGGGCTGGGTTTCTCTGCAGCTGGTGGCAGTGGGTAGAGTGGCTGTTCTGACATTCCTCGTTTACTGCAGGGAGGTGATTTGGGAGGGATTTTCTGCCTGTAACTGTTGGAGTGACTCCCTCTCTTATGGAGGACATGTATTTAACCATGACAGAGTTAATGATACAGAGCAATCTCTACGTAGTAAATGCTTAACAAAGATTGTACACCCATCTCTCCTGTAGTCAGCGTGGGAAAATCCACAGAGGGCTGGGAATTGCTCCTTTTCTCTTACTGCTCCCATCTCTGGTTGATGAACAGCTTCCAAGAGGGACTGCATTGAGAAGTTTGGCCAGCACACTGTGGACCGTATCACCAGGGACGACCATGCCATCTGCACCACTGAATACTCCCGGATCGTACCTTTGGAAAATGGGGAGGTGAGCCATTGCCTGTTTCCATCCCTTGGAGTTTCCAGGGTTACTCAGTGACTGTTGGTACTCTATTAATTGGCTCCCTCTTGATTTTCAGATACCACTTAAAGTATTCAGTTAAACCAAATGAGATTCACTGGGATTCTGTCATCTGGATGACTGGGTTCAGCTGAGGGAGCGATTAATTTCCTTCCATCCCAAAGGATTGCTCATAGATTTGTTCTCAATAGATTCACAGAATGGCTTGGGTTGGAAGGGACCTTAATGACCACCCAGTTCCAACCTGCAACTCTGAGCAGATGCACCTTCCACTAGAGCAGGTTGCTCAGTGCCCCATCCAACCTGGCCTTCTCCCTCCTCCCACTCACAGATTGTTGTCTCTCTGGTGAACGGGCGCCCAGGAGCCATGAACTTCTCCTACTCTCCTCTCCTGCGGAATTTCACCAAAGCCACCAACATCCGACTGCGCTTCCTGCAGACGAACACTCTGCTGGGGCACCTGATGGGCAAAGCTCTGAGGGACCCTACAGTCACAAGGAGGGTAAGAGAGGCCTTGATACCACTTGCTGGTGAGGTGGAACTGTTTGAGGGCTGTGCAAGCCACCTCTGGGGAGAGCACGTCCCTGGGTGTTGCCTGTGGGGGTTTTCTCTCTCTTGCACTCCCTAAAGCTGAAGGTGTCTGCAGTGGATGCCGCTGTGGCTGGAGCTGGAGGCTGCTTGGGAAGGCACCAACAATGTGAAACTGGGAAACACTTCTTGGTGTCACATGTGGCTTTCTGGCTGTGCTGGGAGCCCCCCCACTCGTAGCTAATGGGCTCTGTTAGAGGTGGTGGATCTTACCATAGGCAGTGTCACTGTAAGGGAAATACCCCAACGCATCATTTTACTGGATAAAGTCGTGCTGAATCCTGAGTAGAACGGTTACGAATCTGATTTGTAAAGATAGTAATGGCCAGCTTTTCTTGTGCTCTCCAGTATTACTACAGCATCAAGGATATCAGCATCGGAGGGCGCTGTGTCTGCCACGGCCATGCAGACGTCTGTGATGCCAAAGACCCCAACGACCCTTACAGGTACCTTTTGCAAAATCCCAGTTCTGTGTGAGAGCATTTGAATTACTGTTTTAAGAATGAAAGATACCAGTGTTAGTTGTGTCCTGTCCTGAGCTAGTAATGGTGTCATCACTGGTGTTCATGGCTCTGCCCTGAGAAAGAAGCAGAAACTGCTCCAGACAAAGGAGCAAAAATTGCACAATTTGTCAGACTATTTTTCAGCCAGATCAGCTCCCTGCTCGAGTTTCTCTGTCCACGACTTGGCCATCCCATTGGAGCAGAGTGTGAGAAGGAGAAGATGGGATACTGATGTGGAACAGGGAAGTTTCCCATCAAAGTCCAGGGATCATTTCTGAACTTGTGCAGAGAAGTCTCTTGCTTCCCACATGGCTTCTTAAACATTGGGACAATGCTCTCTTAAATAGATGGTCTCCCATGAAACCAGAGACTGCTGCCCATTTCTACTCACAAGAACCATAAATTGGTCATGTATGTATCTGAACAACTCTTTGCAAAAGAACAAGAGCGCGCAAAGAAGTTAAATTTTGGCTTATGGGAGTTCCCATCTGCCTTGGCAACTTGAAATGCCAAAGAACGGCTTCAGACCATGGAAGTGTTGCTTTTAGCCATCTGTTTGCAGCTTGAATGTTGCCTTTATGAAAGGGATGGGTAGATTCAGCTGGACGAGGGGAGCTTGTATTTCTTTCTCATCAGGATCATGTAGAACTTTTGGATTGTCTAAAATAAAATTCCAGTGAGTCCCAGCCAAGGTTAAAGCTGTTAAGTATTAAAACAAAGATGTATTGGTAAGCAAGCCTGCCTTAATGTGCCAAACTCTGACAAAAGGAAGTTCATAAATATTTGAATGTACAGCTCCTTGTTTTTTAGACATTGCTGTTGCTGGATGCACAGTACACCTGTGTGCAGGGCAAAAGGCTTCATGGGGACAAGTAATTCTTTAACATGGAAGTGCCAGGACCTTTCTTGGTCCTGGGTGTTTCGATGGTTTGGGGCTCTCCAAGAAGGGAGGGAAAATTGAGCAAGGAGAGATAAGTTAGAAATCCTTGTTCAATGCCACCTTTGCTTGCAACTGTCTCTGTCTCCTGAAATTCCTCTCCTCCACTCTCATTAGGATGCATTTGGCATCTTCACTCTTGGCCCCAGCCTGTTCTGTGATGTTGCAGCACATGTTGGTAAGCAGCTGTTGCATTTCACCCAGAGCAGATCACGCTGGCCTGAGGGAGAAAACATTTCCTACTTGGGTGCTTTGTACAGTCACCACATAACAGCTGTAAGTCCTTTGGGATACAGCAGGAAAAGGTGCTGGATAAATAGATCTTCTCATGGCATTGCTGTACCCTTTAGCAAGCCCAGGAGCACAGGCAAGTCAGCAGAAATCTGATACTTTCAGTTGAGAAAATGAGTAATTGGTGAAGTGCTGCTGTTCTCCAGGCTCTGGGAGCAGCTGTGTTCAGCCTTCCCATTAAAGTGGGCACTGCTGGGCAGGATCCCAGCCCTGCTGCCCTGACACAGCACAGAGGCAGCTTGGGGATATCTGTAATGCCACAGCAGCTGGGGCTCAGACACGCTGTTCCCTTAAGACACAGACCCAGCTACCAGAAACTTGTCATGTCTCCAGCAGTCTGTGCGGTGTGTCCCTTTGCACATGTCCTGCCTCTTCAGGTGCTGATGTGTGACAGCCAACATGGCAAGGAAATGCAAATAGATCCATGTGGATTGGCCTGGCCCTATTAAAAATCCCACAATCTCAGCCTGTTGGGGTGGTCTCTGCTGCTCATTTTAACTTCTCTCTTCTGCACATCGCTGTGTTTCTCATGCCCGTTGCTCAGAAAGGCAGGATGAGCACTTTGATAGGGGCGAGGTGAGCTAGAAATCTTGGCAAAGACTTCAGGACGTGATGAAGCATGTCCATGAGCTGACTTCCTGGACATAAATTACAATATTCGTGCAACTTTGGAAGGTTTGTGTGAAGTGCCAAGCTACAGAGGCTACACATCCATCTGTTGATCTGGCAGCACATCTGGGCCCTGTGTATGTGCAGGGACCTGTGGACAGGTACAGCCTCCTCAAGGCTCTCCACACTTCTCACAGCTTTCTCTCTTTGCCCCAAGTTGGAATGGGCTGAATGAAGCAGAGGGAAGGAATGTTCTCCTGGTTAAAGGTGAACACCAGCAGGATGAGGCACAACCCTTTCTCCTGGCAAACCCTGGGAGCAGTGAGATAAAGATTAGCAGGAACGTGGCTTGGAGAGCCCAGACAGGAATCGTGTGTTAACAGGCTGAGTGAGCTCAGGAGAGCTCTGCAAGGGTTCTGCATCTGTCTATAAGAGCAACTTCTTCTGTGGCTTCACTGCCCTGTCACGGATGCCACAAGCAAGGGGGAGACAAGTGTGCCTGATGCTGAAGATAACCAGCAAGACTGCAGCAGCCTAGTTGGTCAGAAGCACATCCACAGATGAAGGATGCTTTCCCACTGCTGGATCCTGAACTCCAGCTTCCCCTTTCCCATTTGGAAGGGAGAGCACCACGTGTGCTGGTAGATTTGTGCCATCTGTCAGTCTCTTTTTGCAGGTGTTTTCTTCTCCGTACAGTCAGAGGAAAGGGCTTTTTTTTTTTCTTGATTGTGCTCCTCAGATGTCCTAGCCAAATCGAGCTGCTGTAGTGTTTGTGTGCTGCTCTCAGCTCTGCCACAGCTGCTTGCTGGAAACTGTTTAGTCTCTGCTGTTGAGCATCAGTTCCAGCGGGTAGACTGCGGTTTCATTTCTTATGGCAGGATGACCAGGAAATATGTGCTATGTGAACACAGCCGCTCCCTCTTCTTCCTTGTATATACTCAATCAATGAAACATGTAAATATTGTGGTTTATGCACATTTGTCTGTAATTCATTAGCAGCACGGACTCGGCACAAGGTGCAGTAAAGCCATGAGCTCTCTCAGAGGTCATTGCTAACTCTGAACAGCAGAGACTAAATAAATACCTCCTTCTCCATGTGAAATGAGCATCCTTACTCATGCAGTGCCATCGTTTTGCGTTCTGGGAACTGAACCAGTACTTTTCAAACATCTTGAACATGAAGGAGCCTGGGGTGTGTGGCTGGAGCCACGTCCTCCACTCAGGGAGATTTACACTGCTCAGCAGGTTTATAAGTTCCCTGACTCAGTGACCATCTTTCTCCAGACGTATGTATATGGATCTTAATCTTGATCTCCAGCTGCTGCCATGGAAAGAAACGATAAAATTTTGTTTCCTTAAAAGTGCTGAGTGGTAGTCGGCCAGGTGAGAGGTCTGTGGGTAGTTACATTCCAGAGACACGCCAAGGTTTGCCTCTCATTGAGACTCCCCTTTGGGTCTGCAAAACACTTGGAGAACAAAGTTCCTAGTTGAATATTTCAGGGCTTTTTTCTGCTACTTAAGCTCTAGCCAGGGGTTCAGTTTCATGCCTGGACTCTGCCAGCTCCAGCCCAGGCTGTGAACGTGGGCAGGGACAGGGCATGATGAGTGATGAGAGAACTGACTGCGGCCACGTGTCCCATGGCATCTGCAGCAGGAGGGCTGGGAGCAGCAGTGGGACCTCTTGCCTCTCAACCCCTCTGCCTCGAGCAAATATGCTGAGTGTGAATCCTGCTTTCATTCCCCCAAACTTTTAGATCATCCCATATTTTATTAAAATGGGGTCACTAGTCCAGTGCTGCTGCCTCTATCTGCCAATTCACTATGCATAGACTTGCAGTCTCACATCTTAAAATTACGTGTAGGTGGAAACTGTGGCACTCAGCTCACTGCAGTGTCTGCACTCCTGCACTTCACCCTGAATGACTGCTCCTTTTGTTTCTAACGTTTTAAAAAAATGACATTTATTTTTAAACACACTGCTTTTGAATGGAAAAGCATTGGAGGGAGGGAGAGGTGGGAGTGGCAGACTGGCCCTGAGGGGAAATGAGTAATTGCACAGATAAAAGCTGGAACATGCTGTATTATCCATAAGTCTAATACAACAGAAAGCATTTGTGTTGGATGGAATCGCCTTGTGCTAAGTGGAGGTTTTGGGGATGATGTCACCGACGTTAATGAATCACCGTTGTGGTCGGGCAGGGACGAGATCCATCGGGTGCCTGTCGAGATTCCTTGCCTGGCGCCTCCGGAGCCGCCTGTTTACCCAGCACAGCCCTGCCTGGAAAGCAGGAGGTGCATTGCACAGGGAGCGTGGGGCCAGCATCTATTAAAATGCTTAATTCAAATTTCATGCCCTCCTGCCTGCAGCACAGGTATACCTGGAGGAGCAGATAGCACCTATGTGGCCCCATCCCTCTCCAGCTCTGGGCTGTCATTTTGTCCTTTTATGCTGCCCCTGAGCAGTGGTGAGGACATCTTTGTGTCTCTGCACCATGCTAAACTCTCTCAAGTAATCTGCTTCAGCTCAGGTCTCTACCACTGCCGCCTCCGACCATTTCACATTTTATTCTCTGCAGAGCTGGCTAGGCAGTGGCACACTGATTTTTCTCTTACCCATGTCTCCTGAAGAAAAAAAGGAATGATGGTGGAGGAGAAAAAAGGGAGGGAACGGAGCTGGAATAGCAAAGTTTGGTGTTTGGCTCAGGAAAAAAAAAAAAAAATCAATTAAAAAGTTGAAATAAAAAGCCTCAGAAGCCTCTTTTCCAGAACATTCAGATTAGCAAATACCACTCATTCATGTACGAGATCAGTGACAGTGATGCACAGCAGGGGCACACAGCAGGGGCCCACAGCAGCCCCCCATCCCACATGTCCCTGTCATTGCCCAACCTTGTCTGTGCCCCGTTCTGTCCCCACAGGCTGCAGTGTGACTGCCAGCACAACACCTGTGGTGGCTCCTGCGATCGCTGCTGCCCTGGCTACAACCAGTTCCCCTGGAAGCCTGCCACTGCCGACAGCGCCAACGAGTGCCAGCGTAAGTGGGAGCTGGGCTCCTCCTTCCTGCCCAAGCACAGCTCTGCTGTGGTGCACTGGTGGGGCTGGTGCTGAGTGGGACTGGGTGAACTGGAGGGCAGTGACACAGCAGAGAGGGCTCTGCCCAGCAGGTGATGGTGTTCAGGTGAGGCTCACACAGGAAGGTCTCCAAGGTCCGTGTGGGACTTTGGCTCTGCTTGCATTCCAGTTCCTCCTGCGTGTCCAAGGGTTTGTGCAGGCAAGTCTCGTTGCTCAATTCCGTCTGCAAGATGAATTAGGTTTGGATGTGTTTACATACAGGACATCTTTATTTGTCTAGAGAAACCTTTGGTCAGTGCTGACAGTGGAATTTCTGCTGCGCTGGGAGTGCAGAGCACAGAGCTGCCCCACGTGGTGTCTTAGGAACGCAGGGTGGCAAAAGATCTTAATGCTGTGAGTTTGTAAAGCCCCCTCACCAGGTGCTGGATTTTACAGCTCACCTCTATCCAGGGTGGGATAAAAGAGGCAAGAATGTTGCTCTCTGAACCAGACTACTCAAGGCCCCACAGTGTGGTAATTTTTCTTTCTCGTCCGTACACGCCTGCACATACTTCTCTTGTGATTTTGTGCCTGCTGCGCTCTCCTGGTTGCAGACCAGACTTTGTGAGGGAGTTGCTGCCTCTGTGCTTCAGAGAGGGCTTGGGAGATCATGTAATCCCCCAGATGCATTCAGGCATCTTTCCTTATGGAAAAGCAACCCATCCAACATCAAGCCCGGGAGGCAGAGTTGACATCTTGAGATCCAGCTGCTGACTGAAGGACCTCTGAGGACGGGTGGTTTAGCTCCCATCACCTCTTTGTATTCCAGCCTGCAATTGCAATGGCCATGCCTACGACTGCTACTACGACCCGGAGGTGGATCGGCACAAAGCCAGCAGGAGTCGTGAGGACAAGTTTGAAGGGGGAGGTGTTTGTATTGACTGCCAGGTAGGCCCAAAGAGCTCCTCTGGAAAAGGCTGATGCAAATGTTTGTGTTTGTTTCCGCTATCAGCATGGAGTTCAGCCTCGCTGGGACCTCCACCAAGCCCCTCTGTTATCTAAATTAGGTTTCTCCCTGGAAATTTAGTGTCTTTGCCATGTATTAAAGGAGTGTGCACCAGTAATGAGAACAGCACTTGGGTTTCTAGCTGTCCC
The DNA here is from genome assembly GCF_009650955.1 of Corvus moneduloides. Lineage (NCBI taxonomy): Eukaryota > Metazoa > Chordata > Aves > Passeriformes > Corvidae > Corvus > Corvus moneduloides. The sequence continues at coordinate 10,235,542 of NC_045492.1, forward strand.
CTGGTGGTACCACTACCTCCTAAAGCTTTAATTTGCTGCGGCACTGGAATTGGGAGGGAGAGGTTGCTGCCCAGCACAGTGGGAGATCCCTACCCAGTTCACAGTGCTCTGGCATCTCCCTGGATATCTCTCTGCCCACTGAAATGCCAGTCTTCAGTCTCTGTGAAAGTGGGAAAGTAGCTCTGCCCTTACCGAGGTGATGGTGACTGTGACGTGGTTAAATCATGCACTGGCATGAAACATTTTGCTGTGCTACCTTGCTGGGAGGAAACAGATTGCTGCTATCCTCCAATAACAAAGTGGTCAGGACATTTTACCATCTGAAGGAAGTGAAATGGGCTCGAGGTCAGATAGGAACCTGTAACTCACACTGTTTATGGGAGGATATGGTTTGTGGGAAATGCTTTGTTTCCAAGTCAGTGCATGTGGAATTTTGAGCAGATTTAGGTCTTTGGTGCGCTGACACTCATGAGCTGCTTCCTCTGTAACCTGGAGCTATTGGTTAATCTGACAGATGAATGTGAATCCTGCAGGCAGAGGAACTGATGCCTCTCTAACCCACTGTCTTTCAGCATCACACCACAGGCATTAATTGTGAGAGGTGCATCCCAGGGTACTATCGATCCCCCGACCACCCCATCGACTCTCCGTACATTTGCTACCGTGAGTGCGAACTCCTTTGCAGTGACATCCTCCTGGACTTGGTGATACTGGGGAGGGCGCTCTGGAGGGTTTCTGAGAGGTTTTCCTGCTGTAGGGAGTCTGAGGCCTCTGTCAGTGACACTGCTGCTGGCTTGTCCCTCTCTGCAGGCTGTAACTGTGAGTCTGACTTCACTGATGGCACCTGCGAGGACCTCACGGGGCGCTGCTACTGCAAACCCAACTACACCGGGGAGCACTGTGACGCCTGTGCCGAGGGCTACCTCAACTTCCCCCACTGCTACCGTAAGTGGGGGGTTCAGATCTGGGAGCCCACAGATCCAGCGGGTGTGGGAAGGGCAAGCAGCTCCAGCTGTGGCTCTTGGGTTGTCTTTTCCCCGTGCCATGTGGCACTCCTGTCCCAGGAGGAGTTCTTTCAGGTGGGTACCAATCCACATTTGGCTTGGGTGGAAGCTGGACCAGAGCTGAACTGGTCTGAACACAGAGCCAACAGAAGCTTCCCATTTGGCTGGAGTTTTCTCTCACTTTCTGTGAAAGACAGGCTAAAAACGGCTGTAATGGATCATTGTTTAGTGGGATATCTGTGCTTTATTCCACGTTCCACGTTTTCATTCAGTCTGTTCATCTTTGGGACTGTCAAGCCCTTGATATTCCATCAGGATTTCTCTGTGTGTCTGTGATGACCCGTGCAATGTCTCTTTCTCTGCACAGCCGTTCCAGCTTTCTCTCACAATGATACCGGAGAACAAGTGCTGCCTGCAGGACAGATAATAAGTAAGCAGTGCAGTTTTCCTTGATGCTTTGGCAATGCTGTTGTTTCTGTTACACCTCCCATCCAATGCAAGATCAGTTCTTCAGATTATTGGGCACATACGTTGTATGAGGCAGCCCTGAGTGGTTGTAAGAGAGCACAACCAGCAGCTGAGGGTGGGGGAAAGGAAGTTTTATGATCCCCTTTTTATAGACGTGGAATCTCTAGCCTAGAGTGACAGTGTGATTTTTTTCTGGGGTCCAGGCCATGTGGGAATGTCCCTTCTGCCCTCCCTGTGAGGAGCCCTCCGAAAGGTCGTGGAGGGGCTGTGGCTGAGCTGGGAGTTCTGCTGTGGGTGCCTCTGAATGGTCGTGCACAGGCAGCCACTCACTCTGTGTCACTTCCTCTGTTGTTCAGAAAGCTCATCCATGCTCTCATCCCTGCTCTCCACTTCACTTCCCTCCTCTCTCATGCTCACTCCTCTCAGTTCATCTACTCCCTTGTGCTTTTTTCTGTCTCTTTTCCCACCGAATCCTCCTCTGTCTCATGCTTCCCAGCACACTCCAGATAACCTTTTCCTTCCTTCTGATATTTTGAAGTCTCTATCTTCCAGACAGGTTTTTTTCTTTCCTGAGCTGGAATTTCTCACTTCCCTTCTCATTTCTCCACCTCCTCCTCCCTCTGGTTTTTGGATGATGTTTGTCCTTCCCTATCCCAGCCCAGCACCCCACACCACTGCTGTTGGTGACAGCAGGGCTGCCTGGAACACCATACCCTGGCAGTGGGAAGGTCTCGGGTGCAGCTGAGCATGGAGTGACCAGAGAGAAAGCCCAGAGTTCACCCTGGTTAGCCAAAGGCTCTGATTATTTCCACACTACACTGAATCAGCTCTGTCTGGGCTTGTGGGAGCAGCATTTGCCTGCCCTGTGCATTGCCCTGCTGCCCATCCTGCACCTTCACACCTGCGTGGTGCTGAGGCCTCCCAGCCACCCCACAAGCCAGGTGTGGTTTGGTTGAAACATTTGCATCTGATAGGAAGGTTATGGAGGCAAATGCTTGAGCATTTGAGTTGCCTCTCATGGCAACTCCTGCCCTTGTGGGGCCTCAGAGCTCGACTGACGGCGGTGCGTGGTGTCGCCTGTTGTGTGTTCCCATCTAGACTGCGATTGCTACGCGGGTGGGACCGAAGGCAACGCCTGTCGGAAGGACCCCCGGGTGGGGATGTGCGTGTGCAAACCCAACTTCCAGGGAACACACTGTGACCAGTGTGCCCCAGGCCACTACGGACCCAGCTGCCAGCGTGAGTACCCAGGGCAGCGTCCCCAGGCTCGCCCTGCTGGGCTTCTCCTTGTTCTCCACCCATGCTGGGGAGGAGGAATTCCACAGCTCCACTTCCAAGTGACAAATTCCCATGACTTCTGCACTTCTGCTGTTGTTTTCCACTCAGCCCTGACCCTCCAGCATCCTCCCAGGCTCTGGGGGGCTCTTGAGGAATTCCCTATGGACATGAACTATGGGCCAGGCATGCTTGCTGTCAGCTCTGTTCCCTATGCTTTCTCCTGCAACTGCTCTTCTACCCCAGAGGAACAGGCACTCTGGTTCCTTTCCTGGGAAGGCTAAAGACAAAAACTTGTTTATTTACTGATGCCCTTGTTGCTTTGCAGCCTGCCAGTGCTCTGGCCCTGGTCAGTACGATGGCACCTGTGACAGCGAGACAGGGCAGTGTCTGTGCCGGACGGGATTTGAAGGGCACTCGTGTGACCAGTGTGCTCCAGGCTACTTCAACTACCCTCTCTGCCAGTGTGAGTATCTGTCCTTCACAGGCCTGGGTGGGGACACACAGCCAGAGTCCTCTGGCAGGGGGCTGAAGGACTGGATAGTGATTTTGTGGGTGTTTGGAAAATATGTTGATGGTTTGAACACTTAGAGCAGCACCTAATCTGAGAAGCCCAGGACAAAGACATTTTGCCACGAGCTCTGGCCCAGGCTCGCAGCTCAGGGCGGGTGGTTTCTGTGTGTTGCAGTGTGTGGCTGCAGCTCAGTCGGGACGCTGCCGGGAGGCTGCGACTCCGCCGGGAATTGTTTCTGCAGAGCCGAGTTTGCGGGGCCGCGGTGTGAGCAGTGCAGCCCTGGGCACCACTCCTACCCCCACTGCTACGGTAAGCACCTGAACCTTCAGCTCCTGCTGCTCTAAAAAACATACCTGTTCTTGCAAGACTTGGGTGTTTCTCAAAATCAACCCCGTGTGGTTTGCACTGTGAATTTGGCAGGATTGTTTTGGAGGTCATGGATCATAGCAAAGCCTGGAAGACAAAGCAGTTTTTATCAGTCGCACTTCCTCATCACAACCCTGCCGTGACCTGGTGTCTCAGCTTATGCCTCTTTTGTGTGTCATTTTAGTGCATTAACCTACGAAACTGCTGGGAAACATTGAATGGGCTGTAAAAATCCCTCCATGGCATTTTCCTGGTGTGGCTATGAAAATACTGCATGATTTGCCAAGGGATTAAGAAATTAATTTAGTTCTGATGGAAATGGCTAATTCCTGGGGGGCTGAACGATGGTTCAGACCAGCAGTGCTTGGCCACAGATCACAGGGATCATCAGAGTCCTGCTCTTACAGCTTGCTCCTGCAATTCCCGGGGTGCAGTGGACAACAACTGCAGCCCAGCGGGGCAGTGCCGGTGCCACGGGAATTTTGCGGGACACACCTGCAGCCAGTGTGCCCTAGGCTTCTACGGATACCCCAGCTGCACACGTGAGTAGCACCTTACTGCTCTCTACTACCTGAAAGGAGGGTGTAGCCAGACCAGGGTTGGTCTCTTCTCCCAAGTAACAAGTGGCAGGACAAGAGGAGACGGCCCCAAGTTGCACCACGGGAGGTTTAGGTTGGGTATTAGGAAAAATTTCTTCACCAAAACAGTTGTCAAGCATTTGATCAGGCTGCCTAGGGCAGTGGTGGAATCACTATCATTGGGAGGATTAAAAAGCCGTGTAGATGTGGCACTTGGGGACATGGTTTAGTGGTAGACTTGGAAGTGCTAAGGGAGCAGGTGGATGATGGTATTAGAGGTCTTTTCCAACCTTAATGAGTCTCTGATCCTGTCCATTTCCCTGGGCACTGCATCACTCCTGGACTATTGCTGCTGGTGCCAGGACTGAGCAATGGCTGTGGTAGGTGCCTGCAGCCCCAAATGCTCTGACCAGCCCTCCCCAGCTCCAGGCAGAGTGTCCCCATCTCCCTCCCTGTCAGCAGTCCCGACTGGAAGCCAGATGTACTCTTATGTCTCCCAGCAAGAATTTACTGCTCATTAAAAAGTAATCCATGATACAATTTCCCTGAGGCAACAAAAGAGCGTCATCACCCTCCTGCACTGGACTAAATGTGGACTTCTGAGCCATGCCAGCTGGCAGAACACTCCTCCCAACTGCTGATGCCGGCAATATGCCTTTGAAGAGTCTGGAAGCAGAGATGAAATGGTCTCACAGGACTTCAGTAGTCACTTTTTTTTTGTCTCATAAAGCCGTGTCCACATTGCAGAGCTGTAGAGGACGCACAGTAAAGAAAGAAAAGATCCACCTGATTTTTATATTTTTTTTAATCTGTTGTCTTATGAGCAATCTTTTGCTGTTAGCCAGCGTGGGGGTGTCAGCCTAGAATGTCTCCTTCAGCAGGGATTTGAGGTGTGCTGGCTGGGCAAGAAAGGCATGGGCAGCTCCCTGGCAGCTTGCTGACCTTTCCTGTGATAGGGCAGTGGGATCTCTGTGCACTCATGGGCAGCAGGTTTTGCAGGAAGCTGTGTAACCATTGCTCTGCCCTCACCCCACTGCCCACATCCAACATGCACATCAGGGCAGACCCTGATGGCCGAATGCTGCTCCTGGGTGTTTGGGATTTTGTAGGGTCTGATACATCACTGGCAACTGACCTGGGTGGATGAGATCACACCTACCCCTTCTCCTCAACCAAAACTCTTCCCTGCCTCTTAAATACACGTAAATGTATGTGAATGGGTGTGATAAACACTGAGGCTTCTACTATTTTTCCTAAAAGATTGGGGTAGTTTTAACCAAAAGCAACGAATGAGAATTCTATTTATAACCCACATTTCTGGCTGCTTTTGGTGAAGGTCAGGCAGACAAAAGAGGCTGCTGCTGGGAAGCCCTGAATGCAGCTGCAGCAGTTCTCCCCCCTCTCTTGCAGCTTGCCAGTGCTCCCGGGAGGGGTCCCTGCATGGCACCTGTGACCAGGACACGGGGCAGTGCAGCTGCCGGCCCAAGGTGACGGGACTGCGCTGTGACAGCTGCGTACCCGGCGCCTACGGGTTCCCCCACTGCGAAGGTAGCCCCTTCTCCCTGATCTCTTGGCACACTCCAGTGTCTTGGGTGCTGGTAAATGCATTTATCATCCCCCAAAAGCTTTGCAAGGGGAGAAATAACCCCAGTTAGGGACAGCCAAGGGGAGAGCTGGCTCTATAAATCCGTTCTTTTCCCCCTCTTTTCTAGTGGGCTCCTGTAACCCAGCAGGGTTGGAGACTGCAGATCCCTCGCTGGCCCCGGTGAGTATCAAATGAACCCACCACAACCCTTGCAGGTCATTTTTATATGATCCCCTTTATCTCATGTTGGATCAGGTCCTTCCTTAAGCTCAGCCCAAAAGCATCCAGAGCAGCAGGCCCCATGTTCAACCACTGTGCTGCAAATTCTCACCTGCTCTTTTCTCCCCATGCCTTTCCCCAGGGCTCCTGTGCATGTCGGGCATACGTTGAAGGCCCAGCTTGTGACAGATGCAAGCCTGGATACTGGAACCTGACTCCAGAGAACCCCTATGGCTGCCTGAGTAAGGAAATGGCATTTGCACAGCCCACAAAAGTCCCCTCCATGGTGTGAGAGCCAAACCCAAGCCAGTGGGCACCATCACTGCAGGATTGGAAGCGATGGCCTTCCTTCCATCTTCACCCAGAAGTGATGGGTCAAAGCTGGAGTGCTCTGGGTAACCCCCACGTGGAGAGGGGAAAGGCTGGATCCCGGTGCTTTTTGCTTGGGATGAAACATAGGGCTCGTGCAATAAGTTCTGCCATTCTCAGCCTTCCCTGCAGACACTTAACTTTTCATGGCCAAATATGCAGAAAAGGCAAATGTCTTTGGTAGCTGTGTCCTCAACAGTAGCTGTCCAGAATGGAATGCGAGCCCTTGTGCAGGGCTACCTTCTACTTGACCAGTTCTGGCTCCTCTTACCCAACCAGTATCCTCTGGTGTGGTGGGTGCTGACCCCATCAGGCATCTTCTCAGGGGCTGATGGACCTTCTGGCTTTCTTGTTCATCTCCCTCTCCCCAGGCTGCAAGTGTGACACCAAGGGCACCATCAGCGGAATCTCGGAGTGCCGGCAGGTGGGTTTGCTCCTCTGCTTCCAGGCTCCTCTGAGCATGCTGTGTTGGGAGTGTTCAGCTCTGTTTCTCACAGCAGCTGGTGGAGAGGCCCTGACACAGCTCTCAGCGCTTGCACCACAGTCTGGGCTTGCATGAGAATGTGGGATTAAGACCTGCCATAAATTAGGCACCTAAATATTTCTGGGTCTGTCCCAGGATGCCTGGATTTTTGTTTGCCTGCATTGTTGGGTAATTTAAGTTATCTGGCCCTTATCTGGCCCACCCATGTGCAGGAAGCCGTGTGGAGCGTGAAACTCAAAATGTTTCTGAAGTGTTTCAGACCAGAACCCAAATAACTGAGGAACAGCTTAGCCTTGACAAGCAACAAGAGGGAATGAGTTTCTATGCCTGCTTCTCTCCCAGGGCGATGGGCAGTGCTTCTGCAAAGCCAACGTGTGTGGGCAGTTCTGCTCGGCCTGCAGGGACGGCTTCTTCAACATGGAGAACGCAAATTACTTCGGCTGCCAAGGTGAGCTCTTTGCGGTGTGTCCAGTGAGTGAGGGGGGCCACAGGAACTGACCCCACGGCACAGACTGACTGCTTGGTGACCTTGGAGAGAAGGGGCAAGAGATGTCCCACTTCCTGTTTTGGGTCATCATTTTTGGGGGGATGTGGTTTAGTGCTTTAGGGGGTTCAGTGGTAGTGCCGGGTTGATGGCTGGAATTTGATGATCTTAAAAGTCTCTTCCAACCTTGATGATTCTGTGGTTCTGTACCATGGCCCAGAGCATGGGCTGGGAATTACTGTGGATGTGGAGACCAGAGATCATGTTTTCCCACTATAGGATATAGGTCTGTCAGGCTGGGGAGCAAGCAGCCAGGTAAGGTACACCTTTGGGTACCAGAAGCTGGTGTGTTTGAACCACTGGTCACATCCTTGCAGCTGTGCCCCTTCCTCCTGCTGGGAGAGGGCAGGCATGGATACATGGGGTTGGCCACTCTCCACCGTGTCCATGGGAAGAGGTAAAGGAGGAGATCCGGCTGCTCTGAGCCATCCCACGCAGTGCTGGCAGGGCTGGGAAGAGGGAGCAGGGCTGTGGCTGGTGGCAGGGCCGTGAGGGTTTGCAGACCTTGTTCCCTCAGCCGCCTGGAAATAGCTCAGTGCTGAGGTGGAAGAAGAGTCAATCCAAGTGGGTCCGGGGCCAAATATGAAAACGGATACAATGGAATAAAAATAGTGGCCCCAGGCTCCCCGCCCGCTGGGATGCGCCTTTGATTAGTGACCAGGAGCTCGTTAGCACGGCGGGAATGTAAACAGGCGCTTCCTCCCGCAGGCTGCCAGTGCGATGTCGGCGGGGCCCTGGGGCCGTCCTGCGAGGAGCGGAGCGGAGCCTGTCGCTGCCGGCACAGCACACGGGGTCCCACCTGCACCCAGTAAGCTGCACCTTGGTGTGCTCTGCCTCCCACGCTGTCCTCAGCCACCACGGGGATGGCGGCCTCGTTGTCTGGGCTGCTGTCACATCAGCCTGGCGGAGGTGTCCTCTTGCCGCTCCCTCCGGGTAGCCCAGCAGGTAACGGTGCTCTCTCTTTTCCCCAGACCAGCACAGGACCATTATTTCCCTGACCTTCACCACTTGAAATTCGAGCTGGAGGAAGGCACCACGCCGGCCGGCCGGGCCGTGCGCTTCGGCTACAACCCCCTGGAGTTCGAGGGCTTCAGCTGGCGAGGATACGCACAGATGTCCTCCATCCAGGTACGCCTGGGGGCTGCAGCCCAGCCCAGCTCCCTCTGGGGAGGACTGATGTGCTTTGGCACACATCTTCCACCCCAAGTGCTCCTGAAACCCCCAAAGTCACAGGATGGCAAACATAAACAGCACAGTGTATATATAGCCTGTTTGTGCAGATACTTCCTGTAGTGCTGGGGGTGGCATAGACTGAGGAAGAGAAAGATCCTAAATTGGAAATCCCGTGACATCCTAATCCATTTAGACAAAGGCGGTAGCATAGTGATTACTTACAGGGATGTCTATAAACACTGTCTCAGTTTCCTTGTTCATCTTTCAACTGACTTTGCTCTTTCCTATAACTCTGTATAACCTTTCCTCCCTTTTCCAAAAATAAGTTATCTCCTCCTCAACTGCCATGTTCAGCTTGGACCTCTTGTTACCCTTCAGCCTTTGCCCTTGCTGTTAGCTGGTTTGCTGTAACAATGGTTTATGCTAACCTGGAGTTGTGTAAGTCCAAGGAGTGAAGCTGTTTCATCTGTTGACTCCCTTTCTCTCCTTGGTGGTTCTTCTGCATGGCCCCTGTGGAAGTGTGTGCGTGTTTGGGGATGGAGTGCAGGGCAGTGATTCTCTGACAGTTGTAACCCATGTGAGATGCTCCTTGCTCTGGGGCATGTACTTTCAGTTCTCTTCACATTTTTGTGCTTAGGTGAAATAACAGAGGGGCTGTTTCCCAATGAATTTTTGGTAGGAGCTAAGCAATGAACTCCTGTAGGCTTCCTTGAGAAAATCCCAGCCTTAAAACTTGAGGATGGAGCTCATAGCTCCAGTGTTGCATCCAGTGTTGGTGTTTGAGCTAGAAGTAGACCTTGATAGAAGGGCTAGCACATGGCTTTCTGCTGGCAGGTCTCACCTGTAGTTTGTTATCATCAAAACCCTTCCAGTTTGCTCTCCAGTGGGAAGATGGTTTGTAACTGGAGCTTTGAAGAACACAGCCCTCATTAGAAGTCTCCCTGGGCAGAGCCCAGCTTTTCCCTGTAGGCAGGAGGTTATTTAAGCCTAGATCTCTTTGATTAAGCATCTCCTTAGCCAGGGTCTTGCCAAGCAGTGTCCAGGCAGGTGGAGGGCAGATGTGCCATCAGCTGTATGGTCCATTAGCCCCTCTGGTTCTTAGCACTGCACATTGCCGAGGATGAGGCACCAGCTCAATTCCCAGCCTCTTCTGTAGGCAGTTGGGCAGAGCTCCATAAACACAAGGGCAGGAGTTTGGTACCTGGTGGCTGGTTATGGCATGCTAAACCCCAAAGCAACATGCTGATAACAAAAGCAATAACTTCCTATAACCTTCCCCCTTTCATGGTGTGTGCCCCAGGAGAGCTGAGCCACCCTGCTGTGCCACAGCATCTTCCAGATGTGATCACAGCCTTCCCACCCCCTTCCACTGGCAGGTTGCTCCCTCAGTGGCTGGCCCCAGCAAGGGCACAGTGCCACGAGGTGCCGTGAGCAGTAGGGTCCATGTGCTTGTCTCCTCCTCGCACTGTGGCATGATGCTTTGGGAGCAGTGAGCCGAGCAGCTGCGCTTGGGCTGGCAGTGTGGGTGGTGGAGGTAATTGAAGGTGTGCTCTGCTTCTCTCCCCTTTCTCTCTCCCACCAGCCCAAGGTAGTGGTGACTCTCAATGTGACCTCCCCCGACCTCTTCCGCCTCGTCTTCCGCTACGTCAGCCGGGGGCCCGCCAGTGTGGAAGGGAGGGTCTCGGTCGTTGAGGAAGGAAAGTTTAATGTTTGTGGCAACTGTAAGTGCACTTTTCACTTCCTAGACTAACTCAGAGCATCCCACGCTGCGACACTGCTCCTCTGCCCCTTCTCCTGCCCCAAGGTGTGTCTGTCCCAAGTGTGTCCGTCTCAGGTGGCCAGCCAGAGCCGTGCCATGGGCTGGCGAGGGAGGGGGAAGAGAGGCAGGCAGGCAGGCAGGTAGGGCAGGCGGGTCAGGCCCTCCCCAGAGCGGGCGGGCACTCAGGAGCTGCCCCCCCCAGTGACGTGTGCCCCGTGTGCTCTTTTGCTTTTTGCAGAATAAAATCAGAGTCACTGTAGACGTGAAGGAGGCAGAGCTCTATCTGTTCCATGTCATCCTGAGGTATATTAATTCAGGAGGGGCCACTGTGTATGGCAAAATTACAGCTTATCAGCCACGAAGGAGAGGTAAGGATCCCAGACTGCTCTGCTTCCCTGTGCCATCGCCACCTCCTCCCCATCCCAGGCAACCTTCTGCATCATCCTTTCCAGAAGACGTTTCCATATGGCTTTATCCATTAGTCCTGCCCTCCCAGTTGAAAGGCTGATTTGAGTTTGCAGCCCCCTTTATTTACCAGAGCAGCAGCAAGGTGGGCCCAGTCCCAGGGCTGCTCACTGAGGACTGATACCAGCCAGGCTGGTGGGAGATAAGGCTGTTGTACAAATCCATACAACATTTCCAGCATGGGACAAGATCACCCCAGTGCCACAGGCAAAACTGTGCTGACTTTCCAGCAAACCAGAATGGGCCTAGAGCCGGGAAGTGGACCCAAACTTTGGCAGCTGCACGTGGTTTCATTTAGCAGATGCCCTGACGTGGCAGTCCTGCCTTTTCCGTGTGCTTCTCCCAAACCAGGCTGCTGCCTTCACATGTGATGTGGGGATTGGAAGTGACATGGAATTACACGTTACACAGGCTTTGCACTCTGGTGCACTGTCGTCTCATCAAGCCACGAGCTGCTGGACAAGAGCCACCAAAAGATGTCTGAACAAGCCTAGAAACGTGGACAGCAAATATTCCGGGAAACAATCTGAGCAAGACTGCATGGGAACACACCTGAGGCCGTGGTGGGTGGTTGGCTGGTTGATTTTAGCCCTTGAGATGCCACAGCCACATGATCCTTCTGAAGCTCTTCTCCAGGCCACACATGCACAGCACAAGGCTGTCAGCACCAACTACCTAATTTATCAGAGTGTGAAGTTCTCTCCTCTGGCTTGAGTTGACATAGGTTCTGCCTTCGATGTGATATGCAAGGTTTGAAATGCCAAAATACTATTTTTCTGCCTTTTTTTTTTTTGTGTGGAAAAATTGCTCATTTTTATGTCCAGTCATATTACACAGCAGAAGAACAAGCAGAGCAGAAGCCGTGGTCATGCTTTAGGATCCCACCAAAAGTCAGGAAATATTTAATCTGTCCAATCCAGCAGCAGAGCTCATTTGCTTTAAAAAGTGCTTCACTTCTCATGCAGAAGCAGCTTGATTTTTCTAGTGCTGAAGGCAAGCAGCCAGACTCGTGCACCAACAATGGGACCCAGGAGGGCAGCATCCCTGGGAGGCTTCAGAAGTGCTGAGCCCCCTCCTCTCTGGATGGAAAGGGCTTCACATGGCAAAGGACAAGCAGCTTGGAAAGAAGTTGGAAGATATGTCTTGCAAAAGGGAAAGCCTTTTCCAAGTATGGGATTTTCAGCCTGGTTTCTTCCACTCTGCCTCCAGGAGCCATCTCAGTTGGAGTTGTGGATCACCTCAGAGGGATGCGAAACTTCAGCCTGTCAAGAAATCTACCCCGGTGCCAGTTCAGGGAAATCTCTTCACTCCTTCCATCCTCACCTCTGCTTCCCATCTGGAAAAGCGAGGTCCCATCCTCAGCTGATGCCAGGCATGGCACACATGGGAAGGGGTTATTATCCATCCCAGCAGTAGCACAAGCCCTTGCTTTAGCTTCTGGCCATCTGTGTTGTGCCTTGATGTCCATGTACCACACCAGGCCAGTCAGTGTGCCACATTCTCCACCTCCTCCTTCATCTCATCTGCTCGCCGTGCAGCCATTCCCGGTGAATCCCTCTCAACTGCACTCTTCAAAAGCTCCTGAGACTGCTGGGGCAGGCACAGAAGTCTGCTTCTAGGTGCTGTATTGTGGTTGCATCCGTTAATGAAGAGGTTGTGGGACTTCCAGCTGAGCCAAGGAGCTGTTCAACAGCAGCAGGATCAGGCCTTGCACCCATTTTGTCCTGTCAGTTAAAAATAATGTCTAAATCTCGAGTGCAGAGTCTGTGGTTGGCAGGAAGAAAGGCAGGAGCACACCTTGGGGGCCTGAAAGTTTGCCAGAAGACAGGTATCTTGCCTGTGGAGCTGAGGTTAGAATTTCCCTGAGGAAAAATGTATCTGGGCAATTCTTTTTGTCTGTCTCACAATTAACTCTTCACAGATGAGTTCTTTCTTTTTCTAGCTGGCAAAACGCTCCTTGGCTTGCAACACTCTGTGCTTTGCAGTCTGGGGATGCAGAGCACACTGTGAGAGCTCTGGATTTGCATTAAGGATTGCAGTGATTTATATTTATTTCTCCCATCAGGCTGTTGAGCAGATTGAGAGTGGATGCCTCTGTTCCAGGACAGTGTGGGATTGTGGTGCACCAAAGAGAGTGGGAGCCTGTCACTCCCCACTGCACCACAGAGCTGCTTCCCTGAGCATAGCCTCCCATGTCCAGCCCCAGGTTTTCCACTCCAGTCCCTTCACAGCCTCTCATCTCTCCCATTCCAGGTACAGAGCAGACCAAGCAGATTGTCTTTGCTCCCAGCACGGAGCCAGCCTTTGTCACCGTGCCCCAGAACAGCTTTGGGGAGCCCTTTGTTCTCAACCCCAGCACCTGGTCTCTGGTTGTTGAAGCTGAGGGCGTGCTGCTGGTAAGGCCCTGTGCTCCACCCGCCGTGGGGGCTTCAGCAGCTCCCTGGGGACAAGTGTCCCAAGCATCCCACCTCTCCCATCTCTCCTCCTAGGACTATCTGGTTTTGCTGCCCAGCTCATACTATGAGGCACCGATCCTGCAGCTGAAGGTCACGGAGCCTTGTACCTACCAGCCAGCCCCTGAGCAAGCCACCCAGAAGTAAGGATTTGCACGTCTTTGTGCTGTGTGGGGCTTGCTCAGCTCAGGCCTGGGGTTAAAGATTACCATTTGTACTTTGCCATTTCTTTCTGTGTGTTTCCAGCTGCCTCTTGTACAAGTACCTGTCTGTGGAGGGCTTCCCTGCCGTGCCAGGGGTGGATGCAGTGTGCAGGCTGGACAACCGGCTCCCCAGGCTGTGTCCCATGGAGCAGCTCACCCCCTCCCATCCCCGCATGGCCACCTGCAGTGGCAGTGATGTGAGTGGCACTTCTGTTTTGTCCCTCTCCCAGACACTGCAATGTCTGGGGCTTTACCTACACCTGGGCAGGTGACCAGAAAGGCTTTACACCCATGCAGCTGTGTGCTTGTGTACCCTGTTCAAGGCACCCAAACCCAGAGTCTCACGTGTAAAGGCTTGCAAGGATTTGATGAGATTTGTTGCGTTGTCCCCTGAGCTGCAGAGGAGGCTGGTTTGTAGCATGGGTATCCTGCACACACTCCCTCAGTCATCCCTGTGTCCTCCAGGTGGAAGTGCAGCTGTCCCTGCCCGTGGCCCAGCCTGGGAAGTACGTGCTGCTGGTGGAATATGCCAACACCAACGCTCTGCAGACTATGGGCATCGCAGTGAGCTCGCCGCACTCAGCCACTCAGCAGGGCACGTTCACCTTCTACCCCTGTGTCTACAGGTATGGGCAGCTCAAGGGAGAAAAGGTTCAGTTCTCTGCCATGGCAAGGACAACTCTCCCTTCAGCTGAACTTTTTCTGGTTTATCACATAAACAAAGCAAGCTTCAGTGTTGTCCATCTAAGCTCTGTGTGTCCAAACTCATTCTAGCTGCACACGGATTTTGGTGGCTGCCCATCGCATCCCAGGGTAGTGTGTACCTGTGCCAACACAGTCCTCTAATGCCTCTGCCAGGAGATAATCTCCTGCATCTGTTTACAGCTGCATATGTTGGTAGGGACCTTGACTTAGGGAATGACCTACAGGCAGGTTTATTGGAGACAGGTCAAACCCTGTCTGATTTCAGACTGCAACCTTTGCGATAGGAAACAAATGTTTGGGGTGTCCTTGGGAAACTTCACTCTTAGAAGCAGCCAGAAAAAACATCAAAAGATTTCCAGGGACTTTGTGTAAATCCCCTCAGGACATACAGCTGACAGGACAAGAAATGGGTCATGACCCTGCTCAAGGCTGGCTTCAAAATGTGTGTTTCTTACAGTTTCCTTTGTCGAGGGATTGCTGTAGATTCCCAGAGTCGAATGGCAACTTTTGAACTCACCTCAGAGGCCACTGTTCGGTTCACCTCTGATCTGGCTGATTTCTTCCTGGTAAGGCTCCCTCTGAGAGCAGCTCTCTCAACAGGTCACAGGGAGGAAAGGCTGGACTGGTAGCCAGCCTGTAGAAGGGTTTTCTACTCCTGTTTGGACTGGGTACTGGATCTTAGTCTGTGTCATGACCAGTCCAGGTGGAAAATGTGGTCAGTGGGGTGTTTGGAAGTAGATCATGGGGCTGGGAGTGGGGAGGAGATGGGGAGAGGCAGCTGCTCTTGCAGAGGGAGCTCTACAGCAGGGGGACAGTTCCTTTTTTATCTTGGAGAGATTCCCTGTTTAGCTAAGGACAGAAGAATCCCATCAGTATGTGGAGCTGCTAAATGCATAAGGCTTGTGCCAAGGAAGAAGGGGCAGTAAGCAGAGGTGTGACTGCCATGCATTAGCTGAAGTGCCTGGTGGGCACAGGCACTGCTGTGGCCCCAGTGGCAGAGGTTGTCACCTAACCAGGTGTCTCTCTCCTGTGGCAGCACAAAGTGTACCTGGTCCCCGCTGCTCAGTTCACCGTGGAGCTCATCGAGCCGAAGGTGCACTGCATCAGTGTCCATGGCACCTTCTCATCCAACAGGTGAGAGTCTCGGATCCCCTTAGCTTTAGCATGAATTGAGCTGTTTCCAAAAACATTTGCTTCCCCCGCTTCCCTCAGGCTCGGAGACTTTTTAAGTTCTTAATGCAGTAGAGAGAAATCTCTAGCTGAGGTGAAGCTGCTTGCCTGTGTGCTCTGAGCACAGACTGGGAGTCAGGCTGCTGGTCCTGTACCTGAGCCCCACTCTGCCTGCTGGGGCAGACACTCAAGTGTCATCCCAAATAGGCATTCCTGTGCTTGCTCACATGCAGCAAGACACTTGCTGTATCCAAATTTTAGACACTGCTTTGAATAAATATTTGCAGAGGAGTTAGCCTGTGCCAGGCTCCTGTTCTTCCTGCTGAGCCCACGTCCCAGAGCCCCAGGGATGCTGGTGGTGAGCTTTGCCTCAGCAGGCACACGTTGTAATCCACCAGGAGTTAGAGGGTGTGCTTCCCTGCCAGGACCCCAGAGCCTCTCTCTTTTCTTTCTGGAGATTCTCACATCCTGTTTACTCCCTGTTTTTCAGCAGCTCCTGCGTCCCCTCAAGGTTCCTGAAGCTTTCTCAGTCAATCATTTTGGAGGGGGCCCAGGCTCTGCCCATCGCCCCAGAGGTGCCCCTGGCTCAGGCTGTCCATGTGGCTCCTTCTGGGGTCCCAGTGGAGCCTGCTCCTCGTCCTCCCACAGCGATGGACCCCACTGCAGAGCTCATCCTCCTGCAGTCCCCACAGGTAGTGGTTGGGCTGGTTTGCTGGTGCTGTGACACTGGACCACTGGGGCAGGGAGAAATTTCCCCTATCTGTTGAGTAGCTTTATCAATTAGCATTTTCAGAATTTAACCTGGACTTTCAACTTGTCCCTGAACCTGTAATTCCTGTGGACTCGCATGTCTTGGCTCCATCCAACCCTGTTTGGTTCTCTGGGATCCCAGGAAAAGCTTTTCAGGTGGCAGCATTAGAGGGGGGAGTGTGGAGGCATGGGGCATTTGATTCACTGAATTCTCCAGACCTGACACTTGTGCAATAAGAGCACAACTTTGTGCAATAATTAAAAAACATCCCAGCTGTGAGTGCAGGCATCAGACACGGATTTTTGTCTGTGTTCTCCCGTTTTGGGGCAGGCTGCAGTGGTGTTTAACAGCCGGATCCAGACCCTGGGACGCTATGCCTTCATCCTGCACTTCTACCAGCCCAACCACCCCACCTTCCCTGTTGAAGTGCTCATCAATGGTGGGCGCATCTGGCAAGGTGAGAAGGGCAGGGGTCTGGGGAAGCTGCTGGTTGGCAGAAGCCCTGGAGGTTTTCCATGCCAGAGGATAACTGCGGGTTCTTTGGGGATCGCAAAAGTGAAGCAAGACTGACTTATCCCTTCCAAACTGGGAGGGTGTGATGGGGACTCGAGGCACATGTGGCACCAACACATTTGTTGTCTCTTCAGGTCAGACCAACGCGAATTTCTGCCCACATGCATACGGGTGCCGGAGCCTGGTGGTTTCTGAGAACCAAATCGTCCTGGATGTTACTGATAATGATCTGACTGTGGTGGTTCGAGTGCCAGAGGGCAAGCAGCTGTGGCTGGTGAGCCTCTCTTCAGGAAGCTCCCAGAGCATGCTGGACCAGGCTTCAGCAGGGAATTTTGCCTTGGATTTTTGTCAGTGTGTGACTGCAGAAATGTTTCCCACCATCATTCAGTCTCTGAACTACCCTAGAAAGTTGCAGTCTCCAACCTTAGTGGTGTGAAATTGAGGGCAGAATTCACAGGGGCAGCTTCTGTAGATGACAGTTGTCCTTCCCTGTCTGGTTTTGATATCAAAACAAAGCAGAAATCAAAGCTGTTACTTTGCATATGTAGCTTGTGATAATCCAGAATAAGACTTACTCCTGCCCTAGAAATATTTTACACCTGCATAATATTGTTTGTTCAGGCAGGCCTCATTATGGGAGTAGGTAGCCTTTGTTACTCTCTGGCAACAGGACTAGGTAAATACTAGATTTGGATAAATGGCTGAAAGACCAGGTGCCTTCATGTATAGAAATTTGGGGTGATAAAGACTGCCTTTTGCTGAGGCACAGCCAGTGCTGCGCTCTGGGGGTGTTCTAGCCTGTTTCTACTCCGGTGAATTTGGGCTGTTCCTGATGTGGAGCTTTAGGTTAGATGGACCCTGATGGACAGACCTCAATAGAGAGGTGATTCCTGGTGTTTGCAGTAGTTGCTGTGTTATGTTCTGTCCCAGCAAGGGATGAAAGGTTAAAGGTGCCTTTGGACTTTGGAGTCGTTTTGGATGGTGTCTGTCTGTCTGAGCTGAGAACCTGGCTCACCCAGCTCGCCCTTGCTTTGCAGGATTACATCCTTGTGGTGCCTGAGGACAGCTACACCTCCCAGTACCTGCAGGAGGAACCCCTGGACAAGTCCTATGATTTCATCAGCAGCTGTGGCATCAACAGCTTCTACATCAAGTGAGATCCTTGGCTTTGGGTGCCCGCTCTGCTGCCCACAGGCTGCACACTCCTCAGGGAGCAACACCCCCTTCCCTTCATGTGTGGCAAGGAGGGGGCTGGTTGAGGCTTTTCTTCTGTTAACCAGACGTGGATATTTGGGGGATCTCTGTGTCACAGGGCTCTCCCTCCCACTAACCACCCATCGCTGCAGGAGATTCTGGATCTGTAGGGGATGCTGGATTTGGGGTGGTGGGGAGGCTGTGGGAATGAGCAGCACTGACTCTTCTCACCTTCCCCAACAGCCCCAGCACGTCCTCGAGGTTCTGCCGTGACTCTGCCATCTCGCTGTCCCTCTTCTACAACAACGGGGCGCAGCCGTGCCGCTGCCACGAGGCCGGGGCGCGGGGCAGCCAGTGCCAGCCCTTCGGCGGGCAGTGTCCCTGCAAGTCCAACGTCATTGGCCGCGAGTGCTCCCGCTGTGCCACTGGCTACTGGGGCTTCCCCAACTGCAGGCGTGAGTTCTCCCGTCTCCCAGCTCCAGCTTCCCAGCACTTGCTCTGTATCCGTTCCCCACACTCGCCTTTGGGTTCCTGGGTCTGGCTCCCCCAAACCCAGCCCTGTTCTGCCCCTTGCAGCCTGTGACTGCGGGACACGTCTCTGTGATGAAGTGACAGGGCAGTGCATCTGTCCTCCCCACACCCTGAAGCCAGAGTGTGTTGTCTGCGAGCCCCAAACCTTCGGCTGCCACCCCCTCATCGGCTGTGAGGACTGCAACTGCTCCCGGCCCGGCGTGCAGGAGCTGACGGAGCCAGGCTGCGACGTGGACAGTGGGCAGTGCAGGTGAGGGAGCCTTGTCCTGGCACTGGGGACATCTGGCAGCATCCCTGGTCCCTGCTGGAGTGGTGGGACATGTTAGCAACCTGAAGGGAGGAAATGTGCAGAATGGGGGTGAGGAAAGCTCTGAAAGCTCTTCTGGCTCTTGTGTCCACCCAGGTGCAAGCCCAACATCGTCGGACGACAGTGTGACCTCTGTGCCCCTGGCTACTACCACTACCCCGACTGCCGGCGGTGCGACTGCCACCAGGCTGGCACCGAAGCCAGCGTGTGTGACCCGGTCACGGGGCAGTGTCACTGCAAGGTCAGTCCCTCGATGCCTCCACGTGGTGCCTTGGCTCGACTCTCCCGCTCTGGCTGGGGGTGGCAGGGGCTGTGTGTGCTCGGCATGCCAGAGGGAGCAGGGCTGGAGAAGGAGAGTGCCTGCGTGCCTGAGCTGCAGCCAGCCTGCCCCATGGGGTGGTGGGTTCAGAGCACCCTGAAAAACTCATATCTTCTTAACCTTCCTGGCCACGAAGGCTCATTCCTTGGGCTGTCACTGGGAAAGATGTCCAGTCTGAGTCCAGCCCTGTATCAGAGCTTCTTGGAGGTAGAGCTGTCAGCCCTATTGGCTCCAGGCTCCATGGCAGCAGAGCAATTCAAACAGCGACTGCTCCAGCCTCTTTGTAGGGCTTACAAGTGCTTTGTTCGGGTGAATTTAATATTTGATAGGTGCTGTACAAGCAAATCTGTTGGGGGACTGCTTCAACATCTTCCAGCACCACAGCATTGTGCTTTGAGCACTCAGCCTGCCATCCCTGTCCTCCACTGAGGCCTTGTGAGAAGCTGCTGACGCTGTTGAGCTTTTCTTGTCTTTCAGGAAAATGTGGAGGGCCTGAGGTGTGACCAGTGCCGCCTGGGGACGTTTTCTTTGGATGCCACCAACCCCAAGGGCTGCACCAAGTGTTTCTGCTTTGGTGCAACCGATCGCTGCCGCAGCGCTGAGAAGCACCGGGCTGAGGTGAGAGGGGCTGTGGCCACCAGAGCCTGCAGGTCAGGTGTGTTCCCATCCACCTGGCTCCCTGCTCCCCTCGGGTCTCTGTCCTGCATTAATCCTACTGAAGATACACTGTGAGGAGGGTTATCTTTGACTCCCTGTGCCCATCTCCTGCTTTCAGCCCCTTTTCCTGGTCTCTGGGGTCTCATGTGCTGGGCGGGGGTGATGATCAGCCTTCCAGTGGCTTCATCAGGATGCATGTGAGGTGTGAGCCTGTTATTCCCCTTTCTGCTGCTCTGGGACCTGTTCTTCTGGAGCATCAACACCCAAATACTTTCTGTAACTCCACTAGAAGACCCACAGTTGCTCTTCCCCTCCAGTTTGTCGACATGAATGGGTGGCTCTTGCTGAGCAGTGACCGCCACGAAGTGCCAACAGCTCTGAACCTACGGGAGCAGCTCGTCACTGCTGACCTCAAGAACCTCCTAGATGCCTACCAGGAGCTCTACTGGGTTGCACCCAGCTCCTACCTTGGGGACCAAGTAAGAGAATGGGGGACCACCTTGACCCTACCAACACACGTGTGCCAGCAGCCTGACACGCAGGCATTGCTCACACTCCACGTCTGCCTTGTCTCAGTGGTGTGGACTTGCAGCAAGGTGTGGGATTTGTCTCTCCCTCAGGTTTCCTCCTATGGAGGGTACCTTCGCTATGAGCTGCACTCCAACCCTCGGAGGGGTGACGTGTTCATTCCCATGGAGTCCCGCCCGGATGTGATCTTGAAGGTGCAGCCCAAGAAACTCCCTGGTGCCCTCTGCTAATGCAGGAGCAGGATGTGATGGATGCAGGAGGTGATGACTGATGCCTTCCTTGCTTTTCCTAGGGAAATCAGATGAGCATCATGTTTCTCGAAGGTGCCTACCCGTCCCCAGGGGAGGCACACGAAGGCCGGCTGCAGCTGGTGGAGGTGAGTTTGCACACACAAGTGAAGTGCTCAGATAATGCAGGAAAGGACAAGACCTCACACAGACAGAGGGACCAAGGCTTTGAGCTCAGCATTTTTGGTGTTGCCAGGGTTGTTTCATCCATGCAAAGGGGAGAGATTCCAGCAGCAGGGACGTGGAGGTTGGGTTTGATGTTCAGGTGCCTGTGCTTCCTGCCAGTAATGCCAGGTTTTTCTCCTGCCAGGGTAACTTCAGGCACACAGAGACTCACAACCCTGTGTCCAGAGAGGAGCTCATGATGGTGCTGGCAAACCTGGAGCAGCTGCAGATCCGGGCACTCTTCTCCCAGCTCTCTTCCTCCGTGTCCCTGCGCCGCGTGGTGCTGGAGATGGCCACGGCCACGGCCACAGGCGTCCGTGCCAGCAACGTGGAGCTGTGCTTGTGCCCAGCTAACTACCAGGGAGACTCCTGCCAGGTCAGGGGGAAGGGGACGTGCTGTTCCAGTCAGAGGGGAGTCAGTCACGTTTTGTGTGTCAGCCACCCCTCGTGCTTGGTGTGTGTGGCGGCCATGGGGTTTGGATGTTTGTGCAAAGCACTGGTGCCAAGGCATCAGCAGTCTCCAAGCTGGCTCCTGAGGGCTTCAGATGAAATGACAGCTCAGGTTGTTCCAAAGGAAGGAAAATTTCCCCACCACACCACCGTGGACCTTGGAGAGGTGCAATAGCTGCATCTGCCTTCTTGGAAGGGCCACAATGGGGAAATCATTCAGGTGTTGCAGTACCTTGGAATGGGTCCTTCTCTCTGGCCAGTTCTCTCCTGGTTAAAAGGAGCAGGAGGGAACTGCACTGAAAAATCTTCATCATTGCTTTTAATCTCTTCTCCATCAGTACAACCCTATGGGAATTCTGTCATGAAAACTAATTTCGTTTCTTTTCTTTTCCCAAAAGTATTAGGCTGTTTTTCAGATCTCTGCCTTTTTCTGTCTCCTCAGGAATGTGCTCCAGGTTACTACAGGGACACCAAGGGGCTCTTTCTGGGAAAATGCATCCCCTGCCACTGCAATGGCCACTCAGATCAGTGCCTGCCAGGCTCTGGGATATGCCTTGTAAGTAAACAGTGGAGCAGTGTGATATTTTGGAGTCATGAGGTCTGTAGCATGTGATTCAAAAGCTCTTTACATACTAACTGGGCTGGATGAACCATGCCTAAGTCAGAGTATTGGCTGCACTGTTTCACTGGTGACCCTGCTTAGGGTGAGCTTAGGGTGCAAGGCAGTTCTGGGATAGAGGAAGGTCTAAGGCATCCTGATGGGGAGTTCTTAGTGCCTCCACCATTTATTGTCAGTGCTGAACCCAGAGCTTGCCTTTTCCTTGCAGAACTGCCAGCACAACACAGAAGGAGACCACTGTGAGCGATGCAAGGACGGCTACATGGGCAGCCCCTCTGCCCAAGAACCCCTGCAGTGTGTTGGGTGCCCGTGCCCTCTTTCAGTTGCCTCCAACAAGTAAGAACCCCAGGATGGGATTGCCTGTTTGGCCTCACTGTTTAACCACTGGAACCACTCTGTGCCCCCACCAGGGCAAGTGTCCCAATGCCAGCCTTGTCCTTGTCCCCAGACCATGCCCATGCTCTCTTGAACCTGAGGCCCCAACAGCCCACAATGAGTGATAGCTCCCCTGGCACCACATCAGGGGTAACTGCGCCTCCCTGTGTCCCCCTTCTCGTTCCAGTTTTGCTGTTGGTTGTGTCCACAAGGGTTCCAACATGCAGTGCCTCTGCAAGCCAGGCTACGCTGGACCCAACTGTGAACGGTAAGGGGGGTGGCACCTGTGTTTGGGGGGCCTCAGACACCACACTAACCCTGTGCAGCCACTGCTGTGGCAGAGGAGAAGTTGTCCCCTTAAGGACTGCAGCAGAAGTGGTTGGCTCTGCCCCTGTGTGCTTTGCTCTGGCAGCATTTCCTTCAGTCCTTTTCAGCCTGCATATGCCTGACTGCTGAAACTCTGTTACCGTGCATGTGTGACTTACCCGTGCTTTGCCTTGACTTGCAGCCTGTGATAAAGGCACCTTTCTGAGGTATCACAAGGCGAAACACAAAGTGCTTTGAGATCCCTGAGGGTTGCAGCAGTTACAAGTGTTGGATGCTCACGCTGTTCCAGTTGTGCAACTCCAGTGCAGGGTGCAGGCACGAGCTGCAGGATCCTCACCCTGTTGTAACTTGCCGTGTTTCTCCAGGTGTGCCCCGGGATACTACGGCAATCCCTTGGTGATTGGCAGCTCGTGCCAGCCCTGTGACTGCAGCGGGAACACGGATCCCAACATGCTGTTCAGCAGCTGTGACTCCCTGACGGGCGCCTGCTCGGGCTGCATGCACCACACGGCCGGCGCGCGCTGCGAGCTCTGCGCGCCCGGCTACTACGGGGATGCTGTGGTAGCCAAGAACTGCACACGTGAGTGGGGCAGGCAGCCAGCACAGGGTGGGCAAGGGGAGGGTGCCCATTCCCAGCACTGCTCCTCTGTCTCTGAGGAAGAGCAGCCCAACTGCAGCTTGCAAAAGGGGCCATGGGAATAAGTTGTGAGAAGCAAATCCAAGAGGAGAGAGGCTCTGTCTTAACTTTGACTGATAGATTAGGGGGAAATAGGATTCCCTGTTAGCAGTAAGTGTTGTGAGTGGCTGACGGGCTCTTCAGTGAAATACTGGGTGTATTTTTCCCTGGCAGAGTGCAACTGTTCGCCTTGTGGGACTGACTCCTGCCATCCACAAACTGGCCAGTGCTTCTGCAAGACTGGAGTGACAGGCCAGCACTGTGATCGCTGTGAGGTGAGGGTCACCTGGGCCCTGGGATGGTGCCTGTCCTTGTCATGGGGATGAGGGGCAGCCTTGGTGTGTCATCCCCCAGGCCTGTGAGCAGAGCAGGGCTGGCTGCCAGCTGGTGAAGGCTGCATTTACATGAGCTGTCCTGTACATGGCAAAAGCTTGATAAAGATCTGGCAGCAAGCAGTGAAGGCAGCATTCCAGTAACGGGGCATCATTTGGGAAAATGCAGTAAACCCCATTTTCCTCAGTGCATCCAGCTTGGGCAAGGGCAGGTTCACAGGGCATTGCTGTGGTGTGTGTGGGTTCTCACTGCAGCTCCACATCTTTACCACCTTGCTTTGAGTTTTGTGGTGCTCAAAACACACCTGGAAAGGAACGCTGGGGTCCCACATCACTGCCCCAGGAGAGAGGCACGCTTGCTGACCAGGGCATCCCTGTCCTGCTTTTCCCTAGGAGGGATACTATGGCTTCGAGGGATGCTCGGGCTGCCGGAGGTGTGACTGCGACGTGGGCGCCGTGGGGAGCAGCTGCCACGTGCAGAGCGGCCAGTGCAGCTGCCTGCCCGGCGTCAGCGGCTCGCGCTGCCACCAGTGCGCCCCGGGCTACTGGGGCTTCGGCCAGGGCGGCTGCACAAGTGAGTGGGGGGTCCCAGCCAGCGGCACTGGGGCAGGGCTGTGGTGCTGGTGCAGTTGTTGAAGGCGGAAAACAGCTGGCAGCTGTCTGAGGGGCTGTGCACGTCGCTGGGTTGCACAGGGAAAGCCCCGGCAGCGGTGTGTAGATAAGCTCAGCTGGAATAAAACCGTTCATTCCCCTCTCTCCAGAGTGGTAAAAGCACAAAGTGATTCTCTGTTACTTGACCCTGCAGAGTGCGAGTGCAGAGGGGGCTCCTGTGACCCTCGCACCGGGGAGTGCACGTGCCCCAATGGGCTCACGGGGAAGCAGTGCGACGTCTGCCTGCGCGAGCACGAGGTCCTGGTGGCAAACGGCCCCGACAGCATGAAGTGTGAAGGTCTGTGTCCTCTGTCCTGGGGAAAGAGGTGAGGGAAGCCTGGCAGAGGGCCTGTGCTGACTGCTGCGTTCCCCTGTAGTGTGTGACAGCTGTGTCCTGCTCCTGCTGGAGGACCTGCAGAGCATCGAGATGTCCTTCCCGTCCATCCGCAGCCAGCTGGTCACCCTCAACGCCAGCTCCATCGCCTGGGCTCGCCTCCACGGCCTCAACGGCACCATAAAGGCTATTGCTGTACGTGGAAGGTTTAACATCACCTTCTGCCCATGTTTCCTGGCCTGTTGGCCTGATTTAGCCTCTTTTTTTCCCCCAGAACCAGCTCCGTGAGTACCACAGAGCCATGAGCAGGGTCAGGCAAAGGGCTGACGAGCTGGAGGATGAGAACGTGGATCTCACACAGGACCTGAACGCACTGCAGCACAAAGTAGGGTATTTCTCCATCTTTCTTTGCCAGAGCACAAGTCCCCCTTTTACCAAAACGAGGGCTTTGAAGGCTGTGAGGAGCCTAGTTCAGGCAGGTTGGATGTCCTGCTTGACCAGTACTAAGTTGCAATGTTAGGTGCTCAAGTTGGATTACCTGCTTTCCTCCCTTGGAGAGCTGTTAAGCATCTCATGATATTGATAGTTTTTCTTGATTTACTGCTTGCTTTTGAGGTGGCTCCAACTTCAAGCAGTAAAAATAAATTTAGTCAAATATCACTTACAGAAGGGGCATACAAGTGAGGAACATGAAACATCTGGGTCCATCACAGATGCAGTCTATATCCAGTCTAAAATCCAGCAGCTGCATCTTCAGGGAACTTACAAACTGAGCAAGACTTGATTTCATTTGATTTGATTTATAAACTGCTGCTCCTAATCTGAGGGAGAGGGAAAAATCTCTACTTGATGACATACTTCCCCAGACAGCTGCAAAGACAAACTGCCCCTGTGTGTACCAAACAGCCAGACTGCAGCCCTCTGTCTCTTGATCAGGACACAGGTGTGCCTGGCTCCAGGCTTTGGGGCTTTTCCTGTGTTAATAGCACCTGTGTTAATAGCTGTCCTCTGTGCTGTTGGGATTGTTCCAGCATCCAGAGCCTGTTGCATTGGAGCTGCATTTATTGCTTGTGCTTCTCTGAAGGTGCTAAATGAGATCACCCTTCAGTGCATTGTAGGACAGCAGCATGGGGCAGGCTGGACTTCACAAGCTACACATTGCCAAGCCTTGTGTGCCTTTTGGGAGCAGCAGTCCCTCTGATAAATCACATAAAATGTCATCTCATACTTGAGCTAAGACAGAGTTTTTGTTGTAGATGACCATGACTCACAGAGAAGCGATGCGTGTTGATCAGCACACGAAGGAGATGTACCAGAGGGGGGAACAGCTCCTGCTGCATATCCAAAGCATCCAGAGGGGCATTGCAGGTATGTAAAGAAGGGTCTTCACTTTGGGGTTCTTTCCTGGGATATGCCATGCTCTTGGTTTTAACCACTGCCAAGCACTGCATTGCTTAGGAAGAGCCATGGAGAGAACAAGGGAAAATACAAGTGAAGTTCCCTGCAGAATCCCAGCTTTTACTCTCTGACCAGGCTTATTGTGAGTCTTAGCTGCTTGGCTAAACACAAGTCTGGGGAAGAAAACAATTTAAACTTCCACAAATGTTATTAAAATGCATAAAACAGGGGCAGTCTGCACTGCAGCCTCCAGAGAGGTTGAGCAAAACAGAGTGGCTGGCTCTGGGAGAGGAGGTAAAGCCACAGAAAGATGCTCAGGATGTAGGATGCGTTATTGGTAGTGGCCAAGGAGGCAGAAACATGGGGCAGTGCCTCTGGGTGATCTCAAGCAATTTGTTTTCTGAGTGCTGCCTGAAAGTTGTCTGTGGTTTGTGAGGGGAAAACTCAGGGGATTATGAAGGACCTGGTTTGGTCAGTGCTGATGCTGGGTGTGGGTTTCTCTGCAGACCTGGTGCGGCAGATGGCCAGGTTTGGGGCAGCGAACACCAGCACCACGTCCAGCGAGGAGCTCCGGCAGAAGCTGGCCGAGGTGGAAAGGATGCTGAGGGAGATGAAGGAGAGGAGCCTGGGGGCCCAGGAGGAGCTGGCAAGGCGTGAGCACGAGGAGGCTCAGAAGTGTGAGTCCAGCTTGGTGGCCCAGGGCTGCCCAGATCCTGCTGGGTCTGGCTATTCCTGGCTTGGAGCCCACGCAGACACTGCACATCATGGTTGTGTTTAGAGAGTGCTGTTAAGAGCCAGGCACCCCCAACAATTTTTATAGGAGTTCCAGAGTCCCCTGTGACACTCCAACAGGATCATTTGTGGTTCCTTTTCCCTTAAGGCAAACTTCAGAGCAGAACTAACTGGGTAGTTCTGTTTGATGAACAAAATTGGCAACACTTAGAACAAGGAATCACCATTATTATGCGATGTATTCACATCACACATGGATGTGAGTAAGTCACACCATGTTTCTTCCTATTTGCTGTCCCTATAGAGGGGTTCAGAGTAACAACCAGCAGCCTGCACCCGTAGTAGCTCTGCTGTCCTGAGGGCATCCTTGCAGGAGTGAGAGCAGTGAGCCCAACGTGGCACTGCAGGAAGGGAGCACTTCTGATTAACAGGCCCTGGCAAAACATAACTCAGCAGCTGAAAGCTGGAATTATAAACTGGCTCTTGTTGGAAATAAGTAATCAAGGCCTCAGGTGGGGTTTTTCCATCATCCAGAGCTTTTCAGGCATGGCTGTGTGTCTTTGAAAGAGATCCCATCTCTAACCAGCACTGAGAGAGACAGTCATGGACAGGATCCTGTGCTATCTAGGCTGAAAAGGAGGGAGGGATGGAAGATGGTCACTTCTGGCCTTGATACCTGCTAAGTGAGACTAGAACCAGGCTTTAAGGCAGCCAGGCACATAAACAGCCTGTTTAGCATAGGAAGAGGAATTAGCAACAGTTGTCATCCCCTCCCTCCCCAGTGTTGCATAGGGTGAAGAGTGAGCTGCACGCCCGCTGGCAGTCCAACCAGGACCTGGTGAGCAGCATCCAAGAGCGGCTGGCACAGTACAGCTCCCAGCTCATGGATCTGCGTGATGCCCTCAACGAGGCCGTGAACAAAACCAGGCAGACAGAGGACTTGAACAGCCTGAACCGAAACAACCTGGAGGAGAGTCAGGTAGACCTTCACCATCAGCGATGTGGGGGGGCTGTCCCAGCCCTGCTGGTCCCTAACTCTGGGTCTTTGTGTCCAGCAAAAGAGCCAGGCACTCCAAAAGCAGCACGCGCTGGTGCAGGAGACCCTGCAGATGGCCAAGGACGCCCTTGCCCAGGTCTCTGACTTCCTGCAGATGATGGAGCGTGCGAAGGAGGTGAGTGGCAGAGGCACTTTGGCACGGGCAGAGGGCGAGGGGTGGCAGCCCTCAGGAGTGACAGGTGTCCTTGCAGGCGTACGAGAAGCTGGCAGCGCTGCTGGATGGGGCAAAGCTGCCCTTGACCGAGCGCGTCAAGAAGTTCTCCCCGGCCAGCAGCAAGATCCCCATCGTGGAGCAGGCGGAGGAGCACGCCCGGCTCCTGGATGAGCTTGCAAGGAACCTTTCTGGGTGAGGCACCTGTCCTGACCCTCACTAGTCAGGCTGTCTCCTACCAGAGCTGGGGATGGAAACCTGCAGCCCCACCATGGCAGGGGAACCAGCAGGGTGTCACCTCCAAAGTTTTATACTGGAGCACACATTGTGTTGAGGAGCCCAAAGGGGTTTGTCTGGGGGGGCATGGGGAGCCTGAGTGTTCTCCATGGACTTGCTGGCTTCATCTTCCAAAACAGCATTATCCAGGACACAAACCAGGATGGCTTTATCCAGCGGGCGGTCGATGCCTCCAATGCCTACGCCAGCATCATTGAAGCTGTGAGGAAAGCAGAGCGAGCAGCCCACGATGCTGACGAGGCAGCCAGCGAGGCCCTGATGGTACGTGCTGTGGGGAGCCCTGTGAAGATGGGCAAAAACCAAACTCCTTTCCCTCTGACACGTGTTCTGTGCCTGAGAGCAGAGTCTGCCACGGCTGGGGCCAGACTCAGTGTTTGGGTCTCCCTGTCACACCCTGCTGCAGATGGCTGAAGGAGCATTTTTGTGTGCAGTCAGAGCCAGAGGCTTGAATTCCTCTTCAGAGTTCTGTGTTTGTTTCACAGAATGTCATATCAGAAAACCTCGGGGCCATCTCTAGAGCACTGAAGAGGAACAGCAGCAGCCTGGAGGAGGCTGTGAGGAGACAGCAGAGCAAACTCAACGGGGGTGAGAGAGGCTCCTCACAGGGTCTGATGTCCTTCAGTCTGGACTGAGCTCCAACAAACAGCACGTGCATTTCTTTAATTGCAGCTGTTAAAGGCACTCTGCAGACAGCAAGGGACAAGCTGGCTGACCTCCGTGCGAGGAAGGAGCAGCTCCTGACCCAGCTCCAGTCCGTGCAGGACATGCTGGGCAGGGAGCAAGGTTTGTTCTGGGGTAGCGGGACTGATTCTCTCTGCTCCCTTCTTCATGCACTGACTGTGACCCAAGGGTGCTTCCTCCCTCCTCCTGACCACCTCAGAGATACTTCTTTCCTTGCAGAGGACACAAAGGACACGATCCAGAATGCCAAAGCAGCTGCTGCTGAGGCCAATGAAACGGCTGCGAGAGTGGAGGATACCCTGAGCACCATGAAGAAGAACCTGGATGAGTGGAAAGACCAGTATGGAGGCCTCCGAAGTGAGGACCTGAACCAGGCAGTCCAGGATGCCAGGAAATCTGGTGAGTGCTGAGTCTGGTATGAGCCACTGCATGCACAGATATCCCCAGAGCATTTTTGAAAGCTGTGCTTTGCAGCTCCAGGTCAAGAGCAGAGGGAGGTGGCCAATACTGGATGCTTTATGTCCTGGCCCTTTTTTTCTTCGTCTTGTGCAGTGTCTGTATCACGTGTAGCTTTACTGCAGGAGGTTGCATGCACTGGAGCATTCTCACACCCCCCTCAAGGCTGATGGCTTTAGGGGATCTCTGTGACTGCTCCCAGCTCCTTTGACCTGCATGTCTCAAGCTGCCTGACCTTCACATTTCCCTTCCTTACTAACCTCCAAAACTCCTGGCTCCTCTTCAACCCCAGTGTCCAGCCTGGAGAGCACCATTCCCCTGCTGCTGGAGAAGCTGAGCAGCCTGGAGAACAGGAGGAACAAAAACGCCACCGTGTCGGAGAACATCGTGAGGATCCGGCAGCTCATCACGCAGGCGAGGAACGCTGCCAGCAAGGTGAGCTCAGGGGTGGGTGAGGGCTGGGCATGGTGTGCTGGGGGCCTGGGGGGGAGGAGGGCTTACCTGAGGGTAGCATGCAAAGGGGAGGGTGTCTGGGACCATCAGGCAGGGTCCCTTTCTCATTTGGTGGAACTGGCAGTGACCAGACAGGTGGCAGTGGGTTCAGTGCCACAGGGCTGGATTTCTCTCCCTACAGGTGAAAGTGCCCATGAAGTTCAACGGCAGTTCAGGGGTGCAGGTCCGGATGCCTAGCAATCTGCAGGATTTGGCAGCCTACACATCCCTCAAATTCTACATCCAAAACCCCGAGCCCAGGAGCCGGGAGGATGAGGGAGAGGAGGGGCGGTTCGTGTTGTACCTGGGCAGCCAGGAGGTGAGATGGGGCCAGAGGGTGGATGGAGCCCTTTTGCACCGATGGGGGATCACGCCTGCGCATCAACCCCTCACCCTCTCCCTGAATATCTCTGTGGGGAACACAAACAGCTCCTGGATGCAGCCGTCAGCCTGGGTGGGGAGTGGGATAGGGGGTGTTTGTCCAGTGCAGCCCTGGGCACACCAGGGAGAGCTCCTGCCTGTCCCAAATACCAACACGTGGCCCTGTTTCTCCCTGAGTTCAGGCCACTGGAGACTACCTGGGCATTGTGCTCAAGGATCGCAGAGTGCATTGGATTTACAAACTGGGAGATGAGGAACCAACCTCCCTGAGTGTCGATGAGGATATTGGAGAGCAGTTTGTCACCATCAGCATCAACAGGTAGGGCCTCTGCTCAGGGAGGACAGGGTTTGATTCTCTTTGAGGGTCTCCCCTGGTCTTGACCATCCCTCCCTGCTGCAGGATCCTGCAGTACGGGCACATGTCAGTGATCGTGGAGAGGCAGAGGGTGCACGAGATCAAGGGAGACAGCGTGGCCAAGGGAGAGCAAGGCCTGCTCAACCTCAACCCACGCAACGTCGTCTTCTACGTGGGTGGCTACCCCTCCAGCTTCACGGTGAGACAGGCGGCAGGGAGGGGGGAGCAGGTTTTGGGAGGTGTCAGCAATGCCTTTGGAGGTTCTTACAGGAGGAAAACTCGTTTAACTGTTGTGTTTCATTCCCAGCCTCCTCCCGCTCTGCGCTATCCCAACTACCGCGGGTGCCTGGAGCTGGACACGCTGAACGAGGAAGTGGTGAGCCTGTACAACTTCCAGCACACCTTCGAGCTGGACACGGCTGCCGAGAAACCCTGCGCAAGGTGGGCACCGCCCCCGGGCTGGGAGTAGCCCTCCTCCAGGGCACTTATCCTTAGCTCTGCTTGCTCCAGGGCATGGCAGATGGCTTGGGATTGATGCCTCTGGTGTGTCTCAGATCCAAGTCCACAGGAGACCCCTGGCTGACTGATGGCTCCTACTTTGATGGCACTGGTTATGCGGAGATCAAGTTCGAGAGCCAGTTTGGCACAACCAAGCGCTTCGAGCAGGAGATCCGGGTGGTCTCCTACAACGGCATCATCTTCTTCCTGGAGAACCAGGCAGGTGCTTGCTCCCCTGGGGAGCCTTTGTCCCTCAGTGGGTGGGCTGGGACAATCCCAGGCCTGCTTGCTGGCGTTCCCAGTTCAGGACACTGGGAAGAGGAGGGCTTCGGAGATCTCAGGGTCGCTTGGAGCAGGATTTCAGCACTATTGTTAAAAGTCATGAGCAGGCTGGACCCTAACCTCACAGCGGTCACTTGGCTGGTGTTGGAGGGGTTCCCCAAAACTTGGGAGACCCTCCAAGCTGGGCCACGGTTCACTGGGGCAGCTGCAAGGAGCATTTCCAGCTTGCAGTGTTATCCCTGTGCTCCAGCACAGGGCTGCTGTTTCAGATAAACCCCAAATAACGTGACCAGGGCACTGGCAGTGGGATCTGCTCCCATCAGTTTTAAAGGGTAGATGGGCTCAGGGCCACAACTGCATCCTGGGCACCTGCTGAGTGTCCATCCTGCCTCCCTCAGGGTCAGTTCCTGTGTCTGGCCATCCGGGATGGGAAGCTGGCGCTTTACTATGATTTCAGTTCTGGCCTGGAGATGGCAAAACCAAGCAACTCCTCCTCTCTCACCATCAGCAGCACCACAAACAAAGCGGTAAGAGGGAAGAGGGCTCGCTTGGAGAG
Organism: Corvus moneduloides; assembly: GCF_009650955.1. Taxonomy (NCBI): domain Eukaryota; kingdom Metazoa; phylum Chordata; class Aves; order Passeriformes; family Corvidae; genus Corvus; species Corvus moneduloides. The sequence continues at coordinate 10,267,228 of NC_045492.1, forward strand.
AGGGCTCCTCATCTGAGGTGGGGAGGCATGTAGACCCTTGTTTTTGAGGGGGGAAGAGCTGCAAGAAGTTTTTTGACTTGAACCATTAACTAGACATCCTGTCCTGCCCTCTGTGATGGATTTAATTGCCCCAGACTGACAGATCATTTCTCTCCTCTGTCTCCAGATCCAGATTTTCCTCCTCAAAATGAATAATAAGAAGCGCATCCTGGTGCGGGTGGAGCGCCTCACCATCTTTGTGGTGGAGCAGGAGAACTCCCTGGAGAACGCTGTCTCCTACTACCTGGGGGGTGTGCCCCCAGCTGTGCTGCCCCCCAGGTGGGTCCAGCCTGCAATGGAGTGGGACAGTCAGTATGTTCCCCTCCAGAGTCCCTGGTGGTGGCCCTGGCCCTTTCTCAGCCACATCCAGGGCTGTTGGAACCCTAATGAAACTCTGGGGGAAGATTTCCTCTTCCTGTCCATCATCCTGAGCTTTTTAAAGATGGTAACTTTTCCATCTCTGGGGACGGATGAGGTGCTGGTGGGCGTCACCAAGTCCTCCTTTGCCATGCTGCGTGCTTTGGAGCAGCCTTGGCACTGGAGATACCTGTGACCATCAGTTCTTTCCCAGGCGCTTTGCCTGAAGAGCTGCAGGGCCAGATCCTGCCCAGGGCTGTGTCTGCCTGGGGCTGTCCTTGTTAACACTGCCTGCTTCTCCTGCAGTTTGAAAGCTCTCTTCCCCACGGGTGGGCCCATTCGGGGCTGCATGAAGGGCTTGAAGGCTCTTGGCAAATACGTCGACCTGAAGCGCATGAGCACCGTGGGTGTCAGCTACGGGTGCACCTCGGACCTCCTGGTGAGCACAAAGCCCTGGCAGCCTGGCCAGCATGCTGGGGGAAGGATCTGTCAGGGAGAGGGAGCACAGGACCCCCAGGACAGGCCCCATCTCCCCTCATTCACAGAGAAACAAGCATAAACCCCCCAAGTCCTCAGTGCAGAGGGGTCATGGTGAGGTGCTTGCTCCACATGATTGGCCATAGCACCAGCCAGACCCAGCAAGGAACAGAGCTCCTCACTCATCTCCCAGTATCCCAGCAAGGCCAGGGCCAGTCTCCCACCTTGCCTCTGTGGTGTCCCTCCCAGGTTGCCCGCTCGGTCAGCATCCATGGCCACGGCTACCTGACCCTGGCTCTGACTGATGTGCCGGGGCTGCGGGACTTCTACAGCGGCTTCAGCTTCCAGACAAGCCAGCGTGAGGGGCTGCTCTACCACCACTCCACCCAGGTGGGTACCCGCAGGCCCCCAGATATCCCGGCCGTGGGGCTGCTGGGGAAGGTGCTGCTTCCCCTTGGAAAACAGGGGATTTTGGTGGGGCCAGGCTGTGAATCTGCAGTGAGATCTGCACCCTGAGCTCCTGGAGAGCAGTGGGAAAGCGGGCTCTTCCTTGGGGTTCAGCTGCTGAGCTGCTGGGTGATGCTTTCTGCAGGAAGGGACGTGCCAGGTGTCCCTCCAGAGGGGCCAGCTGGCCTTGAACCTTCTGGGGAGCGAAGTCACCACTGACGGTGCCTATGCGGACGGCAGGGCTCACTACGTGGCCTTCTACAGCGATGCCCGTGGGTACGTGTCCTGCTGTGGGTGCTGCTGGGGGGCTGGGCTGCCCACAGCCACGGGGACCTGCTGAGCCCTTGCTGCCACCCCCAGGGTCCGGCTGTACGTGGACGATGAGCTGCAGGACACCAGGACAGGCCCCAGGCCCAGCCGGCGGCAGCGGCGCCAGGACGGGCGTCGGCTCTTCCAGCTTGGGGGTTCACCCGATCCAGGTGCCCTCAGCAACCTCACCGGCTGCATCGGGAATGTCTTCGTCAAGCGGTGAGCAACTCCGTGCCACTGCCAGATAGCAGGGCTCAGCCCTTTCCCACCTCCCAGCTGGTGTGACAAGGACCTCTTCTTCCTGTGTGTAGGGTGTCAGAGCCACAGATGGTGGTGGACCTGCAGCAGAATGTGGAGAGCATCAATGTCACCATGAGCTGTCCCTTGGGCGAGCAGTCGCAGCAGCTCAGAGTGACTCCAAAGAAGGACAGGCGGAAACCCAAGGTACCGGCTGCTGCCAGAACTCCCCACGTTCTCCTCCTCATTCTCCTCAGATGCCACTGCTCAGCTCTGCTGGCGCTTGCAGGGATACTCCCCTCACTCCATTCCCTGGTGCACGTTGTGTAGGTGCCGGGCAAGCCTGCGCCGAAGGGCCGCCGCCACGACCAGGACGGGCTGTGCCAGCTGCACGCCCAGCCCCACACAGCCAGGGGCATCTTCCGCTTTGGGGGGGCCCCGAGCAGCCGCTGGGAGTTTGATGAGATCCCAGCCTCCTTTGGGTGGAGGTGAGCCTCGCCCCATGCCTGCCCCATGCAAACCTGGCCCTGGGATCATGGCCTGGAAGCACGTGTCCCTTGCAGTAGTGTGAGAGCTGGGTGCTCCCATCACTCTCTGTCCCTGCAGGTGCCATTTCTCCCTGGAGGTGAAGCTGAACTCCTCCAGTGGGCTGCTCTTCTACGTGGCAGGCGAGCGGGGCTCCTCCATGGCTCTCTTCGTCTCCAACGGGCGCTTTGTCTTCCTGGTGGACATGGGCAGGCACCGGCTGCGCGTCCGCAGCAAGGACAAGTACCGCGACCGGCGGTGGCACACGGTGAGCAGGGGCAGGGCTCAGCAGGACCTCCCCAGACCACAGCGTTGCCTTCTGCACCAGATGCCTCTGCAGGGGTTGGCTCAGTGCTGCCCTGCTCTGGGCATTGCTTCCTTATTGCACATGGCACACTGCAGTTCCAGGGGAGCAAAGGGGACAGTGAAAACACAGCCAGGGCTGGCTGGACCTCTGAGCTGAGGCCTCCCTTCCCTGGGCACAGCCCTGGGGCTCCTCCCAACCCGGGAAGCCCCAAGTTCTGGCACTGACCTTTGGTGCTTGCAGGTCTTCTTCAGCAGAGACCAGAGCCGGGCCCAGCTGGTCATCGATGGGCTGCGAGCCCAGGATGCTGTGGTGGCCACCACAGCGCTCTTCATGGCCCAGACCCCCTTGTATGTGGGGGGAGTTCCAGCTGGGAAAGCTAAGGCTCACATACCGGTAAGGGCTTGGCGGTCCCATGGCATCATCCTGTCTGCCTGTTCCCAGTCCCATGGCATCACCTCGTGCTGGCTGCTTTTGCCCCCTCTGTGCTCAGTCCCGTGGCCTCTCTCCGCAGGCTGCATCGGCCTCCAGCTTTGACGGCTGCCTGAGGAACCTCCAGCTGGACGGGAGGCCCCTGGGTCCCCCCTCACGCGCCTTTGGGGTGACACCGTGCTACAAGGGCACACTGGAGAGTGGGGTCTTCTTCGCCGCAGATAGCGGGTCCATCACCTTAGGTACCCCCCAGCAGGCTGGGACTAGGAGGAACAAATCCCATGGGAATCCCCTTGGTCCTCACCAATGGCATTTCTCTTCCAGCTGATGCAGTGATGACTGAGCAGGACTTGGAAGTGACACTGGAGGTCCGTCCCCACAGTGCCTCTGGCCTCATCTTCCACGTCGGCACGAGGAGAAGCCACCATCTCTTGCTCTACATGGAGGAGACCAAGGTACTGGGAGGGTGGTGTCCCCACAGATTTTCAGAGTCAGTGGGGGTCTCCTGCCTGTCCCTCTCCACTCTCCAGCTCTGATGGGTTTGTCTCACCCCAGGTCACTGTGAGAGCGAACGTTGGGGCTGATGAATTCTCTGCGTCGGTGACGTGCCCAGCTCTCTGCGACGGGCAGTGGCACACCATTGCAGGTGAGGTGACAGCTCCCTTGGTTCTGTGACTCTGCTCCAGCCCTGCTCCTAGGGGAGCTCAGGGCAAGCCCAGGCTTGGCGATTTAAACCCTATGCCCCTGCTGTATGCACTTAATTTGGGAGTTCATAGCTGCCATAAGGTCAATTTCCTGATTAACAAGAGTTCTTGCCTGATCTTAGCACTGTCACGTCTGGTAGACAGGAGAGACAGGTTGTTTTTCCACATTTTGGAGCAGCTGGCAAGGCCAAGGATGTGCCACAGGACTTGATCTATCCTGGGGACTGTGTCCAGCTTCAAGTGAAAGTCCAATTTGCTTTGGTGCCGTGTGTCCAAAGGGCTCCAACCCCACAGCTTGGAGCAGGGATTGCAGGATTCACACCTGTACAGGAACCTCAGCCTTTAACATAGCTGCCATTGAGCAGGTGCTGTTTTGTATCAAGCCCTTTTTGGGGCTGGGGGCACAGCTGCAGCCCCACCTCAGCACAGCTCTATTTTAAACCCTCATCTTGTTCAACCAGTGCTGGGTGAGGTTTTAGGGGAGACTGTCCATACTCTGGGCATTTCCCAAGAGCCAGGCCCTTTGACTCTTCCAGTAGTTTTGCTGTGCTCCACAGCACTGGTCTAGGCTGGAGGGCAGAGGTGGGCTTGCTCCATGGGTAAGGAAGAAGCACTGACTGTTGTTTTCTTTTGAAGTTACCAAATGGAAAAACATAATCCAGGTGGATGTGGATGCAGAAGGCAACCACACAGTGGGACCCAGCCAGCCTCCTGCACCCAGCACAAGGGTGACCTTCTCCCTGGGAGGGCTGCCAGGTGAGTTGGCAAAGACACACTCCAGGATGAAACACCCCAAGGCCAAGGGAGATACTGTGCGAGGAAGAGGTATTTAAGCATTTGCCAGATTAATGCCTGCTTTTCCTTGTTCTTCTGCAGAGCCAGACAAGGCCAGCACAAGGCTGCTGTTACCTCCCCTCCCTCACTACGTGGGCTGTGTCAGGAACCTGCTGATTAACCAGAGGCACGTGGACCTGTCTCGAGCTGGGACTGCCTGGGGCTCTGTCAGCCTGAAGGGCTGCCCTGTGCTCTAAGTGCCACATGCACGGACAGCCTGAGGGACACAACACTGCTCCGGCCCCGGTGTCACCACTCGAGAGCACTGACTGTGCTCGGACACACTTATCTCCAGTGACTGCAGGCACAAGTCTGGGCCAAACCAGAGGGGCCACAAATCCCAGGGGAAGGAGGGCAGGGGAGGACAGCTGGGGAGAAGGGGGCACGTTGAGGATGTTTCCCAAATAGAACCAAAGTGGGATGTGGCGACAGGTGAGTCCTTCCTGGGTGGTCAAGGATCTGCAACAGGGCTCGTGCTGCCCGTGGCTCGTGGTGGGAGCGTGGGCTGGAGCACAGAGCAGCCCTGCAGCATGTCCTGAATCCTGTTCCCTTCACCCCACACGTACAATGCACATAGATTTAGTTCACCGAACACTTGAGGCTATTAATAAACTGTCACAGACTGTCTGCTGATAAAGGCTGCAGGAAGTTTGTGTTCTATAATAAATGCAATTAGGACAAACTGGATTAATTCTATCGGTTTTGGGGTTTTATAAGCAAGGGCACATTTAACCCTCCCCCCAAGGGCAGTCTCAGCTCACCTGCTACTGCTGTGCAAAGAGCTCTGCAAGGGGGAACTTGGACAAAATTCTGTTCGCAGAATTAGCATCTTCTTATCAGAGTAATTTATAAGAATCAAAAAAAGAACAGAATAGGCTGGGAGAACTGCTGAGGGAAAGAAGAAAGGCACAACCACCACTGGCTCTGCACTTGCATTCAGCACTGGTAGTACACTGACAAAGGTCCTGTTGTGTGAAGCAAGAAACTACTGCTCGAAAGGGAATAGAAAGGTTACCTCCGCATCTGGCGAGGCGCGCAAGGTGGCACCTGGCCCTCACCCATCCTGGCTCCTGCTCAGCCTCCCTCAGCCCTGGTGTAGTGCAGTCTCCACTTGAAGCAGCTTTTTACTCCCAAGACACCCAGTTCACTCGTGCACTTACACGTCATATATATATTTGGGTGTGTATATATATCTCTGGCCACTTGGGGACAAAATCTTGCTTCTGAAATGGACTTGTAACTTATATCATTATATTGTGGGGTTTTTTTATGAGGGGTAAATATTGTAAAATGGGTTTTTAACATGTCCATCTTAAATGTAATTATGACTTGTTCTTAAAAGTTGTAGTATTAAAGATGGTCTTTGTAAATCACTGGTGCATACTGTGGAGTCAAATAAAGTTTTATGTTACTCTCTTTACCTGGGGAGAGTTAGCATGAGGCTGATGAGCTGGAAGAGGGAAAATCAGCACCACAGGGTTTACTGTACAGATTGGAAGGAACAGTATGGCAGATAAAAGAAAATTCCTTTATTTGTAGATTTATATAAGCATAATATGAAGTTAGTAATCCTACTGCAGTTGCTTAAGTTAGTATCTAGGAATATCTGTAAGGAAGAGCAAATAACTTAATCTAAACTCATATCTTCCTCTTCATCTTTCTTGTCCTTAGAGTCTCCTTCCTTTTGGTCTGATTTGACACTGTTCTGCATGGCTTTGGCAAAGGCTTCTACATCTAGAAGTTAAAAACACAAGTTATTGCAGTTCCTGGGCTGGAGCTCATTGTCCACACAAGGTTAAAGCTTCATTACTTAGAAAGCAGACAGTTGCTTTAGTATGAATTAGCAGGGAGGAAAATTTTAAATAGTAACACAGATCCAGATCTCTCTGACACAGGATTTTATGCACTTTCACTGTGCATGGGCATCCTAAGACCAGAATTCCTGCAGTAATGGGAGGGATGCTAAAAGCTCATTATGGAAAAGGGAAACCCCCCTCCCCCAGAGCTGGCCCTGACTGTTCACTGATTTCAGGTGAATCATTAAAGACTCCAACAAGAAAGGCATTCCTGAATAAGGTGACTGTGACACCTCCAGAGTCCTTTGAATCTCTAGCAGGAAAACAAGGCCAACACATCTCTGCAGAACCCCAACTTCTCTAACTGCACATCACACCTCACTCTGTGTCTGCTGGGAATAGCACCTGCCCTTTCCTTGTAAACATCAGTGCAAGAGTCACCTCTTGAGAGTCAGAGAGAAGCTGATCCTTACACCCCACACTCAGTGGTTGTGTGCAGTGCCAACACCCCCAACAACCCCCTCCATCCTGCTCCCACCAGCAACAGCACTCACCGCCTTTATTTGCTGCATCTACTGCCTCTGCAGGTAGCCCAAACTGGCTCATGAGTGGGCCCAGCTGTCCTGAAGCTAAGGCAGCACTGAACATGCTCAAAGCCTGTGAATTGGAGTCAACAGCATCAAAAGAAAGTTTGCATCAGATTCCCGCAGCAGTAACCCCAGGAGGAGAGCAGTCCTGTCAGGGCAGGGCTTGGGAACAGATATGCAATAAAATAATCACCAATTAAATGTCCCTCACTTCCTTTTGTCTGCATGGAAGTTGCTACAGTTCAATCTAAATCATTTAAGCAACTGAAATTTTGCAAATTGACAAATTTCAATCAGTTCTGTAAGACACCAGCTTTTATCACAGTATCCTGGAATTACAGACTGGTGTTTCAAGGGATGTAGTGCGATAACCATGAGCATCACTTCCTTTCAGTCACCTGAAATTACCTTTAAGGAGCCACTTGTTGAAAGGGAATAATGAATCTGCTACTACTCCTGTCATTTGCCACAGAGCATTTATAGTGAAGAGAAAGGTAAAGCCCAGCTCCAGAAGAAAAAGTAAAAACCATTCCCATCTGCCCTTGAGTGACTGCAGGAAAGAAGAGCTGGTGCTCCATTAAACCATGTCCCTCCTCCCTTCCACTTGTACTGAGCAACTTCCCACTTTGAACAGTGCCAGAAACCTGGAAAAGCAGGGCAAGGTGAATCAGGAGGAAGGAGAAGCGCACTTCTCCCCAGAGCCAGGCATCTACCTGCTGGAACTGAGGAGACGTCAGGGTGTTCTGGATCTCTTCCGCAGTCTGCGGCAGGGATTCCCCTGAGGGAAGGTAAGGCATCAATCGCTCCTGAACTTCAGCATTGGCCAGGATGGGAGCCATGATCTCGGGAGTCAGAACAGCTGCCAGATCCACTAGGAGAAAACAAAGGGTAGACCATTAAACTACACCCAAAACCCCCTGGTTTTGTCATGTAAATCAAATTATCTAGTCAGGGTCTGAGTATTAAAACTTATTAGCACACTGCCACCATCTTTTCTTCCTCTCAGTTTTGGAGTGAGAGTAAGTCTCCTGAAGCAGCCAAGAACAGCACTGAAATAAAAAAAAAACCAACAAAAAACAGGAACAAAAAAATTAAGAGACCTTTCAAACCAATGTGGAACAGGACAGGACAGTAAAACAGCTCCAAAGGACTCCTGGATCCAACAGCTGCCTGGCCAGAACACTGTTACCTTGCTGTCCTCCTGCTCCAGATGGCACATTCATAGTAGCTAAAATGTTCTGAAGGTCACTCAATTGAATGGGCTGGGTTGGGCTTGTGGCTGAGCTGGTTCCATTACCCGAACTGGGAACGGGGCTGGGACTGGTCACGGAGGCAGCCGCAGGAACGGACGGGGCAGGCGTTACACGGGTGGAAGAAGTCGTGGAAGATGGAGTCACTGCAGCCGACTGGCTGCGAGAGCTGGGCAAGATAATTAAGATAATTAATTCCCTGCAAAAACCTCTTGTATTCCGAAAAGCTTCTTTTCAAACCCTTCCAATATGAAAAACTCCTACCTCATTTTAGAGAGGTAATAAGCAGCCTTGATTCCCCCCATACTCCCCATTCAATAAGCCATGATTCCTCCCCCAGAAGTGGCAAGTTCACATTACAAAAGCCCCGCAGGCCCAAGGCACACGAGGCCTCCTACCTTGATGATGAGCTGCTGGTCGGGGGTCCCCCACTCCCGAGCAGACTGGCCAGCCCAGGCCCCGTCAGCGCGCCCAGCCCACCTTCCATAAACATAAAAGAAGAACAGGTTTAGACATTTATTTCTTCAGGTTTTCTGCACCTCTCTTCTCTGGAGAGGCTGCTCTTGTACCTGAGAGGTTTTATTTGGTAAAATAGAGGAGGGGGTGAAAGAGCCCAACCCACCCTCCCATGTCCTTAACAGAATCTTGTTTTCTGATCTTGCATCCCCATTAGAGAGCTGAACATCTCAGAAATGACTCAATTTCTAGGTGTACACAAGGATGAAGTTACTTCGGTTTGTGCCGTACGTACATCATTGCATCACAGCCCTCTCCTCTCATCTGCTATCCCAAAAATCCAACTTTTCTATGGACTTTAAAGCCAAGGCCCCCAGCAGAAGATCCCAGAGGCGTCTTTGAGTTGCCACCACTCTCTACCCACAGACCAGGGGTTTGCAGCTTCAAACCTAACGCAAAGATGCAGGAACAGAATCAGCCAAGCTGTTAAACACTTCACAGGCAAAGGAAGGACAGCTCCACGCACCAAGTGCTCCCAGGGGAGCAGCCAGCAGGAAACCAACACCCCTATGCCAAAGAAACCAGAATCGGCCTCCTCCATCACACATCCAAACTACCAAGGACTTATTGCAGGGTCAAGAACCTCAGCTGGGAAAAGGCCTGGCTGCTGGGCCCCCCAGAGTTGTCAGGGACTCGACTGTCCCCCCACAACTCCTTTGAGCCACAGCAGCCAAATGCTCCATTTATCAAATGCCTCCCATCAGTGGGTCCTTGCACCACACCTGATTATACACACAAAGCACCTGCATTTCTCACCCACCTTTGGGAGCATCTGGGAACAGAGGACAGAACAACAGCACTCCGTGAGCAAACCCATGGCCAACTGCAGCTGCAGACCATGCAGGTCAGTCCCTCCTTGTACAGGAACAATCCCATGGAACCAACACTTCCTGTCACTCATCCCACAGCTTCCCCTACAGCAGGCATGGAAGGTAAGGCTCACCTGGCTGCACCACACACTGCTCTGCTCCATTTCATGGTAGAAGTGACCTAGGAGCAAGAGAGCTCCTTTGGAGCTCTGCAGAGCCCCAAGAGATGCAAACCAGATGTGAAGAAGACAACACTCCCAGGGGAAATGATCCCCAGGGATTCACCACAACTACTGTTTGCAGAGGCAAGCAGATGGTTCTCTTTCTGTTACATGTCAGTTTCACTTACGGCTGGATGTAAACGCAAAGAAAGAAGAATTGCTGAGGAGAAGTGTTGAGAAAAGGAGAACAGTCTCAGGATTAGGTGAAGCTTCAAGAGGAAGATCATTTCCAAACACATCCTAAAAGGCCAGAACCTTCCAACACTAACATGAGATTTGCATCTGAATATCCCACCAATGACTTGCATCTGAAGCGAAAAAGACACCAGCCAGATCCACAAAAACGGACTTCTGAGCTTAAGCACAGAACCTGAGTCACTGCCATCTGTGTTCCTTTGCCTACTTACACTCAAGGGTCTGACCTCTCAGAAAATGCTCCTGGAGCACAGATAGCATTGAGAACAGACCACAGCAGGGACTCCAACACACCCCTCAGCCCCTTCAGCAACCAGTGATTCCAGCTCTCCCCAGGGCCGCCCAGGAGAGACATCCCTGCCCTGAGCCTTGCTCCTCTGACTGGGGAGTGTTGTGGTGTGGGACCACTCCAACCTTCTTTTTGAACTCTTTTTACTTTGCACACAAATATTCACTGAATCAGAGACAACACAAGCAACCCTACAGCCTGGTAACCAGCACATTCACCAGGAACAAATCACTGGTTTTTGGCCCCTGCTCCAGTGAATATTTAGGAGGAAGAAAAGGAGTAGAAAAACACACGGGAAAAAAAAAGCAGAAGATTCAGTGCAGCAAGGAGCAGAACCAAGGTTCCTCGCAGATCAAGCCCTGAGATGAGTGCTGTGTAGAATCTGGTACCCTTTTTCTGTCCCTGAGCTCATCTCTGAGGCAGGGCCTTGCCTTCTCACGTGAAAGAAGCGCTATTGAGATCAATAGCACTACTTGAAAATATTGTCAGGTAAGATTTAACCTGGCAGGAGAAAATACCATTTTGGCATAAAGATATTAAAGCATTTTACCAAGTCCTCCTAAGCCCGTTGGTCCGATCAGCTGCATGAGCTGGTTATGGCTCATGTTTCCAAGAAGGCTTTGCAAGCCACCCTCACCTAAAAACAAAAACATTCTGAAACACAACATATTCACATAGTTTTTTTCACAGCACTCCGGCTCAAACAGCAGGAGATTAATTGGCATCACATTCTGTATGGAAAAACAGTTTCAAGTGTTTACTGATTCATGATCTTCATAAAAGATAAATGTAACTTGGCTTCATAGAGAGAGATAAGACTCCAGAGAATCTACTGGAAACAAAGAGATTTCTCCTGGCAGTCTTAACTTTCAGCCTACACCTATTTTAACAGCACAGTTTATTCTGCTAAAAGCACATTTACGCTTCTGTATCAACATTGTCCCCAGCTCACCCTCCTTAGCCATCAGGGATTTCTTCCTAGGGAACTCTTAAGGGCTTATTCTAGACATAAATTTAAAAAAAAAAAAAAGCCTCTGACGTGAAGAAGCAGAGAATGGACTGTACCTCCTAGCGCTGAGAGCTCGTGGCCTCCACTGGCATTCCCACCCAGTGCCCCTGGCATGGGGGGATTGTTGAGATACTCATTCACCTTACGGCAGTGCTCCTCATCCTTGTCTGTCTTCGGCTCCTGCAAGAGAATTGCTCTTGGTATGAGTCATACTGGGGGTATTTTGATCCAAGACCTTTGTCATTGGCTTCCCACAAACCTGCATCCAAAAGAAGAGTCGTTTTGATCCTGCCTTGAACTTCAATACATACACACGGCCCGTGGTGCACTGCGGGACTCTCTTGAACTCACAGTCATCAGGAAAAATAATCAAATCCTGGAAAGTGTGTCAGAAGAAACAAATGTTTGAGAAAATACATCAACATTCCTTTTCACCTACCAAAGCCCTCTGCCCTCCTCCACCAGCTTTCTTCCATCTGCTCCTCACTGCAGAGAGGACATGGAAGTGCAAGTCTGTCAGTGACATTCTCACCCTAATTTGTCCTGAAGGAGCTCTTTCCACAGCGCCAGCAGATCAGAACATGACGCAACACCTCAGCACTGAAACACAACCTCATACTCACATCCTCCACGTTGCCTGAAGTCCTGTCCTTCCAGCAGAAGTGAATGAGGGAATCATCGGTTTGCTGGATGTAAACAAGGCCTTTTCTCTTGTCTGGAGTTACAGTGCTGCCTTTCAAGGACATCTTCCCTGCCCGAAACTCCACCAGGTATTTGCTCGAGGAGCCACGAGAGCCTGGCACCAGGCTTGGAAATAATGCACCTGAAGACATCCTGGAAAGAGAGAGAGCAGCAGGTGTGATGAGAAACCTTCCCACATCCTCCCTTCCCAATATCAAATTTCAACTTTTACCAGGTGGCTTCACAAAAGCAATCTGTCCCACTGCCAGCAGAATTCCAGAGTGATTCAACTGAGCTAAAGTGGAACCCTGGATGAAGACAGGCGGCTCTACAGCCTTCCACTAATAAAGTAAAGCCCGTGTGCTGAGGCACTTGAAAATGAAGCCAACGTCCCCCAGCGCTTCCTTCTTCAGTTCGAACCGTGGTTCAAAGCAGGAAGCCCTGCTGTACCTTCAGACTGCGGCTCCAGCACCCCCGCAGAGCCCCGCAGAGCCCCGCAGGCTGCCCCGTGCTCGACTGACTCTCACGGCGACCCCCCGGCCCTCGGCTCCCGCAGTGCCCGACCCGCGGGCCTGGCGGCGATGGCGGGCCCGGCCGGCCCCGTGGGACAGTGCGGCTGTTCCCGGGGTCGCGCTGGGCTCACAGCGCAGCCAGCCCCGGGCCCGCCGCTGGGCAACAACCGGAGCGGAGCCGGGGCGGGGGGGGCTCGCGGGCCGGCCCGGGCACCCCCCGCCCGCCCAGAGGCCGCGATCTTCTGCCGGGCCCCCCGAGGACGCCGTGCCGCCTTCCCCCCCGGTTTTGCCCGGAAGGAGACCCCCAGCCCGGCCGCCGTTGGGCGAGGGGTCCCGGGGGTGCCGCGGCGGGTCCCGACCGGTACCTTCAGCCTCCTCCTCCTCCTCCGCCGCCGCCGCCTCAGCTCTTCCTGCCCCGCGCGCCGGAACCCCGCCCCGCGCGGGGCGCGCGCGGCCGCGGCTCCGCGCGATTGGCTGGCGCGACTGTCAATCAAAGGGGGCGGTGCGAGGCGCCCCTGCTGTGTCACGGAACATGGCGGCGCCCCCCCCCCCCCCCCAACCCCTCACGACACCCTCACCCCCATCCCATCCCTCAGCCCCTGCTCCATCCTCAGCACCGTACAGCCCAGGGCCAGCGCGCCTCCAACCACACTTTTATTCCCGGCACAGGCAGGGAATGGTTACAAAAACTCAATCCTTCCACGGAGGCGGGCCGGGCCCATGCCCAAAGCCCGGGTTGCCTCACAGTATTTCAGTATTGCTTTCCTGACCCAAATCCCAGGTGTTTCCAAGGGGCCGGCGGTGTATTCCCAACAGGAGCAGCAGCTATGGGAAAGAGTCTTGGGTTTGTTTTTTAAAGCAGTTTTCGGTGAAAATTTTACTGGGAAATTGTTTTTAATTATTAAACAAGAATAAATACTTCTCATTAGTTCTCTTCTCTCTGGGTGATCTAGGATAAATTATTCCTGTCATTAATCCGGTGATTAATCGGGTGACAAGAACTCTATAAATGCTGGATGTGTGAAAAGCTGCTCCCCATTTACAACAGGATGTCACATCCAAGACACAAATGCTGTACAAAGTCAGCTTTCACGTTTATAACATTTTTTACCAGAAGTCCACTCTCTCCCCAGCTCCAGCTCGCACAGGGCCTCTCCACCATCGCACCAACGTGAGGTCTTAGTGCTGGGAGCATTCCCAAGGCTGTTCCCGATGCCAATTCCCAGCCACTGCAGGTTTCCAGCCCAGCACGGCCGGCAGCGCACAGCCCTCGCTGTCCTGCACCCCAACCACCCCACGGACTGCAGGGCAAAGGTGCTGAGGAACAGAGTCCCCCAGGGCTGGACACCTCCACCCAGGGCTGGAGGTGTCCAAAGCTCCAATTTAAACCATCTTTGTCCAGTGAACATCACAATAAAATTAAGGTACAGCCCCAGAGCTGGCAGAGCAAAGCCAGAGTCCTCCTCCCCCCCTGCCAGCTGCTCTGTAGGAGTCTCACAAAAATCTCGGCCACCATCCAGAGGCCCAAAAGGTATTTATTAAGTATTTATTATAATTTCTTTCTAGCTGGTTTCTCTATGTAGCTGTATTAACATATACTAACACAGTTATCTTATATACAGTGTTTAATCAAGTTATAAAAGTGACATTCTTTCAAAAGGTGCAAAGTTATTAATGTTTTGACACGTAAACTACTGAGGCAAGATCTGCATCGAAAATAAAACTTTTGGACTTTGAGAGCATTAGGAATGCCAGGGCTGGCCAAGCAGAGCCATGTGGGCAGTGCAGGGAAAGGGTTCTGGAAGTGTTGCTAATGAAGAACAATAAATTAGAAGAATGGATTTGGAACTAATCTGAAATTTTACTGAAAGCTTTAGACTAAAGAAAGGGGAGAAGAGGGTGAAGATGTAACTAATGAAGTGTTTTTACATTGGAAATGTTCCCAGTTTCTTTTTATATCCCATGAAGATTCTATACTGAAGTTTGGATTAAACACATTGGTACAATTGTTTCATGCTTTCACATAATGACAAGGCTTTAGGTCTTAGAATTTAAATCCTGGCTTAGACAAAAGGGATGCTAACCTGTACACCTCCTCTTAGAAACAGAACATCTGTACAGTTTTTTTTCCATTCAGGCAATTTCTATTTATATGCATTGCTTTAAAAACACCACTCCAGCATTAAACATCCTATGTAGTGTAAGCAAGTTTTAAACTCCCACTGGTCTAATATGTGATTCCTTTCAATCCTCACCTAACAAAAAATTCCCTATGGCACGTGCAGCGAGTTTGGAAAGGGGGGTTACACTGCCTGACACTGTCATTACAGCTCAGGTTTTTACCAAAACTATTTTTATGCTGTTCCATGTGGAGCAGCACTGTCTTTACAGAAGTGTCTGTGCCCTTACTAGGAACAAACACAACCCCAACTGTGCCACTACGTCCAGCTCAAGTTCTGAGGATTTCCATCAACACAAGGTACAAATTTTGGCAACAGAATCAAGTTGCCATGAACAAGATTCAGATGATGTCCTTCCTTACTGCTTTGAAGTTTTACAGCTTCTCTTGTTTTTCCAATGAAGACAACTAAATTTCCCCCAAATTTAATCTAATTGTTGTACACATGACTTGACAGAAGAATTTCTCTATAAATATGTTAATTTTCCTTTGCTGTTTAATCCTGTGGCTAAGAGAGAAACACTTCAAAAATCTACTTTCTGGATGAAATCCCAGATGTTTTGGACATTAAACAGACCAGTTCTTTCTTGAACTCCTCATGTTGCTGGCACTTAACAGCAACAATTTCTAAATTACTGTAAACTTCACAGCAGCACAGCCGCTCTCCATTTTCGCCTGGTTACTCAATTAAAAACTTTCATAGAAGAAGCAGCAACATTAGGATCAGTTTTGATTACTGGACCTAATTTTTCAAGCCTCTCTCCCCACCCTGCCCCTGAAGTGTACCACTTGAAAGAAAATGAATGCATCAGTTCAGTAATTGATTATTTTCAGTATTATACGGCTTTGATGGTTTGATATGGAACAAAAAAAAAAAACCATCCCATTTTTTGACATCACGTGCTCACAGGAAACTTGTAATAGGTATAACTCTGCCAAAGCTTTAAATTGATTCTGCTTTTTCACAACATACAAAACAGACATGACCTAATAATGAGAAACATGCAAACCAAAACTTCCCCAAAACATGAACCTGTGTGGATACACACACGGAAGTGCTTCCAAAGGAAAGTTTAGTCTAGAAGCATTCACAGTGCCAAAGCTGCCAAAGGTAGTGCAGAAGAGTTAAGCCTCCAAGTGGTAGCAAGCAATATATTGTACATTGTAACCACCTCAACATTCCTGCTATTGCTTCCGAAGCTCCTCCTATGGTAAGAACAGCATTTGACCTCAGGAAAAGCACATTTCGGGTGTGCCCTTCCCTTCTCCTAAGGTATGCTCTATGGGATTTATCACAGGTATACAGTTTAATGCTCACAGTGTCCCAAAGTTGTGAAGACTCTGTAACAGACAACTACAGTATGAGAGGCTCAGGCTGGGTTTTGTGTCCCAGGTCTCTCAGTTATGGAATTGTTGGGAAGGGGGCCGAGAGCTCCCATCTCCAGGGAGTGCTACATACAGTATGGGGAGTGTGACAGGACTGGGTTTGATCCTATTGGTACCATGTTGGCTTTTCATCCCTGCTCCGAGTGCCAAAAACTTCAGCTTCTTCACTACTGTACTAAGTAACAAGGATATTACCTCTATTTTATTTAACTTACGTAGTTTTCAAGGATGTTATGTGCTCTACGGATACAGCGTATCCTCCTGCCAGAGAAACTAGGGGAGGAAATGGAGAACCAAAGGTCCCTCTGAAAATTAGTGAAAACTTGATGATTCCAGGTGCAGCTTTATGGAATGAGCGCAACAGTATTTAAATATTTGGCAATCCAACATTAGTCATAATTAAATCATTGATTGTTGACTGATAGAATTTCTGTTAAAATTGACTTAGAAAAGCTGGTTTTTGCTATCAACAAAACCAGAGTAACTGGCTTGGAATGAAATCTAGTAACTAGATGTCCGGATGAGATGAGCAATTAGTTCTGGAATCTCAATATATGTCTGGACAGTCTGAGAAATTTCTATCAAAATAGCCACCTGAGTACAGCCAATCTGGAGTCCCAGTGTATGGGTTAGTGCCTTGATGAAACCATCTGTAACACAAAAAAGAAAAAGAAGAGAAACAATAAAAGAAAAAAGCGAACAGACTGAACAGTTATTAAAAGGGAAAAAAATCCCAACATTGCTTCCTTCACAAAACGTTCTAAAAATACACTGGTATTTCTTATCAAAAAAATTCTCAGGAAATATTCTGAACATGAAAAACATTGAACTTCCTACACAATTATCACCACCTTGTAGAGCGCCTTTTTTTTTAGCATAAAGTCGAGTATGGAATGGATTTTAAAATTGCTGTCCTATTCAAAGTAAAAATAACATCGATACTCTATATATATTAATTTTTACTTTAAAAGGATGCTAAATCAGTTACACAATCATTTTTGGAAATTTGCCCGAAGAAGAAACAGTTTCTGTTCTATGGAGCTATGCCCTGCCAAGAACATCAACAGCTGCTCGCTTTTTAACCACGTTGACCAAAACCAATTTTATATTCTCTGGAAGAGATTTTTCAAGGCATTAACTGGAACTAATCTGTAGCTGCTCCTCCAGGCTTTGGGAAAAGAATGCTTTCTCTTCTGAATTTCATAAAATCATGGAGCATCCCAAAGTTCTTGCCTTTGAAGGAGGCAACTGCAGCGACTGGCCATGAGCACACACTTGACTGCCCAGCACTAGCAGCTGTGAAAAGCACCCTGTGGGAGCAGCAGCCAAATCACACATCTCTCCCTGATGCACTCTGTGACTCAGAAATCACTTGAATATGCAATCAAAAAAGCAATTTCTGAAGTATCCAAGCCAAAAAATACAGAAAGTGTGAAAATAAAAGGCCCTAGAGGGCCACAATGTCTTGCTCAACTACCAAAAGCTGGACAGGAATTGGTTAAAGGAGAGATGACACTTAACATTTTATTAATTCTAACAAAAACATTACCTCTGTAGGTTTAAAAAAAAAAAAAAAAATCCAGCATAGCATTACCACAGTATTTAATTATGATAGGTTTCAGCATTTATTATTAGATAATTTGTCCAGGACAGACTTATCAGCAATTTTGGCTTCCAGCTACATATTTAATTGTTGACCCAACAATGCTTTCAGTGACACTACAAATTGCGCTGTCATGGAAGCAATCAGACACATGCTGTCCTGAGTAAAAACAATTCAAGCAGAGTATCCAGCTATTCCAAGCTTCAACAAATTCCCCCTTCCTTGCCCCTTACCGTGTGTGCCACTCCACCTCGTCTTTCGCACGCTCCTTGCGAGCAGCTCTTTGTTTCTCTTCTAGTCTCTCCTTCTCTTTGCTTGCCACATCTAATCAATGTTTCAAGAGAAATTGGTTACTTAGCAAAACAAAAACAAAAATGCAGAAAACACAGGAAAGACGAGAGAAATAAAATAGAGCTCATTTAAGCACGAGAAATCATTTGCTGTACACAGTCTCAGGCAACAAAACCCTCAAACTCATTTCAGAAAAGTTGCTGCTACAAACACAGAGCTGAAACTGAAATGCTAGTGTTTTATCTCTCAGAAACACTGTACTGAGACAGCAGGAACAAACTCAGATTAGACATGAGAGTGATTTTTTTCAGTATTTGGCCATGTGTTTCCTCTGACAAACAGCAGAGCAGCAGAGCATGTCTGCTCACCACATGTCTCTCCAGACAAACTCCAGAGCAAGTGGAGCACGTCTGCAGCTCCTCCCAAGCTAACAAACATGCAAACACACCATAGCACAGGATAGCAGCCCTGGGATCCACCTGGGACGCATCTGCTCTCCCAGGCTTTACTGGGAGAAAACAGACATCATACACTATTCAAAAGAATGTTCATTGCACAGGATGAAAAAGAGTTAAGGCTGCTCTGGGAACGAGAAACTGAGGGCAGTGTTTCCTGCATCGACCTCCCTTCAGCCATGCCTCCCAAACCTTACTCATGTGCCAGTACTTCCTGCAGCAAACACACACCCATGTTCCCGTTCTCCATGTTCCTGATATCCGGACGTAGCCGGCAGTCCGTGGGAGCCAGTGTCGCTTCCATGCCCTTTTCCAGCTCATTGAGACTCACAGCAAAACTGGTGAAATTGTACATCTGAAAAGCAAATTAAAGAGAACACACAAGTTATTCCAGCAAAGCAGTGCTAGGTTCCCTAGCACAGTGAATGGATACAACAAACAACACTTCCAAGAGAAACTGCTGAGTCAAAGCTTCTCCCACTGGCTGCCCCAAAGGCAAGGTTAGGTTCATACAACACCAGCTGCATTTTTTGTTGGAGGGGAGGAACAAGAAAGGGCAGATGGGGATAGAATCACAGCTTTCATTTTTTAAGCAGTCTTTACTTTGGAGGATTAAGACAGATTTTCTACCGTATTGATATTTAACATCATGATTTTTAGGAAAAAGCAAAACAAAACAAAACCACCCACACCTAAAAGACCAAAAAGTCTCGTTGAAACTATGGAAATTAATATCCAGCTGCCCAGTTACTGCAGCCTGTGGCAGCCTATCTTGGAACAGCAGGGCCAGCAGAAGGGAATGTGTATCCATATTTTAGCCACTCTCAGTGCAAAGATCTCCCAGGAAGGTTAACCTAAGTGCCCAGATTCCCAGCTGCACTCAGAGCATGCATTCCTTGTGCCAGCTCAGGCACAGCAGGGCTGCTTTCAGCACGGGACTGAAGCAGAGCTTCTTGGAGTGTAATTTCAGTGCTGCAGCAAGAACTGCCAGAGCCTGGCCCTATGCCAAGGAGTGACACTGCAACAAGGTTCCCTGGACCATTACTCATGCTCCCCTGGATAAGTCACCAGCAAGAGCAAGGCACAGGCTGATAGGAACAGTTACCTGTGATGAGTTTGGTGGCCTACAATTTATTCTCCAAAGCAATTTACTGCCTGGTATGAACTGCACCGTGTCTTGAACCTCTGGCATATCATCAGCCTCATCATTTTCAGATTTAATATCTTCTTCACTCTGAAACAGAGATAACATTTGGCAGAGGAACAAAGGAACATTGGATGGTTTCATCTAGAATTCTGCAGTGACTGTTGAAGAATCTGTTCACATTTGAGACACTGAACACTCCTGTACTTCTGCCTCACCCCTCCTGTTTGCTTTTCCTCACTCTGTATACAGTCCCTCCCATTTTTATGTCTTGCTCCTAATACCCCCAGATAGTCTCCTAACACTTAAATGAAACTTCAATATCTGTTCAAAAAAAACCCCCAGCAACAGTAATAACAGTAAATTCATGTCTTTCAGAAGTGTTTTCTCCAGCTGCCCCTTCTATCCTATGCCATAGCTTAATTTCACCTCACATGACCATTATTTCTTCAGGTGCAAATGAGCCAAGACTGAAATTTAAACCAGTTTCCAAGTTAGTTCTTAAGTCATAAATAGGGCAGACCTGTTTTTGGGTATTGCTTCATCATTTGCAAAACATTTGGATGTGTGGTTAAAAAAAGACAGGCCCTCGTTTCAGTCTGATTTCCTATGATCCAGACTCCAATCACAATTATCACTGCCAGTTTTCTCACTGTGAAGACTGTGTCCCTAAGTTTATGAATACAGTGTCTTTCCTTCAAAGTTCCTTTGTTACCAGCTGCACTGCTGTGCTGCACATATAAAAATCCAATGTGCGGGAGGCTGCTCTCAGAATCTGAGAGAATCTGACTGCTGCAGGACACAGACAGCTGCATTGTGGAACTTTAGAGGATTTCACCATGAGAACCCATTGAAAACCACAACAACCAGAAGGGAAGTTTGAGGCAATAACATCCTGGAGTGACAGTAACAGTTTTCCTCACTCCCACCCCCTTTCTATTTTCTTTCTGCCCTCTCTGACATGGGTCATTTGTTTGACTCAAAAATACCCTACTAGGTTAAACAGGGCCTGTTTCATACACTAGAAAACAGCTCCATATGGTTAAGAGTCTAATTTCAATAATTTGGTTTGAGTATTCATTATTCTAAAAGACACTTCTAGGCTACTTTCCATGTCAACATCTAGTTTACTGTTAGACAGTTCCCCATCTAAATATAGTCTCAACAGGAAGGAAGGAAGGAAGGAAAGAAAGAAAGAATTGATTTTCTTAAGATGAACAGAATCTTATTATTTTTAAAAAAAGTCAAAATATAAGCTTGTACCATGATGGAATACAGAGGCAAAAGCAAGGCCTGTTGTTGCTCTAGATTCTTCTGATGTGAATACTTTTAAAGTTTGAGCCTCTTAACATCGAGAGATTAGCTTCTGTTTAACTTTTCATTTTCAATGAGTAACTGTTGATACCAGGAAACCCAAAGTCCTCTGCTGCACCATACAGTACTTCCCATTTTCTATATGACACTGAGGATTTGACAGCAACTTACCTGACACTGCTTTAATATGAAGCATGTTTCCAGACCTCTTTGTTGTAAAGATTTTCTACATCATGAATTCTGAAAAGCTGCATCACCAAAAAGGGTATCTGACTTAAACAAAATGATTATTCTTTTTCCTGCCCAAATCCTAGTACTTTTACGGCTGGAGTTGGCAGTAGGGCCACCCTCCTCATTCAAAGACTGGACAACATCAGCTTGGGGGTTGATATTTGATGACTGACTAATCTCCAGCAGACACCATTCCTCTGAGCTCCCTTCCATGCCAGCAGCTTACACTACAGCCTGCAAAGCTCAAAGTGCCAAGTGCCTTCTCACTGCCCCATCCAACCCCTACCAAATGACAAGTTTTAACCCTTCATTCACCTAAATAAGAGGTTTTGATTTCATTTCTGACATTTCAGTATCTTTTCTCCCTAAAGAATCCTTCACCTTACCGACTTCTTCTTCTGCTCACCACCTCTCTTCTCACTCTTTTTGTAGGTCTCATATGTGGTGGGATCAGTGCACCACAAACATTCTGTCCACTTGCCATAGATCACACACAGCTTCTTCCTGCTGCAGAGAAAGCAAAGGACACTGAGCTCTTCCTTCTTACTGAGCCTTCTAAGCCTAGCCCTGCAGATTCTGATCTGTATTAAATACCCAGCTTCCTACTTCACCACATTTTATGTTTCTATTTGCAGATTTCACAGAATGGGTGACTCTTAGAAAACACAGATGTTTGATAAGGCAAAGAAAAGGTTTCAGCTCATTCCAGCCCTCCAGAACAGATCCTCATGACAGTCACATGCTTTTGCCACTGCTAAATGAATGTGGGTACATCAAAGCCAATTATAATACAGAGACTCAGAGTCACAAAACAGGTTTGGGTTAATTAAAAACTTCTAACAACCACATTCTCATTATTTAAAACTGAAGACTGGAATTATGACTGTACAATAGTAAATCAGTTGCAACTACTCTGCATTTTCCCTTTATTTCCAAAAGCTGGACTGGAGAGTTTTTCTAATAACGCTTGAAAATGATCATCTTGGAGTCAGGGGGTTTAATACTGACACAGAGAACAAAAATGGGTTACAAATTACATTGGTAGCAACTTTACAGTCACATCAGCTGTGGTCACTATGCAAGCAAAAGAAATGCCCCAGTGTTTAAAAACAGAGAGATCAAGAGGCTTTTATCACTTACTGCTTGTCCTGGATATATCCCTCTACTCTGTGAAGCTCTTTCCCAAACAGTCCACACGGTTTAAAATTAAGGACACATTTATCTCCAGTACTGTGGAGGAAATAAGTACACGCTTAGAGAAGCAAGCCCACAAATACATTAAAAAATTTACTTTTCAAACTTACTTAGCTTTTTTAATATAGTTACAGTTAGCTGGTGGTTAGTTATATACACAATTATTTTTATTTAACTATGGTTTATTGTCTGACCCGGGCATTAAAAATAGCACACAAATTTCAAAATTCCACAGAACTAACAAATTTTGTGCAAGTACAGGAGACAGGATTGCAGATTTCAATCTGTGAGAAGTATTAAACAGCAGCTCATTGGACTGAAGCTCTCATTTATTGAGAGAGCAACACATGCAGGAGTAATAGCTCTCACAAAATTCCCTCCCTCATCATTTAGAAGGTAATTTATTTTATGTAAGTAAAAAGCTTTTATACAGGCAGTTGACAGAGCAGTTGATGCTCTCTAAATTCACATTTCCCAACTCTACAGTCATTTTTCTGTGCTGTGCCCTTAATTTAAGACATTCTCCATTATCTAAACTAAAAAAGTGACAAATCACAATCAACACCGAGGAGGTCCAATCTGCCTCTGACAATTATTTCATTTAATGGTTCTGGAGTTAAATTTAATTTCTGTTCTCTGTTAATGGGGCTGAATTTGGATGGATAACTCACAGATGTAAAACCTTTGCACTCCATAGGCCATCTGGCTTTGTGCCTTTTCATTAATAACGTTATGATAGTAAGCCCAGGCCTAGGGATAATTTGCATTTATCAGGAGAAGTAAAAAACAACCCCACAAAAAGACAAAAAAAATCCCCACGAGACTTTGGAGCTACAAAACAAAGCTTCCTGTGTGTCTGACAAAAATCAAATCTGCTCTGTAACACAATGACCACAACAATCCCTACAGCCCCTGGGTTCATGATCAGCATTACCTGTGATTTACAATTTCTACCACTCCGTACTGCTCTAACCACAGTTTACCAATAATTACATTATGTACACAACAGGTTGGATTTGTCCATGTGTAAGCTTCATTGTGCCTGTCAAGGAAATAAGAGAAGGAAATCATTTTCTTGAGCATGAGATGGAATGCAAGCCTGTTTTCAATTCTGTTCATGGCAGGGCAAAATATGTAACACTCCTCTGAACAGCCAGCACTCAGCTTCATAACAGAAGAGGAACAGACTGTTCTTTACAAGCCAACAATGTGTTGTATCCAAACACTGGTGCAAGTTCATACAGTGATATTACCCTTATTTTTCTCCCTTCTCACATAAGTTTTACAGCTGCTGTGCCTTGGATTACAAATTTCAGCCCTACATAAAGTGCAGTTCAGGAATTCATCTTTTAAATTTGCACTTGTAAAGTTGTAAGTGATAAAACATAATATCTGCAGGAGAACCAGACTAACAAACTAATGCCCAATAGTATCTTCTATTCAATTGCTGCAGCAGTAAATTGCGTAAGTGGTTTCCACAAACACGTCACAAGTTTCCTCATCAGTATTTGAGGCCTGTTCCAGTGCCACTAAAGGTAATTTTGGGGTGTGAGTGGTTTTTGCTTTGTTTAAGTCAGTTATTTAACACTAGTGGGACACAACAGCACTACTGCAAGCTCCACAACCATGACATTTTAAAATTCAGTTTACTATTCAATTCCATCCTTTCCCCAAAGATTTACTGAGAAAAAGGAAAAATCCTAGAATTGATTTTCCATTTGATTTCATTTTTGGTTTATTGTTTTGTGAAAATCTTTAAAGGTGAGTTAATACAGTCTAAATCCCTAAAAGACATTATCATATAAATGATCAAAAAGTTAAACAACAGGATCCTATTGTCAATAGCAGAGTCAAAGCCACCTATTCACACTCATCTTTCCACGCGGGTAGGAGAAATACTGAAGTTACCTGGTTGGCAGTCAATCCATCTTAGGAAAGCTTGTAAACTCTATTTTAATACAAAACACAGAAAAAGCAGTGTCCTCTGTAAAAAGTGCCTTGTACTTCTACATCCAGTGAGCATGGAGAGAACACTCCTAGCTAATGTTTCCAACCCATCTGTCATTTTCCAGTACAGAGAAATAACAGATCATTGAAGTCTCACTATTTCCCACAGCTCCTTTTCTTCAAGGAGTCTTTAGAACAATGACAACTCTTCAACTGGGGGGAAAAAAAACCAGAATCCCTCAAATTCTTCCCCCCAGCCTTTAAACACAGTTTTATTCCTGAACTATTTTGACAGCAGAAGCTTTATAGCATAAACCAAAACACAACACAAGGCACTTATGGTCAGTGCTGATGAACTGAAGCACTTATTGTGTTGGAGAAGTGAGGGAAAAGTGTCTTCTAATGCTCTGAAAAATAGTCATGGTTAGCATAAAGGCACAATTTAATACTGACTCCCAGCTTTGCTTCCCAAACAGCTCCTTGTTCACTCAGGCCTTGAGCTGTTCTCAGACTACTCAAAGCAACAGAATGGTCTGAATCACAACACTGAGAGGCTCAAAATTTCATTTTAACTTCTGCTGCTAACTTGAAGCAATTATTTAAAATAAATGCTTTAATTGTTTATATTCCAGTTTAAATCTCAGCCTTGATTAGGCTCAGCAAGAATTTTAACAGTATCCTACATAAAGGCTCTGAAGGAACAAACATTATTTTGGTAACACCTGCATTCTGCACTAACATTCACAGTTCCTTCTACATTCAGAAGAAATTTCCTTTACTTCCATCACCATTTATCTTCAAGACCAGTTCATACTTTTATGAACTTTGGAATATTAGATGCCAACAGCTAAAAAATTAAACTACTTCCAAAAGAAAGTACAGGAAAAGTCAATGCTTGCTATGGCAGGCAAGTTGATTTTTCATTAAAACCAAATGCCTAGAACTTTCTTAAGTCAACATTTCAAAACCACCTCAGAGTTAGGCCTCAGAAAGGCTTTTATAAAAGCACCAATTGCAGAATACTTTATTTGCAATTGTTCTAGTGCATCCTCGTGTCCCACTTGGGGAAGTTCCAGAGTCTTTGTACCATCAGGGCACAAAACAACTCATGGCACGTCACATAATTTATGAGAGACAAGAATGGGAGCAATCTGGAGAGACATTCTTGATTTCAGTAGGAAGCTGATCCTTCTCTGCAAGTGGCAATCCTGACAAGTTTCTGCTTGTCTGCCTTACCACAGAACAGTTATTGTGAGATGCAGCTCTTTCCACACAAACACTCACACAAACCACCAAAACCAACAGCAATATTGAAAACTGAGATGAGCGTGAACAGCCCAGTAAGAGAATTTTATCTCTATATTTAAATTTTACATGTCTTCACAGAACTAGCTTTCAGTAGCAATCAATTTGTAAGAAATGCTAATTTTCAAGCTGGAAAAACGGGGTCAAACTGCTACAGCTATAGAAGCATAACACAAATTAAAAAAACAGCTCTGAAATTAAGCAGTGAAAATTAACTTGTAAATCAATTCTTACAACCTCTTCAGCAAGGGGTTTTTAGGTAATCATCCCTGAAAAGCCAACAGGGTTATCACCAATAAGTAAAAAAAGTTATTTATTTCTCATACTCACTTCAGAAGCTCCAAAGTAATTGTTCCCCGAGGCTCTGCTTCTATACTCTTTCCCCAGAATTTTAGTTTGGGATAGATTGATCCATGAAATATGAAGTCCTTATTGAGGCCTTCAGAATAAAATGCACTAATAGGTGGGTGGTGGCTGACTTGTTCAGATATAAACCTAAATCCTAAATCCTCCCTGGCAACAACAAAAGAAGAGTATTAAATAGTAAGTATATTTTTAATATTGCAAGAGAAAAGAGTTGATACTTTAAAAAAATGTGAAGTATTTTTAGATTAAACTGAAGGTGAAATTTTTCCTTTTCTAGTTCCATGACACATTTACAATTAATGAAATGAAAGGATTTCTACTCTGAACGCTTTCTTTTTATACCTCAAACCAGGTTTCTACCCAGAAAAGCATCTGAAGAAGTTTCACTGAAATAACTCATGAAAATACAGAGACCCCGTGGGCAGCATGAAAAGGTCTGACTGAAAATTCTTTACTCCACTGCAGACATATCACCCATTGATTTGAGGAAGCCGAAAGTCCTTCAGACTAATTTCTCTATCTGACATGATCAACAAAACAATATTTAAATTAATTAATAGTGTCTGTTCAGGAAGTGTCTTTGGTGGAAGAACATGAGCCAATTTTCCTCTAAATAATTCTCTGAATATTCTGCCTAAACTTAGAAATAAAATTATTAGCTTTTTAACAACTTCCCAGAAATTTTGAGGTAGTTTGAAGAAAAGAATTTTAGCTATACTCTGAAATATATTTTACTGGTATTTTACTACAACCAAACCAGTGTGAGAGTCTGCTAACTCAAGAACACAAACAACCCCAGCTCCCAATTTAAAGTAATTACTACCTGGTTAATTCATAGGTTTCTCCTAACAGCGGGTTAAATGGTTTGCCAGTTCTCTCCCACTGAGAAGCTACAGCAGAGACTGCAAAAGCAGCTACAGCCTGTAAGCAAATTAAGAACACATTGTTATGAGAATAGTGCATTAAAACTCTAAGTTGAATATATTATATTTGTTGCACATACAGTATTTTATTAGTATTCTACAAAGGAATTGCTTTATATTGTTTAAGGCCAAAACATTTGTAAGCCATGGGATAAATGATATAGAAGTGGGGAAATATAAGCACTTATTAAGAATCTCATTTCCAACAGGAATTATTTTCTGTGGTAAATTCTGCCAGGTTACATTCTGCCCCACCTACCTCTACGAGATCAGCCTGGTTTTTTAAATCTACTTTTCCCCACTTTGACTGTCCCCCACCCTCAGCTTGTTGGGAACAGAGCCTCGCTTTCCTAGTGCCAGGAAAGAACTATTTCAGCACAGACGTGACTTCTTGAACCATGCCAGCAGGTTCAGGTGACACTGAGGAGCTCCTGCAGGCTGGGAAATGGAGGTATGGACCCCACAAACACAGGATCCAAGATAAACACTCCAGTTTCACTTAAATAAATCAGAGCTGTGAGCAATACCAGCATAACCTGATGCACACAGGTGTCACCATATTCACTTCCTTGGTGTGAGACCAGCCAGGTACTATATCCTAATCCCAGTAA
Source organism: Corvus moneduloides (assembly GCF_009650955.1). Lineage (NCBI taxonomy): Eukaryota > Metazoa > Chordata > Aves > Passeriformes > Corvidae > Corvus > Corvus moneduloides. The sequence goes on from NC_045492.1 coordinate 10,294,707, forward strand.
CACCCAGTTTTGGAGAAAAAAAGAGAAGCAAAAGTTGGCTCTGTCACAACAATTTTTCATCCATAACTTCAAAATCATGAGGCCACTCAACAAAGCAATTTAGAGTGACATGAAGCCAAGATTTCATCCTCACAACTATAAAACCACAAAAAGGGTCACAGTTAAATGAATTGAGATCCTTGGGCATGGTCAGTTGTGGCACTTTCCTGCTCTAGACTTTTGTTTCAAACTCTGTGCACAGCATGGAGTGTGAAAGTGTCACAAATATTCGATACAGCCACTACGAAAGAAGAAACTCATCTAGACAGACAAATTGGGCATTCTTACGGTAGCCCCTGAGAAAGAAATACACTGAAGTGAGAAATTATCTTAAAATCAAAGACCATGAGAAAAAAAAACCAACTTCTGAACTACCCAGAAGGTGGTAGGGGTTCTTACCTGCATTCTTTCCAGGGGATCTGCATGACTACAAGCCTTATTAATGAGGTATATATGCTCCATATATTCTGTTATCCTTTGAAGGAAACTCAAGGGCTCGTTGAAGACAATGGGCATCGTAATCTTGGACAGCTCCTACATAACCAAAGGGCAGGTTCACTTCTTAGACACAACACTAAGTTAACAACTGGCAACAACAAGAATTTTCAAAATAAGTTGTGGGTGAGTTTATTTATAGTATTCCTCAAAGGATATTTGGCAAGCCTGGAGCAGACCTCCAAATGCTACAGCTGGAAGCATTGCAGAACCCTACTTGCAATCTCAAATAACAACTTAAAATATTGATCCAGCTAACCTAATAAATTCCCAGAGAATGCTACCTTCTCTGCTGTGGTCTGTGTAAAGCAGAAGAGGTTAAAACTTCCATAGGTAGCAGCAATAATGTGCTAACCCAGCTCTGTGCTGATACTCAAGTGCCACACACTCCTTGGAAACCCTCACAGGCTTATTTGCATAAAATCTATCCATTGTACTGCAGCAACCACAAATTATTTTTTGAAAGGAACATTTACATAAAGAATAGTACTTGAATTGCTCTACCAGATTTTAGTGACTTTATTTAAGCAACCTGTTATTTGTGTCAGACCATTTCTGGTTTCACATGTGGATACAAGACAGACACGAAGTTCACGCAGAGATTTCCAATTCCCCCGGTCTTTTACTATACCCAAGCAAATTTGGCTGTTTAATTACGAAGTTGCACTTGTGACTGAGCATTAAAGCATTAATGTAAGTGCTTAAAACTTAAGAGAAAGCAGAAGGCCACCAGATGAAGCTAATGCAACATTTTCCTCACCTTGGCACAGGCAGTAAGGGAAGAAAAATGTTAACCTTAACCGACTTAAACTGATTTGGTCCAGGCAAAAGGTTCTAGTAGATGGGTCACTAATCCCACCAAAAGGAGTTTTGAGAGTACAGCTGTATGTCCTAGATGACATGAATTTATAAAATAAAGCCCTAAATCACATTTTGCTAAGAAAAGAATAAAAAAAGCAGGTAAGAGAGCATTGTGTCAATCAAACATATTTGACTATATTTTAATGGCTTTAGCCTAGTTCTTAAAGGACAGCTTCAGAAACACCAATCCACATGCTCTAACAGCTAAAGAAGATATGGAAATAGTACTGTTAATAAATAAATGCTGAGATTTAGAGTTGCAGTTTAAAATTGTTTCCTAGCGAAAACAAAGAAAAATGCACCAGGTGTTATTCTGTGTCTTGATGTTTAACAATGAAACTAACCAGCTGACATTAGGAGCCCTAACACAGATGCTTCATTCAAGCTAACTTACCAGTCCAATGCATTTTTTTAATATGCTCCACACACTAAAATCACTTCTAGAAAACATTGGGGCAGGTAATGATGTCCTGTAATGGAAAAAAAAAAAAATCCAGCTGTCATTATCAGCCCATTATACAACAAGCCATTTTCTTTTGCAGGTATGGAGGCAACTTACAAGGGAAGCAAAGCATCACCCCAGACTTGGCACAGGAAGCAGACACGTGAAATGACTTTTCAGTTCCAGAGAATTACCCTCTCCCACGAGAACAGCACCACCCCAAAAGCTATGAGCCAGCACGTGCTCACCTCTCATTTCCTATGCAGCTCTATGTGTTTACCTGTGTCTCTTAATCCCATTCTCTTGTATCTCTGTCTCTCCATTATGCTTTCCAGTCCTACTGCTTTGGTGTGGATCTAGATCAAGCATTTCTGGAACTTTATGATTTGCTTCTGAAAAGTCTCCTGAAGAATTGTCAGAATCAAAGCCTGTATAAAAACCAAAAGGCAACAGTTTTCTTTGGAATCTTACCATGCCACAGAGTGCCACTCACATTTTGCAAGTGTCACACCTGAAGGACACTTAGACCAGGTTAGTTTATTTCAAAGAGTATCAGAGTGAAAACCTTTTATTAAGAGACCTAATTTCCAGGAGTATTATGAGCCAATTATTGTATATGAATCAAGAATTATCATTTTTCACACTGCTGAATATAAAACTAATTTAGAATCTTAAAAGCTCTCAAGTAACTCCTAATCAGATTAGCTGTATTGTCTCTTTTTCAGAGCTGCAGCGTAATTAAAATAATTTGGTTCAGTTCTGTAGTTTTCCTCAAAGACCTTAAATAAATTAAACTTAGGCTGCTAACAGGCAAGGAGAAAAAGAAAAAAGAGAAAAGAGAAAATGGCCATTTCACAATGCAGGGGCAAACACACCCAGGCAACTGGAACCACAGAAATGTAGGATTTCAAACTTCTTTTTGCCACCCATATGTGCAAACCATATAACACTTCCCTAATGGCTGCAGCAGGAACATGTGGAGACCAGGATGAATCATTCCCTCAGCTCTACAAGTGACCCACAGCATTACCTACAGGAGGTGGCTGCGTTTCCTATGTCCCAAATCCACCCACTTGGTCAAGAGCTACTGGAAACACCACTGTAACCATACCCCAGCTTGCAGCAATATGCTTGGAACGGCTTTAATCCCAAAAATGTTAAACCACCAGGAATCTGTAGAACACAAACTTTTGTATTAAGCAGCCCTAAGTAAAAGCTGGACTAAACTAACAATCTAAGATTCCAGTCTAATGATTTTATTTTTTAGTAACATAAATTACAGAAATAGTAATAAAAATAATGACAATTTTTGCTTTGGCTTTGAATAAGAAGATTTTAAGAGCATTCTATGCACCCCTACACACACCCTTGGGTCTCAATCAACAGCAAGAGGCCTCCCCTCAGTGCTGCTACCCAGACTGACTGCAGAAACAAAACATTTGTCAACCACAACAGCATCACCGCAGAGAACCCTAAAACGATCAATTAATACAATCCTTCACTACTGCCACAGTACTACAACAGAAAACACTGCTGATCGTTCACTGTAATAAAGGAACATCTTTGCTGAAATTAATTCTAAGATCATTAAGTCCTTCCTGAGTGCCAAAAGGGTCAATTCTTCCTCAAGAAAGACTTGAGTTTCCAGCTTCCAATTTAAGAGTCAGAATCAAAAAGCAACATGAAAATGTGGGTATTTGCTGGCGTACAAATTTTGCCATAGTTTGAAGGAATACATAACAATTCTTGCATTCCTTTCATTCAGCTGTCACAACCTGGGCAGCCCCTTGTCTTTGTGCTGAGTTGCCATCACACTCAGTTACAGCCTGGCCCAGAGTCCAGCTGTGGGTACAGAAAGATTCTGAAATATTACAAAGCCTGTAAACACTCTAATGGAGTAAAGAAATCAGTTGTGACAAAGATTATTTCCATTTCAATTTTAAATAGACTAAAATGCTGTGATCCTCTGCCATTAACTTTTTAAAAAAGCAGTACTTCAACTTCGTTTTAACTTCTTCAATGGCTGCTTTTGCTGTATTAGAGCAATTCATGCAAGGCACACATTCCAGAAACAAAAAGCTGCACTTTTTTCAGGGATCAAGACCATGGCAATAACATTCAGAACTGCACCAGGAAGTCCCAGTGATAGGATCTTACTTGGTAAACAGCAGGTGTAATGGGTGATGTCATGTCTTGCCCTGTCTCCTACATTTTGATGTCACAAGAATGTAATTACACAGCAATAACCACACCTTGGCAGTCTTAGTACTCAATTGGAAAGCATGACAGTCACATACAGATTCAGGTCATTAAAATGAAGACTACCCTGAAACACCTGTCTTAAAAAAACCTTCAGTCAACTCACAACCAAATATTTATGATTTTAAAATAGTATTTTTAACCATATATTAGCTTTGTTTGAACCAGTTACAGTAAGAGCAGCAAAATAACTTATTAGTATAACTATGAAGTTGGGAAAAAGAAGAATGAGCTTTCTGGTACATGTGCCCTTACCCAAAAAACTGATCAAGTTCACACAATGTAAGGAACAGCAGCACTTCAATGAGATAAACACACCTAAATGTAAAAGTAATGCTTCACAACAGGAATAGTCCACTGGATTACAGAGGAATAGTTCTGAAAAATGTTACTGTAATTTCAGTCTTTACATTGTACCTGAAACCCTGCAAATCCTATCAATGGTCATTGTGTTATCCACATTAGTTTTTCTGTTTCCTATGATTCAGAATTGTTTTGCCCTGTTCCTGTAAAGCACAACAGGAATTTAGATTCAAGTATATATATTATTTATGGACAACAATATGTCATTGGTAAGTAAATAAATGCCAATTAAAATGAATGTCTTGCAGACAAACAATAAAAATTAAATCCTTTCTCCAGAAAAGGAATTACTTCAGAAGGGTAAAGTTTGCTTTTATTAGATTGCACTTCCACTTAATTACTTAAAAAAAACTGAAACAACAAAACCACTGTGGTACACAGCCAGATAATCATAGACTTTCAACTACACTTTCAACCATAGCATCACATGACTTATCCACTACAAGCTCATTGAGAAAGTTTTGGAAGATGCTTCTCAATGAAGTTCTAGGTATTATAGTTCTATGAAGAACTATCCAGACACTGTTCTTCAGAGAGGAGGCAGTTCTGGAAGAAAAACAGCTTACAGAAATGACATGTTGTAGTTTTTCTAAGTTCCAAAAAGAGCCTTACACCAGCTGCCAATAAAGCTCTGAACTTGAGAAACTGAGTAGGTAAGAGTTACTTACAGGACAGTTTTCATACTGAAAAGCCACTGGGAGTAAGGATAAAGATGCAGATTTAAAAGGAGGATAGGGGACTACAGACAGAAATACAAAGTCAACAATTAGCTTAATCAGAAGTTCCATTTACGTGTGTTAAGAGTGAAACAGAAGCTTTTAGAAAGTCTTAAATTTTCAAAGCAGAATACTTAAGTTAGGTGCCAACATAAATCTATTTCAAGAGCTTAAAGAAAAGTGACTTGCCAGTAACTTTAGTTCTCTTAGCCTTCCTCTTCCACATCCTGCAACTGAAACAAGTCCACTCAGACTGTGCTGCACATCAGCCAAGGCAGCAGAGGCCCTGGTTCTGTGAGTCACAGACAGAGACACGAGACCTCCCCTGCGGACAGTCAGCAACTCCCCTAAGTACCAATTACACCTTGTCAGCCAAGGCAGAAAGGCAATCAAAATACCTTGGTACTGAGAGCCTTCAGATCTAAAAAAAGCATAAGGAATAGGGATAAACAGCTGGAAGTGTAGGCAGCGAGTGAAGCAAGAGGTATTACTTTTCTTTGCCAGAAATTAACCATTCTCCACTTTCCAATATAAGGCCACAGTCACAAGCTGTAGCTGATTGGAGGCAGGCTGGCCTTTCACAACATCTGCAATACTTACACAGCCATCGATTCAGTCTGATCCAGATACAATGAAAATATATCAGTTTGGCAGGTAACCTCACTTCCTGCTCCCCACGAGAAAGCAACAGAGAACAACAAATACACCTGGCTGGATGAACCAGCTGAGCCTCATGGGCACAGAACAGATTTCCATGGAACTGCAGGCTAATATTTAAAAAAGCAAAATTAAACTATCCATGTTCTCAAAAATAAATTACTCTGGTAAACAGCCAGGCATTTTCCTGCTTTGTGGCAACCCTTTCACAAAACACTTCGGCAAAAAGATACCTGACAATATTAATGAAGGAGACAGCTCTAAAAGAGGCACAGAGTCTTTAAAACATCTGTGATGACATTAACACACCCAAGGTGACATAGACCAAAACTATATGCTCCTTGTCTCTCAGAAAATTTCAAAGAATCTGAAATTCATCAAAGGATTGACCACATTTATCATGATCCTGCCTCATAGAAGGCTTCCACTGGAATTTGAGAAAAAGTAGATTCTTGACAGCTGTGATGTCTGGAATTAAGTGAGATCACAGGTAACATTCCCAAGGGATTCCCAATGGGAGTACTCATTTATGAGGTAAGGCTGTCAAGTGTCAGCAATGTTAATAACTTCTGACTGCAAAGAAACTTCTCCCCATGGAAACTCTCTTTGTCATCAACTTGATTCATCCCCTCGATTCATCGACACCCCAGTCCATGCTGCACCTCCACAAGTGCAATCATCATCCAGTCAGGGACAAACCATCTGCCAGGATTCCCAACCATACAGCACACAATTCCCTCCCATGAGCATCTCTTGGATGAGACGGGGACAGTGTCAGAAGCAGGAAACTTCTTAGCCAAGGAGTTAAATCCACTACACCAAACCTCAGGGGTGTCCTTCGGAGAGATTCATATTCTAGAAGTGGATATCATCAATTAGTAACTATAGAAAAGCTGTGACTTCCTCAAGGAGTGAGCCCATACTATCTTAAAGGAGGCAGAAAACTACCTGGGCTGCTGCTGAGAGTGCTGCAGAGTAACTCCCACAGAGTCCAAGTGCTCTAAGCCTGGTTTACTCCCTACAGGACACAAACCACAGTACCCAATTCCTAAAATCAGTGAACTCTGGGAACATATCGCAGCTCCTTCTAGGGCAACCAGGGCCCAGGACACAGCAGGAGCAAGAGAAAAGTATGGTGCACACACTGTTTTCATCTCAATGCTAAAACACAGCTGGAAAATGTGCTCATTCCTGGCAGCCACATCCCAATCCTAGACTTTGAGCAGAAGACGCACATCTAAAGGCAGATTCTGCCCTTCTGCTGATCTGACCTAAAAACAAGGAGAGCATCCTTGGAAAGAGCAGACTGAGGAGTCTGCCAAGGGCATTTCATTTTTTTAAATCAAAATTTGGAAGCCCAAATCCTGAAGTTGTCACTGGGAAACCTGGAAGCTCAGAAGAGACCTTGACTGTGGACTTGATCTCCTGGGAGTACTGTGCCTATACCTACCATGTCCAGACCATTAAAAAACTAAGAGACAGGCAGGCACTACCAGGACCCATTAACACCTAAAAAATTCACTAAAGCACCATGTGAAAGATCCACAGTGTTAACAGGAGCAAAGAGTTACTACAGACAGCAGCAGCCAGGAACATGAATGCAGAGAGGCTCATTTACAGTTGTTCTCTGCATCACATTTCTGACCTAGACAAGACACAGCTACAAAGAGCTAGGTCTGACTTCACTAGGTCTGTGCAAGTAACTCATCAAACTGTCAGCATCTCCTAAAATCCAGCAGCAGAAAGGGATTGAGCACCTGTCCTTAAAGACAGTCCTGAGGGAGAACAAATCTGAAGCAAAGTATTCCAAACTTAGCACTCCCCTTAACCCAAGTATCAGGCTCCAAGGGAACACATATAACATATATATATTTAAACTTATCTCCTGCCAGCACATTCCCCCCTGAGGAAGAATAAAATGAAGATGGAACAAGGAGTGCTCACAGAACTGATACACAACACCCCAGTTCTGAGCAGTCAGCCACGACTGCAGGTACAAGAACAGCTCATGCACAATAGCTCAGTCACCACCACCTGGAGCACTGCAGGGGGAATCAACCTTTTGAGGTAGAGGGGAAAAAGAAGAGGAAAGAGGACAAAACCAGAGTATCTAAATGCAGATGAGTCAAACACTGAGGGCTGTGCAGTTCTGCAGCAAGGGACAAAGGAATGCATCACCATCAAAGCTGTACAACACAGACCTCATGCTTAGAGGCACATTTCTTTTCCCACCTTTTTTAGTGGAAAAAAAATCTAGTTCATTTATGGCAGTGACCCTGAGCTCTTGCAACTGAAAGATTACAAATGACATACAGAAACAACCCATTGTGTTTTCAAGACTTCAATGGTACAAAGGTTTGATTTTACAGATGGATTTGGAGTACTAGTCCCCATCACACCTAGCTGGCATGAATGCAAACTAAATTTCCTTCTGTCCTCTGTGACACAGTTGTGACAAGTCCTGTACAGTCTGCTGTCAGTCACACTGCTTCACCCAGCCCCCTCTGTTTACTCCTCACATGAATTTGCAACCAGCCATGTCTAAGTCTACCTTACCCTACCATGCTACTTCCATTCCTTCAGCTTTCACAGTTACCATTATTCTCTTTTTGTTCCTGTGATTTTACATTAACAGCTGTACACTGAGTATTTCTCATTTCACCTCTGCTACACAATTGATCAAGAGACGTTTCAGTGGAAGACTTTAAAATTGTTTGAGATCTTTGAGAGGATTTCCTTTTTGTTTATTAAAATACTTCAAGCATTTTATTTCACCACTAAAACCATCTAAAGTTCTTATAAATAACTATTCATCCTTATTAGTTCAAAGCAAAGTACTATTTGATACACTGCTCAAGTGTGAAGTGCTTCATGTTTGCTTTCTTTAGAAAAAAACAGGATTGCAAAGACTTTTTGCTCCCTATCTTGAAAACATAATTTTACAGTAATTTTTTTCTGACCAGAAAAACATTTTCTACTTCAATTCTTTAGGATAAGGGTTTTATTAAAATAAAAAAAAAGAATAAAATAACAATAAAAACAACCCACAGAAAATATTTCACCTTTCAAAGGGTCTTAAAAGCATTACTTCTCAAGCTGCTATTAAATTGCTTTTCACAGAAAATGAAAGCAAGACCTAGCCATTAAAGGACTGTTACAGTGATGAAATAATAACCAGCATTAAGCTTTAACAAAAAAACCCCTCATTTCCAAGCCTGAACATGAGTTATAATTTTCCCTGTCTACTTTCAGAAGACAGCACTACAAGTTTTATCAGCACAAGTTTACTTTTGATTTACTATTAACAGCTGTATATTACAACACACACAATGCAATTTATAGGGGTTTTCTTCCCCTTGGCACTGTGCCCATCACTCACCCGTAACGGCATCATAAAACTCTTCTTCACTGTTCATCCTTCAGTGTGAAACCTCTGTGCAGCCAGTGCAGCTTCCTCTAATGCATTGTTGAACTTGATTTAGAGATTAAGTATCTGTATGCTGTCAGGGTCTTCTCTTGCAAATACCCAGCTGCTTTAGAGGATCTATTTGACAAGACAGGGAAACAAAATTAGCATCTTCCACAGTTCTCCTGTGTACAAACACTCACACTTGACAAACACTAATTTTTTTGTTTCTTCCCATGGCAAAAGATGGATTTTTGCATTCATAAGTAAACAGCTATCTTTGATATCACAGTAATTTTGAAGACAGCTACTGCCTGCCACAAGGACAGCTGAGAGAAGTGCCACACTTCTGTTTGTATAAATACTTCATATACATTACTGTAAAACATATCTTATTTACAGCAAGGTAAATTTCGGGCAAGTACAGCTAGACGGAGCAGAGAACTGACAGAAGAAAAAGCCAGCTGGCAACCCAAAAATTCTCCTTAGCAAGAGGATAAGCCTTCCTGCATCCTTAAGCAAGAAAGCTGGGAACAAGAAAGAACCTTTGTATCTCAAAATCTGACCACTGCATGAAAATGTTGGGCCTGACTGTACATCATGCAACCAATATGTAGTGACCCTGAGAGAAGTTTCGTCAGGCTACTGCTATGCACTCCTGAAGAGACAACTGGAGATTTTTCCTTCTAGAAGGAATGTAAAGAACCAACAAACTTTTCCTCAGTAGAACCACGCACTCTGCAAATAACTTACAGATTTATGTAGCAATCCAGCTCTACTTCATCGATACACTAAATTAGATTTTTTCCAGATGGTTGGCAATGGTGTAACGCAAACATTTTTACCTCACCCAATTCTAGTTTAAGGAGAAGAATGAGAAAATTCCGTTTCCACTCTTACAAATGTTCACCAGCTTCCAACAACGAGCCAAGTACACCACAATAAATGACAGCATGGCAATGCTATCAATATCTCCTCCAAAACAACCTCAATCTGTCAGTCTCAATTTTTTTCTGATCCTGAAGATTCCACTGCTTTTGTGACAGTAGTTTCTCCAGAGTAATTATAACTTGCACAATTCCATTCTAATTAAGAGAAACAAAGCCAGAAGCACACTCTGCTCCTAGGAGAAGAGTTTACCATGTTTGAAGCCAATTCCTTCTTCTTCTCTGCAAGAAACCAGACTGTGTGTCAAGTCTTTTTCCCTTCACTGCCCAGAACAAAAGCTGTTTGAATGTCTCACATACATACAGTTCTTCTAACTGTCCATTCAGAAGAAGGAGCTAAACCAGCCCATTACAGAACTCATCTAAGTTAATGAATTTAGTGTTTGCCTTGAATTATTTTACATCTTTCAAGGCCAGGTATTTCAGTTTGTCACTTCTCCCTTAGGAACCTCCCATTTCCTTGCTACTGTAAGATTTTATATCAATCTGTGCACCAGCAATATTGTATTTACAAGTCTTCACCCTCCAAGTATCTTTGAAGATGCAAGACATTTATGGTTTCAATTGTCTGCAAGCACTGAATCCTTCTAGCAAAACAGCAGCCAGTATTTCCAGAAGGAACTTATAGATGTACAAGATACAGCTCTCTCATGATCAGCATTACAACTACATTATTTTCTCCATGTTTTCTTCCATCTTTCCTTTTCGTGTTTAGTCTTGTACAGAAGAAAACACTTGTACACTTAGAAAAAAATTATGACTTAAAAAACTGTCAAATATCATTAAAGAAACTTAGAATAAATAAGGTCATACAGATGAGTGCCATTTTTCCCTCTCCCCTCTCCTGCACAATAATAATTGCATTACAAAAGGCCTTGTGAAGTGGAACTACATCCCACAGTGCAAAGTTTCACTGCAGAGACGACGAAGCTTTCCCATAAAAACACTCACCAAGTACAAATGAAGTGACCAGAATCAAAGACAAATGAAAAGCAGCGTTATGTTGTGCTCTCCTGATGTCTACCTCATGCCACACCTGAAGCTCACTTCTATTTGAAAATGAAAGTTCAATCATACGTATGTAAGTTATATACAAAATATTCATTAAAGTCACTTTAAATAACAGTCACAAATTGTCCTAAGGTGCTAGGAACATTTTAAAAAGGGTAAAAGAATATATTTTGCTGAGTTACACTAGGAATAACTTCACACTTATATCACTCCTTTTACATTCAGTTCTTTTATATAGCAGAGATTAACATGAATTTGCATGTAGCTGAACACACAATGGTAACAGCATTCAGATTTTATGAGCCAAAAAGTTGGGATTAAATCCTGTTCACTTACTGAGAGCAAAAGTTACTTGGCTGAAATGCCAAAAGACAGAAACATCCCGGTTGCTTCATATTCAGCATCTGTAATCTGTATTTCCTCCCCCATGTCCCTGATGTTCCCAGAAGAATTCACTTGCACACCAGCAACTGTGGTTAGCAACATTTATCAAAATTGCCACAGAAGGAAGGGTGCAACACTCCTGTATCAGACAGGCCTTCAGGAGCTCAGGACCAGCTGCTGCCCTGGAAAATCTTTCATAAAGCAAAAACATCCTATCATGGTCTCACCTTTCAGTCCCACAGTGTAGAAGAAACACAAAGCCTATCTGGACATTTTCTTGCCTACACAGTAATCATTAGGAATGTAACAAACAGGTTTCCACACAGACTTCACTTGTTGAGAGAACACTGTTTCAGCAGCTGAGGTTTGCTGGTTTAAAGCCTAAAATTACCTTAGTGGGCTTCACTTTCCAGGCAGGGCCAAGGGGCTGAGCCTGGGTGCCCAAGGCACAGACACCCCGAAATGTGCTTTCCCTGGGGATCTCAGCCCAGCTGCACTCACCAAACCATCTCATCAATAACAGGGAAAAGTAGAGGCACGTTAAGAGAACTGGAAATGCCTCATTTAATGATGACAACACACCCCTGACCACAACCAGTACAGATTTTGTGGTTTACAGAAACAAGCAACAAAGCTTATCTACTTCCTCATATTTTAAGGCTACGGATTGGTACGAACTAATTTGATTTATGATGGGATTTGTGTGCATGAGTACAAATGGCTACATTTATTTTTATTTTTGTATTTTTGCTGTTAAAAAGTGTCATTGGTACTGCACAACAACTCAAAAGCAGGTTATCTAAAGGGAGCTTACAGGAAAGGTGGAGAGGGACTTTCTACAAGAGCATGTAGTGACAAGACAAGGAGGAATGGCTTCACACTGACAGAGAGCAAGTTTAGATTAAATATTGGAAAAAAATACTCCCTGTGAGGGTGGGGAGGGCCTGGCACAGGTTGCCCAGAGAAGCTGTGGCTGCCCCATCCCTGGAAGTGTCCAAGGCCAGGTTGGATGGGGCTGGGAGCAACCTGGGATAGTGGAAAGTGTCCCTGCCCACGGCAGGGGGGTGGAATGAGATGAGCTTTAAGGCCCCTTCCAACTCAAACCATCCTATAATTCTGTGATAATCATTAAAACGGCTTTAAATTCTCATCGTTTACCAGAAATGGTCACACATTCCTGACTGATGACCACGGACAGCCCCTTTCTTAAAGGATGTGAGGACTTTGCAAAGGCAAAGGACAAAACAAAGCATGCAGCTGAAGTAAAAACTGCAGAAACACACCCACAGCACACCTTGAAATAGGTTCTACAGAGGGAAGGGAATTACTCAGATTGACATCCTGCCTTCCAGAACTATGTCTGTCACAGGAGAGGGAACAAACAGAAAGGGCTGTTCCTAAACATGGGACAGGTCCCAAGAGGAGCACGGGAGCAAACTCCCTTTCTCCCAGTGACCCCCACAGCCCTGATGCAGAGAGTGTAATAAAACAATTCGCACCACCCACAGCCCCAGCCAAGCTCCCATGACCAAGGAAGTGGTAGCGGATCTGTCAATCAGCTGGTTGTGAATAATGTCACACAAAGTGGTCTGTCTGTCAGCACAGAGCTGAACCTGTCCCTCGGCAGTGATACGGACCAGGTGATCTGGCTGCCAGTAACATGCTCTGCTTTCCAAAGCTCTGTGCAGGTCAAGTGCCCCCGACAAGGTCACAGTCCCCAGCAGTAGAAGGTACACAAACTCTCTTCCAGAACTACATCTGCTCCAGACTTTGCACAGTTCCTATTTAAAACCATTTCCTCCCACTTGAACTTATTTTTAAAACCAGGACAACAAAAGCGCAAGACTCTGCAAATCACTTTATAAACTGCCTAATTTGCTCCACGCATTCTGTGACGTGCATGTGAGCATCTCTCTGAGAGAAAATGCACATTCCACCTTCATGGCTTCTCTCCAAATCCAGCGTGTGGGAATCCACAGCCTTTATCTTGGTAAATTAATAATCCCTCAATTTGTCACCTCGTAGGCTTGTTCCTTCTCAAATTTCATTTTTCAGGAGAAAAATAATAAAAACAACCAGCTTGTTCCTCTGTCACCATGATCCTGGATCCAAGGAACTTATACACCAATTAAAGAACCCCAAAAACTTGTAGCCCTGTAAGAGTTTAAACCTGCAACTACCCTGACTAAATTAATTCGACTAGTTACTCCATACTAACTCGTTCTTCCAGGTTAATCCTCAACAAAGACACAGCTGGATAACCGAAAGTTACTCCTCCTTAAAGAAACATTTACATTTCTATAGAAAGACCAGCATGAGTGGCTCACTGGGCTGGAATGTGGCTCAGCAAGCTCAGGTTTGAAGCTGGCTGGGGACAGCTGCAGTGCCTTTTTCCTCCAGACCTCAAGCTGAAATTTCTCATCATGCAGCAATTCTGGAAAGCTTTGCTGACATCACCCTCCGAAATTAAAAATCCTTTTTTTTTTTTTTTTTTTTGCTTTGAAAGCACATGTTCTAGCTCTACACAACATATAAGACACTTGGTCCTATTCATTACACAGATATTGAATCTACTTGTGAAATCCAGGAGCATTTAAGTAAAACCAAGTACAGAATCAATAAGCAGTCACGAAAATAACCACAGACATTCACCAGCATGAGCAGGTAGGGTGTTAGGAGTTCAATACACTGGAATTAGAGTGCCACCAAAGAATTCATGAACTAGCACATTCATCAGCTTTTTCACATGCCTAACAAGGTTTTGTTGGATGTGCACTTCCACAGCAAATTAAGTTTTTTAACGTGAAAAGAGAAAAATTGCAAGCAATTAAGAAAAAGGGGAAAAAAAGAGTCACTTGGGACCTTCCTCATGAAAACCATTTTCATTGCTTTGATATGACAAGGACAAGGAGGGATGTGAACTTTTGAACTGACAGAGAGCAGGTTTATATTATATACTAGACAAGAATTCTTCCCTGTGAGGGTGGGGAGGCCCTGGCACAGGGTGCCCAGAGAAGCTGTGGCTGCCCCATCCCTGGAAGTGTCCAAGGCCAGGTTGGATGGGGCTGGGAGCAACCTGGGATAGTGGAAGGTGTCCCTGCCCATGGCAGGGGGTGGAATGAGCTTTAAGGCCCCTTCCAACCCAAACCATTCTGTGATATCCTAGGCTCAGGATGCACCTTCTGTCCAGAAAGAGATGCCCAAAGAGCCAGCAGAAGATCAAACATCCACACCCTTCACACTAACACCAAAAATATTAAATGGGAAATAAAAAGGAGAACAAAAATCCCAACAGTCTACAACATGACTGGTGGAATAAGAGCCAACCCCATCATCTCTTGAGTTGCCAGCTGAAATAAAACATAGCTGTAGTACTTCAAGGGATAGAAATAAATAACTTGAACTAGAAGATAAATATTCATGTGTGTTTGATTCATACACATCTCCTGAAAACATCAAACTGCAGTGTTTCATCTCTGAAGGAAAGCTTCAGCAAGGATGAATCTTAATTGACTTATGAAATTAGGTTACCAGCAACATTGGATCTAAAACATCTACAAAAATTAGCCAAGAAGCAATTTAATTGGCAATTTAGATTAACTGTTTTGCACTTAAAATCTTGTCAGCCAGAGAACAGCAGAATCCAGAAGAGGATTTTCTTTACCAAGTGAGATTTGTTTCTTACTCCACAGTTTGAATGTAATACCATCTCCAGATGTCTTGGCAAGATAAAGCTCTCTGCAAACACAGCAAGAGAAGGGCGACTTCCTTCTCAAATCTGTTAAATAAAGTGCAAAGAGGCTGAGTGAAGAGGATCAGTTGAACACCAAGCCCAATGTCAATTTTCCATTTCTTTGGAGATTGCAGCTGTCCTTACCACAGGCTTTTATGTAGTTGCGAGTTATTAAATGGCCTGGGGACAGTTCAGTGCCAGCACTTGAAACAATCATGACAACAAACTGAACATCTGAAAAGTTAGCTTTGAACAAATGAGCTGAACAATTTATGGCAGGCAGAACCATGTTCTGTTCTCTTAGAAATACCAATTTTTGGCGATGCTTCACAGGAATTAAGAGACAACTGAAACACTACAAGTCTGGGTTTCAAAGGAGTAAAGGTCACAAAACTTGTTTCTGCATCAGAACAAATGACAATAATTGTCCTACACACTAATCATTGCCCCCAGCACAAAGCTCCAGTGATGCTACCAGAAGTACTACTTATTTAACAAAAAAATTGTAAAGATGAAACTGGACAGAAAATATCCTCCCAGAATAGTGCTCAATTACCTATGGAACCCATGGCTATTCCTCACTTTCATTTCAGCCAAAAATTCTGTTCCTACAGCCAAGGATACTGGCTTGTAGAACTTCCTTCAAGTCTAACAAGACAAACAGACCAAGTAAACTTGATTCCAGCAGATCAGTATTTTCTGATGCAAAACACTTCATTGGAATTCATGCAGAATTGTGTAAATGTTCTCCCTTCTTAACACTACCTCAATATCTGAGACATTTTTCCACCTAGAGCATCTGGTACAGCATTTTTCAGACTCTGTACTCTTCCCTTGGAAACTATTTCATGGCACATAATTGTAAAAAATGGCACACACCTTTCCACGCATGATGCATAATGCTAGGTTTGATCAGGAGTGATAAATCAGCTCATTTCTAGCCACACTGGTAAAAAAAATAAATCATTCAATACTGTATTGTAAAGCAAGTTACTTCTTAGCTGTTTCCTGGGGATCTGTTTTATCTTACTTGTAAGAGATAAGGTGGGAAGTAATCAATAACTCCAAGCACACTGGCTTCGGACACAAGTGTCAGTAGATATACAATTAATCATTTATGAACCTTCTCTTTGAAGGCAAAATTAAGGCTGCTTGGGTATTTCTCATTATAATGCAAACACCCCTGCAAATTGATCACTGAAGCTTATGAACATGAAGACAGTTGCAGCATAAAACATCACTGGAGAAAACCCCTAGAACACCAAAAACAGTTACATGTTTAAGTTTATAGATCCTCCTCCTCAAAAGCAGCTTTGTCTCTGTGGACTCATTCCCCCCAGACAGGTGCAGGTTTACAATTATTCTGTACAAGGTATTTTGCAAAGAATTTTCACAGAGACTTAGAGAATTGTGACAGCAATTATATTGCAAATAAAGCAGGAGGACGACAGTGACTAACCCAGCGCAGAGCCCTACACTATAAGAAACCATATTTTTATACCTACCACCAACTTCTCACACACTCAGATTCCACAGCACGAGCTCATGCACACAGCTAACAAACTATTTGTGAAGGGGTTTTAAGACAATACGACAAATTTGCAAAAGCTTTAGGAAGTCAGAGTTTATGCTATGATTGAATTTCCTTTAAAGCTGCATTTATAGGAAATACCTAACGGATTCCAGTATAAGGTTGCTACTATGTTTGCTGCTGTCAAGACATTAAAAAAATAAAACAGAATTAACTTTGACTCCTCAAGACAGGACAAATATCTCCATTTGGAGTCCAGTTTTAATAAAGAATCCACCCAGCTATCTGCTCAGTACCATTAACCCACTTGGGTAACAAAATGTGCACAGTACTTTGTTTAAAACAAAACACGAGCATGTAAACAAAGTTATTTACACCCCTGAAGATGGGTGGCAATTTTGTTCCACTATTAAACAACCACTGAACAGTTTCATTGTTCTAGTGCAAAACCTAGAAAAAACCCATGCACGGGGCAGTTCTGCTCTCCTGAAAAAGTTCTCCTTTCAGTCAGCACACGCTGTTGAAGAGCCCCTTATGAACAGGCTGGTGAGAGAATTTCTCTGCAGCCTTAACACACACAAGTTTCATAATAGAGAGCTATTAAAGGGATTCTCATCATCACTTGATCGCCCTGACACGTTGTAGGGAGCAGAGGGAGCTGGTTAGTGAGTTAGTGAGCTGAAGGGAACGACGTGAACCAGAGACACCTCAGAATTCACACACTACCACCTCCAACCTCCACTGCCTCCAACTATCACTAGAATCAAAACACAGTGAGATCTACCAACAGATTCTTTCGGGAGCCCTGAAAAAATTTTACTCAGAAGTGCAAAAATAACGCAAGTAAAAATATAATGAAGTTATTTATCCAGTCATGAGAACACTTTTTTTGACAAATACCCTAAGCATGCAAATTTTGCAACACCCCAAAGGTTCACAGCATCCCAAGAGCCTTTATCTGACCCAAAACTGACCAGCACAGCAAAAGAACTGGAGTGGAACAGGAACACCACAGACAAGGTTTCCATTTGGTCTAACACCAAGCACAGACATTACGTGTCCAACACAGCAAAAGACAGCTCAAGTTGGGGACTATAAAACCAAGAGGGCCAGGACTAAAAAGTCCAGCTCTGTTTCTGCAGCTGCAGGGACAATTCACCTTTTGTGCACCCTCCCTCCCACCAGATGGATAAACAAGCCCAGGAAGACAACACTGCAGCCTCTGCATTTTCTGAATGGAGAGCTGCTGCAATTTACTACAAACCTGTCTCATTAAATTATGTGCATAATAAAATATACTGAATTAATCTAAATGATCTGTCTAGACCAGCAAATGAATTTCCAATTGTAACTGTTTTTAAGGAAAGAAAAAAAAATCAAGTTTAAGTAAGCTCAGTCTATTCTTGCCACTTATTGATCCTGAAAATTAAGACATTATCTTTGTGCACTGAATCAACAATACATTTTTAAAGAGTATAACTGAAAGTTATGGTAAACCACATTTGACACATTCTAATTGCTTGTTGCTCTCCTGCAACTTGCCACTACAAGCCTTTAAGGATACAAAGTAAATAATTACATCATCATACAGTTGTCTGCACAGCTGCACAGTAATTATTAAGATGCAAGGATTGAGATATGAATTCTTGAATTCCAAGTTCTGTGGTGGTCTATTCCATAAAATAATAAAACCCAATAAAGAACAGCTATAAAGCATAACCTCTGTTTTTTTGCAATAGGAAAAACATCAAAGTCCCGTATCTCCAAAGTGGCAGATACAGGGTGACCAACTTGTTCCTTGCTCTCACTTTCCAATTTATTCAGCTTGGAGAAGATGCCCCTGTGATCAGCTACATATTTTCAAGCTCAGCAACAACATTCAAGTTCTTTAGCACTCCATATTTCACACATCTTCTTTGCATGCCTCATTTTGTGCATTTCTTCCAAAAATTTTAAGAACCAAACATTTTAGTTACTTCTCAAGAGATAAACACCAAGCATTTTAGAAGATCATAGCAGTGTCAAATACAGATACTTCTTATAACCTCCATGACGCAGGTGACAAAACTGATGCTGAGGGAAGGACTAGAAAAATGGCACCTTGTAAACAGAAGGCCTAGAAATCAACAGCATGATGTAACATTGCATTTGTTCAAGGACAAGCTACTTCAAATACCAAAGCCAGTAAATTATCTGCTTAAAAATTCAGTGTACTTGCAGGCTAATCTTGCTTTCAAACAACAGCAAAGAAAAAAATCATCTGACTGGCACTACAAACAGTGATTTTAAAATATAGCCTTATCAAAGCAAAAAAAGCCTGATTGGGACGTTTTCCAGCCAACACTAAGATAACAGAAAGCAAAGCTTTCCACCTTTGTTCTAGGTCAGCATGTGTGAAGTTCACACAGTAGAATTCACAAGAAGAAAGACTGAAAGAAATACCAGTTTCAATCATAAGACCTGCCAGCAGGTACGTATCATGGAAAGCAGTAACAGTATTAAAACTGACTTAAAACCATCCAAGAGTGAAAACTATCTTCTGTGATCAGTTACCAAAAGATGTCAGCAAACAAATAACTAATAACCACACTGCTTTTCAGTATCACATCAACTGAAACCTTTATCCCATCTAGTCTTCAACTACCTGTAGGCACAGGTTTGTTGTCTAATCACCACTTTCTACCTCAAACTTTTGCCTTCTGTTTCTAAGATTATTTTGGCATGGCTGAAGAGCCAGTTCTGGAGGAAAAATGCCATATTTTTTCCTGGACAGCAGACATCTCAATGCTTCCTTTTGAGGACTTCCTGAAAATACAAGTTCATCATGAGCTGCTGTTGGTTCAGGAAACCATTCCTGATCAGAACCATTCCTGATCCTATCCCAGACAGCCCTCAACTTTCTGTCACGTGGTCAAACATCTGTATGCCTTGACAACTATTTTAAGAAAAAGCTGTGTTTACTGTAACTGAAAACCCAAGGGGTTACTTAGGGGGAAAAATCACTGCTCGGAATTTCTTGCTTCCATGCTAGTTTAGCCAGTTCTCCTACTCCCATCCCACGGCACAGCGCTTCATGTTTGGAAGTTACCCAAGTCACTGCTTCCAGAAATTGCCCTGAGGCTTTAGAAGTCCCTGAGCACGCTGGTGTAAAGTTTGTTAAGATGATAACACATGTGGCTGCCCCCAGATGGCAAAATGAACATGGATTTATAGAACTTCAGAAGGTTAAGTTGGAACGATCAAATTTATTTTCCCTTGCATGCAAAGCCTTAGAGAAGGAAACACGATGGAAGAGTGATGCAAATCAACACTGCGGATCCATGTTCCCTTTTTACTTTTCCTGGAATCCCAAGTGAAGGCTATGTAATTTAGCTGAGAAAATTCACTGGAAATGGAAGAAGTGCTTGCGCTCAACGTGCTTTGGCAAATACTTCTGAGAAGGAACACAAGGTTATGGCACATGTAAAAGCCAGGAGGTGATTTTGAACCTACATTTGACATTCTGGCCTGCAAGTGCTGCACAGTAACAAACTGCTTCCAAAAGGAGTCCTGAACCCAAACATAAAGAGAGCACAAACACGACCAATAACCAAATTAAATAAATGGCAACTTATACCTTTATTACCATGCAGAAGTTCTGGTGGCATGTTATTTAAAGAAACGCCTTTTTTCCTGCTATTTTTCCCATCTTGCTTGTCTCCTTTTCAGGAGCTCTGTAAGAGAAACATCGAGTAGGTAACTGAAAAACAAAATAACAAAAAAGCCAATTCCAAATAAACCCCGTCTGCTCGCTGTGCTTCAGCTGTGACCTAAAAGGCCCCTTGAGGCTCCTGTACTGTGCTGAAACTGAGCCCAGCACATTCCTCTGGGGAGCCGGGTGTCGTAGACTCCTTTGCTGAACTACCCAGCTGCAAAAGCAATCGGAAAAAATATGGTAAAATCAGAAAAAGCCCAACGCTGTGGCTGACGGAGCTGCACTGACCCGCACCCTCTGCACAGTAACGTCCTTCAAACCCGGCTCATCCCTGGGGCTCTCCCCAGGCCCAGAGAGCCCCAGGGATGGGGTGGAACCGGGCAGGGCTCAGCCCGGGATGGGATCACAGCACCGGGCACGGCTCCGCACCGCGGAGAATCACCGCACCACGCAGGATTCACTGCGCCGGACACGGGCTCAGCACCTCACCACCCCACGGCTGCAGCACAGGCCTGCGGCCCGCAGCGCCCCGAGCCACCCGGGCGGCTCAAGGCCCCCTCGGCCGCCGGGGCGGGAGCGCACCGCTGGGGCAGCCGCTCCCCCGTCCGCCCCCGCCGCACTGACAGCGCGGTCCGCGGCCCGCCGGGGACGGGATCTCCGAGCCGGGCCCGAGCGGGGCTGTGGGGACGCTGGGGCCGGCGAGGGGAGCGGGAGCCCCGTGGGAGCGGAGCAGGGAGCGGAGCGCGGGGGCCCGGGGCCCGGCCCGCGGCGTTACCTGCACCGGCTCCAGCGACGGCCCCGCCGGCACCGCGGACACCGAGGCGGAAGTGCGGCCCTGGCCGCGGCGGATTGACAGGCGGCTCCGCCAATCGCAGAGCGCGGCCTCGCCCCGTCGGTGCCAAATCACGAATTTGCAACGAATCAGCTGCCCCGTTGCCGCGCTCGGAGGCGGGGCGAATGCTAATGAGGCGCCGAGCCAGACCGCCCTGGCCGCGCCACCGCTGGGGAGACCTCTGGCCAATGGCGCGGGGGATATGCAGATGAAGGCGTGGCTATGCAGATGAGGGGAGCCGGCAGCCCCCGGGGCCGCCTCAGCGGGAGCGTTCCCAGCGATTGTTGGGGTCCCTCCGCACGAACGATCCACCGTGCTGCTCCTCCTGCCTGCTTTCGGGGGTATTTGTGCTATCAGTTGGCTTCAGAACCTAAGGGGAGCTCACCGTAACCTAGTAGGAGAATGCGTCCCTCTCAATGACAGGCGGAGGACAGTAGCGTTTCGGATATTTCAATCTTTCGGTGCTTTGTTGGTTGGGGACCCTCCGTCACGTATTTTCTTGTGCCTGTTGCGGTTTAATGAGGGTGAATATGAAATCAAACAGGGTTGTGGTGTTACGTAAGTTTCATCCCAGCATCCCTGTGATTATGAATTCTTTCATCCTATTGACATCCTTCGTGCCCTGTCGCTCTGAGCAGGTCAATGGATACCTCAAAACCCCAGAGAAATGGTCCACAAAGCCATGTACGAGTATGAAAGTGAAGGAGGGAGATGAGACACAAATACTTACCCTCGAAATTATCTTCTCTTACCATTGATTCAGCTCTCAGTGCAAAGCAAATATAGGGATGAGCAGATTAATTCTGCAGCACAAACTCATTCATCAGAGGTGGAAACAAATGTTCTTTAAGGGAACGGCTGCAAGGGCAGTGGGGAAAATCATCACAAAATCTGAAACACTCCTTTGCTGCACAGCTCCCTCCTGCCATCCCCAAATACTTCTGCCAGCATACTGCTGATTCTGGAGTATTACTCACCCCGAAATGGGCTGACAGCTCCTGGCCATCAGCCACGTGCTGACAATGTACGAGACACGAATTAACAGTGATAATGCTCCTTGCTCTGGCACAAGTGTAAGGATTTAATGAAATCTCCACTGGGAATTTCTCACATGCATTGCGATTGAGGAGTGTTTTGGGGTGGGCACAGCTGGCTCCAAGGATGTCTGCTGGTCCTTCTCAATCCGGTCCTGCCATACGCACATGTTGTTTCACCCCTGCATTTACCTGAAGTTGTTGGACTCATCTTTAGGGAGTACAAATCTTTGGGACTATCACTCCAAATATTTTTGTGATATTTTCCTGATTTGCCCAGAAAAGTTATTTTTTTCCAGTAAGTCCCAATTCAGCCACCCTCTTGGATTGCTCAACATTATAGGCTCAACATGAAGCACAGAAATATTTCTACTGCAGCTTTTCAGCAAAGCCCCACAAACAGAAAGTGAGTGGGAATTTAAATTATTATTTTCTGACGGTGAAGGCCTTTGTCATGACTAAGCAGCTGGTCTGAAAGAGTTCTTCAAAAGGATCATGGCAAGAGAAATCCACTGATTAGATGACCAAGATATACTGAATTTTTATAGTTTTTTCAGGTCTTAATTGAAGGCATGGGCATCCTTCTCCAGGGCAGTTTGTGAGCATTTCACCTAGATTTCCATGCTCAGCAAAAATTAGGGTAATTGACAATTTCTTCCTTTGTTAAATGTTATGGGGCTATTCTCTAGCAATCTAACACCATAAAACCCCAAAACTGGACAGGGAGAAGAATCTAACTCCATATTTGTCTCCCTCCTGCACTGGCAATGAAGGGAGAGAGCAGTTACCTTTTAAAGGAGATGGCACAGAAATTCTGCCTTGTTAGAAAAGTTTTTGCAATGTTAAGCTAATTAAACAGGGGGTTTACAGTGGAAAGTATTGGGCAACTGTCTCAGGCACAGGTGTAACCATCAGCTCCACCTGTAATAAACCCAACTGCTTCCCTCCTGTGGAGAAACACGATCCACTTAGAAAAGTGATCCCAGCAAACCTTGTCACTGCAGCAGATTTAGGAAAACTAAACGGGTTAGGAAGAAGGAAGGGCAAAATGGAAAACCAAAGTATCTAGAGATGTTGATGTAGAGATATTGCAAGGAAATGTGGCACATTGCAGCAGAAACACTGATTGTCAGCAGTCAATCCATCACCCATTGTATGTAGGCAGAGACAAAGCCTCTTCCCTCCTCTTCCAAATCATGCAGTAGCCAAAGCAGTCACTCAGTCCCAGCATGTTCGGGCAAGTTGCTCAGCTCCGCCATGGGAAACTCTTTTTAGTCCGTGACTCCTTACCAGGGAGTTTCAAAACCAAACCCATTTGTTTAGTGAAGGCTCCAGCATCTTCAGCTCGGTGCTGCCTGTCCCTCCTCCAGGCCGGAATTCCCAGCACCCCGTGCCTCCACAGCCTTTCAGAGACACAGCAGTGTCCTCACAGTCCTGTGCCAAATGTCCTTGGAAACCCTCCCAACGCTCCTGGTCACCAGCAGCTTCACCTTAGAGGAGTAGAGGGGCTTTTCCACACTTGAAAGAAAATTTGGATTAAGGGACAGTGTGAATGAAAAGCAGAATGGGAATCCCAAAATATCTCTGGGCAAATAAGCCCCAAGTTATCAAAGCAGTTGATTGAAGAGTTTTCAAGATCTCTCTCTTCCTGCATCCCCATAAGAGTGAGCCAGACACCACTCTGCAAAATGGGAAACATCCAAAACTCCATAATCTGAATAATAAAGTTTTCCTCATGCAGTCTAGCTCATCTTAAAATACAGGAATTTTGAGTTCTATTGGCGGTAATAGAGTGTTTTGAGCTGCTGGCACTGAAAAAGGGAAGATAGTGTGAAAGAGCTGCAGTCACAGAAATTTATTTAATATAAAAAAATATTTAAAAAGCAGACATTGGTAATACTGATAAGGCTGTAATGAAAAACGTGGTAATGCTGGAACCACATGAATTTTAACCAGTACCTTGAAGAAAAGCAATTCAAGGGAAAAAGGAATCCGTAAGTAATGAGGAACATGGCAAAAGCTGAATAAGTAGAAATAGCCAGCCTGTTAAAAGGCTGAATAAGCATGTTCTTTGTAATGGCATGGAAAGGAAAAGACACAACAGCCTGTATCCTCCGCTTCAGTGATAATTCCCCTGGGAGCTGCACCCATTCTGCTGAGAGCAGTTCAGGGGCTGAGCCACTTCCCTTCAGTATAAAATAAAGTTTTGAGAATCTCTGTGGTCAAAGTTGTGAAAGCTTAAAAATCTGAGGCTTCAAGGGGATTTCTGCAGGAAGCCAGAAAGCTATTAAAAATCATGTTTTCTCACAAAGTCTAGACACACTCACAGAATCACGGGGTTGTTAAGGTTGGAAAAGACCTTTAAGATCATCAACTCCAACCATGACCTCCACGTTCACCATTAAAACATGTCCTCAGCTGCCATATCCACAGGTTTTTGGAATGTGCGATGTACTCCTCTGCTGAATCCTGAATTCTAATTCCAGGTATGACTTCTAGTGCTGGAAACTCCTGTTCCTGGAGCTGAGTAGGGATGAGCAGGAAGATGTGCTCAGGATAAAAATATTTGGGCCAAGCTGGCTCACTTTCATACCCCATCTTCCCAAGGATGGAAGTCCATGAATTTTTTGCATATCCATAGCAGGGAAGATGAGGGTAGATCAGTTTTAACTGACAGCTACAATCCTTCACACACCTCTATAGGATTTGGAAGCTCCTTACGGGGATACTGTGGAACCTTACTTTTAGGAACCCCCTCCCAATGAGGGCTGGTCCACGTGAGCTTCAGCCCGAGTTCCAGGAGCAGATCTGAAGAAACTGTATTTTCCCAAAGCCTATGCACTGCTGCCGGCAGCTGATCTGTCATCAATCAGCGATGCTTTATATCCTAATAGATGTTTATTTGCCAAACTTGGCCACAAGAGCACCTTATTTAGAATTAATTCCCACATCCGAGTTGAGCTACGCGTATGGCAGCGAGGCAAGTGACCCCTGTACTCTTGGGACCACATTTCCCTCTGTGGTGGCAATAGATCAATTCAGCAGCTCGTGTGAAGCTTCTTTCTGGAAACACAAGTCAATAGAAGTTAATTATACTTATTGATGCAAGATCAGAATTGATGTGGGAGTAAAATTTAACCTGAGTGCTTCCTTGGTAACTTCCCTCAGTCCCCAGGATCTCACTCAGTGAAGCAGCTGAGCAGGGTGGGTGTGCACAAGGCAGAGTGAAGGGAGCTCCTCACAGCCCACAGTGGAAGGGATATTTCCTTTTAGATATTCCCTGTGCCAGGTCAGACAGATTTCGACTGCCCAGGTTAGCTGTTACTGATGTTGATTAATTTAATTATTCGCTGAATTCAATACTGTTGTTTCAGTAGCACAGCTTTTCCCCAAGGCAGCACCAGTTCCCTCTCCATTTTGCTAGCTTTGTGGATGAAGGGACAGCAGAGAAGTGTTCTCTGTGGCATGCACATGTATTTTCCAAGTATTCCTGATGACACATCTGCACTGTGCCCCCCAGCACAGGGCAGAGCTGCCAAGGCTGGCAGAGTTCACAGCATGAGGACAACCGCCCTGACAGCCAGGGTGCCACCTCCTCTCAATGCAGCAGAGAGCTCAGGCACCTACTGACCCCAGGAATGGGCCCAGGACAGTTCAGCCCTGCAATTTTGCTAAAAATCCCTGGATTTTAACCCTGTGACCTGTGACAACCAGCAACACCTACAAAAGGAAAAACCGCCACCATGTGAAGACTGCCAGCTGTGTTTACTGATACACTATAGACTGTTCTAGTGTGTAATTTTCTCTAGCTTGGTAAAATTAGCACCTTTGATCCAGCAAATATTTATATGCACATATTACTTCCCAGAATAATCTCCTGTACTTAATGCAGTGAAGTCCTGTCCACTGGTCCCTAGGCAACCACTAGAACAAACTAATTAGTAACCTACAAATTCACACATATCCGTCAAAACAAGATCCAGCTTAATTGTATGGTGCTTCCATATTTTCCGTGTTTGAAAACTAGCATGTCAACTTTCCCAAAATAAATTATACTAATCTACAGACTGGTTTAAAAAATGAGTATAAAAAAGCTTTCATCATGAAATTCCACCAAAAAAAAAAAAAAAAAGAAGGTAATGAAGTAAATAAGATATTTGAGCATGGACAAAAAGAAAAAAATCAGATCCTGTCCCAGATCCTGTCCCAGATGGAGTTGGGAAGTTTGGCTCTGGATCTGAAGACTGCTACACAAGAAATCCCTGACAGGCAGACAAACTAATGTGCCTCCCTCATCAGCTTCTGTGTCAGCTACAGCTGACTCTATTTACTTTTAGCCCAGAGAAGGAACTGGGAGCAGAAGGAAAAGAAAAAAAAACCTTCATTGATATTCACAATGTTGTCTTACATGTCCAGCATTATTTTTGTCCAAGGAAGCTCTTTCAGAAAATGGGAGAAAACAAGTGATGAGGTGGAAGAATGGCCTTCAGAGGGGAAGAAAGGACCCTGTTGTGGAGGAAGGGGTTTGTTTTATTCTGTATTAAAGTACCGTGAATCATTTTGGTTTCTGTTTGTATATTGGGTATCGGAAGAGTGAGGTGGACTCAGTCTGAAAAAATGGACTTTTTTATCCTAACTGAGCTAAATGTCAAATTAGACATCTCTAACGATGAAGGCGGGTTGGTGGAAATTGCAGCTCACCCTGATGGCGAAAATCCCCACTTGTCTCCATTTCCATGCAAAACAAACGATGTCCTGAACCCAAACCACAGTCCTGCTCTGGACCACGGGTAAAAATCCAGGCACTGAGCTTTGGCAGGAGGGCTCATGCCTACTGTCCGCCTGGCTGGGCTGGCCATGCCAGCGTTTCCCAAGTGCCAAGCCCCGCATTCCCGGCCATCCGGCCCCACGGCAGCAGGAAGGAGCCCTGCCAGCTGGCTGCCTGCTAAGGCTTCCCAGCAGCGAGGGACCATTCTGCCTGCAGCACTGCCCAGGGCTCCTTTCACATTTCCATGGATTCCTGTCACCAGGGATGGGAACCTGGAAGGAGGAGAAGCCGCTTTACCTGTGCGCGGCCGCTCTGGATGCAGAGCACACTCGTGTTTTTCCAGCCCTGCCATTCTGAAGGGGATTTTGCAGGTCCTCTCTCCTCATCTACACCGAGTGAGGGTTCCTCCCTGGCTGACAGAGCTCAATTTTGGCTCCAAGCATGGCATTTACCTTGCTGGGAATAATGTCCAAGAAGGCACGACTGACAGGGACTTCTAATTGACCTCGATGTGATTCATTGGGAGGCTCGAACTCTCTGAGTTAAAACAGCGTCACTAAACAAAAATCACTGAAACCCTCAGGCTATCTGGCAATCAAGTGCCCCAGGAGCCTTGACGTGCTGGTGGGGGATGGCCAGGGCTCTTTGCTGCAGGTGCAGCAGAGCTGGAGCTGCTCAGCCCCTCATGTGCAGCTCAAGCAGGGTCCAGCAAAGGCTCTCTAAATGCAGCCACTTTGGGTTTGGCAGCGGCTTTGCACAGGCCAGGAAAAACAGCCCTTCTCTGGGATCATGGAGGCAGAAGGAGTGAAGACTGAAGCAGGAAGGAGTGGGGTGAGGAAGGAACCAATGAGCCTCGAATTTCCACAGATTAGTCTTAGAATCATAGCCTAGTTTGGGTTAGAAGTTTTGGCCCATTCCCCCTGCAATGCACAGGAACACCTTCAATTAGACCAGGTTGCTCAGAACCCTGTCCAACCTGACCTTGAACACTTCCAGGGATGGGTCATCCATCACCTCTCTGGACAACTTGTTCTGGTGTTTTACCATGCTCATTATAATTTTTTTCCCCCTAATATCTACACTGAATCAATCTTCTTTTAGTTTAAAAGCATCACCCATCCTTGGCAGTGCTCAGATCAGCCCTGGGAGTTCTTCTAGCCTGGAGAGGGATGAGTCTGGAGCAGCCCTATGCCAAGAGAGGAGACACAAGTGCCCTTTCAGCCAGAGTGAACTTTATCAGGTTTTTAGTAGGAAAAAAACATTATCTGTTCACAAGAGCAGCCTTGTGGGGCTGCACATGCTCTCACTGCTTCAGGCAAACAGAAGTGGAAGGACTTTTTCCTCTCTTTTGTATGTGCAGCCGCTATTTAATGTAAATGTACTTACCAGAAATTGAATAACTCCCACACCAGTAATTTTATACCCATCCAACATTTAAATTATGAATGCAATAATCTGCAGCACCACGACTCACAAGGCAAGGCTAGAATTCCCGAGGCAAGAAAAGTCTATTTTTAGACCTTTGCAGCTGAGATTTTTACTAGATGTAGAAATTTGCTCCCTTCTGCTGCCTTGGGGGTTAGCTTGTGTGCAAAGTTTCAACGTTTTGTTTTTCTGATGGTGGTCAAACAGCAGCAAAGCAAACAAGCTGCTTTTGGGGGAAGGAGTGCAAGAAGAAATCCCCGTGCCCTGCCCGGGTGAGGGATTGCCTAAGAGGGTTACTCTGAGGCAGAGAAGTGATGAAATTGGTTGTTCCTCTGAGGACATCCTCTGGCTGGGCTGTAACCTGGCTCAGGAGTGGTGGGTGTTCTGCCTGAGCATGGGCTGTGCTGGAATCATTCCATCTTTAGTTCATGTAGCTGGCAGCCACTTCACAGAAGATGCTCCTGACTCATATTTGCAACTGCCATTTAAAATCTTGGGTTATTTTCTTCTCTATGTTTCTTGAGGGGGGTTTTTTCATATATTTCAGGGACGTGGTGTTTTACTTGATCTTCTTCTGTGCGTGGTACCCAGAAGAGAGCAAAGCAGTGCAAAGCTCTTGTTTTCCACTGTGTGTGGCCATATCAGAAAATGAATGAGAGAGAGAAAAGGATCAGATGTACCCCCATAATCAGAAGCTCCTTTCTGCTGAGCCCCATGAGGGATCTGTGTCATAGAGAGCACAGAGACACCTCTGCTTCAGGCTGAGCAGCTCAGGGTTTCATCACTTTTTGTGTCACATAGAGGCATTTATCAGCTCAATAAGTGGTGGATGAGATGTGACAGTCCTTCCAAATCAGGACCATAATCTTCTCCATGCTAAGTTCCATCTGGAATTACAGCCTGGTGAGAAATCCCGGCCCTGGCACTCTCCTCCCTTGACAAATCGCCCCACTGCCATTTCTTAATCAAAGGCTGCCAAAATAGATGCTCTAACACCACCTCGCCTGCCCAAACCCAGCTGAGAGGCTGCTTGATGGCAGGAGTTAAACACAGTTATTTCACCTCTGAATATCATCTGTGGACCATGTACAGAAAAAGATGCTAAATCTTGTCTCCCAGTGCCCTATGAAAGGCTCTAGCAGAGTAGATGGACCTTAATTTCCTCTCCTCTGCAAAGCAATGCACTGCTTTCCCTGATGTCATCAGGCTTTGGTTGTACTTGAGGGAAAAATATTTTTGAAGAAGAGAAATATTGTGGCAAATGGAGATGCAATTCTTTTAAAACATTGTCTTTTTTGAGAAGTAACAGCAACAAAAATTATGTAAAGATCAAAGAGAAAAGAGGCTCTGCTCAAGGGTAACTCAAAAATAATATGGGGCAGTTGCTGAGCAACTCTCCAATGCAAAGTATTGCTATTTTCTGATCCTTCCCCCCATCTGCACAAGAGGGATGGTATCTAGTACTGGTCAAAGAAAAAGTCTGTGTGATTGCCTGGGTACAGTTAGATATAAGGTCTTTGCAAACAGCCCCTATCAATCAGCCTCAAGCCATTGATCTTACATCTAAAGCACTTATTGAAAAATAAATTACAGTTTTTTTGATCTAATCCACTATTAAGGATTCCTTTCTTCCTTTCTGAGGCTGGGTAAATAAAATTCTTCTGTCAGAAGTTGCTTAATAATTATGCTGGACACACAGTAGACCAAATCCTGAGGGTGAAGCTAAGCGACGACTCAGAAGCTAAAGGCTGATTTCTTTTTCTCTGGTCTTTTCTTTTTTTGTTGGAGTAGCTATTCTTTACCCAGGCATTGCACAGTGCAAAATGCATTCCAATAATCAGGTATTGTCTGTTATCTGCCTCGAGCTGAGAAGCACACGTGCCACAGGGACGTGCCTACTGCAGAGTGATGCCCGAGGACTTTACCTTTCTCCTCCCACAGTGGGTTCTTCCTTGTCTTGCTTTTGTGCGACTGCTGGCACTTGGCTCCAGATGCAAAAGTGCTTTTGTCCTCCGAGGAGGGATTGTCAGCATCCATCCATGGGGATCTCTGGCACTAGGATTGCACTGAGACCACCAGATGGAGGGGCAGATGCCATGACAACCCCCTAGCAGGGCTGGGACACAGCTCAGGTGGTCGCAGTCCCTCACTCCTGCTGGGGTCTCTGGGGAGATGTTTAGATCTCTAATAACCATGGATATATATTGTGTCATCTCATTTTGTCACAGAAGAGAATAAACTCCTGAGCTCCACCCCAGCCTGCAGAAATGGGGGGCATCCCACTTTTCCATCTCCCTCTCCAGCATGGCAGGATGGAGATGTGACTCAACGCCACCCTGTGCACCCCTCTGGGAAGGGTCCCTGCGAGCATCCTGGGAGTGGGCTCAGCCACAGTGTCAGGGACCACAGAGCCCCCGCTGAACACTTCTTCCCAGGGGATGGGCCTGAGGCAAAACAGATGCTTGACCCACAGCAATGTCAGTGTGACAAGGCTTGCCCTGCTATTTCCCACTGTGGTTGGGTGTTTTTTTTTAAATACCCCTTTGAAAGCAGTGTAGCCAGCTCAGCTCTGCCTCTTGGATGCTGGCAGGCTGCCACCCTTTAATTAAGTCTGCTGTTATGTCTAATGCTGGTGGCAGCGTTTCAGGGCACCAGCACAGAGGCTGTGGGAGTGGGAGATGATGTGGCTGCAGAGCTGTGTGGTGACTTGGATGTTCAGGCTAATACGCCAAAGTAAAGAGTGTTGATTTTATCATCCTCACTGGTCAGATCAGCTTGTGAGCACAGATCCGGCCAGGCCATAGACAAACTCCTTTTCCTGCAGGGAAGATGGCAGCTGGGAGCAGAGAGCGTTGGTTTGAAACCCTGCCTCTCACTTCATGGCACAACAGTGCTGCCAGAGCCCTCTCTGAAGTCCCCTGGTACCCGGGTGGGTGCCCACAGCAGGGAATCAGCTCAGCAGGCTCGACAGCTCGCTGACCTACAGCCTGGGCACAGGGGCAGCTCGCACCTCAGGGGCTGCCAGCGAGCTGCCCCTGCTTGAACGGAGCCTGAGCCGAGCTTCCAGCCCGGGTGACAGCAGCAGGGACTGAGGAAGGGACAGCTTTAGCAGCTCTCACTGTGCTGGAGGCCAGGCTGCAGGTAAAGTGTGGGTAGTTTTCCCTCCACTTCTGTCCGCTCCACACAGAGCGGCTCAAAATTCATGTCGTTCCCCATCATGTGCATCAGCAAAGTGAGTCTGTGGCCAGGTACATTTCACTGCTACAGAGCCTCTCTGCTGCAGGTCATGACTTGACTTCAGTGCACTCTTCAGCCTCATGTCTCTCCTCACACAGCTCCCAAGAGCACCGATCTGTTCCTTCCTCTCCTCTCCACGCAGCTGCTGCCGTTGTGCAACCCCAGGGTTGAATTTCACTGCCACTGCGCAATGACCACGCACAGGACACGATGACGAGGCACAGCCGAGAGTGTGCAATCCCAAATCCAGGCTCCTGCAGCTCCCTGTCCCCACAGCCAGCCGTGGATGCTTTGGGAAATCGTCCTCGCATTGCAAAATGCGTTGGGATCTCGTCTGGGATGTGGGACTCTGCCACCACCAAGTGATCAGTGGGAAGAAGCGAGACCAGCCTGCTCAAGACAGCGCTCGTGTAACCTCAGGCTGGTGCCCAGCTCCCTGCGATTTGTATTCTGCCTCTTGATCTCCAGCAGCTGTGCCCCGCTGCCCCCCCTGGTCTCCATCAGCTGCCCCAGAGCAGTTTGTCACTCCCTCAGGCCCACAAGGCTGATTTGATCTGCTCTGCTTGAAGATAATGCCATGGACAGAGCCGCGCTGCAATGAAATACTCTCCCGGTTCTATGCTAATGAGGAGCAGGAGTAGAATGCACAATGGCAGATAATTACAGGCGAGCAATTACAGATACGATCTTCCCTCTTCCTTGTCCTTGCAGTGTTTTTTCCACTGTTCCACACTTGCTGTGAGCCTGACACAGCGACCAGAGCTCTGAAGATGATAAGCGGAGTAATAAAAAAGCTCTTTGAAGCACACCCCTGAAGCTCCATGAGCCCTGATCGTCCCTTCATGCCGTGTTTCTGCAGCCTGGCTGGCCAGGGCAGCGAGCAGGAGGTCCACTCCAGGTGGTCTGAGCTGCTAAAAGTAGTGTCATTAAAGAACTCCAACTTAATAATGATAATTGAATTAAAGGATTGTTATGGAATATTTCATGCTTGTTTCCAAGTGGGCTTGTAACTTGCTAAAACTTTTTGAAACCCAGCTGCTGTAAATAACAGCTCATGTGCTTTCCCAACACCTTACCTTTCTTGCTCAATACCGGGTATCTACTTAGGAACTGTTTTTCAAAACACTGTGCACTTTGCACAATTAATTTGGGGAAGTCTGTGGTGTGTCCCAATGCTCAAAGAAGGGCTGTGACAGGCTGGGGAAATCACATGTATGCAGTCAACGTATGGAAACAAATAAGCACATTTTTATACATGCAATCTCAGGCAGGATTGCTTAGAAATGGTGAAGTGCTTTAAAACAATGCCATAATATTCTTAAATGCCAAGTGTCATATGAAATATTATTCAGAATCACTTCTCTCTCCTTCCCAACCTCCCTGCAAGCAAGTGGGATCTGCACAGCCCAGCCATGGGTGCTGGGAACAGCATCAGCTGTTAGTGGCGCATTATTAACAACTGGAATTATTAACTCTGTTTCAGAAAGCTGTTCTGTGCCTCTACACGCAGTTGTTTGCAAAATTATTTGGAAAATTCATCTTGCACCTGATCCCTCCCTTTTTTAATGAACTGTGTCATGCTGTCAGACAATGCTGATGGACAACAGAAAGCAAGGAGAAAGGGAAATAGCACCTGAAATGAGAGGCAGAGCCTTTCCCACAAAGCACCTCACTCACAGAGTTAAAGCAGAGCAAAACAAGGGGAGATTAAAAGAGGAATTGCACCGTGGGAGGGGGTGTCAGTGTGGTGGGACCTGGGTCCCTGTAGGGAAGGTGAATTTCCTGGTTCCTCACTTACTGCCAAAACTTTTAGCCACCAGGAAGATGCTGATGGTACCTGGCTCCAGTTTGGTGCCCTCCTCTAGTCCCAGTTGTCCTGCTTCTGGCTGGCTCTGCTTCTCCAGCCACAGCTCTAGGGAGAACCTCTCTGCTTGTGGGGCATTGTTGCTTTTTGTCTCCTTCAACATCTGGTTGGAAAGTAGGAAAACTCCCTCTTTGTAGTGACCAGAGATACCCCTGGGCTCCAGGGAAGCTGTATAACCACTGGAACTCTTGGCATCCTCACTCCCTGCTCAGGTCTGCATCCCATTCCTATTTTTGCCACTCTTCTCTTTTTTCCAAGCAAATTACTGAGGAATCCTCCACCTGCCAAGCACCAACCCAACCTTCATCAGATAATACTCCCTGCAAAAATTGTGCAGCAGAGTTTTTTGTGTGGTTGACATTCATTTTCAAGCTTCACAGTGTCTTGTAGGCCCTGTGAAAGAAAGGAAAGAGACAAGTGGGAATGATTTCTTGCTTCCCCTGCCCTGGTAGGGCGATGTTTCTCAGCCTCCACAGGCAGGAGATGTGTGGGAAGCAAAAGGTTAAGAGGAGTTTCTGTGGCCACTGGTTTTGAGATAAGCAAGTACAGTTTGTCATGCAGCCTAAAAGGAGATCTGGCTTCTGCATCCCCCAAATTCTTGCTCCTCTACTCTCTGGCACTACACCATGCAGGAAAATTACTGATTGACCATCATGTCCCAGAGGTGCTGGATCTGACCAGTGATCCTGCCATGCTGAGGCAGAGAACAGCCAGGGGGATGACAGCAAACACCCTTCAGAAGGAAGACCTAGCTCCTGCACATACTGTTTTGCTACAGCTCCTGTGTTACTCAGTTCCTTAAATTATAGAGAAAGTGTTTAATGTTCCTTGTCCTCAATTTCTCCCTCCAGCACGGCTGCACTCTGGTTAGGCAGAGGTCAGAACCAGCAGGACATGACTACTCATTGGAGAGGGAAGGACTTCCAGTTTTTCTTTTTCCCACTTTTTATTTCAGAATGGTCTGAACTCTCCTCAGATCACAGCAGCTGTGACATCCAGTGGCAGCTCTGTAGTGTTTGGAGTCCCCCAAGACAGCTTAGCTGAGTGGTTTCACAAGAAGAGCCATCTCATCACCACAGTCAGGACAAGGAAAATTCTGTTACTTACAGCCACAGCAAACTCCCTCTCTTCAGGCCAGAAGCCTCAGCAAAGCCCAGGCTGGCTGATGAGATGGATTTATTTGCTAAAACGCTGTTTGCTGCAGCCAGACCAATAAAGAGATCTGCTGGAGGTCTTAGCTCTCCAGACCCAGGAGGGCTCTGTTTCCTTTGCCTTGTGCTATCTTTGCACAAATCTGAATCCAAATGACTTGTCTAGAGGCCAAACCAGCTTCAGAAATAGGAATTGGGCTTGGAAGAGGAAGACAGTTGATAACAGCACGGGCAAAAGCATCCTGAGCATCGTCGCAGCTTTGCCTGCAGTGAGCTGATGCTTTGTCTTCCTGCTGTCGCTGCGTCCCTTTTCACTCCTCTTCCCCATGCCTTTGTAGTTGGATGCCTGACATACTCTCTATTAGTCTCTGCTGCCTTGTAATGAACATCAAAAGAATGAAAAGATGATGTATCAGAGATCAGGACCCAGAGCAATCGTTAATAGAAGGGAATACGTTAGGCACACCACGGCTCAATGGGAAATATATTTTCCATCTGCCTTTGTTACAGACATCTAAGGGAAGGCTTGGCATTGTCTCAAGCAGCCAGAGATGGGGTTGAAACATGGGGGTTTTTTGAGAAAAGCCAGCAGTCAGGGAAAATCCTTGTACAGATGAAGGTCTTTCTGAATCTGAGTGATCTGAAGAGCGCAGGTCAGGCTTTGGAAGGAAACGGGCAGGCAGGGGGAGCAGCATCCCACCGGTAGCAAATTCATAACCAGGGAGCTGAACACAATCCAGCCCCTTCAAAAATGGAGAAGTGGCCTCAGGGGCTGACAGGGGTGAGACAGGGAACTTGGCAGAGCTGACAAGGGCTGGAAGGACAGAGGGATGTGTTCCCCTCTCCCCAGGAAGCACACCTTTCTCTGGAGAAAATGCACTTGATAACTGACGCTGAAGTGTTGGACCTTAAACCTTGAGAGGGCTTTTAGAGACACAAACTAAATTCTTGGCTGAAATGGCAGCATGTCCAGAGACATAACAGAGGTGGTGTCTTGGTGAAAGAGTGCTGCCCAGAGGGCCTGGGCAGGTGCTGCTGCATCATTTCACAGGAGCCACTGGAGAAGGAGAGAATAACAATAAGCTTCAGTCCCTCTTGATCAAACACTGCCCAGCACCTGGGGGCACCAGGTTTCATTATCAGGGGCTTCACAGAAGCCAAATGATCAAATAAACAAGAAAAAGTTAGCTAGACTGATGATTCTCCTAATCTCCGCCACAGAGACCTTGTTTGCCCTCTGCTCTCCAGGGAAATGTGTTTCCCTCTATTCCATGTTGTTTATGCAACCACATATGCTTGGGCAAGAAGTGTCATGCAGGAAATACAAGCTTTGGCTTACAGAAAAATCCCTCAAATACTGTGCCTGAAGGACCCTCCAGCTTGTAAGACACCTGATGGGAGTCTGTGGGGACAGCTTTTGCTCTCAACTGCCCTGGCATGACTCAGAAGAAGCTCTTAGTTCAGTTAAGTTGGGCAGAGACAAGAGCAAAGTTGTCTGTTTGTTGTATGTTTGTGTTTGGAAGTGATCTGGGAAACCCAGGGCTCCATCCTCATCCCTGATGCACACAAAGAATTAATGTATTTGCATCTTTGTAAGGGGAAAGAGAATTGGGCCCACGTTGAGCGGCGATAATGAATGAAACTGAATTAAATTTTGATACATATTGGAGATATGTTAGTTACTATATAAAGTAATATACTTAATTAGCCCAGGAAGTCTGTTAAATATTACATAAGGTTACCAATGAGTTCCTGCAGGAGGTGAGGGAGCTGACATTTGTAGGTCTCCTCACATGAGAACCTGGTGGTAGCTCTGGAGAAATCCATGGACTCCACAAGTGGGCTTAAACTCTCCCCTAATTGCTTAGTGACCTGAAGTTTTATGAGGTCTGATGGAATGCAAAGGAGCACAGCTTGCACCACGGCCCAGAGAAGCCCAGCTCATTTCTCTACAGCTGCTCTGTTTTCCATCTGCCTGGGAACAGCACTGGCTTTGATTAGAAATGTTTTAGTCCTTCCCAAATCTCCTTTTGTCACTCCTGTCCCACACCGCTTGCTGCTATTAAGAGTATTGGAAACAAAGCCCAGCCTTGCCTCTTAAACCATCCCCTGATGGAGTACCAAATTTAACGGATACTTTTCAACAGAGCTTTAACATTCACTCCTCCATGTGGCAAAATGCTTCCAGCAGCTGCACATGGATATCATATCTTGATATTCAGACCCTGCTGTCTCTCTCTGAAAACATCTATCGGTCTGAACAGCGGCTGCCAACTCAGTCCAAGCTGACAGATGTAGGATGACTTCTGGTTTCATTCCCCACTGTGCTCTGAAATTTTCATTTCAAGATACAATACTGAATTGGCCTTGACACGAATCAGGTGTTAACTCTGATCAGACAGTCACTTCATTACTAATGGCATTACTCACCCAGCTCTGCAGTGTTTTCCTCCCCCAGGGTCGTTAAACATTTTCCTGCTCATGAAAGTGCTGTTGGATTGAACAAAGACAGAAATGTGACTTTCTTTGGTGACAAGGTGATTTGTAATTTTAGGGAGCTCGTTCCCAAGAAGCCAAAGGCAAGCATGGTAGTTTGGGACAGGTCCAACTATGAAAAGTCTCCCTGTACTAAAGGATGCATTTTTGAACACTTTGAGAGTTTGGATTTGCAGGTTACAGCTGGGAATGGAAAGAACAAAGGAAGGAGAGGAAAGAAGGAAGGAAAAGAAAGAAGTGAAAAGGTAGAGGACATGTTTTGAACACAGGTGGACACACACTGTGGCCAGATGGGGAAAATTCCCCTCTAGAATTTGTGATCCTTCTCAGGGACATGGTGGCTTTGTGGCCATTTGCAGCTCTCAGAGCGTGTTGCTTTGGGAGTGGAGATGTTAGCTCCTCCCACCTTTCTGAAAGTTGGCTCACAGGTTATTTCTTAGCATTTTCAAGGATTATTCTGGTCATCATTGCCTTTGTTCAACATCAAACTTGCTCAGTTATGTCCCTTGCAGTATGGTAAGGAAGAGACCTTCTGCCACCAGCAGAAGCTGTTTTGATACCTGGCTGAGCTGGATAAAGCACATCCAGGAACTGATTTCATCGTGTCCCAGCCCAGTTTGGATTGCCATGCTGGTTTTCAGTCCTAATAGCTCCCCAAGTTTTGACAGACAATTTGTTGTTGGGTTTGTTTTTAAGAGAAATATATATCAAAGAGTAACATTTCACTGCAAAGGCATCTCTAGCATGAGAAATGCTCCCCTGGCATTTTCTGTCTCCTACTCACTGGTGCTACATGTAAAATATTTATGCTGAGGGTTTGTGCTGTATCTTGGGGGTCTGGCAAAGCAGGAGCTCAAGGGCTCCTTGAAGATTTTGCCCTCAGCCACTCTGGAATCTCTTTTCTCTGCCACACTGCCCATCCTGTCACCCACGTGTGCTGGTAACTTGTGAGGGGATCTCAGAAAAGGGATTTTTCCAAACAGAATAAACATGTACCATGATGAAAGGCAGAAGAAAAGGAAATAAAACAAAGGGATGGGTTTCATAGTGACAGATACTTGTGTGAATGCCAGAGCACTTTCAACCCTCATCAGTAAAGACATGAACACAAAGAGGTTTTTTAATCATCTCTTTCTTTAAAATTTGTCTCACAGACACACTGCCTGCATGGGACAGAAGCAAGCAGTAGAAAAACTACAATTTGTGCATATCCTCCTAATTCCAGGTTTGTAGAGAGCTATCTGTGGGCAAGATGGTGCAGACAAGAGAAGACTTTTTGACTGTGAGGGCAGTCTGGAAGGCAGCTGGAACAAGTTGTCTGGAGGGGTTATGGAGTCTTCATTCCTGGAGATATTCAAACCCCGGCCAGACAAAGTCCTGGCCAACCTGCTGTATCTGACCCTGCTTCAGCAGAGGAGTTGGCCTAGAAAACCTCAAGACGTCCCTTCCAGCCTGAACCATTCTGTGGTCTGCCACCCCCAGCTCCTGCTTCTCAGGCACAACCTCAGAATAAACAGAAACTGGGCTCAGGAGAGCTTGGAGCTGAGCTGCAGCTCTTACTGTCGGGAAAGGTTCCACTGTACAGATCCACAAGGATTGAGCAGTGTTCAGAGATCTCCCTGCCCAGGAGAGGACCCCGTGGCCTGGTGCAGGGTGATCAGGACACCCTATATGAACATCTATAAGCACTTATGAGCATATGGGATATCTACACATGGCATATGTACTGTGTAAGCCAGGTCCAAACGTGAGCTCTCAGACCATCTGCTTGCATGTCTGTGTGTGATCTGCGTTAACTACTGGTTGGGTGGTTTCCTTTATTGCCAAGATGGCATGTTTCCTGAAATATATTAGAAATACACTTGTCCTGTCTGCTGAAGCAAGAGAGAAACATCAGGACCAGGAAACCTGTAATCTGAGCTCTATCACTTCTTATTTATCTAACAATCCTGGCAATTTACTCTGGATAAAAAATAACTGTGATTTATCCACGCTGTACTTTATCACTTTGTAAATTATCTTAGGTATGAAGCAGGGGGTTTGCCTTCTATGTGGATGGTGAAAATTCTGAAAAATGGATGACAGCCAACACACAGCAAGCTGCTCCTGGGGATAGGAGCTGTACAGCACGCACCCCATCATTTGGAACTTGTAAACATTTCAATGAATGCTAGTGCTTGATTGAGTAGCTGGAGATTTCAAATAACACCAGATCACAAACAGCTGCACAGTGAAAGTGTTATGTGGGTTCATTAAACATCACGGGAGTCAAAAAAAAAAAAAAAGCTGTTTCTCTGTCACATCTGCGGTGATCGACATAAAAGTCATGTCCTCTCCGCTGCGGCCGTGCTGTGGCTGCCCAGCTGGGCTGTGGTGACACCCCGGCCCAGCCAGCTGTGTGGTTGAGTCTGATGATCCTCAAAGCGGGGCTGAAGCCACGCACGAAGTACCTCCAAGCCGTTTTCCCAGCGGTTTCTCGCACACGCCGCACCCTCGGCGCTG
Source organism: Corvus moneduloides (assembly GCF_009650955.1). NCBI lineage: Eukaryota > Metazoa > Chordata > Aves > Passeriformes > Corvidae > Corvus > Corvus moneduloides. The sequence goes on from NC_045492.1 coordinate 10,334,554, forward strand.
CCACCCGCGGCTCCCCGAGCCCACAGTGACATCCTCTGTCGGGATGCGGCACCAGCGGAGCCCGAGCCACCCCCGCGGCGGAGCGGCTTGGGGACACTTGTCTCCCCGAGGAAGGGGACACGCGTGCCAGGCAGCTGCAGGGCTTGCCCGGCTGCCGGCTCATCGTGCACAGCCTGCCCGCCCTGCACACAGCCGGGAAAAGCGAGCCCGGCTCTCAGCGCAGAGCCAGCGCGTTGTGCCAGGGCTGGGCACCTTAAGGAACAGGATGAGGCTGGTTCTTGCTGAGGCCACCCTTGGGCGGGTGCCACCCCTGCGGGAGTGCTGAGAAGTGTTCCCACTGCTCGGCTCTGCCCGCTGCAAAAGATTTACCGCGATCCCAGAGAGTCCTCTCGGCCCCTTCCCAGCAGGATCAGCCGCTGCTATCAGGACAGTGGCTGTGGCAGTGTTTGAGGAGGAATTCTGTGAGCCTGTACTAGTTCCTGAGGTGAAAATAGCTTTTGGAGCAATCAGAAGGTGGCAAACCCCCTGAGTGTTAGCTTCAGGCTTGTTTCTGTGTTTGTACAATTTTCTTGCTTTGCTTATTTTCTCTTTGTTCCTCACAACTTATCAGAATTTCCCAGAAAGAAAGTTCTTGGCCAGCCAGCACCCAGTTCTCCAGCCAGCACCCTTCTCTGCTTTGCAGTTGCTGCTCTGCACATCCCTGTGCTGTTCTCCAGAGGGGTGATAGTGCAGCTGATCCTGCCCCTGTGACATGACACCTGTGAGGATATTTCGTCTCCTGCGACCTGGAGCAGGCACCGTGCCCAGGGGTTGTGTAGTGGTTGGTAACTTCACCCTGCAGAAGAACAAGTCCTCAGACAAAAGTTATTCCCTTTAGCTATGAAGAGTGAACAAGTGGAGGAAGAAGGGAGCGTTAATCACCTCCCTGGAGCTGGGGCCTGGGACAAGGACTCCTTGGTTTGCAGACCAAGAATTGCCTGCTCCTGGACAGCTTTACCTCTTCCTCCTGCTGCCCATGAGGAACAGGGGCAAGATTATCACCCTCTATGTTCCACGTGCCCAGGGAGCCCTCCTGGCTGACTGATTAAAAGGCAAATGAAGATCTAACCTTCACTTCTGTTCATTAAGGCGCACACCCCACGGCAGGAGCAATAAACTCATGGTGGACACTTTGGAGAGATGCAGGAATGTTGCTGTGCAGAATGCAAGGATGGTCTGGGAGAATTCAAGGCTACTCCTGAGCTGAGAGGGGAAAGAGGAATGTAGAGATGTTCTAGAGGGTGGCAAGGATACTTTGAGGTAATGCAGTGATGTTCCAGGGTTGAGAAGGGAAGGGGTAATGGGAGAGGACCCTCCGGGGGATTCAGGGATGATGCTCTGGGGTAGTGCAAGGATGCTACCAGGTTGAGAGGGGAATGCGTGGATGCTCAGGGGTGCTCTGGAGGAATGAAGGGATATTCTGGGGTAATACGAGGATGCTCCCGGGCTGAGAGGGTGCGTGGGAGCGTGCAGATGCTCAGGGATGCTCTAGTGGGATGCAGAGATGCTTGGGCAGATTCCGGGATGCTCTGGGGGTTTCGGGGCTGCTCGGGGGGTACGCGAGGGTGCTGGGGGCCGGAGCAGGAGGCGGGAGCGGGCGGGGCGGGGAGGGGCAGCAGCCCCGCGGCGGCGGCGCGGCGGGAGCGGTGCGGGCCATGGAGAGCGGCGGGGCGCTGAACGGCTCCGCCACCGCCGGGCGCTTCGCCGCCGCGGGCACGGCAGCGCTGGGCGCGCTGATGGCCCTGCTCATCGCCGTCACCGTGGCGGGCAACGCGCTGGTGATGCTGGCCTTCGTGGCGGACTCCAGCCTGCGCACCCAGAACAACTTCTTCCTCCTCAACCTGGCCATCTCGGATTTCCTCGTAGGTAAAGTGCCGCCCGCGGGGCGCCGCGCCCGCCGGCACCGGCACGGCCCGGCAGCAACTCGGCGGCGGGGCGGGCAGAGCCGCCGGGGCTCCTCCTGCCCGGCTGCTCCTCCCGGGCCGTGCCTCCACTCCGGCCATGCCCCGCTCCTGCCCCCACACCCTCCCGCAGTCCCCGGTCCCCTCCCGCTGTCCCCCGGCCTCTCCCTCCGTCACAGGGAAGGACCCACCCGGCACCCGCGGATCTCCCGGGGCAGCCACCGCGCAGAGCCCGAGTCTCACCGGGGACGGCCCCTCCGCTTGCAGGTGCCTTCTGCATCCCCCTGTACGTGCCCTATGTGCTGACGGGGAGATGGATCTTTGGGAGAAGCCTCTGCAAACTCTGGCTGGTGGTTGATTACCTGCTCTGCACCTCTTCGGTCTTCAACATCGTACTAATTAGCTACGACAGATTCCTCTCGGTGACAAGAGCGGTGAGTCCTGTCATGGCAGCTGAGAGGGACATAACTCTCCTCCTCCTTTATTCTCCAGATTCTCTGCAGTAATTAAAAGCTGCTCTTTGACTCCTCCAGAAATTACGAAGCTTTCAGCCTGGAAAGCAATAACCATCCACGAACACATAATTCAGTGGTGGTTTCAGCTTGGTATTCCCGGCACAATTAACTCACTTAAGGCTCAGACCCCGTTGTGCAGGTGTCCCCTTCCTAGGTGACGGGATAGTAGCGTACAAGCAAGTCAGCCAGGTAAGCAGACTTTTAACTAATTGCAAGAGCTTATTATCTCCAGGACAAACCAGTGGATTGCAGTCAGACTCGCAGCTTCTCCCTGGCTACCGCGGCAGTAGATTGCACTGCCGGCTTTGGAAGGGAATGTGGGGAGGTCCCTGGGTGTGTGGGAAGATCAAAATGCTCAGCTTTTCGCAGGAGGTAACGAGCAGTTCACAGGCAGATCTGATCCGCTGCTGTTTGCTCGTTCCCTGACTGCAAATACAACACGGATTCAGCCCAGGAGTTTGTCAAGTCCCTCTTCTTGTGACTTGCAGGGAGTAGCTGGGGACAACTCAGGCAAGTGGTGGGTGCAGACAACTGCCAGGCTCCAGCCAAGTCTGTACATTTCCACTTAGCAGACACCACATTTTGGAGCTGTAAAATGAGTGTTCTAAATCTTCCCTGCAAGAGTGAGATTTATCTAGCAATTGCTCCTGTTGCCTATGGCATACCAATTTGTTGGTCTGCTGGGATATTGCCTAGCAACTTTACCAGGAGTGCTAGCAGTCCATTTGTGAGGAGCCTCAGCCAGCTGGGGTGTGGGACTGTGTGTAAGAAAAGGCTTTCCTCTTGCAGGTCACCTACAGAGCCCAGCAAGGCAACATCAGGCAAGCAGTGCTGAAGATGGTGCTGGTGTGGGTGTTTGCCTTCCTGCTGTACGGACCTGCCATTATCAGCTGGGAGTACATATCAGGCCAGAGCATCATCCCCACCGGGGAATGCTACGCTGAGTTCTTCTACAACTGGTACTTCCTCATGACAGCCTCCACGCTGGAGTTTTTCACTCCTTTCATCAGCGTGATGTTTTTCAACCTAAGCATTTACCTGAACATACAGAAGCGCACCAAAATGCGCCTGGATGTTTTCCATGAAGTGCACAATCAGTCCTTCACTGAGGAGGTGGAAAGGAGCCCAGAAGCAAAGCTTTCTTTGAAATGCTGTAAGTGGGAGCAGAAGGAGTCAGCTGAAACCCTCGACCTTTCTAAGAGCAAAGCTCAAGGAGCAGCCTCCACTTCCAGCCTGGATGCCAAAGATCTGCTGGCAACAAGCTCGGAGAGCTCCAGGAAACCGAAGTGTTGCAACAAAAAGAGCTGTAAGAATTCAGCCTCCACTCTGTGCTCAGAGAAACGGATGAAGACCATGTCCCAGAGCACGACTCAACGCTTCAGGCTCTCTAGAGACAAGAAAGTGGCCAAATCACTGGCAATCATCGTGGGCATTTTTGGGATTTGCTGGGCACCGTACACTCTCCTGATGATCATCCGCGCTGGCTGCCACGGCCAGTGCATCTCTGAGTTCTGGTATGAGACTTCCTTTTGGCTGCTGTGGATCAACTCGGCTGTCAACCCTGTCCTATACCCTCTCTGCCACTCCAGCTTCAGAAGGGCTTTTATTAAACTCCTTTGTCCCAAGAAGCTGACGATTCAGCCTCACAATGCCCTTCAGAACTACTGAAAGTGAAGCCAGCCCAGTGTGAGGATGAGAAAAGCCTTAGTTTACTTCTGCAGTATTGGGACTACAGCTTGTTTCCTTGGAAGAACCCAGGAGCAGTGGTCTGGGGCAGGTGAGGAAAGCAGAAAAGAGCCCACTATTAACTTATTTTAGTTTATCAACAACAAAATCCCACATAGAAGGATAAAGGGGTTTATTGACATTAACCACAGGTAGTGAAATCTGTGTCCGCCACTCGCAGGTGCCACAAAAGAGCTCTGCTGCCACCTAGTCAGCCTGAGCAGCACCAGCATTTTTCTCCAATAAACTGAAAACCGAAAAATAAAAGCTAACAAAATATCTGGCTTTAAACTACTGCACTAAACTACAGCTTAGCTGTTTGCAGACCTGATCTTTCCCGTAAATGGGAGCGTTTTTTCCTTGCACCTATTACATGTAGATGATGATACAGAAAGAAAAGAACAAACCTCAAAAGAAAAACATCTCATTTATCATTTCTGCTACAGCAGCTGCAGCCATAATCTGGATCTCTGTTCCATGGGGTGCAATAGATGTCCCTTCCACACCTCAGGAAGGGACAGATCTCTGCCCTAAGGAGTTTACAGCCAGACTCTGAGGCACTGAGCATCTTGAAGTGCCCTGCTGGCGCTGCCTGATCCCTCCCTGCTTCAAAACTGGTCTGATTTCCTTTGGGTCCTGCCACACACTGCCCAGTGGTCCCATGGGAGTGCTTCCCTCCTGCCCAGAGCCACGCAGCAGGAATGGGCCCTGGAAGGCCCCCAGAAAAGGGTTCCTGTGCCTACGTGAAAGGTGCCAGCACAGTACCAGCTTCTCCACAGACTCCACCATGACAACCCAAAGACATTTTCAAATCTGTTCTGCAGGATCTTAAAGATACTCTTCTGGCACTGTGTTAGGGAATGACAAGCTCAGAGAGAAGTAAATCTTGTGTTGTGTTTTTTATGTTCCTTTTTATAGTGTTCCTTTCAAACCTCTTAAATTCATCAAGTTTCGGTTTCTTGCCTTCTTCCTTTTAAAATATCTCACTTCATTGGAGTTGAAATATGGAGTTTAAAATACCTCACTTCATTCAACCTGGGTTGAGCTGATTCAGTCAACATAAGCATCAATTATTTTATTGTTGAATTTTCACATTTTTTTTGGAACAGTCAAATGATTGCACAGATAGAGCACCAGATTCAAGAGACCAGGGCCCTAGCCTTGGTCTTATCATAAAATCCTGGACATTTTATCACTCCTCCCCATCACAGTTGCCCATTTCTTCTGTAACTTCTTTGGGCACAGAGGCAGTTTGACCAAAAAGCAGATTAATTCCACTGCTGACGCTGCTCAATGATGTAGTAACACAAATAAGTAATTAGTTGCCATGGCGAATGCTCTTATTTAACAGTATTGCACAGAGAAGCTCAAGATCCTAAGTCTGAAAACTACATTTACAAATAGAAACCCAAATGTTGTAAAGTAGTACCCAAAAGCTTATGATGTTGTGATTGCCAATTACATTTTGCTGTTGCAAGCAAACTGCTTTTTGGCTGCTGCTATGAGTAAAAGAAAATGCCATCCCACTGTATCCCAGTGATATTTGTCAAGTAGATCAGTATTGTCATCTGAAGTCAGGTTCTAAATGATGTCTTGTCTCGTGTATGTGATATTTCAGACTTGTGACATGTTCTGTCAGTCTGTTATATATGGGTTAAAATATACCCCTCGAAGTATGTGTGCTCTGAATTGACAGGATGAACTGTTGAGCCTGCTTGTACCTTTCCCTGTGTCTGCTCCCTTCTGAAAACATCAATAAAGTATTTTTATAAGAAGCTTGCAGAATATTTTATGGTGAACAAGGTGTTGTCAGAAATGATAAAATCCAACTGGAAGCAAAACCTCTATGGATTTGCCTGAGAAGGCAGATATACATGTCACAGAAAAAACAGCTCCTGAAACAGCTGAGTTTTTCTCACCTCTGGTGAGCAGGTTCCTGGCAGCCCCCTGAGGGTGTGGTGAGTGCACATCACTCAATTCTCTCCAGCTTCAGGTCTTTTCAAGAGCATGTTACATGCAGCTGAGATCTGGAGTGGTTACATCAACAATAACACTTCCTGTAATTTACAAACCCCACTGGTCTGCCTAAAAATGACAAAGTCATAATGTGGCCAAGGCACCAGTTTCCAGCTGTGGCTCTCTTCAGTTGTTCATCGGGAGAGGTGGAACCACTAGATCACTCATTCTGATAAAAGAAGGTGCCTGTTGTTACACCTTCCTTGTGAGCCTTTTGCACAGTATTTTCATGGTCTCTGAACTCCTTTTGGGCAGAATTATCTACACTTGACTGAAAGTAATTTTATTCATTGTTGGATTTTGCAGGGAAGACACTTACATTCCTTCCTGGAATAAGAGCCCTATCTTTGCCAAATAAAAAAGAAAAATAATTACTTATGCCTGGACATGAGGTCACACCTGAGCCTGGGTTTCATATTGAAAAGCCTGGGAGCTGCTCTGAAGCTTCAGAGCAGCTGATGACTAATTCAAATATGCTTAAAAGAGTATTTGAATTCTGCTGATTTTTAGTGTTTGGAATATAAATGTCTATACGTATTTGGAAGAGGCAGGGATTGGGAGATTCTAGGCATAATACATTATGAATTGTGAAAATGCATAACCGCTAGACAAGGTAGGGCTGCTTGTCAACCAGCCCAGCAAAACACCTGTGTATAATTCATCTGTTATACCTGCTAAAATAATGCCTCTTTCCTATTGTCTAGGCCTAAGCTAAGCAGGCAGGACCTGTTTTCAACAACCATGAAAGAAGACTTGCTGGAATAATGAAGATGATTCAAATATTTGGGGAAGCACATAGGAATTATGAACATGATTCAAATATTTGGGGAAGCACATAGGCTTCATTTCCATGGAACATCTCCACAGAGGAAAGAAACCCAGCTAATTCCAGAGAGAAGCATCCAATTTACGCACAGAGTGTTAGTAAACAGCATTCATGCAGCTGCTCAAGTCAGGTCCAGGGAGCTTTTTGAATAAGTGACTTCCCATAGGAGCTGTGTGGAGGTGATGCCAGTTCCCCTCTCTTCATACAAACCTACACTCCATTAACTCGAGGACAGAAAGCCTGCCCTAACGAGGTCTGTGGTCTTTTCCTAGAACAGCATCTGCATATCAATAAACCATCAAAAACCCCTTTTTTTAGTTCAGCACAGCTACTTTCTTTCTGTCTCTGTAAATGCTTCCTCCCTAATCACCAATAATGAGAGATCTCTTTACACAGACAGAGGAACTTTGCTCCTGCAGCCTCTCCTCCAGCCCTTCCTCAATTACCATCCCTTATTTGTTCTCTCCAACCTGCAGTTACACAAATTGCTCCATTGTTCCACAGATATCACTGAAGCTTCATTAGCTCAAGTAGGAGGCTGGAGAAGAAGAGAGAACGCAAGAAGGAGCTTTTGTTGAAAAACACCTGTCTGGGATAATTAATGATATTTGCTGGGAGGGAAGGGCTTTGAAATTAGCAAGATGTGATTATATTTTGGTTTGAAAGAATGCTAATGGTTTTCCTTCATGTTTGTAAATGACCATTCATCTTCACAGCAGAACTAGGGTGGAAAGATCAGGGGTTAACTTCCTTGCCAGAAAGAACTTTAACAACATGGTTTCTGTGAGGGAAGATTAATTTTTCATAACCCCAGCTCCCAAGCAGTGACACCAGCACAACTTTGCAGTGCAGACCTGGTCCTAAAAGAGACTTCCTGCACTCTACAGAACTTGTTCTGCAAATAGATGTGGCACAATAAGGAGTGTTATTACCCTTACTTCTGATGTGAGAATAATCAGACAAGAATAAAAACTCTTTGCAAGCTGCCCTGGATGAGTGCCACAAAAGAGAAAAGCTCTCTCAATTTCTGACACCACAAAGCCAGCCTTTCATGCAAGATTACACAGATGTTCCTGTGGACAGTAGGGAACTCACAGCACTTCTCTGTTCCCTTAACCTTTAAATCTCCTCCTCTCCTCCTTACAACAATTTTCTGTCAATATAGTTGCATTTGCAGGATTAAGGAATTCGGGGGGTTTAGAAAAGCAATTAGGAATTCTGCAGATGAAAGGTCTTACCTATAACCCAGTACCACCATTTTATTGGGATAGAAAACTATCATTGACACTTAATTCAACAAACCCACCACCACCTGAGGGAGGAAGACCTGTACACACCTCAAAGGCAAAAAACCCCAGCTCTGTCCTTACACCTCTTGTTGCAAGCTCAGGAATGCTGATGACTCGTTCAATCAGCACCATTTTTATTGCTAAAGTCCAGGATGCATGAGCATTACTTATTATTTACAAGCCCCACAATCTTACTCCATAATTTCCAAGCTGCTTGCACAGTCTGGGTGCAAAAGGGAGCTGATACTTAACCCAAGTACCAAACATCGCAGGTAGAGCTATGTGCACATCTGTGGGGGAAGAACAAGACCATTTTTAAAATGCTACAACCTGATTTTTTTTGAAATGACTTAGAGGCACTAAGCAAGACCTTTGGTTGTGTTGTAAAGGCTTCATGACAAAACTGGAGTTTTTAAAAGCAGACTGGACCCATAACTTAAACATCTGTTCTTTTAAGCACACAAATGTGTCTCTGGTGTGACACTGACTTTGGAATTATTTTTAACACAATATCCTAGGATTTAGCAGCCCAATTAACACTGAAGGAAAACTGATTTAAAAGTAGTTAATAATCTCATTCAAGATCTCTCTGAGCATTCACAAAAAACAAGCTCTCTGCTAGGAGGGCAGCAACAGTTCTGGCAAATTTTTTAGCTGTTAACTAACAGCTCACACAGCTTTAGCCTTTAGAAGCTGTTTACTGAAGAACAAACAATATTGGGGGTTGCATATAACCCCTTGAACATGAGAATAAAAGTACTCTTTATGAGAATAAAAGTACACCCTGCAGTGTCCGTGAATTGAAGACAGTTTGACAAAGCAGAGCAATCACCCTCCATTATGAAAATCGTTTGTACTTTATACTCTAAAAAGCACAAATTTGACAGACCATTGTGGTTAAAACACCATTTAATATCCCTGACACAGCTTGTATTCAAAATACACAGGGATAAAATAATATGTGTAATACTTCTATGAAGCCTGTGGTCAGTCATCTGGGAATTCAGCTGTTAGTCAAGAGCTTTCATGAAGGAGCAAGATCTTTTGTTGCTGCCATTAAAATTCTTAATCAAAATGAAGGTTGCAAAAGACTTTACGGAACTGTATGGGCAGAGGAATGCTGACACACAGCTAATTCCAGCATAAGGAAAAGTCTGCAGTCAAATATGATGTCTCTCATTGGAAGAATACAGCACCAGGGCAACATAAAACCTCAGCAGAGGACCAAAATACCCAACACATCCTTCCTGAAGCAGTCACTGGGAAGACCTCATGCAAACAGAAGCCTGCAGAACAACTCATCTTTATTTCAGAAAGAGCTGAAATCCCCTAGAAATTCCCCCTCACAAGTCCCACATGCTCCTGTCCTCTGCTACGAAGTGACAACCTCAAAAATGAGAGAATCCCATAGAACATGGGGACTATACTGATTTCCCTCGAAAAAACCCAGAAATTCAAACTTCCTTCACTCACCTCTTGAGAATGCTCCAGCAGTACTGAACAAACAACTAAAAGCTGGGGAAATTGGCTCTTTAAGGTCATTATGATTGACTCATCTTAATAACCATATTTTCACCTCAGCAGTTATTTCACTGAGAACCATCACTATGCACCACTTTAGAGAAGTGCTTTCCAGCCACCATTTGTAAATAGGAAATATTTGTAATCAATATTAATTTCTCCCAATATTGGCATAACAAGTTATCAAATCAGAATTGCCTCCTCCACAACAAAAGAACACAGAACATAAATTTTAGTCAGCCTAAATGCCACTTTAACAACAGACTCTGAGGAGGTATTTGTGTGCTGACAATCTACCAAACTGCCTTTGAAAAGGCAGATATATTTACTGAAAGACCAGAACAAGCATGACATTTTCTGAGAAAATCTGAGCAAGTTCCTTCTTTATTCAATCACATTTGTGATCCTCTGCAATAATTTTCTCCATTAATGCACAAGCACTCAGGCTTTCCTGGCATGAAAGAGGGAATATAGCTATTTTTTAAATATTCACTAAAAGCAAATCTTCTACTGTGCACCCATTCATCAAGAGCCCTGGTTAGCTAAATGTGATAACAGTTTTATTCCAGGCTAAATACATTAGGAAAATAACTTCTGTAGCACTAATTTAATTTAGTCTTAACATACAATTCTAGAACTGTCTACGCTTCATAAGCCACTTCAAGCCATTGAATAACAATTACAAAAATCACTATCTTTAGAACAGTTAATTAGTGATAATTACATCAATTAGTAGCACCAGTTAGTAAATTGTACATGTTTCACATGGCAATTGTTGTTATCCATCTACAGATTAATTTTTATTTACTTTGAAAGAAATTCTGAATGCCTTAAAAAATAAATAGGAGATGTGTGAGTGGGCTCTCCTAAAGCTCCTAAACACTGCCATGGACTGCAGTTCCATGAAGAGGGTAAAGTGGATACTGGAGGATTATTTTCCAAATTCCAGATCATCTGTCATGCCACAGAATTTCTATGTGACTCTGCAAGTTGCTAGGGTCCAAATCCAGACAGATATTTTAATTCAGAATGTTTAAAGTTCAGTGGGAGGTAGGCTTTTCCAAGCCTGGCTAAGTTTGGACCTCAGCCTTCCATGATTCAGTTTCCACCACTGAAAGAAGATTTAAAAAATCACTCAGAAACATAAGGTACTGTAATTAAAAAAAAATAAATACTTAAACCCATTAAATTTTCATCCATCAAAACCATTTTCCTAATGTCCATAAATTAATTCATGAAGCTAGAAAATGTTGGTTGATTTAGAAACAGAGATGTGTTAGCTTACCAAAATTAAATACATTTTTTCAGCCTATAGATACAAGGGGCATAAGCACAGCTAATGGGGCACCCAACCCATTGCAAAGTGGGGCAAGCTTCAAACCCACAACTCCTGGCATTGGAGTTATTTAATGCTATCAGATTTTGGGTTTTTCAGACAGAGCTCAGCATCCCAGTAATTGCTGTTTTGCGCCACTACATTAAACTTCCATTACATGTCTGCTGTGGGGGTGGATAAGAGAAGAGAAGAAACATTTTCTAAAGCAATGCAGTAAGAAAATACTGATTTACTACAGGGACTTTTTACCAGGTTACTTTTTAAATGTGATAAATGTGAGTCCTGTCTGGACAGAGCACTCTAGCTGCCCAAACTCATCTTCCTGAGAGGAAAACAACAGGAAATGAATAGCCACAAACCAGTATGATTTAATGAATAAGATAATCAAAATGTGGATACCTCATCTGTAATATCACAGATGTCTTCTTGACAACCAGTGTTTTAGCAATTAAATAGTCTCATGCAAATATTTTTTTTCATAAGCGTTTTCCACTTTTAGTGGAAGATTAATTTATCTGGATTTAGAGAGTGAACAGTAACTGCTGTCAACAGCTGATTAGTGTGTGTACAAAGGAAGCACTGGGTGGGGATTCCCAAGTATTTGGGAAACAATGATGTTCCAGTCTCAAAGGTAATTAAGCACCGAGGACCCAAATGTCAAGATTCAAATGAGAAATCTTTAAACCATGACAACGCTTTTCCATATGCAAAAATTGGTCCCAAACCATCAGATGCTTTCTAAAATATTGACTGTTACCTGCACATTAATTGCCTATCGATTTCTCCAATTACAAAAAAAAAAAAAAAAAGGCCCCACATAGGATTTGAATAACAGAAGATAATTTGTTCAGCAGTTCATTTTCAGCTTTTCAATTGGTCTTAATAAGTCTGGATCTAAAATGTATTTCTAAACCTGCATCTTAGAAGGTGGTTGTGTCTGTATAAAACATTTTCAGTGTATTTGAATAAGCGCAAGGCTCTTCGTGTTTTGTGTCACGTTGTACTCACTCATCATGACATAAAGTACCAGCACTCGAGTTTGCTGCAGTGCTACAGTCAGGTTAAAGGCCAACCAAACTGAGCCCAGGTCACCACTGCGTGATGCCACTCACTCCAATTAAATTAACTGAATGTTACCAGAATAAAACGGATTGTAACAAAGTAACCAGCCACAGCCATTACTTCTTACTGAATTGGAACATCCAGGCAGGAGTGAGTTATTAAACCATAATGATATTGATTTGTAGTATGGTTGCTCTTTTGTTCTCTTTCATCAGTCGGGAAATGTGTACATAATACACAAATACATGTCCCCACCTTGGTGGCATAAAGACACAGCAGTGTGCAAAGAACAGAGCTGAGCAAGGAATGCATGCTTCAAGGAGTCAAAGCTACATTTTATATACACAAGGGCAGAGACAAAAACCCAAACCCTATGGATGACAAATCAGATGCTGTTAAGCCCTCCTTGGACAATTTTATTTCAATCAGAAAAGAGGAGATGAAAGATTACTCTCAGTGGGGAAACAAAGGACAAACACAACCTCAACACTAAAACAAGGTTGATGAAAATCTCCCTGCCTTTGTCCTACCAACTAGGTTTTATGACTCAGAAAAATGGGTACATGCCACATGATAAATTTCAGAACTGCTTAGAGAAAAATCAAGAGTGCAGCCTGAAGGGAGTTTTGCTCTGTTATCAAGAGTTGCAAAATCATCTCTTATCATTATTGGTATGCAAATGTGACCCCCCTCCAAATAATAATACTCCCCTCCAAGTAATAACTGCAGTCTTTCCAGACCTCTACAGTGCAGTCACATTTAAACCCTATTTTAAAAATGGAAAAATTGTTGCTGGGGGATGGCACTGGAAACTGCAGCATGGAAGACAACCAGGAAACAGAGCTGTTCTTCAAAGGCCAGGCACACATCAACATTGGCATGAAGTTTAGCTGTGTCAGGGTGGAGTTTTAATTCACACCAAAGCCCTTTCCACAATGGTGCACTCACAATGCAGATGTTGGCCAGTATCCCATGGAAGACAGGACAGAAAAGCAGCTGGATGGCGGTTCTGTATCCAGCATAAACTACAACAGGATCCCACCCTATCAGCATGAGCATCTCTGGTTCACAGCCTCTCCTGTCATTCTGTAATTTGAATTAATATTTAAAAACAGGTAACAAGTTGTTAAGCATGGTCAAGTCAAGAGCACTTATTCACTTACCACAAAGCTACTTAAAACCAGAAATCACTATGAAGACTCCTAGTGAGTACACAGACAATAATGGAAGATCTTTCCCTAATGTAAAAAAATACTGGAAAATGCAAAAAAGTGCTTTAGGAAACCATAAATAAAGCAGATTGCAAAGTATCTCCTGCTTAGACACTCTGATTCAATGCTTTAGGTAATGTGCTGCAATGAGTCCTCAGTATCCACATGTTTAAAAGTGTGGTCCTTTCTAATGCTTGTTTTTACATCAGCATTTGAGCTTCTTTTTTTGTGTAATTGATACCACTTACATTTTCCAAGGACTTACAAAGGGGAAGAGGACTGCAAATAAATACAAAACCCCTACAATTAGCACTGAAATAATACTGTAATCATGTACTAAAAAAAATGCATTAAAGAGTACTAGAACTGTAAAGTGCTAAACAAAATTATGGCTCAAGCCTCTCCAGGAAATAGAGAATTGACTGGACTTCAATTCACATTGAATTCCCATGGCTTATTGTCAGAATGAGAAATAAAATCTACCATCTCCTTCCTCTTGCCAGCTTAAAAAACAAGGACAGCATTAAAGGGTTCAGCAGATGAAAGCAAAAGGAAGTTAATCCACCAAAACCTAAACAAAACCAAGCCCACCCACCGCAACTCCAACTAAAAAAGTGGAAAGAAATCCTACAAGAGACAACTCTTCCCTGAAACAACTCACCATTAAACTGATTATTTTTTCCCTCTCTGTTTTTAGAGGCAAAGGATTTACAATCCTTTGTAAATCCTTCATTTTCAGCAGAACCAGAGGCTCCCCCTCAGCCCTCTGCCTCCTCTGGAGCGGGATCCAAGAGATCTTCGTGCTAACTGTGAAGGAGCACCCTGGAGAAAGGTGAGCCAAGTGATTAAAGACTACGGGAAGTCGAAGTTTCTACAAAGATCTGTTCCAGCAGAAAAGCTGGAGCTATTCGGCACTCTTCACTGCCAGATGAGGGAGTAGCTGATGCTGCAAAGCCTCTTTGAACCCTGTTAAAAAACATGGCTTTAGGAATTTGGTGCTGCCGCCTCAGAGCAGGGGGCTGAAATGCTAAGAACCCAACTCCAGGATCAATGGCACATTCCGGGGAGCTGTCTGGGAACCTGCTGTGCTTTTCTCACACCAGTAAACAACACTACTCTCCCTGCAAGAACCGAGGTTACCTGAGCACTAAAGGAAGGGTGGGAGCTCCTGTGAGTACTGAGGCTTTTAGAACAGCTTCCGGCATTCTTGAAGCCAGAGAGAGTGCAAAACATCTGTGGGTATTAAATAATCTGCTAAGAAGCTGCATCAGCTTTGGTGTTCAGGCAACCTTCCCCTGGTTTTACTAAATGTGGCTGAAAAGCATGTGGCAACAGAAGGAAGAACAGCAGTGAAGCCTAAAAATGCTGCACAAAACCAAACAGAAAGACAGAACTGAATATTAACTTCTACTTAATTTAACTCAGTAAATCCCAGGGCTGAAGCAAAACATGGGAGAGACTTTAGGAGATAATTTAGTCTTGATTTTTTCCTGATCCCATTTATACCAATATGGTTGCTTATAATGCACAGATTACTTCCCACACCTGATCACTAATAGAAATATTCAGAATGTGAATTTAGGAGAGGTAACTACTTGGTTTGCCATAATTTATTAAACAATGCAGGCTTTCAAGCTGACCTGTACTTTTTCAGAATTAAAAACCTGCTTTAAGGATGTTCCATGCAGAAGCATTAGACTATCAGGGATGAAATCAAAAAAGTGCAGTGAAGAAAGCAGAGAGAATTATCACCTTCACTGTGGTGTATTAGAAAAAAGTGGTTAGAGGCTACAGCTGAGTGTTCTTTCATAACCAGTCAGTAATTTCCTCTATTTCTGACAGTGTTTGTGTCTCAGCATCCCACAAGCCTGTTCAGGTCCCTTATGAAAAAGCTTAATAATACATTTTGATGAATTTTTACTTTCCATTATTAAGATAATAATCTTTTACACAAAGTATAACCAGAGAATACAGAAGCAGCTCTTCTTTCAGTATGAGGAGAGGGCAAAGACCACTGTTCTAAATTAAGATTCCTGAATTCTTAAAGAATAAAGTTTAAGGACACAGTTCTTTAAATTATGTAGTTAAAAGCTGGGGGGGGGGGAGGGATGACAAAGAACTGTATTTTTCTTTTATTTGAAGTATCTAAGCCTAGGACTTCTCAGAACATTGCCTGAGATTCCTAAATGGGAGAGCTCAGATGTGACTCTCACATGGCTGGTTCCTGGCCAGTTTATTCAGCTACTTAACTGCTGCCAGCATTTAAAGATAGTTAAATATTTATATTAACAAGGAAATCATTTCAGTCATGAATTGCAGTTCTTTCATGCTCCTCCTCCCTAAAATTACTGAGGAGCTGTGCCTCCTCCTCCTCCACACCAAACCATGACAGAGCAGGGGAAAAGTTTAAGACATGACTGAAATTGGTCATCATATAGAAACAGATAAACATGGGACCACCTTTTTTTTTTATTTTAGAATTTTTAATTTGTGAAAATTGAGAAAGTCATTTCACTACAATTCATAAAACAAGGCAGCATCTCCTGCAGATCCTGAATTTCAGTCATTTCTACTAGACAGCATTCTCTTCATTCCATAGTATGCCAAACAAGAGCCAGGTTTCCAGTTCAACACCCACCATGACTACAATTTTCAAGCTTGGTTGTAAAACTTCAGAGACACCTCAAAAGTGAACAGACAGAACAATCTTTCCAAGGCAGCAGTCCAGAACAAATCCCCATGCTCTGCCCTTCCATTTTAACAACGAAAACAACCCACAAGAAGCCCAAACCAGAGATGTAGTTGAATCAAACTGCTATTTTAATTTTGTTCTGCTTCCAGCACAGTTCACAGCAGTTGTGGCTCCTACCACTTGACTGGGCTTTGTCCAGTCTTCACATAAATGTCATACAGTTCTCTCAGATGCAACAGCAGCTCCTCCAAGTTGTCTCCTGTCAGCGCAGACAACGCGATGACCCTCTCAGCGACCTGCTCCCTAAGGAGTGGCAGATTGATCCTGGACTGAGCAAGGTCAATCTTATTCCCAATCACAACACAGGGCCTCTCAGACAAGCCTTTTTCATATGCTTCCAGTTCGTATTTCAAGTCTTGCAGCTGAATCCACGGCTGAGGCACAGAGAGATCCACCACGTACAAGAGGAAGCGGCAGCGCTCGATGTGCTTTAGGAAGGCCATCCCCAGCCCACGGTTCTGATGAGCACCTTTGATGAGGCCAGGAATGTCAGCAACTGAAAGAGAAATTTCACAGTGAATCCAAAAAATCCAATTAAAAAAAACCCCAAACAAATGCCCCCAGTCTTTTACTGGCCAGTGTGCGTACTTTTGGAATTTTGTGTCAGTGCATCAATAGTAAAGCACAGCCCATGCTAAGTTTGCTGCAATTATCTTTTAAAACACCTGAATTTAGATTATTCCAGTGCAGACAGAATACAGATTACCAGTTTGGCTCTAAAGGTGCCTATAACTGAACATGAAATGGGCTTTCAGTAGAGTTTTGTTTGAAGGTCTTTAGAACTAGCAAGAAGTCTACAGGACTCCTGAACCTGTATCTGTAGCATTTTAGAACATTACCCAGTTGACACAAACTGCTATCAAGGTAGACACAACAAACTCCAAATTCTTACCTGCCACTTGTTCAAAGTCTTGATAGTGGACAATGCCAACATGGGGGTTTAGGGTTGTGAATGGGTAGGCAGCCACAGCTGGCTTTGCACAGGAGATGGCTCTCAAAAGTGAGGATTTGCCAGCATTGGGAAAGCCCACCTGGAATACAAACACCCACATTTCTCAATTCTTAAACCAATCTGCAAAATTCTGCTAGGCCAGACAGTTATTCTGCAGTTGTTGGACTGCATCACGAACATTTTGCAGCAAAGCATAACTTTCACAGCTTTACCAGCTGGTGTTAGAATATTTCCATACCCAAATACAAAAATAGCCTAAGATCAAAGTTGACTCAGCATTTTTCATTTCAGAGGATGATAAACCTGGCTCTAACAAAGTCAAATGTTTAACATCTGTAAAAAGAGAAATACAGCAATGAAATAGATGACTTGAACTTCATCATTTAGAAAAAAAACCCCAAAAAACAAGAAAACAAACCAGTTTAGAATAATCCTCTATGCTGTACTGTTCATCTGCAGAACCAGCAGACAAAGCTGCTGTACATCATCAGCAATCACTGATGAATCTTATTTTGTTATGCATAGTGTAGATTTTAGCAGAAGTAGGACAACACCAAGCAGCAAGAGAGTGACAGCTCTGTGAATCACTTTGGACACCCTTCTACCAAGTGACAGCAAGAAAGCATCAAGCTGCATCTCTTAACAAGCAAGCCGGAGGCTAAGAAAATGTTATCACACATTATTCCTTCAGTCAAGCATCATCCTCCAACGGTATGGAAGCTGAACCAACAGAAACTCACCAATCCTGCATGAGCTGTTGTCTTGAGCTCCAGCTGAAGGACCCTCTCCTGACCTGGCTCTCCTGGAGTAAAAAACTTTGGAGCACGGTTTTCATTGGAAAGAAAGAAGCGATTCCCTTTCCCTCCAGCTCCTCCATAAGCTGCAATGTACTCTTCTCCATGCTGAGTGAGGTCAGCCACAACTTTGCCATCCTCCTTCACCAAAGTACCTACAGGGACCTCAAAGTGAAGAGATGCAAGCATTACACTGATGCTCAAAGCCTGCAGATCCTCCACCAACCAATTTCAGATTTGCTGAAAATCACTCCTACATTATTTTTAAGATGAGGAACCCAAAAAGAGAATTGTATTTCATGAAGCTCAGTTTTTGAACTCAAACAGCACTGTCAGACATTCACCCTTCACTACACACGAGATTTGCTCACAATAAGGCTCTCCAGCTTGAAAATCAGTCATGTACCAAGCTACCACACAGCAGGCAACATCCACTGACTTACTTTAACATACATGTGTGCACCATTAGCTCCATAACAGTTTTTGCTTCCTCCTCTCTCTCCGTGAAAACCGTGATAGAAAGGGAACACTGAAGAAAGTGATTTCATTTGCTGGTCAGCTGTAGAGCAAAATACACACATTTTGAACACATTGCTTTAGTAAAACAGGCACAGAAGAGCAACATCCTGACTGTTCTTTCCCTTTTTGAATATTGCTTGAGTGCACATCCTATTTACTGTCTCAACAATAACATATCAGGGAAGACTAGTATTAATCTATTTAACTGCCTTTACTTAACTGCTTGGGTTTATTAACCATGCAGTTTATAATAAAGTGGTCATTCAAATCAAAATTAATTTGCTAGATTAGATTTTGCAGCAGGGTGGTGGTAGAAGCAGCTTTAATCATTGTAAGAGGAAAATTTAATCAGATCCCAACCTTAACATAACACAGTCAGGCACCAGGCACTAAAATATCTGCAAAATACCTTGATTTTCAAAATTCTTTCTAGGCCTTTCAGTGTCATTTATGTCCCCCTTACCAGCTCAGGTAAAGCTTAAAAAGCAAAGACATCTCATACAGAAATAACCATTTTAACCTTTTTGACATTTACCATTTCTTACAATCCATGTGGGGCTGTTTTTACTGGGGCGGGGTGTTAAGCAATAACACAACACGAAACAAAACAGATTTAGTGAGGTTTACCTTTCAAAATTACATGACCCCCATCACCTCCATTTCCACCATCAGGACCTCCAAATACTTTTCTGGGCTCACTGTAGAAGGAATGGCCTCCTCCTCCTCCTTGTCCTCCAACTACGCGCACCTTCCGCTGATCCACAAAATAACGTGTCTGCAACAAGGGTGGGAGTTGTAGCCTTTAAGTACAATTTATCAGATTCATCTTCCAAGAAGTTTTAGTTAATAGGCAGACCTGCTATTTTTAGCCATGATAAATTCAACTGTAAAAAAAAGAAAAGAAGTCAGAACTCTACTGCTATTCACAGATCAACTAAATGCAGTGTACTGAGTGTAATAATAAAGAAAAACAGATCTCATCTTTCAATTATTTTTAAGAACTTCTTCAAAAGCATATGCCTAAGGCTATGGTGATATAACTTCATCTGTCTCCAGAAAAGGGGCTGAAATTCCCAAGGGAAAATATTACAGAAGTACATTCATTGACAGGTGGAACTGTTTACACAGACAGATGAAAATAGAAAGCATGACTGTGACCACGGTAACTTCAGATTCGGTCAGTTACTAAGGGACCTCATAATGAGAATGGGCTTTAGGGGTCACTTTAAGTAAACTGCACAAATAGTACGTGAGGGAGAAAAAGTCTTATTAGAGTTACGATACCAAGGGTAAGCAACTGAAAAACAAACCCCCTTGCAACTGAACTTTTGATAACCAAATTTATACTACTTTTAAAAAGCCTCTTTTAGAAAGTATTTGGCACCACCACATGGCGAGACAGTAAACGATGGCTTTTAATGGGAAGTGGTTTATGGATCATTAGAAAATAAGATTTTTCGGAGATGTGTAAATATAAAAATAAGATGAAGAATAAATTCCCTGCAGTTTCTCGGACAAATAGTGATCTTTGTTTGGCAGTTGACTACACCGCAAGACTAAAAAACCAGTGAGAAACAAAACAGTATTTTACATTTAAAGCTAAAATACCGTTTTACAGCTTTAGCTTTAAAAAGACTTTTTGCCTTCTCGACTTATGGATGCTTCCCGCCCAAAGAGGCCACAGGGAACGTGAGCGCTACTGCGATCACTGCGAACACCGAGAACATCGCGGGGCAGACTCATTTCCTCGCTAGTCTGAAAGTTAACTATATCTTAATCAGTATTTCCTCACTCCAGAAGCGCCAGCTGTGTCTGAGGCCCCCCGACCTTGCACAGAGCCCAGCACTCACCAGCTGCCGCTCCGAAATGGCTCTTTTTTGCCTCAGCCGCCTGTCCTTGCCGCACCTGGCGCAGGTCGTGGAGAAAGCGGGCGGGCTGAGCAGGAGCAGGACCGGCTTCCAGGGGCTGCGGCCGCTCCCCGCGGCCCCGCAGCGCCTCAGCGCGGCCCCGGCAGCGCCCGGGAGCACCGAGCCGCCCAGCCCGGCCCCACACAGCCCCGCCATGCCGGGAACAGCCACAGACCCGCCCCGGCCTCCCGGGCGCAGCCGCCGCGGCAAAGCCGCGCCCCCGGCAGCCCTGGCCCGCCTCCCCTCAGCCTCCCCTCAGCCCCGCCTCAGCACGGCACCAGCCCGTGCGTCCGAGAATGGCGCCCGTGAGCGCTGCGGCATCCTGCGAATCACAGAATCCAGAATGGTTTGGGTTGGAAGGGACCTTAAAGATCATCTCGTTCCACCCCTTGCCCGTTCCACTGTCCCAGGTTGCTCCAAGCCCCGTCCAGCCTGGCCTTGAGCACCTCCAGGCGTGGGGCAGCTACAGTTTCTTTGGGCATCCTGTGCCAGGGCCTCACCGCCCTCACAGTACGGAGCATCCTCCTAATACCCCATCTAACCCTGCCCTCCGCCAGTTTGAAGCCATTCCCCTTTTCCAGACACTCCAGGCCCGTGTAAATAGTCTCTAACTTGCTTGTAGCTCCCTTCAGGCACTGGAAGGCCACAGTTAATGCACCCCAAAGCCTTCTCCAGGCTGAACAATCCCAACTCTCTCAGCCTTTTCTCATAGCAGAGCTGCTCCATCCCTCTCATCGACTTGGTGGCCTCCTCTGGACTGTCTCCAACAGGTCCACGCCCTGAGGGGCAAAATTCCTCCTCCCCTGCTGCCCACGCCGGGGGATCAGCCCAGCACACGTGGGATTTCTGGGCTGGGGCACGTCCAGCTCTCACCCACCAGCACCCCCAAGTAAAAGGTAACCTGTGGTATCCATTCCATCTGCCACAAGAAAAGTACCATCAACTCCACTTTCAGATAATATTTAAACTAAACGATTTTCAAGCATTCTGTATTACAAAACAGAAGATGATACAATTCATGAAAGAAGTCAAAATGCTGGCATCACTTTGTTTCCACATTAATACATAAAAATGGACGACACATTAAATAAACATTTTGTTATTAACAATTAGAAATATTAACACCAAAAATCATGTATAAATTAGGAAATAAATGTACAAACTATTTCCAAAGTGCTCTTTCAAATACATTATATACACAACATTCACGAAGTTCTTAATGTAAGACATTTCAGATTGATGTAATGTAGTTGTTTCGGTTTAAGTGTTGTTCATATTCTCTCAAAAGCATTTCAGCACTTTCAAAAACCACATAAAAGGCATATTTCCAAACTGGCAAAGAGCAATATTGCATTCTTCTGGCTACCTGTAATATTAATTATTCTAAAGAAAACAATCTTACTTCCTTTCTGTTCCTTGATATTTGAGAGTACTTATTTGTATGAAAACACCAGCAGGAAAGATGAGAGAAATTAGGTCTGACTAAAAAAAAGTCTTGTATTTCACCAGTAGTTTAAATTATTAACATAGGAAGGGCAGTGCTTGGACAACATTTAATAGTAAACTCTCTAGCTGTCCAGTTAAAGATTTTCTTCTAAAGGAAAAAAAAGTCATGATTGAGAGATGTTGTGTTTTCCTTGTGGTCTTGGTTTTTCAAAATATAAAGTACTTGAAATCCCATAAATAACACCAGTTCAGAGAAAGAAAAGGAGAAAATCACTTTACAGAGTGTATTTTCTTTAGATTGTAAATTTGCAGTTAATCTCATATTAAAAAATGTTTATGGGCTACAGTCACCCCAGCTTTTTGCTTCAGAGAAACGTGGACACAGTATTTTGTTCAACACTTATATAAGCACTTTAAAAGTGCTCTTTTTTTTACCTCCCAAGACTTCATAAGAACATATAAAACTGAATAGAAGTGACTTACATTGTTCATACTGATTTTTACATACCACTAGTTTTTCTCTCTAAATTCTCCCTCTCTAGGTACTCTCTCACTGGTTGACCCCATTAATACCTCCCCTCTCTATATGCATAATAGTGTCTCACAATTAAAGCTGAATTTAGTTGCTTGTCTGCAATAAAGATGTATTTTTTTTTCTTTTACCTCTGAACTATTTCTGTCGAGCTACAAGAGGAAAATAAAAGTGATGATGAGCTGTAAGAACAACAGACCAACAGATTTGACAATATTTATGGTTATAATGCTTGCTGGGAAATCTAAGCAAGGGCAGCGCAAGAATCAGAATAAAGAAGGATGCCAGCCACCTGCTTGCAAAATTTGGCATGAAAATGTATATGCAAGTTCTAAAATTTGGAGTAGGATATTCAAGACGGGACTTCTGCCAGATGTTTTTCTCAGCTAAGCACAATATGAAGCAATATTGACATCGAGCAGGCTGACACTGCAGATCTCAGAGCTCCCTTCTGTTTTTCCTTCCACTACAGAAATACCTTTGTTTACATGGACATATAAAAGGTGCCTCTAGTTATTAACATTTCTATGATCATATGTTTGGATCCTCTTTCTGTACCTTTCACAACAGAAATGTGGACTTATGCAGATTATTGAATTATAAGATTTGGGTAGGTAGGTATTACAGAAGTTGCAGTTATTTTTTGTCATATAGCATAGAACTGTCTTTTTATAAGGAATGTATCCATCCCCTTCTTCTGTAGAAGTAAAGAGCCATGGATTTTGGAGGCTGGCAGGTAATCTTCAATGCATTCACTTAAAAAAAGATCAATAACTTACCACAGGGAACTTCCCCGGACTGGGATGTGACTGATGGGCTTTGCATTGAGCCAGACTCCAGAACAACCTGGCTGTTTTCCAGAGCGGGGCACAACTGTGATCTAATGATCCTAAAGCTATTCAGAAACATCAAGAATGGGACAAAAGGGGGTAAATGGAAAACTTCTGCATTGTATCAACATACAGTACTATACACAGCACCAAATATCAAACCATTAAAGCATTGTCTTGTTACCAGTAGTGCACTGCTTCATATCCAGCATGAAATGAACACTGTTCACATACAGACGCTGCTTTGTGCTAAGGGGTAACCAACATATTACAATTAATCAAAACTGCCTGTACATCCAGTTCAAAAGATGGAGATACTATTGAAAGGAATCTGACACAGCACTGTTTTCTTTTATTGCTGGTAATTTCCATATTGTCCCTGTAAAGAAAAAAAAAAAAAAAAAAGAAATAGCAATGTTGAAGGATAATATATTGGAGGCTTACAGTGAGTTGGGCAATTTCTTTTGGTCTGTGAATTTTACAAGATCCACTGAAGTATCACCCATATACCTGCACCAAATTATCAGACAGATTTGTACAGAGCTAACAGCCAGATCTGCCCTTTCAGAGCAGAGATTTAGGCAATTTACCTGCTCATAGCCATAAGGCCTCTGTTGCTGAGCGGATGGGCCTGTCTGGGAAGCTCTGTAACTTCCATATTGCTGCCCCTGTCCCTGTTGGTAGCTGGAATACTGTGAAGAGGCTCCTTGTGCAGGACCTGAAAAGACAGTAAAATCCACTACAGGCAGTAAAATCCATTACAGGCTTGATTTGCTGGGGGAGTTCTTGAGGTTAACGCAATCTAAAACATGATGCTAACAAAGTAAACTCTGTGAGTAAGAACTGTGAGTAAATTCTGCTCAGACCTCCCCTCTAGGTTTACACTAGGAGGTGTTAATGCTAACAATGATGTAGTTGCAGCAGTGTAAACTTCAGTTAAGGTTTTAAACTTTGCTCAGAAAATGTCATAATGCTTCTAAGTGAAGGCTCTCTGAAATCTGTATTGGCACAGCTGTTATGACCTCTATGTAAACTACCTGGCCTTTATTTTAGTAACAACTGCACATTTAAATTCCTATCTAACCTGGCTGTGCCAGCATAAGCGACAGAGGAGGGATTCTCTGGACTGTTGTTGTTCTTTTTCACGTCAGTTCAGAAGGACTAGGTGTGTAGGAGGCCTGGGAACCCAAGCAGTGACCTCCTGATGACATTTAACACAAAGTCAACATGAAGCAAATGTGTATTTTCTAACTTCTATCAGAAGAGAGAGGGATTTAGGATGGAATGCAGTGCTATACTAATGTATGTTACTGCCCAGAATCCCTTTACTAGATCTTTGGCTAATTTGGGTACATTTGTTAATCCAAGGTTAATCAAGGAAATAATTACAGCCTATTTTAGTTTAGGAATGGAGGCAACAGGATGAAACACTGCAAACACTTGACCAGCCACTGGGAGTTTTCTTACCATATCCTTGCTGTTGTCCTGGGTAACTCTGTTGATTTGGGTATTGCTGCTGGGAATATGTTTGCTGTTGTGCAGCTCCCTGTTGGTATCCTGCCTGCTGCTGGCTGTACTGAGAATTTCCTGGAGGGGGAAACATTGGAATTGTTTGGTTATAGGTGAGGCAGGTATTTCACTGTACATGTGGATCATAAGGAAAACAAAGGTGTAAAGAGCCTTGGTCTGAAACTCATACACAAATACTTTTCTTACAAAGAGACGATTGGATTTTGCCAAGCAAGATGTTCATTTCTCCAGTGATTTTTAGTTCCTTTGAATAGGAGAGTTACTTATTTATACAAATCACTAAACAAACAAACAAAAAACCTGCTCCCCAAAGGATTTTTTTTTTAATCCAGAAGTGTTTCAGAGCAAAAAGTCACAAAGATAAGGGTGCCTGGGTAAACAGCTGCTTTCTCAAGAAGCCCTCTGATTGTATTTTCTTCTAGATAATTATGTTTATTCATATAACTCAGAAAGATCACTTATCTAGTTGTTACTGGGTTTTTTTTTTCAAATACCTATGTGCAAATTCCATTTTCTGTATCCTGAAACAACAAAATGAACAGAGGCTCTGTAGGTGACATCGCTTCTCCTAAATGCCACCTTGCTGTATCATAATGAAGTTAATATTTCCAGTTAATTTAGAGTTCAGATATCTTAATAATATATTGAATTTACTGGTAATATTTTGCTGTATTTTCCTACCTCCTTCATAGTAGTGTTGTGTAGAGTCGTCAAACGACCGGTCATAGCTCTGTTCAGTGTAGGATGACTGCTGATAGGCATAATCACCATGTCCTGCAAGGAGTCACAAAGATTTGTCAGTTACATTCTTAATGGAACCACAGACATAGCGTTGAATATTATTATGAAGCTGTTTATGCACCAAGATGAGGCTAAGAGCACATACAGACCCCTCAGGGAAAACATCAAACACATGGCAAGGAAAATCACACCAATGGATAAACCTCTTGCATTTACTAATCCAAACTGGGCTTTGGGCTCTTTTTGGAGCAGTTTGGATAGCAGGGTGCACTGATGTACATGTTTTGTACCAGGCACCCATCCCCTGGGATTAGAATTCTCCAGCATTTAAATTGGAAATGAAGCATAATAGGTTTGCCATGTCCTTGGATGTGGCAGTTGTGGTTCTCTGCACTTTATCAGTATCACAGTGAGCCCAGCTCAGGGGAATTACCATCTGGATAGTATTGCTGATTCATAGGTTCTGATGAGCCTTGGCCATGGCTGTACTGCTCACTGTAATATTCTTCCTGACCCATGTACTGCTGCGAGGAACCTGCAAGGCACAGACCAGAGAGAGCAAACTGAGCCCATGGACTCTTAAGGGACGGGGTTTTCTTATCTAATTTATTTTTTAAAGAAAACAAAGTTTATGTCTGGATAAGCAAACAACTGAGAGCAGTTATATAGATGTTTTACTCACTAGAAAAAGGAAATAAATTCGTATTCTCAGAAAAAGAGGGATGAAATTGAAATCACACAACAGTCAGTAACACATCCTAGAATCACTCACTTCTGCGGCAACACCGGAAAAAGGGTTACATTTCATCTACTAATCTGAGTTATTAGAAAGCACAGTAATGGATTCCATGCTCAAGAGCACAGTCAGAATTAAATATACTTTAATTAATACATTAATTTGTTTCTTAGCAAAATTCAGTTTATGTGAGAATCAGTCTAGCAGCTTTATTACCTCTTAGAACTTTATCCAGAGAGGTCTTAGAGCATGGTAGTTATCCTCTGGTGTTTTCCTTTCCTTGGCCTAATTTTTCATTCTAATTGCTGGCAAACTGTATCTTCTTTCCAGAAATGTGTTCCTTGCTAACTGTGCCATGTTAGGGCTGATCCAACACCATGTGAAAGAATTGAAAAGATTCCCAGTGGCTTGAATGAGCTGTATATCAAATTGTTCATCTTTTCTTTAGAGATACATGCTCCCTTTTAGACAGAATTATTTTTCTAAACACCTGAAATAATTAAGTAGATAAATCTTGAAAATAGATTCAGGTTCATCTCATTGTCACACTTCCACCATTCAGGATTTCCTGTGCTCCTGGGTGGGATTCTCTGTAAATGTGAGTTGGAAATTTTATTGACTTATGTACTCCACAGGACAGACTGAGTATCATCAATCTAATGAGAGTTCTATCAATAATCTGAGAGCAGATTTTACCTTGCTGTGAAGCTCTGTAAGGGCCCATGGGTCGCTGCCCCATCATGCTGTTGCCTTGGTTGCTCTGGCTCATCATGGCAATGGAGGATTGTCCCTGGTAGTGCTGGCTCCCTCCTTGTGCCGAGTTGTAATGTGACGTTGCTGCTTGCTGGTGCATCATGGAGACTACAACGGACATGCAAAAGACTGTTTTCTACAAGGATGGGACAGTTCTCTTCAAAGGCTCTTTGGAGGCAAGTTAAAACCTTAAAACATCCTGATAATTATGCGAGTTTTCCACAGCGGGAGATGTTTTCCTACTGGATTTATTTAACTCTTCTGCACTGGAATCCAGAAAGGATCTTACTACATGGTCAGTTCTTGTCATTTGCTTCAGCAGATATTTAAAAATACATCTAGCCTTGATTATTAATAGCTTACTTAAAAGAACATAAACCTCATTGCAGTAGGGTTAAAGAAAGAAACAAGAACTGATGCTTGTTCCTCTCTACCTTCTGACTATTTCATTGCTGCATTTCTTTTCTAATATACTCTTTCTTCTGTCCATCTTCTCATGTACCTAATGATTATAGAGTTTAAGTAAACTGATATTCTAGGATTTATTTGATCCCTAAATTTCATGCTGTTGTAAAGAATTCTAAAGCATTAGACATCCCATTCAATACTCACTAGCAAACTTTTTTTGAAATTAAGAGATTGAGTTGTCTGCTAATCTCTTTATGCCCTGCAAACAACGTGAAGTACCAATGAAATAACAAATTGGGGTAGTAATGTACAAACAGTAAATGTGTTATACCCTGGCAGGCTCTTTGTGCTTGGATAAAGGTGCTCAGATCCCTCCCATGGCTCTGGGATTTGCTTCCAGGGCTATCAGACAGTGCTGCTGCACCTCTACCTAACCCTCTCTTCCGCAGCTCAGCCCTAACCATGGCGAGTCAGCCTAAGTTAAAGCAAGTCTGAAACTGATCTGACACTGGTGCCTGACACCTGGAAATTCAGAGATGTCTTAAAGCTGTCTTTTCCTCTTGTACGTTTGTCGCTGTCTAGAGAAAATATTTACAGAACAAAGTCATGTGTGGTAAAACCTCTGAGGTCACTGGAAAGTCAAGGTGGCCCAGGAGGAGGAAGAGGGAGTTTACCTGGGTTAGACTGCATGTTGATGTTTGTTCGAGAGACGTAATTGCCTATTGACCCCTGGCCTTGCATTGGCACATTCTGAGACGCCGGCACCGTGTGGCTGTAACCAGGGCCAGTCCCGTGGCTGCTGACAGTCATACTCAGAGAGGTCGTGGGCATGGTGTTCTGGCCTGACTGCTGCATAGACACGTGGTTAGGACCTACAAAAATTAGAAAGAACAAGAAGAAAATCTGGGCTATTACTGGCAATGCACAGTGAGCATGAGGCCTCACGGCCTTTCTGAAATACCTTATGATAAGGCAAAACAAAACAAAAAAATCCTCATTATTAAAACTCCCCGTTATCTACAGACACATTAAAACTGCCTACTGCACAGTCAGAGTGATCCTCCTCTTCCTGGCCACCAAATCCAGGCTGTACAGGATTGCAGATGGGAAGAACAAAACCAGGAGCAATGCCCTACAACCACTTCCTCGCAGGCAGCAGAATTTAACAAATGCCAGTAATTTTGGGTACTTCAGAAAATACACGGACTCTGGAAACATCCCAGCCTTCTGAAATTTGTCCTTTCCTTCTTCTTGTCCTGCAGTTGATTTCTTCTCTCTCTTCACACAGGTGGTGACAATGGGAAGACCCAGCAGTGGCTGAGAGACAGTTTACACATTGCTGCATCCACTGGGCTCCTCTATAACCAGCTCACCTTTAGCAGGGGCTGCTGAAGTACCAAGGGAGCCTCTACTCAGAGAACAAGCCTGTCTCTCCCTTTCCTGAAGTTTGACTAGAAGTACCTCAGAGGAAGGTAAGTTTTCCAAGTCCCCATAACAACCTCAGTTGTTACGCCCTTTCAGAATGTCATCATCAGACTGCTCCAGATACATCCTGGGTTTGTATCATCCTGCTTACCTGGCAGTGTGCTTATTTTTTAAAAATTCTGTTGCTGTTGGGTAGCTAATATTGGGGAGAATCCAGTTCTTATTTGCTGTTTATTGCTGTAAAGAGTTTTATGAATGAGTTTTGGAAAGTTGTTTTCACTGTATGCTGTTAGTATCCAAATTGTGATGGTGCATATTGTTGTCTATCTAAAGTCAGCCATATTGTTGTCAATCTCAGTTAATTTAGTAGAATGCAGAATCCTTAGAAGAGACAGAATTATGTTGCAATGTTTAAATAATGATATTTTAATTCAGGGTTATTAAGTGTATCTGCAGCCTCTGAAAAACATGCCTAACTCATTTAGTACAAACCTCATTAATTACTCTTAATGGTTTTCATAGACAACAAAATGAGAACATTTGCTGTAAATTATGATATTTTCTCTGATGAAGAAACACAAGCAGCATTTTCAACAAGAGACAAAGAGAGCCAGCTCTCCTAAAATCAGTGGAGCTGGGTCAAAATGCTCCTACAGAGAATTATCTCTGTGTTTTGCTCTAGTTTGTTTAAGTTGTAAAGCCGATCCTTGTGCAACACAAGGTCACACAGTGTGTGAATGGAGATAGCAGTTGCCTTGAGTGAGAGATGGAGTGAAGCAAGTGTTGGTAAACCTGGCCCTGTTTGCATGAGAAAAATTAGAGATTCTTGGCCTTCTTTAAGAAAAAAAAATTGGCTAATTTGTGATTGTAAGGGAAAATATGTGGATGAGTCCAGTCCTCAGGACTTCCAGTCAGGTTCTTCCAGTCAGCACTAAATTACTACAAAGACCTCGAGGGTGGGGGACAAATCAGAAAAACCAGCAACAGTAGCACTGAAAATGTCTATGCTTAATAACACAAAACAATGTTTTGAGTGACTTAATATATTACCCATACTCAGTATTAAATCTTTCAGAAAGAAGGCCCTGAAAAATTTAGTAAGTTCACTTTACAAGTTGTAGCTGTTTAAAACAGGTCCCTCATCCATTCATTTAAAAAGTACTATAGGCTTGACCACAAAGGGATTTTTAAAAACTCAGAAGTAATTTCATGGCTTGTGTCTGCTCTTGAGTCCCCTTGCCAAGGTCTGTGATTTTACAATCAGATATTTCTATTTATAGAAACTGGTTTTGCTCTCTGTCACTCTGGGAGACACCCACAGAAACAAGAACTGACTGAATAACTGTGATCTACAAAATAAACAGATTATTCATAATATAAAATGCACATACTAAAAAAAATTATTTTTCAATTAGTTTAGTTGCATGAACAAAACCAAACAGACAGATTATATTATTTTATTAATATGAAATGTCTGTGCAAATTTTTTGACTGTGTAGTACAATCTCTGTGAGCTTTTGTAGAGGACAAAGGCTGGTGCAACACCAAATGATTTGTAAGGAGAAATGTATCCTGGAAGGTCTTTGCAATCTGAAGGCTTGGTTGTGTGTTTAGTCATGCAAGTAATTCCATTTTACCCTGGCCAACCCTGCCACTTTCATGAGAAAAATACTACAACATAAAATTTTTCTTACTAAAAACTTGGATGCATCTTTATTTGGTGATTTTCATCATGCATTTTTTAAAAAAATGTCTTTAATTTCCTCTGTAGAAACACAAAGCACTCTGCAGAAGCCAACATCATTCCTGCCTGTAGCCATTTTGTGGTGATTTCAGCATGTGCCTGAAATCCCCATATGCCTGAAAGGTGAGTTAGGAGAGGTCTTTTCCAGCTCTCTAAGTATATTCTGCATTAATGATTTTGTTGCCAGGCAACAGCAAAGCAGCACAAAGGGGACCAAAGCTCACCATTGCTAATCTGACTCTGCATGAGGGAGGAAGGAGGAAGGCCGGTCCCGATGGCATCGCTGAGATTGCTCTGGGAGTGGAGGGATTGGTTGGATGCACTCTGACTCATCCCTCCCGGGCCCAAGTTTATATTTTGCGTTGGTGGCTGCGAAACAACAAGGAGGAAAAGCAAATTTTTGGTTAGGTTGTTAATTAGAAAAATAGGAGCCCCCAAATTAGTCTGACTATGACTAAAAACTGCTTTGGCTAAATACGTGTTTCCTTTGCTTTTTGAGTAAACCTGTCTTGGTTTGACTCCTCTGTGTGAATGACATTGAGCATGACAGAGCAGCTGACAGGCAGCAGCACAGTGAAGGGCTTAAAATTGTGTTTGTCACAGAGTGTGGCTTCTGTGCTCGTTCCTCTGCACTCACATGGATTTCCAAACACAACCACTGCGGGGAATGCATTAGCAAAGACAACACAGGAGTGTGGTGACAGATTGACCTTTGCCAAGCGATGCTGTAGCTTGTGTTATGTGTGGTACTTCCCAAATCAATCCACTGAGCAGGAATAACACCATGTGTAAAGACAAACCAATGCCCAAGTGCTGAATTTGATTTTTGATGTAGAACAGCAGCATTCCCCCCCCCCCCCCCCCCCCCCCAGTAAAGAATACAGTAAGAATAGGTAAAGAATACTGAATCTGGAACAAATGGAGCTGTTCAGATCTGTACGACTGCATCATTTATAGGATATAAACCTTGAGCTATGGGGACAGAGAGTAACACAACTGTCCCAAAGAACATGATTTAAACACAGTGAAACTTTTTATTTCTTTGGTAGTCTACTTGGCCACTTCAAAACTTTTAGCTGGAAAAATACTAAAAACTGATTCATTGATAGTGATCAGTGAGAGAATCAAAGAACATTTCCCACTGGCATAGCTAATGTATCTGAGGGAAATAACTATGGTATTAGTTATGCTAATAACTAATTATTAGTTACAGTAATTGTACTGGTACTTACAGCAGGAAGCAAGGACTGCATATTCTGGTTAGAATCTGCTATTGTTGCCAAGTAAACCAGATTTCTGTGCAAGATTTGTTGGTATCTACAGAACAAAGAGTAAAGCTTATTTGGAAGGGGTTAACCATACACAAAATTCCAAACCTTTCTCTTTGTTTTTTCCCTATTTACAAATGGTTAGTTAAATTGCCTTAACCCATTTTTGATCTGTCCTAATAAATAGCAGTAGCAATGACCTGTGTATGTGCTGTCATAGTTTCCGTCAAGGATCGGTGTGCTCAACCCCTCTTTCACAAAAGGATAAATCTGGGGGAAGGGAGAGGTAAAATATACTCTCCTTTGAAAGCACTTTGAACTGTGCAGCTGGGACCTCAACCTTTGAGGACTGACAGCCAGTCAGCTACTCCAACAATCAGACACTTTTCCTTTTTCTCTCTAACAAGGACCCTGATAGGAATGAAATTCCAGCATTCCAAAACCCAAACCCTGTTTTCCCCGCCAGCAAGCTGAGAAGAACACGATTTTTTTCAAGAGTGCTCTAACTGGAGTGTTTACTCAAGTAAGCACCACCAGAACCATTTATGCTTCTTCAGAGTTCTCCATGAACTGGAAAAGCTCCTAAAGGGAACAAGAGTGTTTCCAAGAGCAAACCAACAGCTGTGCCACTGAGCAAAGGGAAGAGTCAGACTTCAGGAAACATTTCTAACAAACTCCCAAATTCACAATACTCACTGAGTACATTCTGCAGTTTTCCCCTTGCTCTGATAATCCATAATACATTGTATTAGGTGGTGATTTTCATCTAGCATCTGCATAAAAGAAATAGGACCAAAACACATTACTATGGGAATCATATAGAAGTCCTGTATTTTTGTGCTTCTCCACCCTCCTTGGCACTGGATGCTGTTTTGTGCAGTTTTGTTGCCCTGGCTATTACCTACACCTGACTTTATTGAGCCACAAGATTGATTCACTTATAAACAGTTATCTTTAATGTAGTTCCTTGAAATACCCATATAGAAGAATTAATGGACTTACCTTGTTCCTTAAATGGCAGATAAATTCTGATGTTGAAGAAGGAAAACACTTTCACTATGAAATATCTCTGCCTCATCCCAAAATATCACCCATCCCAAATATCACCCAACCCTTTCCAAAACATCAGGTATTACTTTTAAGTAAGGAACAAACTTTCAAACAATTAAACCTACTCATTTTCCTGCCCAGGACTAGAGCATGCTGACAGCTGAACTTCAGATGAAGTATAAAATTTGTATCACCGGAGCTACTGAAACCACGTTTAAGAGAATTACATCCCAACATGTCCTTACCTTTATTTAATGATCTCATAATACAATTAAAAGCTTAAAATATCCTTTGATTTGCTTTGAAATTTTAGATACAATAGTTTGTCTCTCCCCTCCAGATTCCTTGTGAATGCAGCACACTTTCTGCAGGTGAATGAATAAAAATAAATAACACCAGCATTTAAAAATTTAGATTTGTCTCTGGCATAACAGAGCTTGTAGGTACCACTGCTATGAAGTGCTTGCAAGATTGGGCCCTTGAACCATGGTGTCATCAGGACAGGAGAGTTCTTGAGGAAAGAACCACTACACAGGAGATGCTGAACTGTACTGCCCTGAAAATGCTATTTGATGAACTGTTTTAGAGCAGCACCACCACTCCTCTATTGCCAAAAGCTCTAACTTCATCCATGCGAAATCTATTTTAGGAATATTTGATACTGGGATAAGAACAGCTTGGAAAGACTATTAAAATTGAGTTAATAAATAAAAACAAGCTGCTTATATAATAGGAGTGCAAATAAGAACAACCTTTTTCATTGAAATTTGTATGTGTTCTCAAAAGCTCATTTTAATGAGGATTTTTGGAGGTTTGGTTTTTTTGCTCTGGCTCTCTCTGCTCCATTTCCCTCCTTGACTATAAATCCCAACCAGTTCCTGTGCCTGCAAGTCTCTTCCTCAGCATTGCTGTTTGTCAAAGAAAAAAATCACTGCCAACAGCCCAACACTGATGAACCGTCCTGAAGTAACCTGCCAGCAAATGCACCTGAGATGGGAAGTGGTTTCACTCATTGCTTTTAAAGAAAGAATATTTTGAAGTTTCCATAAAGTTTATGAATATGCAAAAAGAAAAGGGCTTGAAAATCAAACTGAAGATACTTTATCTGCCCTTTGTCCATGGGCACAGTCACGGGTTTAATTACAAACTATCTGAATTATGAAATAATTCCAACTGATTTGAAGGTTAGAGGAAAACTTACTCAGTGAGTCCGAAATATTTCAGTATTTAAAATGAATTGGTTCACAATGCCACGTGCTGCAAGAGCTCCACAAAATGGGATGTTTCCAAACAGTCTCCTGAGATGCAAGTCATCTCTCTAGCCTCTCTTGTGGCAGTTTGTTCTGCCTTAATCTCTGCTCTGTCACAGGCTGCCACCGAGGATATTTTTTTTCCCTAGAAGTCATAAATTGGCACCAGCTCATGGCTTGGCTGCACAACCCCTGGTGACGGGTTAATTGCTGCATTGGCAGTGGCACTTCTGCGCTGGTCACTCTCAGCGAAGGGACCACACAGAACTCACACCTGGCTGCCACCACAGCACGGGAACAACACCTGAGCGGTGGGGAACGGCCAAAAGGACAGCAGAAGTACCAACAACAGCAGTGACAGCAAAAACATGCACGTTCTTTATTGACATTTCCAGCCTCGTTGTTCCTGACCGTCACCTTCTGCAGCAGGAAGGGTGTCAGGGTCTGCTCGAGTGTGCAGTCCCTGCTGCCAATCCTGGGAAATAGGAAACAATAACTTCCCAACTCGGCACCCTCTGCTTTGGCCTCCACATGAGCCCCATGTGGGCATCTCCTCTCCAGAGAAGATCTTTCAAAACCTTTGTTTGTCATTAAACATCAATAAACACATCACAAAAATAATAATAGTTTATGAAAAATACCAATGGCTGGTGCTCCCTCTATCTTCTGAGAAATTAAAATTCTGCATCCAAATACAAAAGAAAACCCTTGCAAATTCAGTATTTTATTTCAATTCATTTTTCTAGGTTGGATTCTTTAGGGGCCAGAGCTGACATACCATCACAAATTAATCGCATATTTGCAAATTTTATTGCCGTTTCCCAATGTATGCTTGGCAGCGTTTCCCCTTGGCGAGCAGCAGGGATAACGTGCCATCCCAATTTTATTCCCTACGTCCTTCTCTCGCTCTCTTTGCAGCGATCTGAACACCTTTGCTTTGTTCCACCTCCTCCTCCTCCTCCTCCTCCTTCCCCCACCTCTCTCTCCAGCTGTCCATCTCTGCAGCCCTCGCAAATTCACGAGTTTTCCTGATCGCCCTAGAAATCAGCCTCCAGCTGCAGGAGCATGGACGGAATAAATGTCTAAAATTGTCTGTATAAAAGCATGCTCTTTTACCTTCTGGATAGTTTGCTGGGTGACCTCCCCTTTGCCTCTTGGGCGAGCAGAAGCAAAGGCAACCGACATGGTGGGGGTTTTTTATGTGTCTATAATATATCGGTTCCAGGCTCTAATAATATTGTTATTATCTGGCTGCTATTGCCGTGCGAGGATTCTCCGCAGTGCACGGGGAGGGGGGCGGCCGCAGATGGTACGATCTGCGCCCCGCGAACACCCGCGGGCGCCGCGCCCCGCGCCGCCGGGCACCGCCCCCGCCGCGCCCCCCGAGCCCCCGGGGCGGCGGGGCGGGGGCGGCGGCGAAAATTCGGGGAGGGGGCGGGAGCGGCCCCGCCGCCGCCTCCCCGCCGCCCGCACATGGTGCGGTCCCGGCCGCCGGGCTCCCGCGGCCTCGGCCGCGCCGCCCGCTGCGCCAACTGCGTACGCCAGCTGCGTACGCCAAGTGCGCCAGCGCGGGGAGCGGCGCCGGGCCGCCTACGCCAAGTGCGTAGCGCGCGGGGCGCGCGCGGGGCTGCCCGTCGCGGGTGGGAGCCGCCCGCGGGGCCGCGAACGGTGAGGGGACAGCGGCACCGTGGGGCCAGGGGACGCTCCACGGCTGCTGGAGAGAGGCTAGGGGAGCCCTCCGGGATGGCCACAGGGAGGGAGCGCCTCTGCTGCGAGGAGGAAAGGCTGAGAGAATCGGGGTTGTTCAACCTGGCATCGGGGTGACCTAGTTGTGGCTTTGCAGTACCTCAAGGGGACTCACAGCAAGGACGGGGCAGGGCTATCTACAAGAGAGTGGAGGGAGAGGACAAGGAGGAATTTAAATTGAAAAAGAGTAGGTTTAGGTTAGGTATTAAGAAAATCTTCCCTGTGAGGGTGGCGAGGCCCTGGCACAGGGTGCCCAGAGAAGCTGTGGCTCCCCCATCCCTGACAGTGTCCAAGGCCGGGTTGAACGGGGCTGGGAGCAGCCTGGGCCAGTGGAAGGTGTCCCTGCCCATGGCACGGGATGATTTTCGAGGTCCCTTGCACCCCAAACCCTTCAGGACTCCCTGCGCCAGCGGTGCCGGGGCCGGGGCCGTGCCGGCCGCCTGCGCTGAGTGCGCACGGCGGGAGCGCTGCGCAAGGTGCGCCGAGTGCGTACGCCAAGTGCGCAGCGCAGGAGCGCAGCGGCCCCGCCCCCGGCCCGCCCGGATGACGGTGCGGGTTCTGCCGGAGCCATGAGCTACGACCGCGCCATCACCGTCTTCTCCCCGGACGGGCACCTCTTCCAGGTGGAGTACGCGCAGGAGGCGGTGAAGAAGGGCTCCACCGCGGTGAGTCAGCGGCCGCGGCGTTCGCGGGGCGGCGGCCGAGGGGGGCCCGCGGTGGGGCCTGCGCCGCGCTGCGCGCCCGGCCTGGCGGGCCCGGGAGGCCGCGGGAGCAGCGGGATCCACTCCCAGGGACGTTCCTTGGGGTCCGTCTACCGCCGGTGGAGCTGCCCAAAGCCCATCGCTTCCTGTGGGGCTCAGGCGTTGTGTTAGGCCTGGAGGGATCCTCTCCTCCCTCGGTCTGTACGTGCTGCAGATGGTGATATTTTATGTTTGTGCACGAGGCAGATTCCCAGTGGATTGGGAAACACGTCGGTAAAAGTACATTGCTGGCTCCCAGCTTCCAGTTGTCCCAAGGTTTTGCTCAATTAAAGTTTTATTTCATTTAGGGGAGGAGAAAAAAAAATTAATTTCCAAATAACATTGTATCAGTGATTGTAATAAGTTATAGTAATAATAAGAAGTTGTAATTGTAATAAGTCATAATTGTGTTAATAGTTGCAGTAAGTTTTAATTACTAATAGCAGAAAGAAAACATATCACCTCTGGGATGGGAATGAATGTTAACAAGATTTAGTGCCAAATAGGTTCTTTTTTTTCAGAAATTAAAAATACTGTAAAAGTGGAGACAGCATCCAATACAACCACCCCTGTCTTGTCTCTTGTTGAGTTTAATGTTTTTGGAAACATTTGGAATATGCTGACAGCAGGGCCACCCCATTAGAAAAAAGTATTCCCATCCCCCTATGAGAAACAGTGGGAATGAAGGGGAAGGGTCAAGGGCTTTTCCCTCTATGACGTGTGAAAAGGGGTATTTAAGGTAGGAATTAGGATATTAAGGCAGCTACTGACAGAACATTTTGGCAGCTGTAGGTGTTACTTGGCCTGATCTTCAATGCTTTGGGCTCTTGAGTTGAGCAGTACCACTGGACTAGTGGGATTTTCCTTATTCATCCTGATTCTGTGGCTGTGGAAACACTGATGGTGCTGTTGGAAAAAAGACAGTTTGTAAGAGGAGCTGGAATATGTCTCCTGGGAGCCACAGGGATTTAGGTTGGTATGAACTGATGATGAAACTGCACCCTGAAATGCAGTGCAGTTTTTGTTACATCAGTCCTGCCTCCGGGTTGAGTGGGAAATAAAATCCTGACTTCAAGCTGAGGTAGTGGTTACAGTGTGGGGGTTTGTGCTTGGTTTGTTACTGCTCATTTGACTAAAGTCTGCAACTACAAGGATTTTTGGACCTAGGTTAACTTTTTTTATTTCTTCTTTTCATGCATGGAAGGTTGGAGTAAGAGGGAAGGATATTGTTGTCCTTGGTGTGGAGAAGAAGTCAGTGGCAAAACTCCAGGATGAGAGAACCGTCCGGAAGATCTGTGCTCTGGATGACAATGTCTGCATGGCTTTTGCAGGTACATGGTCCCTTCAGGGGTATTGGCAGTTACTGGGGCACCTTTGGGCATGTTTGTGGATTCAGAGAATACAAAATACAGGGTGTAACTGGCTGAGAACTGTGGGAAGCAGGGTATTTCCACAGTAGCTTATTGGTTTTTTTAAAATATGGGGAAATAGTGTGTCAGTGTCAATAATATTTTTAAGGGGAGATCTGATTTAACTGACTAAAACAACAGGGTTTAGGTTCAGTGTGCAGGAATGAGGGGCTCAGCTCCTTCCCCTGCCTTGCTCTCTTAGCCATGGTCTGGGATATGTGCAGGGGTGTTCACAAACTTGAGGAAAAATTCTCTAATAAAAAGGCTGTAAATGAAAAATGTCAGCATTAGCTGAAAAGTAAAGTAAGAACTAAATTTCTTTAAAATCTTTCTTTATAAAGGGTGACAATTATTTTTCTCAGCTAACATCATGCTGCTGTAGCCTCATTAACTAGATGAGACTTGCTGGGCAAATGAAACTGGACTGCATGAGGAACAATGTGTGTGAGAATAAGCACTGCTAATTTGCTGGAATATGGAATGCTGTCAGTAATATTCCCATTACCTGCTTCAGAATTAAGTGTGTCATCCAACTCACAAAGATGGAAGCTATAAACTAAATCTTTTAGTTATTTTGGTGCATTAGCCACTTTCTGCTACCTTACAAATGCTCTTGCTCAGCAAACCTGAGAGTTTGAGCTCTGCTTTGCTTTTTCATTGCTGTTGACACTGACCCCGTGGGCTTTTTAGGGCCAGATTGGTGTTGTGAGGTTGTTTCATGGCTCTGAGGCCACTCTGTCATTTCAGGGCTGACAGCTGATGCCAGGATAGTTATAAACAGAGCTCGGGTGGAGTGTCAGAGCCACAGGCTCACCGTGGAGGATCCTGTCACTGTGGAGTACATCACACGCTACATTGCCAGCCTGAAACAGGTACTTGGGGCTGCACAGAGCTGCTGAAAATGTGTCCTGACCCGCTACAGATGTTACATGTGCTGTTATGTTAGTGTATGTTACACGTAATGTATGCCTTGGGTGTGTAACGCAGGTGGAACACGTGTGTAACACGTGTGTA
This sequence comes from Corvus moneduloides, assembly GCF_009650955.1. Taxonomy (NCBI): domain Eukaryota; kingdom Metazoa; phylum Chordata; class Aves; order Passeriformes; family Corvidae; genus Corvus; species Corvus moneduloides. The sequence continues at coordinate 10,373,541 of NC_045492.1, forward strand.
CCATGTGTGACTGGAGTGTCACACATGTAGCATTAAACACGTGTGTAATATCTGACACTTCTTCAAACTGTGTAAGTGTCTGTGCTCTGGCCTCACTCTGCTTACCTGGTAAAAAACACATTGTGGGTGTTCATTGGGAATGGGGATGTGGCAATTGAAAAGAAGAGTGTTTGGTTTGGTTTTTTTTTTTCCCCAAGATAATTAGAGCTTGTAAGGACTGCACAGCTCTGTGTGTTATGTCATCAAGAACACTTTGCTCACCTCACTGCCAGAACAGTGGGCCTGGGTTACTGTCAAACCTCTTCATGGCTCCTGGTAGTTTTTCCTCCTGCAAAGCCATTGCAGAGATGGGTAAGAGGGGAGCAAATTGGTGCAGTAGTTAATATATTTTATGTTTGATATTCATAAATTTAGAATGAATTGCAGCTTCAAAATACGCCCAGCTGCGTTCTGTGAGAAAATTACTCATTTGCCAGTGTATTAAACTGATTTTCAGCCACTAGTGGGAATTAGAAAAGATTGAATTTACTTATGCACAGATGTGTTGGAACAGTGGTGATGGTAACAATGTGATTCTTGTAATAATCACCAGTCTGTCAGAGCAAGGCACCACTTCCCAAAGTTTCACTGTTTTCCTTTATCCTAATCTCACATTTGTGTCTGTCTTTCTGGGACACTCAGCATTTCTCTCAAACTGTTGCAAACACACCTGGCTCAGTTCCTGCTGCCGTGGTGCTGCGGTGTCAGCCCTCCTGCTCCTGGTGTGTGACATGGCAGTGACTTTGCTAACAGTGTCCCAGGAGTGCTGTGACGGCTCCAGTGTAACCCGCTTACAGCCACAGAGCTGCCATGATTTCCTGTGGAAATCATTGGTGAAAACTGTGTTCAGGTGTCCTCATGGTATTTTTTGGCACATTTGTGCCACACTGGGGCTTGCAGACGTGGCTCTCACTGCCTCAGCACTACCCAGCAGCCAGGGAGGTGCTTCTGGAAGCTGTAACCAGATGTAGGAACAGGGGTTGGACAGGAACCACCTCTCACTTGCCTGCCTTAGGGGCTCTGTGAAACGTGGAGTCCTGGCTAACACAGAGAGAGCCAGCTAAAAGCATTTCTGGTGGCTCTTCTGGTTGTAACTTCTCCAGAGTCTGCTTTGCACCCTAGAAATGTTTTCAGAGCTGCATCTGAGTGTGTGTGTCCTTTGTGCTCAGAGGTACACGCAGAGCAATGGCCGCAGACCCTTTGGGATCTCCGCCCTCATTGTGGGCTTTGACTTCGATGGGACCCCGCGGCTGTACCAGACCGACCCCTCGGGCACGTACCATGCTTGGAAGGTGAGTGCATTCAGTCTCTGGTGGAGATGCAATATTTGTAAGTTAATGTCTCCTTTGAAGTGGGATTGGGGTAGAGGAGATCTTGCTGGCCAGATGGTGCTAGCTCATAGCTGCAAAAATCCTTAATGATCAAATGTACTGAGAGTGGCTGTCTGCAGTTCAGCTTTCCTTGGGAAATCTTGTCCTGCTTTCAGAAAAAAGCCCAAAACCAACCCACCTGTGCCAGACAACTGTCTTTGTGTGTGACAGATTATGCAACTGTACAACTTGTATTTCTTTCTTATTCTGCAAATGAAATCTTTTCTAAACTCCCATTCATTTTCCGTTTCCCCTCAATGTTTCCAGGCTAATGCCATTGGCAGAGGAGCCAAGTCTGTGCGTGAGTTCCTGGAGAAAAACTACACTGATGAGGCCATTGAAACGGATGATCTGACTATTAAACTTGTCATCAAGGCTCTTCTCGAGGTGAGGCTGTTTGACATCTCTTCTGTGGCTTTTCAATGTGTCCAGATTCACTTCTTGGATGTGAATATGGGAAAATCTTCATGGATGTCCCAAGGAAGTACTGCAAAGGATCTGTGAGAGCTGTTTACCATAGACTGTGGGTATTGGATTAAATTCAAGGTTCAGAATATTTGGGGCATCAATTTCCATAGTTTACACAGAACTTACCAGCAGCTCTGGGGAGCAAAACAGACTTCAGTTCTGGGTGTTAACACAGTGCACCAAAGATGTGCTAAAGCACATGCTGAATATTGTATTTTTTAATTGAAGTTTGAGATACAGAAAATACCACCAGTCAGATGGTGGGGCTGAGGTGTTCTGCGTCTGCTCAGGGCACTGGCACCAGTGTGAAGACCCTTTTGAGAGTTAGTGCTGCTGGTATTGAGAGCTTAGAGCTAAGGAGTGAAATACTCCCCATCCATATCTCTTCTCCTTCTAAGGAGACCTGAGAGGGATTTGTTGAAATGAATTCCTGGCCAGGCTCATAATGCTTCCCTCTGCCTCACCCAGGTGGTGCAGTCCGGTGGGAAAAACATCGAGCTGGCAGTCATGAGACGGGAGCAGCCGCTGAAGGTGAGGCTGTTGTTTGCTTCTCTCCCCTTGAGCCCATCTCTGATACTGTCCTTGTTGATCTGCCTTAACTTCCAGCCCTCAATCTCACATTTTGTACTGACAAATACTTCAGTGTATTCTTAATGGCCAAGGAATGTTGTTGTGTCTGCAGCAGGTACCTGCTTCCAGATAAAGAGCAGTTAACGTTTTTCCCGTGGCAGAACTAAAATCACTTCCATAAATGTCTCTTAAGTTCATTGGTATCCTGAGGGTCACCCATGTTTCTGTTTCAGATCCTAAACCCTGAAGAAATTGAGAAGTATGTGGCTGAAATTGAAAAGGAAAAGGAAGAAAATGAAAAGAAAAAACAGAAGAAAACATCATGATGAATGAAATGTACCTGCTTAGCTGCTTCTTTTTAATTCGAGTGATGGGTTATTCTGTATAGATGTAGGCATTCCAGTTACTCATACTGTGCTCTCTTGAGACCTACAATAAACCTACTGATTTTTTTTTAAAGCTGTTATTTAAAAAAAAAACCTGTCTGCTCCTTGGATTTTAATTACCCAGGATGATCTGGTTGGCTACAGAACAGCAGCAGTGACCCATTAAAGGACAGAGACCTTGCTTGCTTTTTTTCCCCTGGACACTTCACTTTGTTTAATGGTTCTTTTGTGTGCTGAGTTCTCAGCATATCCCTTTTTTTTACCTTAAGCAGCTGGCTTGAGGGTTGTGTTACGGCCTCAAGATAACTAGTATGGAGGTGGGAGTTTTTATTCCCTAACAGGCATCTTTCAAGGTGAAAGGGCTGGGTCTCACCGCAGGCCTTGCAGCAGCCTGTGACAGCAGGTGTGTGTTTTACTGCTAAAGGACAGGACAGAGATGAGGGTTGGGGTTTGGGGGGCAGCATGTGAACTTGCTGCCACAGGCACATGGCTCAGAGCAGAGGTGCATGGCCTGGTGCTTCCAAGTTTGGTTCAGAGTAAGGTGTTGCTGTTGTGAGTGTGCAGGGGGGAGTTATTTATACACCAGGAGCTAAACAGTAACTATAGCACGTGTTACATACAAGAGTTGAAGCTCTTACCCAGTTTCTCCTTTTGTATTTGGCCTCACACACTTCCTTTCTACCCTTTACCCCAGGAGTTGTTTTTAGCTGTTTCCTCATTTCAGAGTAGCCTCAGGGCTTTCTCATATTCCCAATTCCCAGTAGTTGGAGCAGTAGGAACAGGTGCCCCTTTATTGTAAAAGTTTCCCCATTTGTATCCACCAAGTGGGCGGAATGAAATCTGCCCTTGCAAGCAGCTCTTCAGTCTGCTCTTGCACAGTCAGAGAGGGTGTGACAGGGTCAGAGCAGGACCAGGGTGGCAGCAGGCACAGCAAGGACTGAATGTGGCCCAGGAGCCCCTGCCCAGGACACCTCAGCCCCGAGGGCCCCAGGGTGAGGATGCTCCAGGCATGCAGCAGAGACAAAGTTGCAGCAGAGCTCACACAGTCCGGGCTTTCACACAGCCCAGAGCTGTTTACATGGAAATGGTGCCCAGCAAGGTGTGGGCAGAGGATCCCATGGGTGTCAAGGACAGGGAAGCAGCACTGCTGCTGCTCAGGGACACATTAGACCACATGAGTCAGAGGAAGCATGATCCTGGAATACTGGGTTGTTTAATTTATGAGCCCTTGGACTGGAATGTTGAAAGCAAAAAAGTTGCACTTGGTTCCCTGCTCAAGTCACTACAACTGTTCCCACACACTGGGAATTTTCCATGGGGAAGCTGACACAGCTGCAGCTGAGAGCCCCCCAGTGCTCCTGGGGAAGAAGAGCTCATAGGTAACAAGCCCTAGGGCTGAGCCACAGCCACCAGTCCCCCCCTCCTCTGCTCCCAGACAGCAGGAGCCAGGCTCAGCACTCAGCTCAGCACGTGGGACACAGCCATGGGACACAAACATCAGCAGTATTAAGGAACAGGGGTGTTCTTATTTACCTGGGATCTGAAGCTTTACTGTGGAAACAAGGGCATTGCTCCCACTCAACTAGAAAGGCACAGTTACACCTGAGTAATGGTGATTACACAGGAGCAGTGAGGATTTCTTACCCATGCTCTGCCAGGGCAGTTCAATTCCATCTCCACACTTAGAGCCACAGCACCAGGAGGGAAAGTAGAGGCAGAGCAGCTCTGAGTGAGCCCTTTCAGCACACCCCAGCTCACAGGTGTGAGCCAGGTCCTGCAGCAGCAGCACTGGCCCCTGACAGGCTCCTGGGGAGCCCCACCAGCCCAGGGCGTCCCTCTGCGAGGCTGGGGTACATAACCCTCATTAGGCTGAGTCCCAGCATAGGAACCAGGGCAACGATGTGCAGTGCTTGGATTTGGGTGTTTCAGCCCTTTTCCAATACTGTGTGTAACACTTCCAGGTTTGCCAGAGCTCTGCAGCCAGGTTTTCTCTGGCTTGGATGGGAGCCCTGCAAGGACAGGTGCCAGAGGAGTTGTAGGGAGTGATGTTATGGAGCTGTGTACAGAACAGAGGTGGAGGGAAACACTAAACATTTACATGTTTATTATAATTACAATTTACATTACTCCAAAGAGCAGCCCCACTGCTATGTTCTAATTCTCAGCAATAAAGTCCTACAAAAATAAATCCAAGCTTTTACAGTAACCTAGGTCAATGCATAACTAAAAAAAACTTGAGCTATGTAAGGGGTTCAGTCATCAAGGTGCTTTTTCAACAAAATTCCCTACCAACCAAAAACAGGACACATGCCTATAGCAATTTAACCCACTTATTTCATGCAAACAAAGGTAACCCCTCCCTCCCAGCCCTCTCCCCACATACAGATTTTTAAAAACAAAAGAAAAACAACTAAACTATTTACAGTATGGGGGTATAGAGGAAAGAAATTAAACATGCCCAGCTGTTAAGCTTCATTATATGGTCTCCCATCCCTAGTTGAATGAAAACATTCCAAAGTTCCACCACAGTCTACTAGAGTACAGAGAACTGTTTGCATTTGGTGCCGCCTCTGGCGAGGTACAAACCGAGGACAAACAAGTCAGAGCTTCAGGTCTCCTTCCCAGACAGTCACTACTGCCCAAAACTCTGCACCTGAGTGGGGACATTCACTGCTTCCACCCCACACGGTGTCCCCACACTCCAGCCAGGAGCCCCAAGCCTGAGGCACTCCCAGCACCCTGCAGCTCGAGGCAGAGCCACGGTCCTGTGGTACCTCCAGCCCAGCACCAGCCCACAAACAGCTGTACAGTCAGAAACACTACTACATGATCAACACTCCAGTATTCCCAAGTGACAATATACACAACTCCTCAGCACCAGGAATCCATTTCTCCAGATACCAAGTGCTACTTCACACCTGCTGCCAAGATCCGTGAGACCAGCAGCACCAAAGGATCCATTTGGTTACTCAGAACCAACAAATTATAGCTGGTTTATTTCAAGTGAGCTTTGGTTCCATGTTAAAACAGCATGATTTCTCTTCTCCAGGGTTCAGAAAAGGAGTCTGACTTTGAGCTTAGACTATAGCAGCCTTGAGAGACCCAGAAAGAAGAACCATGTAAGTTAGTCTGCACTTGAAAAACACAAACAAAAAAGAAAAGACACCCTGAAGAAGGTACCCCTGAACACATTCCCTCTTCCAAAAAATATTCCAGCGGACAGTGGCTGGTCCAAAGTAAGTCCAAAATATAAGCAGTAGTACATGAAATTCTGTCACTTGAGCTGAGACAGTAAACAATATGAACCATTTTCCCACGTTAGTGCAGCAGTTGGTTGTTTTCTTTCTATATACAGTTTCATCCTCTCAGGAGAGATGTTTGAACCTATGCAGAAAAAAGGTAGAATTAGATTTGATATTATGGGGTTCTTCTCCCAAGAAGAAGAAAAATAGCAAAGCTCACACCTCTGTATCAGCTAAAATACTTAGCTAGAAACCAAGAGCTGTTTGCTTGAGCTGAGCCTTTTCTCAGACAGATGAGCCCAAGAAACCAACAGAAGAATCAGCATGTTAAACACCATGTTAAACCACTCCTATCTCCTTCTACCTTAGAAGTATCAGTCAGATCCAATAAGGAACAACTCTTGATAATCCATGAGACTGGAGAACAAAACAGGCTGCACAGACAGTTCAGGCAAGGAGTAAGAGACAAGCCTGGCTCAGAGGGAGTATTGACTCTTGCTAGAGCACTTGCCTCTGAAGTTACACTCTGCCAGTACCAGCTCTGTGAGTGGTTTGGTTTCTCCTCGCTGCTCCACTCCCCCTTCCACCTCGAAATCCACCTCGAAAGCTGCGGCCACGAAGGAACCGTCCAGACACTCCAAATGTCTCTGTATTGAGCTTCCTTTCCTCAGCCCACGTGGTGCGCCTGGAACTGAACAAGGCTGAGGTCAGGTGGAACACAAACACTAAAGAGCCACTAGCTCACTTAGACAGAAATCCTCAACCCCCTGATTTTGTTGTGCTGCACTGCAACAAGAACCAGCTGCAGTGTTATGTGCTCTAACCCAACCCCTCTGCAGCCAGAGCCAAGGGAATCCCCATGCTGACACTAAAGGGATGTCTCATTTCTCCAGGCACTTGATAACATCAGTGCTGGCAGTGAAAGATGAAGCTTTCCCTTCATATTCCCAACATTTAACCTAATGCATTTCCACAGCCAGAGCTGACCTCTCTGCCCCAACTCCAGGCTTAGCTCACTCCTGTCTGCCAGCTGCACCTTCAGCACAGCATGACCCTGATGCCTCCACTCCCACAAGCAGATAAGGAATTTGTTTAAAATCAATGGGTTCAAAGTCAATACTGGGAAACAGAAATGGAAACTCCTCTATCATAGTTTAGGCAAGTGTATCATATCAGCTGAAATGCTTTTTGTTTGATCCCACTGCATGAAGCTTGGTTCACATCACTTGTGAGCCATCAAATGCATGGCAATAGTCCCCATCTGAAGTCTATTCTAAAATTTTTAAATAATTAAACCATGTAACATTATGTCTGAAATTTTATGCCTAAAACTCCATTTTAAAACCAAGCTTTTAGAAAACACTTACCTAGATTTCAGTTCTGAAGAAATGTTGTCAAAGAAAGACTTGGATTTATCATAATAGCAGTTGGGCCCCAGCAGGTCCTCCTCTGCATTACCATCATTGTTTTGGGTTGCCACTCCAGGGTCCCCTTTTTCTTCCCCCGTCTCTGCTTTGTCATCTGAAGATAATGAAATGTATTACACCTCCTTGAGGCACACACTGCAGAGCCATCTGTTTTCTTGCTTCCTCAAACAAGATTTGAGATGAAATCATGCAGTTTCTCAGAACAAGTTTGTCTATGCAGTGTTTACTACTAGCTCAGCAATTCATATTTAATGAAGGCACAAACCTTTAAAGTTTAGTTTCTTCTTGAATTCTTTATCAAGTTCCTCTCTGTTGAATTGTGCATTTGCACTTTCAAAGTCAAAGTCACCTTCAAACTTTATTGTATTTTCCTTCACAGTAGTTGGTCTGTTTTGTCCTCTAGAACGGTTTCTGGTTCTCCTGTTTCCTGAAAGCAGGAGAGTTTAAACACTTGGTAACGCACAGGGAGGTTACATGACTTGCTCAAGACCAGAGGAAACCAGGGATAGAACTCAGGAGTTTCTGGCTTCCAGTCCTGTGGTTAGGCCACACCTCTTTGAAAGCAACTTCTGATTTTGGCTGTAGAAGACACATTACAGCAACACTTTAACTTTCTGAGCAGCATTCCTGGATGTCAGTCTTACCACTAAGACAGAGGGCACCCAACTTTCCTTCCAGTGTGCAGAGGGGAAGTCAGAACAAGCACTACAGCAAGAAAAGCTGAGGGAGGTGGGGAATATTATCTTTCCTGTCTGCTCTTCACCTGCAAACACAGCACTGTAATTAGCCTAAAACCTGTCATGATGGCAAAGAGGAGTCTCAGAAAATCCAGCAAAAGACTCATCTACCCACAAAGGGAGACTTTTGAAACTAGACTACTTTGTCTAGTTTCTGGTTTCCAACTGAGATGCTATCCACTCCTTTTTGGAAAAGCTATAACCCCTTGCTACACACTAATTAATTTTAAGACCTGAGAGTCTGAAGTGTTGTTTTCGGTCTTTTCTCATTTTACTTGTGCAGAAACATCTTTGAATTTCACTTTCTTCTGACCCATGCTTATACTGCCACTTTGAAATAAGAATTCTGCTCTATGGAGATGAGTGTTCCATAGTTCCCCTCTTATAAAATCCCTGGAAAGTCTTAAACAGGCTGCCTCTCCCAGTAAAAATACTTGAGGTTTCAGAGAAATCCAGTTGCTGCTGCCAAGTCACAGCATTGATTTTTATGACATACCTTCAAGTTTCTAGAAAAGGCGCTAGAACTCTGTCCCTGGAATGTTCTGAACTTCTGCGACTCCAGAAGCTGTTTTGTTTGGGAAGCATCTCTGGATGCCCAAAGCTTTCTCTCAATCTTCTGTCAGATAATCCTTCACTGAAGTTAACACCACTTGCCTTCACAGGCTGATGCAACTGTTTAGCGTCAGCTTAACCTACCCGATCTTCTCCTTTGAGGTCTTCTGTTTTCATCATTCACCTGTCCTTGGGTTTGCACAGGTGCTGCCTGAACTGTATCTACTGAACAAGAAGGATAAACTTTAAAGGAGCACAAGAACAACCCCCAGCCAGCTGTCTTGCTGGAAGGATGCTCAGGCCAGCACTAGGGCTGAAGTGGCGTGTACATACCGCTCGCCTTGCTGTTGGCCTGCGGGACCTGCCGGGCACTGCGTGGAATCCCCGGTGTCACCTTCACTGGGGGCAGCTTTTGGGAATTCATGCTGTCAACTGGGCCAGTCTGAACAGCCTGCTCTACCATGGGGCTTTTGCGGACTGGGTGAACAGAAGGAAAGCCAGCACCTGGAAAAAATCCCAATGACTAAGTACCTCTCGGAAAATGAGCCAATGCCATTCAAACCCTGCCCACTTCTAGGGAGAAACCATTTGGTCAAGAATGATTCAAATCCTTGAGTGTGCATCATTACAGGCTAAGTTTAAGTGGCACCAGGTAAGGCACCACTGCCATACAAGTCACGGCTCTCACATCCAGAGCCTCAGTATCAGCAAATATACCCATTTGTTTCTTAAATCAAGTTAGACAAACATTAAACAACCAATCCAGGTCAGTCTCTCAGACAGTTTATACCAAAATCTAATTTCTATGTTATGCAGTATTTTACTTTACACAATAACTTTAAATCTGAAACAAAAATTCACCGTTTTGAAACTGTTCAAGAAAGTTTCCCCACTTTGTCAAAAAGGTTTTGCAGTAAAAGCTTAAGCACCTCAGCTATATCCCCTTTTGTAAGCTGCTTTTAGAAGTCCTTCAACTTCATTGCTTATTGTTAGAGCTTTCAGACAAAGAAAACCTGAAACCAGACCAGGATCTCAAAGTTACCCTTTTAAATTCCTTCTTGGTCAAGGCCAAAGTGTTACCAAGACTTCTGTTGCTCTTCCATCCAGGCTTATTTATTCACACTACAAAACATGTAAATACTTTTCATGGTTTGGTATACCTTACACCAATTATATTAAAAAGTGACAGTCTTCAGTACTCAGAAGAAACACTGCATTCTAGATTTAATTAGAAGGTTTGGAGTACTACAGGTTTATGTAGTTATGCATAAGAACTGCTTGGAAGCGAACTTTAACCGAATATATTAAAAGAGCAAGAAAAGTGAAAAGCTGAAGAGTTCACACAAACCAAGCCACTGACACTTCTGGGTCACCCAAGTCCACATGAGATATACCCAGTAGGTTACATCATGCAGGTTCCCAGTTAATGTACACCTGGAAAACTTGCAAGGAAGACAGACATATCCTAAGGATTATTGAGTAGGACAAAGCTGATGTGCAAGTTTAACATGAGAAAGTTTCAAAGTTTAGCCAGAATATGGAGAAACTATGTACAGATAGACGGCCAAAAGCAGAAAGTAAGTAAAAAGCTTCATGCCAACACAAGCATACATGCTTAAGCTAAAACCAGATGAAACTAATTATCATGTTTAAATGCAGGCTGCAACCGGTCTCCCTGATCTGAGGATGGTCAGCCTGGTATCTCAACCTCCTTTAAAGGTTTTACACATAGAAGCAAGCACCCAGAACTGTGTTATTTCTGCTACCCAGGACTCAGGAATTGCTTACTGTTAGTCATGCTTTACTAACTGGGAGTCTGGACAAGGTACAATGCGCCATCATGCATGAAGAAATCTACCCTGATGTTTCCTTGATTACAGAAATTACTCCCAAATTTTTGATCAGCCTACAAGGCCACCCACAATTTAAGCAGTGTGTTTTTCTTTCCAAGAAAGGCTGACTAATTCCTCACCCATACCCTATGGTGACACATGTTCCTGGACACGATGCAGCACATTAGCATCTCTAAACTTTATCCTTCTCCTGATACTTACACAAGAGGATCCACTGTTCTGGACTTTTCTCCTGTCTCTCTAATTGATACTTCTAGGACAGGAGGAATCGTACTTCATGTAATGAAAGGCAAAAAACCAGCTGAGAACAACCTAGTTCTACTGGCATTACCCATATGAACACTATCATTCTAGGAGGGATTAACAAGAACAGAGTGTTTGCAAGTGCCATGCAGTTCTTCCAAATATTTGGAGTCCTCAAACTGCTGTTACCCTTGGAAGAGAGCTGATGGGGCTCTGAAGACATGTCAGGCTCTGAAACAGGTTGTGGAGACGGAGAAGAACTAGGGCTGGAAGCAGCTGCTGATGCTGGAGGGCTTACCAATTTCTCTAAAGAGATAGAGGGAAGAAGAGAGAGCAGAGATACATGGATAAGATACAAGGTAGTGAAACATCTGAAGGACTTGGAAAGAGGTACAAGATTCTCTAGAAAAGCATTAGAGCAGTTTATTTATACTCCTCTCTGGGAATACAAGTTTTTTTACATGTGATGTAAGGTGTGCTAGGTTAAAAATGAACTGGCCTCAACTGTCAGGTATTCCCATTAATTTCAGAAAGAAACTTCAGCTATTTAGTTTGTTTCTTTCATGTGCGTGTGTGCACGTGCAAACGAAACACAGGCCTCCTTGTAGTAAAATCATTGCACAGAGTTGTTAGCTACTTATTCACTGCTCCTTGCAGCCTCACACTTGGCAAGGAGTTTAGTATTAGTTACTGTTATTTGGTTTCACAGCAGCTGCATACAAGACCATACCTTTATTCTAGCAAGTAAAGTTCATACTTACCTAAACCTAAGGAAGCTGCATACTGCTGGCTAAGCAAAGAGCTGGCAGCAAGCTGGCTGTAAGGTGGCATACCTCTAAATGGGCTGTAAGGCACATGTGGCTGAAAGGATGATGTAGAGGCAGAGCCCAGTGAAGACTGTAACAAGACAAAGTACATTTCCATTTACAGTGTCCAGAAGTCAACTTGTTTTGGCAGTGATTCTTTACTTCACGTACAGCATTACTAAAGCTTAAGTAAATTCTGTGAGGGGTTAGTTTACCTCTTTATGTTTCCTGCATTCTCAGCTAGCTCTGGCTTTTGTTGACTGAATTCTTTAATGCTGCTGCTACTTTAAGCATTACAACAAAATTCAGGATGCTTCAAATAATCTGAAGATTATCGGAGACACTGACTTGCCTTCATTTTTACAAGTTTTTTATCAAAATGCAGTCCTTCAACGCCAGTGTTTTATCTCAGCTTTTTATCAACACTTCAGGCTAACTTACTTGGACAATGGCAGGATCTTGTGGCAGAGTATGCTGAGCTTTTGGAGGTTCACAAACAGTGATGTCTTTGATGTCACTTCCTCGAAAAATAATGTACTCATAGATTTCTTCTCTGGGAGGAGCCGGTCTGTCTGTGGGCCGGTCCTCGGTCCCGAAGGATCGCACTGGAGCATGGAAACGGTGACATTAGTGCAGTATTGCCATTGCAGCATTGTGCAAGTGCAGATTTATGCAATTAAAAAGTATTCCTTCAACACTTGCCATTTGTAACAACAACAACGGCTACTTCCAGAACCCTCAATCTCCTTCTCACACACATCTGTTCCCTCAAATGCCAACTTTTTCAGCAGCCTGTATAAACAGTTTTGTTTACATCAAGCTGTGAAGGTAAAGACCATAGACCAGCTGGAGTGAAGAATCCTACTCCAAACCCAAGGACTTCCCCATAGTGCTGTACTCTCCTTCCCTCCCCAGCAGCTGTCCCATGCAGGCATTCAGCTCCAGACAACTGCACCAGACCACAGGAGAGGCCCCTGAAGCAGCAGGGGGAAATCTTAGAGGGCTTTAGAGCTCAAATCTGCACCTTTGGTTTCATATGTTTATTATGCAGATAGAGGTAGTTTTATCAATGATGAAAACTTCCTATTAAAATTCCCTCTCTACTCCAATGTCACTGGTTTTATGATTAATGTGAATACAAAGCAAGCCATTAGTGATAAATCTAAGATCTCAGTGCTTAGGAGGCTTTACTGAGTGCCAGCTCCCAGGACACTGGAACAGGCACTAACCAGCAATGTAACACATTAGAGTGGGAACAAAAAAAGACTTCAGCTGACTGTGGCAGCTACCAGGTAGAAGCATAAATTAATTTGAGCCATTAAGGAAGAAGAGGTCAGACTGGATTGTTGGCACAGGAAAACAGCACAGTTACATCACACACTGACAGGTGAAAGCTTGAAATTTCAGCTACAAGTTACAGAAGCTCCAAGTTCACTACTCTGGCTGCTTTCTGTCTTTGAGAGACACTCCCAGTTCAGATGAGCACCAGCATATATTGGCTTGATGCACATTTTCTGCCAATGGAAAAATTCTGTACTGGAGTTCCCTCAATTGTTTCTAACAGGCTATCATAGAAGTACTGAAACACCTCCATCAGAACATGCCACTCTTCCTGTCACACAGATGAAGGGGGCACCACAGCTTCTCAGGAAAAAGAGCACCAAAAGTGGATGCACTGAACCCCCGTGCTAAGCATCCCTGGCACATCATGCTGCTTCTAACTTACAAGGAGTGTTGGTAGTTGTAGCCAGGGATACTCAAGGGTCCTGTTCCAGGATGAACAGCTGTATGCAGGTAGCACTTAGTGCTGCAAATGGTCTTCATCCCTGCTAATACACAGGTGAGCTCCCAAGGAGCAGGTGAATGCCAGAATGTCCCTATCACACTGCTCAGCACCTCAGCTTGCACCTAACGGGAAGGGGATCTTTACTGGTACAAGAACAAGCTGTCAGTCACTTCCTTTCAATGGCCATCTTCCATGAGTTCCTAGGGTAAATAACCTCTCCAAGTTATTTTAGATCTCCAGCTGCTGTTTGATCATATTACAGCTGTAACCCAGTCAACCAGAAGCAGATTATAAACTGAAAGCAATGCTTGTGGCCTTTTGGACATGAACTGTACCACTGATCTCTCTGCTCAAAATGAGATTATTACAGCTCACGGTAAGATGTACTAAAGGTATCCAGGGACTACTGCAGGATCCCACAGCTAACTTGGAAAGCACCATAATCAGCCCATCAACTTCCACATGGACAAACACATGACCTGCAAAGCCCAAAGCTGCCCAGGCAGCCTCTCAGTTGGCTGGTCCCAAGGCTTCTAACAAAAACAGGAAAGGCATGTCCTTGTGTAGACAAAACAGGGCTGTAGGAGTTGAGCTTGCCTGTCCCTGCACCTGAGGTGTTTAACTGTTTCTGGCACAGCACAAAGTACAGCTTTAAGTTCCTGTGGAGGTGGGAAGGGCTGACTCCCAGGGAGTTAGTGACTATTGCTCACAGATGAACAGGAAATCAATCCCACACCACTGCAGCTCCTGGTTTACAACACAGTTCCAACTCGTGTAGGGCTGTTGAGCTTAAGCTCTGCATGGGCAGGAAGCACAGCAAGAGTGACTGCGTGACTGGAAAGCAGAGCTTACATGGATATTTCTTGTTGAAAAACTCCAATTTCTTCAGACTTCAACAGAAGAGGAGTAAGTTTCTGGCCTTCACTGCTGACAGGACACTAGTGGGCTTAAACTTCCTTTGTTTGCAATTTAAGTTTAGCCTCTAACAAGAGAGACAACGTTCTTCTAGTGATTAATTAAGCTCATGGAATCTCCAGCATTTAAGATACTGTGCACATATTGAGGTTTAACAAATATAAATCAGTTGAAGTTAGCCTGGCTTCAAGTGAGAGGCTGAACCAGATTTCTTCCTGAGGTCTCTCTCAAATTTTTTCTTTATGAATGATAGAAGTAAAGAGAATGGCACCTGCATTGCACCTGGAAGTGTTTAAACAGTGGCATCCAGGCTTTAACAACAATTTACCTGAAGTCTGGACAACTTCAACAGCATGTCAGTAATTCATAGCCCTTCAAATGCCTCAGAGATAAAGTGTTTCAAACCACTGACACACAGGGTTGATACTGCTGTGACTGACTTCAACATTGCTGCTACATTTGTAATTCTGACAGTAATTTTGCTATAAAGTCTCTAAATTTAAAAACCCCTCTGAGCTCCAATGAAAAGCAGGGTTTGTCCTGTTAAGTTAATAGAGGAGCTATTGGTAGGGAAAAATGTATTCTCCATCTACTGTAACAACTACTTCTTAGGCATTCCAGTTCATCAAAACTGAACACTGAGAGACCAATAAATACAAGAACTGCCAGAAATCTTATCCAGAGCATATACTTACATCATAAAGCTCTTCAATCACACGTGCCTTTGAAACACACCACTTCAGCTTTGAAGTGGCAAGTGCTATGAAGGCAGAGCTATGCAAGGAACCTTTCCTGCTTGCTGCTGGGTCAAGGTGAAGACCTTCCTGCACCTACAGGAAAGGAACTGCATCCTTCCAGCAACCTCTCAAGTACTTTGAGCCAAGTACTAACACAAACAGCTTCATTCGTACATTTAAATAAACGGCTACATTCCTAGAGAAAAAGTGAATTTGAGAAAACTCGCGTTTTTAACTTCAGAAAACACTCTAATATGTGTCAAATAATGTCCAGCATCATATAAACATCATTATACTGGGTAAACACCGTGGCACTAGCTGCCTTGAGGGTAGTTGTGCATCTGGCAAGTCAGTGCCTCCTGCCAGCAAACAGTCTTTCAAAACAAAAGGTGTTTGTTTTGTGGACAACCCCGATAGCTGGCTGCAGGCAATGAAGAATGTGTGAACTTCCCAGAACAAGGAAGGACAAAACTCAGGGAAAGAAAACACCGATGAGTATTAGCTGAAGTAGCCAAGCTAGACTTGAAAAGCAGAACAGACATAAGATCACGTTTGAGGTACTAAACGAGACAGGACAGGTTTTACTGAGGTGAAATACAGGAGTTCCCAGCACAGGTGACAACTAAACCCAAATGACACGGTTTCAAACATAATGATCAGTATTTCCACAAGGAAACAAAACGCAAAGCCTCGCTGAGGAGCCAGCAAGGTCGGCGAGCCAGACCTGCGTGCAGGTGCCCCACCAGCGCTCTGTGCAGCAGCTCCCACCCTCCTCACCTGAGGAGAGCCCAGTTATCGATCACGGAAGAAACAAAGACACAGCAACAGCACTGTTTTCCTCAGCGCCGGCCTGGGGCCCTACTCGAGCCGACACACAGCCGGGCAAAGGGAACCGAACCACGCACAGCGATGCCGAGGCGTCACCTCCCCGCTTCTGACAATAGCAAGAGGAGCCAGCGCTGCCGGCAGCACTTCTCCCCAGGAACTCTCCGGGAGAGCCGAGGGCTGCTCAGCATCCCGGGCCCTGCCCGCCCCTGTCAATGCTGACTCACGGAGAGCAGCAGCGCTCGGGACCCGGGGCTCCAGCCCCGCGGGTCGGGCGGGCCCCGGGCGCGCTCATTGTTCACAGCAAGGCGGCCCCCGCCGCGTCCCCTCAGCCGGCGCCGGCCTAGGCCCGCCCGCGCCCCCCACAGGGCCCCGCCTCACCCTTGGCCAGCGCCACGGTGGAGTTCTCGGTGTCGATGGTATAGAGAATGCCCTCATAGCGGATCTGCGCCTTGGAAATCAGGCTGATCTTGCTGCCGATGTAGGGGGTCCCCGAACTCATGGCGGCGGCGGAGCCGGGGGAGGGAGGCGGGGGAGGCGTCCCAGAGCCGCGCGGAGCCGCCGCACCGCCCACGCGCACTGCGGAGCCGGGACCCCGCCGCGCGCGCCTTATATAGGGCGGAGGGAGACGGGCCGCGGGGGGGGCGGAGGGGGCGTGATGCGATAACCGCGCATGCGCCGCGCGCTATTGACCAGACGGGAGAGACGGGGTCAGACTGGGAGGGGCGGAGGGGGAACACCCGGGGCCTGCGTCACGTGACCAACGCGAGCGAGGGTGCCACGTGCGCCGCGGGGCGGGGCGGAGCCGGGCGGGGCGGGGCGGGAGCGCGCGCGCTTCGCTTCCCGCGCTGCCGCGGCTGAGGGGAGCGCGCGGGCGGGGGGGGCGCTGAGGGCAGCTCTGCGATGCCGAGCCTGTGCCGCTGCCCCTTGTGTGGCACTGCTCCTCGCCCGGGTGGCACTGCCCGTGTGTCACTGCTCCTCACTCGTGTGTCATTGCCCCTGGCGCCTGTGGCAGAGCTGCTGTCACACAGCGCGGCGAGAAAGGGATCATCGCCTTCCCGTCACAGAACGGCCATGGCTGCCTCTGCCGGAGCCCCTTCACCCTGCGGTGCCGCGGTTGGTGCTGGCAGAACCGCGGGTGCCCCGTGGGCCGTGCCGTGTGCGGGTCCCCCCGCGCCTTTGTTCGGCTAGCCCGGCGCGGGTCAGCCCGGCGCGGTCACCCCGTGCTAGGCCGCAGCTGGAGGATGGGACCGCTCCGTGCGGCGTCTCCCGGGAGCTCCCCCGCTCCCCAGCCATCTGCGGGTCAATGAGAGACAACCGGCAGCATCTGGCAGATATGGTCACAGGAGGTGAAATCACTCACCAGCGAGAGGGTGGAGGGGGATCAGGCAGGGCAGTTGCATTCGGGGCAGCGGGTCAGAGTGCACAGATCTCACTAATTTGTGTGACGCAAATGAATAAGATTCAAGCCCAGCAGCCGGGGACAATACAGCGGGAGCCATTGTCTGAGTGCAGGGAGGTTCGCTGGAGCTGCAGGCGCCCATGACTTGGTTGCATGTCTTCCATCTGCGATACAACAGCGACACGGGAGAACGCAGTCCACAGGTTTATCCCCGTGTCAGGACGCCCTGCGTCCTTGCACACCATGGCTCGGAGAGCTGTTCTCCCAATGCCCCAAGCTGTCTGCCCTGTGACCTTATGTATTTTATGGTGTTACTCTTCATGCTGTTTATACAGCCTGAGGAGCAGCTCTCCCTGCCTGAACAGGGCAGATGCTTCCTTTCCACTCGTACAGGCACATGTACGCGGTCTTTTCCTTGTTAAATTGTTCTAGCATAGAGTTCCTAAAAAAATATAAAGAAAATAAAAATATTAATTGGAAAAGCAGTAATTTTGAATAAGAAAGTCAGCCCTTAAAGTCAACCCTTTTATATTTTTAGTTCAGCCTTAAGTATAACTTACAGAAGGAAAGCAGAGATTCCTTTTTTACTGCAGTAAACAGTGCCCTTTAGCGGGCAAATTGCTGGTTAGAAACTTCCCTGATGAAAAAAGTCCTCTAGTTCCTCTGTACGAGGAGTGTCTAGTTTAGCTATGTGAAAAAGTTCAAATGGAGAAAAAATAGGGAAAGAAATAATAGAAAAGATAGAAAAAATGTGGCTGCTCAGTTTGGGGCAGCTACAAAAAATTATTTATAATGAAAAAAATTATGTCAGTAGTGCAACCAAGGTAGAGAAACAGTACTCCCTCTTTTGGTTTAGATCCTCCAACTCCACAGTATGTTTAACTTGGTATTTCTTATTTCCACTCTTAAAATATTCTTTAGAAACAGTAAATGGGTCTTCAGGTTTTGCAGTTCAATTCATTTTTCTCTTTAGGCAAACCAAAATGTCACCAGTTCATAAGCACCTGTAGTTCCAGTACTTTGTTGTTTATTCAACACAAGGTAATACTACGATTTTTTTTTTTACACTTTTTTTTTTTTTTTTTTTTTTTTTTTTGTGTACCAGGAAAGAAAGAGACAGTTACAGGTACCAATACAGTGATGTGGAACCTGCAGGAAGGCTAATTAAAGCAGTGTGGAAAAAGAAAACTACACCAAGATGGCATGACCTATACACTGGTAAGGAGAGCTATGCAAACATAGAGAATTTTAGTTATAATCACCATGGCCATAAATCAGCCAGTTTCTGGAAGATACTCTTATTGTAATGAATTTCCTCAATGTCTTGTGTTTGACAACAGTCAGAGATAACAAGTGATCAGCAAGAAGAAATATGATACCTGACATTTTAAGTGGCCTGTTAGTATTATTTATTCTGCTAAAAAATACAGTACTTCATCCACTAAGTGTTGAAAGGGGGAAGGAAAGAGCATCTTTCACTGTGTAAATTCATGACAAGTGTGCTATCCCGGGCATCCCTCATATGAATTTGGCTTCATATGAAGAAGCTGACTGCAGTTCATCACAGCACTAGGAAGAAACCTGGCAGAGAGGGCCTCGTGAGCACAGCAGACACAGGATTCACGTAACAGTCATTTGGACTACAGGTGACTGTGCTCTATGGAGAGTGGAGGTAGGACACAGTCAGACCATGTAACTGCATAGCTAATTCATTTACAGGAACACCTGTGTTGCCAGAACTCAGGAGACACCCGTGGCAGCTGGAAGGCAACTAGAGGCATTTGGGAGGGTCACCACCCATATATGTAAGCACGTTTCATAGCAGGTAAAAGAGAAATCAGTGACTTACAGCAGTGATGACAATTTATGGGGTGTGTGATGGTGAGAGAGAACTTGTGTAGTGGATGATGGCCACATCCACAGAAAGGTAAGCTGAACTGACTCAGGTGAGTTCTGGCAGAGTTAATGACAGACCAGCAGTTGGCAGAACACCTGTAACAAGCTCCAGCTGCTGGAAGAAGGGAGTCAGGCATTGGCTGCTGAAGCATCACCTCTTGCACGTGGGGACAGTGGGATGCGTTGGCAGTTGGTGGCAAAAAAAGAGGAAAGAAAAGAAACAATCATGGAAAAATGGAGGAAGTGAAAATGGAACAGAGGTTTGAATTTGGGTGTGGCAAACAAAATAAATGATACAAAGGAAGGCAGAAATGTTTGAGCCCTAGAGGAAGATATGTTAGAGCAGTAGTTTCAAAATAAGATTATGGTAGCTGCAGGGAAGGAGGGGAAAGTTACCAAGTACAGAACACAGTTCTGTAGAGGTGTGGGAAATGGGCAGTAGAAAAGAGACCAGGAATGAAGGAGGAACTAGAACAGGATGGAGAAACAGAAAAGATTCTGGAAAGATGAGAAGGAAAAAAAATGATCCATCCTTGTAAGGGCTTTTATTCTACACAAAGAAAAGCTGATGAAGTAGAATAAAGCATGTAAATTCAATGAATGAAACTAAAATATAGGGAAGAGAGAGGGATGGAGAATGGAATAAGGATAATGAAAAATGGAAATATTAATAAGTAGAAAAAATGGGAGACTTAGTAACCTGTATTTAGATAATGTGGGCTTTGTACAATTACTTTCTCAATTTCCCACAGTCTAAGAAAAGGAGATACAATGATGTATGGAGGAAATAGTGTTTCCTTACATTAGTTTGTCTTACATCTCAGGAAAAGGGGTTTCTCTTCTGAAAAAAAAATCCATCAAAACAATAAGTGTTTTCTTTTTTATTTCAGAAATAAATACAGAGACTGTAATACCTGTAATGCTGTTCTGTCTGCTCTCCCCTTTCTCTCTTTCTCAGTTTTGAGTCTGTGCCTCAGGCATTTTAATTTTGACATCTTTCATTCCGCCCCCATATATCAAATTTAAAGTCAGTTTAACTCCTGGTTTTAAATGAAATATTTTATAAAATGTCATAGTTTTAGGCTTATGGGGGTTTGGCTCTCTTAATTAGTGCCTCAACTGTGTACTCAGTGGCACTGGCATAAATCTGCATTTTTCCATTGCACTTCTCAGCAATCCATTACACAGTCAAGACAAAATGTATTTTACCAGTGAGGAGGAGATCACAGAGAGATTAAACTTCTTATCCAGACCCACAGAGTTTGTGAGCATGAAAGTAAACCACACTTTGGGCACTGTTTATTTGAATGCTCCAACTGTATGAAATACAAACATAAGAGGAAGAAATGCTCACGTGAGTTTGGCTGAAAACAAACTTATTTTGTACAGATACACAGTGTTTATAATGTATGGTGTCAGTATCTGAGATAAGGAATTACCTATAAAGATTAAAAAAGCAGCATTTTTTATTACTTACTAGAATTTACAGGCTCTTAATCTACACTTTAACCAGCTTTATTGTAAATACACTCATGTTAGAATGATGCATTTTTATTTTCTTGTTCCATGAATACATTCAATCCCACTTTTCATGCTGTAGTCTGTTATTCTTTTCCCTGAAAAATCGACCACTTTCTAAAGGGAAATGCAGTTCCTTGCTATAATGCAAAATGATAATTTCTTTTGTACTTGTGAAAATCCAGTGGTAAAATTACAAAAACATGCTGGAGAATTTTTCTGTTTGTGTAGCACTTCCATGTGGAAGATTCAAATTACCAGTCTGACTTCTAAATTCTTCAGTTTTTTTAAGGTATATCAATATATCCGCTTTAATGGGGGGATAAACCAACAGTGCTGTTCGGACCTGTCCAGTCTTTGCTGTTTATACACCATGAATCTACTTAAAAGTTGTGTTTGATTGCCTGAATCTATCGAGGATAGAAGTCACTTTTGATGCAACAGAGTAAGGAGGGAACATACATTTCTTGTTTTTATAAAACTGAATCTTGGACATGGATAACATCTTTTTTTAGAAGGAACACAAACTTCTATTCCAGCCTTTCCACATGCACACCACCAGTGTCTACCTTATGGAAATGAGACTAAAACCCACACTCAGTACTAGACATAGGACTGAGAACACAACCCAAAATCCTGCCTGCTCTTGCAGTTCGCTTCATCACTGAAGTATTGGGGAATGGAGCAGTTAAGGAAGTGCAGGTTCCTTTTATACTGAGGCTTTCTGGATCATGAA
Source organism: Corvus moneduloides (assembly GCF_009650955.1). NCBI lineage: Eukaryota > Metazoa > Chordata > Aves > Passeriformes > Corvidae > Corvus > Corvus moneduloides. The sequence goes on from NC_045492.1 coordinate 10,395,049, forward strand.
TGGCAAGATGAAGTTATCCTGGCTAAGTAGGTAGTGATTTATTCACAGATGTGGAAGCTGGATATAATTTTAAGAGATCCTTTCATGAAGACAGTTAAATGGATAGTGTTATGTGATACAAAAAAGGTCGACAAAGCTGAAGTTTGCGGTTTGGTGAAAAAAGTTGAAGGATGAAGACTTTTAAGTCAGACACATTCTAAAAAAGGCATTTATGCATCTATCTCCCATTGAAAAGAGTAAGAGGATTCAGACTTAAGTTTAGAAGTAATTAGGGCATAAAGCGATATAGTTGTCTATCTAGGAGAGTGGGGAGCACTGAACAGTGCCTAAGATATTAAGTTCCATTAGGAGAAATTTCTGACTGGGTTTTTTGCTGCATAGGCTGTTTTTCCTTGGAAAATGTTGCACTGAAGTGTGGCAAACCTCAGTGTATCCTCACAGATGCACTGATGTGAAGGCATGGGATGAAGGTGGGATTTCATAAAGTTCTTCCAGGCATGAAGTGAGCAAAAAGTGGATTGAAGACACACTGCAATGAAAAAAAAAAAGGAAGTAATAAATGGAGAAAGGAAGCAAAAAATTGTCTTATAGGGATGAAATGCTGCAGAGGATTAGTCTGCAGGGAAAGATTTTGTAGAGGTTTACATTTATGCTTTAACTGGGAGAATAAGAATCTGTGTATTGAGCCTCCTGCCCAGCTTTCCGAGAGGTTCAAGAGCTGCAGTGGTCACCAATGATCTAAATTCACTTCTGGGCTGAAGAGAGCCCAAGTTACAACCAGACTGCCACAACTGACCTACTTGGTACACTTGACAGTGTCTCAGCGGAGAGACCACGGAGTAGATGGGAGTACAGCCTGATATATCACTCTGTCACCAGTCTTTTCTGAACAAAATCAAATGTTTTGGACAGTACAAAACATACTGCAGACCCTTGGATGCTGCAGACCAGCAAATGTCACTATTCCCTGGACAGAAATCTACCTTCACCAGCTGGGTTTGGCTAAAATTCCAGAAAGCTTGACAGCAATGTTTCTTTAAGGGCTCCTTTCCTCTCTGAATTTTTCTTCCCCTCCAAATGATTGAACACATTCCAGCTATCAGTACTGAGTACTATTTCCTTGGCACTGAGGCTTCAGTGGGGTTGAACCAAGACCCTGCTGCACAGCTCCTGCTGTGAAAATCAAACCATAGGGCAACAACGTATATCAGTGGGCTGAGGACATAGAGGAAAGAGTCCTTTATGAGATGTTTTAGTTCAGAGACCTCATTTGTATTAATTCTTTACAGTGGACTCTTCTTCAGCCAAACAGTCTCCCTCTCCTTACCTGTTTTACAAATGAGTTGTAGATTCAGCTTCTTTCTGTTCAGTGAGGTAAGGGATCATTTTACCAGCCTTGGCAGTGTACTGTTCTTTCCCTGCACAACATCTGCTGCAGTTTTCATGGCTTGAATTTTCCTGGACTTGTTTTAAAAGCCATGTTTCAGAAATGTCTTTGAGGATATGAATTATTAGTCATTGTTTTATCTTCTAGTGTGTTCTTCATTTATCTTCCTTATTTTCCTTTTAAAAATAAGACTAAAGAGGCTTTGGATTTTAAAGTTTATAGGTTTTAATTCAGGTTTAGGCTAAAGAGATCAAGAATGATAAAGTAATTCATAGCAATAGGATTTTAGTGCAGTTTCAGAAAGTAATTTATTTTTGTATGACAATAAACTGGGATTTAATCTCCTTCCAACTCATGCTTCTCCTTGCCATTGTAGTATTTGTGTACACACTTTTCATACACACATGAAAATTCTGACCTTTACTGTTCCAAAGCCTTTGCATTATTTGTGCTTCTTACCTCATTTTTCTATCACTGCATGTATGACAAGGTGTTTGATATTTAAACCACATTTTTTTCTGTAAAATAACTAAAAAATCTGAGACTTGCTTTTTCAATTTTCTCACTTGATTCTGATTAATATGTTTAATTTTTTTCCAGAACACCTCACATCTTCATCTTGGACTCTGCATTTTACTCAGCAGCATCCTCAACATTTACTCTGCCTATGACATCACCTGTGCCAAACTTCCAAAGGCTGTTTGGGACACACAGTTGCTAGTAGGACATTTTGAAGACAAAAGGCTTGTGCAAGTTTAACTTGGAGCATGAACTGGTCTGAAGAATAGTGACAGCAATTTTGTTACACTTCTGTGGCATTGAAGGAGCACTGCAAGGTACCCCATACAAACAAAACTGACAGAAAGGAAAAACTTAACTCCCTTGGCTCTCCATCTGGGTGTGTCATTTCCTTTGGGTTGGAAGTTTTGCCCATCTTGTCTTTTAAGAGATAAAATCTTTGTCTGACTTGCTTCAAAACATGCCCTAGTTTCTTCAGGCAACTTATGGGAACCTGTCCATATTTAACTGAGTTAGTTATTTCATTTGTTTGCAGTTTCCAAAATGGGCAAAAGCTTATTAAAGGAATAGGGGCAATTCCAGAACTCTGTCTCTGATAGTGAGAATATATTTTAGGTAGTATAAGAAAGTAATCTATAGTCTAGAATCATATCTCTAACTATTTAGACTGCTGGAGAATCCAGAAAAAAAACAAACCCAAACTTGTCTAATAACCTTTCTAGCTGTGTTTTCATTAAGTCTGAGGCAGCTCATAAGGAAGCTATGGCATGATTTATTTTAATCAGTTATTACGGAGGAGTCATTAAAAAAACAAAACAAAAACTCGGCAAAATCTTCCTTACATACTTTTTGCATTCCAAATCCACAAAAAGTTTAGATAAAATCTCATTTCATTACAACCAAAACAAACCTCCTGTACTAGACTGCTTTCATTTTTTTTCTGTAAGTGATGATGATTCCATACCTCTTCTGTCTACACTGGCTTTCCAGTTCAGTGTCTTTTGTGTCTGTTTTTTTATAATGTCACTAGGGTTAGTCAGGAATTTTATTGTCTCCTAAGGCTTGGTAAGAGCATTTGACAGACTGTGAACTAGAGATTGAGTAGGGAAAATGATTTAGCCATTTTTGTCATCTGAAGATGACTTTCAGGACTGCTTGCACATGTGATTATTCTTCCAGTTCAAATGTAAAAGAATCTGGATTTTGCCCTATGTATTGAACATATGCTGAAAGTTTTACCAACTTTATGGCCTGTTAGTTTCATTTGATATTATTGTTGAGCTAAAAAGTGTGTATTCAGGCACACACGGAATCTTCTTTAGAAATAACTCTTCTATCTTAAAAGAGAGGAACCATGGGGCTACTGAATGATTTAGATAAAGAGTGTGTCCAGCTCTGCTCCTGTAAGTTACTGTCTCTAGGCATTGTGATATCAAATAAACAAATGTTTTCATCTACGGCAACTGCTGTTTAACAACTGAAATGTGGCATTGGCTGTACCTGTTCTTGGCACTGACCAAGAACAAACAAGATGAAGATTCATCTTTGGTTCTTTCACTTATTTTTATTTACGTATTTTTGAAGGCAGTGAGTGGAGGGAAGCATATAAAGGAGGAGGATAACACCAATTGCCATAACTGGTCAACTGTTAAATGTGTCCAACTCTGAATCAAGGGAGGACAGGAATCCATTACTGGAATATCCATGGTATGATGTATCATTTAGGTCGTCTGAGGATATATTGTTGATAAAACATCCCTGGCAGGATCATACTTTGCTCACAAAGACTCACAGAAAAATTGAAGCAAAACCTGCCAAAGTCACCTCTCGCTAAAAAGAAATATTTCAAACATATTCTAACAAATCCTGACTGTAAAATGTGCAAATTGGATTTCCAGTAATGAGACCCATCAGTAGGCACATTTTCTTGACATATTCTGTCTTGGAAATAGTGATTCAATTTTCCAAAAGTCCTTTAATTTGCTTAGAGAGGAAAGCATTTTCATTTTGCCCAGTCAGTTCTAATAATTTGCTAAATTCAAAATATGTGAAATTACTGAAGCTGGTTGTAGTGACCAGAAGGACCTCTAATCTTCTAATAATATTTTTCTTTTCCCCATGAATCATGTAGGCTTGTACAAGAAATTTTTCAGAACAGATAAAACACAAATCTTTGTTGACGTGCCAGTTGATTGTTTCTTCCACAGACAGAATTCTGGACATTTGCTAGAAATCCCCTTCAGAAAATTTGCTTTAGGAATCTCTGTTAGCTGCTGGGTTGTGTGGTTAGAAACTTGCATTTTCTCCTACAAGTAAAGTTCCTTAGGAATTCCCATACAGATGGGTATTGATCCTTCCTATCTTGGCAGTAACAAGCATGACGAGCTATATGAAGAGCAGTTGGGAAGGAAAACCAGTTTTCTACAGCTCTTGTATACTTTAAAGCCTTGAAGGGTTTCAAACAATAATCCTTTATCCCACAGTATATTCCCCGGGCGTTTTCTTTTGGGCACCAGATGTTGAGTTGCATGGACTTTGGAATGCCTCAGGAGAGCCACACATAAATAACTCCTGTGTGCATTGCATGTAGCATGTTCTAGTGGCACAGTCTTCTGTCCCATAAACACTTAGGAGATTGTCAAGGCAGTTGTGTGCTCAGCTAACTTTTCGGTTTGAAAACCAAGCTCATAAGTAGTGTGCCTCTAACAGGTATTTTCTATGTCTTTCCCAATTAATAACCTAGGTATTGTTAAATACCTTGGTTTTAAAAGAGGCTATCCCTTAAGTTGTCACATAATGTATTTATTCAATCAAATGTATTTTATGAAAAGAAGAGCTGTTTGTTTTTCTGCTCTACTTCTGGAGTTCCAGTAACTGTTATGCAGATACAAACACGTCTTTAAGTGGGTGCTTTTGCCATTTCTCTTCCCTGGCAGCATCACGCAAGGTTTCTGTCCAGAACACTGAATTGCAGTCACAGGGTGGCTGGCAGAAGCAGTCCAGTACCCATGAGGACAGATACTGTCCTTCAGTGGAAATATGGGTGTAAGTAGGTATGATTATCATAAAATAAAAAGGGACTGCACAGTTGCTCTCCAAATGTACTGTTTATCTCTTTTTATTTTACAGTGCAAGGGTTAAGACATTTTCTTGCAGCATACCACACTTAATTATGAATATTAATCCCTATTAGGAGCATTAGACTTCTTCAGGGATTCACCTAAGGACAACTGAAGTACATAGGATGAGTTGAAGACCAAGACTTTAAGAGTATTTTGAGATTCCAGGGAGAAGACAGTCAAGAGTGTAGTCAACAAAGGGCACTAAAGTTTATTTATTTACTTATTTGTGTGTGTCTGTAGTAAAACTGCATTTGCCCCTAAACTCAAAGTAAAATACTTAAACAGGAAGTTTTTCCTATAGATTGTCGAACATTTGTATTCTGGATGCAGATGAAGTCTCACTGCTTTTGCTGAACTCTTGCTCGTGGAAACTGACACCCATTTGCAGAAGAATCAGCACACAGACTTTCAAGGTTACCAATGGGGAACTTCTGCACAGAACTGCATCATCTTCAACCAGGACTTCATTCCTTTGCTCCTAACACTCTCTAGTTACCAAATTCTCCATTGAACTCCTGTGATCCTCCAAAAAAAAAAAAAAAAAAAGGAAATGGGGTACAAGGCAGAAAGGTAGGGAGGGATATTGGCTACAAGGATAGTGCAGCTTTATGAATGATCTCAAAATTTTGGGTTCTGCTGAACACTTTCCAGTGGAGACTGACACAAGTGTGAATTTTGTCATCTTGTTTGACTGAACTTTTGAAATCAAGGTATTACTGGTTAAATTCCAACTTTCAGCATTTCAAATGATCCTGAGTAAGGAGCAGAGAGAGGGGCAGGAAAGAAGAGCCAGAAATCACCAGTCAAAATGGTACGTGTTTCATCTATTTATTGAAGGGCCTCCAGTCTTCTGATGGGTCAGTTAAGACTAAAACCATCTGTAGGCTTCTCTGTTCTGTCCCTTCTCACCCCAATCTCTACCTCTGTCAGATATTTCTGTAATGAGCTCTAGGCTAATTTCATTTTTAGAAAACAAACAGAAGGAGAATGGCACTACCTTGACCTGAGACAGTCTCTGTGTCATGATCTACACTGTAGATCTAGGGGGGAAAATAACTATTTTAAATAATAATATACTAAAGGAAGGAGGTTAAAGGAACTGACGCTTCTCCATTTTTCCTGGATATCTCCTGCTAGTTTCTGCTCTTTGACACACAGAGAACCCATATGTGCCTGTAATGTTCAAGATCTTTTGATGTAATTGATAGGTGCTGATGGGTGAAGTCCACAGCAAGCACTGTATATTGAGTCTGACTATTTCTACGCCAACATCAATAATTACCTGTGATCCATTACTAGCATTCTTATGCAAGTTGCTCTTTTTGTATCATTTAAAACAGAGCAGTACAGCACAGAGGAGCTGGACTCCCTGTCCTGAAGAATTCAGTCTAGAAACTTAATCCCAATGTCAAACAAGAGACAGAGTGTATGAAAAGATAAATTATTCAGTAATGAATCCTACACACTTATAATGCACAAGTTGTAATGAATCTCAGTTGCTCTTGTAATTTTGTAAAGTTGTTTACCTAATATGGTAGATGTGCCATATGGTACACTAAAGAGAGTGTTAGAATGAGGACGTGAAGATTTCGAGGTTTTTATTTCTAGTTTTGTAGGCATCTGTAAACTACATTCAAGCTGTCCTAGAATGTGAGCAGAGGAAGAATGCAGGCTGCTTTGCCCCTTTATGCTGACTGCTGCTGCCACTTGATAACATCCTCCATCTCTTCCTCCCTTGTTGCTCAGGCACTGTGGCCCAGCACAGAAGTGTATGCTGGCTAAATGCCATCAAAGAAAGTCTTTCAGCCACTCTGCACCTTTAGGCTGGTTTAGCTTAAGTCAAGCTTTTTCACCCTTAATAAATCATTTGAGCAGCTGATTAACTCTTCCGCTGGGTAGGGAATGTGACCAGGCTTCTATTCCAGAGAGTTCTTTGGTATGTTGCTTATAGAATTTCACCATAGCTAAAACTAGCAATGTGCTCAATGTGGCAGCAGCAAAGAGGTTGGGACTGCCCAGCTCGAAGCAGCATTCCTGTCTTGTAAGAAACTGGCAACACGACCTACAGTGATGTCTGTAAAATCACAGCTACTTTGCAGCACTGTAATTTGTCAAAAATTGATAAAATGGGAGTTAAAATTCATACAGATGAAAAAGGCAGCTTCTTACTCACCCTTGAGTTTCAAGTGATGGCTGAGAAAAGCATTTGAGTACAACAATAAAATATTAATATAAAACTTCTCAGAGGATGGAGGCAGTCCCGCAGAGTGATGCCATGGGTGTAAGCGAGCAGAGCCCTGGGAAAGGCTTAACATTGTAATTTTTAGTTATTGGCCAAAGTCTACTGCAGGTGAGAGGAGGACATAGAAACTAAACCAGTAATATCCCTCACCATGAACTGAATTTCTAGGATTTTTGATCTAAAGGTACACACACTATTATTTGGCGCCTGTGTGTTAAGAGCAAATACCTATCAGTTTTTATGTTTTCCCTGTGAATTTTAGGCAAACAGCTTCTCCCTCGTAGGTATGTTTGCATATTTGGGGGCAGGGTAAGATATGGACAGTACATCAGCACTGTTCCCATTGCTCCTGGGGTTGACTGTCAAGCAGATCAATTTAATTTATGTTAGAGTACTACAAGTTAAATGATCACCACGAATATGTGATGGGGGAAATGTTGACACCCACATCTGGGCAACCCCAAGTGGAAAAAAACTTGGACGCATTTGAAGTGATCCCCTAACTCATGGCTCTTGTTCTTCCAGGTCTCCACCAGCCTCCAGACAGCAGCTTTCAGGCCAGTCAAGTTCCCAGAATCATAAACCAGCAGGTGCTGAGCCCATCCCACTACAACAGAGTTCCAGCCTCTAATGCCGCCCATTCCCAAAACATAAGAGCAAAGCTTATTTTAAAATACTGATATAAGAGGTGCTATTTTAAGCTTCCTACCCGTTAAAACTTGAAAGTTAAGTTAAATCAGGCATTGGAACAGGCTGCCCAGAGAGGTGGTGGAGTCACCAGCCCGGAGGTGTCTGAGAGGCATCTGGATCTGGGTGATGTAATTTAGTGGTTTAGGGGTTACAGTGGTAGTGCAGTTGGACTTGATCTTAAAGGTCTCTTCCAGCCTTGATGATTCTATGATTCTATTCTGTGAAAGATAAATCGTACCATCTGGTAATATTGTTTCAGTAATTCAGTTTTCTGGGGAAACAGCGCCTGGCAGAAGAGCGCATTTATTAAAAGGCAGGTTGTATTTTTACGTTATTTACTTCCTTTATGATGGTTGCACAACAAGGTCAAAGTGCAGCTGCCTCCTGTAAATGATCATGTCCACCTGCAACCAGCGCCCGGCCAAGCCCCGCGGGCCGGGCCCGGGCCCCGGGGGCTCCGGTCCCCGCCGAGCGCCGCTGCAGAGCGCGGCTCTCCCCCAAGGGTTAAGCGGCGGCGGGGGTGTAACGCGGGCTGACACACGGGCGGGGATCGCCCCGCCGTTCCGGCTCGCAGCTGCGACTGGACCGTTCAAAATTGCCGTCTCCCTCTCTTTTCCCCCCGCCTCTCCTCTCTCTCCTCTTCCTTTTCCCTTCCCGGCGCTGGGCTCGTGGCCGGGCGCGCTTTCCCGGGACCGGCCCCGGCCGTGCTGAGTCAGACCGCGCCCGCCCCCCGCCCCCGCGGCCCGGCCGCACCGAGGGGCTGCGGCCCCCGGCTCGCCCCGCCAGCGGCGGAGGGAGGGAGGCAGGCGCGGGGGCTCCTCCTCGCCCGCTGCCCCCGCCCGGGGCTGGGCGTGTGCCCCGCCCGCCCCGCCGGTGGATCAGTTACACGCAGCTGGCACAGGTGCGGGGCGCCCTTCAGACTCGCGCCGGCGGGGGAGACCCGGACGCAGGGAGCAGCAGGGAAAACATGCAGCCATTTTGGGCCGAGGCAGACAAAGAGCCGCCGGCGGCCGCGGCCGCACCCGCCGCCCCGCGCGGCCCCCGAGCCCCCCGCACCCGCGGCGCGGCCACACCGGAGGGCCGCAGCCCCCGCCCGCCCGTCCGCCCGCAGCCGCCGCGGAGCCGCCGCCGCCGCCCGACTCCCAACTAAACGTTTGCAGCCATTTGCACGGCCTTTTATAGCGCGGGCGCCGGCCAATCAGCGGCGGGCGGAATCCCTGCCCGGCCGGTGATGTGCGGGCCGGGCGCTCGCGCGTGCGCGGTTGGGCGGGGGGGCCGAGTGTGAGCGGGGCGGGGGGAGGAGGGAGCTGTGAGAGGGGAGGGGGGGGAGGAGGGAGCCGCTCACAGGAACCCTCCGAAAAAAAGATGGCGGCGGGCTCGGATCTGCTGGATGAGGTTTTCCTGAACACAGAGGTGGATGAGAAGGTGGTGAGCGACCTGGTGGGCTCCCTGGAGTCCCAGCTGGCGGCCTCCGGCCACCACCACCAGCACCACAAGGCGCAGGAGCCCCTGAGGGCCGCTGGGGGGCTGCTGGGGAACCATGTTGTGAGCAGCAGCAGTAGCAGCAGCAGCCCTAGCCCCAGCCCTGGAGGAGTAGTAGTAGGAGGCAATGCTAATGCCCAAACAGAGAGCAGCAGCGGCAGCAAGATGGGACTGAGTGCCCCAGAGATCACAAAAGCAGGTAACGTGGGCAGGGGTGGGGGGCTCTGAGGGAGAGGGGCCCTCCCCTCCCCCCACTCCCCAGCTCCCGCTGCCTCCTTCCCTCACTGCTTTCCCCCCTTTTCCCTCTCTCCTCCTTCTCGTTGTGGCAGGAGCGGGAGTGCAAAGGGTGGTATCGATCATACGGGGGAGAGCCTCCCCTCATCATGCCCCCTCGGTGTGTATCCGCGCCTCTGCTCCCTCCCCTTTATTTTCCCTCCTCGCCTGTGCTTACTCGAGGGTGTTGGATCATGTGTGGGGGCAGCCGCCCCGCAGAAGGAGCCGGCAGTGCCCGTCCGTGACTCTGCCGGTCCCCTCTGCTTTTCCTGCCCTTGTTGCTGGAGTGTAAAAGGGCTCTGTTAATCTCGGGGACTGAAGGAGGCAGAGCCCACCCCCTTGGTCATGGCTGTGCCTCCCATGCCGCCTGTGACTGCTCCCCTTCCCTTTCCAGGGGTGGAGGTTATGGGGGGGATTCCCTCTTGATAATGCCGCCTTAGCTGTCTGTGTAAATGCTCCTTCCCCTCCCCCTTCGCTGTTGCTGAAGTGGAAGGGGGTGTTATTAATCATGACACCTATTTCCTGTAGAGGAGGAAGCGAGGGGGGATTTCAAGGGGAGGAAGTCCCTCAAAATGCTTCCCCCCCATATCTGCCTGCCTTGATATCCCCCCGCACCCCCTCCCTTGTTCCAGGGGCTTGGAGGGGGCATCCAACACCTCCCATTCCTCCTCTGCCCTCAAGGGGGGGTTGTCACAACGCCGGGTCCCGGGAAGGGGGGGAATTCAGGCCACAGTACCCCACCTTGCACAGCGCCTTCTCCCACCCGCCCACCCCCGGAGCTGCCTGGGAATATTGCCCCCTTCGTGTTGTGAGGGTTGTAGGGGGGCATTGTGAAGGCTGGGACTGAGGGCTCACTACGTGGGAACGGAGGGAAGCTGTTTTTCAGGGGGATTGAAAGAAATGTCTCCCCAGAATCTCTCTGCAATTCCTCCCCTCCCCCCTTTTTTATTTTTTATTTCGTCTTGCTGAATTGTAAGAAGATACTACAGACCCTCTGTTATGATTGATGAAACTCTTCTAGGAGGATCTCCTTGACCCTTATAATGTGCATCTCAGTGTCTGCCTGTCACTATTCTTTTCCCATTTCTGTCTCCTTAGGGCCAGAACCTGGACTGTGTGTGATTGTACTTGTGCTAACATCAGGCCTTATCAAGGGGCATGAGGATTATTCAGGACAAGAAGCTACATCATCTTGTCCCTTCTGAAAACCAGCTTTGCTTTTTATTTATTTATTTTTAACTCTCTCTGGCAGTGGGAACTTCAGATCCATCGGAACAAATTCTGTAATAAAGAAGAGGGGTCTTCTCAAAACAGACTCCAGGCTTTGCAGTACTTCTTATCTTGCCAGGCCAATGTTTTTCTTTCCTTTCCTTTCACTTTTCATATTTTGCTGTTGTTGAGCCTCCTGATCTGACTGACTTACTGTGTAGGAGACGACAGGATTAGAGAGTAATGTGTGCTGGGTATAGGGAACATGTTTTAATAATGTGTCTTCCATGGCCATTTTCCCCCCCGCCATTGCAGTCCTGTTGCTGAATGGGACGTCAGGCTCTAGAATAGGGAAGAGGTCTTAGATGATCTTCCTCCCTTCCCTTGGTTCATATTAAATCTGTTTTCCCTGTTCTGTCTTACTGTAATGTCAAAAGCAGGGGTGTTACAGTTAATACTGAATCTGCCACTCTTTGGTGGGAAATTGGAGGCTTTAAGATAACATCTTCAAAGCCATGTTCAGTTTGTATTCTGTCCTGTTTTCTTGGCTCCAGGCAGGCAGCTTGGGAGATGGAGAAGACCTGGTGATGAGGGAGAACATTCTATCTTTTCTGGACTTCTCTTCTTGCTCATTTGCTCTTTTTAACCTTGCTGTTGTTTTGCAGGGGCAGGAGGAGTGCAGGGGGGTGTTATTAATCATAACACCAGGTCCCAGACTTCAGCTCTGGATGGAGCCACCACAACAAGCACCAGCACCACCACTGCAGCAGCAGGAGCATCTGAAGTCACTGCTGCTCCAGGGACCCTCAGTCAGGGCAAATCGGTGGTTATCAGCACCATGGCAACTGCCTTGTCCACCAGGAATGGCAAGATTGGGACCACGACAGTGCAGACTTTGAATGGGAGTAACGTGGTGATGAACTCTCACCACACAGGAAGTGCTGCTTTCTCTGGGACTCCTGTGACTGCCAACCCTGCTCCTGCACCTGCTGTTGCCCCTCTCGTTAACAATGGACCTGGATCTGTGGGGAAAGGAAACGCTGTTAATGCTGTTTTGCCCTCAGCTTCTAACACTGTCATCCAGACTTCTTTCCTTAATACTGCTGTGTCCTCTGCATCCTCCTCCTCGCCCACAGTGATCTCCTCGCAGCCACCACCAAGTGTTGGCACCGGGGCGCCCACGGTAACACTCGTGAGGCCCCCAATCCACACAGCAGGACCCACGGTGGCTGCAGCTGGTGCAGCCACTCAGAATGGGAGCAATACTGTGATCAATTCAACCATCAGTGTGGGGAGTTTTCCTGCTGTTGCCACAGCCACTGTGGGATCTGGAGTTTCTCTCCAGACGTCACTTGTGAACAGCCAGTCTGGTTCCTCTGTGCCAGCAGCTCCTGCCACACAGGTCATCAAATCTGAGTCTCCTAAAACTATAGTCCAGGCAGTATCCCAACAGCAGACACTGGCTACTGGTGGCCAGCCCAGTACTACAGGGGGTAACATGATTATTGGGCAAACTATGCAAGCTGGGCTCTCTAATGTTGCTCCCAATCCTGGTGGGATACCTCCTGCAGCTCCTGGCACCCCCACAGGAATGGCTAAAGGCACTGCCAATACAGTGGCACAAAGTCTGCCAAGGACTCCAACACCAACCACGAGTGGAATCAGAGCAACTTTGACTCCTACAGTTTTAGCACCTCGTTTGCCTCAGCCACCTCAGAATCCAACTAACATTCAGAATTTTCAGTTACCACCAGGTAAGTCAGAGGATTGAGGGGTTTTATTTTGGAAGTGTATTTCTTGCAGGGAGGAAGGAATCCAAGTAAGATTCTGGGCCATTTAATTCTGAATTGTGGAAAAGGCATTACATGTAACAATGAGAATGGTCTGGTGTTGAGTAGTAGTAGCATAGTAGCATCCCACTACTTAGTGTCTGATTTTGGGTGACCAGAAAGTCTTTTCAGCAGTAATTGAAAATAATTCTGCCTGGTATCTTTGTTCCAATGTGAGTGTAGATGAAGCTGCAAACTGCCAAAGTGTGACAATGGAATATTACCCAATAAAATGTTGTTATTTCATTAGCACAAAAGGCATTTTGACTTTTCAGGCGGTTTTGTCAGGAGTTTGTAACCTTTATGTGCTGCTCGGTTCCCTCCTGTCCCTGCGTGCCCCCAGTACCACAGAGCTCTCGTGAACAGAGAAGCAGCAGATACAACACAAGAAAACTACCTACTTTTGCTTTAAATACCTTCAAAGTGTGACTTAAAAACTCACAGATTTGAAGCTTATGATCATCTTTTTAGTCACTGGCATTCTGATACAAAAGGCAGACTTCCTATGTCCTTACCTCACCCTGTTGTGTCTAGGGCTGCAGCTTTTGTAGTAGCTTGTCTCATGCTTAGTGCTGAGCATCTCTGGACAAGGAATCTAGTCCTGAACTCAGTAGGTGAGTGAAAAGCAGGATGAGAAGTGTTTCTTTGCTCAAAATTGTTCTGCCCTCCTTAAATATCCTAGATTTGGGGATTTAATGTTATATATTTGCTATTATTTTGAATCAGGCTTGTTGCATGTATCCACTTTGACTTTCAGCTGCAAATACTTGTGTGAACCTACACATTACTTCCTGTCCTCCTAATAGTACATACAATAGCTGGATTCTTACTGGTTACTGTTTTCAGGGCAGTATGCGAAGAACAGCTAATTAAATTTTGCTAGTAACGCTGAAATCGGTGGTGGTTTTAGTGGGTGGTCTTAGTAAAATACAAGCGGTCTTAGTAATAATCCATCTCTTGGAACTCCTGCCCAACCTCAGAGCAATGCACCTGTCACATAAAGTAGATCAGGAATTACGTATTGTGTTACTAAACACTGTGTTTTTGTGTAATGTGCTATCTGTGGTCTGTGATGCCATGTAGTTTGATGAAGTCTATCAAACATTCTGTGTATCCAAGTACTAACTGGTATAAATATTCCTCTTTCTTTCTTTTTTTTTTTTGCTGTTGAAGATTGTTCCATATATGAGTAATTTGAATGACATGTTGCTAATTTAAAAAATAGCAGTAAAACTCAGATCTTGAAATCCCAGTGCTTGATATTGAAGCCTGTAAATTGATAGGTTGGAAAAGCCTTCTTTTATTTCTTGCCATAATGTATCAAAGGATTGATCCAGTTTAGTCTATTGCCATTTATACCTACATTTTTTGTTAATACTGCATTATAAACGTGATTATGGGGGAAAATACTACTGTGGAGTCCAGTGGGACCTTTTTTCAGGTAGCTGATGTTTTCAGACTGCCACAGCATACTGAAATGTGTTACTCTTAGAAGCAGCATTGCCAGTCCTTAAGCAAAATTGGACCATAAATTGTTCCTTTGGAGTTCTTGATAGATCAAAGTAAAACAATACAGGTTCTAAGCACTTGGATTTTTATTAAGCACTTTTTTGTCTGTCCTACACTTAAAGAAATATTTATAACTTCAAAAGAATAAGCGTGACTTAAGCAAGTATATGTGACTGGATATATAGAATTTGGAAACTGAGTTCTTGCATGATAAGACAGACTTAATATTGAAAAGGGGTTTTTTTTTAGTAGAACTGATTATTTTTCTTTTACATTGCTTTAGTTTGGTTTTTTTATACTTTGTAAAAGTACCCAGCTTTGAAAATGCTTTGCATAAACCATTTCTTTCAAAACACTTAAGAACTGATGGATGCTGGGCTCTTACAAACATCTCTCAGGCGCAAGGTCCAAGCACCTCTGCAAGTTTGGCCACGTGCAACTGCTGTGATCTTCAGCAGAGTGCAGGCACATTCATAGTGAAAGGAGTGTATGTGGCTGTGCTTTTGAAATTGTATTTTAAATGACAGCATCAGAGGCCAGAGTTTTGGAGGCAGTTTGGTAGTGTGAAGCTGCAGTGCCTGTGTGCTGTGCACCTACTGCATGCATCGAATTTGCATTCACGAGTTTGTTTTTAAAAGTCAGTAGTGTGTGCTAGTAAGAGTTTCTAAGACAGCGCTTGAAATAGTTTGAAATCATACACTGCGCACACAGCTTTTTACAACAAGAATTATAAACACTTAGAAAGAAAATTCTGATGGAAGGTTTGACCATGACAGCACAGGTTTTACAGTTATTTTCTTATCCAGAATTACTGTTTCTAGCTCTCCAAAATACAGTTACAGTGTCACATGCATGGAAAGCAGAATATAAAATGTCAGCGGGAGTTACTAAGCTGTGACTTGAAAATTAGGAACCTTTCAAGGTTTCAAATGTTTTCTTCAAAAGAGCGCATGGAAAATAAACTCCATCAGTGGTCTTTAAAACAGATTACTTTTAGAATAATACTTTGTATCTTATTAAGGCAATTGTGCAACAAACCTTGACTGACCGAATTGGAATGTTTGAAGAGCCAGTGGGCCATAATTGTTGTGACCTTACTGGGTTTTGGTATATTTCTTCTCCAAGGAACTGGACTATTGAGAATACCTGTGTATTAATGATGGTCTTTCACTTCTGACATCTTTGAGGAGAAGACTGTTGTGCTTAGTCTTTTCTTCAGGAGCCTGTGTTTGGATCTTTGTGCTCCAGTTGGACAGATTTGGGTAATGAAGGTCCCAAAATAACCCTATTTATACCTTCCTAGAAAAGACATGGAAATATTGTGAGATGATTCTGTAAGGGGGTGGGAACACAAGTTTATACAATACCTCCTTAAGGATGTGACACTAGTGAAACTGACTGGAAATAAATTGAATGAAGTTTGTTGTTTCTGAGCACTTCAGTAACGAGAAATGTATTACGTACAATTATATGGTAAGAGCTAGAAAATCAGTTGGTTTATTAAAGCAGTGAGTCAGTCTTCCACTGTTAGAGGTGCTCAGTAAAGTATAACTGGAGTTATGCCCTAAAATTTATCTTTTGCATTCTAAGAGTGTAAAGTGTTTAGAAGTCATTGCTGACACAGGGTAGAACTATCTTGTTAAATGGCAAAACTTGGGCACTTTGAAACAATTTTTGAAAATCCCGTCTTGTCCAGCAGTGCTGTAGTACAAACGCAGCATCTGTGAGTTTATGCATACTTAGCAGTACTGTCAACTTGGGATTCAAAGATGTGGTTTCTCTTTTTGCAAGTTTGTGTTGCTACTCTATTCTGCTTTATCTTTATGCACAAACATCTCATAATAAGTTTTTAAGCTGAGTGCTTAGACGAAGAAGCAGATTGATGAGTGCTGAAGGTATCCGGTAAGAATAGTATAGAGCAGGTAGGTCTGGACAGTTTTCTCTACTAGCTTAGGTGAAATTGAAATCTAGAAACTTTCACTTCCCTCTGTCCCTCTCTTTTCTTTTACCTTCTGAGTGACTGTTAGTACTTATGAAAATTTGGTGGCTTGGCCGTAAAGACTGGTATTTTCCTGATTAAATACACTTTGGTGACATGTAGTCCTGTTGAAGATAGCAGATAGGATGGCTTGTCTTCATGGGTTCTTTTTTAACTTCTACAGTCATGACCAGTTTTCCCACTAGCAGTAGAGCAGTTCTGCAGCTGTTGTAGAACAGAATTGTTTTGCCTTGTATCTAAAAATAAAACCTTTTTGATTACTTTCACAAAACTCAGTTGGATCTGCCAGTAGCTGATGACAGGGGATGAGACTATGAATTTCTTCATTGCTTGCTTTCTGGAGGGCATCTCATGTGCCTCTTCTGTGGTGAGGACAGGATGGGCCTTTTATAGACTGAGAAACTGCTGGGGCCCCTTTAACAGTGGAACATTCCAGCGTTCTGAAGTCTACCAGTGGTTAAAATTTACTGC
Organism: Corvus moneduloides; assembly: GCF_009650955.1. Classification (NCBI taxonomy): domain Eukaryota; kingdom Metazoa; phylum Chordata; class Aves; order Passeriformes; family Corvidae; genus Corvus; species Corvus moneduloides. The sequence continues at coordinate 10,411,781 of NC_045492.1, forward strand.
TGGTGCTTTCCAGAAGCAAAGAATACCTGAAAGAGCATCAGTGCTGTACATCTGCACATCCTGGAAGATGTTCTACATGAATATGCATGCTCAAGGTTTTCTTCGTGGCCTTAGAGGCTCAAAACTTCATTTGGTGTTAAATGGGAGCTTTTTTGTAGAATCCGATTGTTCTTTAGCTTGTGTTCACTATCCAAGAAGGATTTGAACTTAGGCCATGGTTATGGTGGCTTTAGAATGGGAAAACTACCTGAACATATGGTTTAAAGCATGGTTTTCGGTCCTTTTGACTTGAGCAGTCATACTTTTTGAAGCTGGAGTAACTGAAAAATAACTTCTGCAATAGTTTTATTTCCTTCAGTTGGGAGTTGGGGTGGTAGGTGGTTGGGCAAAGGAGAGTGTATAAAAATGGAGAAGGGTGGCAACTGAGAAGAATCAAATCATACAATTTGTGTTACTTTTTTGTACTGAATGCCTCATTCTTTGGGTTGCCTTGTACTTGAAACATGTACCCCAGAAGTCCCCAAAGTAACTAGGATGTAGATAGATGAGGAAGTCATCAGAATTCCATTATATAAGGAATACAGAAAGGAACAGAAGAAATACTATGAAGTAGTGGAATGTGGTTGTTTCTATTTCTCACTGACTAGTAAGCGAGTTCAAACATATCCTCATTATAGTTTCCCTGTATGTTCCATGTGCTGCCAATATTATGCCTGTTAACTGTGTTGGCATGGCTCGATTTTGTTAAAAATAATGTCTGCAATGCACCGTGACAATGGGGGCTTCTTAGAGTACTTACAGTATGTTTTACTTTCAAAGCATTTTACAGACTTAATCCTTGAAACATGCCTGTGTGGTTGGTAAATAAAGTAGTATGAACTCTGCTTTAGAGCTGGGGAAAAGAGCAAGTTAGAGAAGTTCTGACATGCCCAAGGCCATGCAGGAATCAATATTTTGCCAGGATTAGAGCTTGGGAGTCCTATACTTGGCATGTAAAGCAGTATCTGTCTTTGTGGAAGATAACTGTGGATCTCTTCTGCAGAACTCTTCTGGGTGAGGGGTGGATTTTATGTTCAAATCATGCATCAGCAAAAGGAACATTCTGCTTTATTTGGAATCTGCTACATCAGATCTGCCATATGTCACCAGACTGAAAGTTGTTTGTTCGCATTGCAACTTCCATAACTGAGGACTCCTGCATGCTTGGCTTTGTACCCCAAAGAACCTGAGGCTCAGAGAGCTGTGCAATAGGGTTTTTTTGTTCTGTTAAAGAGTATCTTGATGTTGTGCACATCTGATAAGACTGTGTCGTTAAGTGATGGGATCTAATGGGAATATAATTGTGATTCTGTTAAGCTATGAAAGCTATTAACTCTGATTACATATTGTTCAGTTCTGTTATGAAAAATACTGTTCCCAACAGCTTTTGGAAGTGCGTGTATGGATATGTCTGTGTGATCTTCAAATGGTGATCTTTCAAATGGGGGTTTTGGGTATCCCTAAGCTTGTGATAAAGATTTGGTCAATAACCAGAAGTGATTTATTTCTTTTGAGCCGTTTTGCACTCCGCAAGAAGTTACATGTTTTCCATTCCTGAAAATCTAGCAGGTTGCATGTGAAACCTTCTTGGTTTGAGGACCAGAAATTTGAATGTTGTCCAGAACTTGAATCCCTTAACTAACACAGGATGCTGCAGCCAAGTTAGCAAACTGAGGTGAAAATGCATCAGTTTCGTGCACTGATAAGACACAAATTATATCACAAACTCTTCAAATTAAGTGTTTTGGTGTACGAGAACTCTTACTGTTGTTTGTCTTCCCTGTTTTGGAAAATGATATGTAAATATAATTCTAAAAAGAATTATGAAGTAGTTCTGGAACACAGTTGAAATACGGCTATTAAAACTATCTGGGTTCAAGGAAAGAGAACATACTGGTGTGTGGAAAGGTTGCTTTATGTAAAAACTCTGTGATCAAATACAGAGTCTGCTCAGAAGGAACTGGACATAGAAGTCACTTAACACATTAAACATCTTTTGTTAGTATATGCATTTTTTTGTCAGAAATATTAAAAATCAGCATTTTTACCTGAAAATAGCTACTCTTGCCAAGATTATTGTTTGTGTTGAAACTTCATGAATGTTTATAACTCTATTTGTCTGCCTAAATCTTCTTGAATTTGTTGTCATTGCTTCATGTAAAATAACAGGGCTTTTGCTAGTTGGAAGACTGTTAGCAAGTTTAGCTTTATGTTAGGCACATAATCTCTTGTGAAAAAAAGATTTGAAGAGGTAGTGGCATGAAGAAAAGAATTTTGAAAATACTGTTTCTCGCAACTGAAGGCAATGATAGAGAGGAGATTTTAGTCATGGTTAATAGACAGTTATTTCAGGTGTATTTTGAACCCTAAAGCTCTGTGTGAAGGAAGGCCAAACTCTAGGGAGAGTTGCTCATAGGTGACAAAGGGCTTTTTCTTTACACAGCTACAGGTCTGTTCCTGTGTGCGTATAGTTGTATCAGCCCTCTTGCATCTGCTTCCTTGTAAGAGAAGCAAAATTGCTGATACAACCTGTACACAGACCAGGCTGTAATTAAACAGGTATAAAGATTATCTGATCATCCATATTTCAGATTAGATGAGGCCTTCTTTTTTTTTTTTCATTCAGGCCATGGACATGTGAATAGAGCTTTTTGGTTGTTTTAAACCTTCTAGGACAGTTTTACCTCAGCTTATCCTGGAAATTTTTATCCCAGTTCTAATCTGTGGGAATTTCCTCCCAGAAATGCTGGTTGTCTTCTGGAGGTGCAGGTGTCTCAAGGAACTGAGAGCCAGTATTTTACCACAAAGCCTCCTGTCTTGGAGTAATTTTCTTCAGCTGTCTTTAGCATAATATTTAATGTAAAATACAATAGTTGTCCTTGAGGTCTTATTTATGCCTTTAAGGTTTTTTTTAAAGTACAGGATATTTTTTCGTGAGAACAAAACGTTGATTATTGTCGCTGTATAATGGTATAGATTATCAGTAATCAAGAAAGAGCTGATAATTATAAGGAATTGGTACACCTGCTGAGCGCCTCAGTAGAGCTGTCTTTAAGGCGTTGTACAAATGTAGCTGATCTTTGGGTCTATAGCTGTTGTCAGACTCAAAATAACTTTTTAAAAAGATGAGTTTCTCTACTTAGATTACCAGTAATCAGAAAGTTGCACTTTGAACATCAAAGGTTGATTCTCAGCAAAATGCGTGAATGTGTTATAAAATAGGTTAAATAGGGATGGTGCTTTTATTGTGTATTTGTACAGAATTTAGTGCAAGGTCCAACTCAGATACCAAACTCTTTTTGTGGGATTTGGAAAAGTATATTGATGAAAGTAAGTAACTTTTTGCCATGGTAGATCTCTGTTTATAAATTTGAATTGTAACTTATGAGTGCTGCATTTCTTAATTTTGATGCTTTTTCCCTTAAAATGCATTACTAAAATGTATTTTTTCGTAACACATAACCAGTACCAAGACAAGGAATAGCATAAAACTCACAGCAGTGTGTAATATTATTTTACATGACTGACATGACTGTCCTAAGATTTGTATTGAATTGAGGAACCCTCTCTTGTAAAAATGGTCTAACTTATGATTGTAACTTGATTAATACATGCTTCCAGAGTAGCTGAACTGTTAAAAGCTATCACAGTGCTTTTGTGCAGAATAAAGCACGTGCTGGATAGACTGTGCTGACAGCCAGTGCAGTTGAAAAATGTGTGCTCTAGATAGCAGAGTATAAACAAAACCCAAGCAATGAGGTGTGGTGCCATGCTCGAGTCTTTCTGAGATGGTTTGGGGGGCAGCAAGGCTGTATTAAGTTGTCTGCACACCTTCCTTCGGTTTATTAATCAAATATTTCTGTAAGGGAGGGTTGGATTTAGAGCCTCTCTCCGAACATAATAACATCAGGTGCTTTCAGCCTAAGTGGTGGTGTGGCGAGTGGGACCTGTTGTGCTCACATGAGTCAGAAGTGCCAGCTCCAAGGAGTAGCACTGAGGAGTTGCAGCACCTGTGGCAAAAGAGTCGATGGAGGGGACTGGAAGAGTGTTTGTGGAGGGATCAGTGTGGGAGAAGAGATCTGGAGTAGGGAGGCTGACAGTGACTAAACTCTGTAGAAGTTAAAAGACAAGCATGAGGTGTTATTAGTTTTTAACAGACATATGTGCAGTCATGTTTGCAGTAGTATTAAGGGTGGATTGGAAGAAGATAGAAGTGTTCATGCACTGAGCTTCAACCTGTTAGTTCCTTTCTTTCTTCCTTTTTACCAGTGTATTATTTGATTTTCTTTCTTTCCTTGTCCTCCATGGGGGAGGGGGAGAAAAGGCACTAATTATTTATAAGTGTTAGTCATACCCAGTCATTAAGCTTAGTCATTACTCAGGACTGTGCATTTGATGGTTAGTAAAAATCAAAACGAAACCTGATTTTGTTGAAAAGCTTTCTAAATTCAAGCTTACAGGTGTGAAAATAATTCTGATTCTGTGTTCAGACTAACTGCAAAAGCAGAGCTATTTAGTAAATGTTGCTATCAGCCAAATGGCATGTAATATCATGTCCCCGTTGATGGTTTGTATTGAACTTGCAGGCGTAGTGTTTGGCATATTCTCAAAGCAGAGTAATTCTGTATGGGCAGTGAGAGAGGCATGAACTCACAGCGGAGGATGTGGAGGGAATGTTTCTGCTGAGGCTGCCTGGGGGAGCTGTCAGTCGGTGGAATTGTCCATTTCGGGTCTCCACAGCCCCGGGTGAAAAGGTGGCATCAGCAAAGGGTTTTCTCACTGCTAAAATTACAAAGAGTGTACACCTAGAGTAGGGTATTCACAGTGGGGAGAAAGTAAAGAAAAGTGTTCTTTATGGCTTCTCATGTGCTTAGTTGTTTTAGGCTGTTGTGTTCTGAAGGAAGAAAACGTTGATTTAGAGCATTACTCCTCATTAAGTATTTCTGTACAGCCTGTGGTAATAAATGCAAAGTAACTCGGCCATTCCCATTTCTTCAAGTGCTTGAACAGCACTAATGTTGACACACCTTGGTACAGACAAACTGTCACAAATGAAGACAGGTTGAGTTTTAAAACTTCCTATTCAAAATAACTGATGTAAAGAATTAGTGACACTTTATTTTGTGTCTTCCTTTCTCAAACCCAAATCTGATTTTGGTATAACCACTTTGTTGTTTGATCTAAGTATATTGAAATTAATGGTAGAGCTAAATCTGAATTGCTTGGAGATCAATAATTAAAGCAATTGGTTTAGCTCTTGATAGTGTTTTTCTTAGCTGTTTTGACATCAGACAGATTTGTGTGATGATTGGGTTCCAATTTGACAGAGCACTCCGGTGTTTTGGCTTTGTATGCTTGACTAGAAAGGAATGTTAACACACTTTCAAGGAATATAGCTTTCCAGAGAAGTCAAAATAGTTTCAAATCACATTGTTGTTGAAGCATTTGTCAATCGTTGCTATATAAAATGATGTATTTCCCAGAACAATTCTTACACACCTTTTCAAATGAACAGGTAAGATTTTTTTCCATATGGGATCACTGTTAAATGCAGTGACTTTTTGGCTTTCCAACATTCCAACGTTATTCCTTTAACTATATTCTTAAAAGGTTTGTGAACCAATATTTTACAAATGATTACTTCTTCACCATTTAGACAGTACAGTTGAGTTGGGTTGTTTGAAACTGAACTCTTGCATAGTAAGAGTAAGGAAAAGCTTTTAAAATGAAACAGAGTTTTTTGTCTGCTGGCTCTTGTAAGAAAAACCAAGCAGTTTTTCATAATGTGAACTTTCATACTTGGTCTGTACAAAATGCACTTTCTGTGCACTGCAGTGAGGATTCTTGAGGATATTTGCAAACATATCTTTCACCTGTGTTGGCAACAATGATAAATCAGCTGTTGAAGAACTAATTTTCCTGAGACCATAATGGCTGGTTGGAGTCTGAATGTGCAGGTTGGGGAGAGTAGTGATAGCCAACACTGGAGTGCTGCAGTAAACTAATGCTGTACCAAAACTTGTAGGCACTGTGTCTGGGTAGAATTCTACTTTACTCCAGAGTGACATGAGTTGAAAAGGAAATGGAATTTGCTTTTGTAGTTCTTGTCTAAAACTCTGTGCCATGCCAGTCTTCACTGTGTGTAGTATTTAGTGCTTGTCAGGAGAGACTCCAAGTACTTTGTGTTAGAGATGCTCTGAAACAACACCTGACAGTCGTGCCATGTTTTTTCATGGTAAATTGTAGCTCACCTTCAGTGCAGCAGGTGCTGAGCATTTAACAGGTCCCTTTCATTGGGCACAGTGTGTCCTATGTGCTCAGCACAGCTCTGTGCAGAACCTCAGCCTCATGGCTTTGGGGTGCCCATTACTCTGGAACAAGGCATGAGGGAATTGGTGCAGACTCTCAGGTTGCTCCAGTGTGCTGGACAGCTCTGTCACTGCCTGGCAGGGAATGTATCTACTACTACCACCTTGTGTTTGTACAGCCTGACCTCATCGTGCCAGTGCAGGGCAGCCACTTGTGGAGCAGCTGAAGTCTCACATAATCATGGGGTTGTTCTGAGCTGGGGCATTTGCTGATACCTCCTGATTCCTGCACTATGGAGACTTCTCCTTAGGCACTGTGCTTTATCCTTGTGGGGCTAAGGTGTCTTCATACAAATAATGAAACAGCAACGTTTGTTGATGAAACTTGAGAGTTTGGATTGCTGATGAGGTCAAAGGCTTTGGCAAGAAAGTTCAAGTAAATTTTTTCTGGACTTGTGCAGCACAGGTCTCCGGAGATTCTAAGCACCTAAACTTAAGTATATCTGCAGTGGTGCATGTTTTTCCTCAGGTACAAAGTAGTGTGTCTTCAATAACATCTAATCCATGTTCTGTCCTACTCATCTTGATTTGTAATCCCTGTTTCTCATGAGTTGATGTGTAGATGGTCCTTCATGAGCTGCTACACATCTGGTTTGTTACAGATGCTAGTCTTTAATGTGTGTAAATAATTTAAATCTGCTAGAAATTGTCTGGTGTTAGGGAAGATTTCCTTAATTACCCAGATTTTCGTGGAGCTGCAGTGGTCTAGTAGACTTCAATAGGTTCTTTCTGCTTTTCTTGGGCTTTCATTCCTGTAGAGTAGGAGTTTGTCCTGGTGGATCAGTTACTGTAAGAGGAGGAATGGTGGATTGTTGGACAGAGTTGGTGTCGGTACCAAGTTATCTTTTCCTTTTCTGCAGTAAGGGACCCTGTCACACAAATCACTTATTCTGAAAGCTCTTCCTGTAGTTTGTATAGGCAGCTGTATTTTTCTCCACCTCTCTCTCTGGTATTCTGGCATTTTTGTATTGGAAAAATATTAGAAACTTTGTCCTTTTATAAGGTTTTTGTCATTCTGAGGTCCCTGTGTAACATGATCCAATCACTTACAGAGCATGGACTCATCCCCTTTGCTTTAGATGGTTTTTGTGGTGTGTGTGATAACTTGCATAACCTTACACACACGTTTACTTTCTGTTTTGTTGCAAGAGAATCTCTTCTGACAATACCAAAAGGATACTTTCATAAAGCTTTCTCTTGCTAGTATGGCACAGCCCATTTAGGATTACTGTCAAATTTTTCTGCCATGTCAAATGTTTGCAGCATCTTGCCACAAATGAGTGTGTGCTCAAGAGCTTAAGGCCCAAAGGGCTTTGACGTGAAGATAACCTCTTAGTGAGCTTCCCTGGCAAATCTAGTTAGGATTTGAAGATTTGTCAGACGTCAGTGGACTGTATGATCAATAACCTTCTTTTCTAGAGGTGTTTGTAAGGACTTTGATTTTCTGCGCCAGAAGCATCAGTTCTCTGGTTATTCTTTCAGGCTTGGACATTCTTTCTGAACACCAGCATGTGTGTCTATTGATTCCTTGCTGCCTAACAGTTCTCCCTGACCCCAGTTGTTTTTTTCTTGGGAAGTTTTTCAGTTACTTTTTTATATTAAGAAGAGAACTTCTTCAGGAGACTAGAAGAGGATATTCTCCGTGCACTTTCAAGATATTATATCCATTAATTCTTCTGTCATGTCTCAGAAAAAAAACCAACTTACTAGAAGTCTAGGTTCTTAGTTCTGACTTGATCTGGATTAACCATGAGCTATATTGTGAGTAACAAGCAAAATCTGCAAGCTTGAACCTTCTGTTCTTCTGTTCAGTGTCTGCATCAGAAAGAGAGATGATGTCACTTGGGATTGGATAGGATCCTGTGCAGGGTTTGTGTTTCACAGGCAAGAGTTTTGTCCTTGCACACTGGTAAGCCAGTGACAAGCGTGGGCACACCTTGCTGTGTCCTCTCATTTAGGTGCTTGCTGACTGGAGATGGAGTCCTTCAGTGTGTCCCCTGTGGTATGGATGGAGTCCCTGAGACATGGAGCAGCATCCTGAGAGGTGGCACCGGGATATGCTGCTGTTGGAGTGGCCTCCTGTTGGGTGTGGCTGTCAGAGGGGACACTGCTGGACTGTGCACTTCCTAAGAACACTGATCTGAAGGTGCCTGCTGTATCTGCAGATAGTTTTATCTCCCTCACTGGGAAGTCCAGCTCCTGTAAATGTTATTAATCAAGATTTACCAGTGAAAACTGATAATAAAACAGGAAACCGTTTTGGTTTGGTTTATTTTTTGGATGTAGGGGTACTCTAGCAACAAAGTTGTATGTCTTTGGAATTACACAGATAATCAGCGTGGTCTGCAAAAGCTACAAAATATATTATTAATCTTCCTTATTGTTCTGTTAAATTTTTTCTCTAGTCTTTGTTAAGCCATGTTTCAAAGAAAATGGGAAGAGGGAAGCATTAGGAAAAAAGTCTGGTTTGTGTTTTTCTGATATGTCCTATGGCCAGAGCTCTTCACTTTTTATTCCAGTGCATGATTTTACACATTTTATTAATTGAAAAAACACCAACAAAGAAAAAAAACCCCAAAGCACAACACTTTATAAATGGAAATGTCATTAGCAAATGGGAATACAAATAAGCAAGAGGCAAAGACAACACTGTAGAATCATGCAGCTACATCATATAATGATGGCATTTTCCATCCCAAACAGTCTTGTAAACAGGAGTGGTCTGGGAAGGTCTCCACAGCAAGCAAACATGAGGTGACCATTGTGTGCTGGTCAGGAACACAAGTCTTTTTGGTATCAGGAACAGCCAACTGAGTTTTGTTAATCCTTCATTTGGATTGAATTGTTTAATTCAAACTGAAATATGAGCGTCTTTCAGGATTCTCTTAAGCCTCTAACTTCTAACAAAAATGGTAATTAATTTTAATTTTAATTAGTTTTTTAATGAGAGACTTGGAAAGAATTCTTGAATGTTTGCATTTTTAATAGTGAATATGATTTTAGAGTACACGTGATCAGACTTTCTAGGGAAAAGAAGGCAGAGAGATACTTAAAATGGCCAAGTTTTATTGTCACCTTTTTCTAATTGAATGTTTCCAGTGATCTTTATTAGCTGTTTGGTCTCAAATAGTAATTAATCCATTAATCCAGGAACAAAAACCTGGTGGATAAAACAGAAAGATGTTTTTCATCTTTATATATGTTGCTGAATTTAATTGAAACAGTGAGATAAGTTACACAATTCTAGCTGTCTTCTAGTGCCTGTAGTCACTTCTGACCTGGTTCATTCAGCATTTGCAGCCTTATGCATTGGGGTTTGAGGTTATGATACTTACCTGTATTTCAATATTTAAAATATAAGTTCTGGAAAGAAATTTCTTTTTCTACACATGTGGCTGTCAGCCCTTCCTCTTCTCCATTGTCGCAAATTGTTAACTGACGTTCATGTATGGATGGAGAGAGGGGGTGTTACAGTGCAACAGTGACTTTGTTTAGAAGTAGGAGATAAATGGGACTTTGTTTTTAATTCTTAATCGAGTTATCTCCAATGACCCTTCTGAACTTCACTGAAAATCCACTTAATGCCAACTTGGGTATAGTTTTGGGTTAGTGAGTTCGTTTTTTAGCTAATTGGGTTGGAAAAGAGTCTGTAATTGGGCTGGGGGGAGAGAAGCTCAGAGAGCAGCTCCATCTCCCTTTTTAAAGAATTCCCATCAAGGCAAGGCTGGAGGGGTGTTTTGTGTTCAGTCAAAACTTCCTTGCCTGTAGTACTGGAGAACTTCTGCACAGAATTTTCAAGTTCATCACATTCTGAATTTTTATGCCTTTTCCAAAATCACCCATACACCAACAAGCTAACGTTCCAAGCAGGTAAAATTTCTCGTATCATCATACTGCGATTAAAGTTTATGCAAGACTAGTCAGATGGTAGTAATTGTCTTTATGTTTGTATGTAGCCCGTGTGTACAGGAATTTATCAGTGGTAGAGCCTGATTTAATGACATGTTAGAAACTATATAATTGAAAATAACTATGTATCAAATTTGAGTGGGAATGAAAGAACTATTTAAATAGGGACAGATATAAATGTGGCTTTGTATGAGTTACTTTTTTATTATGACTTCAATACTTGAAAGCAAGTACTTCAGACTTCCCATAGTTAGAAATCTAACAGGGTAGTGCTTAGAGTCAGGGTTTGAATTACAAATGACTGTTTTGTCTGTCTGCTGCAAAAAATTGAACTTTCTTGATATGTTTTCCAAAGCTCACATTAATATGCTTTTCAACTGTCTGTTTGAGCAGTTGTGCTATGTTAATGTGTAGGCATGTTCTAATTTTGCATGTAGCTCAGGGAGAATATTTCATTGTTCAGATGTTGTGCTTGCACTTCAGGGGTATTCAACCTTCACATTGTGGTTATTTCCCCTCTTTTCTCTCTCCTCATTCATATTTTGGGGAGCAAAGCAGTAAGTTGACAGTACTGCTGTGCAAGGGGTGTTTTGGTGTGTGGTGCAGACACATTGCTGAACCTGATGTGTGTGTTGAGCTGGAGACAGGAACAGGTACCACAGAGCTCTGGGCTGTATCTATATTTACAGCATCTGCCTGATGCTGTAAAAGTTCTCATGTGCAGGTGAGGTGCCTTGGCTTGGTGCTTTCAAATAACTTCAGTCACTTTTGAGAGTGAGAAAGATGTTTAAACTCACCCCCCATCCAAAACTAGGCTTAGTATTTCTAATGTTGCTTCTGTGAGGAAAAAATATATAACTCTTTAAAGAATTTGGGTGGTACGTTAACTTTAGGATATCCTAGGAAACCCTCAAACTGGTGAATTTTAGGAAGAAGAGTTTGTTATGGGCTGTCAGTATAATTCTGTGGTATTTAAGGACTTCTGAGAGCGTGGGCATTGGTAATTGCATGGGGCCTTTTCAATTGCTAGAAACTAAATAGTACTCAACAAGCCTTAATATTTGATGTTGACTTGAAAATAGCTCCTCTAATCAGATTTCCACTGTACCAATGATTTCAGTTATACTAATATTGAAGATTTCCCCTGATTCAGCGTTTAGCTGCTTCAGCTGATGACAAAAATGGGCAATGTGAGTTCATTTCCCAAGATTTTATGTTTGCACTTTGAAGAGGATGCCAGGGTCTGTTTGTGCAGGAATGAGGTTGATGTAGTAGCAGGTCATTCTCTAGTCTTTAAAATGTTCAATTTCTCTGCCTTTTGTCAGTAGCCCCCTACCCACAGTGTGAGGCTGACGGTGAGAAAATAATGATGTTTCTAATGAGCAGCCCACAGGATCAAGCTCTGTGTTCACTCTTCAGGTCTTTAAGTTCTCATACGATGTGGTGGTGGTGGTGTGTACCTTTAAAGGAAATACTTCTCTGTCCATAAGTTACAGAAGCAGACACCTTACTTTTTGGAATGGCTTGGAAAATAGTTTTTTGGACCTGACAGCTAAACAAAGAGTATTTATTTCTACAGTCTGAAAGATAATAAATAAGTTTCTCCCCCTCCTCCTTTCCTACAGAGGACCATTTTGAGGATATTTGTTTCCAGATATAACACTTGTCCATAGCACTTTGTGGGTCTCACCTTAACACTTTTAAATAAGTTGTGATGGAAAGTCACCTTTTGGATGTAAACTAGTGTAACATCTCTGTGTGACTCTGCTTCATTAAAAGAGAGTTAATATAGAGAACGTAAGGAAAAAATTAGGGGCAAATCAAATAAGGCTTTTCTTTTGAACTCATTTTTATAGAAACCCGTATATGAATTTTTGCAGTTTGCTTGTAAAACTGTCCAAGAAAACTGTTTAAGGCATTGTCTGTAAACATTTCAGCACTTCTCTAGGATAAAAAAGCAAATAAAAGCTTGATTCTTTTGAAGTAGTCATGCTCTGAGATGCAATAGACCACATCTCCAGATATTGTTGGGGAGTATGTATGGGCTTTTGATTCACTGAACAACACTTTAGAAATAACTTTCTGATTTCACTAGTGCCTCTTGATTTTCATGGTGAAGGTTCTTCCTGTAGTTGCTCAGAAAAGCCAACTAATTTTGAGTGCCCAGTCTCCATAGGTGGCTTTTTCAGAACTGATGAGGTCCTGAGGCTCTCAGGGACTGAGTGAGGCGTGCTGAGTGAAGGAGCTCTTGGCAAACAGTTCATGTTGTCCAGGTCCTGTTTGTGCCTTCAAGGAAGAGAGAGTCTCATCTGAAAATCTGCCTGTTAAAATCTGGTTCCCTATAGCTACTCAGTGGGTTTAAGTGTATTGATCTGAGTGACTGAGCAGGGAATGGCTTCCTCATTTCCCTCTCTGTTTTATTTTTCATTTGGGGTGTAACATGGCACAGTGCAGTCTGTTGCTGATGCACATGAGAGAGATTATGATTTTATAGCCACTTTCATTACTAAATTGGTTATGGGAAATTAATTTAGAACTTAGACAATTGTGTTGCTGTTGATGGTGAAGCCTAGGTTTAATTATTTTTCTTCCCTTCTTAAAGACAAAGTATTAGGAGTTTTGCCTAACGGCAGGATTTTCTTGTATTTATAGTGTCTCACAAAACAAATTTCTTAGTAAAGAGCAGGTAGGATTTTCACAGGATTGCTCATTTTAACTTTTAGTCACATGGAATATTTGTGGTTGGGGCAGATAACTCATTGTGTTCTGATGCACACCATACTGAGCATTTAGATAGAGTATTTCTGAAATTAAGCCATTCTATACAAAATGCTGTAATGCAGCTGAGTATTTTGCTTTTATTCTAAACCCCTTTTGTTAGCTGCCTAGTCCTTCAGCGGTACATTAATTGCATATGTACCCAACTTGGATTAAAAAAAAACAAACAGAAAAATATGTTCTTTGATGTTTGCAAAGGATGTGTGTTCCGTGACCACTCTCTGTTTTGCAGGCATGGTCCTCGTGCGCAGTGAGAACGGGCAGCTGCTGATGATCCCCCAGCAAGCCTTGGCGCAGATGCAGGCACAGGCACATGCCCAGTCTCAGCCTCAGAACACTCTGACTCCTCGTCCTGCTACACCTACCAGTGCACCCCCAGTGCAGATATCCACAGTGCAGGTCAGTCCAGGAAGTTGTGATGCGAAAAACTGTAGGATTTATTTTTGTTCCCTGTGAAGAATACACGAGAAAGTGAGGTGTGATGTTAGTGATTTGAAGAAACTGTAGATCTAACTGGGGATATACAGACTTTTTATAAATTCATAGAATCACAGAATTGTTTGTGTTGGAGAGGTGTTGGAAGGGATCTTAAAGCTCATCCAGTTCCTGCCATGGGCAGGGCCACCTTCCGCTAGACCAGGTTGCTCCAAGCCCTGTCCAGCGTGGCCTGGAAGACTTCCAGGAATAGGGAGTCCACACCTCTCTGGGCAACCTGTGCTGGGGCCTCATCACCCTCACAGCCAAGAATTTCTTCCAAATACCTAATCTAAATCTACTTTCCACATGGCATAGGCATTGCATTTTGTTCCTAATTCTGTTACAGCTTGGCCGTTACTCATCAAAAATATTTTTACATATCTGAATCTCATTAAGCTTAAGACTTTGATATAAAGAAGACCATATATGGTTAATGTGTACAACTCTTCTCCCCAAAATAAATATAAGGAAAAAAATGGATATGGATATAAGTACACTGAGATTTTGACAGTTGCATCAGGTTCAAGACTGAAAATCCTTCTCAGAGTTTTCTAGTGGTTCAGATGCATTCTTTGATATCTGTGATAATGGTAACTCTGCAGAATCAGAACACTAGATAAAGTAGATGGTATTCAACTATGGGCACTGATGTGTTTGTGGTTTTTTTTTCCTCTTCTCCAGGCTCCAGGAACGCCCATTATTGCACGACAGGTGACACCAACTACTATCATCAAGCAAGTGTCTCAGGCTCAAACAACAGTGCAACCCACGACAACGCTACAGCGTCCCCCGGTTGTGCAAGTAAGTGTGTAGGGAAGTAATGTGTGTGTGAGACTGCCAGGCACACAGGAAATGCAATTGCTCAGTGCAGGGAAGAAATACCTTCTGGATTAGCCTTTCTAAAACATCTGCAGGTCTCAGTGTATATTTTGGATGTACAGGTATAATTTTTTATAAGTATATTGTTATTATTTCATATTATACCTATACATATCTCTATTTAAAGGTATCCTGTTAGTAGTTTATATAATCACACAGCTGGCTGAAATAAAATACTTTATCCTTTTTGCCTTAAGAAAGTGACAAGAATTCCCTTTGGATTTGGGGCTGTGGTGTTATTCCTGTGATGAATCTGCAGCCCTCTGAATTCTGCAGCAAAATTTACAATTGCAAAGATGACTGCACTGGCATCTTTCTCTTCCCCAAGCCTTCTCCCTTTCACATGAGTCTCTGCTTTGGTCTGTGTCCTTCTGGAGTCTGATAACTCAAGGATAGACTGATGTCAGTCTGGGCTTGCTTGGAAATTTTTTTTTGAGATGCTGAGAGTTTAAAAAACAGGGCAAGAATGTGAAATTCTCCACATGGCTTCCAGGCAGCAGTGATACAATATGATTGCTGTCGCTTAATCTGTCTGATTGTGCTTTCTTCATCCTTTGAGTAGACAGGATTAGAGAGTTTTAATTTAAAACATGCAGGTTTTGCTATGCATCCAGTTAACCTTTTTCCCCTCAGAGAGCCTTTCCCTGTCCCAGTGATCTTTCTAGATCTGAGAGTTAATTTACCTAACTGAGTCTCCTGAATTTGCACTGCTGTTATACAGGACAGAAAAAAAATAAAAAATCATTCCATCTGCATATTTTGTGCTGTAATGAGCACACCATGGACTTCATTTATCCTGATTTCAAAAAAATGAGACAAATGAAATCCTTGTCTCCCTTAGTTTCTCTGAAAATACCAATAAAATTAGCCTTGGCAGCAGGGGAGCCTCCTTCTTGTGTATCTTTATATAAAGAGCAAGTTTACAAATGATCTGTGAACATTCTGAGTGTCAGTTGTAGCTTGGTAGGAATTTGTTTCTCAGACTGGGTTGTTAATAATTAGACTGTTGGAAGCCCATGAATGAGCTGTGTATGTGAGAAGATCTTGCTCACAATGGTGATTCTTTGGGGTTGATATTCTTCCTTCAAATTACCAATTTGTCTACAAAACTAGAAAAATGTTTTGTCCCATTGTTCATGACAAAGACCTTGGTAAGATCGGGGCTTTTGTGTCAGTTGTGCCTTTTTTAGAAATTCCTCCCTTTGGAAGTGACATGTAATGAAACAGGCAAAAAGATAAATTGAATTCACAGGCATTCAGCACTTGTTTTTGGTTGTGTTTTGAAACCCCATTGGCTGAGATTATGGGATTTTATTCAGTGACCAAAAATCGCGCAATTTTTAATCAACTTTTGCGATTTCCGTTTCGAATGTTTTTAGTGCCATCTGGTGGCCGTTTCCTTCTACTGCACCAGACCGCACATGAGCGACTTATTTATAGCAGCTGTGAAAGGTGTTCTACTGCCCTGTGGCTCCTTTTCTGTTTGATGGCTCAGGAAAACAGGCTGCTACTACGTTCCAAGGAGAATAATCCTGTGTTTGTATTCTCTGCAGCCTCAGATTGTTCTGGGTGGTTCTGCACAAACAACCGCGTTGGGGACAGCAACAGCTGTACAAACTGGAACTCCTCAGAGAACAGTGCAAGGGACAACGGCCACCTCCACTGCTGCCACAGTAAGATACTGATAAATGGAACATCTCTTTTTGTCCACTCACATGTGCATGTGTGCATGGATGTGCATATATACACATACAGGTAAACACAGATGGGAGTGGAGGTTAGTAAAGATGCAGGAATTCTGTGTGCTGTTGACCTTGAAAAGGTAAACTTTAATAGAACCATATAATTTACAAGGTGTGGATACAGGTCACTTGAATTTTGATAAGTGTCAAAGTGTTTTTATTTCTGTAACAGTATTAAAGCACTTATTTTAAAAAAATATATTAGATGTATTTTGTAGAACAGTGACTTGTTCAGCACTGTAGAGTAGAATGAGAAGGGATAAGCAGGTGGCACTGATTCATTCAAGCTGCATGTTTCCAGGATTATAAAACAGGGAGAATCTATGTACTATGCACTGTGACACAAGAGCTTTACTATTTTTTGTCCTGCTAAAACACATTTTCCCATACACAGTGTGCCATTCTTGAAATACTTGGTGTTTCCTAACTTCATGAAGAATCATAATTTCTTAAATTTTAAAATAGGAATGTACAATACATATGTGTATGTAAAGTAAAATAATAATTCCTGTTAATAAGTCTGTTTATGTTTTAAGTGGTGAGGGGCATGCATCTCTAAGTCTTACTCTGAAGTGATGAGCTAAAGGACTTTATTTCATGAAGTATATGGTCAGATCATGTGTTAAGAAGAGTTCGTCTGCCTTTCTCTGACTGTTTTCCTTTTACCCTTCCATCTAAGGAAACTATGGAAAATGTGAAGAAATGCAAAAACTTTCTGTCCACATTAATAAAACTGGCATCATCTGGAAAGCAGTCCTCAGAGACTGCGGCTAACGTGAAAGAATTAGTACAGAACCTGCTGGTAAGAAAAGTTCATCAAAAGTTGTAAAACATAGCATCTGGACAAATTCAGACTCAAAAACTGGGGTTTTGTGTTTTTTTTTTTTCTTCAGAGGATGGAGTTTATAAAATCTGAGCTAAATCAAATTAACTTTGCCTCTTCTGAATTAAAATAGGTGCATAAATTTCCATTAAGTTTATAACTGAGACATTACTGCTCATATTCATGCATGAGAACATGAGTTCAGTTGAAGTGTGAGTAATGCAAGTAGTAGCTCTTTAAATTCTACATTTTGATAAAACAATGAATAAAAAGATGTATTATGTACTTTAGGGAAGACCCTATGGCTGGTGCATTAACTGAGTGTAGGAAATCACAAGTTTTTCCAAAAAACTGTTGCCTGGTGCTAATATAAAAGCTTGACATTTAATATTCATAGAATGAGTACTACTATTGCTTAGAGTAGTTGTTAGCAACCTGTAAGTTAGGGTAGAGCTGTGTATTCCAGATGTTATCACATAATAACCAGAGGTCTGTAGGTCTTGCTACTTGAAATTTGTGGTAAAATTAGTTACTACCATAAAGCAGTTGTTAACTAAAAATAGTGAGGGATGATAAAACCACTTACTTCCAATAAGTCTTACATTTTTTTTGGTGTTGAAAAGTTAATTTCTACAAGTTTGTTCATTTGGATTTTCTGTTTTAAAGGATGGAAAAATTGAACCAGAAGACTTTACCAGTAGGCTGTACAGAGAACTTAATTCTTCACCTCAACCTTACCTTGTGCCTTTCCTGAAGGTAATTTATCTTCACTACCCTTTCTTAATCTCTGTGCTTATATATCAGCAGCAATGAACACAGGCACTCCTTTGCCATTATAGGTGGAATTCCAAAATGATGTTAAAGGAAGTTTTAAATGGTGCTTGGTTAGGCTTTTGCTCCATTAAAAAACACTTTTTGTGTCTTAGTTCCTAGAGTTTGTTATTGTGATTTTTTTGGCACAGTCAGTAACGTAACTTCTATGGTGGTGACACATCATAGCTCTTTTGTGAGATCTGAAAAGTTTTCTTTCTGCGATTTAAACCACAAACGTATGAATTGATTTATTGCTCTCTTTTTAGTCTTACAAAGAAAACAAGGGATTCAGTGATACAGAAAACTGTACCTTTTGGCAAGTCTTTTGCCTGTGTTGTTAACTGGTTTGGATAAGCAGGAAATTTGTCACCTCTCAATAATAAATGACATTTGTCATAAATTTTATAGTAGTTGGACATCTCAAAATAGTAAAACATTTACCATCTAAAAATCAGTGAAAGTACTACAGCATTAAATGGTAAGAATATAACTGCTTGGCTAAAGTATGATTAAGGGATGTAGTTGTAGGTGTGTGTTGACATTTCTGGGTTCTTAAATGCTTGTTCAACCTTGAGCTGTTCCTGAGGACAAAAATTGTTGCCATAAGAAAACAGCTAATTTAAGAAGCCACTAAAACACTGTGCTCTCTGTTGAGCTATTCTGAAATCTTCCCTGGTGTTCCAGTGCGACTTTTAAGCCATAGGACGACGGTCAAGGAAGGCAGCATGGGCTTGGGTTGTTAAATACATACCAGGGGTTCCAGGTAGGCTGCATAGCCTAGATGCCCATGATATCCAAAAGATATTGTCCCTCTGTCCTGCTTATTAAATAGGAGCAGGTTGATATTGCTCACCTGTCACCTTTCCTCAGGTACACACAGACCGATCCAATGGACTGAAACGTGTCACTTCTTTACAGTTAATACTGTGTGAGTCAGGATTAAACAACTCAACAAAACTCTTTCCTTTCCCCTTTTCAGAGGAGTTTACCTGCCTTGAGACAGTTAACACCAGACTCTGCAGCTTTCATTCAGCAGAGCCAGCAGCAGCAGCCGACGACGCAGGCGACGATAGCCACGATCCCGTCGGCGGCGGCCGTGCTGCTGAGCTCCTCGGTGCAGCGCACGGCGGGCAAGGCCACTGCCACTGTCACCAGTACCCTCCAGCAACCCGTCATCAGCCTCACTCAGCCCACACAAGTTGGTGTCAGTAAACAAGGGCAGTCCACGCCGCTGGTATGTGAGCTGAAGTGCAGCGTTTGTTACTGCACAGGAGGTTTTTTGATAGTACTTCTTATATTGCTGGTTTAGCTCAATCAAAGATCTGAGAAAAAAAGTAAAACTTAAATTGCATCTTGATTAAAGTGCTATTAGGGTTTGTTCTTCCCACCTGATTCTCGGATTATTTACAGTTCTTTTTTTTCCTTATTATTTGCAGGTTATCCAGCAGTCTCAAAAAGCAGGGGCATTGATAAGGCCTCCACAAGTAACGTTGACACAGACACCCATGGTGGCATTGCGGCAACCACACAGTCGTATTATGCTCACTACTCCTCAAATCCAACTGAATCAGCTTCAGACAGGTAAGAGGTCAAGATACTTGTCATATGCCATATTTGACAGCATTAGCTGAAGTGTGGTTTAAGGGTTGCTTGCCCAGAGAACTTGTTGATAGCCCATTCCTGGAAGTGTTCAAGGCCAGCCTGGATGGGGCTTGGAGCAACCTGGGATAGTGAAAGGTGTCAGAGGGGTTGGAACGAGATGATCTTTAAGATCCCTTCCAACCCAGACCATTCTGTGGTTCTGTGAATGTCAGTTCATAAGTGCCCTGTTTGTACTACTGCTAAACTCTTCCAGTGTCTAGTGCTGTAGTCGCTCGGGGTACAGATCTATCAGGGCAGCATTGACAGTCAGAGAAATGGTTTGGGTGCTGGAATTGTGTGGGAGGGTCCTGTTTTTAGCTGGGTGAAATGCTGACAGAAGCTATTGAGGTCAAGTTTTTGTACCAGACCTGTTGCCATAACTACCTGTGACTGGCTTGCACATGTGAACTCCTATTGATGGAGTACAAATCCTGTCTGTCTTCTTGCAGTACCTGTGGTAAAACCAGCAGTATTACCTGGAAACAAAGCTATTGCCACTGTTTCGACACAAGTAGCTGCTGCTCAGAAGAATAAACTGAAAGAACCTGGGGGAGGCTCTTTTAGGTGAGGAACTGTATGTTTGTGCTTGTGCTGCTTGGGCAGCTGAACTCAGACCTTTCTGGTGCTGAATCTGTCTGGGGAAACTCACAATAACCTAGAGGTGGATTTTCTGGGGGCAGGTTTACTTCTTCATTAAAGACTTAAACAAACAGCACTGGACATACTCACGCCAGACTGGTTTTAGCATTTAGCTGGCACTAAACCTCATAAACAATTCCTGCCCAGACAAGCAAATGGAATTCATTCCTTCACTTCTCCCAGCTGTGCTTGAGTTACTCGCATGTACAGCCTGTCTTAGTGGTGAGGGCAGATTATTTTTGTTTTGTGGTAGTGATTTGTCTGGTCTCTTGTTCCTCAAGCTGTTTAAATATTACATAAGAAAGGATCTTGAAAAAACAGGAAGTACAAAATTAGTGCTCTTTGAAGTCAAAGCAGTAATGTCTCATTTACAAACAAATGAGTTGTATTTTACCATATCACAAAAGCAAATAAAATGTAAAATTAAGTATTCAGGTTTATGGTGGAATTCATTATATGCAGCTGTGGTATCGTAGCAATGTGTGCAGATAAGCCCTAAATCATATGATTATAATAAATTTTCCTTCCTTTAAGGGATGATGATGACATTAATGACGTTGCATCAATGGCTGGAGTCAACCTGTCAGAAGAAAGTGCTCGGATATTGGCAACAAACTCTGAGCTCGTGGGCACATTAACAAGGTCCTGTAAAGATGAAACCTTCCTTTTCCCAGCACCTTTACAAAGAAGGATATTAGAAATAGGTATGTTCTTTTATCTTGAACATCAGTAAAAACAAATTTCACTGCTCTTAGGTTTACATTGGAGGCATTTTCCATGGAAACTGGTTTGAATAATTAAAAGTTGCTGGAGTCATTACCTTCTGATATTTTCTGGGATATTCAGATGCTTGTGGGCAATCATTTGTCTTATGAAAGTAGAATAGTGTCAAGGAATAGCAAACATAGATTTGCCTTCTAAAGTGATGGCAATTCAACATCAAAACTACTCAACCTGGCTGAAAGTCTGACTGTATAAACTGATAAGGTGTAACAAGCGTGACACAAACAATGAAGTAAGTCCAGAAGCACTTTTATCAGCTTTACTTAGTAATTTAGAATTGAGGATGGAACAAAAAGCAATCTTGAATTCTTTGTTAGGCTGTAGTACACAGCATTTATTAATAGATTGTCAGTTTTGTTAAACTAATAGGAATTTTAGTATGTATGTAATTTCCTGTTTAATCCTAGTCTGAGAAAAACCTGAAAGTCATAATTAGCAAAAGGCATTTAAATTTCTACGACTGAGGTTATACTCACATTTAGCTGTATTGTAAAATGTTCTTGTACAACCCACTTATGTCCTGATTATAGGTAAAAAGCACGGAATAACAGAAATCCATCCTGATGTAGTTAGCTACGTATCACATGCTACACAACAAAGAATACAAAACCTAGTGGAAAAACTATCAGAGACTGCTCAACAAAGGAATATTTCCTACAAGGTAACTGCATTTAATTGCTCAAATCAAATGGCAAAATTGCACAAATTCAGCAGGAGTTCAGGTGTTCTTTGTTCTGTGAAATCAGGTTGTTTATTCTCTTTGGCTGATTCACCTTCCATTAAGACATTAATACACATGGGTGACTAGAACTTTTCAGCTTGCATATACAAAATGGTTTTAAAACAAATGCAGAGAAGCTGTGCCCTCCCTTTATTTATTATGTCAAATGTTTAGTGTGTGAGTGACTGTAGAGTCAGACAGATAAAAGCACTGTGTTGAATTCCCAAGAGACTGCTATCTGACAGATGTGTGTTCCTAATAGATGCAAATGCCTGAGCAGCATTTAAAAAAAACCGTGCAGCTCTGTGAAATATGTTTGAGAGGTTAAAGCTGTGATGATATTAGTTTAGAAGTCAAAATCTGATGATTCACGGAATAGAACAAAATGCTTTTAAGAGTTCTAGCTGGTTTGACTGGTGTAAATATACTCCTGCTATTTGTCTGTAGAGGACAAAGTTAACATTGGAGCTTTGAATGTATGTGTTCTTCCCCAGTACAGTACAAGTTAACAGCTTTGTTTTTAAGGGAGTTATGAGAAACATATTTGCTGTATTTTCAGGATGATGAAAGATACGAACAAGCAAGTGACGTTCGGGCACAGCTCAAGTTCTTTGAACAACTTGATCAAATAGAAAAGCAGCGTAAAGATGAACAAGAAAGGGAAATTTTAATGCGCGCAGCAAAGGCAAGTGCTTGGCTTTCACACGTGTTTGCAAAGTGTCATTTTTGACATCAAAACTGCAGAGTTTCTTTTCATTCTAAAACACTTGCAGTGAAGGGAAAGACTAATCTTCAAAGATGGAACTTGATGAATGTGTTCTTAACTAGAGCTCAGTTTTGCTTTTCATTGTAAAGCATGGGAAACAGCTTCTTTGCCACTCTGATTGCGTGTTCCCAATTAAAGGGAGTCTTGAAATTTAGTTTTTGCATTTTGCATTGGCAAAAAAAGATGAATTTTGTAGCTTGGTGGTACTCTTAAATGTAATAGAGAGGTTACAGGTATTTTGGAGACTAGAAATAAAATTCAGAAAGATTTTTGCAAATTGGATGAATACAATAAATAAGAAGCAGTTGATATAAACATGAATGTGAATATTAAACTGTGATTTTACTCAGTGAATATCAAATGAATATGATTAGATAAGGGCACCCTAGAAATAATTCACAAAACAACCTATGTTTTCTGTTAGTTTTGTGATCCAGCATGAGTTGACAATGTCAAAACCCAAATTTATTTTGTTGTTGGCCTGAAGAACGTGAGGGATTAACAGCACTCAGGATTTGATAGGACAAGAGGAAATGGCCTCAAGTTGCATCGGGGAGGTTTAGATTGAATATTGAGAACAATTTCATCACTGAAAGGGTTGTCAAGCCCTGGAACAGGCTGCCCTGCACAGTGGTTGAGTCACCGTCCTTGAAAGTATTGTGTAGATATGGCACTTGGGGACATGGTTTAGTGGTGGTCTTGGCAGTGCTGGGGAAACAGCTGGACTTGATGTTCTTAAAGGTCTTTTCTAGTCAAAACAATTTAGTGATTCTGAAAGTATGACACGCCCAAGGAATTGCAGGTGCCCGGTGAAATGGGCAGTTGCTGATGTAAATGGTCTTTGGTCACTCAGGTGCACTTTGTTCAGACTGCAGCCTGACCTGTGTGTGTAGGTGTAGCAGAAAGATCTGCTCTGAGTAGGTGCCTGGTTACCCAGCAAGGGGAGGAATTGTTCCAAGAAGTACAGGTCTGATTCCTTTGTTCATATGCAAAGTGTGTAATTCAGTTCACAGGTCTGTGTAATTTGTGTCTCGTAATGGTTGCATTAAAGGCATAATTGCCTGGCTACTCTTCGCTGTCTTTAACAAAGCAGAAAAATGGGATGCCTTTTCAAAAATAGATACATTAAACTAAGAGAAGGAAAACTTTTAGTTTCTAAAAGTTGTTTACCACTGTTGCCCTCTCTGGGAGTGATAGGTATTCCCCACTTGCTGCTGAAGTTGAAGAAAAGCTTTCATATATAATCTTTAACTGCTTTTGTAACTGAATTAATTTTTCTTTCTTTTCCTCCAACCACCTCATGTTCATCCTTAATCAACACAGTCTCGATCTCGACAAGAAGATCCAGAACAGCTTAGGTTGAAACAGAAGGCCAAGGAGGTGAGTGCTGACATTAACATGAACTTTTATTTTGGAAATTGAAATAGAAATAATGAGCCATCCTTGTTCTGGCATACGCAGATGCAGCAGCAAGAGCTAGCACAGATGAGACAGAGGGACGCCAACCTGACTGCGTTAGCTGCCATCGGTCCCAGAAAGAAAAGGAAAGTAGATTCACCAGGATCTGGATCAGGGACAGAGGTACAGTATAATTGTCACCTTTGGTTTTGCTGCCTCAGCCTCTGTGCAAACCTTCCTGTTCAGAGCTTTTTACCCAGTTTGTGGGAGCTCCCTGGGCAGCCAGAAGTGTTTTGTGTTCGTATTTGCTCGCTCCAAGGCCAGGATCAATTTTTAGCACCTGCGTAGTGGCATAGGGAATAGAATCTGAGTTGTCATTCCCTGATTCGCGGAACTGGAGAGATGTTAGAAAAACCGTCTCTGATCTCACAAGCCTCAGCTTTTTGGACCTCCATAGTTTTGGAAGGAGATTTTTGTGGATGTAACCAATCTAACTTGGAGTGCAGAGTAAGGCTGCTGAGGTAGGTGGGGTGGTAGAACTGAATCACTGCTAAATTTGACAGCAGGAGCCTCAAGTTACAGGAGCTTGCCTAATTTCTTTCTTCAGCAGTTGATTGGCCTTAGTTTTCATGTCTCCGCAGCAGATCAGTTTGACCAGTTCCATTTGATCAGGATGTTCTTGCACATCCTTGTATATTCTACTGTTGACTCTGTCTTTTAAGAACTTCCCTGCAGACTAAGTGTCAGAATGCTCAGTGTCTCATTCATTTAATATTAATTTACATTCTGGCAGATGACTATCTGCTGTATTTTTAAACAAGTAAATAAACAAGAAATGGTATAAAATTGCTTTCTGCATGAGACATTCAATGTAGGATTTCTCTAATGTTTAAAAAGAACAAAATATTCTTGAATATTGTCATTTATTGGACCAAAAGCTCTCTTCATAATTTGAGGATTTTTCCCTGTGGGATTTTATGCCTGATAGCAAGTGACAGCATAGTAATAGTTTAATAATTCTGTTTATTACTCCTTGAGCATTCTGAATTTTCAGTGCTAAAGCATTTATACTGTAGAAAAGCCTCAAAGAGTTCACCTTGTTTTATACTGAATTGCTAGAAGCAATAATTTACATGTGCTTGATATAAAATGAGAGAGAAAAATCTGAATATTAGTAAATGTTATTTTTGTTTATAAAAAAAATCAAGCCTCTTGAGATCTTTTAAAGTAATTTTAAGTTTTGAAATTTACTAAAATGTCTGCTACTGAGAATAAGAGCTGTTTTTATATAAGCTGACAAATTACTCTATTAAAGGTTTATAGATGTGGTTCAAAATTATGAAAATTGCAGAATGGGGCACTTTGCAAAGATAGATGTGTACACAAATGAAGTCGTCTCAGAGGAATATGCTGAAGTACCTCATGCAGAGTTAATGTTGGCATTGCTTACTCCTGCATGCTCAGCTGTGCCACCTTAATGGTCTGTTAATGTCACTTAGGTTATGGGATGTATTGTGCATCTCCTGTGAACACTTGTTTGTATTTCATCTAAATCTGACTAATTTAGTTATCCTGGATTAATCAGTGGTTAACGAATTAACTACAGGTTCCCTGGAAATCTAATCTTTTTGTCTGTTTAATTAAGAACCAGCTGCCTTTGATCTGATACTCACAGCTGTGCTTTTGCTGCTGTGTCACTTGACATTTTTAAATTGGGCTCCACTTGTCACCGTTTGTATGCAGTTTGTGGTTAAGTCATATTACAAGAAGTGTGGAAAATAAGGTTTGTCATTATTTAGACACAGATTTGTAAATGGAGGCTTTTGATGTCTACAAATGCTGATTCTTAATTACATGTGAAGTCACTTCTAAGTAGTAATTGCACTGTTTTGTTTCCAAATTCATCAAAACAGGTTGCTGTCAGTTTGAGAGTTTTATGTCCATGTGATTTTACTGAAAGTTACCAAAAGCTTCTTAACTTACTCCATACGTAATTCTGTGTCTTTGAGGACTCCTGATATTTTACCTTTGCATTTAAAGTATTATGGGCTACATAATAAAGCTCAGGCTTCAGCTTTCACTAAAGAATATTTTAAAACCAAGAATAAACCCCCTTCCAACCATTCTTTCTGTTCTCTAGCATTCATGTATATGATAAAATTTAGTTAGCATCCAATACTCTCCTGTATCTTCTAATTTCCACTGAAGTTGATTAAAATTAGATGGCTACATTGTGCAAGTGCCTTAAAATATCCTTTTGAAAATCCAGCCTTTTAAGCAGCCCCTAACTACAGGATTTTGGTGATTTGGTGTTTGCTGGGTCAACAGAATGCTTGAGAATCAAAAATCTGACTTCACTGGTAGCACTGTGGTGAAGCAAGTTCATCTGCACTGAACAAAGTTCTGCTAAACCAGAGTGATCATTTCCAGTGCAGGTTTAGGTTGGTTTGATCATCAGTAATGTTCACTGGTGAAATACGTTATTTTCACGCGTGTTAGTGGGAGCCTCAGCAGCTTATTCACATGGCTCATACACCACTCTAAATTCTGGCTTTTTTCAAGTCCTGCAGTGTTTTTATTAAGAAAAATATTTGAAAATTCTCCAAACTCACAGGCGGGTAAGTCTTTAGTCACTACTGGAGCGTGTTTGGTGTCATGAAGTATCAAAGCTCCATCTAAAGAAGAAAGGAGAACATTATTCTAGCAAATTAAATTGGAGGGGAGAGTGAATCCGTAGCTGAGCCACAGAAAGATGACCCGTTCCCAAAAGAATTCATTATTAGGTAAATAACCTGTCAGCAGCAGAGGGCTGCCCAAAAGATTCCTGGCTGAAAACGGAGGGAGCAGCCCGGATTCCGGTCTGCGCGCGCCATCTGCCGGGCACTGCGCGGAGCTGCAGCTGCTCCCCGGCCTCGTCCCGCTGCTTCCCCGCCCGCCCTTCCGTGCCGCTCATTTGTTTCCTTCTGGTTTTGGCGTTTTTCTTCTTTTTTTAAGTGACATATATAGTAATATGCTGCTTCTTTATCGTGCCACTTCGGGAAACTCCCATTGAGTGATGCTGAGAGATGGAGAAGTATTCAGAGGTCATTAGAGAATGCGTAACTGAGTCTAAGAAAGCTTCTCCTAAATATAGTGCTGAGCTTGCTTACAGCTGTTGTCACCACAAGGAGAGCACCCTGCCATGGAAATCAGGGGGATCTAGGACATGATTTAAGGCCTCACAGTCCCGAGAACAGGACTGCTCCCCAGGTCATCCACCACTCCAGGGCTGCCCTCGGCACCCCTGCCATTGTGAAGAATCCTGGCCCTTCTGTTTGGTTTGGTTGTTGGGATTGCCTGTCCTTAGTGCCTTCCTAAAAATACAAGCAGTGCTTTGGGGCTTTTTTGTCTATATTGAATGTCACTGAAAACTTCTGATTGTTCAACTGTTGTTAATAAATAAGAATTGAAAAGGAAATCTCTAATCTGGTAGCATACAGCTTCCTGACTATGTACAGTTTTTACGTCACATGTTTTCTCTGAAAAGTTTTGAAATGCTTTTGGGCTTGGACTGATTGACCTGTTCTTCTGCTTTCCAGGGATCTGGTTCGAGTGCAGCAGTCCCAGGCAGCTCTGGAGTTGGAACAACCAGACAGTTTACGCGACAAAGGATAACGCGGGTGAACCTCAGGGACCTCATATTTTGTTTAGAAAATGAGCGAGAGACAAGCCATTCACTATTGCTATACAAAGCATTCCTTAAGTAAAATGGAAAAGATCAAGGTATTTTTGACGGAGAGACGCCTGAGGACATTTTTTAATATATTTGCAAATTACGCCTTTTTGTAACAAGCGAATGGGATATTGTTTGAAAAACAACCACCTCTTTACATGGAACAGTTTTATATTCCTGTTTATAAATAAACTCTTCAGTATAAGAGAAATGCATTTCTGTAACAGTGAGGATACTTACAAGGCCTGTGGATACTATAAAAGGACAATTAAATTTTAACTCATCTCTTGATTGAGTGGCCTTCTTGCCAAACAAGCCATATATAAAGACTGATGGAATCGTTTAGCAAATAACTAGCTACCCTTTGTCAGCCCTGTAGCAGTTTCGACATTAATTGTTCATTTTAGTTCAGTTTTATTCAACTAAATCCATTATATAGGCATATGTCTACAGCAGATGACCTCATTTCATTTAGCTTTTTTTTGTTAAACAGTCAGTTAGCAAAGCAAACTGATTTTTAAAGAATATTTATCTTTCCCCCAAATGCTCAAAATCTAGAGGGATATACAGTTAATTTTAAACATAACCTCAATTTTAATCACATTATTGCTTATTAGAGGCCCTGAAATCCCATAAAGGAGGGTTACTTCTGAATGTTTTAGCAGCATCTGTAAAAATGCATTTTATTTGCTATAGTTTGTAAAGCTGTAAAGTTAAAAAAGGAAAAAAAGGAAAAAAAGAGAAACCTTTTCAGCATAAATATATTTTACTTGCACTGTGTTTTTTAGCTAAAGTGAAAGCTTAGATTAAATAAAATCAAAAGTTGAGAGGAATCATCAAAAGACTGTTTCTCAGTGTGAATCAAGTGTTGAAAAATGGTTGGTGTATTTTGTCGGTAATTGTACATAATTTTTGGCACATAACATAAAAATGGCTATGTAAACTATAATTATTTTGCTAAAAGACTGTATGCAAGCTGTGGGCCTACTTTAAAGATGTCCAGAGCAAAGTCCCTTCTTTGTACCTATTTTTTTATTACAAATATACTAATTGGTTCTTTATATTTTCAGAGGTTATTGTATTAAATTGTCTATTGATAGTACTTTTATGACTGTAAATACTTTGGCTTTCTTTGTGTGAACTCTCATGGTAGAATTTAACTCTCTTGCGTGTAAACTGAATGCTGATCAGTATTTTTATCAACACCTGACAACTGTTACACCCCTTTTATTTTGTCTTTTAGGAAATCCTGTCTTTCCTTTTTTTTTTTCATGTAAATTTTGCACAGTTACTTGTTCATATGTAAATATTTTACTTTCAAAAATGAAGTTTTTAATTGCTATTGTTTTATATAGGATTGAAAGAAAATTAACTCCTTTATTAAAAACAAATTTATCTGTATTTGCTAATGTATTTTTCTCTCTAAATCTTTTCTCCACTTGGATTTATTTTTCTTGGTACAGTAAAAGTTGAGTCTACCTGAGGGGATGCTGTTTGCTAAAGATGCACTTTGGGATGTTTTTATATTTTGTTTTGTTTTGTCAGTATTTTGGAGGTATGTGACTTCACGTATCTTGACGTTTGATTGTTGTCTTAGGGGTCTTGGAGTGACATCAGTGGACAGTGGGTTTGGTTGGTTTTTAAGCAAGGAAAGGTGTCTGAAACACCTGAAATATTTTGTGTTTGTCTAGTGAAGGTTTAATAAAACACTCTTTCCTTGAGGGCAGCCTGATCCCTCAAATACAACTACAATGGTTTGCAGAAGAAGGTAGGACATAAACCACAATTTGGAGCACAATTATAAAAGAAAATAATCAGGAACACTTGATTATCAGTGTGGAAATCTGAGAAGCATTTCTGATGTTCTGTACTAAATATTTAGCTTTTGGGTTGTATTTCTTTTAATTCCTCCTCTCATGGGCCACTTAAACTAATAATTTTGAGGGCCTAATCCTGCTAATACATTAATTTGATGATGATTCCTTGCATACAGACAAATCTGTCCCCAGGCTGCTGCCCCAAGCCCCTGCTGTGGAACAGGCACTGGCAGCAGGCCCGTGGGAGATCAGTGTCTCTGGAAAAAGAGGATTAGCTCCTAAAGGGATGCACTCACCTGACACCCTGTGTGACACTGACCCGAGACTTTCATTGTCTGTAAACTCCAAAGAGTCTTTAAATTGTGTCATGTTATTAAGTGGCAAGAAACATCTTGGTCTTTTGGCCAAAACACTGTCAGAGCATGCCTTTAATTGTAGCGAGAGCTGGTTGTAATTGTTAATCACCATGGGCAGTGACTGGGCACAGTGTCTGCAAAGCTGTGGCAGGTAAGTGGGGAAGAAACTGTGTGAAAAATTAAAGTTACTACATTGTGTGCTGTACTTTGCTCTCTGTGCTCAGTAGTGGCTTAGAAATATTCTAGAGAGGCCAAGGGAGGAGGGAGAGATCTCCTGTAAGAGGAGAGCTCTTGGTTTTGTTTTAAGTAACGTTGGTTTTAAGCGCACAGGCAGCCCTTCACTCCATATAATTTGTCTCAGCTTTTAAATGTTCTGGTTCTGTTAGTCAGAAAAGCTGGTAGCACCCATCTCCCTCCAGTAGTTCAAATTCATGGAGTTTTGGACTGGGAAATGGGCACATTATTGTCAGTACACTGGCACTTGTGAGGAGTTCTCATGGTGAAGCAGTTGCAGACTTTTGTTCATTTGTTGTTGGTTTGGGGTTTTTTTTATGATAAAACCAGTAACTGTTTTTGATGCTGCTCAGAAATTTGACATTGCAAAATCACAGCTGAAGAGGGGTGGCATTTACACGGCAATACACTCGTACACCACCACTCCTCTTGTGTGTTAGTGACCTGTAGAGGGAGAAATTATGATTCTTTCCTGGCCCCAAGGCTTGTGCAGCTCAACCAGAGTGAGGGTGAGCATGGAAGAGAATTTACTGCCCGTTTCCTTGGGTCTCTGTACCAAGACTGATGCACCTTTGTTGTAAGCACCCCAAAATTGAAGTTTGCTGCAGCTGGGACGTTCTATGTGCGAGTTGGTGAGGGGTTAGTGCACTTTTATTTTGTCACACTTTTTCAGCTCCATGTCAGGGACAGGTTCCTTCTCTCTTGTGTTTAAGTCTGTGACATGTAGTGAGCTCTCTACCCTGCTTTACAGAAGTCTTGATGTCTCTCTGTTTTTTTTAACACCTCTGATTGGGTAGTGCATAGCTGTAATGTTCATGAAGTGTTGATGCCATTCTTTTTCCAGCAGAAAAATTGAACAGAACAAGTAGGATGTAGTAAGGCACTCTGAATTCAGCTTGGTTTTCTTATTTCACAGGTTTATAATTAAGTAGATGTGTTTTCAGGAAACCTTTTAATACATAGTGAGAGAGGCATGCGTGATAAATACCACCAATTTCACAGTAATTAAGATTTTATTGGAGGCTTCCCTGTGATCCAAGAAGTTTCCCCACATTTCTGAGATTGTCTAAATTACAAATAATGATACAACAACTCCAGTGATAATTTTAACCATTTTCTTAGGTTTACAGCTGTTTGTCCATCTGCAGAGAGGAGTCTTGACCTTTGGGGTAAGTGGGGGGGGGTATCATCTGGGCTGGGGCGGTGGCACTTTCAGCAGTGACATTTCCCTGCAGTGTGGGACTGTGGATCCACCTATGCAGGTGAGTGCAGAGCCCTGTGCTTGGGTGTGCTTGTGCCAGGATTTTTGCACAGCAGGGCTTTAGGCAAGGACAGGCCAATGTGATGTCTTAAAATGTGTAAAGTGCCAGGAGGAAAAGGTTTAGGCAGTGTGGGTTGATCCTAATCTTTAGGTTTTTGGGTATGTCATGCAAAAGTGCCATGTGTAAGGCTTGCTCCTCAGTATTTGGGGAGGCTTTTTAGCAAGTGATGTTTCCCTGTCTGTGGAAGCTGCCAGGCTGATGAATTTGGGAGATGTTTGTTGGAGGGATGAATAGGGAGGGCAGCACGTTAAGGGCTGCTCTGCCGTGCTGACCTGCCTTTTATTTGCCCAACACAAAAGCTCCCCGAGTTAGGATATCCCACAGGATGACAACTGGGGGGATTAAAACTGCATTTTAATAGCTCAGATCTGTCCTCCCCCTGCAAATCTGCGGCCAAACCCTGCACTCTCCCCTCTCCCACAGGAGTCCTGGGAGTGGTTGTACCAGAGACCGGCAGGGACAAGCCAGAGCTCCTTCATTTTGTGTGGTGGTGGTACTAGATGCCATAGAGCTGTGACAGAAAGGGAATACATTCCTTAAAACTTGCTTTTAGGAATTCAGTCGTGTTTTCTTGTGTCAGCTGAGAGAAACTTGCCCAATGCTGCTGCAGAGGTGGGCAGGCGAGCAGGAGATCTGGGCACATTGCAGGGAGGCCTTGTTAGCCACTGCTTGATTTTACTTTGTTCAGCCCCTTCAGAAATAACTTTCCTGTGAAACAGTTAATTTTCCCTTTGTTTTCCTGCTCAGCTTATTTACTGTTATTCTCTGGAAGCAGCTGGATTGCACCCTGTTTGGTTTCCTCCTGGGAGTTTCCCTGTTCCGAAGTCAACAGAGGACTTGTACAAACAACACGAGCAGCGTTTGGGCTGTGATATGTAACCACACTGCTGTGAAAGTGCTGAATAAATGCATAACAAATCTGGCTTTTACTGCTCTGTAAAAGTACTGCATGGTTTAACTTGAGCACTTAGGTACTTTTTCAATCCAATAACAAAATCAAGTTGCCAAAAAAAAAAAGTTGCAAGTGCTTTCTAGTTTGCTGTGATGCATTTGGTGCTCTGATTTTGAGCAAACACGTTGGAGTGTTGCCCATCTATGGCAAACTGGAATATGAAGAACAATATATCTAACTTCCCAGGAGAGCAACGTGCTGATGTTTAGGCACAGCCTCTTTCAGTGAAAATGAAAATCCTCATGTCATGTTGAGTGTGCCACTGTTCAGCTCCTTTGCTCCACTTTGAGAGGGACAAGAGTAAAATCTGGGTAAGTTATAGGTAAGGCCCTTCACCTTGAGGTGGAATTGATGGGATTGATCATTTATATTTGAGAAATAAGAGTTAAGTTCCTTAAAAAAAAAAAATATATATATTCTCACTTTCCATGCTGATCCGCAGCAGTGGTGTGTGATTTGAAGTTTGGGGGAGGGGGGGGTTCCTTCATATAGTAGCTTTTGTTTGTCCTTTTTATTCTACTTGTGTGGTGCAAATTCCTACTTTTTCTACTTACTCCTACTCAAGTGGTGGGAATATATTTTGTGTGTATTTCCTTATTCTTGATACAGATATTTCAAGGTCTCCATTTAGAGCACAGCCTTAAATGAGCTGTGCTGGTGGAGCTGAGTGTGCCAGTGGAGATGGGCACCATTCCCATCCAGCTCTCTCCTCCCCAAACTCAGGGGGGGCCTGTCCCTCTTGTCCCTGCAGCTTGATCCCTGAAAAACTCCCCAAAACTAAGTTCCCTGATGGAAAAATGCCCAGGAGCTCACGTGGGCAGCGTGAGGGCAGGAGCTGATGGCTGGGAAGGAGGGAATGAGAGACCTGGACAGCCGAGGTGTGAAGCAGTGCAGGGTGGGTGAGCTGGAAGCTCTGAGCACACTCATCCTGTGGGAATGTGCCTGGGGCTGTCCATAAATTAAAAAAAAACCAACAAACCTTAAAAATAGCTAAACCTGGTACCTACACAACACAAAGCAGGTCTGTGTGAGCATCCCCCATCTCCTTGGCAACGGAAGCAGGCAGGGAGCAGGGAAGGTCGGGTGTGGTGGGTGAGTGTGGGCAGCAGTGGCCGTGGAGGAGGCGAGGGCTCATCCTCCCAGTGCCAGCATCACACTCCTGAGATGGGAACTGCTGTCTTGGAGGGTTTGTAGGCTTGGATGGATTCTTCTGTGAGTTTATGAAGTTGCTTTGCAAGTGTAGTGGAAGGTCAGGAGGTGTGGGATCCCCTGGGCTCCTCCTGGCATGGGCTGCCCTTGCTCCCAGCCCACCTAACTTATGGGCAGATATATATATATATATATATATATATATATACAGACACAGGTAATATGTGTCTGTATATATATTTTATATGTATTTGTGTATAACTATGTGCACACATAGCTATTTATAGAAGTCTGCTTTATATGTAGAAAAGATGCACATTTTTGATGTACACAGTGGGGCTGACTCTGTGACCCACCAGCTCTCCTGTATCCCTGATCCTGACAAAAGCTGATTTTGCCGAACTGGGGAGTATGGGTGTCACTCACAGCTGCTTAGTGTAAAAGGGAGTCATTTTGCAGTTGTCCAGCAAGGAGCCTCTTGGATGTTTCATCCTGTACATGGAAACTGCAGGGGGATGCTCCCTCTGAGAATGGGGATGCTAAGGAAAAATTTCAAGGAAATCTCCTGGGTCTTTTCCCCCTTATATTCAGTGAACACTCTGGTTGTATTTTGTGTCTGGATTTGGAAAGGGAGTGGGGTGAGAAAGTGTGAGAAGCTGAGAGAAAGAAAGGAATCAAAGTGTTGACAAAGTAGTTCAACACTCGGCAGGAGTTTAATGGCAGAGAGCCGGGGCAGTGTGGAGCCGGGTGGGGGGAGGAAAGAGGTCAGCGCTGGGCTCTGCGTGCCCTGGAGGTGAGGGAGAAGGCAATAATGACTCCTGGGAAAAATAATATAAAGAGGTGAGAATCGTGGAGGCAGCTGGTCCTTGTTTTCCCGTGCCTTCACCTGTCAGAGGGGATTAACACCGACTGCATCCCATCCCTGCCTCAGCTGAATTCCCGCTGAGGGAGGGCATGGAAACCCTCAGCTGGGAAACGCTCTATAATTGCTGTTATTTGATTAGGAAGGAGCCGTATCCGTTTCTCCCGGCGCAGGGAAAGGCTGGGAGCCCGCACGGGCGGCCGGCTCGCCTCGCCAGGCGGCAGAGGGTGCTCTGAGCCCGGCTACGCCGCTCCCGAGAGTTCCATCCCCGCTCCATCCCCGCTCCATCCCCGCTCCATCCCCGCTCCGTCCCCGTTCCGTCCCCGTTCCATCCCCGCTCCATCCCCGCTCCGTCCCCGCTCCGTCCCCGCTCCGTCCCCGCTCCGTCCCCGCTCCATCCCCGCTCCGTCCCCGCTCCGTCCCCGCTCCGTCCCCGCTCCATCCCCGCTCCGTCCCCGCTCCGTCCCCGCTCCATCCCCGCTCCGTCCCCGTTCCATCCCCGTTCCATCCCCGCTCCGTCCCCGCTCCGTCCCCGTTCCATCCCCGTTCCATCCCCGCTCCGTCCCCGCTCCGTCCCCGTTCCATCCCCGTTCCGTCCCCGTTCCGTCCCCGCTCCGTCCCCGCTCCATTCCCCCTTCCATCCCCGCTCCATCCCCGCTCCGTCCCCGTTCCATCCCCGCTCCGTCCCGCTCTGTCCCCCCTCAGGGAAACACAGCCCTGCCCAAACCACGGCCCGCGGTGGGGGCAATTCTCTTCTGCTTAATGCGAAGTATGAATTATTCATTTGCTGACTGCTAAATAATAGAAAGTGGGAGGGGGAGAAATGGGGATGTAGCTTAGATGATGTGGCAGGAAAAAAACCCCAAAACTCCAATTAAATAAATTAATTTAAAGGAAAGGAATGAGGAGAGAGCACGGTGTGCTTCAGTAGGCTTTGATCAGATTGGCTGCCCCACACTATTTATTTATGTATTTAAGTCTTTTTTGAGGGCACAGTCACTGAGTGGAACAAATGTCTGTGAGCTACAAGAGCAAAGACAGGTACAAGCTGAGGGAAAAAGTGCAGAAGAAAATGAAACTATCTATTAGAAAGATTTACAAACAGGACAGAAATGTTCAAAGGGAACTTCTGGTGATGGCAAGATGTAAGAAAATCAGTGTCAAGAAGCACAGTTCACACAGAATCATCCTTTTAACTACGGCCTCTTTATTTCCCCCCTTCTTTCAACTGTTGCAATTCCTGCAAGTTGCAAATGAATGAGGCTCCACGTGAGATGTTTTTGGGGAGGGTGGAGGCAAGCTGAGCCAGGAGCTGTGGATGCTGGAGGTAAAAAATCCCAACTATCCAAGGAATGTGCTTTGGGAGTTCGGGTCTGTGGGAGCAGGGCTGCAGAGCAGGGTCTCTCTGGCTTCTTGTCCCAGTCAACTTCACTGCTGCTTCCTGCCCTTACCCTAACGCTAACTCCTGCACATGGAGGAGCAGGCTGGTGAGGGCTTCCCAGCTGCCTGAATCCAGCCAGGATCCCCGTGGCTCTTGGCCCTAAATCCCAGTTAATCTGTGTTGAGCTGTGCATCAGTGCGATTTCCCTCCCCTCATCCATCAGTGAGGGATGCAGTGATGGAGAGAGATGGGTGCAGGGCCAGGCTGTGGGGACAGCAGTGGGGTGACCCTGCTTCCATCCCATTCACCCATCCAGCCATCCATCCATCCATCTACCCACCCATCCATGCCACTGGCAGCAATTAGAGGGTTGAATCTGCCCCTTTTCCCATCTCCCTGTGTGCCCAAGCCGCTGTAAACCTCCAAGATGCTCCCAAAGCCACACTCTAATGTCACCCTGTGGCTCAAGGGCTGGCTTGGCCCTGGCTGCCAGCCCTGTCACATCCCAGCCCTGTCACATCCCAGCCCTGGCTGCTGCATGGATTCCAGGTCAAACCACCCCACGGGCAGCACGGTGTCAGGGAATCGCTGTTTTCTAGGTTGTTAAGTCCTTTGCTCTTTAATTCTTAGCCTCCTGAACACCCCCAAGGTATGTTATAATCACCCCAAAATACAGCCACTAATTGTTTGGTGTCCCCGTGGGGGAGGAAGAGCAGAGTCACATTAAATCACAACAATCAAGAGCTTCTGCAACAAATGAACTCGAACCCGGTTGACAGGAGGAAGCCGCGGTGCTGCCTCGCGCTCCGTAAGGGCCGTGTTTAGTTGTAATCTTATTTGTAATCTAATCAATATGTTTACTGAAGGAAAGAATATCATCAAGTATTACTTTAAGACACTTAGGGGATGTGACACCGTTCACAACTCAAATGTAAACAGGTTTGTTGGCTGTGTTTGCTCACAGGAGGAACACGCTGTGTCCTAGCGGGGCTGGCAGAGGGGATTGTATGGGGAGCAGGGGGACCCCCTCGGCTCGGGGTGCCAGGGATGGGCTGTGCCTGAGCCCCTCCTCTGCTCCCCATCCCACCATCTCCATGTGAGTGCCGAGGCCCTTTCCCAGGCTTGTGGGCAGGCAGTTCCCTCCAATCTTCTGTGGCTGATGGTGAACCCTGCCACATACCAAGCCCATGTGTCCTGTCCCATGAGCCTTTTTTTAGTGTTTGTGCCTTCAGGAAA
Source organism: Corvus moneduloides (assembly GCF_009650955.1). Classification (NCBI taxonomy): domain Eukaryota; kingdom Metazoa; phylum Chordata; class Aves; order Passeriformes; family Corvidae; genus Corvus; species Corvus moneduloides. The sequence continues at coordinate 10,448,578 of NC_045492.1, forward strand.
GTTTGGAGGTTTTATTAAAAACTTATCACATAACATCCATAACAAAGAATTAGGGTCTAATGCACCCAGCGGAGGAGTTTCCCCCTTGCCCCAGGCAGTTAGAAGGTGCCTTTAACCTGAAACATGAGGGTTATATGTATAAAAGTGTATATAATATTTTCCTTATAAAATTTTTATCCTGTCTAATGTATCCCAAAGCTCTTTAAAAGCTGAAAGCAGAAACTCTGGGGGTTTGGCTGCAGGTCGAGGGGGGAGAAGGCTGCTTAGGTGAAAGCAGCCCCTGCAGACTGACAGTGAGGGGGGACACTGTGTCCCACCAGGGCAGAAACATCATCCAAGACAGGCAGGATGGGACCATTCCCATGGGCCTTGGACAGATGTGCCAAGATTCTGAAACATCTTTAGGGGTCCAGAGCCCATGGCATCACACAGACATGCCCCCAGCCCACCAATGAAAAAACATATTACCTGTGAGTTAAACTGACAAGGAAGCTGGAAAGAAAATAAAAACAACAGGAAAAATAAATGCTGCCTGTTCAATTACTTAAATTAAGACTTATTTGAAAGCTGTCTTTGCAGCAAACACCCACCCTCCCCTTTAGTTTTTTAAGAGTTGGGGTTAAGGTAAGGCTTAGGGTTAGGCTTGAGAGAGCCAAAGAGCCTGGAGCTCCAGGAACACTGGGGCTGGAAAAGGTCTGCCAAGATGATTGTGGCAAGGCCCCAGAGTCGCTGCTCCTTCACATTTCTGATCTGGAAACCCATGGTGGTGAGTTTACAGTTAGTCTTAGTTTCAGGCTCTAGTGAATTGAGGTGGGAGGGGGGGTAAGTCCAATAAACTCCCCATTGCTGTTTGGGAACATGTTTAATTAATCAGGTAGGAAAAGCCCCTTCATGCACTGCTTCCAGACCAGACAGCATCAGCATATCCCCTGCCTGTGGGACAAGGCTCCTCAGGATTTCCAGTGGGGCTGGGGAGGGGTTTGGGGTGCAGAGCAGAAGGCTCCAAGAGCTTCTCCCTGTGGAGTGCAAGGGTCACTGCCAACCTTGCTCATGTGTTTTTCCTGCATGCCTGGCACTGATACTGCAGAGAAATGGACTCACCCCTTGTGTAGACCAAAGGAAAAAATTCACCACATCTCTCCCTGTATGCACCTCATGGGGCCAAACCTAGTCCTGGGAGAGGTCCTGCTGGGGGGCCGGAGCTGGCCATGCCTTGGTGGAATTCCAGCAGCTCTTGTGGTGGATGGACTGGGCTGACATTTGCTGGCAAAGCTCAGTGGCTCTCTGGCATTGCTGTGACTGCAGGGGCTTGGCTCTGGCTTTTCCACCTATGCAGCCAGTGAAAAACAACCCAGGAAAGGGGGAAAGACTGAATGAACTGGTCAAAACATCCTTAAAATGTCATTTTCCTTGGTGGGAGGGAGGCTGTGTGTGAACGCCTGGGAACTGAGGCCATGCACACCCTGGGCATCATCTGTGTGTCCTGTGTATCGCCCAGGGTGCATCGGGTTAAACTTTGGAACAGGGAAATGGTGGAGTCACCAGCCCTGGAAATGTTCACAAAATGAGTAAATGTGGCACTTCGCACCATGGTTTAGTGGGCAAGGTGGTGTTTGGTTGGACTTAATGATCTTGGGGGTATTTTCCAGGTTTAATGATTCTGTGATTCTATGAATGCATCTGCTGCTGCTCCGTGTGGAGCTGGCACAGGGCTCCTGAGGTGGCTTTTTGTGGGATTTTCATGATGTTTTTCTTGGAAGTGGCATGTTTTTTTTGAATAACATAAAAAGTGATTTAAAATAGAGCCCACTCATCACAGATGACAGGGTAGTTACAAAACGCAGTGTTTCAGGAGAGAAATGCCAACACAACAGCCCGGAGGCACTTGGAAAAGCCAATGGATAAAGGGTGGGCGGCTGTGCTGGGGCTGGTGCCTGGCACCAACCAGGGCTGGGAAGCTGCTTCCCCCTGCCAGGGAATAGGGGCAGCAGGGTGGGGGATGGCATTTCTGGCACAGGGAAGTGAGTCCAGGTGCCTTTGGCTGCACAGGGCGGGTGTGTGGGATGTGGACTGGGAGCAGAGGAGAAGCATGAGGGGCGGGTGGGTGTCCACCAAAGCCTTGTAGGGATGCTCCAGGGCTGATGCCCCAGCCAGGACACCCCCTGCCAGCTGCCATCTCTCCACAAAAGTAGAGTGAATGCTTTGGCAGCTCATCCCTCTGCACATTTGGCTGCTGATGCTGCCTGAGCCATTGGGTGCAAGCCTGAGGGTGCTGGTCCCTTAATTTAAGGGATACTGGAGGGGAAAACACAGGAGAGGTGTGTTGTTTGTTTCAGGGATGTTTTTCCAGTAGAATTGCCAGAGGCAGGTGGCTCATATTCCCCTTTGCTGGCTCAGACATGCTCCACTTCCTTCAAGCTAAGTCTGCTGCTGGAACGGGGCCCTACAACCGTGAGGAATCCGTGAGGAGTCGCTGGCATCCCATTCGAGGCAGAGCTCGGAGCTTGTCTTCCTGCTGCCTGCAAGCAGGGAGCAGTGTCCCCACGCTGGTTTCTCTGCAAACCTTTGGCTGGTGTGTGGTGACACGTCCCCGTCAGAAATGCTGTTCCTGGGTGCTCTGACCACTGTCCCTCTGTCCCTCTGTCCCTGCCCATCCTCATAGCATGGATGCTTTGCTGCTCCCACACGCACGGACTGGGAGGAATCGCCCGGAGTCCGGCGAGTTCTCCTGTGCAGGGAGAGGGCTTTGCTTTCATTCTGTTATTATCAGATAGACTGAGTCACACTGAGATAAATCCTGCAGATATTACAGTCTGTGTGTGCCTGAAAAAAGATGTGTGTGGATGTTAACACTGCCAGGTGTCACCATGCTATGAGGGATGTTGTGGAAATAGAAATGGAGAAAATATAATAGATACTTCAGATTTCCAGCCTTAATAGCCTTACAGCACATCTAATTATTATATATCTATCACATCAATATACTGCAGCACTCGTGGTATTTTTATTTAGCTCCATCTGGTGTATGATAACATGCTTCTGGTACCAAAACAAGCATGAATTGGAAAGGAATTTAATACATAGCTCTGCAGAGAAGTCCCTTAAAACATCCTAAACCAAGCACGTGTCATGCAAAACCAATACTGCAGTTTGGACAGAGAAAGCACTTCTGAGTGAAAAGGAGGGTTGTGAGCAATTAGAAGTACACCCAGGCAGACACTGCTCCAGGTTTCTTGCCTGTAGCCTGCAAATCCAACGTTGATGCTGTGTTTGCTGATCTCCCAGCATTTAGTGTGTATTCCTGGGAACAGAGGTGTGGGATGATTTCAGGTTTTCTTTAGCTTTGAGAGAGATATAGCGGTGAAAAGGGCAGGCACAGAAGCACTGGAGACTGATGATTGAGAGGGGAAGGGGCCACCAAAACACCCTGTGGATGTGGGAATGGTGGGAAGGAGAAATACTGAGCCCTGCTCACTGAGGGCTCCTTCGCCAAGACATTCTGAATTCCTCACCTGTGTGGAAATCCCTTGATGGGAAAACCAACAAAATAAATTCCCTGCTTGCTTTCCCCTCTGTTCCCCAGGCGAGCGGCAGCGGTGAGTGGATGTGCCAGACATTGTGGCCCCATTAACTGCCATGGAATAACACTGGGGAACACATTTTAAGAGGGAGAAAAGGGGCTTTGTGAGGGGAAAAATCCATTCCCCATCTGTGTGATGTGAAGGAAATGATGCATATGCTGCCAGCATCCCTTGCTGGGGAAACCACCTGCAAAGGCCTGGGATACACCAGTGCCGAAATCCTCCTTCCTCTGGCTCTTGCAGAGATTCACCTTTGCTCTCCCAGATGAGCCCTAGAAAAGGTAATTGCATTGAACAACTCCAGTAATGAACTCCTGGTCTGCAGAGAATCAGTTTATAGCCAGGCTGGCCATGAGCAGGTGTTAAAAACCTGGCTCCACCTGGCCCCAGGTGCCCTTGGGGTGTGTTGGCACCGTGCACTGACCCTCTAGGCTTTGGGGCTGCTGGAATGGAAGCACTGAGGAAATAGGGGCTGTGGCTGTGCCATGGAGGAACCATGTGAGGCTTCCAGGGGCTGCTGGTGACACAAGGTGAAAGATGGAGGCGATACAGGCAGGTGAGTGAAGACCTCCCCACTTTGGCATCTGTGAGTTCAAGTGGAGTTTTCCAAGGAAATCTCCCTCTGCCTCAGTAGCAGCACATCAGTGACCTCACAGACCCCAGCTTTGAGGCTGGGAAGGACAATCACAAGCTCCTACATAGAACTGACCTGCAGCTCCGTGCAGCTGGTCCCGCACCAGAGGCAGGGATGTGCCTGACTAACCTGTCCCACAGTAGAGGGCAGGGGAGCTGTGCTATATTTACTGCTGGATTACTTTTAATCATATGTTTTCCTCCAAACAAAGAATTGCCAGCTCGGTACTTAGAGATCAATGCATTTTATTTATCATCTCCAGGCAGGCACTGTTTCCTATTAACGTTTTCCACACTTTACAGTCTAATTAAGGTCATCCGCCCAGCAGAATGCTGCTGTGTGTGTTTTAAACTACTGCATCCAATTATTTCTTTTAAACCTTGCATGGAGTAGCCTGTGTCTGACCAGCAGGTCCCTGCTGCAGGCTGGAGGCTCAGCATTGGCTCCCTCCTGCTCCTGGGCAGGAGTCAGCACATGTGGGGACATTGCACATGGTCTCTGATGCTTATTTTTTTGTTTTGTTTGTTTGTTTTAAGATTTGGGAGCTCAAAAAAAGCCCTGAAAACTGCTTGACACCGATCCAGACTTTTAGCATGAGCAGCACCAGGGCCTCTTGCTGTGGTGTGACCTCTGAGCAGTGGGAAAGTCCCCCCTGAGCCCAGTCCAGACACACCTGAACTGTGGTTCATCTCCTGCAGTTTTCTTTGATATCGTCCCCACGCTCCCAGCACTGGTTTCATGGAGCTTGGCTCCGTGTCACATCTAATTTCACTGCAAATAGCCTCAAAATTCTTTGAAAGGCACAGCTTCCCCTAAACAGATTGTGGGACCTGCACCTACCTCCCTGCTACCTTTAAATCAAACTTCTCTGAATATATTACACTGCAGAGCCATATGTTCAGTGCCACTTCCCTCGGCGTGTCATGTAATTCATCAGCTATAGGCTCCCCAAGATATATGGACATTGCCAAAAAAAGGGAATGCTGGACCAGACCTCCTCCCTCTTCAGCAAAAATGTGCTTTCAGCTGGCTGGAGGAGAGGGAGGGTGGGAGTGGGCTTGAGGTGTGACTACACGCAGGAAAATCCCTTAAATTTTGTTCTGCAGACCCCATCCTGTGAGTGCTGTGAGGAAAATCCTTCAGCCCTGTCCCACCCAGGATTTTTCATGGCTTTCAGTCTGCATTTCCATGTAACACTCTGCTGGATAAAGAAATTGGAGTGTGTTGAGCAAAAGGCATCAAGAGCATCAATAAATTTTTGCTGCCATGGGGGGACAAATACACTCCATTCCCACCTGAGGAGAATGGGATCTGCTAAAGCACTGGCAGGTTTCATCTTCATCAATAGGAACAGACTCAGAGGGACCATCAGTTCCCTGTCCCCATGGTGCATCCTGCTCTTCTCCTGGTGTCCCCATCCTGGGATGGGCATAGAACAGCTTGGGTTGGAAGGAGCTTTAGGGGTGAGGCTCTCCCGGGTTCTATTTTGCAGCCTCCTTTATCCCACCTTGGGTTTTGCACCTTTGGCTGGGGCTGCCAGTGCATTTGGGGATGCTCGGTGTCTGCGGAGGTGCCAGAGCCCAGAATGGCCCCGGGAGCTGCCTGGCTCCGTGCTCAGCCCCGTGCCCAGCCCCGGCTCCAGCGCTGGGGGCACTGCCAGGCCCCTCCGAACGGGCACCGCCGAGTGCAATTACGGCTCTGGAATGCACTTTCCTGTGAATCCCTTCCAGGCCCAGCTAATATATGCTCTGATATTGGCATTGCTCTCACTAATATTCCTGCCAGCGAATTCTCTGCTCTGCTTGAATATTCATGGAAAGCGAATGTGAGGAGAGGAACAGCCTAAATGAGGTGAGTTCGTTTAAAAATTCAGCTTCCAAATTCAGTGGCTATTTCTTGCAGCACTCACCCAAGCGTTAGCTCCTATACTATTAATTTCAGCCTGTGTTTCAGACTTCTGAGCAAATTTTCTGTGTTTTTCCCTCACTGGATCTGCAAACTCTTTCCTCCCTCGAGATCTGTAGCTTTGTATAAAAACAGCAACTCTCCTTGATGAACTTTGCAGTCAAAGGATTTGTTTTCCCTGACTTTTATTTAAATTATTCTGCCTTCACCTCCCCATGCATAGTTCAGAGCCTGTGGTGGCTCTGTGCTGGGACTGAAACGATTCTTGCTTAGGCAAACTCTCATTTGGACTTGTCAAAGGAGTTCGGTGTGTTTGTAATTAAGTGCCTCTCACACCTTCTTTAACCTCGCTTACAAGGAGTCGAAGCATTAGAAAAGCCTGCAAGAGGCAGGAAAGACTCATTTGCACCTTGAAATGCCAATGTTTTGGGAGATCAATGCTGTCTGTATGGAACAAAACTATAAGCAACTTTCAAGTACTTTTTTACATGTAGTGTCTCCTTTGCATATTGGATCAATGTCTGATTATATGGTGACTAAGGTGTGAGATAATAGGAAAGCAGCCTCCAAAGCATTAACTCCTTCACACGCGCCGTGGCTCGAGCCCAGCTCGGCTCTGCTTTCTTGTGCTTCCTCTCTCCTAAATATAATCACACCCGACCGGATGACGGGAAAGAAACGCTACTGTTACAAAGCCGAGCGTAGGAAGTTTAGACTGTATCAGAATTAGGGTAATTAGTGTTTGCATTAGGCTGTTTCGCAGCCCTACAACCGGTTCCACGGCAGGGAGGCAGGAAGCGCTGCTCTTCTCTTTCCCCCAGGAGGTGACACCAAGGCAGGATGACCACCTGACCTTGTCCTTGTGCTCTGGCTCCACGCTGGCCTGAGCCATCCTACATCCCTGTCCACAGCGAGCTGGAACGGAGCAATCCCACACTTTGCCCAGCTGCCACTCTGCTCACAGCACTGCTGGGGTCGGCAGAACCAGGTACCTTGGTAATCATCCGTGGGCCACTCGTGAAAAGCTGTGAAATTTCCAATTAGCCTGGAAAAAAATGTAGATAAGCGTGTAATTCTCAGCCCAAATTAAATCAAGCGTCCAAGCATGCTCTTCCCCCACTGCTGTGCTTCATCCACCACCACCACCTCCCCTCTGCATCCTTTAGCACAGCACATTTTTCCTTATAATTGGTGGCAGACTTTATCCTTGGAGTTTAAACTTTGCTAGCGGATGGGAGGAAGGGGATGTCTTCTTTATTTGATTTAGAGAAAGGCTTTGCTGCTGCGAGGATCTAATGCATAAGCTTTTTGGGGGTTCCATATCCACTGTTCCATATCCATATCCACACAGGGCTGTGTCAGATTGGCTTTGGTCTGATGCAGCAGAGGAAAGCAGGAAGCTTAGTTTGAGATGCTGGGAGGGAGCCCTGGGCCTGGCTCGTTTGGGAAGCTCTGCCATAGGGTTTACATTAGAAACATGTTGACACTGCTGAACATGGAAAACCAAGGGAATACTAATGGTCCATTCATTAAATATCTCAAAGTCCATTTAGGATCCCATAGAGACCCTGAGTAATTAGAGTTCAGGAGGCAAACTCGTGCTGTTGAATATGCAACAGTGAATTTGTTTGTCCAGCCTGCTCCGGTGAGGGACATCCCCCCTGACAGATGCCACCAGGAGGAACAGATCCCAGGGTTCCTGTGCTACCAACAGCTCCCAGGCAAAGCCCAGGAGATGCTGGGCACGACAAATTGGAAAACCTGTTACAAAAATAAAGAAGTGATGCATCAGGCCGTGGCTTGCCCCACCAGAGCAGTGTTTTGGGCACTTGGTGGCATTTATAGAGGTAGACACAGAAATTGTCCTCACTCAGCACGGACCATCCTGTCCTTCCCACCTAGAGTGTCTTTTCCCAAGGCTTTCTGATGATTCCATCTTTCAACATTTAGCAAACAAAATTCAACAGACCCTTTTTTGTTTGCTTCTATCCCCATATAAAACTGTGAAAAACGTCCAAATCACAGGGATGGCCAGGGAGCCTGTTCCACCCCTGTTCAGTCGCTTTCCCAGTTGCTTTTCCAAAGAAATACCGATCAATTATTTTTCTGTTTATGCAGCAATTGCTCCTAATTGCTGCCTCCATTGTGTGCCTTCTGGTTTGGAGCATTTTTAATGGAAGATTTGTGCTCATCTTGAAAGGATGCTGGCTTTAATGATCAGGGAGAGCATCAGTGAGCTGGAAGTTCACAAAGCAGTGCCCTTATTTCTGATTTCCAGTGTGAATTTCTCCCGTCTGTGGCTCCTGCAATTTAATACTGAGGGGAACCCAGAGCTGGGCAGAGAGGTTTCAGGGTGGGAGGTGGTTCATGTGTACCAGGGCAGGCGGGAGAGTCAGGCAGACATGGAAATTTTAGACCCATAGAACTATTATGGTTGGAAAAGACCCCCAAGCCCAACCTTTGAATAGGCACAACCATGCCCACTAAACCATATCATGAAGTGAATGCTGATGTCTACAGCAAGGACTGGACAGGAGCTGGACTCGATTCCTGTGGGTCCCTTCCAACTCAGGATGTTCTACGAGCCCTTTGCTCCACCACAAGCACAATGCCTCCGGCAGCTCCTCCACTTGCTGCAGAGGCTTGGTTTTGCTTCAGCTTTTATGTAACAGCAGGAGAAACCCAAATCCTCTGAGAATGGGTCCTGTGCCCAAAAAAGTTTGTTTTGAGCCAGGTGGGAGCAAGGTCACCATGTCCCAAGCTGGTCTTTGGCAATGAGAACAAGAGTCCTGTTGGGATTGCCCAGTGAGACAGCCAGCAGGGATGGCTGTGGGCCATGGCTGGGACAGGATTGTGATGGATGTCTCTGTGGGCTCCACAGGGATCAGCCAGGCACTCTGGGTGGAGGCACAGGGCTCCTCAGCTCAGGGACGAGCTTTCTGCTGGAGAGGGCTGGAGGAGACCTCGCCCTCATGACCCACTGCTTTCTGCAGCTGTGGGTCTCATTTGGTGGGGTGGATTTGGACATGGAGCTCTGGTGATCGTGTGACAGTGAGAGGCTGGGGAGGGCTGCAGGAAGGGACTGGTGCTCTTACCCGTGTGCCAAAGGGCCACTCCTGCAGCCTCACACCCTGATTTTCTTGTGTAACTCCACAGAAATGGGAATGATTTTGATTAGATGGGTTTGGGTTTAGCTTTGATCCTGTCAGCAGAGACAGGAGAATGACGGAAAGAGAAATGAGTGCAAAGAAAGGAGAGGGGAGGAGGGAAACACCGTCAAGATGGTCTTGACAGACAGGGAGGAGGTGAGGGATGTGGCAGGAGGTTTCCCACTGCTGCTCAAATAGGCAGAGGGAGGAGAGGAGCTCAGGCTCCTTTTCGGGGAGAGCTTTCTCGTAAACCTAAGCTGCGATTTCCATTGGTACTGTCAGATCAGCCCCAAAACATCGGCAGGAAGGGCAGTTTGACATCAATTACTGCAGTCCTGTCTCTCCCTGGCCTGGCAGCAGCCCGGGGAGTGCACTTTGGAGACGGATGTGTTTGACTCACAGACGTGATGCAGAGCAGAGTATTAGGCAGTGCACTGAGTTTGGTGCTGCTGCTATTTTAGTGGAAACCAAGAGCCTGGACAAGCTGAATGGCTTCAGTGAGCAATGCACTGCCCAAATCCCTGTTTGTGGGGCAGAGATCCACACGGCTGCGGGGAGCTCTGGAAGTCACAACTGCAGCACTCAGGATGTGGGGACAGAACCGGCAGGGGCTGGCAGTGGGCAGTCTCCATCTCAGAGCCACTGCCTTGTGCTTTATCAAATCATCCAAAAAGGCAGTGTCAAGCAGCTCTAGGTGTGCAATTCCTCTGGGAACTGGAGGATAAACAAGCCCAGTGCAAGGCAATATCAGCCCTCCCTCCTGACCTTGCTCTCTTTGCTGGGGAGTGCTGTGTGTGGGGTCTCACCAGCACCTTCCTCCAGCACGAAGCCCAGGGTTATCCTGCAGCTGCCACTATCCCACCTCCCAGTTGCCCTCCCCGTCCATGGTGGATCCCAGAGGATGAAGCAAAGCTTGTCTGGATCAGATCTTTTTGTGAACACAGCCCTGATACCCCCACGCTTTAATACAGCACTTCCTGCTCTCTGCTGGAGGTTCTGTAGTGGAGGCTTCTAAAAAAAGCAGAATTTTTGGCATTATTTACAGTTAAAGAGATTGGGTTTGACACATTTATGGCTGAGATGGTAAATATGACTTATGGCAAATCAATTTACTGCATTTGACTGCGACATGGGCACTGCCAGGGATTTGATTGGGAATTGATGGGGTTATTTGCCAGAGGGCTGGGAGATGCCATTGGCGTCACGGCTGTCCAGGGCCCAGGCTGGAAAATCATGATTCTTGCAGCATGCTGAGAGCTCAGCCCATCCTGGCCCACCCTGCCATGCCCTTCCTGCTCTTCCCAAACCCTGGGAATCACCATGGGACACTGTGATGAGGCTGATGCTATCCTTCTGTGCTGAGCTAGCATTTTCATAGCTTCGCCAAACTTTTGGGTTTGTTTTCCATCCCTCCTCCTTTTCCTTGGAGTCCATTTGGATGTCTGAAAACAGAGATGTAGAAAACTGAATTTATGCTACAAGGAGGAGCAGTAGAGATAAGGGGAGGGGGGTGAGGGAGGAGCTCGAAAGGCAGCTTTTTTTTATTTTTTTTAGAACTTTTCGCTGATGGCAAGTGGTAAGCATGTTTTATTTATGTATTCCAAGATCCGCCAGCATTGTGTTTTTCTCCTGACTGATGCCTTGGCTGCAATGACAGCTTACACCGAGCCGGCTGTGCACGAGCCTTATTTACCCTCCACAGATGCCTCCCCGAGCCTGACAATGAATTATTCTGCACCTTGAACTGCTCCTCAGTTAATGCAATGCAAATTTGGCTCCTTTGTTAAAAAGTTTTAGCGGTTTTTTTTCCAAATGTGCGGATTATTTTTTCAAAGCAATGGGGCTGGAGGCTTTTCTGAGATGGTAAACATAAGGCATCTTACAAAATTTTAGTGAACTTTACCTTCCACCTGCCTTGCTGTTCCCTGACTATGGTGGGGTGGTGCCTGTGTTAGGTGAGAGCTAAAGGATGGTGAATCCTTTCTCCCTCCTCTTGCTGCTGGAGAAGAGATGGGTTTTGCCTGTGAGAGCCTCGCTGTGCATTCCCAGTGCCTGCTCTTCTTTCCTATGACATTTGTGAAAACTCATTTGTCTGCTTGTCTCCAAAACACTTCTTGGGGTGGCCCAAACCAGACCTGAGCAAAGACCAAGGTATGAAATCAGAGAGGAATTAGAGGGTGCTCACTGCAAGCTGCCAGGCTCTGTAGGAGATGCTCATTCCGTGTGTCCACGAGAACACGTGTGTGTTCAGGAGAAACTTTCACCACCAGGAAAGTTCATGCCAAGGCTGCTTTGCTGGTTCCAGGCAGCTCTTCCTGACAGAGCATGGCTTCGGCCCTGCTTCAATCCCAGCTGGGGAACTACTTTGGCAAAATCATAGCTAAACAATGTTTTTAGCAGCGTGTGGTATGGAAGGCATCCAGGATTGTGGTTTTCCAAGGTAACAACTAAAGGAAAGAAAAAAAATGAAAAAAGAAAAAGAAAAAAAGTAAGTCTGAGTTTTTGTTAAGTAATTAAAGAATTCTGGGTTGCTGGAAAGCCCCAGGGCTGTGCTTCTGTGGCTGATCGGAGTCTTTGTTTGCACAAGGCTGGTAAACAATTTGCAGTTCTTGGCAATAACCTGAATTATATCCCACAAAAAAAAAAAAAAGGAAGTTGAAAATGCTGGGTTTATATCATTATTTCAGGGCAGGGAGAGGAATGAGGGAGGGACTTCTGATGGGCTGGCATTCACTGAGGTCTGTGCGGAGATGCCCTCACTTCTCTAGCTCCATCCATGGGATGCTTTTGGGTAAATAAATAAAGTTCAGCAAGAGCAGAGAGCCCAGGATTCCGCAGGACAGGAGTTCCTTCCCTCAGACTGGGTTTAGCCACTGATTTAAGCAGGGGGCTGGCTGCAAAAAGCATTAATATGCTCCCTATGTACCCTGGCTGTGCTCACAGCCAGGAGATTTGCATGTGAAATCTCTGCTCCTGGAGCCTCTACACCCACATCCTTAATTAAGCAATGCCACATGTTTCTGCTCTATAGGATAAGTGAATATATGCAACTCCAATGCACAGGAGAGAATTTTGTAATGATTTTGCTGTTTGTTTAAGCGAGGAGGAAGTTTGCTCGGTGGGTTTGCCTGACCGCCAGCTACACTTGGTTGGAAAAATACATAAATAAAAGCAGGATGCAATTTCCCATCTGGGGTGAGCTGCCAAGACAGCGCCTTCACTGGCACGTGGGGAGAGCTGGACATCAGGGAGGCCATAGCCCTGCTCCCATCTCCTGCTGGCAGGGCCAGGGTTAGCCCACATCCAGTGGTCAGCATGGCTTTGGGTTGGGGCACGCTCAGGGGAAGGGGAAATGGGAAAATTGGAATAAAACCAAGCAGCACATGTAAAATGCCCCCTGTCTTGCCCAGCCCTCTGAGGGTGAGGTTTGCAGGGGAGGATAGGGGAGCACATGCCCCTGAGCTGGGGACGGCTGTAGGTGTTTCTGCTGCCCCATGTCCCTGTATCCCATCACGCTGTCACCACGGGGTCCCCACCAGTGCCTGGCCTGCCTGCCACGGGGATCCTGCCTCAGGGATGGGATGGCAGGCAGGAGGACGCTCACTGCATCTCCTTCAGTCCTGAAAATGCATTGGGAAACCTCCATGGACCCCTCCTAGGAGGAGATGCTATTAGGAGGGCCTAATTTTTAAATCCTGTTGACTCTGCCCAACGTTGGGTCAAGTGGAGCTTGCTAGCGTGGTAAAGACCACGCTCTCCATGGCCTTTGTGAAGTCACAGGAGATATTTTTTTATTAGCCACAGCCACTGAGACAGGAAAACAAGCTTCAGAAGAGGCACCCTTCCTTGTCGTGCTGCGGGAAAGATTATCTGAATTAACATGAGCTCCTTGGCTATTAAACGGAAATGGGAAGAAAATTCTGCAGTGACTGCTAAATTGCGTGTCAGCAGAAAGGGGAAAATGCAACGTGTGTCATTCCTATTATCATCTCGAAATCCATCTTCCCTCTACATGCCATGACGGTGGATAATCCCCCATACAACGCCTGCATTGCTAATATTTGCAGGGGCAGAATTCCTACTTTGGGAGAATTTTGCTCTGCATATCTTATCCCCCACCTTGAAGATGTGGTCTGAGATGATTGGAAACGCTGAACACGCTGTTCCTGGGGGTTGAGTTTTGCCACTGGCGGCAGCAAACTGGCCTCTGAAGTCCAAGGAATCAAGAGATTATTGGAATGCCAAGTCACTGCCTGTGTGTCCCTGGGTGCTGTGTGCCTGGTGTGGGTTAGACCTGCTGACAAGGACAAGGGGTCTTTTCAAACGGGAAAATGGTGCCAAGTCCAGCCAGGGTGAGGGGAAAATGGCAAATGTTTGTACCCAGGGCTGCAGGAGCACATCTTCAAAATGAAAAAGAGAATCTGCGCTGCTTCTTTATCACCTGTGGAAAAGCACAGAGATCAGACAGGAATGCCAGGGCATGATAAATTTTGCAGCATCTGCACTTTTTTAACCCTTTGGTTGCATGGGATGTGATCAGGCGTTTTGCTGTGGTGGGTTTAGATGTGAAATGAAGGTGGTGAAGGGGTCCCTGCTGCCAAGATGGGGCTGCATCTCCCGCAGCTCCTCCTCAGGGATGGGGACTTGGGGCTGTTGGTGACACAGCCCAGCTCCAGCTTCCTGCCCTGTAGGTTTGTCATGGTCATTACCAAAGTGGCATGGGGTGGATAGGCTCATGCTGGTGGGAATTTAAAGCAGGGCATCACAAATGAGTGATAATGTGCAGTTTGTCAGCCTTGGCAATGAGCCATGGCCTGCCACAAGTCTGCTTTCCAGCAGATGTCCCAGTGGGTTGAGGGAAGTGGTGGCTGTGATCTTGGTCACAGCTTTGGTTTTCCAGGCCAGGCTTTGGTGCTCTTATGGTGAAAGTGGGCTGTGTGTGCCAGGTATCACTAAATGGGCAGGTTTTGGATACTGCTGTGTGTGCCTTGGCTTTGCATTACCACCCTCACAACAACTCATTGGCTGTGGGAGAGGAACGGGGATGGGTTTGTTTGCAGCTGAGGAGTCAAGACATGGGAATGAAGTGAGTGATGGAGAGCCAGACCTTGTGTGTGCATGCCTTTGTGTATGGCATGGAAAAAATCTGGACTAACTCCCTCCTTGAGAAAAACAACCTCAGCACTAATAAATCTCCCCCTCCATGGCCCCATCCCACTTTGCCTGACAGGGACAGGAGCATGGGGATGCCCAGGAGGAGAAAAGCACAGAGGGGATGTGATCAAGGGTGAAAAAACCCAAGCTAATGATGTAGACATTTGCGCAGAGGTTAAAAATGAAGCAATAAAACCTTTACACAAACTTCCAAATGCTTCAGCAGCCACACGCCGCAGCTCAGAGCAGGGAATAAATAAGGGAAGGTGCAGGCAGGCAGAGGGAGGCTGATAGAGCCATCACTCCTCAGTGGTAGCCTGAGAAATATGACCCCATGGTGTCCCCATAGCCACTGAGGGGAAGGAGTGGAGAAGTGGAGGCTTGGCGTGTCCTAATGCCTCCTGATGGGTTTGGGCCATCCTATGGGGAGCAGGAGGGATGAAGCTTGAGCTGAATTTGCCAGGTCTCTTTGGCATGCAGCTTGCAGGGTGGGTTTATATTCCCTGGCAGCCTGACAAGGGGGAATTGTAGCCTGTGTGTGGGATGGAGGACTTACCGACCACCCTTTCAGAAGGGGGGTGCAGGAGGGACACATCCCACTTGAATTTGAGGAAAGGTGAGAAGCAAACAGGGGATTCTGGGGTCTCATGATTTTTCTCCTCTTGGATGGAGGGGAAGGGCTCAGCCAGGGCTGGGAGCCCGGGGGGCTGCAGGGTGCTCTGCAGAGGGGTGGCAGAGGCTGTCAGGTGGCCCCATCCCCATATCCCCATATCCCCATGGGTGCAAACACCTCCTGTCCTGGTGATGCCTGGACAGCAGTTCCCCAGCTGTAGGGCAGCAGGGTCTTCCCTGGGATTTGGCTTGTGGAGAGGCAAATTCAGCCCATGTCTGGTGCAGTAATGCAGGGCTCGATGCTCAAAGGTTGAGTCCAGGTTGGTTGGGTTAAGTCCAAAATTGGTCCAAGATTAAGGTGCGTGCAGCACTTCAGGTGTTCTCCATAGATCCAGCTCTTCCTCTTGTGCAGGGATCACCGGAAAAGCTGGGCAGGATTTCTGTGCAGAGGGAGAAATGTGTGTATGGTCAGGCATCAAAATCCCACGAGCTCAAATGCCACAGCACCTGCTCCTGGAATAAGGTTCACCAAATGTGAGGGGAATTCCCACGTGTGTGCAGCTGATGGTAGGAACCACTGTTATCTTCCAAAAGGCTTTAAGTGGCTCAGGGTAATGGGGCTGTTTATATCCTCTTGGCCTAGGGGAGGTTTGAGCTTTATCCTGCCTTGTGAGCTGGAGAAATTTGTGTAGCTAACTTTCTGATCTTTGGGCTGACTTCCTCTCCTTTGCCTGCCTTCAGGAGACTGTTTCCCTCAATTCCTTCCCCAGCACCATTTCACTGCACCCTCCTGCCCTGAAAAGATTTGATCACTGCTATAACAGAGGAGAGCAATGATGAAAAATGGTATTTTCTGAGCACATACCTGTTACTAAGGCTGGTATATGGGGGATCCTTCAGCCCTGCCTTTGGTTTGGCTGTGTCTGGAATGAGGGTGTTTTGGCGACGAGATGAAGCCCAGTTAAAGCCCAGCATTTCACTGGTCCACAGCAGCTCTTCATCATGGACTCCCCCACAAAGATGTTATCCACAGGGCAGGGAGAGCAAGGAGCAACTCCTGGGAGGACAGGGACGATGCGACTTCCCATCTCCCAAGGCTTTCATTCTGTTTGCACTGACAACAGGCTTTTCTTAGCTGTGTCTCTGATTAGAGGTTCATCATGAATTTCCAAAGGCAGAGACCTGCTGCTGGGAATGCCCTTGGACTTCCCAGGTGGGTGCAGCCTCCCTCCTCCCATCTTGCTGGACTTTCTGATGGTGAACCAACAGCCACAGACATTGTCTGTATCACTCTGGTCCATGGGGAAAGCCCCTCCTGGCATTGCAGCCAGGAGCTCTGGGTCATCCTGCCCTCACTGTTCTGGAGCTCCTGACTATGAGCCACATTCAGCACTGCTTGGAACCTTTGCTTTATAAATGAGTGTGGAAAAGGAATGTGAGTGTGTTGCAGCTTCCTAGGAAGTTGTTCTGCAGCCTCTGCAGATGAACTCATGGTCTCCTTAGCTTAAGGCCTGGGTAAAGAACTAATTATTTGGACCTAAGCTTAAATCTGTATCCACAAAGATGGATTTGTGACTCTTGCCAGCTTCCCCTAGAGGATCGCAACCTCATTTTGTTCCTCGTGAACTTCTGCTGAGGTGTAAAATAACAACAATCTTGAGAGCTAAAATCGCTGAAGGATGGATTAAATTATAATGCAATCAGTCCAAAAGACCTTCTGTCTGCAAGGAGCAGCATTAGGCTGTCCCAGAGCAGGCAGCCTGTCAGGATTACCCAGCCCACTCTGGCTTTGTCTCCACCAGGAAACTGCTTTTCCTGGGCAGTGCAATTCCATTATCATCTGCTGAATGCTCCTCAGGAGTCTTGGCATCACCCTGCCCAGGGCAGGACTCACTCTGAGAAGGGTTCTATAAACCCACAACATAAAAAGGACAGATGGCAATGAATATTTTGAGGTCTGCAGCACATTCCTGGGGAAGGATTGCTTCTGACCTGCCATCTCCATGCGGACTTTAAATTGTAACTTGAGCAGAGAGCCCAGTCTGGAGTCTGTTAATATGTGTTTGGAGAGGATTTAGCATAGCAGGGCTCCAATCCCCACTGAGATTTTTGAGAATAAGCTCCTATAAATAACTAGGATGGAGCCCATGGGATGATTTTCAGACATTTGAAATACTCTGGGCCATGGCCTGGCAGCCCTCGCACAGCTCGGGGAGCAGATGGGAAAGCAGGAGCTGCCTGGCTGCTCCAACCCTGCTGGGTCCTGGCCTGGTCCCCGCTCTGCTGAGCCCTCACCCCAGCAGGTGACATGCTGCTCCTCCAGATGCCCCGTGCCACCACGTCTCACTGGCAGGAGGAACAGGGCTTATTTTGGGACTCTGAGCACCTGGTGGGATGCTGGACAGCGACCTCACAGCAAACAAGGCATCCCACAAGTGCCAGTGCAATAGATGTGGAGGCCCTCATGGTTCCTTGTAGCTGGCTGCAAGGCCTCTTGGAGGTTTTATCCCTCTTCAGGGCAGGTTTAAGACCTCTTTTCCTGCCTGAACAAAGGTAACAGGGGCTTAATTACCTTTCTGGCTTTGTTCAGTTTAGCTTCTCTTTGTCAACGAGTTCAGCTGTCTGTGAGGAGCAGGGGGAAGCAGGCAAGGGGGATGCAGGCAGAGCACAGCTGCTTTTGCTTAAGAAACCCTGCTAAAAAGACATCTATTTGGAAATAACCCAGTGTTGCCCTCTGCTCCATGCTCAGCCTGCTGGGAGCCTCTGTGTTGTGGGCTGTGCTCATTAGGATGCTTTGAGAAAAGTGGTCCTTGAGGACCCTGCCCTGGTACTCCCCTGCAGAAGGTAGGCTCAGCCTGGACGTCACCTTTTGTCCATTCACCTTTGTTTTTAGGCAATGAAATGTGGAGTTTCTCTTAAAAAAGCCCTCTTCTAGTGGCTGAAGTCTACAGGCTTACCTGTAGACCTTACCCAATCATTCAGGCTCCCTAGAAGGAGGGAGCCTGAATGATTGGGACTGAGCTTCCATCTGAAGAGAGGTGGCACAGCCAGGGACTTCCCAATGATTGGACATAATTTCCAATTTGGCTGAAGCCTCACTTGTTTCTTTGATAAGTCGAGATGAAAATATTTTGATTTTTGTTGGCTTGTTTGTTTTTACGGCTGTTTTGTGTTAATTTTTTGGGGGGGAAGAGTTTTCTGTGCTGAAATAGTTTTCTTTGTAAAATGTCAAGTTAAGCAGGTCCACCCCTCCCCCCCTACATGTGCAGTTGCCTCAGTGCCACCAGGGTCCTTCTGCAGCTGCACAAGTATAAGAACAAATGGGAGAGACAAGCATGAACAGAAGCAGAACAAATGGAAAGCTAAGATGCTCAGTGAAAAATTTAGAGAAGCATTTTAGGCAAGGAAAAGGTTGTTCCTTTTCTATTTGTTACATGCCTTGGAAGCGAAGCACTGCCTGCTTGCAGGGGGCTGGGTACCTGCAGCAAAGCCCTGCTCTCCATTTGCATGTTTCCTTGCATCAAGGCAGGGAAGATGATAAAATCCTTTTGATCAGGGGCTCTTAAATAGCAGGATTCTCCTGTACAAACATGTTTCCCTGACCTGATGTACTCAGGAGTGTGTCTTAGCCAGGGCTTGGGGGCTTTGCACAGCACATGGCTGTGGTGGCATCCCTCACTGGGGCAGGAGGTAATGAGAATTTCATGTCAGACTTGTCCCAGGTCCCCTGAGCCAGCACGGCCGTGGCACTGCAGCGATGTTTGGTTGTTCTGGGATGGATGTTTGCTCTTGGCTTCATGCCTTTTACACGAGCACAAATGTAATGTCAAAAGAAACCACTTTGGTAATGTACTTGGAAGTTAAATATTTTATACAGTACTATAGGGATGTGATGTATCGCCTTCCTGACACTGCTTTTTGCCTGAGGTCTGGAATTTGGGGTAATCTGTGGGGCTGGATTCCTGCATCCTCTCCTCTGTGGTGGCTCATGTGCCTTTTTCACAGGGTGCTGAATTCCTTTCCCTCCCTACAAAATGCTAAAAGCAACTCAATCCCAGTTCCTGGTAAAAGGTGAATTCTGATTATCCGGTGGTTATTGTTTGAGCTCTCAGGATCAATAGCACTATGTTAAAGCAAGGTACTCACTCCTTCTCCAGGCACAGCGTGAGAGAAGATTTGTGATGATAAATGTACGTCAGTCTGTGAGCTGGGTGCCAGGACCTCAGCTGGGGAGCAGCAAGGAGACACAGGCCAGGGAGTCCTCACACGAATGAAAATATCTGTATGTCTGATTTGCACTCCATCCCAATCAATATGGTTTTCACAGACCAGGATTAGTTGGGTTGCCCTTTCTACTCTGAGGTAACTCTGACTACTTCATAAAGTAATGAGTTTGGCTATAGATAGCACAGGTTAATGGCATGGTCATTATGTACTCGGTTATAAAGCTTCCATGTGGCCTCAGATATTGTAAGTCTGGCTTGTGAAGATTGGGAGTATTGTCAGAGACCCAGTTCTGCCTTATTCCTTCTGCAGCCTGCCAGGGATTTTTGACAATCCACTTTTAGCACCTTCTACCACAGGTAGAGAGAGACTTTATCTCCCCGAAGAAAACTGCTGGGTGAACACTAACTTGTTGGTTTTTATTTGCCAACATTTCTGAGTGTTTGGAGGCTAAAACAGAGCCAGGATAAGTACAAACCAGAGGGGCTGTGCTAATTCTCCAAACCAAGGTAGGTTTGAACTATTTTGAATGACGCTGACTGGACACACCCAGCCCAGCTATCTGTCCTTCCCATCCCACCTCCCAGCTAATCATTGTGCCTGGCTGCCCAGCTCAGTTCAGCAGCTACCGAGTGTTAGATGATGATTCTTTTGCATTTTTATTGCCAGACCTAAAGACAGATTTTTAAAAGTGTCAGTGACAGGCCAGCACCACACCAGGGAAGTCCATGGCACTGGATCTTGCTCACCAAGGCAATCCAGGAGCTGCTTACACAGCGATTTAATGGCTAAAAATGCCTCGAATGGCAGCTGCTGCTCTAAATGCGCCTCCTGTAGGGTCAGTGTGTGTGGTTTGGGGTTCACAGCTCTGCACACAGTGAGAGCCAGGCCCCAGGTTGTGAATTCCCAATTAGCTGGTGGGGGGACCACTTTCCTTTAGCTGCAGGTGGAAATGACCCTTCCTAAAGCCACTGATTGCTAATTAACACAAAACCTTGAAGCAAGGTTTCCCTTCCAGCCCTGTCAACTGAGTGCAGCTCACCAAAGCCTCCAGGCATTTTAGCAAAGATTTGGGGTCATTTGGGTTAGGCTTGCTTAAAAACCACCTTTGCAAGGAGGTTGATGAAAGGTGTTGATGGAGACGTCTCTCCTCCCCAGTCCTCTGATTACCATCGAGAAGGGGATGCATGAGGGCAGCAGAGGGGAGGGCAAACCTGCCAGCAAGCCCTGGCTTTTTACAAAACCCCAGGGATAGCCAGGAGAGTCTATTAAATTTGTATCTTTAAGTCCTGGCCATGGCACAGGGCCCTTCTCACCTTCTACTCTGTGCTGTGCTATACTGTAACCTTGTACTGGTGTACCCATGCTGGGGACACTGCCCTTGTCACAGCCACCCCCCCCACTGCTGTGGCCCTGCTTGCACAGAGAATTGCAGCAAAAAAAGAGAACAAAAATCTGTTCTCATTAAAAAAAGAAAGCAGGGAGGGGGAGGGCGAGGCAAGGAGCAGGAGAGATGGATTGTGCTGGGGCGCTGAGTGCGGAGCAGCTGTACATCGACCATGGTGAGAGGGGAGTGGGAGAAAATCCTACAGCTCTCTCGGGACAAGGGTTTGCTGCTGTGAAACGGTGCTGCTGCCCGTGTCCCAGGGTACCTGTGCCTCACCCTCTGCTCGGGAGCTGCTCCAGCCCCGCTGCTGGTGGGGGATCCCTAGTTCCCAGACTCTCAGGCTGGGAGCACCCAGCTCCCATCCCCTCTCCACTTTGCACCGACATCCAAATCCTTAATGTCTCATGAACTCTCTTTCCCCATGCAGATCGGCCCTGAACAGGAGCAGAGGACACCATAAATAATAACTGGAGCACTGCTAGGTCCATCTGAGCAGAGGGCAGTGCCTGTTGAAGCCTGTCCTCTTTGGGTGCCCTTGCTTGTCCCCATCCTTTCAGTTTATCCCACATTAAGAGGAAATGCTGCTCCTGGAACTCCTGAGTGCTCCTGGCGTGGTGCTGCTGTTCTGGTGGCTGGAAGAAGCATTGGGGGTATTTTCAAGTGAACTAGTTAAGGGAGCTACTTAGCTGGGCTTGGGCTTCCCACAGGTGTCCACATGCCCCTGTCTGTCCCATCCTGGTCCTCTGAAGCGTTTTTGACCCTACTGATAAATAATAAATGCAGGGAAAGAGGCCAAAGCTCAGTCTCAGTCAGCACCAGTACATGGTAGTGCTGGGCAGAAGGGATGTGCACACCGAGGGACTGTGAAGGTGCTCAGCTGCACACAGGACCTCACCATGTCATCAGTACAGCTGAGCACATTTTTCTTTACACGTGGAATGAATTTCCCAGAAAAGAGGCCTTTGGGTTCTTTTACTTTTTAATATAAATATTTTTTGAGCCTAGTAAACATCTTGGCCAGTGATTAATAAAACATTTCACCTTCCCAATGCCTCTCCGGCCCTCACCCAGGGGCTGTTTTGAAAGTAGTGCAGTATGGCATACAGAGTGAGGGTTGATCTTCTTGGCTAAAAAACCTGTTCTGTATTTAAAAAGAGATGTGGGGGTGGGCGGTGGGGATGGGAAGGAAAGGGCCTTGGCAATGCAAAGGTTTTAGTCTGGAGAACAAAGAAAAGTTCAGTTATTTCATTTATTGAAAAAAATCATAATCCCTGTGTGCTTCAGTTTGATCTGAACCAAATTCTATTTCAAATCTGACTTGGGAGAAAAAACCCCAACCCAAGAGCCTACAATAATAACTGTAATAGTAATTGTTGTTATTTTTAATTTTGGTACAAAAGTCCCTGGATTTAGGGGAGGGCAACTGTTTCCATCAGCTTAGGAAAACTATTCACATGGTCAAAGTTAAGCACGCAGCTAAATCATTTGAGGAACAAGACTTTCTGCAGGCAGATAAGAGCCTAATAACACGATGATGAGAGCCCAGCCTTCCACTGATAGCAGAAACTAATATTTGTGATGCAACAGTCTTGCATTATTCAGTAGTTAAAGATAATTCTAAGAAACAGAACAGCTTGAGAACTAGCAAAACTATCAATAAAATATTCTTAGCTGACTCCGGGGGAAGTAAATTGCCATGTACAGGATTTGCATTCATCTTAATGTTTATTAAAAATGAGACAGCGCTGCTTTCCACGCGCTTGGCCAGAACAGCTCCACGGATCGCTGGAACTGTGTGTCCTCCTGGCCCCAGTGAGCCCCAGGATCTGCTGAGGCCTCACCAACTCATGGCATGTGTGCATTGGTGTTGGGGTGAGTTGGGGTGGACCCAGCTGTCCACCTAGGGCCTGGACAAGTCCCCAGGGCACCGTGAGTGATGGCTGCCAGCACTAATTGCTAATTATGTGCCCAGCACTTGCTACTCAGCCCAGCAGCACAGTGTTTGTGCCCCCTTCTAGGGGTGAAACTGCCAGGGAGGAGCAGCCGAAGAAAAGCAGAAATGATGGTCCTGAAGGAGAAGTGCTGCTGTGCACAGCAACGCTGACATGAAGGGTTTGCACACTCACCTACAGCAGCATCTCCAGTCGTGACTTTGCTCCTGCACTTGCAGAGAAGGTGGAGAAATACAACTGGGAGAAGGAAGCTCGGGTTTCCTCTGCAAGCCATCAGCTGGCCCAGGGTGCTCAGTCATTCCTTAAGACCTTTTTGGACCATTCCTGCTCCCTGGCAGTCAAAGGGCAGTGGGCAGGTGGAGGGGCTGGATGTCCTGATGTAGCAGTCAGGGGTGACCAATGTGTTAGGAGCAAGTAAAGACCCCTGAATATGCTGGAATTGCAGTGAAGCACAAAGATCTGGTGCTGCAGGAGTGGAATCACCACCCAACTATTTGCACCAACAGTTTAGTGCAGCAGAAATGGGTTGCTTTGGGATGTGTGAGGAACCTGCACCACCTCATCCATAATCCAAACAACGACACGGGCCAGAGGAGAGCCACGCTCCTGCCTTTAATGAATGAATGCAAATTCCTGCAGGAGCACACAGGATCTCCAAAAACCCCACTGGTGTCTGTGCACCTGGACCCACACCTGCAGCCAGACCGCCCCTTGCTGTCTCACTGTGAGTATAAGAGCCATGAGCAGTGACTGAGCTTGGGGTGGACATACGGGGAAGGAAAATGAAATTTAAAAAAAAAAATTAAAAAAAAATAATAAAAAAGCAAGTGAGACTATTCAAAAGGGGGACTTTATTTTTATTACACTGGAGCCAGGCGTCAGTGCGCCAGTTCAGCTTTGATACACAATAAATCAGCAAACCTGTCACTCAGTTTGGAAACCAAGATTGCAGTGGCACTAAAAACACATTGAAAACATTTACTTTCTTCCCTTTTTTTTTTTTTTCCTCTTTTGTTTTTGGTACAAAAATGGTACAAACAACAATACAAAATATTTGTGCTGTTGACGGTTACAAAAAAAGGTTTCTGAACTGGGTTAACGGACGCAAACTTTTGCTTTTGCGCTTCAGCGTGAATACAGCAGAACAGCAGAAGTCTTCCTTGAGAACAACCACACTCATGCGGGCTGCTACACAGCTTCTCCATCGGAAAGGAAACATGCAAAATCATCATTAAAATAAAAAAAAAATAAAAAGAAAGTGCTCCAATTATACATCTATATGTTGTTGTTGTTTTTTCCCCTATTAGATTTGTAGCTTCAAGCACTAACTACGTTATGTACACTGTGTGTGAACAGTTGTATGTGGGGTTGGAGTGGACTGGAAAGACTTTTATTTTCCCATGAAACCGAGTTAATTTGCGTGGGAGACGCCTACGTTGTCTGGCTGCTGTTTTATACACTTGCATTCGTCGTGACACAGCATTTCCCCCCTCCCCCAATATTTTTTTTTCACACTTACAATGAAGAACTCCAAAAGACATCACAAATAAACGTTCTGTATTTTACCTTTAATTAATGTTTTTCTTTTTTTAGATTAAACAAAGTTGCAATCTTGGCATATTGTGTGGTACAGACGCTGCACTGACCATTACCATTCTTCAATGCCTGAGCGTCCACCCTACGTGGAGCAGTTACAGGCGATACAGCCACCTCTGAAATCCCACCTCTAAAGACTGGATTTGGACCTGACTATCCCTAAAAACCCCATCACCATTGTAGAACTGCCAACGGCATCGCCTGGTCCAACAAAGAAGGGAAAAAAAATGGAAAAAAAAATACAAAACCAGAAGCGAAACCATGACTAGAATGTGGGACACCTAGAACAGAGTTGCCTATTTACTGTCATTATTACCTGCTGAATCTCCTCCTTGCCCTGCAAAGCATTTCTGCGACTGATGTGGCTCCCAATTTTAGGCTACACGATAAACAGACCACCAGGGCTGTGGGTCATGTTCTGCCAGGGGTGGCTATGGGTACAGCTGTGACATTGGATCTGCACGGTCCCTGGCTTGGGGATGTGCAATCCTCATCCTTAGGAGGTAGGGAGACCACCAGACGTGTCCGGCCCCAGTGCCCTGGGAACTCACTGTCCCCATCCCTTAGGCAGCAGGGAGAGCTGTGGTGGTGTCCCCTGGCAGTGCTATGGGGTAATAGGGCGGGACAGTGGTGTTTTAGGGACAGGATCCCCTCCACCTGCCTGAAATCAAGTCCTTCCCCACTGCCTTGTAGTGTACAAAGAGTGGGGATCACTTCTTCAGTTAGTGTAATGTTTTAGTTTAGATTAGTCAGGGAACAGGGACTCTGGTCTCAATGCACTAAAGCCTCCTGTGGCTTCTCAGAATTAACAGCAACTGCAGGCTCAGCCAAAGGGTTCTTTGCTCACCACAGCTCCTTTTGAGTCACCATCACCTCCAGCTGCAGCTGGTTGTCACCATGTCACATCAATGAGGATCAGAGGGGTACAGAGTGATGGCAATCTTGTCAATGGGACCCCTTGGATTAACGTAAATTTCCTTAGCTGGATTACAAACCATCAGTAATATTAGGAAGCAGAGAGGTTTGTAAAAAGTGATCTGTTTTCATTGCTGGATGTGCCCCGTGCTTACCTTACACTGGTCCCACTGTGAGAAAAGGGGCCTGATGCTGCTGCTGCTGCTTGTGGGGCTGTAAGACTCAGGGGGTCAGGATGCAGGGAGGAGAAAGGGGAAGAGGAAAATAAGGAAGAGGAGGGAGAAGTCCTGCAGAGGGAGACTGAGCAGAACTGGGTCAAAACACAATAACCTGGTTGGTTTGATTTATAGGCTCATGGGATTGGAATGGCTGGATTGCAAATGCTGCAGAAAAAATATCCGCTGATTTAAAAAAAGTTGCCAATGGAAACAGGTTGGTTTACTTTTAATCGCTCAAACAGTTTTGTTTGACTTAGGTTGCATAAATGTTCTTAAAAACCTGAAATGTTTAGGCAAGCTGAAGTCAGACAACATCCCCTTCATGGCTAAGTCGCTCCTTTCACCGCTGGGGACTGTGTGCGCTGCCGATGGCCCGGAGCTGCTGTCCCACACCGCTGCCAGCCCTTTCCCTACCTGAAATCCTCATCCCAGCCAAAGCCACAGAGGATGTCAAGCACCAAGCGCTCTGGAGCAGGGATTGAACTGTTGCTCCCAGGTAAGTGGTGCCAGGTGGATGGCAGGGCACAGCTCACAGCAGAGACCTGGCATTGTGGGATCCACATGAGCGTTCCAGGAGCCGCACGGAGCTGGGAGGCAATGGCACCAACCCAATGGACGGAGAACCGTCGGCATCACCCAGCCCTCGAGCTGAATCCTTCTCCTGTGTCGGTGATGAGGTTACGGCGATGGACACCAGCAGCAAGAAACACCAAGTGCATTTTTATTATTCACTATGCCTCTGCCTGGGCAGTTTCTGCAGAGGTGCAAAGCCCCGGTGGTGAAATACTCCAGCCCATGGCTTTTCCAAAAGAAAAGGAGAAGAATCAAGAGCGCCATGGGTAAGGAACAGAGGCTGTGGGACCATGCAGCCTCTGTGCCAGGCAGCTGGGGACAGGCTGTGAGGTTTGCCAAGAGTGGTCAAGAGGAGGGGGACAGCACACAGCAGAAGCAAACCAAGACTTTCATGGTGGTCACACGAGACGACTGAGATCACAACTACAAAATAGGAACCGGAAAAGTGTCACGTGCTGCCAGCCTATGCCTGTGGTGTGACATCCTCACCTTGCTGCTGCCATCAGCGCTGTCCCCCTCCTCTGAGGTCCACACTTTTGCCTCCTGGTTTCCTCAAGAACCCTGGGTGAGAGTGAGTTTGCTCTCCAAGCCATGACAAACTGACCCATTGACTGACCAACTGACTGACCAAGACAAAAAGAAAGATCTCACCCTCAGTAATTAATAACATCCTGGTAATGCTGAAGTCCCCTCGGGCAGACTTTTACCACATTCCACTTCATACAAGACACATTTCAAATGCTCATTAATTTACAGAAATTGCATTTTATAGAAAATATGATACAATGAAATATAAAATGCACTAGGAGCATTTCAAAAATCTATAGAGACGATCTTGCAGCCCAGTTTACCCTCTGAAAGGCGCCCACTCATCACCACAAACTCTCGTCCTCTCATTCTCGCTCTCATGTGCACGCGCTCGCTCCCCCCGCCTCCCCCCCTTTAACTCTTAGCATTCAACTTGAGAATTAATAGATATATCAAAAAAAGCATGATTATCCCCCGGATAATCACCTTCCAATACTGTGCACATTCTTGGATTTAAAGGAAAATATATCTAAGCACTTTTACAAGTTTTAGCGAACCCACTGCAAAATCGTCTGCAGAATATAAAACACAGGTAATCCAAGATTTCATAGCACATTAATTAAGTGGCTCATAATCCATTAAATGTGGTTTATATTACACATCCATGCAGTCTAAATCATTTTACAAACATTAGACATAAACCCACTAGTCCAAATCAGTAAAGGAAAAATATAATAAAAAATGCTAATAACTATTTGTTATTGGTTAAACTGACCCTACATATAAACTAGGTAGTTTGCTACCATTTATAATACTGATGTTGAATTATGCCTGGATGCTGTGAAACCTCTTGCTTACTTGGCAATGCTTGAGCATATTAACCACAAGATACTTAACAGGCCCTCGTTGCACTTCTTCTCCAAAAAAACACATTTACTACAGATAGCAGCGCCTACCCATCAAATAGAAAGGACACACATTAGCTGAGTTACACGATGTTGTTGAGCTTTGGCTACTAATGCTCCAAGGCATTAATGTGGTACTAGACTAACTCCATACTTACGGATGGGAAGAGTGTGGGTAACCTGTCCCTGTCCTTCGCACTGCCTCGGCCGCGAGCGGAGCCGCCGCACAAGCCCTGCCTCAGCCCAGGAGAGCAGCACCGGTGCTGGGCATCCTCAGGGATGTGGGACACCACCACCACCACCTCACCCCGCCGCTGTGTCCGTCGCTCACGAGGTCGTGGGAGCCAAAACACGGTGATAGCAGAAAAACAAACAGATGGGCCTTTGGTCATGTCACGATTTACTTTGTAGGGTTTAGGCAAGGGCTGTCGGAGATTCCTGTTGCAATAACCAAAGGCTTTATCAATGCTATAGTTCTATGCAGCTACATTGAGTGTGACCAGGGGCCAGCAGAGCCCCCGGTCAGTATTTTGCATCTGATAACACTGAATTATATACAACATGATGACTAGTTTACCACCTGCTGAGGCTTAAAGATGGCTGTTAAGATTTTGACTCAAAACATCTTTCCCCCCCCACCCCAATCCTCTTCCACCCCAGAATGAATCACCCCCTTAAAAAAACCAACAAAACCAAACGAAACAAAAAAAGGCAAAAAAGAAACAATCTCCACAGTTCCTTTTTGTTAACTCCTTCCCAGCTAGAACTGGCTTAGGGTCACAGGGAGTGCTGCCCAGGATGGTTGTATGTTTGTTTTCATCACTCCTGAGATTGAAGGGAATCTGACACATGCACCAAAAGGCACTTTCAAATATATATATATATATATATTTTAAAAACAGTGCTTCTGTTCTAAGAAATTCAAGTTAAGACAGAGTGCCTTTCACTCTCTTTAGTCATAAAGCAGGTAAACGAGCAATATCCCAGCTGACATTAAAAAAACAAAAAAAAACCCAAAAAGAAACCTGCAGCAGAGACAAGTGTTCATGCGAGACAGCTCAATATTCTAAGAAAAAAAAAAAAAGAAAGGAAAAAAAGGAAAAAAGAAACCTCCTATATCACCACTAAAAATAACAATACAGTCAGCAGGGGATATTAATTAAAAAAGCTGCCACATCTGTACAGTTCTTGCTCCTGCATCGGCTCTTTTTGTTAACGTTGTCTGTGGGTTTGTTGTTTTGTTTTTTTTTATTCCTAAACTTTTTTCTTCTTTTTTTTTTTAAATTTTTTTTTTTTTTTTTAATAAGATGAGGTCAGTTTAATCTTCCTCTCCTCCCCCGTACATGTCCGCCAGCTTCTTGAACCTGGGCCCCCAGTCGTTCAGGTAGTCGTAGTCCTGGTCCCCGGAGCTGGAGGAGTTGAGGGAGCTGACGGAGCCGGCGGTGGAGCCGCTGCCCTCGTAGTCAAAGACGAGCAGGGAGTCGTAGGGGGGGGCTGTGGGGTCATTGTCGGCCGCACGCAGGCCCTGGTGGGGTGAACACATGGTGTTAATGCCCACCACGGGGTTTGAGGGGGTCTGGGCTGGGGGGATGTTTGCGATCCCTGCAGCAAAGCTAAAAGAGAAAAATGAGGGTCCCAGGGCTTCCCAGATGCACCTCTGGGTAGAGACCTTTCAGCTGCCCCCAGCAGAAAACCCAGTAACTCCCAGTGTCCCTGAAAAGGAGTTGTATTGAATGGCAGGGGAGTTATTTCCATTGTTGATCCTTTTCTGGATCTGGAAAGCTTTCTGTTCCAGCCAGTGTGCCTTTTCTGGGGTTGCCTGTTGAGATTTCCGGCTTAGCCAATGAAACAAAAACCAGCACCCTTCTTCTCCCACCAATATTTTAATTCTGATGATTTTCATTCCTTTAGGAAAACAAAATAAAAAAAGCAAATTCTGCAATTAGGGCAGGTGTGGGGTGCAGAATCCTGGGCTGAGGGCTGGGGAGTGTTGCTACTCCTTGCGGTGTGGGCAGCAGTGTAGGCAGGCCATGGAAATGGCCTCGGGATATGGAGAAAAAAAATTGCTTTGCTGCAGAGCCCAGCGTCAAGAAAAGCCTGGTGGAATAGCCCTGCAATAAAGCAAATGTTCCACATAACCACCTTCAGAAGCCCTGGCCTTAGCGTGGGGAGATGGGAGCTGTTTCAGCAGCAGGGGCGTGTGTAAGAAGAGCGAGTCTTCACACGCATGGATGTGTGTAAATGTGAGTGAAGGATGGGCAAAGGGACAAAGGAAGAAGGGATTTTAATGATAAAAATGAGAAAAGCACAGCAGGAAATGCATGTAATAATAGAATTAAATGGCTGTAACATTTATTTTTCTGGCTTAGGAAATGGATAGCATGCTTTGCCACGGAGGAAATAATGCATTGATTGGTTTGTAACTACTCAATCACTCAAAACTAAAACTGAGATAAGAAATACCAAATGGATAGATATTTGTACAGGCAGATAAAGGAGCAGTAATCTAACATAAAATAAAGCAGCTCTCTCTGATCTGAGTCTCTCTGTGCTGCAAACTCTTTGAGGCTTTACACCAAACAGAGCTTACGAGGAAGGCACAGACCGCTGAAATAATTACAAGTCGAGGAGCCACAAATGGCTCACTCTGCCCAGGTGCTGAAAAGCATGGTGTTTGTGACACGCACAGGACAGAAATCTTGGGCTTTTTGCTGGTTCAATGCCCTCATTAAGCTAAGCCCTGCATACTTTGCTCACGCCAATCCTTTCCCTGGCTGGCATCAGACTTCTGGTGTGAGCAGTAACACCACTTGGTCTGTGCAGTCAGGGAAACCTGACTTTAGCTGGCTAATCAAGCTTTGAAGATGTGACACAGGACCTCCTATAGAACATACCTCATTAATAAAATCACCAATATCCCCCGGATGTGGGATTACTGGTCTTATAGGATACTGCGGTTCAGCACCAATAGGTCTTTCATCCACCCTTCTGACTCCGGGTGTCTTGTTCAGCACGTGATCCATGGTCTCTGGCTGCTGGAGCTGGCTTAAATCGTAATCCTGTGACAAATGGGAAGACACAGTGTGAAACCCAGAGCTTTTTGTTCAGATCACCTACTCACTCAATGTGCAAACAAGTCGAGGGCTCTGTTTCAGCTGAAGTTCGATGGCAAATCTTATCCCTGGATATGTAGCACCTCTATCTAAATTACAGATAAATTTCACCTCTGAGTAACTCATAAAACTGACCTCCTAAGAGTGTATCTTATAAATCAGATCAAGTATTTAAATATTTTCTGAATATTTCACACAGCCTCTAAATATTTGGGACAAAACCCTGGCTTTTGTTTGTGTGTGCACAGGTGTATGCATAACTTTTTTGACAAAAGACATAATATAATGTAGAGACACAGTGTTGGTAGACATGTTATTGCAATTACGTTTCTACAGAAGTAAAAACATTAAAATGTGTATCGTATTTATGCATGTAGGCCTTTCAAAGTAATTATGCTCATTTTGCTTGTGAAAAATCCCAAGAGAATAGGTTTCTATCACGAAATGAGAACCAGGTAATATTTCATTAAAAATTTATTCATGTAGGTAATGGTGTTTTGCTGCTCTTCCTTTGCTGTTATTTTTAATGAATCCTTTCTAAAATATTTAAGCCTACAGTGTAGTTGCCTGAAACCAGATACTTCATGTTCTACCAGGAAAACTATCCTTGTGCTCAGACGGGGATGATTGAATCTCCAGGAGCAACATTTATAAATAACTTGACAGCAACAAGAAAAAAAGAAATGCTAATTGTGAGAATTTTTCTGTGGAATAAGAACTTTTCAAGATTTGGGTAAACTCCTGCCTCAAAGTTTGCCATGGCAGCTCTCACTGGGCTCGCCCGCTCGTCTTTGGAAGCCACCTGGACCTCCAGGGCAGGATGTGCTGTAGTGGTTTTGTGGGATCCCTAAGCACTGACCTGGAACCACTCAGTCCAATTCAACAAGCAAAAATAAAGCCATTACACAGTGTACAGTCACACAATTTGCATGAAGATCACATCTGAGAGTGTCCTGGGCTCTTTACTTGCATTTGGTAGGAGTAAAAAACTGGTGACTTCAACGTGAGTGAGCAAACTTTGCTATTTTAGCTGAGGAATTGGACACGTAGCAGTGGAAAAGCATATCTCAGGCCAGGGAAGTTTTCATGCAACACCAGCATCGGTGTCTGTAGGAAGAACCACTGGAGGAAATCTGACATGTTCAGGCAGCCTGTGGCTCAGGGCTCTGTCACCCAGCAAAGCTTTGCCACTGTGCACTTCGTGGTGAAAGAGAAAATCCTCAAATCTCTTTAGACACTTCTCACAAACCATGTCCAGAAATTAAAAGATATTAAAGGCACATTAGAGATGATTAAGTAAATGCAGGGAAAGCCCACGGAAGCTCAAGGCTCAAGCAAGCCAAGGCAAGAGCCTGCAGCCACAGGGCTGGGCAGGGCAGTAGCTGCTGGCTGGTTTTATGAAGATCTCTGGTAAAATACACAATTTTAATGACTTAAATAACAGAAATACAATTTGAACATGAGTGTCAATTGAGTGATTTATAGTTCTTCCCCAGGAAATTGCCTAGGGGGTAGAAAAATCCACATGGCACTGGCCTGCTGGCATGGTCCTGCTTGAACAGGAGAGTGTCCCAGTAATATCCTGAATCTCCTGGACCTGCTGGCTCTCACCACACCAGGGAAGCCAATAAAGCTGCCTGGTCATAAATAAAGGAACACAATCCTTTGCATGAATTTTACTGAAGATAATGTGGTTTCTGCCTGTTTGAGAGTACAGATTGCACAGCTGCTCCTTGGCCACAACTCACGGGCTCTTCTCACCTGATCCTCCTCTCCACCTCCCTCTTCGTCGTACTTGAGGATGTTGTCTCTGACGTCGTCCTCGGGGTCGATGAGGAGCTGCTTGGTGTGGCGCTCCTTCTCCCGGCGCTTCATCCACACCACAAAGAGCAGAACCATGGCTGCAATGGGGAGGAAGCTGGGTGAGCTGGGACCTCCTGCAGCACGAGGCCAGGCTGAGAGTGTCCTAACATCTTACCTGCCCCTGCCCACTGCAGAGAACCTCACTGGCTGCTGGCAGGAGGAATAAAATGTTAAGCTATTGCATGGTCTAATTTTTAAAGGACAGATCAGTGAGAGCTGTAAATACTGTGACAGAATCCCACTACAAAAGTTTCTTTAAGATCCATCACCGAGGCTGATTGAGCTGATATATATCAGGAGTAAAACACAAAATCAAAGGAGAAGAAACCAGAAAGTGTGAAAACTGCAGCTTTCTGAAAATATTTGATCTAAATGCTGAGTTTTCAGGATTAGATTTCCACCTTTATTTTATTCAGGGGCATAAAGTAAAGATGGAGGGAAGAGAGCTGCAGAGAAGGAAATGGGTACAGATACCCCAAATTTGTGCACAAGGGGCTGTTCCAGCAGCATGGCACAGGTTCAGCCCATTCAGGTCACAAGCCCTGACTGTGACAGTCTCTGCTGTTTACTGCAGTTGGCCAGGCAAGACTGATCTAGGGAGGCTGCACAACATTGGGTCCTGTAATCCAATTTGGCCTCCCTCATATTCTTCTTTGGTCCATGAAGGAGGCTCTTTAGACTTCTGAGATCAGATTAGCCAGGACATTAGCACATACATTTGGCCATCGACTTGGAAAGCAAATCTCAGATCATCTGAAATCCTTTCAAAAAGCAGGGCTAGCTTTGCAGAACGAGGGAGAGCATATCTGGTAGCACACAGCCAAGCTCCTCGGGCATCAGCATTCACATGCCAGGCTTGGCTAATCTCTCTCAGTACAGTAACAGAGAGAGATGAGCAGTTCTTGAATCATGAGAAATTTTTCCCTTCCTAACTTTACCCACAGGAAACACTGCCTCACTGCTCCACAACCTCACCCTCCAAAGGGACACCCTTGTCCCAGGGGCTGTGTGATCCCTGTGAATTATTGCATGGAAGACGACCTGGGAACTCAAGTCTCCACTAACATAAGGCAGGCAGATCTTGTCTTCTTCAAGAATGTGTTAAATGTTTGTTTTCATTCTTGTACTCAGTAGATGCAAATAATGCCATGAAGGATGAAGTTAAGCCTGGGCAGCTGATGCAGTTACACCTCCCACTGTCTGCCCTCCCCCCCCATTCTCCATGCAAGCCCCATGCTGAGCTGCAACGGTGGCAATTTGCAGGAGAAGAGATCAATGGATGGACAGTGGATGTGGGAACAAGTGTCCCACGTTCATTTCACCTGGGTCAACCCTCAACTGTGCCAAAGCAACGCAGCCAACACAACCAAACCCAGGCAGGATGCGAGATCCCAAAGTTCACAGGTTTTGGCTGAGACCAGACCCCGGGCACATGGATGGGCCATCCAGCTTGCAGGAGGAGGTGGTTAGGAGGATCCAGATTCTTCCTCCCAGCACCAAAGTGTTTATACCCAACAGGCATTCAGTGAAGTGAGCGAAGAGGACCAGACAGCTAATTACCGCCATTGTGTGCCAACTGGCGGCCATCCCTGCCTGCCAGCTAACAGAATTGTTTTCAGATAGTTCAGCATTTCTTTAATGCTTATCCTAGATCTATTCAAGAAAGAAAAAAAGAAAAGGAAAGAATATGTAACTCTTATCTGCAATATAAAACCTCAGCTATTTAGCAGACTATTTGAACTCCTTTTCTCATTGTTCATTTTCAAGTCTCTCACAACAAGATACCTGACTGGTCCACAAAGACAATATTATAATGGTTACCGGGGTTTATCTTTTTATTTCCTTTTTTTTTTTTTTAATGATACTTTTTCATGCACTTGTGGAAAAAACTGTGTCATTAATGCCTTTAGAGCTACCTTGGAAAAAAAAAAGACCTTCAAAGTGTCAATGGTGGATGTAGTGCACTCTCCTTCCTTTTATTCACTCTGCAGAATGGGAAGTGCTATTACTGCTGTTAGAACCATTTTCGCTCTGCATGTAGTTTTCCTTGAAATCTATTGTCTTCACCCTTCACAATTTTTTACTGCATTGCTCTTCTAAATGTGTTATTTGTGCAGCTAATACATCAGGTAGCAAGAAGAAGAAAAAAACCCCTCTGAGCAAAGGTAAAGGCATAAACTTCCTTCACAGGAGCAATCCTGGATCTCTCCCCTTGCTTCTTCTTCCTTTTAGAGTCATCCAACTTTGACCTACTGACTCTAAAATGGACAAATAGCACAAGAAAATCCCCCATCTGCCTTTTTCTAGGCTATTGTTTAGAGGTCATGATATGAAACAGATACAAAGGAGGCAAAACACTGGAAGGATGTAACTGTAAAACTGATCATTGCAAATTACATTTTTCATCACTGATACAGTGCTTTGCAGCTCTCCAAGATAAAAAAAAAAGTCAATTAGAATTACAATGAATGTAAAAATAAGCTTTTGTAATAAAACCCGTAATTTAAAATGGGATAATGTATCTGAAAATGGAAAGAGGAATCTCTTAAATCAAATGTCCTTCAGCTGAAGTTAATTTCAGTCAATAGGATTTTCAACCGTTTAAAATTGTATTTTAGCACTGGATTTATTCAAGAGCAGCAAAAAGAAGACCTGTGTTAATCACCTCTGTGGCTCCAATGCAAACTTTGAGCCCAGGGGAAACAGCAAACCTGCACAGCAAAAGGAGGTGGGGCTGATGAACATCTACATCTTCATCTTCATCGGGGTGTGCGACCACAGTGCCCCAAAATCCACCCCGGCTGAAGGGGGCAGCCAAAACTGGGAACGAAGGGCAGGAACAGGCACAGGGATGCTCCAGCAGCTTGGCTGGGCTGGGAGAGGAGCAGGGTCAGCACAAACACCCAGTTCCTTGCTCACTCTCCATCCTGATCCAGCAGATCAATTACACACCAATACATTCCCACCACTGGCTCGGGATGTGGATGTCTGTCCAGGGATGACCCATTCTCCTAATGTACCATGTCATGGCCCCATTAGGTGACATTTGGAGCATACGTCGCTCTGTCTGCTCTCTGTTTAGATGCACTGGGGGTAAAAATTAAATGTGATTTAGCACCATAACTCCCATTAGCTTTAATGAGAGTCCCATGGATTCACCCTGTGTTTCTTGATGAATATTTACCTCACTGTTCATTTCAGCGCTTGTTTTTATCTATCCCTACTGTGCCAACTCCTGCTTGAAGTTATAATGATAGAATTTTTATTTTTAAGTGTGCGCACACATGGTTATTGGTAATGCTCATGGAAGCTTGGGACTGACAGCATTCCTGGGCAAAAGGGATAGTTTTGCCTTGAGTAAAGGGATGGCCAGTCTTTACCTGTGATGTATCCCCAGGCCTCCAGCGTCCCTGACAAATTGGGGATCCTTCCTCTAAAAACACTCATAATCCCCCATGATCCTCCAATCTGAGGTCATTCAAAAAGCAACAGGAATAACTACCATTCCTCTTTTCCTTGGAACAACCAGAAAAACACAGTTATGCACTGGCTCTGAAAGGGACTAGCCAGACCCTAATAACCAGTGTATCTGGTACTGGGAACCAGTATATCCACAGCCAGTCAGGGACATGAGAGCTATGGGAGAGCCTGACACAGGGATTTGGAAGGGGCCTTCAATCTTTTCCGGCAAAATATGGAGGATCCTATCACACTCACTACTTGCAAGTTGTTGTCAGGTGTAATAATGTTTGCAAAGCTACTGGAAGTCTTAGAAAGACAGGTCTGATGCAGGCAGAGCTCATTTTGCTGATGCTGCAGCGAAGGAGGTTTGAATGCAGATGTGTGAACCACCCCCACAGCCCAAGCTCAGGGATCTGCCCTCGGCATGGAGCGTAAATAATGCCAGCTATAGAAACAGGACAACAGGGAACAGGGAAACATGAAGGAGGATAGATTTAGAGCAGATACTGGGAAGAAATTCTTTACTGTGAGGGTGTGGCACAGGTTGTCCAGAGAAGCCATGGCTGCCCCATCCCTGCAAGTGTTCAAGGCCAGGTTGCACAAGCCTTGGAGCATCCTGGCATAGTGGAAGGCGTCCCTGCCCATGGCAGGAGGATTGGAACGAGATGAGCTTTAAGGTCCCTTCCAACCCAAAGCAGTGTGTGATTTTAGGGCAGGCCCTGTGATACTCACTCAGTAAGATAATGATGCAGATCAGGATGGCAATGATGGCCCCCGTGCCCAGCCCCGCAGCAGCCACGGCCCCGATGGTGGTGCAGTCGCCGTTCTCGTCACACGGGCACACCTTCACCTTGATGACAGAGGTGTTGTACAAGGGGGGGTTTCCTGAGTCCGTCACAATGATGGGCACATCGTACACTCCTGCTTCCAGGTACATGATCCGCAAACTGAGCTGGGCATAGTCCCCTGCACACCCAGACAGACAGACAGACAGATGAAAGACACTGGTAAAACCTTGCAGCTGCACTTGTGCAGGGTTTCTCTGCTAGAGCCCTCTTCTGAGCCCTGCAGAAGAGGTTATCAACAACACACCTGGCCAGGACAGCTTCAGACCTCTGGCAAACAGTCTGGCCAACAACCAGCCCGTGCTTTGCAAAATACTGTGTGTTCTCACTGCTGCACTAACCTACCTGGATGCCATTTGCAAATCCAGTTGTACGTGTTCAAAACGGCATCAAACACAAATAGGAACACATGGATAATGCTTCCTGAGGCTGGGCTGCCCCCGGCCACTGGGCAGGTTCTACACTCACCCACGCTCCCACCTCAGGATTTTGGGAATCCACTGATGACAGGCACAGCTAGGTAAACCCATTGGGATTGAGCCTGGAGCTGTGAGGGCACAAATTGTTGCCCCTGGTCTGGCACCCTCTGCCAGACCTCAGTGAGAGGGACCAGCTTTGAAGCCAAAATCAGCCCACAGTTCCACAATATTTTCCATCCTCTGCTGAAACTACCAATAAGCAGAGCAACTAGGGCCATTTGTGGCTGCACTCTGCAATATAAAAATCCTTCACATACTGGTAATCTTCACACTTACCTAGCCCTCCTGGTTCCATGGTAAATTAAAAGGCTGCCTTTATGCAATTATGGTCAGAGAAATGAACATTGATCCTGATTGTGGCTTATGACAATTACACTGGAGGAACATAAGGAAGACTGATAATAGCTTTTTTCCCCTTGGCCATTATGGATGATTTATACTCTGTTCACTACTGATAACTGTTCATAATTATGAACTGCATTAAAAAAAGCCAAGTGCCAAGGCTCTTAGAGTTATGCTGCAGGTCTGATACAAATCATTTCTGATTAACTATCTTGTCTATAATGTCAGCCGTAATGTGCTTTAAAAAATAAAAATCAGATAAAAAAAGCGAGAAAGTTTCGAAGTTGGAAGCCGCACGTGGGCTCATTAGTGAACCAGAGCCCAAATGTGCTCAGGATTGCCTGCCCCATTTACCATTGAGCCGTGTGATGGTCCAGTTCTTCCTCACCGCAGATGGCACACTTGGCAGCTCGAAGACGAAGGGCCCCACGTTTGGATCGATGTCAGCGTCCGCGGCTGTGATGTTGATGACATTCAGGTTTGGCTTCTCGCAGATCTGCGCCTCCTTTGGCAGCAGCTCCGGAGCGTTGTCGTTGATGTCGATTAGGTAGATCTGCAGCGTGCCGGTGCCGCTGGCGGGGGGAATTCCTGCACGGGAGACACGGACCTGTGACTGCCACCAGGGACTGGCAACACCACGGACCAGCCCCTTCTCTGCCTTCCATTCCCAATAAACCAGGATTTTCACCCTGCCTCCCTGGACCTCATTAGGGACATGCTGCACTTTCACGGTCCCTTGCTTTACGTGGTATTATTAAAACTTCCCCAAGCCTCCTAATGTTGCTGTTTTTCGCTCCTGCAGAACAGGAGGTTGAGTTCTGCAGATCTGTAGCCTGCAGCAGTGCCCCTAGACCCTGAAACTACAAGCAGGTGATGCCAAGTTGCTCCTGCAAATCTTGGTAATGGCTGTTTGGAAGAAGAAAAACCATTAGAAAGAGAGCTGACAAGAGGAAAAAGAGGGCTTGGAGGGGAGAAAAACCTACATAGTGTAACCCATGGGTCAGCATTTACTGTAGCACTTGCTGGCCAGTTTTCAGCTTTGAGACCATTACTCTGCTTCAAAGAAAGCCCACCTCTCCAGTATGTCCCACACCCAGCCCTAGCTTTAGTGGTGAGAGGTCCTGCTCAAAGCCCACGGTATGAGCCATCACCAGACACATTGGGTGATGCCACTAACCCCCAGCAGCAGTGTTATGTCCCAATACACAGTTCCCCATCCTCTCCACATCTGTCCCAACCAGCAGGGATGTCACAGCACGGCAGTCCTGGTCCTCCAGCCCCCTTCTTGATGGAGAGGCACATTTGTCTGACTAATGACCACTTACACAAAGTAGTATCTGCCCTGGCAGGGGAGAACAGCCTTCCCAGAAAGGGTGCAGTGCTTTTCATTTCTCTCCCCACACATTTATCTGGCAGCTCTGTGTTGGCCTGCCCTCTGCCTGCCTCTCTCCTTTGGCAGCATGGCTTCAGCAATTCTTTTTCAAGTTTGTATTTTCAGTTCTGGCCCTTCCTCCCAGTGCTAGATACAAAACTACACAAACCACTTCCCCACCAGGCTTCTGCTTCCTCGGACTTTCCTTCCTACATTCCTTCCTCCATTTCTCAAGGGAGCCTCAAAAATTCTGAAGGAACTCTGGAAATCCTTTTTTCAGGGTTTCCACACAAGCTCTTCAATCATGGATTCTCATCCTTTCATCTTGGAAGCATGGGGTAGGTCTCCTTCTAAAACAATGTCTTTTGATCAGCCTTGAAAGCTTCTGGAGAGGCAGACAGCCCACCAGGATACTGGGGCTGAACATGAAAACTGACTTTTGGGACCAAGCAAAGTGATTTTACTGCATCCACGTTACTCAGAATATCTTCTGGGATAAAAGCAAGGCTCCCACTGTAACCTCTGAGACAGACTGAACACAAACCCTCAGTCCTGAGAGACACTAACTGGCACGTGGCTGACGTAACCTGCAATTGCTGCACACACAAATGCACTTTTGTTGGGCCATTGAGTATTGTTGGGCTCCGAGTCCTGTTTTTTTTGTTCCGTTGTGTTCCTGAGTGCAGTTCTGGGGCAGTTTCAGGAGAAATGAACAGTAAACAATTCTTTAAATGGTGAAATATTACAAACTATGGCACATTTCACATTATTTCAGCTGTCTAATACGGAGAGAGCAAGGACATAAAGCAGGTACTGATGTATGATGAAGGATCTTTGGACTTTATCCTCAGGAGATGAGGACTGCAATAGTATCACTGACTCCAGTGGAGAAGCTGGTCTGATCCCTGAAATTAAGATTGAAATACTAATGACAAAAGGAAGAGGAATATACAGCCTCCACATCTACATGTAACTGTTGCATTCTCTATCACTGCCTTTTTCAAAGGGCCAGTGTCTGCATTCCCACAGCAAGGCATAAGCCAAGGTTTTCATGCTCAGCCCTCAGCTTCCTGAAACCTGTTGGAATATGATATATTTAAGTTCTCAGCTTCCCTGGGAGATTGGCTGAAATTGGCTGCGGGGTTCAAACACTGCCAGGCTCCACACCTGTGTGATCCAAGGGACTGTCTCCTCGGAAACCAGGTTAAAACTACGCTGTTGATTAGGATTCCCCTTTTGCCCTCCTTACACTGCAGCCAAGACTCTTCTTAAAGACAGTACCTCTGCACTGTAGCCCAGGGAGAGAAAGAGAGCACGTCCAAGGAGTATTTGGCTAAACTTCTCCTTTATCATGTACTGAGAGCAGCAAAAAGAACTTCAAGGAAAGAAGATGCTGCTGCTTCTTCAAGAAAGAGAGAAAAATCCCCCCCAAAACCCTTGATCCAAAGCTTTTCTTTGATGAGTACGTGATGCCAGAGAACCTGGAACCTGGGAGAAATGTGGTAAGAGTCTATTAGCCTAGATGGAACTTTAGCTGTTATCCTAAGCACTCTAAACAGAATTTTAAATAAGGTGTTGCTTTATGTGCATTTTGATGGCTGCAATATACTGGTGATAGATTAATTTTACAGAATAAAGAGATTTATCTAGGCCCTCACTTTCTGAGCTGCTGAAATGATGGATGTGGAGGCGCTGATGCACTGCAGCATCAGCATCACAGCCAAGGAAAGGGGTTAACTCCACATCATGTGGCACCAAGTGCCTGGGATTTGCAAGGTCAGATGGTGACGATTAGGTTGGTGGGTTCAAACTCTACCACTGCACCTGTGAACAGCCTTGGCCAACTCATTTGACCTGTTCTGCCCTGTGGCTTTTGCAGATGAAGACCACTAGACCCTTTCGGGAATATTTTGAATTTCACTGTTCTGGCTGCCTTCATGGAGGGGAAGCTTAGGATGGGGCTGTGGGGTGAGTCCTACCATTCAAGGCACAAGGAAGGGTAAAATGCACTTCTTGGTACAACTCCTCAGCACTGAAACTCTTCCATGAGTTTCCCTTGCCCCTGTGACTCGGGATGCAATGATTGAAGTGATGCATGGAGACCCAGAGGGAGGAAGTTTTCATTAGCCCTGCAAGCACCACTGAATCTGCTCATAATGGCCATGGCACCTCCAGCCTGAGGGATCACACAAACACTGCCCTGAAAGCACCTGCAGAGTATGAGCAATATACTTAGGTGCTCACAGCCAAGCCCAGACTTAATTGTGCTGCTGAAGCAGGGCTCTGGTTTGAGTGCTCAGCACCCTGGAG
Organism: Corvus moneduloides; assembly: GCF_009650955.1. Classification (NCBI taxonomy): domain Eukaryota; kingdom Metazoa; phylum Chordata; class Aves; order Passeriformes; family Corvidae; genus Corvus; species Corvus moneduloides. Next base: position 10,489,697 of record NC_045492.1, read on the forward strand.
GTGAGGGTGGGTGAGGGGGAGGAAGGCCTTCTCCTTGTCCTGGGAAACTCCTGAGCTTTTTCCAGCTGCAAGAATTGAGGAATGAAATACCAGAATGGCCACATTTGGGTGTGGTTAGCAAAGTTCATCAACTCCTCCTAACCAGGATTAGAAAGAGAAAAGCAGGGCAGCAGCACTGGGCTGCTCACCCTTGAGCGAGGCCAGTGCAGGAGTTTTCAGTGCTGACTGGACCAAAAGAACTGAGTGATCCTTAATGAGGAGAGAAGAGCCAACAGGACTTCTCCAAGAGACCTGGGTGGCCTCAGTGGCTTTGGTAATAAGCACACCAGCACTGAGATGATCGGATGACGGCTGCGCATCTCAGGAAGGCAGTGGCCAGGAAGAGCCCGGCTCCAGTGACAGCCACACCTTTATGAAAGCCACCGACTTATTTTTAATACCCTCCTGACATCCCATAAAATTATTTCTGGTTTCCTGATGGAAGGCTTCCTGAATGCTCTGATCAGTGCCTTTGGGAGGATTACCAGGACCGGTGTGCTTGGCACCCCTTGGAGAGCACATCCCTTTGACGCTTTTTGAAGTTCAGGCTACACCGCTACACTGAGCTCCCCAAATCAATTTTCCATTTGTCCTCCCTTTCCCTTAATAACGCTCTCCGTATACATATGCGCACATTTAATTTACTCCAGCAATTTCCCATCCCACTTTCACATTTTTGACCATAAAAACCTGGGAAAAAGATAACTTATACTGACAACTCTGTCAGGGCATCATTTCTCTTAATGCATCACATTAGAGTCTTATTGAAGCATGAACAATGTGAAGCCTGGGCTCACCGTTGTCAGCCGCCAAGAATGTGGCCTCGTAGACATTATTCTTAATGTAGTCTGACTCTCGATCAAGGACAGCAGCAGTAGTGATCTGACCATTTGTGGCATTAATGTTCAGCCAGTTTGCAGGATCTGACAGCTTAGAGTATCTACAGAGAAAGGAAATAAATACATGGCAGTCTTTTCACTGACATATCCTTAATATTGCTTGAAATACGTTTTTTTCTGGACTCCTGACCCATGATTCAAAGGACCTTTGGATAACTGGTTTTGTTGACAAACACAATGCTAATTGAGTATCCGGTTTTTGACCTTTACAATTATTCAATTTTTCAATTTCTTTAGTTTTAAAGGTTTTTCTTTCCACTAAGTGGCACTTACATGCCTGTTTCCTGCTGCTAGGAGAGGACATTTCCTGACATCTTGCAGATGAGGAGAAATGGGGTCTGCAATGACCACTGCATTCGTATGCCTGAATTAGAGAATGGATTCCTGCTCTGCCCTGCTCCTGACTTTGCCCTTCTGCAAACAGGTTTTTAAAGCCAAGGTTATCCCTGTTTTCTGCCCACCATGAATAAACAACAGTTTGGGAATACCACACCACCAGAGTCCCCTCCCAAATATTCAGTCAACTCACAGCTGTTGTCTATTCATGTCCCATGCAACCAGCTGAGAAGATGGTTTGTTTTGGGCAAACTTTTCCTGTGTTCTCCAGATCAGTGTGTTCAGTTCATCTTTCTCACTTGCTTGTTTTCTTGCTTTTATTTAATTCATTGCTTTTGATTTCTACCTCTCAGTTTTGTACTGTTTGAACTGAGATGGACCATAACTATCTGACTGGAAGCTAATAAATGGGCAGACTAAAAATTGCTGAAATGAGCAAACAGAAGCTGAGCTTATTTCATGGGTAACTCAGACCTGCTGATAATTTGATATGATTATCATTAGATACACAGGTGAGAGCACTACTGGCTTCTGGTGAATATCCCTTTCCAGAATTGGGCTGTTTGAAGCAGAAACTCAAAGGGAAACTTGAGCTGCGTCAATCCATGTGAAGAGGAAAGCAACACACAGCTGGCACAAACCGCTGCCAAAGGATAGAATTACATTTCATGGAGCTAGACTCTTTGGGATGTTTTCATTCCAATATCACTGCTGTGAGGCTCCTGCCCTTTGTCTGTTTAATGACCAGGGATCCAGCCTTAAAGCTGGCTTTGTGAATGTGTCTGTGGCTAATGAGGATAACTTGAGGTGTGACACTGGCCATGCCAAGCCGTGCATTACTGGAGATGCTCCTGCTTCCTCATCTTCTATTTGTAAAAACTCTGTTTCATCAAAGACTATTTAGAGACTGAAAATTGTATGCAAGGCTCTAGCAGCTGGATCAGCTCTGCAAAGTGCTTATCACGGATCTGTAGGCTTAGCCTTTTGGGTATCTTTGTTCCTAACTCACCAATGTCAACTGTGAAGTAAAAACTAAAATACCTGTTTTTACATCTCACAAAGACAGGACCCCAAAAACACCCCACTGCTTCTTGCAACACCTGGGCATTGGCTGTCCTGATGCAAAGGGAGAGAGACTGTACTGGGGTTTGGAAATTAAGTGCTGGTGGATGCACAAAATGTGTGTGCTGGAAGCCCTAGAAAGAAACAACTCAACTAACTGGCTGTTCATATTCACAGGAAGCCTTACAAGACCCTACACGTGCCCTGTGCAATGACAGGAACAGCAGGCGCTCGTTTGGATTACAGATCACCCCCCTCCAGGTTAGAGGGAGTACTCAATCAGAAATGAGTTGTTCTCTCCTCTGAAAACCAGCCTTGGTACAGACATCAGGGAAATAAAGACCCTTCAAAGGCCAATATTTCAAAAAGAACATAAGAAAAATGAGCTTATTAGTTAGAATGGTCTCTTTCCTCCAAAGTCCCAATACCTGTCTAAAGACAACAAGATGAGGCAGTGAACAAACGATCATTTTCTAGACCAGACAGCTCCGTGCCAGGTGAAATATTTCAAACTCTTCCTGACACAAAATGTCACAACTGATGCAAGTTTAAGTGGTCTCAGCTGTGGTCACGTTGTATACTCAGGTTTTGCCAAAAATACTGCAGCCCTCACAGACTTAGCAGTGCTATTAGCCCTTACAGACTTCCTTAAAAAAGAAACCAATTTCTGTGGATGTAGAAGCATCCAAGAGCAGGAAATGCATTTCCTGTCTGCACAGATGGAGCTGAAATAGTTGTGAAAGTGTCACAAGGGCTCTCATTTTCACCTACACTTTTCTGTCAATTATTTCCTGGTGGGAAGGTGTGTGAGCTGGGATCCTGGACTGTGGATTCAGTCCCCAGTCTGCCCAGGTGGGACAAAACAGAGTGAGTGACACCTTCTTGGTCACAGCATGAATTAAAAGTCATCTTAAGCTGCTTGGATCAAAATCTCACTTTTACAAGGTTAACATTTTGCCAGCTGAATCCCATTCACAGGGAAAGCAGCTAAGGAGGAGCTTATGTTTGGCAGCTGCTCTGAAGAGAAAGGGAAGGTTGGAACAAATTGCACCTACTTGCCTACTAGCAGGCAAGGGGAGCATTAGTGAGATACAGACCAAGTGCCAATGGCCTGTGAGTGGGTGTTTGACTGCTCAGGCAATACTGAACTACTGACACTTTAAAAGCCTGCCCAGCAGCTGTTTGTAACCCCACCAGCCTTGCTCTGAGCTAGTGGACAGCTCCTCTTGCACTGTGCTTTTAAGCCAGGTTGAACCTAAATCCTCTGGAAGCAACACAAGGCATGATTAAAAATCCCAGCCATTCCCTTTGACAAACTAGGCCTAGCCCTTTCTGTGCCTCAGTTTCCCCCCATGAAACAGAAATACTAACGCTGCCTTTTACCAAACCTCTGTGTTTATGAAGTGCACGAACCACACAGGCCAGAGCACGCTGGGCGAGGCAGCCCTGACCCCTGTAACAATGCAGAAACCTGCTTCATTTGAAGGTGTCACCTGCCCCACTGCAAGCCAGTAACACGGGATCCAGCTCTGTCTGCTCTCCTTAGCCCAGCTGCTCAGAGCCTGGCTTACCTGGAGCAGGGGGACTGTGAGTTTACAGGCGTGCAGGACACTGTGCAAGCACTCGACTGCAGGTGCCACTCCCTGCCAAGCATTTCATTCATATCCCACCAGTCAGTTTGGAAATTAGCTTTCAGCTGTAGGGGAGCCCCTTGGCTGCCTGGTGTCCCACCTTACTGCCTGCTGCATGAAGCGATCGGGATCCACCGCCGAAAATGTTGTCAGGATGGTCCCCGTTGGCACCCCTTCCTCCAGCCTGATTAACTTGTGGTTCGTTGGGAAATACGGTGCTTCGTTGACATCTGTGACTGAAATGGTGACTCCTGCTGTCGACTGGAAGGACATCTGGATGCCACTGGCCAGGGGAGCTTGGTTTGATACCATCACTGTCAGCATGAAAGCTCTGTTCATCTCGTAATCGACTGCCTAAAACAAACAAACAAACAGGCAAGTATAGAGCCAAGCAGAGAATAAATTCTACGTTCTGGATGGAAACTGCAAGATTAGAAGGCAGATGATATCAAAGTCATTGCCTCATCTTGTTTCCTCCTGAGCTCAGTACTTTTGAAGGTGTAAATCCAGACCAACTTCAGCCTAGTGGAGGGTTTGGCCTTCCAGTGCAAATAGTTAAAAAAATTCCACAAAGGAAAAACTGCAAACAGCAGGGAGCATTTTCCCTGTGTTTCACTCCAGTGCTAAGTGGTTTCCAAAAGACAACCTGCCTGTGAGAGTTGAGCATCAAATGAACAAACCCACCCAGGGCTGCTCTAATGCAACAGGTGGAGCCTGTTAAGAGGGATGGGACAGGCACTTAGCAGTGCTATTAGCACTGAAAACTGCTGACTATGGAACCAGGATGGTCTCTGTGGACTCGTGAGCCTGAAGGGCTCTTTATTTTCCCTCTTAAATGAGCTTCTAAGTAAAGGTGGAGCGGCCAGGAAAAATCCCTGGTCAGGTTAAGCAGGTGGTCCTTCCAGTGGGACCTCTCATCCTCCTGCAAGGCACCTCGTGGTCTCTGGAGGTTGCCTACAGCTCTTACAGCTGGGTTTTGCTGCTGGGAGGCCACAGATCTTTTCTCAACACACTCATGAAGACAATGTGTCTCAGGAGCCAGACGGAGTGAGAAGCCTCTGCTGGCACGACTGACTGAGCCCAGTATAATAATAATTTCTAAACCATCCCACTAATTATTATGAGGGAAGTCACTAATCATCTGCCAGAGAGGCTTGAGTTATGCAGGATCACACCTCTGCTTGTTAAAAACTGCTTTGCCGTGATTTATAAATTTAGAAGCGTATCCATCCTCCCTAATACCTTCTCCAGAGCTGAGTCTGCAAAGCGCTCACTCAAGGTGTAAAACGCCACAGCTACACCAACTTGGGCAGGGATTTACAGCAGCAAAAGCTGGCTGCCATGTCCTGTTTAAAACCCAGTATTGTCAGGAGGGAAATCAAATCATAGGAGGCTACACGAGAGAAACAAATTTCAGGGGCAAAAGGTAAAACAGCGGAATCTCTACTCAATTGAAGTGCAAATGTTCCCGATGCTAAATGGCTTCCTGACAGGCAGGGCCAACATTTAATAAATAAAAGGAAGCATAAAGATTCCCAGTACACCCACCCGTGCTGACTCACGGACTTGTGCTGCATTCAAAACCGATGCATGGTAAAAGTTCCCATTTAAGCACTATTCAAGGCCTTGAAACAATTTGACTAATGCATTTCCTCAATTTCTTTTCACACCCCTTAAATTTATATTCCCCCAACTTTCTTCTTTTTTCTTTTATTCATGCTGGTCTGTTTGCTAACCTGCCTGCAGGCACTGTGCACCTCCCTCCCCACAGGGGCTCAGAGGCGGCTGGGGGCTGAGCTGAGCAGCTCCATGGGGAATGATGTGGGAAACTCCCTGCTGCTGATGCTCAGGACACACTGACCACACACAACTCTTCTAGGATGTGGCCTGATGCAAAGCAGTGGGGTTTTTTTTCCCCCCAAAATGTAGGGCCATTCTCTCAGCTTCTTCCTCTTTCTTCTGGGAGCAACAAAACCAGGGCTGCAGAAAAATTGTGTAAGGAGCGGGGCTGGACCAGGATCAGCCACCCCAAAGGCTGTCCAGGAGGCATCAGTGTCCCCATACAGTGTCCACCACACTTCAGTCTGCAAGACAGAGCTGATCTGCCCCCATCTCTCCTGTGTCCATTGAGTTGTATTTCACACAGTTTTGTTGGGAAAAAAAAGGTAAAATCAAGAGCCTGTGCTGTCTCTGCAGTGTTTGGGCTATTGAACCCCATGGGACAGCAGCCCCTCGCAGCCAGACACTGTCCAGCCCTAAGGCAGAACTTCTTTCACACCTTAATAAGCAATTTATACCAGAACAATTCATACCTCTGCTCCCTAGAGCTGCCTCCCTCTGAGGATAATGGTGCACAGAGCACTGTGTGTTCCTCACACCACACTCAGCCCTTCCACCTCCCTGCATCTCACTGAAAATGCTGTATATTGGTCATCTGACGTGGTTCTAGAGACATGGTGGGCTTGGCATTGCAAGGTTAACAGTTGGACTTGATGATCCTAGAAGTACTTTCCAACCAAAATGATTCTTTCATTCTATGACAGCAGGCTCCTGAAAAAGCCCACAGAGCTGCTACATTTGGGCCAAGGACACATGGGACTGTTGCCTACTTTTCACTTTTATGTCCAAGAAGCACTTGACATGAAATTAAAAAGCAGCACTTTTGCAGATACTCCTTGCTGGATGTTTGGTGTCTGATCTGGCTGGGAAGTATCCCCCTGGAGATGCTGCACATCCTCCTCCTTCACGAGCACCTCCGACCTGGATGCAGCAGAGCGATGCCGAGGGCTTGCCACGTGTCCTCCTTTTCTCAGGGTACTTTTAACTGAAGTGAACAAATTTGCCTGGTGTTATAGTTGATGCAAATAATAACTGAAGCTTCAGCAGCATCTCCATTATAAATTCACAGCTCTGATCCATGCAGAGTTTATAATAACATTTTACTTAGCTGGCTGCCACAGGGCAGCCACTGCTGCTCTGGGAGATTGTCTTCAGACTCTGCGGTGTCTCATCTGAGTGGGAAGTTTCTCTCTCCCCTTGATCAAGGCTTTCTTTGAAGATTAGGGTCTTGCACAGTTATGGAAATGGTTTGTAAAGGCAAGAACAGAAAAGGGAAATGTTGTACTTCTGGTGATCAGACTGGAGCTACAGATGGGGTTTTGTTGAGGGCAGCTGCAAAATGGTTCCCACGAGCATAATCTGAACTCCAAAGGGAAATCTGGTTTGGATGGATTTCTGGCCCTCCATTTCAGGCCCCTAAAATGCTGGTGAAGTGGTGGGATTCTGCACAGAGCCCCACTCCCTGTGCTGTTGCTGTGACTCCTTTGCTTGCAGCAGGAGTTACGTATAAGCGGCTTTGAAGAGCCACGTGAAAATCCAGCCATGTAGGGTCTGTAAATAAATGGTTCATTACTTGACTTAATTTTTTACCTGTGTTTTCAACCCACATCAGTGATCAAACCAGCAAGAGACTGCTCCCACACCACAAAGAACAAGCTCTGACTGGCCACCCAGTCTGATGAGAGTACATCCCCCAAATCTTTAAGCATATTCACTTATTAACTGAGAACGACATATTTCAAAGAAGAAGGTGGAATCCTAAGAGTCTTCCCTTCTTCACCATGAAAATTTAATCACAAGCAATTTCACTCATTCTCCTTGCTGCAAATACACCAAAAAGCCCCTCAGCCTGATAAGGCTAGGGAACCCTGGTGCCCAGGGGGATCAGGTGAGGTGATGTACTGAAGACATCCAATGCAATTTCAAGCTCTGGGCTCAGCTCGATGAGATTGGATTTTCATGTGGTTCTCTGCTTTGTGATCACTGTGGGTTACACAGCAGTGGAAAGTCAACACCAGCATCAATGGTGTCTTGACAAATCTGCCCTGCTTTTTACCTGCAAGTTGTGAATAAGGGATGGTTCATTATGCACAAGTCCTTGTGCGGAAGTGTTGATCATGCAAATCCCCTGTTGTTCACTTTGATGTGCCTTTAAACTACAGTCCTGACACTTTGCAAGATTTAGAACAAGGGGTCCTTCCCTGCTTGCAGTGAAAACGTTGGCATTTCGATTTCAGACTGGCTGCTGATGTCAGTGGAAGTTAAATTTTTGCACTTTACTTAATTGAATATTTTCTGTTTAAGCAGAAAATATACAGTACTTACACACATATATGCAACCATATATACATGTCTAAGCTTGAAGAGGTTTCATAATGTTGCACCAGGTAAGGCTGTCAACCATCATCACAGAGCAGTAAAAAGTGATAAATAAGAGGACCCTGCTGAAATACCATCTGGCAGGTAGGATGATGTCTCCCTTGAAGTTTCAGCAGAGCAGCATCTGCAGACACACACACATAGCCCAAGGGTCAGGGAACAGGACAGGCTCACACATTCCTGCCAGCGTGACCTCATTGGCATTTCACTGATGCCATTTTTCCTAAGACCCAAACTGAGCACATTAGGAATGACTGCAACTTGTTTAGCTAATAACATGGAAACAGAGCTCAGCACAGAGCTATTCTTGGATCATGCTGCTCTTCAAACATTAGTATTTCTACCTATGTTGTTGATTAAAACTTTTTGTAAGGGAGGGCCAGACTTATCAGAAGGTGCTGTCTTTATCCACCCCAGCAGGTATTAATCCTTCCCATGTGCAGTGCATGGTGTGTGTTGTGCAGCTCCTACACTTCTCAACAGCCTATGCGTGATGTCTTCGCTGTTTTTTGTAGTCAGAGGGAGCATCCACAGGCATCTTATCTGGGAAGAGCTTCGGGGAATGCTGAAGGGATCCAGTGATGTCCTGGCTGTGTGTAATGACTGCAGAAACACTCACTGGCCTCAAAACTGAAAAAGGAAGCGAATGCTCCAATGAAGATAAAGCCAAGTTCTTTGGAGGCAAGGAAGGAAACACAATTTGATATTTGCTGCAGGTATCTTGAGGCTTCCAGCTCTCCCAGCACATGGAGGGAAGACAGGATGGTGGATATTTACAGTCTGATTTCTTGGAGTCTTTAGACAAGATCCTTGGCTGATCCAATCTGCAGGGTGGCTTTCACTTGAGTGGAGCTGTCCTGAATTGAGGATCTGTCCCACTCGGTGTGTTTATCACTTAATACCTTATATCGCTTAATTTCCTTATAAAAGGAAAATTTCTCCTGCAGTTTTCCTGCCAAACAACTCAGTCAAAGGGAAGATTTCCTTTCCTTCTGAAAATTCACTCCTCCTGAGATCTCTCCTGCACTCCCTGCTTTCACAGAGGCTCACTTGACTGACCCAGGCAGTGAAACACTGCCCTTGATTCACAGCAAACAGGGGCTTTTCTGGCTCAGGAAGGGCAGGGCTGCCCAGCCCAGGCCTGTTCCCTCTTACAGAGCTCAAAGAGCCAAAGAGATGCAGGAGGTGGAGGTCAGGCTCGGGTGCTGGGAATCCCTTCAGCACGTGAGGCTTTTTGAAAGCTCATGGTGCGCTGGGCTGAGCTGGGAAACCCAGAACCAGTGCCATACGCTGGAGGTGAGAGTATTCAGGACTCCTGCATGGAGAGAGATGGGAAACAACAGATCCCAGTACTTCCAGGCAGAGAAGGCATGAAAGAAGTGCAGGCTCCTGGCAATCCCTGCAGCTGTAAGGGTGACAAACATGGTGTGCTTTGGCCTCCCCCTTACCTTCACCACGGTGACCATGCCCTCGTTGGTGATGGGGTCTGTCCGGATGGTGAAGTGGCCGGAGGGGTCCCCGCTGATGATGCGGTAGATGGCATTCCAGTTGGGAGAGTGGGGCTGGTCCCGGTCCATCACTGTCAGGTTTGCCACCACAACCTCCACTCTGTTCTCAGGCACTTCTCCTGAATACTGCAAAAGAAAGACAGCAGTGGTCACAGTGGGAGCTTTCTGTCCATCCTCACACCTCCCTCCCCTCTCCCTTCCATCACCATGCCCACTGGGAAACCAGTCCCATTAACGGGACCATGCAGTTATTTGTAATGAGCAACACATCTCTCTCTAAATCTGATTTTCCTATTTTTCTCCTTTGAGTATTTTCCCAAAGCCTAACTTCACCTCTCAGCCCAAAGGAGAACAAACCCACTATCACATGGCTGCTGCACAAGATTCAGCAAATGTTCCAAGGAAACCAACAAAAACCATTCCTGGTATTCTTGCTCAGTTACATCAACCAGAGAGTTAATTGTCAACAGCATGGGAAAATGGCAGAATAAAATGTCTAAATTTTTTAGGATGACTATCTCCATTTATCCCAAGGTATTTTGCCTCACTCAGATTTCAGTGATGCCATTTTATTGCTTCTTCAGTGATTTTACTTCATTTTATTTCTTTCTTGCCCTTGATTTGATTCTGTCTCATTATTTGAAGTGTTTCTTGTGATTTTGCCACACCCTTTCCTGGCGCTTAATTCTCTCACTTAGCACTGATTTCCATGGAGCATGTCCCATTCAGGCACATCCTGACACATTAACTGCATTCTTTTCTGCTTTCCAGTCCCTGATTTATCACATGGCTGATCAGGGATCCTGGCCTGTGAATACTTCCAGTGTTTGGGGCTCAAAAGCTGCCAGTAAGACACATTCCCAAATTTTCAACTGTCCTCATGTCTCAGCATTGCCTATTAGCAGCACTCGCAAATCAACACTCTGAGTGACATATGGCAAATTAAACACTGGGGAAATGCCGGGAGCGGCTGGCTCGGTGTCTGCAACTGAAATCCTGGCCCCAAACTGCAGGAGCAGAGCACTTCTAAAATCTGGCCTTTGGTGTGCACAAATGCCAGGTTGTGTAAATGATAATAAATCACGCCTTTGTTAGCACAAGAGTCCGCTTCCCCTCCTAACCCATCCCCATCCTTTGGCATCTCTCCGTTACGGATGCTTATATTTAGGATATATTATTCCACCGCTGACAGCAAAAATATTCGGTCTGCCTTACGCTAATGTAAACTTAAATTTGCCCTTTAGTGGTATCCTGAATGGCATCTTGCCCTCTTTTCTGCTATGCACCTGTCCTAAACAAGTTTTCATTAGTGAATGCAGATGGCATCTCTTTCCAGCCATGCCGAGTGGTGGGGAAGAACAGTGGGAAGCTGCAGGATAATTCTTATTCCACTACATGCTGCAGCTCTTCTTTGCTCTTTATTTCCCCTGATTTCACTTTTTCTTTACCCATTCTCTTGCCCAATTTGTAGTCTCTGCAGCACACAGCTTAAGCAAGGGAAATATATGGAAATTTATCAAAAGCCTCTTGAAAAATCCATTAGATTATGTCATATGTACACTCTACTATCACCCTTGTCTGAACTGAAGGAGCTTAGTTAAACAGGATCATCTCTTCCTAAATCCACACTAGTTATTGCCCATTACATTAAATTAATGTTGTATGGCACAGCAGCAGTGACAAGCTCATGAGCCCCCAGCCTCTTTTAGGCTGCACTGCCGACAACAAGGTATCATATTGTAATTCCAAAGGAGTTAAACACTCCCTGAAACCATCTTGGATCTTCAACCCAGGACCACAGATTTTTTCTGTCACTCCCAGGCTTATGCCCTGCAGAACCAAATAGAATTATGTCACCAAGAACAAACCATCAGCTGTATTTAACCCATTTAAGAGGGCCAGTCCTATATGATCCCTGAACACCTTTAGCAGGTCATAACCCAGGGGCTGCCAACGAATTTGGGTTACATGGAGGTCCCACGTAATGGATTTTACAGCAGCTCTTCCAACAGCCATCACATCTGTTTTCAGCCCACGATGACAGAGCTTACACATTTTAAAATATGAGGTTATGTTAACAATTATAAATACACAAGCACATGCCAATATAAAGCCTGGAGGAAGACCACAGCAGCCTGTAAAGTTTTTCCATTGGAGTAAATACCACAATGCTCAGCACATCCTGGGCAATCCAGGAGTTCATCCACTTGTTGTTGACTTCTGTTAGGTCCAGTTAGGAAATTATCAGTCCTAAGCAGCACTGAGAGTGGCTATTGCCTACTGCGCTTATAAAGCAAAATGTTTTTCTGATGAGAACAGAGCACCTTCACTGGAATCAAAGGAGCCATCCAAAGCTGTTCAGGGTAAGAAGCAAATCTTGGAGAGATGTGCCATGAAGAAAAGAATAATTTTCATCAGCTACAGATCATCAGCTACTGGGAATTCAAACTGCAGTCTGCCTTTCCTCCCTCTCAAACTCCCCCACTATCATTATTATAGGTAAATGCTGTAATGTGTATTGTCCACAATTGTCTTTACCTTTAATAAAATTAAGTAATGACATTAAATTACACCTGCTAAAGGAAGGATGGCAGCTCAAAGCTACCCACACTTCTTTAATGTCATTCCCTCCCCACCCTGGAGTAATTCAGGATAATGAACATCTTTCACTATGCCGCTTTCCAGCATTCCCTCTGCTCTAAGTTCTCTTTCATAAGATTACAATTGATTTTCAAATAAAGAGAAGCATATCTATTCAAACAATGTAAAACAATGGGCAACAGAGGAGCTGCTGGAGTAAACACAAGATTGATAAAGCAGTGCTTGACCTATACCTGTAGCATTTACTCATATTCCCCTGTATTTCATTTAGCTTCACTTTCAACTGTTGCATTTGAAGTTCTTTATTTCCAGAGTGCTTTTTTAAAGACCATTCACAAGGATTTCTATGGCTGATTGTTACACACTTTGCTTCCCTTCTCAGATAAGGATTCCTTCTGAAACTGGCATGTTCTTAAATCCTTGAATTCTGTAGGGTCTTTTTTTCTTCCCCTCCCATAAAAGCCTGTGCTGGCAAAACTCCTTCTCCCACTCCTCTGGAGCTGGCCTCTCTGAAATCATGCCTTGCTGAAAAGGAAATAATTCATTCTGATTTTTGGGCTGGTACTAAAATTGGTTAATCCCAGAATTTGTCTTTCATCTCATTTGGACCTGACAGCACATAAACACACAGACAAATATAATTTGGGTTGATGTAGGGGACAAATGATAAATTCAGACCATGACTTGACTTTGTGCAATAAATCTGGAGTCTGGGCAGTGAAGCCATGCACATCTGAGTAAAACCAATTAGCTACTGCAGCCACTCCTAGGGAGGTGTGGGATTGAGACAGATGAACACAAAGATAATTATTCAGGCTTCCTTCTAAAGGGAGCTCCTTTTTTCCAATGTTCTTACTTTTTTCCCTGGCTGGTTTTGCTAAAAAGCTGTGAAGGCAGAGACTTGTTCGCATGAATGTCTGCAGGAAAGATCTTTCTGTTGTCTCCAAGATTTGCTAATGATGACACAATATTTGTTCCAGGCAGCAGTGGTTTATGAAGGCTGAATTGCCTGGAGAAATAGTGTTTCATGACCTATAGCTATGGATTAACACAGAACAATAAGGGCATTTCAGTCCTCTTATTAGACTCTGAGCCCTTCCCCTGACAGCTATGGCTGCTGCAAAGTGCTGAATCTTCTCTCTGGGTCCCTTAGGCTGGGAGAAACCGAAATGAGAGTGAGTGCATGTGGTGGTGGGGAGTCCCATCCCTCCCCAGTTCCTGCTGCCAGTCTGCACTCAGGGGGCTCCATTGGCCCACGCAAGCTGTGGGAGCAGGCACCCAGCCTGAATAAAACCTGCAGCTCCTCACGCTTCAGGGCATCCACCCAACCCCTGCTGGCATCCCAGGCAAGGGTTTACCTTTCCTGCATGATATCTAACAAAGATGCTTGAAAAGCAGGGAAATTAATAAACAACTGCGGTCTGGTTGCAGCAATCTGTGTAAAATGGAGGAAAAAAAAAAAAGATGAAAATCTCCTAATAAATCATTAATTGTGATGTGCTTGCCCAACTGCAGCACGGAAACAAGCAAATGCCATCCTAATTGATTGCTTCTTATTCCATCTTTATAGGCCTGCATTTTTTATTGTGGGGGTTGAATAAGCCCAGAGGTGTAAAAAACCTCTAGATTGTACTCTGCGTATCTGCCAACTTGATATTTAGATCAATAACGCTCTTCCCCTCCCCCCCGCTATTCCTACTACTGGTAATTTAGCTTTTCTTCCTAGCAGACTAATTACTGTTTTCTTAAGCCTTACTATCAATTCTGTGACCTTTAATTTCCAATATTGTTTGCTGTAGGGATGACTCTGCTGGGGCTGTGAGCTATCCCAGCCCCTCTGCGCCGCGTGGCTCAGCCCCAGCTCTCGGCTGCTGTGACAGTCACACAGGGACTGACTGCGAGGTTCTCCCTCCACTGTGTGCAAAGGAGACCATGAGCTGGCTCAAATCCCCACAAAACCCCTGTAAAGTCAGTCTTATTTTCCAAGTCAGGCTTTGAGATGCTCATTTCTGGTTTTATTAAACAACTCACTCCTGTGAGGTCTCGAGTGATGAGCACCGATGTCCTCACTCCTTTTTGAGGCTGCTGGGCATGACACCAGCCAGCAGTCTCTCCATAAACCTCTTGGCTGTTGATTTTCCAGGCTCATGACCACAATATCCCCTGCACTGCAGTGTCCCTGCTTCAGCTTCACATCCACGTGGATCTGCTCCACAGTCCATCCATGGACGCATTGGTGCTCCTTCACAAAGGAGCTGCCCAGGCTGCAGGCACTGCCTCATGGTGGTCAGGCAGGAGTCAGCCTTGCCCAGCCCAGTCAAGGAAGTGCATAACAACGAGCTCACCAGCTTCAAAAAGATGCTTTGGAAGTTTTGCCTTTGTCCTCAGCAGTTTGTGCTGTTAAAGCACCACACCTGCCTGCAAAGGAGCCCTCTCAGCTCTGAGCATGGTGTGGTGGAGACAAGGCACCCACTGGTTCACAGGGAGGTTGTGCAGGAAGTTTGAGCGATGCTCAGCGTGGTCTCCGTGTGCTGGTTTCTTTTTCTTTGGGCAAGTTTGAAAAACAACAGCAAGGCTTAAAGTTTAGCACTTCTGAAGCTGATCTCAGGCTGGAGCACAGACAATCTCTGTCGTGTTCCTGCCACAGGTGACAGCCACTGGCTTTACACTTTGTCTTTGTTGGTGTTATTTTTTCAAAATCTCAAGTAATGACTAATTCTGGATCAATATACGAGTTTTACTCTTTGAATGTGAAGACAAAGCTGGAGCAGAGGAGAATAAAGCAATACCCTCTCTTTCAGACACAGCAAAAGAAAATCCTCTCACTTCAGACTCCGGTGTGAGCAAGGAACGTGTAGGTTTCACCTTGGTTCAAAGACTCTTTGAGTACTTGCCAGGAGTTCAGCGCACATAATAGTAAAAGGATATTAAAAAAAAAAGTAGTTTGCATGTCTAACAAAGAGCACTAATTTTTTTTTCGTTATCAGATGTTACATTCTTTTGATAGTATGAAAAGATGCCGCAGGAATGATGACACAAGACACCATTCTGCTGCAAGATAACCATTTCCAAATAAATATATCTTAAGAAATGAGGTTTGAAGTTTGCATAGAAATTTAGATATTTTATAAAAATGCATTACAACACAAAGGAGCTCTTTACAATGTTCATATGAAAGGTTTAAAAAGAGATTAAAATTATGTCCTTGGAAGGCATATAGCCTTGTCAAGAAAAAAAAATTCTACATTAACCCTGTGTAGGAAAGTTGTACTTTATCTCTATTTCAAAGGCTATAAAGAACCACTTTAATCAACCTGCTTGACTTTGGGGACTTGCACATCTCACTGAAACTCATGAAATCTGGCATAGTGTGGTTTCCAGAACACAAAAGCCTTTAATCCGTAAACCGACACTCTTGTACATTCAAATCCTGATACTAGCTCCTTGTTAGGAACTAAAATTGTGAATTTATCCAAAATGGGATCTCATCTCGTCTAAATGATGTAGCCTTTGCAACAGTGACCTTTAACAATGGTTATACCCAACAATGAAAGATTTTATGTCAGGAGCCAGTGGAAACAATATACATTAAAATTCTGATCTGATAGCACAGCCCTTTATTTTCCAGTTTTAGACAAGGATCCTTTGAACATTTCATTTGCTCTCTTGTCTAACATACCTTTGTTTTTTGCCTATGGAATGAACAGCAGGAAAAGGTGGCTGATACTTTTCTGCAGACTATCTGATTGTCAGGTATAATTAGTAATGCTCTTAAATAGAGACATAGATTTTAAAACAGCTGGAACAGCCTACAAAGCCTTATTCTTAAAAAAAACCCCTTATATGCATACATTTATATAACAGAACCTTTTTGCACAGACACATCATGGCTTTACAGTGCTTGACAGCCCTATGCTTCCCTTCAGCTGCAGAACCAAAGGCTAAAGTGACTTGCCTGTCTCCTGAGGCAGCCGCAGAACGGGCTGGAGCCGCGCCCTGCGCTGGGGCAGAATCCTGGGAACATCATTAATTCATGTGTTACTTGATAAATCCATTAGGTCAGCCTGGATTAACCTATCGATCTCCCCAGTGCATTGTCACAGAGCCCTGTGATCCTTGCTGAGCTGCCAGGATGGAAAAGGCCCCAGCTGGGAAGGCTGGCGGGGAACTGGGATGAGCTGGATCACAGCACGGCTCTTCCCAGGCTCTGAGCTCCACTGGGGAACCCAAACAGGTTTGTATGGGCTGGGGAAAAACAGGGCAAAAGAACAACCAGAAGCTCTACCACCTCAAATCAAACCACCACTGTTCTGGATACTCTGACCTCAAATTGCCAAAGTAGTGCCCCCTGCGTCCCCCACCACGGCACGGGGCAGCTTCCACTGTACTTTTACTCTCTAAAATAACCAGCTCCCTAAAAAGAGGATGCAATTAATTCATTTGTTGGCACGTCAATCCTCGCATTTCCTTCTCCTTCTGCAAACTGCAAAGCAGCAAATAACCACGCTGCTTTGAACAACACTTTGAAAACATGTTTTTCCTGATTTGCATGTAAACGAGAGCAGCAAAAGTTGTGTGAGAGAGCTCAGCTCCTAAGTGAGAAAAACGTACTGCACAGGTCTGGCTCTGTATCTCTTGGTGAAATGTGTCTAGAAGGGGATGTTTCAACTCGGGCACCTGTAATAAAGTTTCATAAGGAAGGGCCTTAAGCTGATAAATCTGGTTTAGGATTTTCTTATTAACTGCCCATTCCTCATAATGAGTTTTTAATTTAATTTTTTTTCATATTTTAAGGCATATAAAAGCTGCTCATGTGCTTCTGGGATCTCAAGAGGGGTATTTGGGAAAGGAAGAATTTTGAGAGAACTGAGACTGATTTTTTACATACGCTATAATCCTGGTATTGAGATTTTTAACAAGTTTCCCGTGCAGCACAGCTCAGCCCTTCTGCACACTAACTCCTGCTCCAACCTCCTCTGCACTGCAATTGAAATCTCTGTTATTCCCAGATTAGTCTCAGAATTAGCACACAGGGGGTTTTTGTGTTTTTTTTTAATGAGTAGATTGGAACTCCATCATCAGGCACTGGAAGATCCTCTAGTCTGGCCATAAAAAGGGTTCCTGACTGGACAGAGCACTCTTGTAAGGAGAAAGCCACTGAAGCAGGTGTTTTGTTCTAGAAGTGTGGTTTATTCTGTGGTTTAAAGATGTGATCATCTGCACTGGTGCCACAATGGCCAATTTTTTATGTCCTTACTGATGTTTAAAATATAATGGCAATGTCTGCCAGTGGGGCGAGAACTTGCACTCACAGGAGATTTGTGCCAGGGTTTCTACAGGAAGGGATGGAGTCCCTAGAATCTCAGCATTACAGAATGGTTTGTGTTGGAAGGGTCCTTAAAGGTCACCTAGTCCAACTCCCTGCCACCTTCACCTAGGTGAGAATCTGGCACTCTAGAGAAACGCCTGCCTGTTTACAGTAACTCAGAGCACAGGAAAGACTAAATTCAATGCTGTGTAATTAATCAGCCTTGCCATGAAAAAGAGGCTTCTCGCTGCAATTTTGTTTTCAACATTTCCTGTGGAATGGAGCAGAGAAATGCAGTGAGAAATGCAGGATATTGGGTCAGCGAAAACATGGAGTCACTCTCTAGTTCTAAATTTAGGAAAGAAAACAATATTATTTCTCCTTTATTTTTTTTTAAAAATTAAAACCTGTTACTGCACTATGCTGAGCAGTAGGAAAAACTCTACCATGCTCAAGAAAACTTTGTGAAACCTTTCAACCATTCTCTGATTTTAACCAGCTGTTCTCTGTGTTGTGACCCTTTCTCCTACAGCTGAGAAGCTCTGAGACATCCTGGACAGTTAGAAAGTTTTGATAAGAGAAAACTCACTCACAACACTCCCAAATCCTTTGCTAAATCTCCCTTTTTTCCCCCCCAGCATGTCACTAAAGATTTCATAAGTGAAATGTACTTAATGAAATTCTAGATATATATCCTCTTAAAATGACAGCCCTCAGAAGCAACTGTTTTTAAGGCAACAGAATATTGAAGAATTAAAAACCTGCCGACCCAAGGAAGTCAGCCAACCTCAGGAGGAGATTTATTTCAGTGCCTTGCAATAATGGAGTTACAGAATGTATTTAAATTTCTCAGCCTCACACCAGTGCCTGAGATGCTGTGGACTTTTAAGATCATGAAGTAATCCAGCACAAATGGGTGCTCGCCTGGGACATCTGGCAGACATGGACATGCCACAGCTGTGTGGACATCCAGCCTAACCAGGATTCTGCTGGGTAACTACATTCAGAGAATTGAATTGGGCTCTCCAAGGCCAGGTCTGGAGGAGAATTAGGATGTTTCATATGTAATCAAAAGCAGAAAGAGGCACAAAATCTAGAAGAAACCATTCAAATTTGAGGGAAATGCTACAGGTGGAAAAATGTCAGACAAGAAATGTGGGTAGATATGTGATATAGGAGCATCAGTGTCTGATTTCTCCTTGAAATTTTAGCCTGACTGATGCCCCAGAGATGATGAGAACAGCGTCTGATCCACACACCCTGATCTGGTGGCAGAGCCCTCAGCGATTTCCATGGCAGCACAGCACAGAGTCACAAGGACATTTCCCTCTGAGGTTTCCTTTAGCTCCAGAGATTCTGTCAGTCCCTGTCACACCTCACTGCACACAGGTAGCTCACACCTCCCTGGAACCTCCTTCTCCCTGGACAATTCCATGGAAAGCACGGGATGGGGATGTTGTCTACGGCTTCTCCCTCTAGATCCTGCACAGATTGAAAAGGGGAGGAGAAGGAGGAGGGAAATTCCTGCTAAATGAGACATTGAACCAGGAGACAGCTCTGCCAGAAGCTGCAAATGAGAGGGCTCATGACAAATGGGGGACAGCGAGCGATGGCTGATGGGCGCTGTCGTGGGCCAGGGGTTGTCTGTGCTTTGATAACATTATATGATATTATAATATTAATTAAAACTTTATAATGATATTATTAATATCATTATAAGATTAATTGTAAGATTAACCCAGCTGCACAAACCTGCAAACCAGCAGGTTAGAAAACCCGAATGTTAAATCAATTGATGTGTCACATCCATGCATTGTGACTTATGCCCACGGTGCTGAGGATGGATGTGCCACTCACCCCCTGAGTGACAGCTGCTGAAAGCACTGCAGAGACAGGAGGGCCTCGTGCTGTATGCTCCAGGTGGAACATATGCAGGAAGCACATGGAATCTGTGCTGCTCCTCCTGGCTCTGCCTCCCGTGTGGTGCTGCAGCTCCGACTGACTGAGATTACACTCTCCAGCATGGAGAGGAGGTTGTATTATTCTTGATTTTACACCAAGTAGTACATGTGTCCAATCTGAGAGAGACCAAGAGAGTATTTTTTTATATCCCCCCCCGCCCTTTTTTTTGTGACAGAAAATTGAAATTTGTAATGAAACTATCATTCTGGTTTTTTTTTTTTAATCACTGGTCTCTGGCAATTTTAAACTCTGAGGTCTGAAAAATTCATTACCACTAACTTCCATCAAGGGTGTTCCTGAAACCAAAATTACTTAATCAACTCAATTTAGCTTCTTGTGTAGACCTAATTCAGAAAAACTTTATCTTCTTGAATTGTTATTGCAATTAATTCCCCCCCCCCCTTTCTTTTTCTGCAGCAGACGACATTTCAGTAATTAGATATTCTATAAAAATGAGTTATTCATTCAGAATAGCTTCACTTTTATATTTGATTAATCATATTACCACTGAGGTCTGGGTTTTGTCTCCAAGGAAAGTTTAATGACCTCATTTTAATCCTTCTTTTAACCACCAGGCAGGTATCAATGAGGAGAAATAAAATTATCTTCTTTTTTCTTTTCCTCTGCTTTATTTCACAATCTCAAGATTACATTTGATGCTTTTTCTGTGTGATTGACCCATTTACAAGAAAGAATCTAGCTGATTCCAATTAGGTTCAGGGCAGAATCAGGCTAAACAGAGTCTTGAACTGTGCCTTAATGCTCAGTGGAAAGGAGAGGAACCAGAACTGCTTTACCACGTGGCAGCCAGTTTAAAGCTCTGTACATGATTAATTTGGTGATAATTTGAAAATGAATGTACTGAAAAGAAATAAACAAAACAAAAGGCACTGTAAATTTAGGTTTTGATTAATGGGGTCTATTAGGAAGAGACTTCTATCAAGGCAATCACATTTTTTTTTTAAATCAATGCATATATACCCACACAATGTAATGGAATAATTCATATAAACCACAGTTTATCTGGGACTAGAAACTTGGATATGATTGATGACTGTTTGCCTTGTATCAGCATCTATCTATGCTTTGGATCCAGCTATATGCACATCTATATTTTGTATTTATACATTTACATCTCTGTATCTGTTTTGCAGACTCCACTAAGCAGTCTCAAAGGTATCTCATCCTTTCTGTCATATGTTACACTGGTGTAAACGCTCAACAGACATCACAGAAGAGGCTGATGCTTCTTTCATTAAGACATGAGGAATTATTGCTTTCTCATAAAGTGAGAAGTATCTTTCATTTTAGATGAAAGAGGTGATAAAATAAAGAACAAAAGTTGAGCATCCACAAGAGAGCAGGAAGTGTGTCCTGTGTTCCCTAGCACTGCACTGAAAGGGCCTCCAGGCACTCAGAGATGCTGTGCCTGTGAAAGACACAGAGCTCCCAGGGAATCTGCACTTGGAGCTGGGGATCACCCTCATTCTCTAACACAATGAGACTGTGTGGGCTTCACCCTTCCTCAGCTCCCTTAGACAGGCTTTGCACTGAGGTAGGGATCCATCCCCAAAGGTTAGTTTGACTCCAAAGGCAGATCCAGGTGTAAATAATTTCGTAACCATGGTTAATCTGTGTGTCTGCAGGTGCAAAGCCCCTGGAATTTTTGTGGTGAGTTCAGCACAGGCCTGAAACAGGATGGGAAGAATGAATATTGTTTCTCCTTGTGCTCTGTTACTGCTACCTCCCAACCTAACATCCTTTATCTAATTCATTGTTCACGGCAAAGGTTTTCACGGGGACATGCAACGAGAGGCAGAAAGCTCATTTCAATTTATAAGCACTGGGGACTTATTTAGGAAAACTAGACTGATTTGTGGTTTTTAAGACTTCACTGACTATGTATTTAATGGAAATGCACACAGAATTAGGTAGATGTTCATGTACCCAAATGCTACTGGGCATATTCGATTCACTTGAATATGATAATTTATTTCAGTTAGAGGATGACAGCTCTATAACAGCCCAGGCTTTGCTGGGTAGTTTGGCTGAGCCTCGTTTTGACTGGAAAATTGCAAGTGAACACAGTCATCTGGGAATTTCCGTGAAAGCATAATTGATTTTTAACAATAAAGC
The DNA here is from genome assembly GCF_009650955.1 of Corvus moneduloides. Taxonomy (NCBI): domain Eukaryota; kingdom Metazoa; phylum Chordata; class Aves; order Passeriformes; family Corvidae; genus Corvus; species Corvus moneduloides. The sequence goes on from NC_045492.1 coordinate 10,511,397, forward strand.
CTGTCTGCAGGACTGTACAGAACCCCTGGGTTTGTCTTCAGCTGTAAAACACCACAGTCCTGTACATTCCCTTGCCACAGCACCTGGTCTTTCCCCTTGCCAGCTCTGACCTGTGCAATCTACTTGATTTCTGCCTCTTGTGACAACTGCCTCTAAATTATGCCACAGGCACAGTTTTGATGATTTAAAAATTCTATATGATCCGGGCTAATCTACATTCAAATGTCACTGCAGACTTTCTGAATGGCGCAGGTGTAGTGACGGGGACAGTGAGATCTGAATGGACATTACATATGCAGCTTTAGTCTGTACACTGGCAAATCATGTACACAGTGCTCAAGATTTAAGCCCTTGATCTTTTCCAGGGTTTAGGAAGAGGGAGGAGACAGATGGACATGTGCCAAGGTCCTGGGAGATAGTAAGCTACCCACTTTCACTAGTTTTTCTTGGATCAGCCTCTTAAGATCTCTTTTTAGGAAGCCCTCGTAGGCATCCTGGTGCAAATTTCTGTCTGCAGGAAATCCCAGTGACATCCCACTCCTGCTGGGTTCTCCCTCCACAGTGTAAGATTAATTTGTAAAACATGAGCATGCATGTAAAAGGGATTTCTCATAACATTCCCATATTCTGAACGCTTCCGGGTACATCTGCCTATAAATGTGTTTAGGAAACCCCAAGGCAGCCTGACGTGGATACCAATTTTGATTTCCTACAACCATTAAATACCATTTCTCCAAAGCAGACCTATTTGCATCTTTGCATCCCAGTCACTTGGAAGTCACAATCTCTCAGCCTGAAGGAAAAGCTGAGGGTTCTCCCTGCTACTTTGCTATTTTGAAACTCACCATTGAAAACGGAGCTCAGCAGGATTTCACTGAGGGGGCTGGAGCCCACGCAAAGCATTCACCCCACTTGCAAAAAAGTCACATTTTTACAGTTCACATCAGGTATTTCTGTGCAGTGCTGCTCTTGCACAGGTTGCTGCACAGCTATATTCTCTCCTCAAACAAACAACGAACGTGAGAACAAATGCATACGGAACAGGGAATACAATTTTGGGTTATGCTTGTATGCTTTGTTTCCACAATTTTGGCAAGTTTACAGAGCAGGAGGCTAAGTGAGAGCTACACCATTGCTGTGAAAAAGGAAATACTAGTGCCCTTGTTCAAGGCACTGAAACTGGATTACTACATCCAAATTGGGTCAGAAGAATGAAAACTTAGCAGAGTGTGGAGCACAGCAGGGTTAGCAAGAGAACCAGGGAAGGGAAGCTGAAAAGTAGAAGGGGCTGGAGGATCTTGGCTTGTTCTGCCTCACAGAATGATGTACACTAGTAAATCATGGGGGAGAGGGGAGAGAAAATGGGAAGGAAACATCAGAACAGGAGACGGAAGAACTATTTCTGGTAAAGGACAACGGCACTATGGCAGCGATGCTCTGAGAACATCTTCACTCTCAAATTCCAAAGCACTTCTCGGAGTGGGCTCATTAATATCTCCCACAGTACTCGAGGAACCAGGACACCTGCACAGACAAAGGTCAGACATTTTTGGCAGTGTGGTGCCAAAACCAAGAAGCCCTTTTAACTCGGCTCTCTCTCCGTGTTCTTTTGTTCAGGAAGCGCCGAGCTCTTCTCTGAAGATTCCAGCGCTGCCTGATCCAGCCCAGCACGAGCCACGTTAACTCAGCCTCACTGCAGCAGCCAGGGGTGAGCCTGGTCTGACAATATTAATTAAATAGGCCAGTTAAAAACTGGAAAGAACTGCTTTTCCCAATGTGCTTGCAACAAGGACTTGCTCCTTCACTGATCAGCCAAGTCCGTGTTGTAACCAGATTAACCTTACCCAGAAACACATCCCTCCTGCTCCAGCACAGCCTCTCTGAATTCAGGTTACTCCAGACCAGCAACTCTGCTTTGAGTTCAGCCAGTCTTTGGCCAGGCAGCCTCTCCCAGGCCAGCAAATGCCACCAGTGCCCTGTGAGCTGGGAAGCATGCACCCATCCTGATAGTCCAGTCCTAAACCTTTGGAGCTGTTCCTAACTGGTGTCAGTGTCAGGCTTAGCGAGCAAGGCAGGGAAGGGGATGATGTCCTAGAGCTGCCTCTTTAAAACAGACTCCACTGGAATTCAGCTTTGGAAGAGGAGATTCTCAAAGCAGTGCCAAAGGGCAAATTTTAAAGTAGCTTTAAATAAGACGTCCTAAGGCTCAGGAGATTAAAGAACTTGAATAGCCCAGTTTCTTTCTTCCCTTTCTTTCTGCACCCCGTCTAATTTTTTTTTTTCTTTTTTGAGAGGTTGATTGCCAGGCAGGTTTTCCCAAGAATCCACAAGCTCAAGCAATCATGAGCACTTTAGCCCTGTGAAATAATATTTCCCTTACATGGGCTACTATAAAAACAAGTTCTGCACAGTAGGCAAATTTAAAATAACTTTTAATTAACATTTCAGACACAGAAGTCTGATCATGCAAATTCATCTGCGTCTCCTCTCTGCGCCTGATTGTTCCTGATTGAATATGATAAAAATAGACTTTGTATGAGTCAAGTGTAGGCATGGATTTCTTTCACTTCTCCTCCCCTCTGATTATGCATTTTCTCAGATAAAGTGGAAATCCTTGGATGGCTATTAACAGTATCATGGGTCAGACTGGAAAGGGCATCCTGCCTGAGAGGAGTTAAAGATTCCACTGGAATTAGAGGTGTTCCTTCTGTGAGCAAGAAAGATGCTTCAATCTTACATAAAACCTCACCTGAGACTATCCAGCATTGTTCTGTTTCAGCTGACTTTTAATCTCTGAAATACCAACACTAATTTCACTGCACCCCCTGTATCTGAGGTGAGCATCTGGCCAGAGGCCACGGATCTATATTAATATGGAAAAACCACAACTCACTTGCACACGGGAGATAAATATTTGAAGGGAGACTGAGGAATTTCCCCATAATTAAGACATGTCAGAGGACATGACTCTGTTATAAGTAACAAGGACTCTGGATAATGAAGGGCACAGTGATACCTTTATCTTACAACAGTAGAGAGCCAGTTTTCCAGTAAAACTTCCTATAGAGCCTTTGTAACACAGTCCAGTTAAAATCTTGATATTTTACAATAGCCGGTGACTTGGCAGATTCAAAACCCACCAAAAGTTCCACAGAATTGAATGAGCACAGCTAAAAACTCTCAAAGAGCCATGGAAAACTTGGGCATGGAGGATTTAAAATACCTTTTTCTATGGCATCTGACCCAGAGCCTGTGGGCATGGGCTGGCTGGGCACACTGAGGAGCCAGTGCTACCTCTCCTCTTGGTCAGGGGGAAGAGCTGCTTCCCTCCATTTATTTTTGCAAGCAACAACGTCACATGAAGAACATGACACTGTGGACAGGCTGATGTCCCTTATCCAGCCAGAAGATTATTCCCTGGGTCACAGTCCTGCATTAAATAATTAAAAATGCCCCAAACAGCTGCCTGTGATGTTTACAGCATTTCAGGGGATGCTCCACTCTTGCGGTGTCTCTCAGGAGACACTTCCCCACTGCTGGCTGCTCTCTGATGCTTCTCAGCACAGGCACAGTTAGCACTGCAGATCAAGGAAACATTCACAAAAAAGAGCTGGAAAGGACCAGAAGAGGCACCTTGTCCTCGCTGTACTCCAGTGCCTTGCAGCTCGATGCAGGTAGGACTGGTCACAACTATCAGGACTGGCCGTGCTGATGGGGACTGGCCTTAGAGTTAACAGCAGACTTGAGTTCCAAATTGTTTCATCCAGAGACTCTGATTTCCTTCCTCCCATGTAATTTCAGAACCCTATGTTTGAGAAGGTGGGGCTGCTGCTTCTCCTGCCTTTCAGGTCGTGGGCCAAAGGATGTGAAACCCACTGACATCAGTTTGCATGGAAGCACCCAGGCATTCTGGAATTTTACTGAGATATCTTCATTTTTGTACCTTTAAGGATCTTCTCTGTGATTTTATTGCTCTTTTACGACTTCTCATCCAGCACTACACTTTGATGCCAGCCCATCAGGTATTTTGGATGTCCATTCACCAACACACCTCTGCAGGTCACCGACTCTGCTGGACATGTCATTTTGGCATTCCTGTGCCTGCACTTCCACATGTCCATACACGCAGCCTCTCCCCCCTGCCCTGTGCTCAGCTACAGACGTGCCCTGACTCTCTCGACCATTGCAGTGGCTGTTTTCCTCTCTCCCATCCCGTTGTTAAATTTTACACAGCAACATTAATTCCTGCTGCTGAATACATGAGCTGTGACACCAGCGTGGTGCAGTGTCCTCCTGAGCTACATTCCCATCCAGAAACGATTAAGTCTAAAACCACCCTGGCTGAATGACAGGTAATTTAGGAGCGCTATAGGGTGGGCCTTCGTATCTGTCTGGGATGAATACAGCTCCTGAGTTCCTCTCATCTGGCAGCTTGCCAAGAGCAAGCCACAGTTTCAGTTATTCAGCCTATTTTTGTTTTTACAGCAGCATCTCAATACAACTATTTAAAATAAAAATATACAATATCTCTCCAAACAGTCCACAGACTTAAAAGAGACCATGGGCTTTCTTACTCTCTGAGGAGCTGTAGATTTCCTGGAAAGTGATTTTTGCTATTTTTTTAGAGGCGTTAAAATGCAGATTAGACTATTTGAGGACAGCGAGGAGATTCAGCTCAGGCTTAAAGAAACTCATCAGCCTGATGCTGTTCTCTCTGCCAGTAAGGGAAAAAACATATTATACTTTCATACTCACATGAAATTCAGCCTGGCTATACCCGGGAGTATATCAAAGATATTTGTTTCCATAGAATCAGAAAGTATTATTGTAAAACACCCTTGGTTTTCAACTCTTTATAGAGAAGTCCCATGTGCCACTGTGTAAAGCCCTTTGGCCCTTGCAAAACTCTTTCTTCGGTGATTGAAATTAGAGAAATAATGGTACACATCAACTCTGCTTAGAGGAAGAGTAGCACTTTCTAATCCATTTAACACAATTCTGTGGGTAATTCTCTTGATGGCTTTTATTCTTTCTAGGTTTAACACATACCGAGACATTAAATACTCAGAATTCACCTGAAAGCAGATTTCCATTATCCCACCTTCCATCAGCTTTGAGAAGTGTTTTGGAAAGCCATTAAAATACACCATATCTGGAGGGATGCTGCTCTGCTGAAGGCACCAATGTGCTCATGCAAGTAACCCTGACCCTGCTCACCCTGCTCCCCAAAACCTCACCTCCCAACCTCCCTATCTGGAGACAAGGACCCCGCAACCTGGGTCATGTGAACAACCTGTGCTGAAGTGACATGGCCACTAGATGTCATTCCTTTTTCACTCAAATGGAGGGCAGAGAAGTATTTACCTGGCAGAATAAAGTCCCCCCCACACACCAGGGAGCAGCAGCAGTGTTGTGGTGCAAGGTCCCGTGGCCCCACAGACACAAACCTCCTTCCGGAGAGAATAATCCTGTGCTGGCAGGAGAAAAGACCACAGAGCCCAAGATCTGTGCTTATTTTTATGGCTCTTCATAATTGTACCATACTGAAGGAGATATTTAAGCACAACTTTACAACACAAAGCTTGGAGCATCCATGACGGACACAAAGCACACGTGTGCTGTTACATCCACTGGAGCAGCAGCACAGCCTGGGCACTGATGCCCAGACCTGAACACGTGTTGAATGCTCATTTTGCTGTGACTCAGGAGGAACTGAGTGCCTTTCTTCTCCTTAGAAGCTAGGTCCAAGTCACTTCATTAGAAAATGTGGGCAGTGTTTGGGAATTGAGCATGTCGCAGCCCCAAGACCAGCTCCTGATGGAGATGGGAAGGAAGGACCCAGACTCCATAACTGACATGAATCCAATCTGGGTCCACAGGGGCATAAAATGGATGACTCTGCATGACTTCCTTGAGTTCTGCGACACATCTGCAGTTTGCAAGAGTATAACTAAGGGTAAACTTTGGTCCTACGCTAATAAATATTTAGAGACCCTTTGGGATGGAATAAAAATTCAGAATAATATAAATAATAAAACCATTCCTCCAAGGATATTCAGTGACTTGAGCACATAGAAGCTAGACCTTCTGTATTTGGGAAGATTTGATGTCCATTTAAGATACATCACTTACTGCTTCTTGTTGACCCTCATATGAATACAGACAGGGGGTACACAAGCATTTCTCATTCATTAGCATATAGACCTCTGCACTGCTCTGTGGTTTCTAAATTTACTATGCACATTTCAGTCTACATCATTTCACCTTCCAATTCTTCATTTTTACCTTAACCAGCTCTAAAAATTTTTCATTTGCAATCTCTGTTTTTTCCCCCTTGCCCTCCAGTAATACCTTGGAACACGTGAGAACAGAAGAAGACTGTGCTAATAAAATAAAAGAAAAATGTTTAACTGATTAAAACCAGATGTACTGAAGAATGTCTACACATTTACTGCCAGCACACACAAATACATCTGTTAGAGCTAACAGTGAAATACAAATTTTACCAGCTACCTGTTACCATTTAGAGTACTTACAGCCCTCTTGAAATCATATCTGAGCTATAAACCCCAAATATCTCTCACTGCTCAGGATTTCACTCATAAGTATTAATAACTCTGATATGTCTACAGCCAATTGCTGTGAAACAACTGCATCCTCTTTAGTGCAATCAGACATGGGCTGTTTGCCACATTATTTCAGCTCCTTCAGCACCTTGGCCAAATCGGTCATCAAATAGTTTTGCTGCTTCATGGATCAGTCTTTTCCCTTTTTTCTTTTTCTCCCCTGAAAGCCTTTATTCCACAGCTATCCATCAAAGTTCCTTCTATCTGCCCAACCAGCTTGGAGAGACAGCAGATAGCACCATCCATGAATTCCAAACACTGTGGCCATGCATCACCCTGCTGATGTGTCGATACTCACAGTGCTGGTCGTGAATTCAGGGGGGTTGTCATTTACATCTGTCACTGTAATGATCGCTGTGGCCGTGTTTGAGAGACCATAGTTAAGATTTCCTTCCATATCTGTTGCTTGAACAATGACTATGTACTGCTGAACTTTCTGGAAAGAAAAAAAGAAGAAAAGGAAAAGATGAGAAACAAAAACGTACCCTGTAAAATGCCTTGATTTATTTTCCATGTACAAGTGCGATCTTTAAGCAGACTAAAAAGTTAATTGGATAAAAAATGCTAGTAAAAAAAAGATCAATAAAATTTTCTACAGTGTTTTTGAAGTGATTTTTGCATAGATTGGTGGACATCACCTGTCTCATGGGGAAATAAAAGTCTTATGGGCAAAATTCCCTGGTTGAAGCTGACATCTTTATTAACTTTTAAGCATTTTATGCAACATTAGTTTCTGTCTTCTGAAAACCAGTAAAAGTTTTGTTCATGTGTTTTCACTGAAAACATTGCTAACAACATTATACCCCCCAAATTGACATCAACACTGCCTGGCAGCCCTCCAGCTCATTCTGCTCACACAGTTTGATACCCACAAAGCATTAAAATGCTCTCCATGTTTCAATTCTTAACACAATCTTGGTAAATAAGGAGAATTTAAGTCCAGTATAGAAGAAAAAAATAATTCAGTGCAATAAACAGCAGTTCAGCAAAACTAATTTAAATTCCTGAGCACCCCTAAAACACAGCTCTCAAAGGAAAAAGCTCACAGAGCCAGCCATAAAAATCACACAGTGAAGTTCGAAGGGATGCTGTAAGTCAATGCAACTGGAAAATAAACCTGAATAAAATAGGAGAGGCCATCTGATGTTGCACGTGTACACATCTCTCTGGGACGTCTCTTTATTTAGGAATATCTGCCTGCACCAAGAAAAGTCTCCTGATCTTTACAACCGGCCTCAATAATAAATTTTCATTTAGATCTGCAGAATTTACTATTGATTACATGTCATGCTCACAGAGCACTTTACAGGCAGATAGGAAAGCAAATCTCCTCTCCTGAAATGTGGGCAAAGGGATGCACAAGAACCAGGGAAGGACCCAGCCAAAAGCTCAACATGAGCATGTTCCTTAAAGCTGCAGGTGGCACATCAGAGAGCCCAAAAGGTGTGTAAACCAAGTGGAGGCAGAATTTCATGCAGGAAAAGCTTTTTTGTGAAGTCAAGTGGAGGGACTTTGATGCAAGGAAAGACTAACTACTCCCAGAACACAGCTCAGGTACCCAGGGCTGCTCTTTCAAGGTACCAATGCTACAAGTGTGTGTAAAATGTCAAATGTCCTCTGAAATTTCAAAGGGCAAGAATTAGGTCAATTAGGTCTCTTTATTCCCATATAAATATCCTTGAAGTGCTGTAATTGGCTCGATTCTTTAATTCTTCTGAATTGCCAGAATAAGAGATCTGCATTTTAGCTTTATCTTGATTCCAGGGCTTTTAATTGACCTGCTAAATTGACAAGACATCACACTCAGGGATCCATCAGCACCTTGCAACTGGAATATATTATGGAAATGCACTTTCATTATCTCTTCCTATCTTGTATAATAAAACATGAGGGAGAAACTATTGTTAGCCCTTGTTTTGCCTCATGCAAGAAGGTGCTGTTCATTACTCCATTTGTAAAGCACTGCACAAAGCTGAAATGTCCTTATTAGTGAATGTAATTTCTGTTTCATACTTAGCTTTTCCTTCCTTATTCTCTGTTATAGACAACCTGGGAAGCTGATGAATTATTTCCTAACAGGCCAAATACTTTGGTTTAAATCACAGAAGGTTTAAATCACAGAAGTGGGGAGGATACTTAAAAAAGTAGCAGCAATCAGATTACACATAAATGAGAAAAACGTGAGTGTGTGCATGTGTGTGTACTTACAGACCCCAGGTTTACAACAGACTTGTTTTATTTAACAAAGCACCATTCACTGAGCTCTGTAGCACAGTGTTAAATAACAAACCAAAAACCTGCACAAATTCAGAACACTAAATTAAAGAAGTTTAAAAAGAAAGATATCGATCAGATCATAACACAAAAAAAAAAAAAAAAGAAAAAAAAGAAAAAAAAAAGAGAGAGAAGGAAAATGGCCAGAATTTAGTAATGTGCCAGTGTACCAGCCACAAAGAGCTGCTGTAGAAGGATAGGAAGAAGGAAAGGATGGTATCTCAGGACACCAGAGGCAGCTGCAGCCATCAGGTACACACCACAAGTGAGCTGCTGGGGGAATCCTACAGACATCCCCAAAGTTGCACTGTTTTCCATCAACTGAACACAGAACTATTGTGTTTGGAGCAAAAGCGGATTCTGACATGGAGAATGGTGTGGGAAGTTGTATAGAACTCAGAAATACGAAACCATAGAAACATCTAGGTTGGAAAAGACTTTTAAGATCAAGTCCAGCCATAAAGCCAACATTGCCAAGTCCACAAAAAGGAAACAGTCTGAGAGCTGATCTGCCAAACCTTCAGGCACATGGTTGCCATCCACATCCAGGTCCATCCAAAAGGCTCCAGCACTGTGGGCATATAAGGGTTCTCCTTTCAAGTGCCTAGTTTTAGTTTATAACTAATTCAATCTCCATTGAGATTGGCCCCAGCAGATAACAAATTACTGATTTTTTGTTTTTCTCTAGCTAATATTTTTGCTTTTGTGCATTAAGCTGATTTTATTGAACCATTCAATCAATTTCAATTTAAGCATGTCCTTCCAATTTGTCACATCATCTCCAGGGGCATCTCAGTTTGTTATCCTAATAGTATTATTACTGTTACCACCATTAAAAAAAAAAGGCAGCCTCATGCCCCCAAGCACAAGAGACATTTTTTCGATGGCATTTTGATCATACAGAATAATTCTCCTATTCTCTTTCTTTACAAAAATGACATTTTAAATAGCACAGGGCAGAAGCTACAGTGTAGAGGTAAATCAAAATGGTCCTAACATTTATTATATGTTTGCTCTGACGGTGATGCTGTGGAACTCAAGAAATGAGCCCGTGGACTAAGGGGGTCTAGACTAAAAACCCAGCCCCAATGAAGACTGTGGGAGGTCCCATAGCAAGTATTTTTAATAAATCTAACAAACTTTCATGCTACAGAAAAGCAAATGTGCTGTTTCTACTTCAGCCAAGGAAAAAACCTCATCTTGGTAAGTGCAGAGCTTTTAGTCTGACCTAAAAACTAAGAAGGGCTTTTGAAGGAAAAAATTATGAAGGAAGGAATAATTAAAGGAACTGTGGCAGATCTAATCTGTCTGCTCTTCTTCTGTCAATCATCTGATACAGTGCCCCAAAGAAACACATCAGCTAAATTCCATAAGATGGGAATTAGTTGAAGAAATTTGTTTAGCTGGTTAATGGGAAATTAGTCAAGGGCTTGGTTAAAAAGGTAGCAGTGCAGGAGGAATGGCAGCTTGGAAGAAGGGCAACTAGATAATAGAAAGATGTGATTTAATAGCACAAAATACAGGATAATGCAGCAAGGCACCAAAAAAATAAAACTTTCCTAGAAGTTGTTTTATTGGGTGTAAGGAAGGAGGGCTGTCCCCACGTCTCACCAGCTCCCTGCTGCCGAGCAAGGCACGAACGCCGCTGGCAAACACCCTGTGTGCTCTTAGCACTGCACATCTGGCAATCCTGATTCCCTGTGCCAAGCACCCAGAGCTCATCGGGATGCTGAGCACAATCCAAGCTCACTGCTGAGCCCCCTGGATCCAACCAGGTGCCGGCACTGAAGAGCCCATCACTGGAGAAGAGCCTGGAAGAGCCTGGCTTGTTTAGTCTAGCAAAATGAAGGCTGATAGCAGATATGATTGCTGTCTATAAATAACATCAGGAGGATAAACACTAGGAAGGCAAAGAAGCAATTTAAATTAAAGGACACTGTTGACACTAGAACAAATGGGTATAAACTGGCCATGAATAAATTTAGGCTGGAAATTAGTAGGTCCTTCACCACTAAAGGAGTGAGATGCTGGAACAATCTAATACAGGGTCTGGTGAGCAAAAACATTCAAAAGAATGTATTAAATTAGGGCTAAATCCCCTTGGCCTAGGTAGGAATTATGACAAATTGAGCTAAAGCAGAAGGCAGATCTCTCAGCATTCTTTGTGTACAAACAACTTTCTAAAAAGAAAAAGAAGAAAACCCCTTTCAGTCCAAATAGCATGGAATGTTCATGTGAAAATGGTTTAAGGCTTAACACTGATCGTTATCACTGAACCAGCCCTTGCTGTTGGCACACACAAAGGACCAGGTGCCCCCAACAAAATTACAGTTATTGCAAGTGGCTCTCCCCATCGAGACAGAGGCTGGCACGGAAAGCACCGGCTCAAATCCCTGGCTGAGCTGAGCACAGTCTTGCTGAGAGAGGGTATAAACAAGAGTAAATCATATTCACAGACAGAGTAGAAAAGAACAAAGTATTTTAAAATCCAGTCCTAGTAATGGAGTGCTACCTGTGATCCCAATTTTCAAATGTGCACGCACAGTATTTGAGAAACGTGGCTATTGCCAGTTTACACAGGCAATTATTATACATCACACACGAGCTGGGGAACTGTGTATACCAAAGTCCAGAAATGCAGTAATTATGTGATTAAATTAATCTGCATTATGGACAAAGGGTTTGCAAAATTAGGACCTACATTTTCAAAGCTCTGTACAAATATTGTCCAATTAATTACTACTTCCTGAGAAATGTATGACCAGCTAATTTTAGCACCACGTCTGGTAAAGCAAACAAGGTTACCAGGATTTAGGATGTATTAGCAGGAATCTATTGGTGAAGGAGATAGAAAATCTGAATTCTATTTCCTCCCATGGTTATCCTCACATCTTCTTTTATCTATGTGATTTTTCATCTCCCCTTAATTTTGCAACACCAATGAGATGAATATGAGATGTTCTTGTGACTTGTTTTCTCAATCAGTTTTTCGCATGCTAGTGAAGACTTGATGTTCACATTTTTGGTATCAGAGATGGCAAACACACCATTAATAAATACTGCACCAGAGCCTGGAAAGCCAATTTAAAAACAAATAAACAAACTCCCCCACAAGCCTCTGGGGTACTTGATTTTATGAGCTACCTGTGATGGCAGGGCCCCAGGCTCAGGCAGTGCTGGTCTGTCCCTGTCCAGCACGGCACAGTTTACTCTGCTGGGAACAGCCCTGTGCTCACCAGGCTGCCTTTCTTCCTAGCAAAGGTGTTGGTGTGACAGCCTGGCCTGCGATGTGCTGGTCAGACTCTGTGTATTCCTGTGACCCTCTGACCAAACCAGCCACCACCCAAGTACCAATAAACTCCTCTGTGTCAGGAAGAGCCTCAGTCCCAACACCCACAGCAGTTTCATCCACACCTCCCATGTGGAGGAGCTGTTCCACTCACCTCCAAAACCATTTTTTCTGATACAAATAGCCAAGCTCAGGATTTTCACTTGGCACTGGAGCTATATTGACATCCACCTTTAACAGGTTTCTCCTGGTGGCCTGATTAGCAACCAGCAATTAAACTTCTTTTTAACACTTTCCCTCTCTGCACCCGGACCGTAACCTGGGGTATCTCACACCTTAAGGACTCATCCTCTCTTAAACTACTGCACTTTATGACAGTATATTAATGTGTTAGGATTTACACCTTTTAACCCATTTGGAACCACCAGACACACCATTAACTTTTCCAGCTTCTCCCAGGGCGGGTGTTGAATCTCCCACGTAAGTGTAAATGGGACCTGCTCCAGCTTTTAGCAGCTATCTCCTCTTTTGTGTGGCAGCTTCTGAAAGCAAAACAGCCTCTGGTGGTGGGTACAACACCCAGCAACAGTGAGCTGAGCTTTCCTATGAAAGCACGAGGAAGTGCTTTAAAAGTTACCTGAAAGAAAGCGAATATGATCTTTTTATCACACAGAGGTTACATCATCAAAGAATGCCAGAAAGCCTTTCAGGAGTCTACTCTGTTTGGCCTTTTAGTAGCGTGAGACCAAACAGTTCAGTGGCTGCTGCCCAGGGCTGCCTTTTCTTGTGTCATTCAGACAGGGAAAGTGGTGAAGTGGAAACCCTTCCTGCACTAGGTACAGAGCAGACCCCAGCAGTCATCCCAAAAGCCTTCCAGCATCCTGGCCACATCTCCCTGGAGCCTCCCAGACAGAAGGTCTGTGAACCAAGCAGAATTGCTCATCCACTTCATCTCATGGTGAGTGCCAGGATGCTGCTGAACAGCTCCAGGAGCAGGGCTATTGACTGAGCATCTCAGCTCCGAGAGAGATCTGCCAGTTGTCAGGGATACACAGGGAAGCTCAGAAATAGCAACTCCAAGCACTGAAAAGCCCTGAAACAAAACCAGAAAAAAAGAAAAAAAAATAAAAAAGGAAACAAAACCTACCCACAGCAGATAAATAACTGGAAATGGTAACACAGACTGGGGATCCTGATGGATCATTTTAATGATTCTTTTAACAATGCCTGGTGCCAGCAATACTGTGCATAGGAAGGGCTGTATTAAACTGCAGCAGAGGTGCTTTGAGTGCAATATGCTGCAATCACACTTATCTGAGATAGATACTTTTTTCTTTTTTTTGGAGTTTTGCCCCTAAGGGATTAGACATCAAGCCTGGGCTATCAAGGTGTTGAAAAAATACCCAAGCTGCAGTGGAAAATGTGAGATTTCAATGACACAACTTTTGCCCAAAGAAAGGGGCCTACAAGGAAAATATATCCACCAAAACCATAAAGTGACCCAAACGCACCTTGCAGAGGGTTTGCCAGGCTCTGACCCCAGCTGGCCACCACTGGTGGCAGCAGCATGTTTAGAAATATGCTGTGTCCAGGATTAACAGCAAGGTAGGGTTTGTTATTAACCTGATACTTGTTCTAGATTTCAACTTGCAGAGGGTGGGCAACAGAGGCCACAACATTTCTTATCACATATTTCAGCACAGGCATTTGTCAAAACTTGAATGAAGTTACTCAGGTGCTATGAGCTGACTTCAAAACTATTATTAGAATTATTATCAAAATTATTGTCAGAAACTCTGTTATTACAGTATCTCTGTCCTTGGATAATATCAACTTTTCTGTTTAGAAAGACTGTCAGTTAATGAGTTTCTCATATGGTTCTCTCATTTAATACCAACATTAGAATCACAGAATCACTAGAAATGGGCATCTCTCTTTTCAGTGATCCAAACTCCAGATCAGATGTAAGTCCACAAGGAAGCGGGAGAGAAATAAGGAGACTGAGTTACCTGCTTCTGACAGCATGCAAGGGGATGGCAGTGAGCTGGCATGAGCTACAGATACATTTCATTAAAAAAAAGAGATGTGATGAATATCTTGGATAATGTATTTCGATTCTGACTACAGCCACTGTGCCAAAACAGAGGAGGGTTGTGATTAAGGCTGCAGGCTGCAGCCTGGAAGACCTGGATTTCTTTAGCATTTTCCCAAACACTCCCCAAGTGACCTTTAGCAGGTGATTTAATTTTTCTGTGCATTAAAGACATTGAAAATAACACTTCAAAATGAAATTAAAACTCTTTCTTATCTAACAGGGATACTGTGAGAATAGAAATCCATTTGTTGGCTGAAGCACTTGGCCACCGGGATGAGGGAGGCTGCAGTGCTCCCATCTCCAGCCCCTTCCCTCTGCATGGGCACTAGCACAGAGCTGGTGTCCATCTGCATCTGTCAGAACAGGAACCCCCATCAACACTTTACAGCCTTTATGCCTCAGAGATTCCATGTCATCTCACAAAGAGCACTTAAAAGCAGACCTGAGGAATAATAAGCCTTCTAACTTTTGGCTGAGGTAATTTCTGTAAAACCATGAAATTACATTTGGCTTTTCTTGGGTAGGGAGGTGAGCAATAGTTCAAAGTCTGGGTGGTCACACGGCAATTGGTGCTGCAGAGAGGTGCCCTTTGGTAAATATGCCAGCAGTAAATTGATGCTGCTTCCAGGTGGTTTCTGCCACACACTGACAAAAGGAGTGAGTGCTGAGACAGAAAAAACTCAAAATCTCAAGGCAGAGAAGGGAAAGTAAACAACAATCTCAGAAACATTTTTTTTTAAGTAAAAAACAACCTTCTTTGGACTTGTGCAAAGCAAATTCCTCCTACAGCGTGTAACTTCTTGGTGATTACCCAAAGGCCAGGCTTTAGGATAAAAAAATATCCTAGTTATGTCCATTGCACTCTTATAATCCACAAAACCTTTGCTGTCAAATGCTGCCAGAGCAATTTAATAAACAGGGAGAATGCCTTAATGTATTCCGAAACCTGAAAACCACCCATCATTAGCCCCACATGCTGTTTTCCTACTTTCTCTGCTTTAAGCCATTTAGCTGCTACAGCTGTTTTTCTTGTAAGCCTGACTTCTGTTTTTATCAGCCTGATTTGTTTTCTGGTATATCACGCTTGATTAGAAAGAGGAAGAAAAACCTTTCACAATTCAGGTATAACTGCCTTCTTCTTTAAGCTCTGTCAGGCTGGAAGCTTTGAAAAGATCATCAGGAGAATCAGTGTAGGTGAATAAATATTCATAATATTGCTCATTATTTATACTTGGTCTCATTTTTGAAGATAAGCTTGAAATTCCACACTTGTGACACCACTGCTGTAGCCAGACCTTTTTATTCTGAGGAACATGAGGTTTTTTAGAACCTATCAGTGCAGCAACTAAAAAAATAAAATCAATGTAATATATTAAAACCATTTTGTCTAATCCTGTATGGATACATGTGGCATGTACAACACTAAGATCGGGGATTTTAAAATTATTGGCAGTCAGGAGCACAACACAAGTCTGGGGCATCTGTACTGTGTTGACTCCTTATGGTCTGGATAAAATAAACTCATTTGGTGTCATTTGTTATTCATTGCTGAGAATTATTTTAAGAAAATAGCTTGGCTGAGTTCCTGCTGGCTGCATATCATCCGTGCCTTATGAATTGAAGGGAATGTCCAAACAGTGGAGGAACAAGCTATAGCCACAAAAGCAGCTGATTTATTAAATTTGGCAGAAGGAAAGGTTAGTGGAAAGCAGTCAAATAACAGAGAAGAGATTAATGTGAGATGCTCCCTATTGTATTTCTCTTAAGAGCTGTTTCACCCAGTGTGGGCAGGGTCATGTTGTGTCGATTTGCTGAGGGAGAATGTGATTGACAGCTTCTGGAAGAGAAATTCAGTTTGCTTCTGAAGTTGGAAATAGTAAAGGGGGCTTTTGTCAAAACCAGCTCTGCCTGCATAAGGCTTTGTTTCCCTGACTTGGAAAAGGGCTACATGAAAACAGGTGCAAAGGAAAAGATCTCCAACACTGTGGGAAAATCAACTGAAAGCTTAGCCTGTGAGCGAAGGATTTTTTTTTTTTCTGGCTGGAAATTCTGACCCATGACAAGAAACAAAGGCATTTGAGCCTGAGCAATATTTGATCTTGCTAATTTTGTATATATTAATAATGTTAAAGATGTAACACAAAATAAAGACGGGCAGTTGATTCAATACTGTTGTACTATGCCTTGGTGTAGAAGGGCTACAATTCAGACTGAATCTAATGGAAAAAACACTCAGGTCCAGAGCAAAATACAGTAATAAAGTTTGTGATAACTTATCAAATGCTACACAGCTACAATTACTTCAACGGTACAAATCACTCACTGAGCAGGATCTAGGATTAATGGAGGATAAAGTGCTATACTTTTCTGGAGAAGGCATCTGAGCTTTTTTTACAAGCTAATGATCCTGATATCTAGTTGTATTAGACAAATAGAAAAGAAAGATTTTTTATTAAACATTGTATTAATGGATTTGAGTGAAGTCACAAATGGGTAATTATGTGTACTCTTACAAAAGAAAGGCCACCAAAATGAAGAACTATTTGCAGAGAGCATTATTAACAGCACAGGGCTTCCCATGCAGCTTCCTGATGGTTGTCAGCACTCACTGCTCTCTGGAGTACAGCATTTGGGGAATGAGAAACTGTGATCCCAGGAAAATATTGACTGTTGTATTGACCCATCATGGGTTTGCAATAGCAATTGGCTGCAGGATATTTGGGCAAACTTACTTTTGGGTTCCATTATACCCAAAGACCAAGCAGAGAAGCAGCACGGTGAGGTCTGAACCCCAGCCTCTGGTGACTCAGAGGTTTTGCAGATGCCTTTTGAAGGGTGCCATGGTCCAGCTCCAGTGGGGCTTCACTGCCCTCCAGGTACCTGCTCTCTGCTTTGGAGAGTACAACTCACTACACTGCCTGCTCAGAGGGCTTCAGACAAGAGATAAAACTGGGCAAGTGAGGAACAGGAACAAATGACTTAATGATAAACTGAAAAACTGCTGATAAATGAAATGATTGAGATGCCAGGCTGGCAGAGTGCCACTGCGAGAGCTGCTGTGATGAGCAGGGATGTTTTCCTTCCCATACTGAGCCTGTCAGCCTTAATCAGATCTGCCTTAGCAGAGTCTCTGTTCATCCAGGTGAGACTCCAAAGAGAGCAGTCGCTGCCATCCGGAGGAAAACTTCTCCATGTCAGCGGCCAGAAAGGGTCCGGTCAGAGCAGAACTCCAGAAAAAGCAGATTGATATATGGAGTGTGAAATTAAATGCCCTGTTTATTAATTTGAAAGAGAAGGGAG
Source organism: Corvus moneduloides (assembly GCF_009650955.1). Classification (NCBI taxonomy): domain Eukaryota; kingdom Metazoa; phylum Chordata; class Aves; order Passeriformes; family Corvidae; genus Corvus; species Corvus moneduloides. Next base: position 10,528,981 of record NC_045492.1, read on the forward strand.
TAGACCAAGAAGGATTTTTGATAGTCATAAACTGTCCCAGCTGTATAGGGAGACCTTTGGAAGGGTACCTTGGGCCTTTTGTGGTGACTGTGTATGACAAGAGCATGGAGCAGCAGCCACGAGCCACTGCAATAATTGAAGGCAAAATTTAATTTTCCCAGATCAGGGCCTTAATCAAGCAGCATTTAATTTCTATGCTTTTTGTCATCTAAGGGATGTGCAGGATCTTTGCAAAGTGTCAAAGGCCTTTAGGTGACCAGGAGCAGGTTCCATCATAGCAGGGGAAATTTTATAAAGGAATTGGCACTGTAGAGACCCCCTTGACAACCTCCCAGGTTCCTGTAATATGGAATTAACTTCACATTGCCACGAGGTATGAAAGAGGAACTTGCCAACCACCTTTACGTGATGAAATGCAATTCTTGCAGTTACAAAATTGGAGGAATGTAGCATTTTCTTGGCTATTACCTGCAAGAGGGAATTTCAGCACTTCAGCTCTCCCCAATGCTGGCCACATTTCCTCTTAAAAAACATTTATGTAGGGAAGTGATGAATTTCATACAAGAAGCAAAATGACCCTGAATTTAGTAGGCTACATTATCAAATACTCAAAAGTAACAGACTGAAATGAAAAATTGCAAAGCATAATTCTGCCAAGATAATTAATCCTTGTTAACCCATGACCTGATCATATATGATGCTGCTCTGACGAGCTTACTGAAATGCTACAAATAATGCCAGCATATTTTATTTTCTTTGTAGGCATAAATATTGACAAATTCGTACTCAGTAAACTTCTGCAAGCTGAGAATTATTCCTGTTTCTCAAATGGGGAACAGGCAGAGGAATTCAAGCTCTTTTTCCAGAGGGATTCATCCATTTGGATAGTCCGGTTGGAGATGCTGAATGCAGTTTTAAGCCATTTTTATGCACAAAAGTAAAACTGTATTGATTAAATCCACCCTCACAATGTTACTTTCTTTCCCCCCACCCTCAGCTCCGACCTGTTTATATGTGCAAGACAGTCCTTTTGCTGAGTTGCACCAGCTCCCCGAGCAGCATTATTCCAAAAAGAAACCTTTTGCATCTGTAAATAAACTGACTGAAAGTTCTGGACAGCAATTCATTGCTTTATGCTCAGTGACAGAACCAGTCCAAAAATGTAACTGCAGACTTAGGATTTAGGTACATGAAAAAGTTGTTGTGGGACAAGCTGGGGTGTGGATTTACAGTGCTTTTGTCCATCCATAGGATCTGCTTCATGCTACCAATCACCTGCCATAAACCTGAGGTGTCTTATCCCACTTCAGGGTACCACGTGTGAGCTGGAATTTGTTCAGGCTATGTTAGTTGAAAGCAATAGTCCTTATTCCAGTACTGACAATTTCTGGCAATTACAAAGGAAAAGGGACACTGTGGGATAAAGAATTCCCTCAAAACAAACTATTTTTGCTTTGGTTGTGATGTGGAATTCAAATGAAACCATCTCATCTGTGGTTCATGCTCCAAAATCTCAGCTGCCTGTACAACTCAAGGGCAACATCCCCAAAACCGCACTGGCATTTTCTTCAGAATCCAGTTTAACATCTTACCCCTGTAGGAGATTTAGAAGGAGCTGATGAGATTCTAAGTTTAATACTCTCCAAAATACTGGTGAGATGTGTACTTTTGGAAAAGCAAATTAGTATTTCTCCTACTCCTACCGCAGTGTGCGATGTTAAGTTTCTGTGCAGCCGCTCACCTCAGGTTCAGGTGTATGAACTTACACTAAGTAAATGTTGTATGTGTGATGCTGTATTTCCTCCACTTCTCAGATAAAACCATGCTGAGAAAGTAGAAGAACCAGAAGCTGAGGTACTTCACTGCAAGAAAGAAGCAGGGCTGTAACACCAGGCTCCATGTGGGCGTGGTGAGACCATCCTCTTCAGGCATAATGCAAAGGGATTGAAGAGTCTGGTCCTTGGTGTCTCCCAGAAGAAGCTGGAGGCTCTGATAAGTATGTGTCAAGAATTTCGTGAGATGGATTAACTCCCTGTGGGGAGTAAGTTGAAGTCATAAAATGTATTTAATTTTATCATAAGTTGAACTCACATTTGTGTCCCAGAGTGAAAAGGTTTTATCTCACCCCACTAACGGCAGTGTTTACCTCTCTCTCTTGGTTAATGGGAGCTGTATGGATTTTTTATTTCTTTTTTCTCATAGGAAATGTCAGAACAGTCCAGATTTAGAGATGTATTATCTGGCAGCAGAAACCAAGTGCTGTCTCACACCAGCTGTAGCAGGTCCTTACTTTTAGCCGTTAAGGTCTCTAACTAAGCCATTAGCCCACGGAATCACTGATGGGAGCCTTTCCCATGGAAAACACAACACACACCACAGAGGTCCCATTTTCACCACTCTCTTTGGAACAGAAAATACCATCCTGAGCTGGCACCTTCTTTGGTCTAAACATTAGAAGGTGCATGTCTGAGGGACAGGAATTATCCCAGAGATTCTGCATTGCCTGTGGAGAGATGCCATGAGCCGGGCTCCTGGCATGATGAGAGGGCGGGGGGGGGGCACAGAGGGATAACCTGGATGCAGGAGCATCTCTTCAGGCAGTTTTCCCACCTGCTCTCCTGCGTGCATCAAGCAGAAGCCCTCTGCCCTTGGCTGTGTGGGGCAGGCTGAGCACAGGGGACAGACAGGGAATTCCTGCTCTAACAAACCCTCCTCCCTCTCCTGGAAAGCTGCAAACAGGCCTCTGGCCAAGCTCCAGGGGCAGCAGGAGCTGCAGGGATGCAGGGTTTTATGGGTTTGCTCCTGGAATGGCAGGTGGGGTACATTTGTCTGATGTTGCTTTTCAGATCCCTTTCCAAAGGGAAGGGAATGTTCAGCCCCATACCCAGGGGCTGGGTGTGCAGCAGGACTGGGCCTCGGGATTTTCACCAAAAGGGAGAAAAGCAAACAAACACAATCAGCAGATGGAAACCCTCAGATGGAAGGGGACATACTGGTTATTTATTTAAAGAGCTGTTAAGTCCTAATGGAAATTTTCGAGACCCATTCCATTTAGAACTAGCAGAGGTTTATTTAGCCCATATTTTCCGCTTGTTTTCACTCATTTTTCATGTTAAAGAACATTTGCTACCAGTACTCATCTCCAGCATCTTCAATTGTGTATTCCCCAGCATTACCCTGGTTGCTACAGAGACAACTGAGATGCCACAAACAACAGAAAGCTCTTCTGGTGCAGGAGCAGTGCTCCAAGGAGAGAAATAACCCTGGAAAACAAGCTATGTACCAGCCCTTGCACACAAACAGGGAAAAGGGGGGACATCTATGGGACAATCAATGTGCTGGACCCTAAGTCTAAACAAAGTATTTCCCCAGACCTGCTTCCCTGTTGCCTGTGCTGCTTTTCAAGCTGCACAAAAGCCATAATCCATATTCCTCTAGACTTGATGCCAAAGAACATTTTCTACCCGGATTTGAATAATGTGAATATATTAATTAAAGTTGATAATAGCTGATAATGATTTCCATCAGCAGTAGAATGTTGCTATATTTATCATTATTTATGAGATCACCGTAGCTCACTGTAATTTATACAGAGAAGACTTGAACTAATGTGACTTGACATCTTAACAACTTTTCTGATCACACCTTTAAAGCCACAGAACGTTGTTTTCTCGGACAACCAGATCATTTCTCAGTATGGAAAGGAAAGTAAAGGGAGGAGATCAAGCCCCCCAGGTTTTGCTTTGATCAGCTTGCCCTTGAAAAGGAGTAGACTTTGAGACTGGCCATAGCACTGGCAAAAATAAAGGGACAATTTAGCATTTGTATTTATTATGAACGTTGCTTTGCAGAACTCAGATGTGGGCTGCAGACAGAAGCAGGGCTTAAAGTAAAGAGAGATGTGGGAGGGAGAACAGAAACTCTGCATCCTGTCCTTTCTAAAATTCCTCAGGAGCTGCCCCCCAGCTTCCCTATCCTGAGCAGCAATGCCCCAGGGGTTTGGGGCTGGCAATCCTCCCAGCTCCCCCTTGGACTCAGAGAAAGAGCATCTCCCCTTAGGCAGTGCTGAGGGGCCCTTCACAACGGGAACTTCGGCAGCAAGAAGCAAGGAGCATCTTGCAAAGGCCAGAGGAGGCAGCAGGAAGAAATCTGGAAGATATCTTCTGCAAAGTCTTGGGCTGGATGGGTGGGCAAGGACTGGACTCTCCCTCAAGGAGGAAGAGAGGGGATGATCACGCTAAGGAAGCAGCCAAATCCTCACACAGTGGTGGATCAGTAAGGTCTATAACCCTGTGGGGTGGAACTCAGGATTGCCTGGCTCTCAATCTGGATGCAGGAGGCATTTTTCCTGCTGCTGCTGCTGTGCCTGGGCTCAGTGATGCAGGAGCATCTCTTCAGGCAGTTTTCCCACCTGCTCTCCTGTGTGCATCAAGCAGAAGCCCTCTGCCCTTGGCTGCGTGGGGCAGGCTGAGCACAGGGGACAGACAGTGGGGATCCTGGTGGGGAAGAACCTTCCAGAAGAAAGGTTAGAGAGTCAGACACTGAACATGAGGCACTCACAGTGCTTTCACAGTGCTTTCATGGTAGTATAACATAAAACCAGCTAAACTCTGACTTTGAAAGTTCTGTTTTATATCAGGTCACTGGCTATAGACATGTGAGTGAAAATTCTGAAAAAAAACCCATCAAAATATCAAAATAAGCATTTCCTATAAAACAGGTCCTAGTGATACAAAATTTATAAAACATGAATTCATAAAATATGCAAACCAGATTCACTTTTAGCCAGCACGGCCAAAACTCAGAAACATCAGTAACTGACAGACTGAGGTCAAAACAGTTCATAAAATAAAACAAGAAAAAAAACCATCCAGGAACGCCCTAATCTCTCAAAGCTGCTGACATCACTGCTTTTGGTTTCAGGACAACAGGAATCTTCTTAAACATTTGTTGTTAAGGTAAATCTAAAATGATTGTCTAGCACAATGTTAATTACATTGTACAGCAATCAAAACAGAGACGCCGAGTCTAATGAATCCCTACTCTCACCTTTGGAACTGAACTGGAGTGTCTTGTTCACCTCCTTATTAGCCCATAAATATTCTAATTAGGAAGCAACTCCAGATGAATAGGATTAGCAATAAGGACATTTTAGACTAGGTACACAAGAGATACTCAAAACTCTCATGTCTTATCTAAGGCTCTCCTGACATTTATAATCATGTAGAAACGCTAAATTTACATAGCTCTGCCTAATTAGACATGGTTGCAATTATGTTTGCGGGCTTCCTTTTTTTCCTGCCCAAGTATAACTTACACTGTCGACACAGGAAGCAGGAACTGAATAGAAGCTCAGCAAGAAATAAAAGTGTTTTCTGCTATTTATTTTTTCCTGGTTTTAATTTGAAATTCATATTTCTAAGATGTTTTTTTTTTTCCCGAGTCCAGACAAGTTCTGGCTGTTATGGATCCAAGTCCGGATCATTGTTGCTTTAGATGTAAAAAATGTTCTTTTTAGATCATCAGCATCTCAAGAGCAGGCACTAAACCAGGCCAAATTCTGCAAAAGGTGACACGTTCTGCCTGCAGCAGGTGGGTTGCTCATGCTCTTGGTGAGAGCAAGAAACAAAGAAACTTGTTTCCTTTGAAAACTGTAAGGTCCCTGAAATTCTCATCCTGCTTATGAATTTTGCTAACTGCCCTGGGGTTTTTTGTTTCAGTCCCTCTTCCCTGCCTGAACTTGACATTTCTACAAGAATCCTGTGTTTATCTTCCTTGGCCTTCAGAAAGCTGGTGGGAAGCAGGTAATCCATCACGTTGTATTTCTGTGCAGCAAATGTTGGCATTATTGGGCAGAGATTTGATAAATGATGTGTACATTATAAAACTGAATTTCAATATATTGTCTTTGATGCCCATAATCACAGATAGAGTTCTTTCACCTCAACTCAAATATAAATCAAAGTAAGTTATATGCACTCAATTCAATGTGCTTACAAATTCCTCTTTCAGTACTAAACCATAACCATGAAAACTCACCTGCACAGAGCTCAGGCTGCAGCCAAGGTGGATGGAGATGCCCATACACATAAACCCTCAGGACTGGAATATTAGGGAATTCCCAGGGCAAACATCCACAGAACCTTTCTACTGACTGCTAGATGTATAATTACCTCTACTCCTAAATACTTTGTTTATTAGAAAACCAGCATCTTCTTTGACTCCCACATCATGTTTCTAGCTCCATGCCAAAGATCAGAGAATCACGGAATTATGGAGCAGCCTGGTTTGGAAGGGACCCTATAGCTCATCTTGTTCCATCCCCTGCCATGGGCAGGGACACCTTCCACTGACCCAGGTTGCTCCAAACCCCTTTCAACGCGGCCTTGGACACTTCCAGGGATGGGGCAGCCACAACTTCTCTGGGCAAACTGTGCCAGAGCCTCCCCACCCTCACAGTAAAGAATTTTTTCCAAATATCTCATCCAAACCTGCTTTTTCAGTTGGAAGGCATTAAATGACTCATGCCAGCAGAGTCACACAGCCCTTGGAAGCCAGGCTGCCTGGTGGCAGAGGTCAGTAGCTCCAGGCAGAGCAGCACTAAAGAAAACCATCTTAAAGACTCCTGAGGAATGAGAAAACAACCAAAGAACAGGAGGAAAACCTCCTGTTTCCAGCTTCACTGCGTGGGAGAGGTGGAAAAACAACAGTTCTGCTCCAGCAGGTTTATAGAAGCCAAAATTAAACAATTAGGAAACCAAGTCTCCTCCTTCAGCAAACTGAAGCGAAGCAGATCACGCAGCAAACTGACCCTTGTGAGCTCTCCAGGCTGTTCCTGCACAGCCCACACTGGGAACATCCAGCAAGGCAGCCCAAAAGCCCAAGTGCAGCCTCCCAGTGAATTCCATGCTCCAGCTCCACGGAGCTGAAGAGTGGGGGTGTTCCTGAGTATCTGCTTCTCAAAGGACGTACCCAGCACGTTTTCTTTGGCCAGGACATCAGCCCCATGCCTGCTTTCTTATCAAGCTTTCTGATCAGGGCTTGTATCGGTCAAGGCAGTCAGATCTGTGAGCTTCTGATGACAGCCCAAGGAGCTGAAACAAAATCAATAACCATAGAAACCCCATCCCATCCCCTGCTCTGCTGTATTTAAGATCAATCAATATGCATAAACGACCAGTGCCAGGCACATCTGCACTAGTTGTGCACATAATCAACTTAGTCTTGTCTCAGTTTAATACAATTTTCCACCATATTAGCAGCCTTTATGATATCCTGTCTTTTCAAATAGACGTGATTCAGAATCACTACATAGTTCAATTGAATTATTGGAGTCACACGCAGACCCACACTCACACCCCTCCCAAATCTGCTCTCAGTGACAGCCTCTCCTCACTCCACTGAGGATGGGATTACAGCCATGTGTAAAGTGTTTGCAAGGAGGTGACATCTGAGGCCACAGCCAGCTTCCACCGATACCTCTGGCAGAAGAATGTGTGTGTGTACGTATATTTAACAGACTGGGAAAAGAAATGAACAAACTTATCAAATGCCATGCTGAAGCATCCATTAAAAACTGCACACACTTTTAATGACTTGGGTGAGGGTTGCTGTTGCATAAATTTATTTAACGTTAATGTCCCTAGTTTGCTGTAAATTTCACACTGTGAAATTACCAGGGCAGTTCTAATGGAGCTGAAGCCTCCAGCTGCACTCCATGATAAAGGAGGAAATAATTATGAATTCCTCTGGGAAGCCAAAGAAAGTCAAAGATCTCCTTCGAAACTGCTCCCAGCTGAGCTGCTCATCAGCCAGCTGAGGAGGTGCAGAGCCGCTCCCAGCGCCGGGGGAAGTGGGATGAGCAGGACGCTCCCGCTGACGATGGTGCTGCCATCAACTGACATTTAATTTGGAAGGATTGAAAGCTGGCGTCTGCAGCAACTTCTGCCAAGAAACATTATGAACAGTCAAGACAGAGCATGGAAGTGGTTTTATGTTCCAAGTTCAGATGATACTGTGTAATTTTACATCTAATCACCTAGCGCGAGACATAACCGGCACACACGGCTCCAAGAGCTCGTGCCTGCAGCTCTGACAGATGCCTGGATCATCAGAGGATGCTGCACCATGTGTGTTGTTCCATCTACAACGGCATTCTCTATAACCCTTCAAATCCAGAGCTAACAGCCTTTGCAAGAGTTTACAAGAGCGGAAAAAGGAAACTCCTTTCTTCCACCCTCCTTAATCTTCTATCCCTACAAATATCTCTCCCTTTCATTTCTGTTTTTCTCTGTTTCTTCTTGCTTCCTCCACACCACCATGGGCTCCTTTGGCCAACAGTGCTCTTCCTGCAGCAGGAGAGCCCACCTGGACAGTGAGCAGCTGTGGAACACCTGGAGACCCCAGCCCCTGCCTCCTCCCCACCACGATGCTCCTTGCCTGGCATCCTCCCTTCCGTCAGCTTGGAATTCAAGCCCAGTCATGAGCAAACCAATCATGGCTCACCTCTGAGTGCACCTCTGAAATGATAAAACAACTCATTCCTGGTAAAGGAATCAGAGAAATGTAAGAAACAAAACCACCTAATGGGGCAGACAGGCAGTATTTATTCAGTTGCTCCTGGTGCGTCACTCATAATAACATCTTGCAGTGTACTTCAAGCTTGTTTCACAAGAACAAATATAATTCTTATTTATAATGCAACAAAGGATAAAGCAGATTCTGATAAGCGACTCTCTGATTATTTCTTCAATAAAAACCGTCACGTCTTTCAGATTATTCTTTCATGTTTTATTCTGGTTTGGAACAGAGACAGAACAGACGAGCATCTCTGCGCCTTGAGTCACTTGGTTTATTTCCTCATTTACAAAACCTGGGGACCTGCTAGAGAGCACTTCAGTGGTGCTCAAGGACTTTTGGACTTCGTGGACTGGATTTGCAGCAGTGAGTAACCAACAGCTGGCTCTGGTTAGCATCACCCTTTATCAGGTAACTGATCCGTGAGATGATAACATGGGCAGAGAGAGTGAGGCCTCGGAGTTATCGCCTCGGATGGTGACAAAGGGCTCTCCTGGAATAGCAAACACCAGCCCTTCCCAACAAACAGCAACCCAAGATGCTGCTGGGAAGCCTGTCAGCAGAACGCCTGCTCAGTGCATCAACATGCACCAGTCATTGGCTTGATGTACCGAAATGGGTTGAAAAACGTGAAATGCAATGTGGTCACCTCTTTGGACTTTCTGCTTGCATTCTAATTTCTCTGCAAAATATGTGCCATATTATTTACTGTGTCTTCTTTTAAGGTAGCTGTCACCATACGACTTAGAAACTCCAAACATACTAAGAATGGGATTTTCTGTGTCAAAATGTCCCCTTGAAATTCAGACACCTCCTTCTCACAGTCTGTGCAACACTGTGAAGCAAACAGGGCCCGGACCTTATTGGGAAAAAATCCCCAAACAAATGTTGTGTTTATGTAATGATGTATTTATTTAGGGCCACTTCAATCAGATACAGCTGGTTAGACTTGAAAATAACTGCATGTGAAAACGCAAACAATAATTTATGTAACTTTAAATGAGTTTTTGCAAGATGTTTTGATGCATTTTCCTTGAATGCTCCCCTGCACATCTGGATATGAAGTCTGTAATTTAGCTTTCCTTATTCCCTATGGAAGTTGCATGGAAAGGACTGTGCCTGTGCCCCTCTCTGAACTGCCCAGCGTCTGGGGTCAGCAGAGTAACACAAAATCCATTTCTCAAATGTGTCAGTCAGCCTTTGAAGATGCTGATACTGCAGGCAATGGTCACTCTGAGTTACATTAACAGCTCTTCCTGCAAACACTGGAATTAGTTTTCAGAAGAACATCCCTAAATACCCATTTTGATATGGTTGGATGACAGTAGTGGCAGAGACCATACAGAGAGCTGAAGGGGCCTGAGGATGAAAACTGGTGGAGAATATTATGACAAAGTGGTTTTTCATCACGAGACGCTAAGGGTGAAACTGCTCCCAAGGACGGGCACTTGAAAGCTCTCTCTCACTTGGAATTTATTTTTACATTGCAAAGCAGTCCTTTTTAAAATGGTTTTAATGGTCTGAGCTAGCTTTGACAAAAATTGATCTTCTAAAATGTCAAACATCATTTTAAAAGACCAATATCAATGTGACATTTTTGCATCTATTAAAACAAAAATACTGAATCTCTCCAGATTTTTTTTTCTGACTGGTAATTACAATTTAAAAAATTCAATATTTTGTCCTAATTGGGGGGTGGAGAAAATGTTGTGGGGCGTTTCCTGCTTAATCAGGATAATTAACATAAATGACTGCTGATGCTTCAATTTCTGATCTGATGGATAGCTGAGAGATTCTCCTGCTTTCTGCTTTAGGGGTTTTCAGACATGTGACCAGGGCCAAAGGAGCTGGGGGTGGGCTACCTGTCCAAAGAACCATCAAATGTCCTGCAGGTTTCCCTGCAGGCTCTTTTTCTAGGGTATTTTGCTCAACTGCTTTGCCAAGAGCTGATACCCTGAAGTCATTAAGGCACCCAGTGCCTCTCCAGCTCTCACTGGAGCTCTGCTGCTCATCTGTAGGGCAGATTTTCTGATAGTGCAGAGCACTGGTAAGGCCTCCAGATTGTCTCTTTATGCTCAAATATGCTTTCTTTCAAACCACATCTAGCTGCTGATTTCCCAGCAAATACTGCTCATTACCTTCTCTGTCAAACATCGTCTTCTGATATCAAACATAGGGGGGGGAGAGAACTGCACATAATTTAGAAATCTAGTAATGCATTTCCCATCACACTCCTCTGCATTGCCATGGCCACAAAAAGATGGAATCAGCCAAGATGAAAGCATTTTCAGGGCTGAAGTTTAATGGCTAAAATAATTGCAGAAACATACACATCTTCAAAACAAACCACTTCCAGAATGAAAAATGCGTGGAGTATCCTCTCATCTACTACTTCACATCAGCACAGGCTCCCCTGTGAGCGAATACACACAATATAGGGTAGGGTATTTCAATCACAGCAGATCCCTGTGGTTGGGCCAGCTCTGCTCTGCTGCAACCAAACCACAGGGTTTGCCCTGAGTTCAAGAGAGGAGGATGCTGCTCTTCTGATCACTCCGAAATTCACCTTCAGAAGGTGACCGACTACAGTGCCTCCTAAGAAGGCATTTTATCTGACATGTGCCTGCTTGGGCGGCACCAAACCCTCCCTTTAGAACAGCAGATACCTGGCAGAAAAGCTTTCCACTTCTACAAGAGTCACTTGCTGTTGACTTACAAATCCTGATTCCCATCCTCAGGCAGCAGAAATCAGTCTGGCCAGTCTACCTCTCTTTGGGTGTCTGCCCAAACCTTTAACCAATAAAACAAGATTCTTCCCCATAAACTGAGGTGAATTCCATGTCAGGATGAATATGAAACTACAGTCTATTTATTTTTCAGACAGATGTATAAATAAGACTGGAAAAAGCAACTTATTGAACATCTGGATAATATGAGTGCCTGCATTTTTATGCAATTAGTTCCCCTTCTCAATTTGAGCCATCAGATTTAAGGTCACTCAGTGACCTGTTCACTTTAACTGAAAACCACATTTATTTTTCTAGAAAGGTCTTTGGAGCAGAAAGCATTTTAAGTGCAAAAAATTAATAGCTTGAATAAAACATGATTGTACTGACATGTACTCTATTTAATGAGGATTTCTTACACAAAGTCTTCCGAATTTTTTAAAAACTGGAATAATAGAGCAACAATGAAAGGAAAATATTTAGCCTAAAAACTGGAAGAAAAATGGTGAGGTTACCATGACAAAAGAACAAACTGCTTCACTGCTTCGGCTCTGCTACTACAGGCTCCTAGATGCTTTAATGTGCAGTTCTGGGAAGAATAGCACACAGCTCCATCCTGCCTGCACGTGACACCTCGCTGGCCTTATCCACAAGCCCTCTCTCAGCCTGCAGTGAACGGAGAATAGCCCAAACCTTGCTACCTGATGTTGGGATTATTTATAGCCAGCCTAGCAATGCTTGCAAGTGTCTAACAAGAACAGTCCTCCCCTTCAAAGAGCCACCTTCTGCCACCTTTCTGGATACTAATTAGTATAGAACTCAAGGAAACAGACAGTATTCATGGTGCAGAACAGCAAACGCCCAGATTTTGGTCCCTGTGCACACATTTTTGTATTTTTGGAAGTACTCCATCCTCTGCAAATACAAACTCCATGATCCTGACACTGTTCCAGATGAGATGTACTATAAAACCACTAGATACATCACAATTTAAATTATACTTTAGAAAGCATATAACAGCCTCTCTCCTGTTTACACTGAGACCTTTCTATTTTAAGAATATTTCAGAATACAAGACTCTGTATCTGGTCTTCTGACAGTCACGCTCCTTTGCATTCAAGCTGCCTTCTTCTTATGCCCAGTTAAGGAAAGTCACTGATGCAGGGTGAAACATCCCATAAACTCACTCATGCTCTGGCAAATGTTTTGAAGATAATATTTAAGTAAAAAAATGTAGCCAAAGATGCTCATAGGAATGAATACTGTTATTAAAAATAGTGCTAGGTCTAGAAAAAAGGAGTTAACAAAGCCTCTCTTTAAAATGCTAATAACAGACAATGGTCTGTGGATAAGTTAATTAGTGGAGCCAGCTTGTGTTTAATTATTTCACTTGACCTTGTGCAGATTTAGACAATAATCCCTTTAGAGAGGGGAAGGGGCTGTTGGAAAGTATGTGATGTACCAAAAGAAAAACTTTAAATCTGCGTGAGCTGAGCAGGTAGTCTTCTATCTAAAATTGGAATGATATGCTCTTCTCCACTGTAAGACAAGCTCAAATAGAAAAAGAAATGCAGGTCTGAACCAGAGAGATTATGCTAAGGACCTGGTGAGCTTTCCACTCCTATACTCAACTTTTTTTCCCTTCTCCCTATTCAGCTGGGATTTTACTACTGAATAATGTATAAACCAACCCACTGTAGTCAGAGGTGGGATTTCATGAGCAACTTGAAAAAAGTGCAACCAGACTGTACCAGAACTCTCTGAACATATTAAAATGTGTGTGAAGAAAGAAAAGGATCTATAGACTATTAGTATATGTGGAATTTTCTTATAGGAGAGGCTCTGAAGATTTCCATATTTAAAGGAAGGGAACTGATTAGGTGGGGTATCAGTCCTGTTCTTCCTCAGACTCTGCGATCAGATCCAGTTAAACTCAAAGCTTTGTTTTATCTGAATAGTTCAACCCCAAATCACGCAGCTTTTCAATTTGGCAACATCTCTTCAATAGCTCACCCAAATATGAATAAAAAGTCATTATAGTTCCACATGTGAGCTAGTACAACCTCCTCCAGAGGCTCCAGCATCTAAATGCTGGTGATACCAAAAGCAAGCCAGGTGTATAAAGAGAGTCTAAGCCAGATGGGAGAAAGAATTAAAAAAACAAATTGGGAGCTACTCTGGCAGGCAGTAAATAGTGTCATAGACACTGCCTGAGTGGGAGGAAACTCTTCAGCCAAAGGGCAGGACTCACTCTTGGTGGAATCAGCTCCATGGGAGATGTAAACTGGCTGCAGGTTTCCATTCACAGTCCAATTCTGAGGCTGGAGCATCCTCCTGTGCACATCTTCAGGAAGGACACACAGTGCACTGGGAGCAGAGCTGAAAAACTGCACAGAACAACCAGACCAATAAAAGCAGCCCTACTGCTTTGTTTGATTTTCTTTATTAAAAATGTAATCTGATAGGGAACGAAAGGCCTTAGGACAGGACAGGGCCAAGACGAGCGCAAGCAGATCACACAGCCAGGCTGAGCTCACACTAACTCCCAGCCAAACTGTGCCAACACACTCTCAGTTTGTACAGCCAGCTGATCTCCAGCCCATTACACCTGTGTCCTGATCATCCTCCTGGCGTACCTTTTTGGGAGATAAATACCACGGCTGTTTTGCTGTCTGCTCATAGGACTCTCACAGGTTCCAAGCTATATACCAGCCTCTTTCTTTGGAAAGCTCTTTCATTCTTTAAAAGTGTCTCCTATTATATCCACTTTTTTTTTTTTTTTCCCTACACATGCTATTTTCTTCCAAGGCCATGGCTCTGAGCTCTTCCTCTATCAGTTTTACTAGTTTATCTAGCCATCAGGCTTTTTTAAAGGAAAAGTAATCAAAAAACCCTTTCCATACACTGGAGCTCTAAAACTGATTGTCAGCTTCTCATTTAGAGAGTTGCAGCAATCATGCAGAAGACCAAAAGGTACAGAACATTCCAAAAGCACCCATCAGAAAGACACACAGGCACTGCAATTTGAGGAGCTCGAACAGGGAGACATATTCCTTCTGGGAATTGTGACAAGGCTTCAGAACCCCTGGCATTATTTCCTTCTTATTTAAAACAAATGGTGTGATTTCTGTGCCAAGGCTTTGCTCACATCTTTCCCACCCTGCAACAAAAGGCTATGAGGGATCCCTTAAGCAGTGCTGGACCAACAGTGCTCAGAGCAGATTTGAGCTCTCCCCCTCTGCTAACTTCTGGTATCTCAAATTACTGCAAGTGGCCCTCCACTGAGTGCACAACACACTTCCAAAGCACTAAACAGGGTTAATAAAATGAATCTTCTTCGTTGATGAGTGGTAGTGCTCCTCACCATAATTTGCTGAAAAAGGTCATTCTTGTCTGTAATGAGAAAATGAAATGCACTGGAATGATGGAGCAAACTCAAATCAGTCCTATGTACAATGTAGAAACGTAAACCAGAATCCAGCATAAATCTGCTGGCTAAATTCAGCTTATGGCTAATCAGCTCTTCCTTTGACAGGATATGCTGCTGTGGAAATGGGATAATTTTATAACTGAATAATTTAACCAGTTTTATCTTTAAGTAATGATTTCAGGCATATTAATACATAAAGCTTCAGTATTTACATTTTCGTTACATGGCCCTGAAAAATTACAAGGTATCAGGGATAACGTAGTATTCAGTGATAAACGACGGGCACAGAGTGGATTTCATCCCTCAGAGTGACTTTGTGCTCCACAAATCCCTGGGATGGCACGTGGCTGACAGGCAGACAGCGAGGGCAGAGCCTGTGGGGCAAACTGCTCCTCAGTGGCAGAGGGGAACTGTTTCTTAATGAGTCAGAAACACATTAGGGCCAAGGCTGGGCAGGACAAGTAAAACACAGTCTGACAGAGGATGCTGAAGCATTTTACCTGCTTGTCCCTGCTAAGACTCCAGTAGTTCATGTCTGGCTTGAAGACATGTTCCACAAGGACTCCCAATCACCATTTGAATGCTGTGAGAAGTGGAAAAGCCACTTAACCCTGGAAATCTGTTACAGTCCTTCATCATCTCAGTCACTGGAAAACCCTTTGGGAGCCTGCAAGTCTGGAAGCTAAATACATGGACTTGGGGTCCAAATTCATAGAAATGGATGTGCCTCACTGGCAAAATAATTACTAATCACTCACTCTGGTTCTCCTCTTGTGAGTGCAGCTGTGGAGGCATTTTTCTGCACATGTTTTAATGCAGTGATATGGGAAGTTCATCTTGAACAGGAAGATACTCATCGCTCCACAGCGTATAACAACCTTGTTTTAGTTCTTCTCTGGAAAAAGTAATGAAAGGAACATGAAAACCAGAATCCCTCTCACTTTAAAGAACTCCTGTAATAGATACAAATAGCAAACAGGGTGAATGCTTGATGGTGCTCGTCAGAAGGTGACATGCTTGTAGCAATTCTGCATTACTCCTCCCTGCTCCTTGGAGAAGGCTAATCTGACTGAGGAAAATAGGAACAGAAGCTCTCAGGATGCAGTCAAGCCATTTAGATGTCACTTTCCCTCATTTTTTGTATTCTGTCAGTACGCACACACGAATGACAATCTGCCCAGGTAAACTCATCTATCACTCGTATGGTGTGGGATCCTTCAGCCTCACACTGCAGCCTCAGACGCTCCTCCAGCCCTGCCCAGAGGAGGAGGAGCAGCTTTGCAGAATATCACACTGATACGCAGTGAGGGAAATAATTAACATGGGCCATGGTAATTTAGAACAGAATAATCCCTTTGCTGTATTCCAGGGGTGGATGAAGGATCGAAAGCTGCTGAACTCCACTGTGAGAGGGAGGTTTCCTGGTACAAAAAGCCAGGCTTAGCCTGAGTTACCTGTTGGTTACACTTAGATAATTGGCTGGCTGGAAGAGACAAACCCAGATTAAGCCCACTGTATTTGGGTAATCTCAGACCAGTGGGTGTCCATCTGTGGGAATGTTTCACAGCAGTCTCAATGGCTAAAGTCATCCCTGTACCAGGGCAATGCCTTGTTTACTCCCAGACAGCACTTGAATGAACAAGGAGGTTTTGAAAAGCTGTTGCAATGACCTGCAGATAAATGTACCCCAAATAGTTACTGCAGATGGTAAAAACCATCCCTGCTCAGTGTTTGGAGCAGTGTACAGTTGTTTTTTTTTCTTTAACATAACATTTCAAATTCTGCACTATCAGAAATGTCTAGTTGCACCAAAACCAGAGTGCTGGAGAAGAAATCAACTGTCTCTGCTAATAAGAAGAACTTCTCCTCTTCCCCACAAAAATCCTGCCATTTCATTCATAAATAAAATAAGCCTCTAACTCAGTTGTTGGCAGGCTCTCCCTTTTATCTTTCACTCACTTGAGAAGGACCAGCAACATCACGTTTTTGGAAAGCCAAGTGCAGTAATCATAGAATCGGATTTCATGTATTTTTAAAAGCATTTGCAGCAGCAGAGATCCAATCACTTTTAGAAGAAATACAAACATACAGAAATTTGGAAGAAGTAACTCAGTGCTCCTGACTGTCTTAATTTCTTCAACACCAGATGATTGTGCTGGGAAGGGACTCCTTTCTAAGGGACATCTCAAAAAGTTAGCAACATTACACTACAAGCACCGCAGTGCTGAAATACTTATTATCTCAAATAAACCTGGATGACATTTGAGATGCCTCAACATTTATTGGCCTGCCAGCAGAGCCTGGGATCAACCACCTCCTTTTCTCTCATTCCCTTTTTTTTTTTCCCTCCTGCTTGCTCAAAGTTGGTGTTCATAAAATATTTAGGGGAAGCTCTTCAGAGGATGATATTGCCTATACTATACCCCCAGTGCAGGTTTACTGTGCTACGGAGACAGATATTCTGCCACCAGAGAAAGCAAAATTGGTGATGGGGTTGAATTACTGCACCAGGAGCACCATCAGACTGACAGTCTGGGCTTGATCCCACCTGGGACGCTGGGCTGAGTGGAAAGAACGAAGTAACACATGGAACAGAGCCGGTCACTTCTGCAAGGTTAGACAGACAAATGCTACTTTTCAGGATGGAAAACAAAAATATGAATGTTTTGCTTTCTGAATGTTTCTGAGACCCAGCTGACCCTTTCTTACCTCTTTAAATTTTCTTCCCAGTGGAAAAAAATAACCCCAGCTCAACGAAATGAGGAATTCAGATGTGCTGCTAAACGAAGCCGTCAGTTGGGCAGCATCTCCTGCAGTACCACCCACTTCTGCAGCAGCCTGCCATAAATTAAATCAGCAGCAATGGTCCCATCCTATCCCTGAACTTTGCCACAACCCGTTCACCTCATGCATTCACAGCCTGTAATCCACACATTTTGTGCTCCCACCACCACATGATCCTTTCCTCCTAATTTTATGAAATCAGCTCGAATGTTCCTATGTTACTCTGATGTTTTCCTGCATTACAGCAAGCATCTGCTTTTAACCTTCTCATCAAAACCTGGCTGTCTGAATGTACTTCTGAACCTCTGATGACCCTAAATCCCTACCATTTTCCCTCTTAGTCCAAGGGATAGGTGTTCCTTTGTTCCACCCTTGGCATTTCTCACCCTCAGGCATCCAGGCTTACATCAGGCTGTTGCTAAATTGTCTCCCTTTAATAATTTTTATGAAGTACAGTCCAATTAACTTTATCTTCCTTGGGGATCCATTCAATTAAGTGCAGTCATAATGAGCAAGTGGACACAGAGCACTGTCACCGTATTTACATCCAGATTAATGGGAACCAGGTAAGATAACTTTAAAGCCATCAATATTTTAATACTTTGACTTTTGAGTGTGCTATCTTCAGTGTCGGACACATTTAGGAAAGACCAGCACAATCTGAGAGGCTGAGTGTTTAATTGCCTCCATGGTTTGTGGAAATGGGGGTTTAGAAACAGCAGCAAAAATACATGACTTTGTCTTAAAATAGGTTTCTCACGGGTCAAACAAAACACTTCTCACGACACAAAACAAGCTAAAACTTCATCCAGTTCATTCTTTCATGGATTGAAGGTAATGTAGGAAAACGGCAAAAAACCAATATTGAAGTGGAGATGCTGAGAACATCAGGAAATCTCATTTAATGAGCATGCAACAGAAATGCTGAGCTAGGAACACCAGTTTCGAAGTGACTTTTCTCCCTTCTGAAAGACAAATGCTGGATCTGGAACATGGATCTGTCGCTCAGATATGGAATAGCTCTGGAAGTTATTTTTACTCCTGTTTTGCATTGCAGAAGCAAGGGAGAAAGGTCCAATGGAGACTGAAAACCTGGTTCTGTATCACCACAGCTTAACTTAATCATGTCTCAGGCACTGATAAATGTGTCAATAAGCATTTTGAGAAATAACTGGTATCCAGGGAATTTATCTTGGTTATAGTAGTTTCAGCTGAATAGGTCAGATTTGTTAACATTTTAATTTACACAAATATGCATTCCAAATATGCATTCGTCTCCTTTTCCTAATGACAGGGAAATGTCAGCAGCAACCCCAAATTCACTTCTCTAATAGCTTCCTCAAGTTTTCAGGAAAAACAAACAAAACCAAGAAAACAATCTGTGGTACACTAATAGGGGTGTTTAAACACAATTTTCGATTTAGATGCAATACAACTTTATGTTAATAAACCAGAAAGTTTTGCCAGTTCCAGATATAATCCTGAAAGTAGGAGAGAGAGCTGGGAATAAGCATGCCCTGTAGCTTCAGGGCAGCCCCAGGATTATGCCCAGAGCTGGTTGTTCTGCCTGAGTCCCTTGCCCAGTCTTGTACTCAGCTTGGGACACTCAACACCAGATTTTCACATACACTGTGCCAGCTGTGACTTCCTGGACCCTGTGCACAGGGGAACTCACACGAAGCACATGGTTCCCCTGCAACTTTTTAAAATACTTCAGATGCAATGAGAGAAACACGAAAAAGGCAATCATTCTGCCTTATGCTTTCCCCTTAATTATTACCTGCCTCTTTTTTCAGCCGATTTGCTGAGATTAAAGCTTCTCTCCCACCAAGTTATCCCAATCTGTGTTTCTGAAATTCATATAAACCAAGGACCTTTCTCTGCCCATAAAGCCCTACATTAAAATGCTGGGCCTCACTGACGTCGGGGGGCAATAACAGTTCTTTAATTTCCATAAAATCAGCATTTTCCTGCCAGAATTCCAATTTCTCCTCCGAGTACATGGCCACCGTCCCCCCAGGTGTGTCCAGCAATCTCTCTGGCACTTGTTTCTCTGCTTCCGCTGCAAGCCTGCTGCAGGCTCCAGCACTGCCTGGGATAATCTACCTGCTTAAGATTCAGCCAACTTCCCAGCTCTAGGAATAAAAGGAGTAGGGAAAGGTCAAATCTGCCCTAGGCTGTGCTTGCAGAGTCTGCAATGTCAGGTGGGAAGGAGCAGGCGCTGGAGCTCCTCCTGCTCCCCCAGCTCTGCTTCCTGTCTTCACACCTGGAGAGCTCTCTGCTCTCCTGACCTTCTCCTTGGAAAGCTGTTTCACACAGTGTGTCCCCCCTGGGCCAGCTCGCCCTGAAACGGTGCCGAGGGCAAGCCCTGCACTGCTCCCAGCCAGCATTCCCAGCCAGCATTCCCAGCCAGCGTTCCCATCCCATCCCGAGTGTTCCGGCGGCTGCCCCGGGGCTCCACACGTGCTGCTGAGCTGCTGCCGGGGCTTTTATCTGCCCTCGGCAGCTGCCTTTGGGATTCCTCCCCAAGCTGCTCTGAAGCAAAAAAGCAGCCCCAGACCTGGGAAGGAAACAGCACAATCCCTGGCAGGGAATGTCTCCTGACTGGAGCCTGGCACAGCACTCAGCAGTAGGGCCAAAAGTGTGCTGCTGGCCTGAGGGGCACGGCAAAAATCTCCAAGGTGCTGGAGGCTTCACCCCTCAGAGTTTAGGTCCCAGGCCCACATGTGGGGACCCCTGCTTGCTCTGTCCCTGCCATTGTCGCAGGGTAGGAAAGGAGAGAAAGAAGAACAAAGCCGGTTCCTGGTGCCTTCTCCCAGAAACGCAGCACACTGGGCTCTCTCAAAATGAACTCTTCCACTGGATGTGTGACTTCTGGGGACTGCCTGAATATAAATATCAGAGCCTCAGACTGTGCAAGTCCTTCTTTCCATAGTCTCTGTGGTCATTGCTCCATGAACAAATGGTCGTTTCTAACATGTAATCGACCGAGCTCCCCCAGTTGCATTGAGCAGGTGACACTCCATGACCTGCACAGTCCAATGGGGAACAAAACCAGAACTGAAGTTCTGGGGTTCTCTCCCTTTACACCCATTGACCCCATCCCCTCCTTCCCACTCACTCCATCCCACCACTGACACTGCATTGATTTTTGTTTAATATATGAGGTATAAATGCTTTGTCCTTGAGCTACACCCACAACCAAAGGAAGCAGGGCTTTGAGAATCACATTATATAGTTTACACTGACAGAGTGTTTTTTTGTTAGTAAAAGTGAAATGTCTCCTGCACTTGGTAAAGCTGCACATTGTAAAATGCCAGAAAGAAGAGGCACTAAAGGCAGAACATCACACAAACCCAAAATCATTGGAAGACATTTTACTAGTTTGGAAATGGCACAAGGACACAACATGCTGAATGCAGGATGTGTTCCTTTTTCCAGGGATAACATGCAAAGAACTAAGCAAGACAGGTCTAGAAAGGGCTATAGATGCTTGGCACTTTATTGTCCCCCAACAGAAGGGGGAAAAATGACCATTTATTTATCCCCCTTTACCTCCTGGAGTATTTTCTACATTTTTTGAGTTTCACAAACTTATGAAAGGAAAATATCAGCTCCAGGAGTTTGAAGATTCTCTCAGGGTTTCATCGACTGATATGGATTAAGACAAAAATATCACATCAAAGCCACGATGCCCTACAGTTCCTGCAGAAGCAAAGACTGTGATCTCCATACCTCAGCTCACGCTTTTAGAGGCTTGGGATTAAAGACAGGGTTTGGGCTTTTCACGTCAGCAACCCTCAACAACACCTGGTAAGACAGTTTCAAACTCACCTCCCTGTCGAGTCCAGCAGCCACGGTGACAATGTCTCCTGTCTCGCTGTTAATAGTGAACATGTTTTGTGAGGGGCTCTGTGGGGTCTGGGTGACGATGCGGTACCTCACCATCCCGTTGGCCGTGGTGCCGTCGTCTGCGTCGTTCGCCGTCACCGTCATCACGTAGGTCCCTGGGAACAAGAGGAGAGGAATGATCGGTGTTATATCATTGCAGAGCAGATTGTGGTCCCATTGACCTGGGGTCATGCATTTTGTTCAGAAATGCTATGGAATAGACATCCCACTTCAATCCAGCCAGCCAGGCAAGGCGAGGATTATGGAAATAGCAACACTGCTGAGACAGATGATCTGGAAGGATGCTGATTACACATAACTGGTAGACAGAGAGAAGTCATGTGAGGGTATCTATGATTAACTTCTAATTCTTTCAGTGATTGTAAGTTTTAGGGCAGCATTTTTTGTCCTGCAATTTCACAGATTCTCACAGGAGATTTTTTTTTCCATCCAATCACTGCATTCACATGCATTCAGAAGTACAGTTTAATACTGGAAAGCCCATCAGACTTCTCAGCAGTTTCAGAAGGACACTATCAACATGCCCATGCCCAGTGTAGGAAGCAACTGCTTGCTGCTTCCAGTTCTTGGAGAAACATCCACCTTTCTAGTCCCTCCTGGATTAAAAAATCCATTTCTGCAGAGCAAATACAACAGCTGCTGCCCAGCAGGACAGAAAATCAATGATTTGGTATGTGTGGCCAGTGATGTATTGAATTGTTGGTTTGTTTCTTGCTAATCATCAGTATCTTCATTTGCCTTGCAAAAAACAATCCCTACTTTCTCGATACTGTCGGGAGTGCACTGATGCACTGACAGGCTCATTAGCACCGGAGTTTGGCAGCAGGGTGTTTTGCTAAAGTGGGAAATTATCATTATGAGGGTAAAAGATGTTACTTGATTGGATGAACTCCTGCAGCTGCATGGTCCTGTGACCCCCCAGAGTTCGTAGGGCCCAGCTTTACACTTGTTATACTGGTAGGAGGGAATGAGTAGCAGGGCAGGCACACACTGCTCACACAAGGCAATCTGCAACGGTGGATGAATCTAATGATATGAGACCTGAGAGGAGGAGTGGGAGGCAAAGAGAGACAGCGAAACCAGACATAACCTCATTTTGTGATCACCAAACCCAACAGCATCCAGGAAAAGAGGGAAGGTGCAGCTCCAACAGTGTGCATTTGGGAACTCTGAGCCAACGGATCAACTTATGAGCCTACCATGCTGGAGAGATGCAATGTGGTCCCAGCAAGAACCTGAGCTGACATAAGATGGAGCCACACATGGCTTTACAAAGAGGGCTGAGTTTGTTCTTCTCTCTGGCTTAGATGTGAGCCACTGGCAGACCTGAGGACATGTGGCCACATCAGCATCATGCCCTGTCTCCTCTGGTATGCCCAGGTCCCCAGCCTGGTCACACTAGGAGCTACCACACTCCCAGTTCAGGAATACCAGAGAGCTGGAGAGCTTGCATCTGTTTGCAAAAGACTTTAAAAGTACCCTGTGCTCTAAATGGGCAGATCTAGAAATGGCTGCAGCATTTTGTACCTTAGCCAAGTGTCTTTAAGCCACTCAACACATAGGAAATCCCCCCAGGGACCTTTCCCAACTCTGGGAAACCAACGTTTCTCAGTATTAGCAAGAAGTTTGTATTTTTGCACTTGTGTGTGAAGTGCTTTGCTGATCTTCCATCTGCCTCAATCAGGCTCTTTTTGTTCTCGGTGGTGATACATATATTCCTGTGAGTTTTCTTAGTTCAATAAGAATTATAGATTGAAAAATAAATGAATGTGTAAAGCAAATCTTAATGATGAATACATTCCTGTTTTTCTGCAATAATCCTGATTCACATTTGTGAAATGAAAACAAACTATTCAACAGCTTTAACATTCTCCCGATCAATAAACTTCAGAAGACGGAAGAAACACTGAATTGAAACAAGGCTGTGCAAGCAACAAATTTTCTCTATTTTCTCTACAAGCATTCGTTTTTTGCTCTTTTGCAAAACCAGTTATCACTAGACAGCTGATACAAACAATGAAACCAACCCTTAGATAACTACAGGGAAAATGTACGGGAGAAATTTAAATAGGAAATATGCTGAATGAGATGTTTGATTTGGAATTTATGTTATCTTAATGCATTCAATACTGAAAATATCTCTGAACAGAACGTCAAAACCTAGGGCTAATGAAAACAGAAGCGGAAGAGGAAAACAGGATCTATTTTAGGATGTGTGCAGTCTGAGGATGTATTCCAAACAGGTGGTATTTCATGATGCGCTTCTAGCTCAAATAACCAGCTTTGAAAGTCATTTGGACTTCCAGGTTTAGACAAGGGCGCCCCACAATTGTGGTCCCTCCTCATGTGGGATGTCTCAGACTGTACTGTAGATTCCAAAACGAACCAGCACACATGTGAGATGGTGGGTTCCCAACTCGGTAGGGGAACCTGCTGGGCTGCAACTGTGGAAGGAGGGGGTGGGGGACAGCAGCTATACCATGGATGGAGAGCACAAAAGGTCTCCTTCACTCCTTTCCTGACCTTTTGGCTTCTTTCCTGCAGTGTAGCACTGGACTGAACGTATCTGCTCTAGCAAAAAAGGATTATTTCAACAGCATTTGACCTACATCTCCATAAAGGGAGATGGGACTGGACAAATGTCTCTAAAGTCATGAACTGAGCACCACGGAGCTGTATTTCAAGAGGCAATCTGCTCCCTATCTCCTATCTTTAATTTCGATTATGAAACCCAGCCACAGAGAAAATAAAGAGAGGAACTTGGCATTAATTACTATCCTGTAACTTAATAAAATGCCCTCTGCAAAGGGCCCTGTGTGGCTGCAGCACTTTGCAGCACATGATGGAGTTGCAGCAGCCGCTTCCTTTCTGGCTCTCCCTGGGGCTGCCTGTCTGACCACAGTCTGCTGTAAACTGGCTGCAAATTGCTTCTCCCTCTCCACAGTCTGGACAGTGGCTGGTATCTCCTCTCCCTTTCCTGTGTACACACTTTTCCCACCTGGCAGTGTTGACTGACAGCATCCCCTGTTCCCCGTGCTGAGGGCACCATCCCTAGGGACAGCTCCCGAGGGATCAGCTGGGGTAACCTACACCACTGTCTATGTTCCACTCGTTTGCTTTGCATTTAGCCTGTCTTTAAGAAAGATGTATCCTCCAGATACCTGCGTGCTGCAGTGAATGACATAAACATAGATCTGTGCACAAGAGTATTCAGCAGAACGATGTGGATATACACAGATAAAGTGTCTAACATCCTCTGGGTGCTGTATAAACTCCTGCACTATACTCAGATGGTTGGTGATGATTTACCTGCAATAAAAGTAAATAATGTCATGCTTCGATGTCCTTTGCATGGAGATACATCTTCATGTAGTTTATATTAAAATAAAGGCAATATATCCCCATATCCAGCCCCTCATACCACACAGTTTTGGCAAATATACAGTGGCAGAGAGAACAGCTCTAATGCACTCAAGGATTGAAGCTGGTATTGTTTGGGTTTAAGTGAGGAAGCACTGATTACCCAATCTGGCCCATGGGTTGTGTGTGTTTTGTGGAAATCAATGTATTAACCACACCATATTTACAGCCCTATATCCTACCCAAACAGAGATAGTAGTTTGTAGTTGTTGCTGCCTGTTTTGAGCTTCCCCTCCCCCCTCCCAAAGACATGTGCTCATAGCTCCTTTGTTCCAAGCGCGGGCAAAGCCAAATGTAACTCAGACTCTTCAGCAGTGTCTGATTGGCCGCTCACCCCGGGTCCGCCCCCAGTCCTCCCCTTTCCCCTTCTCCTAATAAAAGATGGTCGAGGGGAGGCAAACGCCCTCTCTCAGCTCAGCTACTTTCCTGTAAACACCTCTGGTCATCTGTCTCATTTGAAGGCTTCTAACTGCAGGGAATTGAGCGAGCAGGGAGCTATATTTCTCCCTCTTTGCTTCTGCTGATGGTATTTGCTCTGCAGCTGATTCAGGTACCGATTTTAGAGCTACTAAAGTGCTAGATTGCCCGTGCTACCTCTCAAGGCTGCTCGAGGCTTTCTAAGGCATTGAAATACAAGCGCTAGCCGGTATAAAGCTGAAAAGATACCTTCCGCATGTAGTAGCAGTTACTACAGACCAGAAACACTGAGCAAACTCCTCCAAGTCACACTCAGGACCCCCAAACTGGACTGTGCCAATTCTGCATCAGACCTGCTGGTGGTGATGAAGCTACAAGAGTAGGTTAAACGAGTGTAAACAGGACAAGAGGGACTTTAGGCTTTCAGTGTCTGAGAAAAGCATCACTTTTATTTTTTCTGCTCTTCAGGGCTTGCTCTCAAGCACACCGACAATATTAAACGAATGCGTGAAGTGCCAAACTCAGAAATTTGCCCCAGCCTGTGCAGTGTATCACAGGATGAATACCCTGTGCAGATATAACAGACATATATCTGATATAACCGCATTAAACTACACACCTTGCCTAACTCAGGTATGTAACCTGCCGAAAGAAAACCATTTCTCATCAAATAAGGCACATGGTATGTTAAATAAAATACCAAACCTAGTACATCATGTCAATATTAAATCAAATTTGCTGCATGTTGAACAGCTCTTCTGAGCAGCAGATTGAATTACCATGCACAGCTAGTGATGACAAGATTACTGTGCATTAGCCTTCATTAACTAATGTGCAGAGTCCATATATCACCTGAGTTAAAATTAATGGATGGCATGACGAAGGAGATCTATCAATAAAAGGCAAGACCTCCAGAATCTGTAACTTCCCAATGCATTCCCTTTGATTCTCCCAGAGACCATAACCTCCCAGATGTTATTTTGTCAAACGAGATGGTTTTGTTTCTAACCATGGATGAGACATGTGAGAGAAATGCTTGAAAGCAACCCTTATGGAAAATATTCCCATTGGATTAATTAAGGTTTCCACAGGATAGGCAAAAAAATGCCTTACAGAAGCTGGGAGGATGGAAGCAAAGGGAGATAATTTATATCTGTATATTCAGTTTTGTTTGTCAATTTTAAAATGAATTGCATCTCCTTGAAAAGAATACAAAGAGATTTTGCTAGGTTCACCATATCTCATTCCATCTGTACATGTTAAGGAAAAAGAAAAGCAAAACAAGAGAGAGAGCTGCCCTGAGCATGTGTAAGCAGATAAGCACAGTCATAAACAAATGTCCCCCCCCCCCCCCCCAATCACTGTGGAATCTGAGAATCAGCTCAGTTCTTTGTAGCTCAGACAATCCCAAAGCATCCTGAGGGCTGCTAATTCCCCTCACGTTGTCTGCAATCTCTGCTCTCCCATCTATGCAACCTCATTTCTCCATAAAGATGGAGCTTTCAAGAGTTTAAGGCACACAAACAATATTTTGGCGCAGTTGTGCTCCCAAAGTCTTTGTTACAATTGCTTTACAATTACCATTTTTCTAAGCTGGTTTGATATCCATTAGTTAGATTTAATGCATGTTAAAATAAAGAGCTAATGGGCACTTTTCAGGAAGCCAACAAAAAAGAAAAATAAAAACTCCTTTCATTTTGCCCTTTATCCCACATGTCACTGCAAAAACACATATTCCTCTCTGTCTTCTCCTATGATATAAACAGAAAACGCTAAAACTTCACCCAGTTTCTACTGATAATGCTTTTTCTCTATCCAGCTTTATCTCACAGTTTATGTTTTTAAATGGCTGGTAAATGGCTGCAGAATCATTAAAGGTTGGTTAACCTTCTCAGTCTAATTTTGACCTACAAGATACTTAATTTAATCATTCCCCATAGAAAAGGACGGAATCATTATGTGCAGACATGTGGTGATGGCCATATTACATTAGATCTTCATTAACCCAAGTTAATAATGGCTTTGTACTAATGGAAACTTCCCCTTACTCCTCATTTTTTCCCCCCAAATTGGAAAGCTCACTTAGTGAATCCTCTGCATCTGATGCTAGACAGAGAAGACAATAAGAGTTCTTGTGGGAAGATTAAATACTGAAGAACAGTGCAAAATTTACAACATTTCCTAAACCCAATATTTTCCACTCAGAATAGTTTCCTGATATTAGTTTCCTTCTCCACAGAGGATGGGAATCTCATGCTTCTAACTCATGGCAGGCACGCTTCAGCCTTTAGGTGATTTCACTCATTGCAAGGAGGTCTCAGGGACAGAAGGACACACTAGAAAAGTAAAGGCATCAAAACCAAGTTCCAGTGACAAGTATAATGGGATCCTGAAAAAGTCCTCAGAGTACAACTGAACTTGCTGTAGTGTTAAAGACTAAAGCATTTCATCTAACAAACCTGCACCCTCAAGTCAAAAAAATTTAATGTATCCAATGGGTGATGTGAAACAATTTCACACACTCATTGTTAAGGGTTTCAAATGAAATTGGGTAGCTGACCCAGCAATGGTGCTGAGTGGAGTCACAGAGGTGAACAGGAACATGAACAAGACACCAAGACGACAGAAGTGAGTGTGAGTACTGCAGATGTAATAAATTGCAAATGTACTTAAATTAAACTGCATCTCACATGCTCTGGATAAAAAACTAAATAGAAGCAGCACTTCCCTTCCGAATGATATTCCTTCCATCATAACTGATAGCTACTGTCATTCTCTTCAACTTAATTTTTGTAATCATTGGCAAATTTTGACCTTTCAAGCAGCTAACCTAATTCATAACGGATGTCACTTCCTAATTAGCAGAGACATTGGATTCTCAGCTTCAGACAGGGCAAGAGCCAACCTAATGAGAATAAAGAGAGCAAGCAGGTCTGGAGAGACAACAGAGAGAGATGAAGACACTGCTGTCGCCCAGAACGGAAATAAGACCTCCTTACTGTTAAAAATGGAATAAATACCTCCGGAGAGCCAACGAGCAGATGCACTGACTGCAGCACACACATGGCCCTTGCCAGATCTGAAGATCACTCCCCTCCAGCAGCCTGCAGCCTACTGAGACCCACTTACCCAAGAGAAATCCCACCAGTCAAACATCAGGATGGGCAAAAGCGCATCCAGCCTCTGAGCAAATGGTTCTGGCTGCATAAATTCATGAGGTGCAGCTCGGCTGAGTTCCTGCACATGAATCCTCTCGATTTCCAGGGCTAATTCAAGGAAGGGGGAAAGCATGACTACTTAGGACAAATATCCTGAACATTCCCACTGAATTGTGTGAACAGCACAGCCAGGTTTCATGCTGAACTGAAGGCACGTGTGACTCCAGACAAAATGCAGTCCCAGCTGCACAGAACCTGACACTGAACACATCCTCCACAAGGCTTCAATCCAATCCCTGAATTTTGACACTGTAAGGTAATACAATAGAATATAAAGTGGTGTAATATAATATAAACATTATTATGTATATCATACTATGCTATTTGTAGTTAAAAGGAGGCAGAGAATAGACTATTACAGTGTTCAGTTGTAACTCCCGCCTAGAGTGGTCTCAGACCATGATTTCCCTATTTTTTTCCTTTCCATCAACTTGGCCATGTTTTTTTTTAGAGGGAAAACCCACAAGTCTGGGGATTTGCATTTTTTTCTCACACTCCTATAATTCACCTCCTTTCTCTTGGGACTGGATGCTTCTGAAAAGGAAATTAAGAGCACAGATTTCATAACCAGTCACCTCGAAAGAAAATGGAAAGCACTACCATGTGAGTCTGCAGAAAAACAATTTCTTATCTTAAAATTGTGCTCTGCTGAGCAAAAGAACTTGAAAAAGAATATTATATATCCTAAATTTGTGTGTAATGTGTGAGAGAATGGAATCAGGTTGGACAAAGCCACTTTTAATAGCATATAAAGTGCAAGAGTAAGATCAGCACCTGCCCAGAGTGCAGAAGATGGCACTGCCATCGATGAATACATTCAATCTTGGGATGGATCCAGAAGTAATGCATCTAACCTGTGAAGAGCTCTGGGATGAATGGAAAAATCTGTTGAGTCCTACTCTGGCCCTCTGGAATA
This sequence comes from Corvus moneduloides, assembly GCF_009650955.1. Classification (NCBI taxonomy): domain Eukaryota; kingdom Metazoa; phylum Chordata; class Aves; order Passeriformes; family Corvidae; genus Corvus; species Corvus moneduloides. Next base: position 10,558,381 of record NC_045492.1, read on the forward strand.
TTTTACCTGTGCACGATCGCTCTGACACATTCAGCATTTGCATTATTTTAGCTTTTAGTGCTAAAAACCAGAACGTGTGGCAGCCCCATCCATGAACCTCCAGGTCCAAGGTGCTCTCTTGAACTAGGACCTTCCTAAATGAAGAGTCTAAAATTAACTTCCCTCCAAGCTGGAAAAAACATATTGAATATTTTGACTATGAGCAGCACTATGGCATTTTTGGAATGGGTTGCAGTGGCAGGAAGAGGGATTCACTCCGTGTCCTATTAATTTTTAAAAATGAAACATCTTCTCTTCAGATCTCAGGCCCTGCCACCCAGCAACAACTGCTCTGTTCCTTCACTGAACAAACAACCTGCAGCACACCCGGCATCTCTTTGTGAATTACACTGTCAGGTTGGAGAAGAGGAACAAGCCAGAACTGCAGAATCCAAATTCTCCCCATGAATATATATACGAATGCAACTATATGCCTTAAAAGATTAACTTCACAAACCTTAAATTGCAGTTTAATTTGAAAACTAATTCAGCCTCATAATTGGCTTTCTGTTCAAATCACTGAGGCTAAAGATTTAAATTCTTAATATTCAGATGACTTTCGAGTTTCTGGCCCCATCTGTGCATTAGTCCATGGTGTTAATCTCTGAGGGAATCTCTGCTGGCATAGAAATAAAATAAACAAACTGGGACACCAGTAGAATAATCAGCTTTTAAAATCCTTAGGTTTTTTTATATACTGCTTATTTTTCATGAGATTTCTTTAACTCAATTTGCCACATATAGATTTGGCTCCTAGCTATTTCATTTTTCACGTGGCATGTTATCAACAATTATTCTATCAGAGTTCCATGGACTCAGGAGGACATGGAGAAATTTTAAATTACAACATTTAACATTTCTCAGGTAAGAAATACTAATATTCCTTTATTTTGGAGGACTCTCTATACTCAGCACTCTTTCACACCACTCCCAAGGAAGGTGGTAGGAATTAACTATCCTACAGAACTCCAGGAGAATGAAGGGGCTGGAGTTTAAAAGAAGTCACTTGGACTTGTGCTGTTGACTTGAAAGGGACCAAGATGTATTCAGAGAGTTAGTGAAGTGGAAAGGATGAATGGGAATGGAAAAGGCCAGTCTGACAAGAACAAATTGTTTTGGAGAGATGAGTTAATTTTTGACAATCTTTCTGTTAAAACAAAATAGATAAAACCCAGAGCAAAGCACTCAAGCCGCTGCAGAGCATTTCACATTGACCTTTTCAGAACTGAACGCTTCAGTTAAGTAAGACATCCACATCCTTCCGTGAGGAAGGGTTTGCGGTGGTTATAGCAAAACTAAGCTTCTGCAGAGATGGAAATAATCTTTCTCCATCACACTGTTGTTTTGTGATTAAATTCCCTTTCTTCTTTTATATTTAAGCATTTTCATGCTATCTTATTGAGCAATTTTTTTCCGGAGACTGTAGAGTTTCTCCTGAAAGAGGCCTCCCCAAGGACATCGCTGGGATCCCGCACTGGCCGGCAGTACAAGTTCAGGGGCTGTGCTCACAGCAGGCAGCAACTGGTGCTGTACAGGGTGGAATATCCCACTCCAAGCCCCAGGTCCTTCCTGCTGTAAGGAGCTGGTGTGATGCAGCTTGGAAATGTAGGCTTGGAAAAGGCAGCAGAATCCTCGCAGGGCAGGGAGCGCTGGGCAGCCGAGCTCTGCAACCTGTCCCGCTTTGTCAGTGCTTGAAAGGCAACGCGCAGCTCTGGGAGAGCTCTGCTGATTAAGGCTGCCAGAGGGAGCAGGGGAATTTCAGCTCCAGCTTGCAGCTGCATTTTTAAAACTTGGCTGTGTTCTTCACATAGAGGCAAAGTTCAAAGAGGCAGAACATTATTCAACATGAGTAAAACATGGTCTTTTAAGATACACTTTCAAACAGTGGCGCGTTAAATCAAAACAACTCGTGAAGGGGGAGAGTGAGGAAGAAAGATGGTGCTGTGGAAAAGGAAATCCTGCATCACTACTCCTGTTCTGCATTTTTGGAAGGGCCTGCATTTACACATTTCAATTGCCCAGCTACTTGACCTGAGGCTAGATAAGCTAGAAATGCATTAAACTGTTTTTCCAGAGAGTATCAGAAAAGGAAAGATGCAATTCAGTTTAAGAGCCAGCACAGCTGAGGGTGTCCAGGGGGCCAGTTCTCACTACAGAGAACTTCACCAAGAGTGAGCTCCTAATTTCAAGAACACTATGCTACGGCTCAAGACAGCATTTCAATTAAGTTATTATAATCTTAACCAGCAACAACAACCTATTATAATTAATAATACTTGATGATTTCTTTTCTATTCCCGTCAAGGGTTGCTTCAAGGTGACTCACAGAGAGCACGCTCCTCAGGAACCCAGGCTGAGTGCTCTGCAGGCTGGGAAGCCCCTTCACTTAAACCCCATCAGACTGTCTAATAAGTCTCTTCACATTGCTGCCAATTTTTCCAGCTCCTGGACAATTCTGTACATCTGTATTCCAGGCTAAAGCAAACGTGCTTCTGTGGGAGGCTGAGTGCCCAGCAGTGTCACACCGTGCCGCAGGCTGGAGCCTCCTTCTGCATTCCTGTTTCCTTGGTTCACTCTACCCTCCTCTGGCTTGTTCACGGTTGAGTCAGTAGGTCACATCTTATTTGGCCACCCTCCATGCCCTGCCCTGGCCTGGCACAAACTGCGGCTCCCTGCCAGGCTCAGAGATGAGGCCCCGCACTCTGTTCCAGGTCACCACATCCCAGCCCCAAGCGGGGACCAGGTTGCGCTTGGTGGCACAGGATCCTGCGGAGGGACAGCCCTGCCTGCTGTGCACACACAGCCCTGCCTTTGCTCCACCCTGGACCCCAGGAGTGCTGGGACAGCACCACAAGGTCCTTTCGTGCTCACGGGAACTGGATCTGCTCAATTGATCCTGCTGAAGCCTTACCCAGGGCTTTCCCCACCGCTCAAGGTCACGGTGCCCTGCTCAGCCTCTTCTCAACAGCACATTTTTGATGGTCTTGCTCTGCAAAATTTCCATTGGTAGAGCTCGAGCTCCATATGTCCTTTTTTATCTGGGTTTTTTTTTTATTAAATCTGGGCAAGATTCCGACTGACTTCAAACAGCCATTGGCTGCTCATTCTAGCTGCCCTCAGAGTCAGCTTTATTTGGGATACTCTAATATTTTTCTCATTAGAGGTGTGCAAAATTATTAAGAACATTGCAGATACTGTCATAATCAAGTAATCCTGCATTTTTAATCACAGCCATTATAAATGGGCATATGGAAGATGTGAGAAATAACAATTGCACAGGATATCCAGGGAAGCATTTTCAGTCCTCAGGCATAGTTCAGCAGCACCAAGCAGAGAAAAATGAATGCTGAACTCCTGTAACATATAACAAGATTTTTTAGTTTGCTTGAAGCATGGATATTCACACATATGCAGATATTTTTATAGATGCATATACATATCTAACTTACTGTTGAATCAGTACTGAACACATTTTGCTGTTACCTCAAAGAATATGCAGTGTCTTTCATTTGTCAACCGCTGCCAGAAATAATCATGAATTCCGGTCACATATTTCTCCTCTTGCAATGGCTGGTGTGGTACCTCCTTAGTTGTTATAATATTCTGAGGCATCTTGAATTATAAAAAAGTTCCTAAATCTTTGCAAGATCTACCCTTAGCTAAATACACGCTTGTCTCTGCACAAAAGAGGGACACACAACTCTGAAGCAAAGGAGGAGTATGCAGATATTCCCTTTAACTCCATGACCTCTCTATCACTTTCTCAAAGGCACAAGATCATGTTTCTTGCCAAGCACACGGAATGAGGGCCTCCGATACCCAAATTCCTAGGAGGCTCTACAAAAGCAAGGAAGAGAAATTCAATACTAAAATAAACCTTTAAAAGAATACCGATTAAACAGGAAAGAGAGAAAAAAAAACCCCCGACAAATACATCAAAGACAAATGTAATTGCTTTTGAATAAAAACAGATTGCTTTCTACCTTCCTGCCTTAAAGGCAAGCACTCCAGCCTGGGATAGAGAATACCAAAAATCACTGCTAGAAGCAGAGGCACGAGTATTTTATAGGCAAAATTATCCTTTTCTGATTTAATAGCTCAAAGGCTTATCTGGATTTCAGACAAGAAGAGGATGCAATTTGCTCCTTCTTTGACAGATGAACAGAGCTAGTTAAAACATTTGGGAACACTTTGAATATTGATCTGTCCTCGAATAAGATGTAAGAAATTTGATTTGCTATGGAAATGTTGTATCAATCTTCAAACCTTGATATGCCCCAAAGTGGCCTTCAAATGAAAGCTGGAAAAAAAATCTGGGAAGATGCCATTAGAGCCGTCAGCTCAGGGACTTCTCACGTTCCCTCCTCCAAACAGGACCGGGATCAGGACTTTGAAGCTGGGACATCACCACCAAAAGGAATCAGGAAGGGAGCTGTACCTATTCTTTGCTCAGGAATAATGTCACGTTCTCTCCCCACCACGTGTCCCCCACAGCTGCCCATCCCTCACAGTGCTGGAAGACAATCAATCACGACTGTGAATCACCTTGTTAAAAACAGTGCCCACCGGAGACTTCCCTGTCACACCTCTGGCAGCAGAGCTGCCGTGATAAATGTTTACTGACACAAACCAAAGTCACGGGGTATTTCACCCCTCAGCTGGCAAACAACTGAGGAGAGAATCAAGGAAAAATCTCCCTCTGATTTCAGACTTCCAATTGTACTGGTGATACAGAACAGTTTATGTTCAAAGAATGGAAAGACTCATTTTAGTTACGCTCAGCAGTGAGCTAAACCAACCCTGCTCCCATATTGGAAACTGCAGAGTTACATCACACTTAAATAACAAATCAACAATAGAGTTAGAAACAGACTATTAAAGACCTTTACAGCTCTGTTTTTTCCAAGCATATAAATGTGCTCATGTAAAAGTCATCACTTTTCCCTATACTGCTTACATCCTCACTCATTTTTCACCCACAAATTTTCTGAAATTCTACCTCAGGTTTTTCCCCATTTTACCCTCTGTTAGAAAAGTCTGTGGGACAGAGGATGAGTCTGCGATTTCAGTGGGAATACTCCCGCTTCTGCAGGTTTGCATCAGGACCCAAGTAACAAAGTGTTTTCTTGAGACAGAGCCTTTGGAGTCTGACTGGATGCCAGATATTGAGTTGGCAAATGACTGAATTAAATATCAAGGAGGAGGATATTGAGCATTTGAGACACAGGGTCAGTGAAAGGCCACTGCCAGACTGGCTTTCAGTGCTCTGTAATTAGCATAACAGCCCTGTATGTGTGCAATGAGTGTATGAGAATGGCGCTACAGAGCATTACTCTGCAAAACTGCTGCTTTTACAAATTTCACAGCCAGGAAGGGACCACCAGGATCCAGGTTCACTCCAGCCCAAGTCTGCACTTTCTCTTCATCCAGAAAAAGAGACACCAGATTGTTCTCACCTCCATCAGTCTTCCAGTAAGAGCAGCAAGAGCAAACCTCTCCCTCATCCCCTGTGTTCCCAGCAGAGGCCAAGCCACCACACCAGATGAATGGCTGAAAACCTGTGAAACTTGGGGACTTTTCTTCAACTGTACCTGGTTTGGAGCCTTCATCAACAGATCCATTATAGACTTGGTTGATGAACTCTGGCCTGTTGTCATTCATATCAATCACATAGATGTAAAGGTCAATAGGATTCTCCACCTTGTTTCCATTCATATCCACCGCATGAGCCCGGAGCTGGGAATAAGCACAATGAAAGCACAATATCAGCAACTGGATTTGTTGCAGAATGAGAGACTGTTTTGCAAGGATTGACTTTACATCACAAATACTTTCTCAAAATTGAATGGAGCCAGTATCTGGCTCAATTCCAGGAGAAAGCTCTGACATGGTTTCCATCTACACTCCACTCACAGACAGTTTTTCAGAGCTTAATATAATAACAAAATAATGTTTTAAAACAGTGATTGTCAGTGGAAACACTTTAACTGTGGTGTAGTGATACTATCTCCTTCACAGCTCACAGACCACTCTATTTTAATTTTTAAGACATATTGAACCTTGTCTGACGATCTGAAAAGCAAATTTTTGCTTAGTTCCAAATAAAGTGAGGAAATGTTTTTGAGTGAGAAGTTTCTTATGAGAACCTGCAGCCTTTCACACCCATACTAAGAGGGATTTATAAGTGAAGAGATTTCAGGATGACATTAGCAATGTTTATTCTTTGTTTAATCATGGTCTCCAGGAACAGCAACAGCTACCAACCCCATTGCTCTGCACACTAAAAGACATTTAAAAAGTCCCTTTTCTTCAAATAATGGGAGCCCCCATGGCACTAAGAATGAAATTTCCTTAGGCTTGAATAAAATATCCAGTGCTGAGGCATTTCAATAACCAGAGCCACAGGGCTAAGCCCTCAGTTAAACTGGAACTGCAGCTTCATCTTATTAGCAATAACCATCAGTAATAATGCCCAGAAACAAGAGCATCTGTTTTCCGAACAAAAGAGACAGATACAGCATGTCAAAATGAGTAATTAATAAAACAAAGCAATCAACAATAGTCTGGAACAATCAGTAACCAGGTGAAAAAAATGGATAGCTTTCTCATTAAAGGGAACAGATGGCTACTCTAAATGGTGTGTGGCTGAACGTGCTGCTGATGTCGGCTCCAGGAGAACTCCCGACAGCGAGGGAAGAGCTGCACCGCCCTTGAGCACGGCTGCCAGCGGGGAGGCATTGGCTGGTTGGGAGTGCTGCAGATTTTGGCCATCATCCCTCTTCATTTCAGCCCCTGTGAGCACTGCTGAACCTCCACCCTGCCACAGGAGCCGGGGACAGCACTCAGGATGGCCGTGTGACATCCCATGGGGCTGCTGGGCGGAGGAACCAAGGCTTCAGAGGACGTCAGAATCACACAATGGGCTGGGCTGGAAAGGACATTAAAGCTCATCTAGTTCCACCCCTCTGTCACACGCAGGGACTCTAGAGCAGGTTGCTCCAAGCTCCATCCAACCTGTCCTTGAACACTTGCAGGGATGGGGCAGCCACAGCTTCCCTGGGTAGCTTGTTTGTGCCAGGGCTGGCTGGGAGAGCGGGGTTGAAGGACAGGGAACACACCTTCTGGTGCCATCCAGAGAGATGGAGGCCTCTGGTCGCTCCTAGCAGTTCCCTACACCATTGGGCTGCTGCTGGGAGTCAGAGCTGACATGCCAGGGAGGTCTCCAGCTCCTCTGATGCATGACAAATAAATGTGCTAATTGCATTAGCACTGGTTCCTGTCTTTCACTCTTGCTGTGCTGGTGATTGATGCAACTTTCCCCTTCATGTATGGTGCTCAGAAGTCCAGAGCTTAACAAAAATAACTGCACACCATTAAGATAGGCTGGATTAACAATTAATCAAGCAAAGAGAACAAACTGCCATGTGAAATGAGCTGGGAGAAAAACATTTTTTTTTTAAAAGGAAGTTAAGCAGCACGTTTTCTTTAAAGCCTGAAGAAGTCCAGCTTTGCTTTCAATATAGGATGTACCATTTGTATTTCATGACTTGCAATGCTCTTAATATCTGCATTTCTTTCCTGCATAGGAACTGCCTTGGCTCCCACCTGTTGAGCTATCCTTCATCATGTCAGATGGAGCAATTCAATAACTTTACAGTCAGAGGTCAGACTGTCTTTGAAAAAAAGTAATTCGGAGCTAAAATTAAAGTTATTATCTTCAAACTGAGGTAGCATTGGGCTCTCTCTTACAGCATTTCCAGCAGCGGAAATGGTTCCATTCAGAGATAAAGCAGAGAGCAAAGCTGGTATCTCCCCCCTCAGATCTGACTCTCCCCCTGCAAATTTTTAATTACATTTGATAGCTTTTGTTTGAAATCTCCAGGAGTAAGGGATTTCTCAGCAATGCACATCTATCTGCTTGTTGCACTCACTGAGCACATGTACCCATCAGCGCGTTACTGCCTGCACTCAAGGCAAAAACAATTCAACAAGCAAGACTGCAGGAATCTCATCAAACCTGTGGTGACATGCTCAAGTGTCACCCCTGTCCTGAGCCCAACACCAGCACTAGGCTGAGCTATGGGAGGCAGGGCAGTGCAGGGCACACTGGTGTGGTCACTGGTGTCCTGACTCACAGCATCTGGGGTTCCAGGAGGATGGCATCCTCTCTCCTGGCTCCTTTTTTTGGCCTGGCTTCAGTGAACATTTCTACTTTTTTCCTTTAGTGCTCGTTTGCATTTATGTGAACAACTCTCATGTGCCAACCCCTCCATATCTTCCACAACACGTTGCTTCTCTGTGGTCAGTGCCAGCCATGGCTGAGGGAGAAGGGAGTCCGGAGCCAGAGGGTTGAATTTCAACTCAGCTCAATGGCAGCTCTTGTTAAAAAACATTCCTTGTTAAGAGACAATTCCTCATTAGAGACCATCCTCAGCAGAGAGAGCCAAGGAAGGAGGAACTCCAGGGGGGCAATCTGTCTGCTGGGAAACTAGCTGGGTCTCTAAGGCAGATCTATACTACATTTTCCTTCCTTAATTCATCTTCTCCCTTGTTCTCTTGTCCTACTTTTGGTATTCATGAAGCATTCTCAAGCTGGACAACACACTTTGTTCTGGAGTCATTCTTCAGTTGCTGAGATGGGGCTCATTTCTGCAAGGCACAGTCTGAGTCCATGTGGTGCTCCGTGGCTCAGACTGCCATCTGTGCCCACCTGTGACCAAGCCACCTCTGCCACCCCTATTTTGGTGGTAGAGTGATGGAGGGGATGAAAAGCAGATGCATGGGAGTGCTGTGTAACACTGGGTAAGAAACAAAAGGTGATGGTTGAGCTCTGTCAGACACACACATCATTTTGAGCTGGAAAACACATCAGTGAAAGGTCAGTGAGCATCACCTGGGCCGCAGGACGCATGCCAGACATGGGGCACGCACAAGGATTCAAATGGGAGCTGGTGGGTGGCTGAAGAGACAGTTAAGAAACATTTATAAAGTTATTTTGAAATATTTACATTTTCCCCAAGAGGGAGAACATGACAGGAGTGAAGAAGGAATAAAATCAAATGAAATACCTTGCAAAGGATTCTGAAAAATTAATACATGTAGCCAACTAATCTCTAGCTGATGCATCACTCTGCTGTACCAGCCAAGGAGCTGGCTCGATATTCTTTAACAAATATTGCTTAAAAGTATGACAATTATTGCTATCATATTCAGCAGCAGCTACCACAGGTCTCTGAGGTTTTCCTACTGACAGTTTCCAGTGTAAATGTAGCTGTTGGCATACAAATGATTTGGTATCATGATTATTGATTACACTGGAGGCTGGTGGTATCTGAAGGTAGTTAGTCAAAGTCAACACAGTGAATTGTGTTAAATATGAATATTACTTAGGCACTAATACTACTAATACAAATATACATTATCAATCAGTGACAGAGCCTTTAAGCAATAAGCATACAATGTCATGCCTAATTTGTGTGCTCTTAATTGTGATTAAAAGTTCAATTTAGAGCATTGTGCCACAAATGGCTGGCATTACTCAACATGGTTCAAAATACTGGAATTAGCTCTTGCATCCCTTAATTTGTAGTAAAATTGTTTTGTTCCTTTGCATTTAAAACAACTCTTTGTCAGTCTATAACCCACCTGCTCTGCTCCAGCCATTTCTGAGGGAGTATTCCATCAGCCTGATGCTGACAGTGCACACATATGTCTGTAACTGGATTAGAACTTGCTTCAAAGTTTCCCTATAATGCGTATTACTTGAGTATCATAAGCAATGATTACTTACTGACATATTTATGCCGATGTCTTTTGAAAACAGAGCTGGAAAAACATCTTGGAAAACTAATGTATCAATTTTCTATCCTTTGTACTTGCCAGGCCTAACTGCAGCTTAATATGAAACCGGTGTCTGGATCAGAAAAGACATTCAGAGCCACTAATTCTGTCAGCAGCACAAATGGGACTTGGGGAGCGCAATTAAATAAGGCCAAGAGAACCCATGCATATTAAATGTCACTACCTGCTGAAACTTATTTGGCATGCAGTGAACATTTTAAGGGCTGACTGCAAGGGAAGATGCAGCACACACCTGCTGCAGTGAGATGGCAGAGAGATGTGGGGAATGTGCCCCATGGCTGTGTGTCCCATGGCTGTGTGTCCATCCCATGGCTGTGTGTCCTTTGGCTGCGTGCACCATGGCACTAATGATGCTGGGGTGGCTCCAGGGCATCACTCAATGCCCCCTGTGCAGCTCCACACCACAACATGGTGTTGGTTAAGTGGCTGCAGAGCCCGTTTCGCTTTTCTCTGCTCGTATTTTCAGCTGACTCTGCGTCTGGGATGCCTGCAAGGTCCCTGGAGAGTTTGTGCTCTGGTTTGGAGTGCAGACAAAAACAGATGAGGCCAAAATGCAGCTGAACTTGCGATCACTGGGAGTGCCAGCACACACAGCACCTGGGCAGGGGCTGTGAGTCCCAGAGGTGCATACATCTCTGCATACCTCAAGCTTGGAATGATCCTCCCTAAAAGTTCACGAATGATCACAAAAACAGGGGAAATTCTGCTGCAGAACTCCTGATCTAATTAGAAAAAATCTGTTTCACCTTAGGGAGCAAGGCAGGTTTCATCAGCAGAATGGCTTGCTGAATGCAGGGAGAGTTAAAACACTAGCATTTTAAAAATGGTAGTCCTGAAGCAATACAGATAATTATGCATAAGAAAATATGTGTTGAAAATGTGGGAGTTAATGAAACAGAACTCTTGATATGTAGCCTCACAAACACTTGCAAATTATTGTTCTTTCTTTTATAATTAGTTTTTAGATTACCTGGGAACAAAAGCAGCAAGGACAACACTCGACAGTGACAGAGATGCTTAAAAGATTTGGTTCTGTTTGGGCCTGCAGAAAACCTGAAGCTGCATAGGAGCAGCAAGGCTGCATCAGACACAGAGCCCATGTCCTGCTGGGTCAGAGGGACCAGGGGTGCCTTGCAGCTCCACTGACATTCTCTACCCCAGCTGAAGAGCAAAGGTACTAATTCAAGCTAAAGGAAACTACAGCAGATGTCAAACCAGTTTAAAGGCAGCCAAGCTCTCCAGTTCAGATCCAAGCCTACACCTCAGTCACTGCTCTTCCAGCACTCACTTCAAACCTGGCTCCATGTTGCCTTTCCTATTGGTTAGGGACTGGGCTCTATGAAGTGGCATAAATTCATTGACTTCTTCAAACCTTCCACCAGCCAAGACTTTGGACTTTATCTTCTGTCTGGAAACTGGCGAATTTTTTTCCAGTTTCCATCATGGTTCATTCCTACTGTAAGCTTTTGCTCCACTGTTTGGGTCATTGCTTTGTGCATGGTGTAGTTATAAATGCTTTGTAAAGGGTTAGTAAATGAACAACTGATGGTTCAAGAAACCATCAATCCATTGCTACTGAGGCTGAAAGATCTAAAGGTCATTTACAGCCACAACTTAAAATGTTCTCCATCACCTTCTACTGTTCTGCTAACAAAGATTTTTCTATCATTCAGTATTACTGTCTCTAAGGTCTCATAACATACTTATCAGTTATTCTCTCTGTAAAATACATCTTCCTGTAACCTTCAGAGTACGAATATGCTTATTTACATATGGATGCCACTAGTTCAAGCTTTCTGTGAGGAACAGAAAGGGCTAGAAATCCTGTGGTATGTATAAGGCAGACTCATCCCGTCACCTTTGACAAGACAAGAATTCAATTTACTGAATTCACCGTGACTGGTAGGTTCAGTTCATTTTTAAGGGGCACAGGGTTTGTTATGATGGAGGACAAAATCTGTTTCATCTCATGTTTTTGACTGAGAGTGTCTGATCGCAGACATCACAGCGGCTCCATCAAAAGTCTTAACTTTTTTATTATTGACTAGACTGTTATAATAACCTGGCACAGCTGAAACAATATCAACAACGCTGAGATGACACACACTTTATCTCAAATATTTCCTCTCCAAAACAACCTCTCTTCATATTTTCCTAGGCACGACAAACAAAATAATTGTTCTTGTTCACAGAGGATAAAATAATTTTTCTTCAGATCTCCTTCTACCCAGGGGAAATCTCTTTTTCCACCCAACTAAAGAGGTAATCTATTTTCTTTATCCTTCCACCCCAGCCCAGAAGCTGTGTCAACATGGTTAACTGGATACCTGATAAAGCTGACAGAATGTGCATCTCCGACGGCGCAGTTCGGGATGAGGTGTCAGTGGAAGTGACCCGTGTGCTCCGCTGACATTGGAGCATCCCTGTGAAGGGCTATTACCACACCAGGAGATGGGGCTAAGGCTGATAGCAATCCATGAAACAACCTTTCACAACCACTCCAGGAGACAACTAAAGCGCAGATGCAGAAAATGTTTGAAATTTTGCCGGGCTATTATGCCAGGGGCAACTGAGTTTTTTAGCAGCTTGTGGGACTGGATCTGCTGTGCAATTACATTGGGCAATAAAGAGGCTGGGATTTATATCAAAACATAGCAACCAATTACACTGTGAGCGTTCTGAAGGTAGAGCACTTTATGAACTAGGATAGCACGAGGCACCATCACTTTTGAGTGTAATTAATCTTAATTAATTCCCTGATATTTAATATTAGCCTATATGCGTATTTAAAAACCTATCTGACACACCCCCATCATACTGCCTGAACATCTCCTGGTGAATTAAAGTGAAAAATGACTATAGCAATTACTGCATGTTTAGATGCAGTAATGATTCTTAAATTAGTAATTTCCCAAGACATGCTAATGTAGTGACTGGCTTCTCATGGTTTTGGGTGGTTCAGTCTACCCATAAATTTGCATGGATTTAACAAGCAGTGTGAAGTTCCACCATTTTAAACAAATGACTCTAACTTTGTGTCTGAAAAAGACATCAGTTTATCTCCACTTTTATAGAATCACAGAATTGTTTAGGTTGGAAAGGCCCTCTCAGATCAAGTCCAACTGTTCCTCCAGCACTACCAAGCCCATCACTCAACCATGTCCCCAAGTGCCACATCTACATGGCTTTGAACTCTCTCCAGGGATGGTGACTTCACCACTTCCCTGGGCAGCCTGTGCCAGGGCTGGATAACCCTTTTGGTGATGAAACTTTTCCTGATCTCCAACCTAAACCTCTCCTGGCACAACTTGAGGCCATTTCCTCTTGTTCTGTCACTTCTTACCTGACAGAAGAGACCAACCCCTAGGTGGCTACAACCTCCTTCCAGGTAGTCACAGAGAGTCATGAGGTCTCCCCTGAGCCTCCTTTTCTCCAGGCTGAGCCCCCCCAGCTCCTTCAGCTGCTCCTCATCAAACTCACTCTCTACCCTTTCCCAGTTCTGCTGCCCTTCCCTGGACATGCTCAATGTCCTTCTTATGGTCAGGGGGCCAAAACTGACCCCAGAATTTGAGGTGTGGCCTTACCAGTGCCCAGCACAGGGGGACAATCACTGCCCTGGTCCTGCTGGCCACACTATTGCTGACAGAGGCCAGGTGCCATTGTCCTTCCTGGCCACCTGGGCACACGCTGGCCCACGTTCAGCTGCCACCAACCAGCAGTTTGCACTGGTTTGGCTGATTTAGCACGTCCCTTGTTGAACCCAGCAATTCTGCTTTGAGCTGGTGAGCCCAGGTAAAAGTCAAGATGTTTGATGCTCACATGGTAGGAAGCTCTTTCTTCCCTGTCCATCGGGCGTGTCACGTACATCCTGCCAGACACAGGGTCAATGTTGAAGACTTCCATGGGCGGCTGGTCAGCTCCCACTCCGGTGATGCTGTATCTGATATGGATCTCTTTGTCCTTATCGGAACGGATCTGGAGGAAATAACAGAGACAAGAATCCATAAGTTCTGGACAAAAGCCATAAGGATGTTTAAGCACCTTTAGAGATCTGAGCCTGAAGGCTGCAGAGGTGTAATACCACTGTCAATCCTGACAAGGGAGCTGAATGCCAAAGATTTGGCGAAAAGCCATGAAAAGTATATTCCACATAGTTTCAGCTGCTTTACTCTTCTTTAATTCCTGAGAAATCGTTGAAATTGTGACTTTTTGAGTGAGATGTGGAAGAGCCTAAAATGCACAAAACCCACTGTTTACATATTACTGAAACCCCAGTCTCCTCAAAGCGTTCAAATTTTTCAGCCATACCCAGAGTCTCCCAGCCATTAATCACTTCTGAAAACGCTGTCTGCAAGCTCCCACATCGTATTCTCAAACCTGGTGACTCTGCACACAAATACTCCCATGAAATTCAAACAATGGGGCTGTTTGCTCCTCTTTGTCCAACCCTGCTGGCTTGACAAGGACGAGCTGGGAACGCCCAGTGGGATGTTACCATTTCACTTGATTATTTGTTGAGGAAAAGCATGTTTTGGACACTGTTTCTGAAAGCCTTTCCCTCCTTCACCTTGAGAACAACACTGCAAGCCGAGTACGGCACAGCGAGTTCCATGAACCTTGGCTACAGAGCCAAGGAAAAAAAGAAGGGAGGTTAATATGTTGTCCTAGCAACCCTGACTATCTCTTTAAACACAAATTTAATTTTCTGATCAAATGCTGAAAGAAGTTCTTGCAACAGCATGACTATTCCCAAAAGAAAGTGCAAGGTACAAATAAATTACCACCCCCTGCACCATCACAAAGTGTCTTGGCACTGTAAAAAGCGATGTGCATAAATTTTTCCCTAACAGGTCTATGAATACAACGAAGTAGTGGGAAGATAATAGAGCCCTCGTAGCTGAGCGCACGCTGGCAGCTCTGCTACGGCACCTGCACCCTTGGAGGGGCCTGAGCGAACTTAGTGGGGTGCTGTGTCCCCCAAACAGCCTCGATCTGGGGAGAGAAGGTCATTTCCCAAGGGAAGAGGAGGCTTTGTTTGTCAGGCAAAGGAACTGAGATGGGGCTGTGGGCTGCTCCACACTCCTCCCATGTGTGACCTACTGCTATTCCTTCCTCTCCTGACACAGGAGGCCGACAAGATGCTGAACGTGTCAGTGCAGGGCAATATCAGATCCCTGGCCCCCAGAATCTCCTTTGATAGCTTTGTCCAGATCTGCTCCTGCTAATGGCTAATCATGTCAGTTATTACAGACACCGCCAGGATTGATCCGTGTGGCACCTGCGCCGCTGGAGCTGCAGGTCAGGGAATAGAGACAATTCCATTTGTCTTCTCTCCAAGGATTCACTGCTTGTTACGCTGTTAGTATTGAGGAAAACTGATTGGACTTACACTGGTATAGTCACTTAAAAGAGGGCCTGGGGACACTGAAAGTGCCCTCATGCTGCACAGGCTGATTTTTCCAGGTTTATGTGGGGCTAGTGGGTATTTGGAAGAGAGACCCAAGTAGGCAGCCACGAATCAAACTTTCATTAGCAAATCTGGGGGTGAGGAAGGGTATATTAAAATCAAGCCTTGCTGCACAGCTGTGGTTTTGGTGACAGCAGCTGACCCACCAGATCAACAGTTGAAGACCACAGCCCCCCTTTTCAGAAGGTCGGCTCTGCCCTGCCAGAGGGAAGGGCTGGAAATGGGGCTGGTGGCAACGTCTGTGCAAATGCACAGCTCAAGTCAGGGAGTTCAAGCTCCAACTCACTGCATCCACACCTGGAGCCAGGCTTAAGGTAAATGAAAACAGGAAGATACTGCTGGACCTCCAGCTTTGAGCCAGAGTGGGGATCCCATCTTACAAATTAAAGACACACAGTTGTGTGTCTTTATCGGTGTGTGTCTGCACAGCTCCAAACAACCTGTAATGTAAATTTTCCCTTAACAAAGGTGGGAAAACCCCATAGCAATCCAATCAAGGCATCTGCACTTCTCTCCAGCCCCAGCCTGGCTCAGCTATGGCTGTGCTTGAGCACAAACACCAAAAAAGCTCAGCAGTCACTCCAGGGAACCAAAATGGGAGCAGTTTTAACCCAAATCACAGAAGGGGAGAGCCTGTTAGTGGACATTTGTCTGCTCTATTTCCTGTTGCATATAGTACCCAGATCCCATTGTGATAGAAGCATTAGAAATGCATAGAGGGAGACAGAAACAGGGAAAAGGAGCCTGGATTTAAATATTCAGTGCTAAAGGCACTATATTTTATTTTTGGGAAATGCAGATAAACAGAAGCTCTCGAAGAAAGCTATGTACAGTTTAATAAAGTGCACGCTATAGGATGTCCTTGCAGCACTTTTATTAGCATTAATAGGGTCTAAGCTGTCTGTATGTAAATCCTTGCAGATGTAGGAGATGAAATATATCATAAGACCCACACGACTTACCCAATTATACTGGGAGAAATCCATGACCTAATTATACCACACTGAGCAAAACAAAGATGGGGGAAATATATTGCAAAGATTCAGCAATGACTCGTTACTTGCTGTTAATTGCAATCATAGCACAAGGGTTTGCCTGCTACCTGTACTTAAATCCATCTCCAGGAAAAATACAAGGGTGTGAAGTGTTCAGAAAAAAATCATGTAAGAAGTAGCACTTGTCACAGAAAGTTGCAAAGACCACTGACAATGAACCATAGTACATTTTACTACCAGGGAGATATTTATCACACACATGTTTTTTATATTGGAACATACAATTTTAGCACTCTTAATGAGATTAAAAAAAAAAAAAGATTTTTCAGTAATCCTGTAATATTTTGACCAAAGGTTTCATTTGCCTAATTCCCAGAGTGCAATTTATTAAATCTTGTTGAGAAGAGCATTATCTGAACACAATGCAAGGTTTACTTCTTTTGTTGAAACTGTTCCTGGAGCAGTTTACCATAGTAATAATAATAATAATAATAATAATAATAATAATTGTAATAATAATCCCCTCTCTATTCCCAAGGAGCTCAATAGGTCAGGAGTAAAAATTACTGGTTGGGGGAATTTACTGGTTCAGAAGGGAGTTATACTTTTTCCTTCATTTAGCCTGGGAAGTGAGAAGATGGTAACAGATCCATATGATAATCTTCTGACTGGAGAACATACACATGAATTTTCCTTTCATTTATCTCTCCTTTTATAATGCAGTCAAGA
This sequence comes from Corvus moneduloides, assembly GCF_009650955.1. Lineage (NCBI taxonomy): Eukaryota > Metazoa > Chordata > Aves > Passeriformes > Corvidae > Corvus > Corvus moneduloides. The sequence continues at coordinate 10,575,472 of NC_045492.1, forward strand.
GGTATGCAGGGCTCTGGGTTACAGAACAGATGGCACAGGGATGGTTTTCCTTAGCTGCATTTATACATTTTTTACTTGGAGAACCCTTGGAGCTTTGAGCTTCTCCAGTGCCTGGCATGATTCAACTCTGCATATGATGATGTGAGCAGGATGAATGATGATGGCTGATGACTGTCATAAAAGGAATTTGCTTGCAAAGCAGCTTTTATGCTCTAAAAAACCCCTCTGGGATGGAGCTTGGAGTGGATTGATACACTGGTGAGGGAAAATGTCCCAGATCAAAATGCAATTTATGTTGGAAGATGCAATCCCTTGTTCCTATCCTACCTCACGAACACAGGTAGCATTTTCCATGCAGGAACCCTCACCAACTCTGACAGATACAAATGGACCATCTGGAAACTGTGGGATCAGCCACCAAAGCCCCAGAGGGGACCTGCAGCAGAGCCAGGCACCGCACTGCCATTGCCATCCCTCTGCTTGGCTGTGGCCAGCAAGGACAGGATGGCCTTGCAGCCCAGCAGAGAGTGGTTGGAGCTCAAATCATTGAGGCATCATCCAAAACCCAGCAATGGTTACAACTCAGAACCAGAACATCAGGACTCTGACTCAGCCCTTGTTTCTATAAAGCAATCCCAGAAAGAGGAGAAATGGTGCATTTTCACAGATGGGTATTTTCCACTGCAGGTTCTGATCTAATAACTAAAATGTTTGAAAATGATTTGCAACTCTTGAGATAATACAGGGCTAAGCCCTTCCAAGCTGGCCTTCTCCTCTGCAGCAATGTCTCATTTAGACAGAAGAGCAGTGTTTGTGGCACAGGATTGCATCCTGCTTTTACAGATAACATCTGATGGTTCGTGCATCTCCATCAGGATTTACTAAAGGGTAGCTAAACCATTCCCACAAGCTTTACTGGTGAACAGAATTTCAGGTGATGAGCTCCTCTAAGCTACCAGATTTGAGCACTGTTCTTCTCCTGTTCATCCACACCTGTGTGCTCTCAGCATTGCCCTTTCTTGCTGCAGGGGTTTGAATTCACAAGCCCTCTCTCTCATCCTGGCAGTGGCAGGAACCACCAGAGATCCCTGCAACGCTCCAAAGCCAGGAGCAGGGGTGGTACAGAGTATGGAAAGCTGTGTGGTCAGCAGATTGGAGGGCACCAGTGAGACTATAAATTATACAGTTCTTGGAGCACGACATTGCCAGAAAAAAGTGTTGCAATGGAGACTGTTTAGAGAGCAGTAAAGAAAATGCCTGGAGGCCCAGGAAATGGGGTGTGTAAGGAAAAGCTGAATGAACAAGGACAACTGAGCCTAGAGAAGAGATGTGACCTTAACAACAGTACCTAATAACCTATACTGGGAGAATTTCACAAGGTGTCCATGGTCTGGGTCCTGCCCTTCCTTGCACTGTGCCTAGGAATGTATCTGGAGAAAGCAGAGCGGGACATTTATTCTCTGCTACATTTTCCTTCCACAGAACGAACCAGAAAATAAATTTCATTCAAAGTTCTTTGTCTTGCTCTACAACATATGGAGTAAAAAATGCCCTTCAAAAACCACTTAGTTTCCCAAATCTCCCATAGAATACTAGGCAACATTTGTACTAACATGACCTGGGGATACTTAGACTTGATTTTTTTGTTTTATAAAATCCATTATAATTATTAATGAACACATAAAATAATGTAAATGATAAGCAGTAAGTGTCTTTTATTATTAAGCTCTTAGCTATTTTGCCCATTAAGAAAACCAAATTAAAATAATTGAAGATTATAATCTGTCATGCATTCAAAATGCTCCATAGAAATTCAGACAGGCAAACATATTCAAAGCCTTTAAAAGAACACACTTAAGAGTCAGTCTAAGCATTCCAGGATTGGCTCATTAATTTTAGTGGAAATATTTTAATTCAACTACTCTTACTGCTTATTGAAATCTTTGCTAAGGACTTACTTATTTATTTTTAACTGAATTTGCAATATGTTTAGGACTCATTTGTATAAAAGTTCTTAACTCTTATTTCACAGTTGTTTTAGAAGCCAGTAAAGAGACATATCTCTAGCCTTGTATTTCCAAACAAATTACTGTATGTTGCTGAAAGAATCACATATGGTTTCAATAAAAAGATGCAAAAGTGAAGCAGAGAAAAATGAAGATAGATTTGGAGACCCAACCAGGTGAAGGTAACATTTATTAACTTCTGTCTCCTTTTATCACACTTTCCAATGATCACAAGGTATGTCCTAGATGGAAATGAAAAAAAAAAAAAAAAAATCCAAACCAGAAGATCCTCTAAAACATTTCTGGTCTTCAGAGAAAACAGTCTCTTCTGTGCCTTGCAAAGAGGACGCTTGGACAAGGCAGGGGCAGTTTGTATAAACCAAGCATTTTCACTAACTGCAGCCCTGGGTTTAACAGCAGCTTGCCCTGAAGTGTTCATCCACCCCTGGACAAAATGACCATCGTCTGAGCCAAGTGTCCATGGTGGTGGTGTTTGCAAACAAGGTTAAGTAGGGGAAGACCTCTACTGACAAAGAAAGAGGGGATGGAATCGCCCATTTGTATGTGGGGATTTCTTTCTTTCCTCAGCTGGGACTGGTTTCATCTCACAGATGATTTTTTAAAGGCTTTGCATCTTGTCTCAGATAAACAGAAGAGAAGCAAGGGTGAAATCCATCCTCCTGAAGGCTTAAGTATACATCACATTTCCTGGAAGAAGTGGTTTTCTCTTTCCACCAAGAGAAGGAGAGAACCAAGGACTACACCTAGACTAGAGATCAAATTTTCCCATGGTTAAGATTCACTGCTGGGAGCTGAAGTTTCTTCCTCTTCTTTAAAATACCACTCCAAAGCCAAACTATGAAACGTTCCCTTTGCCCCAGTGGCTGGATCTCTCCCATGTCAGCTTAGATCTTCCTGTGCTCCAGCTGAAATCTGTGCAAAGTGATTTCTAGCGTATTTATTTTGATGATAAGACAGAACACAAGTCGTGCTCCAGAGAGATTAAAGCTGTCATTTTAAGGCATTAATGTAACTGATGATGCAGCCTGCATGAAAGAAACGAAGCTATGAGATGTCTGAACCCAAAAGAGAAGAACCTCTCCTGTGTGCCCGGCTTGTTGTGTGGTACCTGCAGAGGAGCCCGTTCCCATCCAGCCATTCCCATCCAGCGCTCCTGCTCCTTACCACGAGGATTTGCTTCCTCTGCACGCACCCTGCGAGCGCTTGGCTAAGGTGCTGCACCAAATGTTCTGCTGCTGACAGCTTCCAGCATTTCACAGGTCATTTGGCTTCCACACGGCTCCCTCTGTCCAAGGGCTCCTCTCCAACCCTCTGGCTCCCTTCAGGCCAATTACATCCATGTGGACACACTCCTCTGAAGCCTCCCTATGCCCACGGGTAGCTTTGATAGTTTTCACTCCTTCTCTTGCTTCCAAGTGTTTTGAATTGTTTACCAGGATTTTTCTCCTCTACCTGGATGAAAATGTAACACTGAGCAGATGGAGAACAGCATATAAATCAGGCTCAATAAGGAGCTGGTAATGCAGTGGGAGAGAATTTCTGCCTGCAACTCTGGCCAGTAACTGCGTGACCCCACACATAAGCACAGGATGAAATTGAACTTGTCAGACTCACGGTCTAATTCAAAACTACCATTATTCTGCTTGGGATAAAAGTGAAATAACAATCCTTTTGCCTAGGAAGCCAAATTTTGTACATGATGAGATGACACACTACAAGCACAGAGTACCTGGTGTGCAGCAGTACATCCAGACCAAGGATCTGCTGCAGCTTAACTCTGCTTTCCAACCTGCTGAAACTGCAAAGAATTTTTGTTTTAGCTTGAGTTGTCCTGACACGACAAGACTGAGGTCTGCAGGGCTCATGGGGCCAGTCTGCTCTGTGTTACTCTGCAGCTGGTCGAAGTTTCTGCGTGGTGACTTGAGACTGCCAGCAGCTCCTGTCAGGTCTGTCTTTACCAGTGGAAAACTCAGTAAACTGCAATTTTTTTGCATGGTCTTTGTGATTAAATAATTAAGTAATTTTCATTACTCGCTATTATGAAGGTCAAGAAGCCAAGGTGTCCGTATCAGGAACTGGCCAATGTGGATCTTCCACATCTCATGGTAATTGATATGGCACAGTCATTTCTCAAGCAATACATGCCCTTTTTCGGGCCTTTTGCAGCCTGAAAACTCCACTGTGGAAATGCCTCAGACTGTAGCAAGGCAAGAGAGAGGGAGGAGAGCAGCTCTGATGGGAAGATTACAGAACATCTCCACGTGACCAACATCTTACCACTGCCAGAACCTTGATAGCAGAAGCAACAAAACTAATTTTTCCTACTCTTTCCCTTATCTCTCTTACAAGAAAGCAAATTCTTCACTGCAGTGACTGAAGGCATCCCAGTGGAGCTGATGTGCTGCTATCAGGTGAATTTTGGCCCTGAAGAACTGAGGCTGGTTCATACTGTGCAAGATGCAAGGGGCTGATACCGCCTGACTGGGATTTGAAGCAGATGCACAAACCCTCTGCTGTAGAAGATGCTCCATGACAAAAGGTGAGAGGAAATAACCTCTGAGAGTTCAAACCACACTGTTCTTACTCCTGTGATAGGCAAGAGAAGATCATCCTTCATAATCTATTTAAGAAGGGCTACGCACTGTTTCTTTGCAGAGGGTACCATCCTGCAGCACCTTCTTGCAGCTGGCCCCACTGCTGCCTGTGATGGCTATGCCTAAATGAAGACAAAGTCAAGAAAAACAAATCATGGCAGTGGGAATTTGTCCTCATTTCTTTTTGAAGTGCATCTCTCCTGAAGCCTTATGTTATTACATCATGTCTGCCACAAAGCCAGCCTGGAAAAGAGAATCCAGCACCTTTCTGGGTAAAAATGAGCAGAAAACTTGAGTGCTCAGTGCAGAAGATAAATAAGGGTAGCAAATATTGACCTACACAGGAGTAACCTGATCACTGTAACTAATGATTGAGGCCCTCAGCTGGTATAAATCAGTGTAAACTCAGTGGCTTCAAACAGAGGCATGCTAATTTATTTCAGCTGAAAATCCAGCCCATGGCATTTAAAAATTTAGCTGAACAGCAGAAGAACAAGTGAAGAATGATCTTCACACAACACACAGCAATTTACCACAGGCAACATTCCTCTTGGTAGGACAGTGAGCTTGGACACGGGGAACAAGCATTCAGGGGAGAACAAACACACTTGTGTTCTCAGGAAGGAAATTTTTCCCAGACTCAAGGGATGTAATTGGTCTTAGCGTGTGTGACCTTAGCTGTTGTAGTGAGCTCTGGCTTTCCCAGAGGCATGCACTGAACTCCCAATGGCATGATGCCTCCAGATATTACTGATCATGGAGAAGTGATGCTGTGGCATGATTGTGAGTGCTGGTCTCAGCATAAAATAAAGCTTTTGGACCTGCCTGCAAATAGCTAACAATGGGAAACAACAATAAAACCCTCCAGTGTGTCTATTTTGGAGAACAAAATCTGCTGAGGCTCATGTTTGAGATGCTACTTTGGGATGCTTGCAGAGCAGGATTTAAAGCTCTGCAGCTCTCAAAGTCTCTCTAAAAAGTTTAATTATAGGAAAAGCAAACCCATTTGTCTGTTCTGTAGGGTGGATTACACGGCACAGCGTATACAGAAGTTATTTCAATGGTCAGTAAAAGGAAACACCAACATGAGGAGGCAGGAAATGAAGCTCTCTGTGCACACGGGAGCAATGCTAAAAGACATCAGTGCAGGTCTAGATTTGATGGTCCTGAAGGGTCCTGTCTAACCTGAGATATTTTATGATTCTGTGATTTATTGCCCAGTGAACAGTGTGAGATGTCTTTGGTCCTAGAACTCATCCTCTTTTGTAACACAGACAAAATACTGAATCCTCCATAACTTTTCCCTGATGGCCAAATTCTGCACACGGATGCACACATATGTTTCCTTCCACAACAGCTATGCTGGATATCCAAGAGCTGTACTCTTCCTTCAATGAACTTGCAGAGCAAGACACCACAAGAACTCTGTGGTCAGGAATGTCCAAGTAAGGTAACAGCAAACAGGCTGACATCAGGCTGGCACACCCAGCCTGCACACCTGGACCCAGCCCTTGCCCACATGTGGCATGCAGGTACACAGCAGCTACAGGACACACTGCCAGGCTCATGCCAGCACCCCCTCTCCAAGCCAGCTCTCCTGTGCCCTCCCATCACCTTCCCACAGCCCCTGCCCACCCTGAGGGTCCCCCAGCAGCTGCAGCTCCTGCACCCACACCCTGAGTTCCAAGGGTACCTTTCCCTCTGGCGTGGGAACTCCAACACCCGTAGTCTGTGCAGATGTGCCTCATGCATCAGGGATGGGAGATTGCCTTCAAGGAAATTACAAACCTGGCTGAACTCTGCTCATTTGGAATGAATTCACAGGGCTGGATTTTTGGCAAGTTTTTTGCTTTTGTTAACTCTATTTCTGTGCGGGTTTGATCTGAGACCCCTGCTTGCTTTGACTTGAATTCATGTTAGACTTATTCATGTGACTTATTGATGTATTTCACATCCACACACTTTTAATGCTAGAGGCAGACAGGCCAGCTTGAGGACATGGAACCATAAATGAAAAGAAAACCAAGCAAACCAGTAATTTCTGACACGTTACACAGCCTTTTCATATCTCACTTCCATTTATGGCACATCCTGGTTTTGGATTTAACTCTCCAAACTCACTAACAGTCCTGAAAGATCACAAACACAAGCTTTTCACCCTCCAAAAACCCCAACAACAACAACTGCATTCAAGTCATCAAGGATTTTAGAGTCCAGCCTAGTCTGGGATGCTTACTCTCAACTCCCATTTTAATTGAAGATGCTCTGACAGACACATGGAATTTCTTGTTTAATTTTTTTTTCAGTATTATTAATTGATAATTTAATTTTTGATCTGGTGAATTACATGCATTACATGAATTCACCATCAGTGAAATGACAAGTTTAGAGCAGAATAGTTTAGGTAAGCAGATTGTCAGTGCTTATGGCTGTAAGACATAATTATGTACAGCCAACTGTGTAACGCGCTTGAAAAAATTATAAGCCTAGGCACAGAAATTAAAATTATTTCAAGATGAAGTTGTACAAATACAGCTGCAAAAAGCTGCAAAATCCTATTAATTTGTGCCAACTGTAGTGGGTAGTGCAGGGGGGATCCAGCCCCCACCTCCCTGCTGAAAGTTTAACACTCAGTGAATAAAGGCCTGGGTGCTCAAACATGGCTCCAGAAGACTATTTCAGCTATTCTTTATGTACTCATAAACTTGTGGGCCTCAGCTGGTAACTTGGTATGATGACTCCTCAGCATGTCAGGGCAAACATTAAATGCTAAATTACCATATGTCAGCTTAGGGTGGTTAATAATTCTACTGCATCTTGGACAACTTGAAGGTTTTTCTGAAATTGCTGTCAAATCAAATCTTTCTTTCGATCAATAATGCAGCCCAATGAAATACACCATTTGCGGCGTTGAAAAGAATAGATTAGCAAAGTACTGTAAATGCAGCTGGCAAGGACAACAAACTGCATTCTCTTAGCTAGTGATGCCCAATAAGTACATCAATACTTCCAACGAGAGGACCTGTGTGAGGAAATGGCAGTGTCTGTTCATCACATACCTATTGCTCTGTTCTGTGCTCTTCTGGTTGCCACCAAAGCCCCCTGACCCCGTTTTCCCTGTGGATCTAACAGGCAGCAGGTAATTAGAGCAGCAATATTTGTTTTATGCCGCTGGGTCTACCAATTACAGCCAGGGGAATGAAATAGAGAACGACTGTGAGCATGGAGAACCCGTCTGACCTGCTGCTTGTTTTCCAAGCTGTGTAATAGAGATATCTCTGGCAATACTGAGGATCAGGACTAGCTGGCAACAGCCAAATCAGGTAGGAAGTGCAGAAATCTGCACACTGGGCTTATTTAGAGGGGTACTACCCACCCCAGATCGTGCTGCTTCTGCCACTTTTACTTTTAGTCAAGCACAGCTACAACAAACACACGCTACTCCAGCAAGTAAAACAGATTGGAAAAGATGTTGTTTCCTCTGTGCATTTGACAGCATTGATGACACATTTCAAGATACTCAACACTAGGAAATCAGGACCAGATCTCCAGTTCAACTGCATTTCCTGTCAAAACACCTGAAACCTAATCAAATTACTCCTACTTTGTTTTCCTGCGCATCTTACTATGGATATGCAGAATATCTGACCATGGGCTCCTGTGGTGCAGCCACAGGATGCTGTAGCGCCTATGTGAGCCCTGGAAATGATTTTTCCTTAACATCAACTGAAAGAAAAGGTGTTGCACTGCAGATGGCTTTGCTGAGCAGCACCCAGCCTGCTCCTCGCTCCCATGAGCAGCCCTCCAGGAACAAGGCTGGGAAGCCCTGCTCCAGTTTCTTTTTTTGAAGCACTAACAAAATCTGAGCTCTTACAACATCTCAGTGTTTTCTCCTGCTCTTTGATCTCTTCACTACATTCACAGTCATGTCAGATTTTATAGTTCAGTTGTGAGTCAGAAACATGTTCTCTGGGTCTTATGGATCCATCCCATCCGGCACAGACACCTTCCAAAGCCTTGTTGGAGCCTGGTGACAGCAAGAATGGACCCAAAACACAGTGGTCCCCAACAACCTTTAAAACCATCAGCAGTGAGTAAGCAAAACCCATTTCTTATAGCACATTTTTTGAGCATTTTGATTTTTGGTAATTCAGGCCACTCCATCCAATACCCAGCTGCAGATAGATTTAGTTGTAGCAGTTGTTCTCAGGCTGCAGGGCCCTGAGAAAGTGATGTGAAAGTTGCTAGTAGCAGGAAATTGCCTTCATAATACTTTCAATTTAAAAAAGTTGGTAATGACGCAGGGAATAGGTCCTGTGGGAACCAGAAAGGTTGAAAATAATCCACCAGCGAAAGAATTGTGAACTGCTGACTTTGGGCATTTAATTGGGATGGAATTACAGGTCATCTCCCTCCATCAGTCCTGTGCACACTCCAAAGGTGATACTAAAAAGGAACAGATTATTATTATTTCATAGAGTATCTTTTCTTTTTTTAATCAGAGGAAATGAAAGGAAAACATTCTGCCACATACCCAAATCATGCAGCTGCTTTATAAGCAGTGCCTTGCTCTCTGAGCTGGTGTAAACCAGCACAGCTTCTCTTAATTCAGCTTTATGCCCATTTCCAGTGGGTGCCAGGCTGACCCAGTATTTCTGTGGAGATTAGAGTGGGATATCGCTTCATGTTTATTTCTAGGAAAGCTCAAAGTTGGCTCTTGTGCCTTTGAGGAGCTGGATGTATGTGAGGAAATGATGTTTCTTCAAATTCTAAATCTTCAGGGCTTTTTTTTTTTTTTTTTTCTTTTTAATCAGAAGCAGGAGGAAGATTTCCTGACCCTCTGAACTATCCCTGGGTTTGAATACGCTACACGGCATGCCTGTAAACACAAGAAGAAAGCTCTTGTGTGAAACTTCTTAAACTGCAGAGGATGACGGACGGCAAATAGGACGCAAGCCAAGGAACATGACAATTAGCACAGAGAAAGTTTTCAGGATTCATTCCATCAGTCAGCACTTAAGGAGGCTTTGAAGGGGGAAAAAGCATCCTTTTTATATTAATCCACTACTTCTGCACTTTCCCCCTATTCCATGGATTTAGTGCTTAGCTGCTAGATATCTATATGCAGAGCTTTATTAAGAGGAGCTGGTTTACTTTTTGAAGGATTCCACATCCATTAGTTCATAGAGAGAAAAGAGGCAAAATCATTTCTCCTGCTACAATACCCACAGTTTAAATGACGATTTACTGTTCCCCAGCTTTTAGTACTTAAAGATGTGGATGAGAAAAGGGCTAGCATTTCTTGCAATGTATTTCTGGTCATCACCTTGCTAAAGACTTGGTTGTGCCACTGATGATAAAGTAACTCAGTAAAAGCAAAGGGAAAATCCCCTTTTTCTCCCCCTTTTCTATCTTGGCAGACTTCACATCTGAAGAGGCACCTTACTGTTCCAAGATAAAATATTTCTTTTTTCTTTAAAGAGAAAAAGTTCTCTCAAGCAAGAACTTGGGCAACAGCAGGGGACAACACCATGCCAGTATTAATTAGCAAATTCCAAATGAATCATGGTTTGTGCTTAGCAGGGTATGGTTGAAAACGATGTGAACTTTTAAAATGTTGTGTTGAGCATACTAGTTACAGCTTACTTTTTATATATTTTTTAATAAGACTAACAAAGAAAGAGTTGCTTTGGAAGGGCATCTTATTTCCTCCATGGCCCTGCTCTCAGGCATTTGTGCTCTTGCCCATCTCTTTATCTGAAGGTTGACACCCCCCCTTAGCTCATCCCTTTTGGTTTGAGGCCATGACTGGGGGATGGCATTTTGCCTCTAATTAAGAGGTGGCGTGCGGGGTTGCCCCCGCTGTGACCTGAATCACCTAGCAGGGGGTGCATGGTGACATGCCACACTCATCATCTCCGTGCCTCTTTGATCCTGAGTCTCCAGGACTCCAAGATGTGCCTTCCCCACTGAGGAGTGGTGCTCCAGCCCCTCCAGAGCTCTCCAAAACAGCACAGGAGGCAGAACTGGGCAGTGCCTGCACCTGGCGGCAGTGATGGACTGTAATCTTAATTTCAGGATTATTCCGGTTGTGATTAAGCTGGGGCACCTGTCAGTGCAAGGCTCATCAATTCTCTTTGATTTGAAAAAGTCTGCATCTGTGTCAGAACTTCAATTTCAATGCAGAGCTCTGTCACTGTTTTTGCACTCTCTACCCTCAATATCGAGTTTAAAAGACACGGGAGTTGAGAGAAGAGACTGATGCACAGGTCTGGGGTAAGCAGCCATGGGAGGCTGTGAGCATTCATTCAGAGGTAGCTACAAGGAGAAAAAGATGCTCTTGGCAAGCTGAGAAACGTGAGATTCCCAAGTTTCCTTGTGCTTTCCCTTACCCTGGCAAACAGAACTGACAGTGCACAGAAGAGCTGGGGGCTATTGCAACCTAAAGAACAACTGCAACATCCACTGGGATCCAGAACATTCAGAGCTATTTTAATCAAATTACTATCGATTAGGGACAAACTAGAGTCTACTGAAGTTAATGGACACATTTCCATCGACTTCAAAGGGCTCTGAAACAGCCTGTAACCGAAAACAAGCAAGTACCAAAATGAGGAAATGCATCTGAGTCTCACTCTAATTGCATGAGATGAAAGAACTGTTTCAGCTGGAACTTTTTGAAACTGTTCTGCTCGAGACAGATGTCAAACACCTCAAATGGTCAAAAATTCCGCAAAGCTACCAGAAATAAGGAGAGCCTGACAGCAGCAAGCGTGGCTGGCTGAGGGTACCAGAGACACACAGACAGATGTATCAGCTGTACGGACACTTCTGGAAGACCTTCACCAACTTATATAGGAAAAAAATCTCAGCAACTCTGTGCGTGTTTAGATATACATACTAATTTAGTTTTACTTTCCACTCAAATTTATTTTCTCTCAGAAGGAAGAGGTTTTTTCTTCTTTTTCCCTGGAAACGTCAGTGTTTAATTCCACACTACAAATGTAACATTTGTCCTTTTGTCTTCACAGGACCTAATCATCTTCTCTGAGGGATGAATATGAAATCATGACACAAGCAATTTGTTTAAAGTAGCCTCTTTTACTGCCTAGAACATTTTGTTGCCTTTAAAGCTATATATTTATGTGACAGCCAGACAGCCATTAAAACCCACAAACCTTAAGGTCTATGACGTACAAAAGGGATTTCTTCTTTTAAATTTTGTAAGGGGAAAAAATCAGGCCTGAATACTGGGAGGTCATAACTTTACTGACCTTCACAATATTCGGTTCTTCCCAGAGCTGCTGTAATTAAGTGTTGAGTCAGTGGAAGAAATAAGGGGTTTTTTTTTCATATTTAAGAAGCTAAATTGAGATGGCATTTTAAATAGCTTGTTAGGACCAGTAGCACCATATTGTTGTCAACTCCAGCATTACCCTTCTCCAGCTTTTATTCATCCAAGAGCCTTAGGAGGTAAACAGATAAATTCCACTTGAGGTCACTTGTGCCATGCTGGGATGGCAGTGGAGGCTGCAGTGGCTTTCTTGACCACCTCGTACTTGAGAAAATTTGGGGCAGTATTAAAGGAAGATTTTGGGTTTAAATACTTCACCCTGCCTAGTTCCCTCTTCCATCAACATTCAATGGGATGTTTTTCTCCAAGTGTATCAGAGTAAGTACCAGAATCTGCCTACATATATATGTGTATATATGTATGTATATATGTGTGTGTACATATATATATGGATGGATGACAATTCCAGCACCATTACCAATGAGAGAAGAGTACAAACATCCAACAAATATCCAGCTACCAGAGCCCTGATCAACAGCTCTTTTGCTAGAAAACACACAGAAGATTGTCCACCCAAGGCCCCAGTCTCAAGGCTTTCCAGACAAACTGTGGGGAAGAACAGGTGCAGAGCACAGCAGTAGCTGATGGGAGCCCTTTTTCCAGCCATGCTGCCATGTCAAACCACAATGTTCAACCAGGTGAGATGCTGTTCATCCTTCCCTTCATGTTGCTCCCAACCAAGCGTCACCTCAGTGGTCACCTCAAGTGTGTGACTGGAGCATGGGCTGAAGAGCTGCACCCTCCCCATCCCTTCAAAAACCCACAGCTGGGATTGAAAGACATGGTTCGAGCCCCTCTTAATGTCCTATTATCTGTGGATCACTGGCAGGGTTGATTATAACAGTTTGACACGGCTCCAGAGGAGCTGTTACAGTCTATTGTGTCAATAGGTACCCAGGGAGCCTTTAATCTGCAGACACATGTGTAAAAACAGCAGACTAAAACCACAGTTTGTTGGTTTTTTTTTTAAAGTTGTTACTGCTAAAGCAGTAAAAAGAAGCAAAAGTAATGCTCATTGTAGAAATAAAAGCCCTGTCATTTTTCCCATGACAAGAGCACAAAAAGTCTGAAACCCAAGATTTTCCCCCTTTCAGTTGTAATATAAAAATGATCCAAAATGTTTACGCCAGGAGACAATTTGGAATGACTTGTTTTCCTGCTGAGCTATAATCTTGGTCAGCGGGAATGCTCCTGATGTGACTCAAAATGTATTGCTGCTGTAGTGTGAAGGAAAGAAGGGGTGAACTGTCATAATTCTTAAATTAGCAGAGACGGGTTTTTGTGTATATGATGTGTGAAAGTATGACAGTAAACATGGGGGGAAATTGTTTGTTTTTCTTGGAAACTGGTAGCTGGATTTGATTAAGGAAAGTGTACTTCCATGTTAGGTTCTCATGAGGCTCCTGGATACTGCAGAGACAGGCGTGGTGCGCAGGCACACACAGAGATACTGCAGCGGTACAGACAACATACAATTATCACTTACGAAGTCACAGGCTCCTGCTTTTAACAAGCACATTCTTTCAAAACACTGCTTTGCCCAGTGAGGTCTATGAGATGCCACATACCCAGAGCACAGAGCAATTCCAATTTGTTTTCCCAGAAAATGCTGTTAAAAATGGTTCACTTAATAAAGAATTCTGTTTACAAGCAAGAAGTTAGAAGATGCCTTGGAAACATCTGATTGCTCATTCTTTAAGCAGTATCTTTTTGCAGATACAGTATAATTTTCAAAAAAGGGTATGAGCTGCATAAACATTCAGGATCTTTCCTGAGAACATCACTGACTTTTCAGTCCTATTTCCACTTAGTCCCGACAAAAACACATCCACTGGAAGTTTTGCAAGAGAATAAACACTTATGATGCTAGCAATTAAATCCTTCCTTGTACAAGGGTCTTGATGTTTCTTTCCACTGACAGTCATGACAGAAGAGCACCACCATCTAATGAGAATTTTAATAAAAATTATTGAATGCAGAACTTCCCTTGTGTGACTTGGCACACTTCAGTCCTCAGGTCTTTAGGGGGAAAAAAGGCTGCATTGCAAAGCCCATACACTGGAAAAATATTTGACAGTGTGTTTCAAAACATTATTTAAATAGAGGCTTCTGTTCAAGTTATTAATGCCTTTAATATGGATTCTCATCTCCTCTTCTCTTTTTATTACTTTGTGTGTCTTTCTGGTTATTTAAAGGGTTGTGAAAAGAGCTGGTCAGCACTTCAGAGCTCCCACTGCTCGTCAGCGACAGATGCCGACCATAAAGTTAAAGCCAACACAAAAGAAAAGCCCAACACAGATTTCTTTCCTCTCCTCTCAGGGGAGGGAAGGCAAACACATCCATCCTTCCCTATCCTGCTCCTCCCAGCTTCCTACCAGAGAGCAACCCCGGAGCCAGAACCGAGCTTGATGCCTTATTTTAACTAAGAATATGGGGGAATGAACTCTTTATTAATCACTATCTGACCTGGAGCAGAATGCCTGTCCCATCAGGTAGTGCTAAGAGAAGCCCAGGAGAACATCCTGCATCCTCAGGAGAATCTGCAGGTGCTTGGGCAGCGTGTGCCCCCTCCTCTGGTACCACGCTGCCCTTTCCTCGGGGCAACAGCTGGCTGTGACAGCCTGTGTGTTTGATGGTCTGGATACCACACACATGGGAAAAGGGTCACGGTTTCCAAATCATCTGGTGGAGTAATGGGAGGAGACAGTTCCCCAGCAGCACGAGCCAGAACATCTCCGTGCTCTGACATCGCGTCAGGGCAGTGGGACAGGCACAGGCAAAGCAGTGATCTCCCGTGTCCTGCAACATCTGGTCTTCTCCATCAGACCAGGGGTGGTGTCAGATTGTGCCAAAAGCATCTGGGCTTCTTGTTTGCTTCATCTCCCATACCTTCAATCTGAACTAATTCAAAGCACAGATCAGCTGGTGAATTTTTAGTGATCGTGAAAGCTGGCAGCATTAAACAAACACAGCAGAACAGGACAGATACAGTCCAAATGCAAAAAAACCTTCAGTCCTATCTTCTAATACACCTACCAGGGCAGTCCCAGGCTCTCCCAGTAAGAGTTTCTTATCCTGACAATGCTGAATGTTTATGTAGCATTTTCCACATTAACGGCACAGCGAGGAAATAAAGAGGCAGACGATTCACGTTCACGAGTAAACGATGTACACAAGGAGAGAAAAAGCCCTAATCCATTTGGAGTCTGAAATCAGATCTCCAGAGATGCTTTAGATTATTGCCCTACAGGATGCCCAGAGTTTGTAGCCAACTTAATGGCTTTCCTAATACCAAGATGCTCCTAATGAATAACAGGGCTGGATGAAAAAACTTTTTATAAAGTCACTTACAACTGGATTAAGTGTATCAAGATGTTTTCTTTGATATTGTCTTGTCAGTTCATATCAAGTGACTCTTCCATGCTTTCATGTCAGGTAATTCCCAAGAAATTCATGGCTACAATCTAAAATAAATGTGTGACTTTCAAATCAGTGAGAGCTGAATGACAGGAATTTTAAACTGCTGGGATAAAACTGCTAGCTACTTCATAACACTCATGCTGCTTCCAGATTTAATACCTGCCTTTTCAAACACTATCAATTCACTTAATATGTCAGTGGGGAATCACATTACTTTATTTTATTTTCCTTTCTAAAGATCATGAACCATTTTCTCTTACAGAAATGTACCAATTACCCACATGCCAATTGTCCCAGCCACACTCTGATCTTACAGCGTGGACATTCAGCTCAGGTGCACACAGAGCTTTCTGATGCTACAAAAGAACCACTATGGGCTAAATTCCGGACTGATGTAAGCAGGCAAATTTCTGCTGACATCAATGGAACTGCACTCCCCAACACAGGTTCTGAGTTTTGCCCTCTGCCCTAAGAATCTGACAAATGCCGATGGAAGTCAGAAAGAAACCTTTCATGTGAAAAATTCCTAATTTAAGAAATTAGCAGAGCAAAGCCATGGAAAGAGAGGGTAGAAATAAGAGACCATATTGTTCCATTTGTGCTGGGATAGGCAAATTGTGTCTTACTCTGGCAGCTGGGACATTTGAAGATGGGGAATTTCCACTGGGGCATGGCCAGAGGTGTTGGTACTGCTCCCTGCCCTTGCAGGATCGCTTGGTATGAGGAGCAGGAAAAAAGGGAGCTAATGTTCAGGAAACAAAAAAATGTTTCCTTGCATCCAAGGAAACACTGAGGGATCAGGTATATAGGGGCAGAGCTTGGCCACTCAGCGTGGCACAGGGGCTGCAGTGTCTGCAGGGCACAGCGAGCAGTGCCAGAGCCGGAGGCCGCGTGGCTGAGCCTGCCCTGGCTAATTGGTCCTGCTGAGGGTTTGGGGGTGTTCTCCAGGGCACAGTGCCAGGCTAATGGAGCTGTGTGGCTGCTGGAGCAGGGCTGCAGCTCTGCAGGGCACCGGCCTGGGCTGGCCAGGCTGCTCACAGTACCACGGCTGCCTCACCTGTGCTGACATATTCCCAACTGTGCTGAAGTGAGCTCTGCCCCCTGTGAAGGTACAAAAGATAAAGGATAAAGGAGCTTCATTATTCCAAAGCTGCATCCACTGACCACATCCCAGAGCTACCAGCTTGTGCTACACCTTTTGCAAGCTCCCCTGGAGGAGGCAGGGCACGGCTCTTTGATGCAGGCAGAGCTGGCAATGAGGGAGCTCAGCAGCAGGTCCCTGCCAATTTATTTCTGGTAATGGATTGTCCCACTGTTCCAGCATTGTTTACACTGATTTATTCAGAGTATATCTGCATATATATTATACCTGCAGCTCTCACCAGTGTTGGGTAGATCTTATTCTGCATTGATTGGGATGTGCTGGGAGATATGCCACACGTTGTTAGCACAGAGTATCACAATGTACTTGGAAACCTTTACCTTGAACTTACCAGTGCCTTTCAGCAAGGAAAACTCACCTGTCCTATTCTTTGGAGAACCATTAATAAAGTTCCAGCTTAGAATGTTACCTGCAATACCACTGATGCCAACACAGGTTAAAGACACAAATACTATTCTCAACAGACTGATGAGCTCACTGTGATATCCAAAGCACTGGGGGATATCAGCCAAAGAAATAAACTGTTTTTTAGACTTGAAATGTTTTAGGATTTAGGTGACACATTAAGAATTGAACTGTAGAATCCAGCAGTTCAAAACCAGAAGTGCTCTGCTCCTGGTGAATGGGCATCACATGATATTCCCCAAGGGTAAGAAAAGAAGGAACAAAACCCTAGCATGAGCCCGATATTGAACCTGGTTATCCATCTCTGTGATAGTGTGGCAGGGAAAAATTAGGGAGAAGAGACGGGAAAGAAATCAGTTGCAGCCGTGTGATAAAGGAGAAAGATCTCACAGTATCTGCAGACTGGGGTATAAAACCTGTGTGAGCCAGTAGGGAAGATATTAATGAGCATCAGACAAATCTAACAGGAGGTATCAAAAGCAGATACCAAAGATGCAAATAATGAAAGAGTGAAAAAACACACAGTAAGAGAATAACGAGACTGAAACAGGTTTTGAATCTCTTGGACACCAAGTAACAATTTAATTAGCACTGACCTTCTAGAAGCAGCCACAAATCTGATTTTAGATAAGCAGGCTGCAGTGCTGGTGCTCATTCACAGAGCAGAATCCTGCTCATCCCCTCTCAGCAGTGCTGGAGACAAGGGATTGAGGGGACAACCTCCTCCTGAGTTTTCTGCCCTTCCTGGCAGAGCCAGGGCCAAGTGATAAAGCCCAGGGCACTGCAGGAGGCAGGGATGTGTTACAGGGATGTGCCACGGCTGGCTTGCTCTCCTACAGCCCAGTGGTTTCATGGCATATTCCTCTTATTAACAGGTTGTGCTAGTATTGATTCAAATCAGTGAGAGCTGTATTGATCCCCCCAAGGGTTTGACTCTTACATTGGAAGAACACTTTCAAAAGACCTGATCCTCCTTATTTTTCACGTTTATTCCCAAGGACGCAACAGGAGAGAGCTCGAGGCTTCCTCTGTATTCCTCCCTTTTACTGCTACACCTTAAAAACCTTCCAAGAGGCGATCCTTGGTTGGCAGCAGCATTTTGGGCTGAATTTCTCCGTGTAAAATCAGCTGGCAACCTCTCAGCATGGCTTCCTTGGCCAAGTGCCCTCCAGGCAGGTTGGCAGCCCCTGTGGCCAGCAGCCAACCTCCCAGGGCTCCTGCTTGGACAGGGCCCTTCTGTGTTTTATTGGCCTTCATTTCATTTTCATTTTAATGTGATGGTAAAATTTTTATCTGATAATCTAAACAAGGTAATAATTTTGTGCTATAAAAGTGCCTGTCTTCTGCTGTTACTGTCACCATCGTATATTGGAGGGTAATACTTGCAACATTATACAAAATTGTTATTCTATTAAAATGATAAAATGGCAGCGGTTTTATTACATGAGTGATTTTGGAGGCACTGAGATGCCCTTTACTGCAGACAGGAATAATAAAAACATTATTCACCGACACATTAGGGAACAATCCTGTGATTTTGGAAAACAGTTGTAACAAACAAGTAAGTTATTACAGTGACATGCTCAGGAAACACAGCCCCAAATCTTCTCTACTGTAACTAAATAGTGCTAATAGCCAGGGACTCTGCCTGCTCTGCACTTCAGCACCCTGTCCCCGAGAAGCTGGCAAATCATAAAACAGACACTGAGAATTGTTCACGCACTTTTTGCAATCCCATCTAATCCAGGCCTTTGGATTTTAACCCTTTATTCCTTCTGAAGTCTTAAGGATTTACCATCTGTCGCTGCAGAATCCGTGAAGATGAAGAAGGGGAGAGGATTAAATTAATTAACAAATTCTAATCCTGAAACAGTGTTGGTGATGTTAGGGCTCTTTGAATTCTAATGAGGATTTAAAGCGACGCTGACAACTTTCCCATTAAAAAGGAGGAAAATAATGTCACATTATCACATCCCCAGCCTCTGCCCACCCCACACAGCATTTTATCCAACAGAAAATATTACAGGGATCATTCAGTTATCCAAAGCACCTTCCCAGCTATGTCTGCAAGCAGGAGCAGAAACCCATGTGCACAGGCCAGAGCTACATCAGGCTGTTGCTTGAACACATTGTCAAGGTTCTATATATACTATTATACATCCTCCAAGTTTTTTATAAGGTAATTCTGAATCAGGTAACACAACCTGGTATATCTGACTGGCCAAGAGACAGTTGGAGGATTTTACTTCCTCTTCTTCTCTAACTCCAATGGATTTCCATCCATTGCCACCAAGAACTGCTGACAGTCTGTGCCTGCAGGAGATGAACAGGAAGGTCAAAACAACCCAAATAAGTGTGCCTGAGGTGTCTGAAGTCACCAGTGACTCCAGTCCAATAGGGAGAAAACAACACAGGAAAACAAAATTAAGCAGGGAGAGCTTCAGCAGGGAGAACACAGAATTCCCCTCCTATTGTGTTTTGGTTTTTTCATAAAAAAATCAAGCAGGGGATGAAAATTAGACCACATGAAGAAGCAATGCAGTGATGTACAACACGTTCTCTCTGCAGCAGCAATGTACAATGTACATTAAAACAACAGTCCACAGCCCCACATCAATTTAAAACCCAAGACTTCTGGGGAAAAGGGCAATTTTATGTTGGGAAGGGAATTTCACCAGGGGACCTGGGCCCTTTGCATGGGGAAGCAACTTTATATTTTCTGACATGGCCATGAATTTGGAAAGGAAACATATGGAAAGCAGATGACATATTTCACAAACTGCCAAGCAGATTCTGTGTGGTTTTAGAGAACGTGTACTCCAGGGAGTGTCCACAGCAACTTGATGGTCCTGATGGCCAACATTTGTTTTGCATCTTTATGCAGAAGAAGCAAGACATGACCATTCATCTGTCTCCTGTTTCCTTACAGGTGCACGTTTCTCAGCCGTGCTCAGAGGACAGATGTTGCTTGCAAATGCCTTTTTAAAGGAAAGAAAATAACAGGAGGGAGGGGGAGAGCCCACTGGAGCAGCTCAGAAGCTCGGACTGCTCTCTCTCCCGGAGAGCCCCACTGGGCGATGCGGATGTGCTGGCTGTGGCATTGCTCCTCGGAGCTCGGGGTCTTTATGGGAACTGCTCACTACACTGCACACAAAATCAGCTTCTTATTCTCCATAGTGGAATAACAAAGTACAGGATTCATAATATCTAGACACCAGTGGCTACATTTTGATTTCCGAGCTTTTGAAACCTCTGTGCGCAAACAAACTCTTCAAAACAAATGCAAATTTGGCAGTTTATGCAGCAGTGAAAGCCACTTGGGGGGATTAAAGGCTGATGTACTATCAGCTGAGGAAATGAGTAGCCCTGAAACACAGAAATAGAGCTCCAACATTTGTATATTGATCCTCTAAAAGCTAGTGCTGAAAGTAGATTCTGAAGGACACCAATTCTTTCATTTTTAAGACTTTTTTTTTTTCTTTCTAAGTAGGAGGAAGCTGAAGAGATTTGACTGCCTGCATGTTGTGAATCCGATTTTCACAAGCAGACCTTGAGTTTTAGAAGCACAGCCTGTAGCACACAAGCTCCCAATGACACTGTTAATATGCACCAAAACCAAATCTACCGAAGCCAATGGGAGTCTTCAAGGCCCCCTCAAAAATTCAGCATTTTATTTACATTTTGCTGCTTGCTTTAGAGGACTGATTCATGACACAATGTGATGCATTTGCAGATACTCCTCCATCTCTGCATCCTTAAGTGATGGAGTTGTCTGAATCTTGAGTGTTTGTTCTTTACTAAGGATGGCTCACCTGCACATCAGGATGAGAACTTGTAGCTGCCAGTAAGCTTAAAAACATAATTTGGGAAACTACAGAAAAACTTAGGCTACAGCAACCTGAATCCCATTCAAATTAGCCTGTCTCCTTTGAGACAGCCTGCCAGCCTAGCAAGAATAAAAAACAACTTTCCCTTCTGTACGTTGTGCTGCAGAATGCTGTTATCTCCGAGACATTTTGTTCACTTCTTGAGAAGGCCTTATCAGGGAGGCACAGTATGTTAGAAAGCCCAAATAACCATGCTCCCAAAACGTGTGTGGGTATATATCCACTGGCAGGTCAGAAATAGATTTAAAAATACTTCCACATAGCCAAAAGAAGCTGGAAGATGGCTGGTAATTATATGTACATTACAAGTAGACTACACATGGGGGGGTGGAGTGTTGAAGCATTCATATAAATTATACCAATCAGCACAGAAAGGAGGAAAAGAAACACTGAGGACATCAAATATGACACTTCTATACCTGTTACACACGAGTACTAAATCATGGCAAAACAGTGCCTTAGAAAACAATGCCTAAAATGTCATCCTAAAATGAATTCCATCTATAGCTCTGCTGCCTCTCTAAATGCATGTGATCATCGTAATGATTTATGTTGAGGACACAGGATAAATTAGAGAGCCAAAAGACCCTATGGAATGTGAATACACGGGGAGAGTCTTCTTCTGGAGGAAAAAAGGTATTGCCAAAGGACTGGGGTACCACTTATTGTAAAGATTTTTTAAATTGTGCGGTTAAATGTGGACGTTGAACAGCTTCTGGGGTGTAATAAGAAAATGGCTTTATGAAATTTTCCCCCTCAAAGCAGAGCACAGTATACTGTATAGTGGTCCTGGAGTGCCTGACCTACATGCCAGCAGAGCCAGCACGACACTGTTTTGTTCAGAAATCTCCAGTCATGGTGCCTTGGGACAAAGGAATTAGAAAAAGAATTAGGATAATCTTTCCAGGCAGAAGATTTAAAGTCTGCTACAGTTATTCTCGATCGATCCCCAAAAGATTGCCAAGAAGTGTGTATCTTAAAACTGCTGCTAATTAGGAGGTTTTAAGACACTGTTATAAAACACCTTCTGCTTGGCTTGTAAGGGAAACCATTTAGACTTGTAGTATAGAGAACAAAACAGTCATAAAATGTTATTTGTAGCTTCTATTATATTACCATTACACTATATTATCACCAGCATAGTTACATACCTAACATAAAACCATTTAATGAAATGTTTGAACTTTCAGGAGACCTATTGGTAACCTTCTTATTTTCAGCAATGAGGCTGACATGTGTTGTTTGCTGCAATACAAACAATAATAATTACACATTGAGATGTTAATGGGGACAAAACCTAATATTTAGTGCTGCTGTCTGTTCATGACCACTCACACACAGTCCAGGATTAGTAATTTCAGAAGGCTTTGTTGTTGTTGCTTGGATATATAATTTATTTACTTAATTATTATTTTTGTCCTGCATGGGATTTTGAAGTTTAGACTAGAAGCAGTGACAGACAAGCAAACAGGCTGCTTAAATGAAGCAGGCTGCTCTACAAACTGGAGAACTCAATGTTCTTTTCATTCCTGTAAGAATGGAACAACATTTGAAAAGTTTTCATCATCAATTTGCACTTGGTGCAGTGTGGCTGTTCTAAAACATGTATTTGGAATATGCTACATCTAAATGCAGGCTGTGATGTTGCCTGAGCATTGATTTCATTACCCTGGAAGGATGGCTAATCTTGCCTGGCCAAATCGCATGACCTTTAACTATTTCTTAAGTGGGAGCTACAGAAAGCCCGTCCCAGACAATTACTTGAGATGTCAATAAGAAAGGTGAAAGAATAATGAAAATGTTTCCCAATTTTTTCATGCTTTTTCTCCTCCTTTTTGTTATTTGCTCTTTCCTCCCTGCTGTTTGTCTGGATCTCATTGGTGAGCCACAACTCTGCTTTTCAGTGTCGGTATCCAGACTCAATTTATGTAGGATGGTTACAGTCTTTGGTATTCACACTGAAAAACACCACAAACCACAACCAGATGTGAAAAACCAGTCAGAAATAATTGTTGCCCCAATAATTGATTTTTTGGGATGATTTATTCTATTTTCTGTTTGTTTGCTAGCAATGGCTCACAGAAAAAGCTTTCTTAAGACTTCTGTAAATGGGGAAAAGCGCTGCAGGTTTAGGTAAACACAATTACGCCCGATCACAAGGCAATTACAACATCCCATTTCCAGTGAGTAAAGAGGTGCAGGCAGCAGGTCTGACTTGACTTTCCATCTGAAAGCTCAGCTGCTCTGATGTCTTTATGTCTCTTTTTTTTTTTCACATGTTTTCTCATGATAATTTAGGATTAGCAGCTTTGAGAATCAAATCGGAGAACAAAGTTTCTTGAGCCTAAATTTAATTCTGGCTTGGTTCTGATCCAATGCCTTTGTACACTCACCAACTGTGCCATACAGCATCACTGAGAAGAGGATCATTGAGTGATCTTTTAGGTCCTGCAAGTTTTTTTTCTTGTTGAAAAATGAAAAAAAAAAAAAAAGAAAGAATTATGTGGCTTCAGCACATTTCAAAATATTTGACTAAGAGTTTAATATTACAGGATTTAATCTCTTAGATCCACTAAAGCGATTGTGTCTTAATACTGAATCCCTGAAAACACCTGGTATATGAGGGGACTGGGTCAAATTTTGGTCATGAGAGAGCAGAGAGACTGACAATAGCATGTCAATTACTGCAGCATGCCTGTGACTTACAGCTGTGCCAGCTTTGCTTTAGAAACCACTGGAGTACAAAAAGGAAAGAAAAAGACCATTAACACTAGGGGGAAAAAAAAAGCACGCACAGAGAGCTGTTAGTCAACTCAAATGCAACAATCTACTGATCAGCCATAAATTCTGGGGCAAACCTCTCCTCCACCCTGAGCCAGTCCACAGACATGTCCCACTCCCTCCATGGCTATTTCCTGCTATCTCTCCCAGAGGTGGTGTTTGCATTAGAACTGTCACTGCAGGCGACAGCTTATTCCACTTTCCCAGTGAAATACTCCTTGAGGAGTGTCTGTGTGCAAATAATGAGGGTGCAGTAAATTCCCACCCCATCTCACCACACGCTCCCATTTGATCTCTGTTAAGCTTTTAGACACAACACAGAAAATACCCAGAACAGCCACCCCCTCCCCTGTGGGAAATGACCAGCCTGCTACAAGATGTGCCCAGGTGTTCAGCTGTGCCACCCCCTCTGCACACCCCCAAGAGCACCATCCTGTATCCAAGCTCCCTGGGGCCCTGCACTGCTACACGTGAGCTGGGGATGGGTTATGACAAATGTGACACAACTTGATTTTGGGGCAGCTAGAGTGAGGAGGGAGATCCAAGCAGGAGCTGGGAGTCTACCTGGAGGAACATATTTCAAATTGGATCAAGGTTAATCCCGTTCCCAGTGCTCACGCACTGTAGCTCATATCATAGTAGAGAAGGAGGGAAAGCAGCAGAGCCTGCTGGATGTGGTAGCAGGAGACAGTGCTGTGTATTAGGGGGAGGCCAGAGGAGAGAAATGGTGAAATTCAGAGGGAACACTGCTTTCTGTGAAAAGGATTAATGCAAGAAAGCCACGGGTTTAAAATAGCCTAATTGACCCAGGCATAATGTAGTTCACAGTCACATGGTGAAAGTCAGGCAGTATTTGAATGCCTCCTCATCATTTAATATAATATTTCTGCTAATAGAATATTTAAATCCTATTTTATCAAAATCTCATCACTCAAGTGTAGGAGCCTTTTCCATTGCTGGAGCATACAGTGTTATAAATTCATGAAGGTCGTAATTATGAGTGGCTTCAACACTGCAAATGTGTTTGGCAAAGATATTATGCCCTTTCTAAACAAGATTTGAGCGACTACAGCCCACATTTGGAGTTACAGGGTTTTGCTTTTCATGTGCCTTGCAAGAAGCAGACTGTTCCCCTTTCTTCAAGTTCCCACTTGGACAGAAATGTCCCATGGCCAGGAGCTCACCCCAAAACCACCACTGCCACTTCCCCCAACAAGCAGGCACAGAGGAACAACCCTCTTCTCTCACAAAACAGGAGAAGTAGCACGTTCAAATCCTTATTTAGTTCAGCCATTTCACATTTGAATAATTAGTCGGGCAGGAGATCATTTCCCACGATATAAGGACTGATTACCCAAAAGTGCAACTCCAGCGTCCCCAGACCAGCACTGTGGCGGACTTGATGGCCACAGCACAACCTCAGCAAGCCTTCCTCTCTCTCAGGAGGTAACGCTTTTTTATCCCGTTTTCTTTCTTTGTTAGGGAAACAGCTTCTCTGCCCAGGTCTAAACTAAGGATGTTGCTCCAGGATAACAGCTGAGCTCTTGATGTTTCCGGCAGAACGCTCAGGTCTGAGCTGACCTCGGTGTTCCTGGGTCTCTTCCTGGCACTGCCTGTTCAGCTGAACCCCTCTCTGTGGTGCTGGGATTGTTCAAGGCTCAGGTCCAAGCTGGACATCTGAGCATGGCCCACAACACTGCAAAACACAGCACTTGGTACAGATTCCACACAGGCCAGGTTTGCTGGAACTGGTGGTAATGCCAAGTGCACATAACAATCAATGTTTCCCTCTCTGCAACACCTGGGCAATCTAAAAAAGATCCACTTTGGGCAGCTGAGCTGCTCTGTATTTGCATTATAAGCAAGGAGATGAAATTTCTGCAACAGTTTTACACAGGGCTGGCTCTGAGCAAAGGCTGTGGGGTGGGGAAATGGTTTGGGGGGCTGTGACAAAATCAACTCTGCTCCCTCTGGCCTCATTCAGGGATTTCTAAGGCCTGGAAAACCAGCCTGGCTGCTGTCACTGCTACCCTAACAGAGACTGAAAAAACAGAATTGCAAAATGGTAGTGCCAAAGCCCAGGACAACCACTTCCATGCACATCCATCTCTCCCTGCAGGGACACAGCTCAATGCCGCCTGGGCTCTCCATCCTCATCCCAGCTCTATCCTCTCTCCTGTGGTGGGAGCAACCAGCCACTTGAATCCATCCACAGCCTTGGGAAGCCCTGAGCTGGCTCTGGTTTACTATTCTCCTTACAGGAAGTAGCAGGAATTTGTTTGGGAAGGAAAACAAATGCTTAAGGGAGTTATTCTTTAGCCAAATGTAAAATTATTTTCCGATAGGATGAATTCTCCTTCCATGGGGGAAACTGACCAAGAGCTTGAAGTCATCTGGATGAAAAACCAAATGGAAATAAGTGGCAGAGTCGAGATCCCATTCACAGAGATTAAGATGATACATTTTTACAGCCTTGTGCTTTGTGCACTTTAACTGGTGCAGGAATAAAAAGTGGCCATGTGGTTTTCCATGCTCTCCATTTGCTCTCTGTGACCCTTCACTCTACTGGTGTGCATCACAAACAACACCACTTCATTTCATACTCAGGCAACCAAGTTCATCCACCAGTTACACCCCCCTGTATGTGGGGGTACACAAGAACAAAAAAATACAAGTCCACATGGTAGCTGAGAAGTTAATGTCTACTATTTAGCATTCCACAGCACACTAACACATCTTCATATTTATTTTACCAAATGTTCCCTTATGTTCAAAAAGAACATAGTTTTTATACAACCCTAATAGCAAATTCCAATGATTTTCCAATTCTACAACTGCTCTAAGACTACTGAAATCAGTAGCAATGTTCAAATGGTTCTAACTGGATATTATTTGAAATGAATTGTCTTATGAATATCAGAAGGAACTGTTTTTATTTGAAAAGGCTCATTGTTAAATAAACTAGATATATTCATACCCAGTAAGATTGCCACGGCACAGCGTTAGGGGAGAACACCCTTTTCATTCAGATCTTAACTTCTGCACGCAAGTGTCAGGTCTGTAACTTTTCTATTTCTACCATCAATGGTAAAATCTGTCGTGAAGCACAATGAAAAAAATCACATTTAAGATAAGAAGATCTGCAGAAGCAAAAGGCAGCATACATAAAAGCTACTGCACTAGATTTTTTCTTCATGGTCATGACTTCTAGGTTGCTTTCCAGCAGGATATATCCTTAAAAGCCTTTTGTTCACACTCTTTATTCTCTTCTTACTTGCAAACACTTAACAAGAATCAAAGCCAACCAGACACACAAAGAAACAGCCAAAATGCTCAGATGCAAATAAAGGTTTGAGATATGTATTTTTTAATAATCAAAGCAAACTTCTTGGGTCTGAAGTAAAAAGTTCTAGAAGAAAAAAACCCTAATTCTTTGGTATCTAGCTATCAATGTTGGGCAAGGGGGCACAGGCTGATAAGTAAATATTGAATTATACAGAGCCTTTTGTTAATATTTATGTTCATGCTCCAGATAGTCTAATAGAATTGATCAGATCTCCACTTTAAGACAAAAAAATATCAGCATACTTTTCACAACTCGTCTCTCTGCTGAAAGGTGAGGTTTAGTGAAATGAAAATATTCCACAGCTACAGCATTTTGCTTACAGGAAAGTGTCCACAGTTTTGAGCTCTTAAGTCACTTCTTGCCAGAGAGACAAGAAAATTCAATCCAAGAAAAAAATTCCTGAACAACTTGACTTTTTGACTGAAAAAATGAATACTGGCACCCAGCTTGGCTTCCCCAAACTAAAATAATTTCAAGGTGGTTTGTTATCTTCCCATTGTGAAGCAAACACAAATTCAGAAGCTTGGGAATCTCTTGCTGGATCAGGACGCACGGAACAGGTTCCGCCCTCAGAAGGGGCTGTGCACAGGGACCATGGCACATCCTGTGGAGATTTCTGAACCACCTGTGCTGAGACTGGGAGTGCTCTTGCCACAGCCACACCCCCAAAGATAGATGGAAAACTGAGTGGTGGGATAAAATGATCAAGGAGGGACTTGGAAAGGCAGACAAGGTCTCCATTTAACCCTTTCTTTGTAAGCCACTACCTCCAGCCAGCACTAAGCACAACCACCAGAATTTGATTGTATTATTTAAGTGGTTTTTGGAAGGCTTTTATATTTATAAATGTACCAAAGAGAATTCCAAAGAAAGAAGTGGAAGTTGTTAAACTAACAAGACAAAAACCAACACTAACAAGACAAAAACCAACACAACCCACTGAGCTTTAGAAGCTGAAATCAATTGAAGCCTTTCCATTGACTTCAGTGAGCGCTGGATCAGGATTTAAAGAGATTACAATTCTGAAGTTCATCTCTGTTGCAGTTCAGACTTTTTCTTTTGTTTCACATCACATTAAAGATTCAGCATCTCTCTTCCTAATGCTCTGAAATATAGTATGATCTATAAGAGAACAGAAAACAGAACTAAAGGGGGGAAAAAACCCTCCCACACCTCATTAAGATCTAAAGTTTGTCCTTAATGTGTGTATGAACTCAGAATGAGTGTCTAAATGGAGACATTTTTTTCTGCTACAGGGTAAAGTGATTATAAATGTCTCTGTGCAAAAGCTTAGTGGTATTTTATGCAGCTGGCACTGCAGAGTTTGAAACAAATCCAAGAAAACAGATTGTATCTTTAAGGTTAGAAATCAAACTTTCCCTTGCTGGAGTGCACATTTGCTGGTAATGGGCTGGGCTCTGACACCAGCAGCTATGCAAACAGGAGCTCTGCCACTTCTAAGTGTGTTGCTGTCTGTATTCCCTATGGCCTCTGCATCTATTCATTTCACTCCCAAACCATCATTAAATGGACATTATAAAGTCATTTTTTGTAGTTTTCTCCTTTGTGTACTTACCATTTTTTTCCTCTAATACCCATTCAGAAGTGTGCCAGACATCTTTTCCTTAAGCTTTTTAACCTACATTCTCCTATAGACCTGCAAACAGCAGCGGTGCCTTTGTCAATCAGCAAAAGCAGCAGCTTCAGTTTACAGGTAGAAATAACCCAAGCTGCTAAACCTCAGTTACAATAAACCTCATGCAAGAATAGAGATAGCCTCATCCTGCCATTCTTTCCAGACTTTGGAGGTATTTCAATGCCAAGCACGTATTTTGCATATGTTCTTTCAAGACGATTGAATTGACTGTCAAAAGCTTAAGAAACCCTATATCACCATATAATGACATCCCACTTTGCCTCCACTGCTCAACCCTGCTCTCACCCAGTGAGACCAGGCTGCTCTGCAGGACTGCTGGGAACAGCAGGAGCAGGCTGCTGGATTCCTGGGGTAGAGCAGCCCCAAGAGCAAGGAGATTGCTCTCCACCCCACAAGCAATCTGTGCTCAAGCCGTTTGGTGATGTGTAGGTTAAAAACAGCCTCTCGAGGTTCATTTGACTCTCCCGCAGTGGTGGGAGC
Organism: Corvus moneduloides; assembly: GCF_009650955.1. NCBI lineage: Eukaryota > Metazoa > Chordata > Aves > Passeriformes > Corvidae > Corvus > Corvus moneduloides. Next base: position 10,604,585 of record NC_045492.1, read on the forward strand.
GACAAAGTGGTCTGCTCTGCATGATGAACTACCCAACGAGTGGCAGCTGTGTTCTAATTTAGCTCCTGACTAGTCCTCATGAATAACCTCATGTACAGCACAGGCCACAGAGAAAGGATTTGTCTCCTATTCCTAGCTAGAGGCAGATGAGGAAAAATCCTATTTTTGGCTACAATTGCTGTTTGATCTTCCACAAGCAGTCCTGCTTCTAATAAAACTCCACTCAACCACGCTCAGTGGGGACACCGTGCTGAAGAGCGGAGGGCATGGAAGATGCAGGCTTGGAGAATGGAAAATGAGTCTGCGAACCAGCTGGATTTATGACCCACAGTTTGATCCAAAGTGGTCTGTGGCCAGCAATTCTTGCAGATGCTTTCAGCTCTCTCCGTGCTACTCCTGCAGATGGGGGGAATCTGTTCTTTACAATATCTGTGATTGCTGCTGACAAACTTCGGCTGTGCTGCCACCTCACCCCTAGAACTTGATCAGGCACACCCAGAAGCACATCTTCTGCCTTGCCATATAGAGCAGGGAGAGATTACACTCTTGCAGCACATTGCTATTAGTATTCCTTACATATTTGTAAACGTCTGGGTTCTTGAGTGTGTCAGTTTAATACACAGCCCCGTGACTAATTTCACTGGAGCAGCTCTGTGATTACAGTCTGAGTCAGCACAGGTACCAGAGTAGCTGCACAGAACCCATGGGATGCCCTCATGGGAACATCCGTGTAGGGTACTGACCTCAGCACATCACCTACTCCAACATAAAACCAGCTCCATAAATTTAAGTTTTCCTGGAATGCATTAAGGTAAAAAACAAGCAGATTACCCTAAAAGTTTACCCACGTGGCCTATGACCCGGGGAAGGTGAGAGCAAATATACTGTATCTCCCTGCTGGCATAATTCAGACCTGCAATCTCTTGTCACAGATACCTGCTCAAACATGACCTTGACTCGGTTCCTGGCAGCTCTGTGCCACTAATAACTGATAGACAAACAGGCATATTTACTTGATGTTTACCTTTCTCTTTACCTCCCCTGCACAGGCTGATGCTCAGAACCAGGCTACCCGATTAGTTCTGCTCACCGCAGTAACCCTGTGGCCCTCATTAAAGAAAAGCTTTCTGAGAAACTCTATCCATCCCATTTTCTATCATCAGTCCTTTGTGAAAACTGGATTGAAAGCACCTTGGTGGTAAATCTACCTCTCCCAGAGGTAAAATGCAAAGAGCAGAGAATGATGCTCACCAGCAGAGAGAGGAAGTGATTAAAGGACAGAGCAGGAGAACAGAGGATGAAATGCTGGCTCTAACAGGAGATGCTGAGGATAAATATTGAAATTCTTCATTTTCAAAGAAGTGCCTTTGTTTTGTTTCCTGCTTCAAGGAAATCTAGATCACTAGTCCCAAAAGCCACAGCATGAATTAGCCTGATGTCACTCAGCAATCAAAGACAGTACCCTACTTACTGATGGTGGGAACTGCACTGATCCTCCAAATATATTTCAAATATCTAGATCTTCCTGTCATATTTACTATTTGCATAAAATGATATTCTCCTTTCAAAAAAAAAAAAGGAAAGAGTTGTGGGGGGTAGAAAGATTAAAGGCAGTCTGTCAGTCTGCCTCTGCCTGGTTTGTATTCTCACTCAAGTGTATAAGTAATGCCTTTGATTGCTTCCACGATGGGGCTGGTGTCACCATGGCATTTGAATCACAGCGTTTTCTCTTTGTATTGCTTCTGTCAGTCAGGAACAATAAAGAACTTTTTTGTTAAAGCCTTTAATTTCACGTAGTAATTACCTATTTGATCAGACAAAAGGTGCTGTGAATGAAAGTCATTTACTTGTTTGATGTGACTGAGACTGAGTGTCACTACAGCTGCGAGACTGTCAGAGAAAACACTAGTGGCTGATTAGATAAGCAGTCCTGCCTGGAAAAAAATGGGAGAAAATGGAATGGGGGAAGAAAAGTCAAGTTCTACCTCATTTAAATACAAGGAAAATGAGAAATGCCTCAGAATATAATTAATGTAATTATCAGAAGATGCAACTTCTCTACAGCTTCATTGAGGTCAACTTTCCAGCTACTGGGTTAAACACCCTCTTCGCTCCCTCTACTCCATCAGCCAAGGCTGATTCACAAAGAAACCAAGGATCTGCTTGGCACTTGCTGAACACCTGCTGCTGTTCATGGGCACATTCACACTGCAGCAGAAATCGCGCTACAAGGACACGAAGAAGCATCAGCTGCTCATGCCAATCTCCTGCTATTCAGATGAAGGTTTGTGTTTGGAATCTGAGGTGTCACCTTGCCAAGATGAGCCTTTAGGCACCTTCTGGGGCACAGAAGGAGTTCCAGGACACAGTGGGGATGGCTTCAGTTTGTGGAGTTCTGCTGGATTCCCCCAATGAATTATAACAAAAACGTGAAAATCTGTGAGGCTTAGCTGGACACTCAGCCAGACCACAGTCCTGAGAACCTCCCTCCCAGTTTCAGTTCTGGCTCTAGCACAGACCCAGCCACAGATGGGAGAGGGACACAGACTTTGTCTTCAGATCTAATGCCCTACCCCACCCACAGTCGTTTGCCTCCCAGGGTCCGTGCTGGGCTTGGGTCTCACCTCTCTGCACAATAATCAGGATTTCACAGAGAGAAGGACATTTTCTGGATGTGAAACTGATGAAATAGAACCTGCAGGATGAATTCACTCTTCTGATCATCTCGACTTCATGCCAGCAAAATATTCATTGCACGGCAGCTGAATCATCTCTTTCCCTTTTGTACACAGAAATATGCACGAGGCAGGCGGCTCCAGCTCCCAAAAAGCTTTTCCTTCCCTCCCCTTTCTTCTCCTCACCCTCCATGAAAGCAGCAAACAAGGGAACTGCAATTTCCAGTAGTTCCTTACTGGTAAGTGTGATGCAAGAGCAGGCTAAAATGCAGGCTCTCATCTCTGCTCCCTGCTGGCCTCTCTGCACTAGCTGGTTAGAGCTGCACATGTTTAAAACATTAACTGGAAATATTTTATTCTGTTGGATAACGTATCAAACAACATTGCAATGAAACTTTCAAGAGCTTAGAAACTGACTGGAGGTACTTGAGAGGTCTTGTGGACTCCTTCAGCAGCACAGCCCAAAAAAGCCCAGGATGGGTTTTTTCTTCCATAAGTGACTCAAGACAAGTGATTCATGTAGCACAGAGGCTGAATGCCTTAATTTGTCTTTCTACACTCTCAAACAAGGCAGAAGATAGAAGGTAAAAGGGAAGCCCTCAGCTGGCTGACAATCTAATACTGTTTAGTGCATCCTACATGCAAGCCTACTGGAGTGATGTATGCCACGCTGTGGGAAGGCTGGAGCCCCTCTGGAAGAGTCCTTGTAGCCTTTGGGAGCAGGAGGACGTGTCCTCAGTACCTCATATGGAGAGGGGAACCTGTGCCTGCCCCTGCCCTGCCTCTGGCCAGCGCTGCTCGAAGAACTCGTCTGTCTTGGGTGCTCTGAGGTGTCCCCTGCCTTGTCTCCACGCCTCACTCTTGGGGCAGTGGCTCTGCTGAATGAAGGGGTTCCTGCACAGGGGTTTCTGTTTCTCCTCAGACCCCATGTTCTCAGCCACAGCTGGGAATTGCTTTTGAGGAGCTGTTGCTGCTGCACCATCTCCTGAGGAATGGCTCTAGCACTACAGACACTCTCACAAAGGCAAAGCCAACACCGCAGGGGCAACAGTTCCCTAAAAAGCAAACAGACTATTTCCCTTTACAGGCTGCTCTCAAAATCTAATTTCACAGCATGATCAGTTACTGCATTGGAATGACTTGCTTTCTTATTCAAATAAAATGAACATATTAACAAATAATACTCATAATATTCACTGGACAACACAATGGAAAGAACTACAATGCATGAGGAACTACATTACAGAAGCTACATCACCGCTTGAGTTAGATGCAATATGTATTAACCCAGAGAGCCTGTATATAGAATTAAAGAAATCATCTAATTTTAAAGTAATATTTTATTCAATGCATCCCTCAGTGCATGTAACTGCTAAGTGAAATGCACTGCATGCTCTACAAACACATCATCACCTTGTAAATAAAATACTCATGATATTAAAACTGATATCACATTTATTAAAACCATTATGCAAAGAACAAGGTTGGGTAGTTGAACTGCTGAAGGCAAGTGCCGGCTCTGGCCTCGCAGATGTGCACACACTAAGCAGCCTGTGGCTCCAAAACACTAATCAGAGATGTCTTTTCTAAAGGTGAGAGTTCATTCAGCTAGAAAGAAATCCACATCTTCCGTGAGAAGCGTAAGGAAACGTGTTGGAGTCTTTGGCAGAGCCATGCAGGAGGTGAGGGGCCACGGGCTTTATGAAAAGTGTCCCTGCCCCAGTGCAGGGCACCAAGGCGTCTGCTCTGTTCCACATGAGGTCACTGTAAGAGCATGTTAAACCCCTCACAAAGCTGAGCTATTTGCTTTGATATTGTTTCTTGCTTCCAGTCTAACTGTAAATTTCAACAGTAACATGTTTTGGGATCAGACCATGACCTGTTTTCTCAGGATGGCAGAGGTTGGAGCACAGGGAGGATTTGGTGTCTCGCCCTCACAGCTCTGCTGTGATGGCCTAGGGATGCTACAACCCCCAGACTGAAAAGCAAAGCAGTCACTGATTTGAGACTCACAAAGTGGATATGGAGGGGCTGAGCAGAGGCTGTGTGCCAAAGAGAACCTGTGCTAAACCAACTGGGTGATGCCACCTTCTCCAGAGCCAGTTCGTGTGTCTCTGGACCATCCTTCTGCTCCCTTGCAGACTGTTCTTGCTGCTGATTCTCTCCACACATTTTCAAGATGTTGGACAAGTTTTTCAATGCAGCCACCTTTACCATCTTCTCCTTTTCAAAATCAAGCATTGCACTACTAATTAATCTGTAGGGGATAGGTCTGACTGATTTAAAAGCACAGCTCCATTGTAAATACTTGAAGCATATTTTTAAAGGAAAATCTCAGAAATTTACTTTATGCTATTACTTCATTCTAGCCTATGACATTTTTAGCTTTGCACAAAGGATGCCTCTCTGCAGAACCCTGGCAGTTCAGCCGAGTTACACATTATAAAATCCTTCTATTTGTCACTGCCTTCAAGCCTCTTCAAAACGAATCCTGGTTAGGATATGTGAATGCAAAATGCTCTTGTTTCCTAGTGAAACGCTTTGAAACGCGCTGTAGGAGAAGCTTGATTTTACCCTTCCACAGACACAAAGAGGAGTTCTTGCCTTTAAATGTTCTCTCCTGAAAGAAGAATTCACACAAACCACATAGAGCTCAGGCTGCTAAAAAGGGAAATACAAACTCTTCTCCATCCCTTTCAACAAATCTCAGCATAGAACAGAATGAAATGAAGCATACATTCAGCAAAAAGGGATTAAAGGAAAGATGAGGGGAAAATCCTTTTAAATACTAATATTCACTGAAATTAATCTCCAATCACATCACAACGAGACAGGCCCTCGACAAAAAAAGCAAGAAAAAACCCACCTAAATATTCTCCATGATGGTAACCCTACATCTTTCTCCAATCAGTGTTACAGAAATCTATACTTACATACCTATACAAACTTATCACCAGAATCCCAGTGCAAGCTGCGATTTTGCTACATAGGTACCATATGCTGTGCTCCACATCTGGGGATGGTAAACCTGGCATCTCCTCATTTATTATAAACTGGTTAGAGATCCAACAGGGCTGGATTCTGGGCTAGTTTTTTAATTCTAAGCATGACTGAGCAACAGAACTAAAACATCTCATTTGATAACGCAAGTTTAAACTTATGCACTGCATGCACGAAGGTATTAATGTTTTTTGACTGACACTGTAGAAAATGTGCCTGGACTGACTTTTTCACTGGCACCATCATTAACTGCTCCCTTTCATGAGTCACACGCAATGCCCTGAAATGCCGGGGACTTTCTGGTCAGACATTTCTAATCTGATCAAGAGAACACTGTGACATTTCATATGGCAACACACTGATAAAAGCTCTCCGACACTTCATTATGTAAACAGGTATAGCTGCTAATTAATGAATTACAGTGGAGAAAGAAACTGTTGACAAGGATGGAAACTTGGCCCAAAATCTCCCCTGAGTAATGCTTAATCAAGTGAACTAAGCCCTATTAACGCTCGCTGGCAGGTGCAGCTTTAGCACCTGCTGAAGAAAGTGGATTTTTTGCAATATTCACATTTTTTCTCTTCCCATTTTCCACTTACTAAGAATTCTCGAGACGGTTTTGCTTTGCTGCCATGCAGCTGATATTCTGTATGTGCAACAGCTCCCCACATCAGGCATGGAAGCAAGGAGCTGAGGGTCAAACTGTTACTCTCTGAAAGGGACACGTGGTGCCACCTTCTCGTCACCTCCTGCCATCCGCACACGGCAACGCGCTCAAAACACAGCGGAGCCGCGAAGCCAACAAGCTGTTCAGACACGGCTTGGCTGCAGAGGAATCTTGGGGAAATTAAAGACTGCTTGGATTCTTGTAGAGTTTTCACTGTTTCCATGCAGGAGCGAGCAGGACAAATTTAGGAGGCCGTACGGAAATCTTTGGACGGCGGTAGGGAATACACGTGTCTGAGCAGTGGTGAAGTGTTGGAAAGCAAAGCATGAAAACTGAAACCATGCTGGTCCGAATAAGGAAAAATTACTGTCTCTTAATCATACTCCAGGCTGCCTGGTTTTTATGGGATGCTATTCCCATTTAGTTTAGTGGTACTGTTTTACACATGATGAGGATTTCAGAAGCGCAATTAAAGCTTTATCATAAAACCCAGCACAGTTTGCCCAGTACTAGACTTAAAAAACACTAAGTACTGTACTCTAACCAAGAAGAAAGTGGTTATATTTTCACTACATATAGCTTGGAAACCCGGGGTTGAATGAATATGAGAATTACAAACCAATATTCCAGAAGCACCACTGAACTGTATTCTAAATAAAAGCTATTCAGAAAGTGGGGTTTTTCTTTATCTGCAGAAAATTAATGAAGAACAAAACCTACATAAATATTAAGAATCTTAATTTTGCCAAAATAGAGTCACCTTTTGAAAACTAAGACCTTTGATTATGAGAAGTATAATACTACTGGTAACATTACAGAATGTGAACACTCGAAGTAAGTTTCAGTTTGGCTGGATGTTATTTTTAAAACTAGATTTTGTAGAAAATCTATCAGCCCAAGTTACCACCAGCAACATCTTAACAACCCCAAAGCAAATGCAAAAAACCTAAAGTGGAGGGATTACTTGGGAGATCTGGGAGAGTCTGCTCAGTTCTCAAATATACCCTGGATTTCTTTCCTGACTTTTGCAGAGCCATTTAGGCTCCCCCAGCATCAGCAGCATTTGCATGCCTGCAACTCAGTTGTGAACTGAAGCCTGAGAGCACGTACTACTAAATATCTGACGAGAAAATCCAGGTAGCTAGAGCTGTAGATTCAGCCACAATTCCATTTTTAAGTCAGAACTGGAGCCAGAGGAAGAGAGGCTGGACCTTAACCTTGCTGGGTAATTTACTGCTTAATTTCTATCAGTTTCTTGTTTTAGACTTTACCAGGTGCCAGGAATAACTGGTTTTGTGTACTTGTGGTAAGAATGTGCTATGCACTGTTTACTATCTGAGTGCAGTTAACAGCCGCTTGGATTTATACAACATTTTCACGTTTCTAACTAAAGCAGATAACTCAGCAGGACAGCGAGCCAACCTACCCATTACAAAACAAATAAATCAGTCCTAAGATCAGACTTCAAAAGTGAAATAGTAGATGCTCCACGAAAATCTCTGTAGGCTGAGGTTTCCACAGAGCAGGAGCTGAGCAGCTCCATGGCTGCATCCTTGGGCAACACATCATGGTCCTCGGCCAGAACAGATTAATGAACAGCAGGAATGGAAATGCTAATAATTAAGAAAAGGTTAAAATGTTCACACTGTCTGAGAATGATGCATAAAAGGATACAACCGCTAAAAATCACTGCAGCGATGAAGAATTTTTTTTTCAGAAACTAAATTCCAACTGGGAATATATTAAGAACAAGAAGAAATAAATTCTCAGAGTAAAAAACCCAACATAAAACAGCAAGTGAAAACCAGTCAGCTCTGTGGAATGGAGGCAGTATCCACACTACAAACTAAAGCTCCATTCGGAACCAAAAGCCATTTGAAAAACAAATTTAGGGAAACATCCAGACAAGACAAATCCCAAAATCACGATAAAAATCAGACATTTTTCCATATGAACAGTTTGTGTTCAAAGCAGCATTTGTCCCTTAAAACTCTACTAATGTAGCTGTAATTCAGAGCAAGAAACTCAGCCAAATTTTCCAGGCAGGTGTTCAGTCCCACTAGTTATTCCAGCAAATCCTCAGACAAAGCCTGTGCCACCCTCTGCCTCCCAGAGATTCCTCCCATGAGATCTGTACTGGTGGACCAGTCCCATCCTCTCTAGGCACACTAGATGTATTTACACACAGCATTAGTTCAAATCTATTATATATATAAAAATATACATTTTTAGGGGTGGGATTTGTTTTATCTTTAGAATTCAGTACACAGTGACACACTAAGAGAGACCACTGCCTGAGAATTGTACCAGACCTCCCATCTCCACATTACTTCATCCTCCAAAATTTGGCAGTCACATCCTGCTACCCATGAACTGTTTTTAGCAACAAAATGTAAGGAAGCAACTTCCTGTAACTAGAAGAAAAGTAACACAACAAAGAGTGATGGCCCTTCTTCAGACAGGGACACTGAGATTTTATCATTGTCTTTTGCTGACTATTGCTTTCATACACTTGTCTGAGATTACAAGCTTAGCCTAAGATTTTATTTTTACACACTGAGTCAATTTCCACTTGCATAACAATTATTATATGCAAACCACTAGCCCTGAACAAAGAAAACAGCATATAAAGACTTTTCCTTAAAGATAATACAAACGTTGCACCAGAGAAAACCTAATAGGAGAACAGGGCTTGTAGAACATGGGTTATCCCCACCTGTACAAGAGATCCTGTCAGCAACTGGTTTTGTAATCACCACAGATTCATTTTCCATTTGCTTGCTGCAATTATGCTATTGAAACCTGCAGGTCTGGGTTTCTTTTCCCTTCCCTTACTCTAAACAGAATTCATTTTTAATGTCTATTGCAGAAGGCCAATATGATATAAAAACCCCAAACATTTCACTACTCATGCACTCTTATTCATAATATCACATCAAATTGCTGAAGTAGTACCATATGGTGCTTGAGCACCAAGCCAGAACAAGTTGTTCAGCTTGTCATAATCTCAAAAGCTGCATAAAACTTAAATAATTTCTCTATGAAGTGGAAGATCTTTGGGTTTAATATAACTCATCAGAAATGGATTCTGAATTTTCCTCCTATTATTTCCCATGTTTTCTCTGATTCACATTCCATTTTCCAGTGCAAGCTATCAGTATAAGTGGCTACAACTATGGGGCTGAAAGGCTTTAAAAGCATCCTGTCCATCCCTTCTTCTTGATCATTCATCATCAAATTGAATGGATAAATAGCTTTCTCAATCAGACAGACATATAATTATAAATAAAAAAAGCTCAATCAGAAAGACTGAATGGAAAAGATTAATGAAATCTCCCACACTTTGATTCAGCCCTTAAAGCAACACCCTTGGTTGTGAAATGTGTACACTTCCACCCACACTGTCCTGTAGGAGAACACAGCAGCCTTTCAAGAAAACTGGAGTGGTGACATTTAACTGGTACACAAATCCACAGAGAGACAACAGTGGGAATGCTCCAGGTTTCACCACAGATTGCTCTGTATTTACATTCTCAGTTTCTGGAGACACCACAAGTCTAGGTGTTTGTGGGTTTCTTATTTTCTTAAAAAATATTTCTAACTGAGAAAAAAGGTTTGAAACTGAAGGTACAAGAGCTAGAGACAGACAAGACTTCAGCCAACCTCACAGTTTTCAGGGATTGTGACTGACTCCTGATCCCGAACGGCTGAGCAGCAGTGCAGGGACCACCTGAGATAAAGGAAACACATGGAAAGATCTCCCTGGGAACACACTACAGCAAAAAAGAAAATGTGAAAGCAAGACCCAAAAAGGTGGAACAGGAGACAAGAACTGGAAATGAGAAGACACAAAGAAGGGAGGTATATAGGCTGCAGAATTGCCCTGGAGGGGACGGCATTATGGAACTCCTCCAATAGAAGGCTTATTTTAGCAGCTGCTTAATCAATTGAAGAACAAAAAGGAGAGCACTAAATCAAGGAGAATTTCCTAGCCCTTCCTAGCATATATGTTCAAGCCTCATTCCCATATGGGATTAGGATAGGCAGGATCTGCAGGCTGGCACAGGCAGTACAGAAACAGATATTGCACAGCCTTTTGCTTAAGAATAAGACAGAATGGGGATATGTCTTCTGGAGCTATCATGGATTGGGAGTTTCCAGAAAAACATTTCTGTAATGGTTACATATGTGATTGTTCTTTTTCTTCTTAGCTGTATGGAGGAAAAGTGACTTGTCACCAGCCCAAAGGGAAAAGGATTTGGCTGCATGGATGAAGACAGGATGCGTTGCATCTGTGGCTTCACAGAAGGAAAGGAACAGCTCTTCAAAAAATGCAAGAAGCATAGAGAATATCCAAGATAAATAAATGAAAGGAATCAGTCCCACTTCTCTGGTGAAAATATGATGTCACAGCTCCCAGGCCCTCCACACTACACAGGCAGTATCAGCTCGGAAGGGGCAGCAGCAGTCTGGTGTCCCTGCCATGGTGGCCCTGGGCATGTGGCAGGATCTGCTAAGGCACCCAGCTATCCCTCAGACCTTGAGGGAATCTCTATTAACAAGGACGAATTCTTTGCTGTGCCTGATCATTCTCTGCACACTGCTGGAGGAAGGAATGGAGCTCCTCCAAGAACTAACAGTATTTTGGGTACAAAAAGGAAACAGACTAAAATACTGAATATGAGCTGCTTTGATGTGACTTGGTGAAGGTCTTCTATCAGCAGAGCCCCAAGGGAATATTCCAAGCAGCCCAGGGGAATAGAGAGCCAGCCTTGCTGGGGGGCTGACTGGCACCAAGAGCTCAGGCGACACAACATTTTGGGTTGATTAAATGCTGAAAGTGCCTTATCCCAGAGAAGAAAAAAAGAAGAAATGAAAAAGCTGTGGTGTGGAATTAGCATCTCCTTTCCAGTAACACTACCTTTTTGTGAATACTTAGCTTCTGGAAAACTGATTTTGATATGGCCAAGGCAGACAGGACTTCAGAGGAGGATGCTGAGAGAGAAGATGACCTGTGAGTGACACCACCCATCAACCTGGGCCAGAAAAATCTCCCCCATCAGCATTAACCCCCCAAATGCCTGATGCAGAGTTACAGCACAGATGCAAAGGGAACCTCAAGTTTTCCTTAGTTTAGGATCAGACCATTCAGCATTTACTCCCTTCTTTCAACAACATCCACACTTGGTGCTCAGTACTTATGAATACCCTCTATCCAATTAATACCCCATTAAGCCGCCCGCCCGCGGTGACTTTATCCTCAGACCACTGTATGGCAGCTTTTAACTCCATAATACCCTGGCATTATTTCCATATTAGACTACAAGGGTTTGATCCAAAGCTCATGGAGGTTAATGAGGGCTCATTAAACTTTGAATTGAGCCCTAACTGCTCAGCAAACACGGAGTGAAGTGAAACAGTACGTGTCAGATGAGATGACAGAGGGTGTAGTAAACTTTAAGGCGAAATATTGAATGCTGATGGTGACAAAGGCAGGCAATAGCAGGGAATGTGTGAGAAAGCAGCCGTGGGAGAGAATTATGATTGTGTTACACTCGATACCAAGCAGGACAGATTTGTGCCTATATAAATAGATATGCCTGGTCTGACTCTGATGTGATTTTTGTCATCATATGGTTAGACATAGCATAATATTGACACTATGGCTTTCCTTCAGATTTTAGTTTTGAATATCAGCTGGAGAGTATGATACTAGAGACTTGAAATCAGTATGACTCCTTCCCTAATTACTGATTAATCAAGAGCTAAGGTTGCCTACATAAAGATTCATGGGGAGAAGGAGGAAGTTTCATTAAGAACAAGAGGTTAAAAAAAAAAGAAGGGAGGGGGACATTTAACAACTGAATGGATACAGAAGGAGGAGAAAAAGAGCTGATTTCCTAATAGTATGTTATAACTGAATGTTAAATTTTGTATTCATGTCTAATTAAAAAATTAAAAGAAAATGTGTTAATGCTTGCAGATACCATAGGTTATGGTTCAAAAGGAAGTACGGAAAGTTGTTGGGTTGTTTTTCTCCAATGACTTCAGAAATACATATATGTTGTGTCATTCGGTCCCTTAGGTGCTCAAAAGACACAGCAGCTGCTTCATAAATTCTGAACTGCCTTTTCCTTTAGCATACAAAAACCTGTACCATAAACATAACACTGTCTGAAAAATATTCGGTAAACCCAGACAGTTGTTCGAAATGCTTCCTCCGATATTTAAATTCCTCTCTTAACAGGAGTTTCCCTGCAAAAACAGATGCTAACGAACAGTGCTTTTGCCATTGAGCTGAATGGGAACACTTTGGTGCAGCATTTTCCTTTTTTCCATGGAGACATTACAGGGTGCATTTCCCATGACTGAAAGAAAACTGCCACCTTGCTTCTCAATTCTTTGCTTTCAAATAATAAATAACTGCTATAATCTTCCATAAAAGACTTATGCTCTGATAATGTCTGATTCTTCTACTGTAATTTCTTTTTGTTAGAGGCAGTTGAATGCCATTTACTGGTAAGTAAATTGTGTCATCACTTCACTGCAAAACACACCACCGAAAATTTAAGCTGGCCCAACATTTATTTTTGTTTTCCAACTCACACAAATCCCTTCCGAGGGCTTGGATTAACTAGCAACACTTTTAAGTACAGATCCTTAATCTTAGTTTCCTCTCCTCTCTCTATATTAATATGCTCCCTTCCAATGATGTTACTTCAGAAATAACTCCAAATAACTCACAGTGTGGTCAGAAACTCTGCCTTTTAGCTGCTGTGCCTTTTTTCAGTGACTTGAAAATATGGAAAATTTGCCATTCCCACTGAATTTTTCATAGTCCTGCAGTAATGGGGGCACTGCAGCTCTGCCTTTTCCACAGAGGAGTTTAACTAGCACAGGGGCACGTGGACTGCAAGTTTCCCTAAAGGTTCAAACCACAGGCTCCATGTCCAATCTTTTCACAACACAATGCATGGCTTTCATTTTTTAGACAGAAAAAACGAGCCCACATAGCTTTTCTTCTTCCTTAAACTGTCCCCTATTTAACAAGAAAATGAGCTTCTTTGCCTAAATAAATGTTACAGCTCACAAAGCCTCGAAGCACAAATAAAAAAAAAAGTCAACTGCAAAACAGCCCAAAAGGGCTACAGACACAAGCACAGATGCAAAACCCTCCTCAGGTCATGATGTTTTGATTAAAATGAGCAGAGATCACAAGTGGAAGGAGAAGCCAGGAAGGCGACTGTCCCAGCGACGCCACCAGCACGATGGCATTTAGGTGTCTCTTGATATTTCCATGAGAAACTTTTAGGTTTAGAGTTTACAACTTGAGTCACAGAGGATAAGTCCTGGTTTCCAAAACCTTATTCCCAAAGGGGAATTACTCAGGTAAAACTTTGCAAGGTGAGGGCATGGCCAGGTGGTTTGTTATGAGAAGGGCATGTACATGGCATGACTTGTTTTTTGGCTGTATTTATATATCTATGTATCTACATACACACACATCTCAGAAACTGTGCACAGACCTGAGGCAGAGGAACATTAGATGAAACTTTTCTAGGACATGATCCTGCTGGAATAACAGCCTGTGCTGAGCCATCATCCCCCTGCTGCCACCTCCCCACTTTGCCTCCTGATGCCCAGGAGCAGAGCAGGGATGAAGCACAACGACACAACAGTCATGGAAGGGTGGGTGACCCCTCCAGCAACATGAAACACCACCACAAGCAACACCAAACCCTCTCTTCACTCTTTTGCTGGCTTGCTCTCTTCCACAGGACACCTAAGCTTTGGTCAAGTCCTTGGTTGTCCCCTCCAGCCACCTCTAGCTGAACCCTGTACCATGCTCCAAGAGTCACCTGCCTTCAGGTCCTTCACCAGCACTCATCCCTCATGAAGCATGAACAGCTCCTGCTCTCCCCTAGAGCCTTTTCCCCATGCACCCACAGTCAGGGTCAGCTGTAGTCAAACCCACCTCATTTGTCCACGGACAGGAAGACAAAACCCCCCTCACCTGTGGCTGGGCCCTGTTCCTTCTCCCAGGTGAGCTCACCTGCCCAGCAGCTGCAGGGGCTCTTGGGGGATGCATGAGTTGGTTCATGGAGGGGAAAGAATTCAGCTCTCTTTACCCAGTGCCAAAAATACGCAACCAAGGTCTACTGAGTGGCTTTTCAGGGCAGGTTCTAATGTCTACTAGGAAAAAAAAGACATATGCAAAGGCTGATGTGTGTGCACATCTGAAAGTGTGCTCTCTGTACACTACCAGTACACTCAGAGAAGTGTAATAAAAATTGGGAATCTAATAAAAACTATAAATGTGGCCAAAGAGGTTAGTACTGCACAGTGCTGGACACGTTAATCCAGTAAGGCATTCTTAATGTCCTTAGTTTCCAGTCACCAAATAAATTCTGAAGAGCCACCAGAGTTACTTAAAGGCTCAAATTTAGGCACATACTTAAAATCTCTGCTGAACAAGGGCCAAAATGTTCAGTACCACCATCTGCAGATATCCAAATTGCCTTGGGCAAAATGTTTCCCTTAATATGATCCAAGGTTTTGTTTGTTTGCTTTTTAAGTTGTCTAACTGTTCACATAGGAGAAAAATGTCCTTTAAATTAAGGAAATTAGCAACAAATATGAATGTTATTATAAATATGGTAATTATTAAAAATATGGTAAGAATTGTGGGAAAGGACAAACTGCAAAGAAATGGGGCCTTTAATGAAACTGGTAAACTACTGCATATCCACTCTTTGCTGCCCCATCATGTAGCTATGGCTTACATCTTTCATCAGCCTGCATTAGAGACAGCTGAGAAAGGATTTGGATGGTGACACCTTTATCACTGAAAATCTCAGCTGTTATAAATAAAACAATTAACCACAGCAATGAGAGCCTAAAATTAGCCCAAGAGTAAATTCTCTAAAATCTTAAAAGCTGACATCTGAAATTCCAGGGTGCTGTATTTAATTCTTCATTGGTGCAGACTATCAAGAACATATGCAATAGTAAGGGAATAAAAAGTGTAGATTTTTTTTTTTTTTTCTATCTCATCCCAGCCTGCTACAGTGAATTTCAGCAACAGCCTAGCTGTCAAGGTTATATCTGCACCATCATTCTGCAAATCCAAACTCACACCCACACAGCACCACTCTGTCTTCGGGACTCCATTTCAACTCATCAAGGAAGCCAAGTCCCACAGTCACCTAATGTGGGTGATGAGTGTTAAAGAATGAACTCCTGCAGCAAAGAGGCAGATTGCAAGTTCTTTGTCTGTTCCTGTCTCAGCTTTTTTCATTATTAGTGTTTTACTTTGGAAAAGGCATGAGCAAAACCAAAGCTCTTTTCTAAGCAAATTAACCAACCCACTGTTTTTGTGTACACTGTCTTTACAGATTTCCAATAGCTTTCGTGAGCTGTGTGCATTAGCTCTGACTGTGCCTTCCTGCCTTTGCCTGTTCACGTAATGACAGCCAGCCCGAATGGCTATTACAGTTATCTCACTTTCTGGAGGGGATGGGAGGTAATGATATGTTGCAATATGTGCAATGGGGTATTATAGCTAAATACTCTTTGGAGTGACTGATGAACTCTTTTGCAGTATGCCTGGTATGACAATTCAAGGGGTAGTTATCCTTCTGTGCTTCCTGAATCTCTTGCTCCTGATGTGAAGCTGGAGCTAAAAGGTGTGGGCTGGATGGGGGTGGTGGTGGTGGTGGAGAAATTGCTGGAGAGCCAGCAGAGAGCAGAGAAGCACCTTTGCATGACTGTGAAAACAGACCTGCACATTAACAGACCCAATGCACAGGTGTAGCAGTGAACTCGGACATGGAGTAATGTGACTGAATATAACCATCAGCAAAAAAATTCTGACTACTCCATTAAAACCCAAGTCCATTATGAGATTCTTCAAATAACCCAAGGACAGGCCCTGATGCTGATAACTGGAGAGTGGTGCCCATGGCCATGGCAACAGCTCTGTGGTCTCAAACAAAGCCACTCAGCTTCCCTGCCTCGGCCTTCTATCTGTGAGAGAAAGACCATCATCAGTGATGCAAGCAGGCTGAAAAAGTCAGATCCTGCACAGAAAAATTCCTAAGCAAATGCTATATGGATCACAGCTGGACTTCAGGATCTTAAAGGTCTTTCCCAACCTAAAAAATTCTATAATTCCATGTCTCTCACTTACAGTTTGTATTTAACCAGCAGTCATCAGTAGTAGGGTCCCAAATCCCTGCTAGTATATCCCACTCCTCTGCCACAGGGGATGCTGAGTGACTGCAAAACAGTTTGAAACATCAACCACAAGGTCAGACCACATGTTTGTTATCCCAATCTCCTCCCAGTCTGACATGGTGTACCCCAAATTAATGACTTGAAGTTAATCAGAAATATTACTAATGATTTTTGAGACTTCTGAAATGGCATGCTGATACTTCCCAATCAGTGGGAGCAGTCTCACTGCTGCCAATGGCTTCTGAGAATCTCAGTTTTTATGTTATGTGGGAAATTAAAAATGGTTCCATTTCCTTCATGCAACTGGGATGCCGTATTCAAAGGAGATTTATCACTCCCAATCACATGGCATTTTATGATTTAGTGGGGCATTTTTCTACTCACGTTACTATTCCCAAAGCATCCTGGAAAATGGCAAAAACTCAAGGGCAGCTTTTTTAGCTGAACTGGGCAATAGGAGTCCTTGATATCTGTCTGCAAAGTGTCAATCACCTTTAAATCCGAACCTCACTTACGACGGTTCTCCTTGAGTAAGTGACAAGGCCAGTCTGGCAAAATGAAATTCTTCAGTAATACATTGACAAACTCAGAACCACAGAGCACCAAATTCCCCTCTGTCTGGATTTGAATGCATAAATAAATAAGGCTCTTGCATTTATTTCTGCTAGAAGATTGTATTATTCCTTTCTGCAATTATGGAAAAATGCAGAGCACAGGCAAGATTTAGTGTCTGAGTTTTTGCTGCAAGACTTGTGTCAGTAGAAAGGCGTTTGTGCTCTTGGGAATCAAAGTGAGATTCACCCATTTGTGGCAGGTGTTTTAAGCACTCAGCCTAACAATCTACCCACGCATGGCACTACAGCAATTCAACGACTAAATTAAATCTCTGAATATTAAATTAATGATGGAAATCTAAAATATTAATATATTCTAATTGAATATTCTCCGATAAATTATCTAGGCATTCTCAGCAATTTGATTTTACTTTCATTTCTTAAGGAACTTTCAGCTGCATAAATACAGCTATTAAAGCAATTCAAAAAGGGAACATTTTCTGCTCAGACAAGAGAACTCTAAACACAAAGAATCTAAAAATTTCTTTCATATGATTGATTAAATCATAGAGCCCAAGACAGCTGAATCATTAAATGACTGCTTTCCTTCAGTCCCTCTGGCTTTAGCAAGGACAATATAAATTCCCTATGGGTCTGAATACAAGGAAATACAATATGTATAATTACAGTATAGGCTTGAATGCTGTTTAAGAGAATTTTAAATGGAGCATTTATGCTGTAGCTGCACTTTTCAATCCATAATGCTGGAAGTGCGTGTGCATGGAAAGCCCATAAAGCACTGGGCATCTGCTTCCTTCGACCTAGATTCCCAAATGGCACACGCTGGGGTAGCCCCACCAGCTCTGGCAGAGATGTGTGATTTGCTTCAGGATCTGCCCTTCTGTTTTTGTGAATGCTGGAAACTGAGAAAGGCATCCTCAGGGAGAATGCAAACAAAGGGATGTCCTTTGAGGAGTGCATATAGCGTGGAGTAGGTTTAGGAACTTCCTTCAGACTGCAGGTTTTAAAGGAATTTCAAATGGACATGTCAAGAAAGTAGCGCTGTGTGGTATTTCCCTTTCTCCACTCATTCCGTGAGTCATGTGCGAGTCCTGGTTTGGTAACTCACACACACAGAGGAGAGCTCAATACCAGAGCCAAGACTGTGGCAACACTAACATTTAATGAACCATTTTCCTGCTCATCTTTCTCTCTTTGCTGTCAGGTTGGTTTGTGTTGTGAAACTGCAGTCGAGCCAAGAGCTGTGGCAATCTACATCCTCGAACCAGCTTTCAAAGAAAGGCTGTACCTCTCTAGAGCACCACAACCTGCACAACATCCCATTTGCTCTCCACCCTCTGGGCTTGCTCCTTCTTATCTTGGTCTGATTGTCACAGTAAGGCCAAATCCCCTCATTCCTCAATTTCAGCTGATGATGCTCACAGGGCATCACAAAAGTGAGGTGCACTGAGAGCCAGAACCAGCCATTTTTTTCTCTGAGTGTGTGTGTGGTTGGTAAGGCAAAAGAAACACCTGTTCCTGTGGAGAACAAGGAAGATCTAGGTCTATTTGTAATCAAGGCTGTCTGCGTCTCTCTCAGGAAAAGTAAGGTCTGATGTCCTTTGGGAAGCATTTGCAAGGCCTTTTCTCAACAAACCTTCTCTCACCACAGACAGATGCCATCTGTCTTGCAGCTGGGAGCTAATGGATTCTGCACTGCCAATTTCACAGCAGTGAGCAACGCTGTGATAGAGGAGGCAAGAGGGATTTCCTACAATAAAACTATTTAAAACTGTGCAAAGGCACACGCTGAAACAGCCATGAGGAGCAAAGGAGATGGCAACATTGAGGGCTCGTGGTCCAAGCTGGCAGGGATTTCACAGCTCAGTGTGCCTTCTGTGTCTCCAGCACCAGGATTTCAGACTTTGGGAGAGATGTCTCACCCATTTCCTGCACCAGGGTGGGCTGTGGCTCACAGACAGCTGGAGAGTGTGCTATCAACTTTTTTTCATATTAAATATTCAATGTCATTGGATAGCTTAAGATGTGCTAAACCCAGCCAGGAGTCCAGCACACAGTTTTGCAGTGCATCAAGAGGAGCTCTCTGCTTCCTAAACGTTCCCTGTGCTGCTGGAAACCCGACCTGACAACGACACCTCCACTGAGCAGCAACACAAGAGTCTTCAGATACATTATATTCTGCCAACTTTCCAAGCCACTTCACGACTTTCTGATTAAATTTACATAAAATTCATCCTTCCCTCTTATTCCCCGTTACACACATCAGGTTATTTCTAGTATTCTTGTGGCTGAGATCACCAGCCCTCGGATACGGGAGCCCATGCTGTGCCTGTAGCATGCAATCAAGGCAGTTTGTGAGAGCACCAAGATCCTGTCTTGGTCATCCTCAGGGGATTTTCATGCTGGTGTAATGAGAACAAGTTGTTTATTATAAGAGATCTAACAGGAAAATAATACATTTTTCAGTTCCATGTTTAATAAAGGCAAGCTGGAAAAATTAGGGTCTATGAAGTGCAAGATGGGAGGCTCTAAGAGCTCTGGAAAGGTCCTGGAGATGAACTGAAAGTTTGGAGCCCTCACAAAGGAGAACAAAGGTGCAGTGGTTGATAGAGGAGCCCATTATCTAAGCATGTCAAAGATGACCAAAGGCCAATTCTGCACATGACTTGGTTTTTTTAAATGAATTATTTTCATGCAGCCCATTGAGATGGACCAAGACTTGCTTTGAAAACTGAGTCGAGATTCACATTAGAAGCAGCTGGAGACTGACTTGTGGATCCAAAACTGAGATTCTTCTTGAAGTTCAAAAGAGGATGAATACAAGATAAGCTAATAGATAATTAGATAATAGATAATTAAGAATTAGCTACGCGTGTAGCTAAAAAGGATGAGTCAGTGAGAAAATAGACAGTGCTCAGCAAGGGTGCAACTATTTAATATATTATCTTAGCTGATCAGTGTGCCTGCATGAGTCATTTGCTTGGAGAAGGAGGGGGATTTCATATTGTTTTTGTATTTTTAATAGGCATTTTTATGGACTTCAGTTATAATAATGAGAGTACCTGACAATTAGTAATGAAATTAGCCTCACTACAGTGAAATATTTCACAGCATGTACAATATTATTCCTAGTACAAAGGTGGAAGTGAAGCAGAAGGAAATTAAACCCAAGATTGTCATAAATGTTTCCAAAATAAATAAGCATATATCAATAAATTCTGATAACTGTTTTCTCAGCTCAAAGACAAAAGCAGAATTTACAAAACATTTTTTTATATTAACAAATTATTTTTAGCTTATAAACGTCAGATGTTTATTTAAACTCTTCGAAGAGTAAGTAAATCTTTTCAGCAGCCAAAACTAATTAGAAATTCCTATTATTATTTTTTCAGCTATTATTTTTCTGAAACACATTTCCTAGTTAGTGTGGTTGATGTATATGAACAGACACGGATGTTCCTCTGAAAGAAAAAACCCTGTAATTAACTGAAGGGATTGTTTGGCAGGGATAATGTTTCTTTTTTCTTTTTTTTCTCTAAAAACTTTTTCATTTAACAGATTTTATCAGAATGAAATGGTTTAATGAGCAGAGAATTATAGTTGATCCCAGCTGAACCAGATAGAGCTGCCTTTCGAGGTATGTGGCTCCCATCAAGCTGCATTCACCTTTGCTATGATTTAAACTTCATTCAGGCACAGCCATGCTAAAAATACTGACAAGTAACTAATCAACTTCCATAAAATGGAATTTTTACCTTCACAATAGGAAGCAGGAGTAGGAGGGAACCCAAAAGATTTGCCTATGCATTTTAAATTAGTCTGACCTATAAAAACGCAAACAGCAAGTGGTTCTATGAAAACGTACTTCTGGTAGGGTTTTTTGGTTTTTTAATTTTGAAATTTTTCATGCCATCCCTTCCTCTCCTTGGAGGAAGCCAAAACCAAAGACAGCACTATGGAGGGACTGGTTTCCATTAGTTATACCTACAAAATGCAAGCTCAGGCAGGGCTTTCTGGACCAAAAAAAGTTCAGTGTCCAAGAACCAGTGGTAGGTTTGAAGGTCTTATATAAAATAGCAGCGAAAACTGTGACAGACCTGCTTCTGTACAAATGGGATCTGAGCTGCAACTTCACATGTGCACTTCTGGTTCCAGTTTGTGAGCAGATGGACACAAAAATATTCAGTGCCCAGTGAGCAAAAGCATGGGAAATCAGATCAAAACTGTTACCTAGATCTAGGAGACAGCAGAATGCTCCAGGGCAATCTGAAGATTATGTGGATGGAAATAATCAGATAGTGCTGGTCTTTGAAGATGTTGATTTGTCCTATTCTGGATAATTAAAGAGCAAAGTCTAACAGAGGGAGCTGTAACTCCTGATAGGAATCACCCAAGCTTCACATTCAGGCACCAGGAGAAAGGCCAGATGCTGCAGAGGAGCAGAAAACTCAACCCAAGGCTGAAACATCAGGGGTCTCACGCTTAATCAAGCTGCACTCTTTGTATGATCTTCCCTGTCATTACAATGCTTTCTGTATGTCAGGTGAAGAGGAAAGCAGCCCTTTGTAAGCCAGTTTGTTTTTTTTTATTTCCCATCCCATTTTTACTTCATTTTCAGTGTTTCCTCTAACATCTGTATTCAAAAACTGCAATGGAATATATTGCTGAAAATCTGGGAGTTCTGCATTTCCATAAGCCAGGTTATCTTTCCAAGGTTACTGGTAGTCTAAGTGATGAATATAAATTCTTCTGTACCTATATAAAATTTATTATTTGTCATTTCCATTAATATTAGAATTTTGCATAGTTGAGTCCTTCTGTTTCATCTCCAGACTGTAGGGTAAAAAGTGCCACAGAGATTTCAGTCCTTATAAATCAACAAATTTGCCATGGTAAGCTGGTGCCAAGTTGTCCTCTCGCTGTCTAGTCAAAAATCAAAAAAACCCAGTAGGGAATAGAAGAGAGCACAAGTTCATTATGCAAGTACTACCCTTATTTTTCACAGGAATTCAAGATTTATTCTAAATTATTAATTTAGAAAGGCATTTTTGACACATCAGGTTATTCTCCTCTTCAGACATTTCTTCAGCTTAGTAGGATAACACATTAATGGGTCACTCCATACCCAGCACTGCTGACCATGCAAAGACTCCTTGGCTTCCCTCCCTGTTTTTCCAGGGCAGACATAAAACCACTTGCCGCCTCGTACTTTTTTAGTCCTTACTGTACTTCCCTAATTGCACAGAGAAATGACACCAACAATCCAAGCTTATCCAGTCCTTGGTGAATTGGGAACCATGCCCCTTCCTTCCTCCCAGACACAGGCTGTGCACAAGAGTATCAATATGAAACAGGTAATGATGCAACTCATGAGAGTCCAGGCACTGCTTCAAGAGGACTAAATGAACTTCCTGAGAAGGGATGCCAAGGACACAGCACTGCTACTCAAAATAACTTCTGAAATTCTATAATTGTTGCCATTTTCTTCCAAGGGAAGAGCTGCAAATGTCTGCCAAGGAGTTTTTTTGTTTTTTGGGGTTTTTTTTTTTTTTTTCAGCTAATCATTCGGCTGCTCTAAAAAACTGAAACCAGCACCCACAAGAGGAATAGCAACACGTATTTGTATTTCACTAACATTTATCAACAGCAACAATAAATCAACCAAATGTCTCTGTAAAATACTCCTTTTCCCTTCCTTTTCTTTTCCTGTCATCCCATAATCATCACAAAAAACCACATGGGTAAACTTGATCTCAGAGATTATCCTCGTGAAGAAAGAAAGTAGCAACACAGGGAGGCTGCGGGATCCATCTGCAGCGGCGGCAGGCAGCCAACCTCCCCCGGGCCGCCGCGCATCTGTACCGGGACCGGAGGGAGGGAGGGAAGGGCAGGGAAGGATGCGGCGCCCTCATCGCTGGGTGCCACCGAGCCCAGCTTTTACACCTGCAGCCGTTTTTTGGATGAGAGCGTGGGCAAAGTGCCATCCTGGCAGCAGCGCCAGTGTCTCGGGAGGGACTGGCTGGAAGGAGGCGATTAGGCTGCTGTCAGCTGGGGAGGGAAACTGGGGCGAGGCGCTTTGGAGCAGCATGGAAAAGGCAAATATTCCTGCAGGAGGGAGGAAGAGCAGAGAGCCTGTGCTTTGAGCCAGGCTTCACCAGACCCGCCACAAGAGCACCATTGTTATTAGCACTATTATCACTATTTCTTATTTTAACTTACCCGAACCAGCTGCTGCGGGAAGGGCCCTCTGGAGTTTTCTGGCACGTTGATGGGTGGGATGACCCAGTCCCGCTTCTGCCGCCGCAGCCCGTTGGCGCTCTGGTGCTGCCGCCAGGGCAGCAGGGTATCACTCTGCTGCTGAGCCAGCTCTCCAGGCAGTGCCTTCCTTCCTTTGGGCTGTTTTGGAAACAAGAAAGTAAGGCCAGTTAGCTTCTTCCTTGCTTCTTAGGACCTGTCCCAACAGTGATGTAAATGGTCATGTGGAACAAAGACACAACGTGCTTTATGGGCAGCTCTGCTGCCACTTTGTTTTCACAGAACCACAGAATCACAGAATCACCTAGGCTGGAAAAGACCTCGGAGATCATTAAGTCCAACCTATGGCCTTACACCACCTTATCAACTAAACCATTCACAAATATATGGAGCTGTAACTCCCAAGTCAAGATGCCTCCCAGAATGTATCATCTTCATTACACCACCTGCAAGGGCATGCAGCAAAACACTGGAGTAAAGAAGTTGCTGCAAATTTCCTATAAGTACAATTTACCAGAACACAAAAAATGGGAGAGGATTCCTTTACAGCTCATGTCATGGGTCAGATTTATAGTCTGGTATTGAGCACAAGCAGGGCTACAAGAACCTGCAGTCTGTGGTTCAGCAAAAGTATTCTGCCACACCAACCCAATGCCAGCCAGAGGGAGAGTCAGCCCCATGGCTGCAAGGGTGCATTAGTTCAGATTCTTAGTGCTTCATAACAAATGATCTTTTTATGAGAGCTGGGTTTTAAACACAAATCCCAAAATATACACCCCACATTGCCTGGGAAGTGTAATGCATCGCAGGCACAGTAAATTTTCATTATTTGGTGTGACTTTGAGTCCTTCTTTGTGGTATTTTTTTAAACTATGGATTCTCTGCATAGCATACTTTGGTGTTGGAAATGTTACAGAGCTATGGATAAAAATGGAAATGGTGGGACCATGGTTTTGACTTAGAGCAACCGGCTCACTATCAGAAAATTTATGCCTTATAGAATGATGAATCAATGAAATGTAGATTTGGGAATGCTCTTCAGAGGTTACGCAGTCCCAATACTTAAATACTCTGTGGTCTTCTAGGATTCCAGCAATTACTTTTGAAAGTCTGCAGAAAAGATAACTAGCAAGGGCTTTTGTTACCATATGGTGACCTGCACTCCCACCAGAAAATGTTTAAACTTTCATAAATCACAAGACTGCAAGAGACGTTCTCTTCATTTGAGGTAAGATCCAGTGGGAATACTGTTCTCTGAATTTTACAATTTTCAGCTTTTTTTCTCAAAAAACCCCCCTCTCACCCCAAAACCAATGCCCCAACACACAAGAACACTGCAGGAAAAGCTATGAAAGCATTTTCTGAGGCTCCTGCCATTTTAAGCCACATTCACTGTTTGTCTTACTCCAAACATAAAAACCCAAACACCCTCCAAGCAGATATCTGTAGGCACTGATTTCAGTGGGAATCATTGCTTCTAGTTTGACGTAAATCCATCTATTAGCACATTTCAGTTCCTGATTGGGAGGCAAAGAAACAAGCAGTCACCTCAAGACTAGGCAGTGTATATGAACTGAACGGTGTATGAAAGTTACACTGAGATGTGGCTCCAGAGCTATGTGGACCTTCTCCACAAAGGCTGGAGATGCTGAGAGCTGGGCACAGCAGCAAGGAGCCCATTCTCACTGCTTGATCATGGCTCTGATCTCTGTTACCTGTGGAGGGCAGACATCAGCTGGCTACAAGGATTGGAAGCATTTGTGCCAAAATGCAACTATTTTTACTGCAAACCTTAAAAACAAGCCTGTTCCAGAGCTGAATTTTCACAGAACAAACAAGTATAGTCTTTTCAGTCACACACAGAGGCACATTTCTCAGGTCCTGTCTCACACTCGTGATGTGGGTTGCGTTCACCTAAGTGCTGTTTACACACCTTCAATGAGAGATCACAACACCATGCTCAATATTTAGATGTTGCTCTTAAAATGCTCACTGAAGTGTGTAATGAACAAAGAAACAGAATCATGGTGTGGCAGTGGGAGGCTTTCTTGGGATAGTCAGGATATTGGTAGGCACTGCTGACCTCTTCCTTCCTATGGGATGCAATCTGCTATATCCAATAGAGGTTCCATTTAAAAAGGGTTTTATTGTCAAGAAAGGTATCTTTTCTGAACACTGATGAAAACAATGTTATCTAAAGAAGACACCCAGAAATGCATGACAACATGAAATAAGACTATGAGACATGAGCCACAGAAAAGTGGATATCCCCTATTTTTTTTAATTGGCTTGTGATTCCCAAATGGAAATCCTTTGAGAGCAGGTATTTGGATCAGTTTATGTAATTGGCAAGTGAGCATGGGGACAGATTATGAAAGGATGGTCAAATAATTTGTGCTCTGCTGAGTTTACACAGTGGAATGAGTCTGAACTAAAGACAGACTTGAGAATTAACATGAATCCCAGAGCTCCGTGCATACCGAAATAATTAGTGTCAGCTCAGCAAGGCAATACCAGCCTTTTTAGTCTGTATGAAATACTTGCTGGCAGGTGACTAGACAGTGACTAGCTTGCTTGTCACTCTTGATGATGTTTTCCTATATTAGAATAAATCATCAACATGACTCTGAATTTGATATGTAGAATTTCAAAGCATCTTGCAACAACAATTTTTTTTTCCTTTTTTAAACAACAGTTCTCTTTTATCTTCATTTGTTGACAATGCATTCTCATGACCTTAATTTCTCTGGTGTTGTTTAAATATGTTGTACATGTTTTCTGCTGTTTAAAAGCTGTGAGACAAATGCAGTAACAAAGTCTGGTGAGTATAAATGCCAGAACTATTCAGATCTCTGACTGAAACATCCAAGAACATATCTGGAATAACAGCATCGTCTAACTGTGAGCCCCAGAACATTCTCCTGTGTTTTTGAGTTTACAAGAATCTAAAGTTCAGCTCAAAAGCAGAGAGTGACACCAAATTCAATTAATTCTAAAATACAGCTTCCAATTCTGGTTTTGCTGAATAACAGTTTTTACTGAGATTACAAC
This sequence comes from Corvus moneduloides, assembly GCF_009650955.1. NCBI lineage: Eukaryota > Metazoa > Chordata > Aves > Passeriformes > Corvidae > Corvus > Corvus moneduloides. The sequence continues at coordinate 10,631,044 of NC_045492.1, forward strand.
TGCTCCTTCTCTCATGGCCTCACTGGCCATATGCTTTCCGGAATCTCAGAAACATTTTTGAAAGATAAAGTATTCCTCTATCTTTTGTAGTGCCACCAGAACACAAACTGTCCATAGTCCTTCAAAAATTCCACTCAAGCACCTCTAGTGCTGCTGCTTTAGGGTGGTTTCCCTCCCATTGTTTTTGTGACTCTTTTATGTATGGCACAAGGGTGATGGTGTGCAGCACAAGGGAAGGCAATGCATGAAACACGTGCCCAGTGGAAAGTGAAATCCACTCTCCATTCCAAAAATTACACAGTGACATTTATTACTTGTTACAACAGGATCAAACTCCAAACTTTTCTACTTCTTTTGGAGATCTCTTTCTCTAGTGCTAGCACAATATCTGTTTCTTTTTAACTCACTTTCTTTCCCGTGCCTCTGCCTTTCCGTGCTGGGTCCTAAAGTCCTGGTCACAGACGTGGATTGTTGCTCTGTCCCCTCTATAATTTGCTGGCAGAGAGAGAGGGGCAAAGCAAGATGTGAGTCTCAAGGTCTTTAGAGCCCCTTCATGGTCGCCAGCAACTGATGCCTTTTCTTGGTCTTAAAATCAAGAGTCAAACACGGTTAGAAGGGGAAAAAGGGATTTTACCTTGGTATTTATTTTAAGGATCTTTAGGTGAACTACATTTAGGTTGAATGCACTGAAATGCACACTACAATGCACACCCCTAAAAGATCTGGTATAACATTACAGGTCTTACTAATTAGCATATCCACCAAAAATTCTCCAGTGAGAGGCTTGAGTGAGCCCCCCTCCCCAAGGAACCTTCCCCTGGATGGTTCTATCTTAGTTTACAGAATGTGTTCTGGAGAGGACCTTGGGGTCTGGGGCACACTAACCTCTACCTACGAAGCTTCTAAAATGTTGAGTCTCTCAGCTTGACAAAGAAGTCCAAGAACGTAGGCAAAAAGCACTAAGAACACAGAAGTTGTAAAAAGGTATAACAGTGGTATAAAAGAAAAGGCAAAAAAATCTTCATGGCATTACAAACACAGAACATGTGAGCACAGTCTTTGGTAATACAAAGATAACTAAAGGAGGACATAAAATAGTCAGATAATTCAGTAATTATGCCTGTCTATCACTTTAGGACACTGATAAGCTAGAGAAAAACAGCTGAGCCAAAACAGATGAAAACCTTCAAGATCAAGGTGAAAAAGTAATTACAGTGTGAGATGAAGAAAAACAATGGGAGAAGAGCCCATGCTGGCATGTAAACTTGTTAGGAGAGTTTGGATTCAGCAGGATCTAATGCCTTAGTATTTGTATTGGGGCCGAATCTTCCAGAGCTTGCTCATGAAGCTGAGCAGTCCTGTGCTGGCTGCAATATTTAAAGCCCGAATTCTGCAAGCCTGGGATTGACACTTGGCTCTGAGTTATCCCATGTCTCTTCCAGTGGGCTTCTGGCCCATAACTGTGACACACATGGACAACACCAATGCTGGCAAATCATAACGCAGCCATTGCATCTTCTGCTGATAAATGCTTCTTTGGAATGTGCAACTCTAATATTTGTTATGAGCAGTTGTAGGGCAGGGGAAGAGCCTCTTGGAGACCATCCTCCCTGAGTTTGATAAGGCAGTCATGCTGAAGAACTGAGGATTCACTGCAGCACAGTGTGGCAGAATCTGCCCTGCAATTCCCCTTGCTACTTTTTTGGTTTGGGCTTTTTTTGGCTATTAGCTGAAATCAATTAAAAACATACTGAAGTCAATCAGAAACCTTTCACTGAGATGGCAGATCAAGCTCTCAGAAAGCAATGGGAGGTTGGAGGAGGTGCAGCCTCACCTCTAAGTATTGTGAGAAGAACTTTCTTCTCCCAGGCTGCTTCACAGAAGGTGTAGGGGTGTCTTGGAGTCCATGCCAACAGCTTCAATGGCCTCTTCCAGGAGCCATTTCCAGTCCCTTTTCAGTCTAGAATTGCCTTTAAGGATGGGGAACACAACCTGCTGCATTCGGAAGAGGACACAGAGCTAAACACCAAAGGGACTGTCAGACTTCAAAACCAGATTTAGGACACCTTACTCCAAACTGGTGTGGCTGTAGGGTGCTTCAACTAACTCCACTTACACTGATGTTGAGAGCTCAGGGACATTCCTTGTCTGCACTTGGCACTGAGAATAAAGGATGAGTTGGAAAAGCCATCTAGCGAGTCTATAAGCTCCTATCAGTGTTGGTCTTGGACTCATCAGCCTTTCAGTTGTTGGGAGACTCAGACTAAACCCAACCTCTGCTCGTAAAAGAGGTCAAAAAATAATCCCCTGAAAGAACAGGACACGTGGGATGCCAGCAGCCCCTCCAGCTCTATCCTGCTCGTGACAAGAAGGCTACGAGCCGCTGACTTTTCACTAGTCCACAAATAAAACCAGAGAGTGTGAAGAAACACCAGCTTCCACCTTCCGCTACACTTAGCAGTAGCCAGTCTCGCCAGCTGGCTTGTCTCCCCTCCCAGCCAACCTGCCTTTGATATCCGTCAGCCTCTGGCTACGGAGACATCTGGAAGTTATTATCCAGCAGAGCGTATCACAAACCCATTTACATAATATAGTATCATATTTTGTGTTCCTGCTTAGCTGAGCATTTTGGATCACTCTAGTGTTTGGGTAAATAAGCCACCATTCCCTGTATAGAAATAACAAGTGAGTCTTAGGGTACGTTTGGTGGAGATTAATAATTTCACAGAGTTCAACCCGAAAAACGAAATGCTCCAGATTCAGCCCTAAAATATATTATTCTTGCACTTGTAATAAAAAGTACCTGCAATCGAAGTAGAGGAAATAATGCCTCTATTTCCCAGGTATCAAAATTATTTATGATTTAACCTGTTTTATTTATATGCCAGTCTTATTATTTTCATAGGATCTTTAACACTTCACACTACACATTCTTCAGAAAAGAAATAATACTTGGGTTACTTTGTTTCTATGTCACTCGTAGGGTTTAATTGAGGCAACGTGTTTTTAATATATTTTTATCAATACAAGGGGATACAAAGCCACCTTTAGTCCGTTGCTCAAACATATTTCCCTTCATCTCCTATATCAATATACATTTTGAAAACTGGTTCGATTTTCTACCAGGGAAAAAAAAGAATCTATTTAAAAATATTTAATCTGAAGCATTTTTGCTTGTTTCCATGGTAGCTGCGGAAAGGACAGGAGAAAACGATATTTACCAAACAGAAAATAAGACAATGAAAATAGAGCTTAGTTCTTTAACAAAGGGAACATGAGAGCGCTGCAGAATAAACATTTGCATGAGTTCTGTTCGAAGGAAACAACATTTTGCTGACATCAGGGATGGCAGTGGAGGACGAATGAACCCTTTTTTCCCAAAATGCACCATTTCTCCAGTTTTTGATCTTTCAGTATAGAAAGATATTCCATTTTGTGTTCTCATACAGTAGAATGAAAGGGTTGCAGAACAAACAGCAAATTTATTTATTTTACGGTAATTGATTCCTTTTTTATTTAGGTCACTGCTGAATTCGCTGAAGTTGGAGACAGGAAAAAAGTAGTTTTAAAAAGATCAGACTTTTTATTTTAGACTTTAATTTATTATAGTTGTGCTATGTGAAGCTATTATTTAGGAAGTGCACAGGTAAGGAATCCATAATCTGTTTTTCTCCTTATCCACCCTCTAGAACTCTGTGATGACTGTGTGTATTAGCTTTATTTACTAATAGTTGTAAGCTGTGGTAAATTTAATCAAAGATAGCTTCATGTCACATCCCATTACCATCATGGCATAAATTGCCATTCATGAATGATTTGTGTCAAAGAGCTCTGAAAACTATTGTTTTAGCAGCAAGATGTTCCAACATGCACAGCTCTTCAGCAGGGGCATTAAATTAATGTGTTTGCAGAGAAGCCACTAATTGACAATGAGATGGGATTTTGGCAGTACACTTCCACTTTAAAGATAATGAACAGCGTTCAGACACAGAGAAGAACCCCCTCTGCTCCTAAAACTATACAAGTAATTTCTGGTATAAACAAGAATAGAGGGAACCAATCCTGACAGGATATTTCCAGGACCCAAGCAAGCTGTTTGATCATCACGACTTCCAAAAGCAAACAGTGCAATTGCAGCGTTTGTGACCTTTATCAAATCTGGCTACGTACAGTCAAGAATGTTATGTTTGGTTAGGAACTCATTAAACAAAATTACCTCTCTATTTATAGAAACCATACAAGTACAGTATAAAACATTTTAATTAAATCAGCTAGTTAAGCAAAAATTCATTACTTTTTTGTTTTTATCAGCTAGCAGTGGGGCTGCATAGAGTAGTTCACATTAGAGTCAATTAGTAAGAAAAATTGTCAGATTTGGCAAGTGCATGAGCTTCCAGAACACATCAGCTGACAGAGAAGAAAAAGTCTGACTAAAAGCTAACCAAGTTACTGCCCTCAGAGGAGGAGAATGAGCCACGTAACACACACAAATGCATCAGCCATGCCAAAACCTCTTGTTCCCAAGGAGTCAGTGTCAAAGCTCTACATGCCGTGTTCCTTGAGAGCTGAAAAATGAGGCATGCATGCAAATTTAAGGTTGTTAGGTATCTGGCTGGCTTTGCAGGCTTTGGAAAATTTTACCCGATAGAAGTAATAAAATGTGATCAGCGTGACCGAGGAATCAAAATGTTCCTTGGTTTTGCAGGGCTGCAAAGCAAGAAAAAAGCTGAAGAAGAGTAGCAGGTAAAACCAGGGAATTTTTAAATAGGGAGAACACGACACAGTGGCTTGTGAGTCAGGCAGGAGAAGATCCTTTCTTTGCAAAAGGTGCAGCAGGGCCCTTTGTGGGTAACTGTAATTAAATGCTGAGTTAAGTCTGGACTCCAGTGAAAAGAGATGCATCAGCTCTGGGCATAACCTATGTGGTTACCACAGAAGGCTCTTGTTTAAAAAACCCAACAAATACATGTTATTCTCTATTATCAGAAAACCTAACAAGGTTGGTGAGGGTCCCATGGACACAGGCTGCAGCCAATGCCCCTGGGGCCAGAACGGGGCTTTTCGGGTGCCTGCTGACCAGGCTGGGACAGGAAGTGCTGATTTTCCAGCAGAATTTAACTGAAATTCAGAAATCTCCTGAACTCACCCACACCTTCTGTTGGGTAAGTTATCACCAATTTAAGCTGAAATGTAGCCCAGTCACCAGAGCACTTCAATAGGCTTCGCTTTTGTGCTGCAGTCAGGATGGGCACGGGCAGCACGCTCACTTCGTTACTGAGCAGACACAAAATGCCCACGGGATCTCTAAGGGATGGGAGTTTCGGCTGGGAAGAAGAGGCAGAGCTGTGCTCAGACTTATTCTGTGGTACCACACGGATGATTAGAGGCAGCTCCTGGCCAGTGCACTGCTGGCAGGGTTTTAAATGATCTTCCTCTTCCATTCTCTGGAAGAATCACGTATCAAAGCAGGTACATTAGAAATCCATCTGCCTTTGGTGGAATCTTTCATGGCTCCCACAGGTTTCCAGCACCTGTGATACTCTCCTTGTCACTGTCAGGCTTTGAATATTGCAAGAGCCTTCAATGGACAGAAGAAGATGACATCATCCACAAAGCACAGCTCTTGATGTACTTTTCCTCCTCAGTTTAAGGCTTGAACATCTTATCCCAACTAGAAAAGTTCTGATGAGGTTGTTTCCTTGCAAAGCTCCCCACATCAACTTGACCTTTTCACACTCCCTTTGTAAGATCTAATCTCACAGTACTTCTCAGGTAGGATTGTTTAAGAAACATCTAAATTACTGTTGTACTCTACCTTCTAGTGTTTACAAAGAGACACTTCTATCTTCCAGTTAATGTCATTCTCATAATTTGGAGAAGCCATACACAATGGCTTCAGAACGACAAGTACTTCTCAAGAGCAGGGCTATTAAATCACAAAATACTCATACTTGTTACCTGTAGGTTGGGAATAAAGGTGGTAGATCTTGCCACATACTATACAGTGAAAACCACTATTGCAGCTTGGAATTACCTCTCTCATTCTGCACCTCATCTTGAGAAAAATGTAGGAAATATCTGGGCTAGCAAGCTGAGTTCTTCCCCCCCCAATAAAACTTCTAACAAATAATTGAAGACATGGTTCCAAACCACATTTCTTTTGCTTCTAAAACTCAGACTACTATAAGTGCTCTTCATCACAGAAGGAACCAGGAGCAAGTCTACCCCTTAAAAAGCCTGTGAAAAATTTTAATCCCATTTTATTTTTCTAAAGCATGAGGTTCAAAAGATACATGAATTAAAATAATCATAATGAATTAAATGTAACAATACTCCTCCTCTTCATAATGTTTGCAAGTAAAAAGATCACAAGAGATTTAAAAGATCACAGGCGCTGCTGCTACTTTAGCACAAAGCAAAGTAATTCAGTCTGGTACTTCTCCTCAGTGCTAGCGTGAGAATTTGCCCTTTCAAGTTATCCTTTGGTTATTTCAAGAGGCTCTTGAGAAAAGACTGTTCTTCTTTTTTTTTTTCTCCAATTCCAGAGTGCACCTAAGAAATGCTCAAATTTGACCATGAGGACACATTTAATTTATCTCGATTTGCAAGATGAAACTTAAGCCTGAGTTTAAATGCTTTGCTGGGTGGGGACAGTGTTTGAGATCCCACTCTTTGCCAGGCCTTCAGGCCACCCTGCCCTGCTGGACACCCATCCCTGGCTCCTCTCTTCCAGCTGGACATGCCACAGGGTCACTACCTCATCCAACAATCCAGGACCTGGCCTCCAGAGGCTGGGAGGAACCAAAACTCTCCTTCACACTGAGCTTGTTTCTACCAATCTGTCTCAGCTTGCTGGGCCAAAGGAAAGATCCTGGACACCCAAAACCTCTAAAAAAAAGTTTATTTTTATGGGCGTGCCTGCATGAAGTAATTTTTGTCTGTACTCAAACTCATGTTTACAAGCAGCTGTCAGCAGATTATCACACCGGTGAAGGTATTGAAGGTATTTTTAGGATATCCAGTCCAAAATACTTTTTTTCAAGTGGCAGTCAGACTTCAGCAGTTACCAACAAAGAACATGAAATGGGAGGTCAAAAGCTTTGATCTGGCAAGGGCAAGGCACACATCACAGGCAGGAGCACGCAGCAGTCCACAGGGTTTGTTTTATCAGAAAAAACTTATTTCTGCGTAGGCAGTTCAATCCTTAGGACTTCTTTATGTTTGAAGGAAGACAGATCTGGAGTGAATTTCACTTACAGATGGTCTTTCGAGCATGGCTTTGAGCCTGACCCTTGGTATGATGCTGACTGCTTAAGAGCTAAATGCGGCAAGTGCAGTGCTTGGAAACTTCCCGTAGTGGGCTGATTTTCCAAGGCAATGAGCACCTGTGTGTCATAGCTTATCTTGGCTTCAGCACAAGGCAATGGGATTCAGCACACCTGAAAATCAGGCCAGGGAAGTTCACGTGTTTTCACAAACACCACTCTCGCCTCGCAACGATTACATGTGAGATGTTCAAATTCATGTAAGTATGAGGTCAGGCAAGTTCAGCAGATGCATCTTCATTATACTTGCACAATTATCATGAGCAGTCTCACTGGTAACAATTATATGATACTAATTTATTAGTCATCCTCTTTCTCATCTTTTCCACTGATCTGATTTGTTAAAACCCCAAACAGCATCTCACAAGTTATCTGAAGGAAACGGGAATCTCTGTATGTACCCTCCCTGACAGATAAATCCAGGTCTTGCTTCACTGATGAGATACAGAAATAAAAATCATTCCAGCTGCCATTTTGCTGGATTTAGTTACTGCCTTGGATTCCCCACAGAGGTAGTGAAAGAGAACAGTGTCAGTCTAATGACTCAGTACTTAAAATATGCATCAGTATTGTCAGAAAAAGGCAGGATGACAACTAAAACCTCCTTTTTTCAGGCCTTCTCTAGGGATAAAACAGTTTGATGGGGCAAACTCCCATCACTCTGATACCATAGATAACATCTCAATGCAGGAAAAAGAAGGAAGAAAGGAAGGGAACACATTTTTTCTTGTTTCCTCCAGGTGCACCCGCTCCAGAGCATCAGGGAGACCGGAGTCATTGGAAGCACAGCTCCCACTGAAACTCTGATTTTCTTCCCTCAAGGGAAGGCTCCCCAGCCTCGTGCAGAGCATCTTGGCTGCACAATAACCCAGGTCATGAATGAGAGCAGTGCTGAATAAGCCTTTCCTTGCCCAGAGACCTTTGTGCTTGTGATCAGCAGTACTTGGAATTTAAAACCTCAGCCAGGTAAAATACCACAGATGATTATTTAAAGGCTTTAAATAAAAGAAACCCTCTGTCTGTAAGAATCAGCTTTTCACATTCACATTGTATGGCTGTGGACTCATAGCTGGGTTATGAAAGCAGCCCAAAATAAGATGAGACATAATAAAACGCAAGCTGGTCTTAAGAAAGAATTGATTTCTGACAGCAGTTCTCAATGTTTTAAACACTAGCTGCAGACCTCATATACTTCCAAGTTTAACTGCACAATTCCCAATGATTTAACATTACAAAAATTTACATATTTCCATGCTCAGAATTTGAAAAGCTCAAACAACGAGAAACTTCGGTTGACATAAACATGATTCAAAGAAAACAGTATTTTGTTTTTCTAAACTAAGTCACTGGCAGCAGATGACTGACATCCTACATGTGCTGAATGTATCCTGTACCTCTAAGCTCTTCTGCTGTGAAATCCTCTCTATGCTGTATTTCTATGATCTGGATTTTAACTTTTGAGGTGAGAACTACAGAAAAATAGATGGCTAAATAAATACACAAGAAAATCTGCCAGATGTGCCTTAGACACATGAAAGGACTGCAAATTAAAGAAAACAATCAATATAAATGAGAGGGTCAGAACTTCAGATGGGATGAGCCAACACAGGGAGTGGAGGAAGTAGATTTTCAAGGAATCATGAGGAGGAGCTTGGACTGATGGACACAGAGGGCAGGGGTGGGGTGAGAAGGACAAATGACACAAATTTCTACTTGTGCACATGGAAGGACTCGAGTTTCTGTGACTAAAAAACGGGACACTCTGAAGACGGCAGTCCTCAGCAATGTCACTGTTCACAAACAGAATCTTCATTTTTAGACTTTTGGTTGAATCAATATCCAATTTTTCAAAATAACAGCATGCACTCTTTGAAAAGAAGACTACACAGCTAATTCCAGATGAGTAAAGCCTGGCTTTACTTTCTTTTCTTCTGGAGCATTATCCCACTCAAGTTCATCTTTCGCAAATGCTGACACAAGCCACAAAGACTTTATATTATTTCATAAACCAGCATTTTTTATCTTTTCTTTTTGCTTTTTGCTTTTCTTCTCTCTTTTCTCTTTTCTTTTCTCTTTTCTTTTCTCTTTTCTTTTCTCTTTTCTCTTTTCTTCTTCCCGAACTTCACCCATAGCCCACACTGATACTTTCAATTGGAAGAACAGGCAGCCAGACAAGAACAGTAGAATAAACTTTATCTTAAGTATTTATTGTTATGCTGGAATATCACTCAGTTTCCTCTGGGGTAATTCAGCACTCTTGTGGGAAATATGTGACCTCATTTGCATTTTCTAATTGAATTGCTATCAGGTTCCCTGCAAGACTGAACAAAAAAGTTCCTTGAGTTACTAACATCTCTTGTATTAACGAGAAAAAAAAGTTTACATTCAGATGTTTGCTGGGGAGGAGGGGAAATGTATGCTTCATGTATCATAAAATCCATTTTTAAAGTATTTGCCTTCTTTTCTATCATTTCATCCTACTAGCATGACACTTTAACACAGTAGTGAACTCTTTCATTACAGTGGTTTTCACTGAAAACTGGCAGGTTTGCCCAGGTTATTCAGTCATCTAAAGCAATCAGCACATTTATAAGGCTGACACTGTGAAAGAGGGGAAATTGTCACTGTATTGGGTCCCTCCCCATTAAAATGTCAGGTTGCATCAAGAGCAAGGCTCAGCTGGGGAATCTGGGGCACAGGAATGGACACCAAACCTGATTTTGCAGTGAAAGCACACAAGGGGAGGACTGTCCCAACAAGAAATATCTGCTGCCTTGGAAGCCCTTGGCCACCACTCAAGTGCTCTCAGCCTGTTCCACAGTTTTTCCGTCTTACATATCCTGACAAGAAAGGATCACAGACACAAAGGATCATTTATTGATGGATTAATCCTCTGTGTTCTCCTGGAAAGCAGTCCACTGCCCCCACTGTGCAGGCAGGCTCACTCCTGGACCCCCAAAACCTCAGCCAGTATCCCAAAAACATCAGTATCTCCTATAACATTTATTCTGTATTATAACCTCCACAATAAACCAAATATAAACCAAATATCTAATAATGGCCATTCCAGGAGGGCTGGTTTTGATGCAGCTTTAAGCCCTGGATATTCATGAACTAAATTCTGATTATCCTTTCAGAGGGGGTTCTGAGGGGCACCAAGTCCCCCATCACGAGGGGCTGCCCTCACTGAGGGCCGTTGCTCATGGAGAGGAGGAGGAACATGGCAAAAGGACTTTTTTTGTGCTGTAGGTGCCAACAGTGATCAGCAGGTGCAGTAACTGAATTTCCTGCCAATTATTTATAATGTCTGGGAACTGTTCAGCATTTTTGCAAAATCAGTCACAAATTTACAAAGTAAAATGGAAATGAATGGATGCACTAGAAGAAAACTGGTCTCTCTCTCAGGTCACCTCCTTTCTCTCCCATATTTGCCATTTCTATATCCCGAATATAACAAAACAGTCTGAAATGTCTTTAAATATATATATATAGTCTGCTTGAGTCATATTATACTACACTAAACCAAATGTGAAATCTGCTTCTAGTAAAAGCCATAAAACATATAAGGGTCATGGCCTGAAACATATTGAACTGGTTATTGTAAGGTTTGGGGTTCTTTTTTCAGGACAAACACTATTATTTTTTAAAATAATCTCATAATCATATTTATTTCTTTAGTAAACAAAGGATTATTCTGCTTGCAAAAACCACAGGCATTTAAATAAAACACAAGTCGGATGCCTGCTACAGGGACGCACAATAACACTGCTTATGACCTTGTCATTAGTCTTGTTTTCCGTATTTTTCCAGCCTCAAACTACACTCTAATAAGGCTTTTAGAAAGGAGGGATATGAATTTTAAGAAGCTTAGCTCTCTGTTTCCAACCAGAGTTCAGATTACATTAACATTAGATGAATTTCCAACCAAATATTCTACTGAAACAGAAATGTGTGCTTATTCAGGTTTTTTTTTTCTGCTACATTGAGAAGAAATTTAAAGCAGTATATAAGACATCTTACTTTGTTCCTTCAATATTTAATTACTTTTAGAAGGAAGCAATATTTCTTTGGTTAGAAATGGCAAATAGAGTTGACATAACACACAGGGCTTAATTACATCTTGCACAAGCCCAAGCCTTGCTGAAGAGCAGCAGAAGTGTATTTATATGACTCTAAGCCCTGCAAAACCTTAGGGGTCAGTCCACTGGGCAAGTGAGAGATTTAAGTCTGTCCAAGTCCTTTCCTTTTTCTCTCACACGTGGCAAAAATTCTCCCAAACGGCACAGAGTCACATGGTGGAATTCTAAAAATTTGACACAGAAAGTCTCTCCTCCTTCCTCCATCCTGCCCTGCACTCTCTGTCCAAGCACTGCAGAACTGAGGAAAGGAGAGGCCAGTCTTGCTGTCTGGACCATTACTGCCCTGCATTAATCCAAGTTACAGGTACATCCAAGAGACCCCACCTGTCCCTGAAGAAGCCATGGCTGCTCCCAGGACTCATACCTTCATCCTTACTCTGCAGGTCTTCAAGATCCAGCAATAAATCAAGGTCTTGAACCAATTCCCTGCCGAATCCTGCCCAAATGTCACCACCCAACCAGCCCAGCATTGTGTTGTTTGAGTCAGCACCAGATGAGATACCTGCATTTACTCCGTGTAGTAAACGATCTTCAGCCCAGACTAACACTGAAAATGGAAAGGTGAACTGCTGCTGCCAAAAATTATACGGACGAGGCAGGAAAGTGCCAGCTACACCAGGGGCAGACCAGAAGAAATGTGTTTCATGGGGCAGCCCCCAGTTCCAGTGGCTCTGTGCAGCCCACCACCACGCTTCACTGAAGGAACACTGCACTCAGGCTGCCACACAGGGACAGAGCCCTCCTGCTTTTCAGCTGTGCGTATGGAACTAAAGCAGAAAGAAACCATCTGTACCCTTCTGACTGAAACGCTGGCTCTGGCTTCTCTCTGTCGGGGTGGGCGAGGGGAGATGCTGGCACTGAGCAGAGGGGACGTTTGGCACCGCAGTGCCACGTTGTGCTTCGCTGCCTGCATCGCGCACGAGCACGTGTCCCTTATCAGGCAGCAGCAATGCTCCCTGTCCTTGCAAGGGAAGGAACAAGCTCAAATCTCCCCTCTGGAAGCTGCGGGGCCATGCAGATTGCTCGCAAGAGTAACTGTGAAAACCAGAGAGATGAGCAGCAGGGCAGAGCTGCCAGTGCATGACTCCAGGACTGTGCTGTCACAAAAGGAATCTGAACTTACAGCCATCTACAAGATGGTTGACTTTGAGTCTGCACCCTTCATCTGCTGGTTTTACTAGGAGTCAAGAGAGATTATCAGCAGTGAAGTGCAAACATGATGCACATGACCTGCAGTGTATAACAGACAAGTGGTCGCTTTAAAAATACAGAAGTATGAACTTAGAGAACACTTCCTTTACTGGTGACCCTAAAGCATTTCTGTCAGAGAGGTTCAAGGATCATTTGCAAGGAATTTGATGCTGCTCATGGTATTTCCTACTTGGACACTTCCTTATGAAGCACAGAGCAGGCAACATGAACACTCCGACGCCGCGTGAACCTTCCGATGGTTTGGGGCAAAGGAAGAACAAAGTAGGAAAAAGAGCTTTGAAAAACTCTTACCTTGTGTCCATTGTGTTGGGACTTCTCTGCCACCAGAAACCTGACCATGGCCTCCCATCTGCCCAGGGTCTGGGGGTCCCAGGCGGTCACCATCAGGATCAGCTGCTTGGAGGGCACCTGCAGGTGGTGGGCAGCGTACAGGGTCCCGTCCGCCCTCACCTTGAAGTCCAGGCTGTTGGTTTCATACCGCACACCCTTGTTACCGGCACAGTTATTAAATTTTACTAGAACAGAGAGGAAGAGATGGGAGAAATGTGTGAGATTGGCCTGATAAGGAAAGCAATCAAATACAAGTTTCAGACATTTAATTTTCACTGATGTCTTCTATATCTCTAATAACCATCAAGGAAATGATTTAACTGTTTCTTCGACCTTTCAGGAGTGCTCTTGTGCTTTATCTCTGTTCCCCAGGGAAGAAGTTGTAAGCCATTTTTAAAGTATTTGATACAGTTTCATTAGATCTCAAACACAGCTGTTCCCCATTTCTACAAGTGGATTTCTCCCTTGTCGCCATTATCTTTTAAATTCAACTGGAGTCTATTACCCACGCTGTGGGTATTTTTTTTCAGGAAATGTTCTCCATTTCCCTAACCCTTCAATAACCTACTTACCACATAGCCTATTTGCACATTCTTAACTGAAATTCAAAAGCCCATAACAATTCCATTATCAGAAATATAGAAAAAACAACAAAAAAATTAAACGCAGAAATAAAAGTTTAAATCATTCTGGAGCACACATGTGCTGCTGGAACTGGACCCCCCATCCTGAGCTGCATTCCCACCCTGGCCAATCCCTCACATGTTACAGCTACTGCAAAAAAGGAACTGTTAAACTGTGTGTCATAAACCATAACATGTCATTTGAAAGCCTACTTTGTCAGACCAAAGCTCCCCACTTGCTGATATTTTTATTTTCGCCTTTTTTTTTTGGTCAAAGTCTTTCACAGTCTAGTTTGAAAACTATTTTTATTGGCATTATGATACATGTCACATACATTAGACCCAGAAAAAACCAACCCTATTATATGACAGAATTGACAAATCTGATAGAAATTGAACCTGCAGCTAATAACACAGGAAACAAAACACTTTCTGCCATTCGAGTAATCCACGGGGCGGAACACACGTGGTGAAGGAAAACATATTGCACCCGTAAAAACATCTCAAGTGAGTGAGAATGGATGCACAGCCCTCCAGCTCGGATTGTTAGGCGGGTTCTCATGCTGAGATGCTCCAGCCTGCCCCGAAATGAGGAGAACCTTCTTGGCCAGCTCTGGTGGGCTTCAGCAGGAGCTTAATTCCTGCAGAAGAAGGGCTGGGTAAGATGGATCCTACCTAGACTGGCTGTGGTGGGACAAGGGATGCAGGGCACTCCAGGAGGAGCTTCTGGGACAGTTGTACCCCAACAGACCCTTTCCCCTGCACCAACCACAGCTCTGCAGCGCTGCCCTGAGCTGAATCGAGGACGAATTTGGATCTAAATAAAGAAAAAAACAACCATGGCACAGGTGAAAGAAAAAAGCAGCCAGGAAATGGCTCAACCCATCTGGGAGTCAAAGCCCCTGGCCGCATCAAAGTACAGAGAAATAAGGAGCAGACTGTGGCAGAGGAAGGGAAAATCCTTCCCCTCCTTCCCCAGACTGCACCCCACAATAACTGGGGTGCTGTGATCGTGTCACAACTGTGCATCTACAGAGGCTTTCTGTGCTGTGTATTTATTTAGACCACACTGGTATGTTTTTATGTGTGTGGTGGGAAGTGTTACCAAATGCTGCAGCAATTGCTGGGCACAAACAGCGAATGTCACACATTGATTTATAGAAAATAAGATGGATAAAGTTATCTAGCAGATAAAAAAACCTGAAAGCCCTGGATGAGGGTAAGCACACACACGGTTTGGTGGCACCTACAAGAACCGGGACAATCTCTGAGACCTGTGAGGGGAGATACCCCGGACCTCTGGGACCACCCTGCTGGGAGACCACTTTCATCTCTCTGGAATTTCTGCAAATCTCCCCTGCATTCACAGCTACAATAGATACGTGTGAACATACCAAGTGCATCTTCACTTCCAAATGTTATTTATTTTCAGCTCAGCACCCTGGGCACTGTTAGAAACATGGCACATCAGCTGCACCCCTTTGCTGTGTAATAGCCATGCAGAACTCAAGTTCCAACCCTACTCCCCAAGTACCCACATATCATATACTGAGAGACACTTAAAGAAGGGAGAAAGGAGTGATATGATAATGACTGCACATTAAAAAACTCAGAGCTTACTTTGATTTTATTGAGATTAAAAGAAAGCCCTACAGTGTACCAGTAGTCTGAGAGAAAAAAACCCCAAACCCTTTCTATATGTGTAAATAGCGATTTCAGTATTCAAAGTACTTAAACATCTGCTTAAGACCCAGCTCATAGCTCCAAGATGCTGCTCTGGTGTCATATGTCACTGTGTCGACTTTTATGCTCCATTATCTAAAAATGGCTACCTCGTAGACAAAGTCCCTCTGTGACTTGCTAATTACTTCCATTAGTTTAAAACAAACTTAACTAGAGACGGAGAAAATCCTGAGAGAAATTGTCTGATTTCTTTTTTTTTAACAAGCATCGTCTCTGCTCCACATTGCTCCTCTCAGGTAGCACAGGTAGGTGAATGCTCAGCAAGGGATTAGCACAAGCAGCTCCTCTCCTAAGAGCCTTTAGGAACTGCAAGAAAGGCTTCAAGGACACAAAGATTCCTCAGTTTTCAGTCACTCTGCACAGCAGCAATGGGCCCTGCCTCACCTGGGTGGCTCTGCAGGAGATTTCAGCCACACAGGGATGACCCTGCTCAGCTCTGTCAGGCAGAGGAGCTGCTCTGGCTCCAGGCACTGTTCATACACAGCATAGGAAACACACTGGAAATGCAGGAGAGCTGAGCTTCCTTCACAGGGAAGGGCATGGCTTAGTGGTGGGGTTGGCAGTGCTGGGTGAACAGTCAGACCCAATGATCTTGGAGGTGTTTTCTAATCTAAATGAGTCTGTGATCAAAAATCCTAAATTATCCTCTTTGCTGGCCTTTGAAAATAAGACCTTGGGATGTTTACATGACTACTGAGCTGCACTGTTTTATACATATATATCTATATATATACACATATACACAAAGATCCACATAATCTATAAATCTCATTTAGATATATTTATATATAAAATATTTTCCCCAAATATATGTGTATAAGTTTAGGGGAGAAAAAAAATCAAGCTATTGTTCTATGAAAAATAGCATAGATCAAGGAAAGGAAATCTCACCCATATTTTCAAATTCCATCTCTTACACCTACTCTTTGCTCTTGTGGAGGCAGAAATTAAAATTTCATTCAGTGGCAGACAACTTCTGCTTTTTTTTCCCTTTTTCTCCTTTAGAAATCTCCAAGTCTACGTAATTTGCAGTTGATGCAACTCTTGACTTTCAAATAATGCAATAAATAAATAAATAAATAAATAAACAAACATTGGCTGTGTTTACTAGGCTTAGAACTCTCTGTGGACACAAATCAATCTTTCTTTGACCAGTTTGAAGCCTAAAGAACACTGCATGAATATAACATTCAAAAGCTGCAGCATCAGTAATTAGGATTTCAGATAAACAGCAGAGTAACACATCTATCATTTTTACAGGATGGTAAAAAAAACCCCAAGTTTTTAAAAAATACACTGGAAAAATGCTCACTGATGCTTATCGAAAACTTACGCTGAAACCAGCATCTAATGCCTGATGAAAGGAAAACCAAGAAGGCACCCTCATTAACAGGCTTTTAGGTTTAACCCTTTACCCTCATCATTTTTAATTGCTTCTCTATGAAAGGAGGAAGTACAACAATTTGATAAGCTGAAACAGGTACTGAGTGACGGGCAGAGAAGCTGCAGGAGTCTGCAGCAAACTGCTGGGCATCTGAGAAAAAAAAAGGTATTTTACTTCAAAAAAGACACAGGGTGAAAAAAAATTCAACAAGTTTTGCATTGTTCTCTTTTATTATTTAGCTTGTTAGGCTGGCTGGACAGAGTCAAATGATCAAGCCAGGATCTTGAAAGATGTAGGAATACACTGAACTTCTTGCCCCCCAAATGCCTGAGAGAAATACTGAATTTAATAGGACTATAAATGGTATAAACCAAAGAATTCACTTTTAGCCATATCCTTCTGGATTTTCCTTTAACTTCTCCTAGTCCATTAAAAAGTGCCCCCTCTGGCAAGCTGCATAGGGCTGGAAAAGCAGGAGGGATAATACTCGTTTATTAAGATAAACCCCCTGGCAGGACATCATCCCACATTTCAGGACATGGGTCCCTTCAGGACTCTGTTTTTCACCATGGTTTTGAGGATTATCTCTGCAAAAGATGTTTCTTTCATGATGAACTTTAAAGCAGCAAACACACAGCACTACTTGCAGCAGGATCCATCTGCTTTTCAAGCTGTGTCTCTTGACCAGCTCCCTTACACCCCATGCACTGTGATAAATCTAAGCTGCCAAATCCACCCCTCACACCCCTTCTGTGAACATCATTAAGGTGAGGACAGCTTAACTGCAACCTTTGGGAATTTCTGATGTCTGGGTAACCTGCAGAGTCCTCAGCATGCATGGAAATGTCCCTCTTGTGTGATCATGAGCAAATCACTTGTATTCCTGCCCTGGAACTTCTGGCCCAACGCTCCCAAATGTCTGCACTCATCCATCTCCTCTGGCTTTTGCAGGGGGTTCAGTCCTGGCCAGCATTCCCTGCATGTCACCACACCAGAAATTAAAAAATCCCAAACATATCCTGTGTGGAGAGGCTCCTGTTGCCTAAGAACAGGCATGAAACCATTCAGTTAACCACAAAAATGCACAGGCACATTACAGCCTCACAAAGTGATTTCTCCATTAAGTGCTAATGTGAAGCAGAGCGTGCTGTGCCTTGTTGGGAAGCTGCATTTATTTGGCAAAATAAGTATGTAGCATAAAATTTTACATGGCCACGTTTTCGAGGCATCCTCTTTATGTTCGTGCAATACCTCTGCGATTCTGTGAGAAAACTGTTTTATAGCAGTGGGAAGCAACTGCAGTGGAGTGAATTCCCCACAGCCACTCTGGAAACCTAGAGCAAAGCTGGGATCTGAGTCCTGAAATTCAAACAGCCAGGCCACTGCCTCCATCACCCAGATACAAGCGAAGAAGACAGAAAAATCAGAAAGATGGACTTTGAAAAAGCTAACAGAGGCAGATCCTTCTCCCTACAAACTACTGGGCATTTCCAAATTAGTGCAGGGTGAAAAATTTAAGGGATGTCACACAAATTATTGCAATTGTTGCGTGAAATGGAGTCCCATGAGCACATGTAAATACATGATGGAATTATTCTGGGACTGAAATATCTTGTCTAAAAAGGCAAATGCTGAAATGGAGGCAGGAGGATTTTAACAGAATTATAGAGTCATGAAGGCTGGAAAAGACCACTAAGTCCAGTCATTAACCTAACCCTGCCCGGTCCACCCCTAAACCATGCCCCCAAGTGCCACACCTACACGTTATCTGAGCACTTCCAGGGATGGTGATTCCACCACTTAATCCTGTTCTACTGCTTGACGACCCTTTCAATGGAGATATTTTTTCTCATATCCAACCTATCCCTCCCCTGTTGCAACTTGAGGCCATTCCCTCTTGTCCTATCTTGTCCTATTTTTTTTCTCTGTATTAAAAAGATGGATGTGTCCAGGTACCACAGGCATTTTGACCATTCAGAGATGGTGTTTCAGCGTTTTGTGGAAATTAAAACTGACTTGAGCCATCACACTTACACACAGTGCTACATCTAAGCCTGGACTCCTGTTTCTATCCCACTTCCACTTATAGTAAATCCCACACTATCATACAATACACAGCCAGATTTGCTTCCTGCAGTTCATTAAATGCTCAGAGCCCTTCTCCTTCTCTACAAGAAAAACAACACATACATAGGAAAAAATGATGGCTGTAAAACCTGATGAAGACAATGTGTAATTTTCATCCTCTCATTACTAATTTTATAGGTTACATTTTCCACCATGTCCCCATAAAAGATATCAGACTAATAAACTCCTAGTGTCTTTATTTAATATTTATAGCACCATGGGAGAACCAAACTCTACTGGTAAAAGGTAGAAACAGCAATTCAAACAGCTGCTTCAAAGACTAATAAACACATCCCTAGTGATTGAGCTTAAGAGTATACAGTTTAAAAAAATGCTTTGGTACAAAAAACTGTAGGAAATAAATGGAAGGATGTCGGTTGGTATATGAATGTATATAAAAATGTGCATGCTCACACCCTCAGCTGCACAAAGCATTGATTATTCATTAAGTGTTCTTGGAGTAAAAAACAAATATAATGAATGGTTTGGAGAATTAATGAACTATCCCACAGTCTATCATCTGCTGAAAACATTCAGCATGATTTAGCGTGTTCTTAATGTTATTTTCTTGCAATTAATGGAACAGAAATCTGTGGCATTTCTACCCATTTCCCAAATCTCAGGTCAATGTGAAACATTATATCCAATTTTCCAGTGCATTATTTACGATCTCTGAGCTATGACTGCTAATATTTGCCTTACTGAAACAATAGCAAATTATCATAACAATTTACCATATGTAATTATGTTAAACAGAATCTATCTTTATTTATCTTCTTGTAATCTTCAGTTACAGCGAGTCCTCCTATTCAGAATATGCAATAATACAACATTCATGACATTCCCAACCTATTACATGCTTGTTAGAAGTGACTCCATGCCCTACTCCACTGGTGACACCTCGGAATCAGCAAACGAGTAGCAATCTGCCTCCAGCAGAAACTCAGGTAGATTTCAAAAGGGACACAGAAACATTTTATGTTTAAAGGCACATTTTGAATTTGCCCTCTTTAAGTTCCAAAGCTCAACCCCCTCCATGATCCATGTGGGGTTTAGGCACACACCAGTGAATTCCCGACTACCTCATGCTCATCTGCAGCTGTTTTGCTTCCACAAAGCCAGGACCGTAGGTCTTATGGGGAAAATGGCAAGACTTTACTGCGCATAGGTAATTTATTTTAAAAACATAAAATACTTCTGTGGGCTTGATGGGACTACATGGAAAAGTCATCTTTTCATTTCCTGAGCCACCTAAATGCTTTCAGCACCTTTTCCAGCTTTATGTTCACTTTTATCAGCTCTTGCTTGCACAGAATTTCTGTTTCCATGGCCAGAGAAAAAGAAAAGGAACAATACATTTCAACAGACAAATAGGGATCCTTTAAAAAGTCACTCTGTCACGTGTGCAGTCAGCCAGTAGCAATGAGGAGTCATGGGTACATTAAAAAAAAAAAAATCTAAATCCCATTCAAACAAAACAAAAATCTAAATCCCAGACACTGAGTGCCTCCTTCAAATTCCCACCTGTGCCATTTTTCATTTGCTGGAAGCCAATTCAACTAAAATACATGTTTTTAAGGAAGAAAAAAATGAAGAAGTATATTTCACTTTTGGTTTGGAATTGGAGGGGAGTACAGACCCCTGGAGAGAAGGACTATAGAACATGATAGAAAAGATGAATCACTCTGGCAACAGCCAGCCAGCCATTAATTTTCAGCAAGCCAGGAGTCGGTCCAATTAAGCCAGGCTCCTTTCTCTACATTAACATGCTTTACTCAGTTTTTTTCTGAAGCTAAAACATCAGCTCGAGACCCCAAAGGCTTTTCTATTTAGGATCAATCAATCTACCTTGCTGCACTGTAAAACATACACTGTCAGCTCCGAGGCGAGCTCAAAAAAAGAGCAACGGTAGAAAAATTTGATAAATCGACATGTTCTGGCAGTTAGTAGAGGGATTCTTCCTACACTGCAACTTATTTTTATCTGATTAGAAACAAGTATTAGTAAAGGGAATATTCCCCTCTATTCTCTTCCTGGTATTTAGCATTGGTTTAAGAGGGTTTTTTTTTAATCAGGTTTTTTATCCCTGATTTTCTACATTCAAGCCAGAAGATTCCTGCCACAAAGGCACAGAGATACTACCCAGATTTCAAAGGGCAGTGAGTTTGAATTGGATTTGCAGGATGTGGACTCACATTCAAGCATTTTCTTCAGCACAGAAACATGAACCTGCATCTATTGGTGCTCATGTTAAAGAAATTTTTCACTGCTTTCCACATTTTTATGCTCAGGGCTTTACTGTGAATATGCAACCTCACTTCTGGGTTTCCAGCACCTGCTCTATAGGATTGCTTTATTTGGGATTTCACTGCCCATTTGAGATCCACTAACTCTCCCTCAGCCTTACTGAGGCATCTCAGGAATGGTTAATTAATACATGAGCCAGGGACTGATGACAGAGGTAAGAAGGACACTTACAAGGTCTGAAGTTCTCTGCTGGGATAACTCAGAGGGATTGCCCTTTTCTTTGGTAAATGCCACAGCAACTCTGCTGCTGGTTTCCGTGTTGTTCTCAGCATCTTTATCTTTGGATAAAAACCTTTCCTAGCAGTTTCAGCATGACAGTCCCCCTCTGTTGCTAACAGCAGTGTAGACAGAAAGCCACTGGGATGTGCAGCTGATGTTCCAGCTTCAGATTAAAAGGGTAATAAAGAGAAGCCTGGTTTGGGTAATCCTGCAAATACCAACTGCACCACACTTTTGTGGCAGATGCTGAGTTTTTACAGGCAAGCATTTTTGTTCTTCGCTCTTTAAATTCCACGTGTCTGTAGGATAGTACTGAGATTCACTACAGCACTAATGAGATCATTTTGCAATTAAAGGCTAAGTAGAAACAAACCTCTCACCACTCTACAGGAGAGTTTGGGTTCTCTGATTAAGCAGCAGTAAATAAACCTGTTTCACTCTTGGTCCTGGTGTACACCAGAGATTAACTCTCCAAACAAGATGGACTGATTGACCCCATGGATTAATCAATGAGTTTCCCAGCTTCAGATCAAAGTGCAAGTTGTGGGAGTTACCTGCAGTAGGATATGTTCTAATTATTATTACCAGCACAGAATACATAAATCCCAGGGCACTTTATTTGGAGGTTTTACTCTTAGCACTAATGATCTCCACAACACTCTCATGTTTGTCAAACTACCAATGTGGGAAAAGACTTTAAACACCACTATGCATTTCTCGAGGAAGAACTGCAGGTTTTATGGAAGCTTGGTGTGATCATTATAAAGGGTGGAGCCTGCGTAATGGTAGGGTAATCTCTATTGTAACAGCTGCTCTCCCATCACACCTGTGGGCAGCAGCATCCCTGGAGGGAGCTATTGGGAGGCTGGGACTGTACTGGAGACAAACCCCATGTGAGGAGGCATGGAGCCCTCCTGGGCAGAGCAGAGAGCTCAGCCCTGCTGGTATCAGGAACATCCCGAAACTGGGAGCAGTGATGGGAAATGGGCAAGGACACAGCTCCTGCACAGCCACCCCCGCCAGCTCCCACCTGCCCCACTGACAGAACCTCCTGGCCTTGGGGGGTTTTCCTTTCTGTCACACATCTCTTTTCAACTTGCCAGAAGTGTGTTTGGAAGACATGGGGAGCTGTAGGAAGATTTTTAGCGAGGAAAAAAAAAGTGAACAGAGGGCATTTGCAGCCTAGGAAAAGAAGTTGAAAGAGATGCTCCAACTGCAGCTGTGTCAGACAGCCTTGGGCTTCTCTCTCCTCACACTCTTCAAACAAACAAACTCTCAACACCTAGAAACAGAGGCTGCACATGTCAGGGGAAAAAAAAATCAGACACACCAGTAAAGACACTGAACTCCTTACGGACTTGACTTGTGTGTAAACACTGACAACTTTGGGGCTGAGTGTTCTCATCTTCCTCAGCCTGGCTCAGGTGTGAACACACACTGATCCAGGGAGTCAGATCCCAGTGCAGTAAATAAATAGATGTTTCAGGCAAGAATATTAGAAATGGAAGACTTTGTTACCTGGAAGAGTCAAGGCTGGGTAGCTATATTTAACTTGCAGCTGCTGTGCACCTCTGCTCTTCTGCCTGCACAAAAAGCAGCAGCACTCCTTTACCTTCAGCTCTAACCTACACAAGGCTGCACGTTTCAAGAGAAATTAATATTATGTAGAATAAAGCACTGTTTGCTACCTGGTGGGCTCAAGTGCTTTGACATTTGGACAAATTCAGAGAGTTTTATTTACAGACGGAGGCTCTGGGCTCTGTTTCTGGCAGATGATCAGAGGGAGCAGGAGGAGAACAAGTGGCCTTGATGCCCAAACTGCACTTGTGGGGGTAACAAACTCCGGCCAGTGTCAGAGCTGCCAGGCTGCAGAGAGCCAGAGGATCCTGCCCCGGGGCTGGGCTCCAGTGTCCACTGGCTCCACAGGAAATTCACCCACAGAGCAGGAAATTAACTGGAAAAGCAAAACCACAATAAAACACAGATCCAGGCAGGCTGGTGGTGGTCATCGCTGACCCAAACAGAACCTCCCGGCCTCTGCAGCCACCCTGGAACATATCCTGACCACAGCATTCCCGCAGCCACAGAGCTTGGCTGCTGCTGCTGCCACCGATGGAGTCACAGGGATGAGGTTTACTGTAACTTTCCCTTTCCTCTTTTACACTCATCCCCTCTACCCCTTCTTACTACAGTGGTGTCCAAAAGAAAGGCTGTCCCCTTACCTGAAGAACAACCTCAGGATTAAACTAGCAACCTTGAAATTTTGCAGGGCTCAGTCCCTTCAATTAAAACCAAGAGAGACTGAAGCCAGTAAATTAGAGAATGTGACAAATGCAGCACAAAGCACTGAAGATCCCAGAAGGTATAAAATTTAGTGTTAAAGTAAAGAAACAATAGGGAAGTCCAAGACATTTCAAAGTGTAGTGAATCAAATTAAATTGCCTGAAATTCCACATGGAATACATTTGACAAATTTCTTTCCCCCTCTTCAGCTTTCTGTTTGAGATGAACTGTCGTCTGGCAGCTTCAAACGTCTGGCACAGCTTCAGCTTCAGTTTGCTGGGGCTGAATCCAAACACGAACCTGAACTTTACCAGTTCTGCTCTTTTTGTAAACATACTTGCTGTGGCTGCCAAATGCTTTCCAAAAGCACACAAAACCCAGAATCCAAAAGGAAAATATTGTCTTGCCGCAATAAAATTTGCATTTTAACACCTATGGGCAGGAGCCCATGGTCGGGCAGAGCCCACCTTGTCCCACATTCCTCCCATATTTTGAAAGGCAATGGTGAGTTGGGGGCTGATGTGGGAGGGATGCGTCTCCCATGCACCCAGTACAAGCCCAGCTCCAGCCCTGGCAGCTCCAGTGACACTTCTCCCTCCAGGGCTGCAGGGGCAGACAATAATAATAATAATAATAATAGTAATAATAATAATAGTACAACAATTAGCAGTAGGATTCCTCAGACGTGCTGGGTAAGACAAGCAGTAAAATGTCATTAAACACGTGTCACTGATAGAGAAGACTGGTTTAGATTTCCCCAGTGGGTAGCCTCAGAACAAATTCATTTTAAGGTAGGGAACTTCAGCAGCGGAAGAGACGGATATAAAGAGGGTTATGATCAAATTGCTCCTGAGAGCAGATAGCATCAGCTTGGATATATCAGATTTTTTTTCACTTTGCTTTTAAAACATACTTGGTTTTGCAAAATGCTTACAACACACACTGCTTTGACACAGGAGGTGATTCTTCAGCAGCATTCCACTACCTCCACAGATTCCCTCTTTCTTTCTCCCTTTAAAACCTTCTAAAACACCCAAGCTCCATAAACTAAAAAAAGCTGCAGACAGCTGAACCGAGCCCACCTTTAGGCTGGAGAGCAGCAAATGACAAAAGTGTCTGAGTTCTGGCACGAGACACAAAGGCAAACAGCTGCTGCTAGAAAAGCGTATTTTACTGTTCACAAAGTCTCAGCCTCACCTCTGAGAGCCACGTGGCGTTCCACCACTGCCCAAAATAGACAACATCTGGTTTGTACAAACACTGATTTATTGCTTGTCTTCACTCCCCTTGGGTTTTAATTATGAGTAGATCTTGTAACTATTATATTTGTATTTGTTTTATCCATCTAGATATTTTTCTACACTATTAACTATAAACTGAAAGCTCTTTCTAAAAATAGTACAAAACCACACTTAAAATATGCATATGGCCTTTATTAAGGAAATCCCTATAATGAATTTTTAGATTAAGTAAAAGCACCACTGAAACCACTGATTAGCAGGCAAGCCTGCACCTGATTTCATGAACAGTATGAGATTAAGAAGTTTCTTTTTATAACAATAAAATCCTAAAGAAAACAAGAATACAAAACTAAGTGCTGCTCTTAATGCAGTGTGGTGGCAGGTAAAAATCCCTCCTTACTGCACCACTCTGACTGCCCCCAGGGCCTCTTTGGGGCTGTTGAGCCACTTCCAGCGGTCAGGTGTCCTCATTTCAAAGCACCTCCATGGGGTGGCACTTCCTCAGCAGATGGGACAGATCCCCTGGGTAAGGGTAACATAGTCAGGAATGCAATTGTTGGAAGCCTTCCTACTGAGACTTTTTTTTGGCTAAATTTTCTGTTGGTTTTTTTTTCTTTTTCCTGATAAAACTCTTGATCTTTCTGGGAATAAGTTGATTCAGAAATGACTTTCTAATTTCTATGGTTGAACAGCTACCCCCACAACAGAACATACAGTGCAATAAATAAATACCACTTGCAAACTTCCGATTTCTCTGCCACCACATCATCCATCAAAACTAAAGCTGTAAAAAAAATAAAAAAAGGATGTGGAAAAACCCAACCAACCTTTCTCCCCATCTTAAAAAAAGCCTGGAAACTATTTCTGGAAATGTCCTAATGTTTCTACTGAATGACTGAGTCTTCTGAAAATGTTCAGTGGTCCTACACAGACCCTCCACAAGGACCAGCAGATCTCATCTCTGCCAGCCTAACACACCCACTGGGCAGCTCAGGTCCAAGCATTTAGGCAGAATCCTGTCCTACTCATGGCACAGAAGTTTTGGGAATATGATGAAAAACAGAAATTGCCCCAGATGTCTGAACTGCTGAAATTGGAAGGCAAAAAGGGCCGATAGCTGCATTTTCCCTCCCCCAGTGTCAGCACAGAGCACGACTCGTGTGCTGAAGCAGCTGCAGACCAACAAACCCTCCAGGTAGAGCAACAGGAATGCAAGAAATATCTTGGCTCTGTATCTGTTGTTTAATTAAAAAGTTTTGCATGTAAACAGATACCTTATCCTCTTCCAAATCCACACTGACATCCACTACTCATCATTCTGAGGCAACTGCTAGAGGAAACACGATTAAAAAAATACCATATTCCATGGAAGTGATCTCAGAACTGCCCGTCATCGGGCCGTCTGGTCCCCTTTCACACCAGCTCAACTGTGAGAGCTTCAAGCTGAAAACAAAATGTCAGGCCATTTGAAGACATAAAAGTCAGTTATGAGGGCTGTAATTTTATTTTTTAATTATTGATTGAGGGGTTGAAAAAGAAATATTGTCTGGTTGATATCTTTTAAAGGTTAAATGTGATGAATGGTATCAAGGGAAGTCCTACCAAACTTCGATCCCCAGTTCTTTTATCAGCTACACAGATATCAAGGCTGGGTTGGATGGGGTTTTTTGAGCAAGCTGGTCTGGGAGGTGGCTGCTCAGGGCAGTGGGATTAGAATGAGGTCATCTTGAAAATGCCTGTGCAGATGTGAAGGGCACTGCTGGCATCAACCCCACGAGGACACTGCACTGGCTCTTGTGTCCTGTTACCAACACAGGGAGCAGCCCTTCAACACGTTGCAGTCACACATTTGCAGTTTTTTCCAGAGCAGGCCTCAGTAAGGACTGTCAGCTACCACTGTCAGTGATGTCTAGCTCAGCGTAAACACTTCGTTAGGAACGTGATGAGATTACACCCTCAGGTTTATTCTAAATACTAAAATAAATCTTTGCACAGAACAAGAATGCACTCATTTATACTGCAGTGCTATGACCACAGGTTTTAATTTTTACTATTTAATTATTCATCCTGGATCAGGTCTCAATTTAAGCTAATATGCAAACATGAGGGAGAAGGGGCACTTGTTTATCTCAGTTTTTGCCAATTAATTCAAGTTGTTCAGTAATCACATTACTTTTCTACAATGCGATAAGGAAGGAAAAAAAAACAACCAGCAACCATCCAAATAACAAAAAAAGATTCCCTTTATACAAAAAGCAGGATATTCTACAAAATTTACTTGCATGAATAGACTCCAATAAACCAATTAAAATACTCATTTATAGGGATGGCTCGTATTATTGACTCAGCCTACAAGGGAAATTTTTCTTCTTTTTTTGCCTTTAATGTCTACAATACTACCAGTGAATTGACCTAATAACAGATTATATGATGGAGACTGGCACAAGTTTCCTGAAATTGTCCTGGAAACATGAAATTGTCCTAAATTTCCCTCTTGTTCCATGTGGGCAGTGGTAATAAATGGTACATCAAGCAGCAATTTCATGTCTATGAACTGGTGCTATACTTGAATTAATCAAAACCAAAGCTTCCAACACCCCAAGTGTCTGCTAAAATTAACCATCTACAACCTTTTTTCAACAGAAATCTCGGGAAAAGTTGAAGTAAGAAACAAAAAATATTATTCAGTCCATAATTCATACAGTTTTAGTGGTATTTCTGACCTTTAAAACAAAAAGCACGAACAGCTCACCCAGTCCACTGGGCAAATAGAAGAAATAACAAGAAAAGCCAGCAAAGAAAAGAGAAACTACCCAAGAGGAATCCTCTGCAGCTCCAAAACGACAACATTTCTACTCTGTAAAAAAATAAAATGCCATCAAAACTTCACCAGCCTCTCTCAACCCATCTCACAATCAGGTCATTACACGGAGGAGGGGACAGACACTGAGCTCCAGTGAACCCCAACCAGCCACACCAATCCTGATCCGTATCTGTTACCTTAATGTTTTTCTGAATGTCTATAAAAAAATCAAACACAAATGAGCAAATCTTTTTGTTAAATCTGCCTGCCACAGGCAAGTCCTTTTTCTCTGTAGGTCTCTCCCTGTGGATGCACCTCCCAAAACACCATGGACATTGATCCCATGTGGTGGAGATGAGGTCTTGGGAGCACCCCAGGAGCCTCCAGCAGTGCACAGGGATGGAGCTGGGATGGAGGTTGGGATAGGCACCATGCTGATGTGCTCCTTCTGTGTGCCTGTGGCCAGGACACCTGCCTGGCACACACCTGCAGCTCCCTTGGCTTGAAAACCACTCCTTTCCTCCAGCACCGAAGGGACTGAAGCTGTGAAATGGAAAGGTACAGGGGAGCAATGCAGCCATCTGGGCAAGATCCATCCTACCAGCAGCTTCAGAATGAAAAATACAGGCTGTCTTGTTTAAAACACTGTCCTTTGCTCAGGCAGCCAGTTGGGTATCTGTGCCACACACCGCCCCTGTGGAGGGGGATATTATATGTTCGCTCCTTACCCTGTTATTTCTGGCTGCTTAAGCAGCAAAGGACCAATATCCTGTTCAGCTGTGCTCAGTTGGTGCAAGAGAAATCAGTGAGCGATGGCTCTGCCACTCACTTCCCACACCTCGTCCTCACGTGGAGCTGCTGGTTTTTGGCAGCGATTGATGGCTGGTACCAAGGCCCTGTTACCAGGAACCAAATGGGTTTTTCTTCATGAGCTGCCCGTTATCACGCAAACTTTATGAGCTTTTAGGGTGGAAAGCTTATCCTCTGGAACAGACATTCCCATCTAAAACACCTCCTCCTTTCTCCTGTGATTTGCTGCTCATTTATCTTTACTGGGAAGCTGGTGTACCGGCTAGAGACATCTGAGGCTCTTGTTTCTGGAAAAGCCAGTCACGGAAACCTAAGAAATGAAAAGCCAACACTCCCACCAGCATATTAGCTGGTTTAAGACTACAGTTAATGGCTTGGCAATAATAATTTCACATTAAATTTCATTTACATTTAAGTCACAGTGGACTGAGCAGTGGTGTACATATCCATCAACCAGTTTCCAGTGCCCACCAATAATTAACAGTCTCTGTTCACCCTATGGGGGTGTTTTCCAAATCCAGATTGACATCCACCAGGCAGACTGGCTCTCCAGACAGTATTTCCACAAAAACCAATTTGCACCTGAAACCCAGCACAGACAGCCATTCCTTCAGTGATCATTTAGTTCCTTTCCAAAAGTCACCTCTCTGTTTCTGGGCACAGGAAAAACACTCTGGTTTTGATTTGAAAGGGAGATTCAAAATAAGCAGTGCCAAGTACCTCAGACAAGGCAGGGAATCACTAAAGGATTAATGAATTTTATTCACCTACTACTCAGCACCCCACAGAAGAGCCACAGAAAGTGCTTGTGCCCTTCTCCAGCCTCTCATCCCAGTGCTTGATGGTGACTGTCTCGAAAATCCTGGTTCCACTGGGCATTATCCATTGTCTGGATTTCAACTCAATGTTTAAAGGGGAGACTGAAGGATGAAGGTCCTGGACTGGCCTAATTCACACTTGGTAGGGATTCACATCGCTTGGCAAACAAAGCATCACTTCATCTGTTGAAACTCTATCTGGTCTACCAGGGAACAGAGAAGAGCCAACCCAGCCCTGGCCAATTCAGGGCCACTCTAAATCATGAACATCCAGAGGACTCACAGGCAACTACACCGCAGCCTCCTAAGCAGGGTTTATCTCCATTATTGGAATTTGGGCAGTTTTTCTGGCACTGTTCACCTGGCAAATGAGAGCCAAAAGATGATCAAGTCTACAAAGAACACTCCAGGATAAGTGAAGAACAAAACAGTAACTCTATTGTTACATCCTGCTTGCTCCAAGCCTTAACACTGAAACTACACGTTATTTAGTGATTTATTCTGCTTAGTTCCAGCTAGATTACTAAAACATTTTCTTAGCAGCAAGGCAGGGTGTGGGTACACAAGGTCAAATCACGCCTGTTTACGCCACCTTTTAATTTAGCTGATTTGAACTGAAAGGTTTGCTCTGGAGATGAATTACTCCTCAAGAGGTTTCTTTAAAGCAGCGGATTTTAAAAAATTTTGAAAAGCTTAAGGCCTCCTAATACATGTGACTACTTTTCTGTGCTTCTGCCCTGGAAAAAAAAATTATTGAAGCAAAAACTCTGTTTCTTCTAGTAATGAACAGTAAAAGCTTGTCTGGGGGAAAAACCAGTGATTAGATTGTGAATGTGTGTTACTTCCAAACATAAAGCCCTTTTGCCTGAGACAATATAAAGACGCTAAGATGCAATGTTTGATCATTAATTTTGGCTAACACTACACATTAGTGTTGCTGCAGTCTTAGATTTTCTCCTTCTCCCCTGGTTTTAGACAGCCTTAATCATGCTTACAGCTGATCCTAATTGCTGAATCCTATCACTCTCCACCTTCTCTAAAATGCTCAGGGCAAAAGAAATAGTGAAGATTAATGACAGATGTGTAATTAGAAGAAAATGTAAAGATCTTGTGTTAATAATTCAGAAATAATTTGATAAATATGAAATCCTGAAAAGCTCTTGGAGTAAAAGATGATGGAACGAGTGCTGTGGCACAAAGCTGAGCACATTTGTATGTGCCACACTCCTTGCCACTGGAAGGAGGGAGCTCATGCCCGAGTGTGTGGGAATGCAAGGGAGGCTTCAGGAGCATAATGGGATTCAGCATGGAAGACCATCTGTTTTAATTGAGCAAGCTTATTCGTGCAATGCTTTGCTCCACTAATCTTGTTTAGATTAATGTTAATGTTCTATTAAAAGGTAGTTTATCATCCCACAATACTGAGTTAAAGCGATCCCACCCATGGCAATGTTCTCAGCTCTCATGGAGGCACAGAACTCCCTCATTACCAGGCTATTGATCATTTACAGCACAACTATGAGGCTGGGAACCTTGGCTAGAAATAACCGGAGGTCTTTTGTCCAGTGAGGGTAAAGGCACAGATAAACAGCTCTTATTTAATTAATTTAAAATACCAAAGACCACAGTCCACAAAATAATCCTCAATTATGCCTCTGGATAACTACAGGAATGATAGTTTGGCTAAAAACACCTTTCAGGCTGTAACAGAGAAGTGTCAAACTGGGATGGGTTTCTCTCAGTTACTTTTCTTCCTGTGACACGTCTTCTCACCATAACCCTTGGTCTCTCCTTGGTGTTTGCTTTTAATGAGAAAGCAGGAAGCTGAGTGCTAGCTGGAAGCACACCTATCATTAAAAATGCAGACACAGGGCAAGACAAAAATGTGTAGCAATCACCTTTTGTATATGGATCTCAAAATCCCAAGTTGTAGGAAGCATTATTATAACCTGAAGTTTTGCTGGTTGGTTTTTTTTTTCAAATATGGCAGAATCTGAAAATGAACTCTTGCATCCTTCATGAGTGAGAATAATGCACCTATGTTTTGGTTATTATTTTTAGAGGCTTTATTTTTTAAAACAAAATCATGTGCCAGCCAAGAAATGAATCATTTCATCATTCTTTTGGGGTTGGGTGCTGGAATAGCAAAATGTATTACAATCTACCTATATTTAAAATGTTTATTTTGTACAGCTTCTACTTCTCTGGTGTCTATAACTGCAGCTGCTCAATACCACTGCAGCACAAATCAAGAAATAAAAGAAGCAACAATTGCAGCCCCTACCCCTCCTCCCCAAATTTCAAGTATGGCTTGAAAGAGTCCACTTAAAATTTTTATTTCCTAAGGGAACTTTTTATAATTACATTTTGGACATACGAACAAGGAAGATGAAGGATACCAAGCGAAGATGAAATACATCTGAAGAAATTCTTCACATGCCATTCTAAAAACAATAATCTCACAAAGCAATAATTCAAGGGAGATTTCCTCCCTGAACACCCAAACATGTCAGTCATTAATTACAACTCAGAAAAGCTATTCTGTGATACAAAAACATCACCATTCCTTCTCTGCAAAACTGGGAACCTGAGAAAGGGGAAAATTTAATGCTTCATCCAAGAAAATCCAGCTGATAAACTGAAAAACACTGCAAGCAACATCAGCTGCTTGTTCTCACACTGGCTGTAGGGATGTCGGCAGCTCCCCACTTTAGCCTGGGGTAGGTTTTAAGCCTCTCAGTAAAACTAAACCTGAAATTAGCCCATGCACTAACTTTTGAAAATCCCACCTGAGCAGCCTCCCAAGTACATGAATTATGTCAGACACAAAGGCAATGTCTCATTAAAAGAACCACACTCTGAGATGAAGCCCTCTCTGATTGGTGTACTCCAGTGAAAACAGGACTGGCTGAGGACACGTGTACGAGCCACAATTTTTCATGGGAATGCTGGAAGAGACTTAAATGAAGACCTTAATTTGCAGAGTGGAATTGTTAATGTTTCCCTTGGAAAGACAAGACGCATTTCTACCTCTAACGAGCGATATCCATCCATAGCTAACGAGCCACACAACCTCCGAGCGAGCGCTGACAACTTCACATGGGAGGCACACGAGCCAGAGATTACACTGGAAAAGTTGATAGTGCTCAGGGTTAGAAATCACTGATTTCCTGAGTACTCGTCAAGCACCCATTCAACGCTCCAGGCTGTGTCCAACAGAAATTACAAGTGACAAAATAAAATTAAAATACCCATCTCTGCCCCCATCTGTTTTCAACATTTTTTGTCCTTTCCAAACAACTTCTTGTGTTGAGCTCCATCTCCCCAGCCTGGCTGTGCTCCACAGAACCATCCCTTCTGCAGAAAAACTCTGGACCAGGGATGCAAGGGGTTTGCCTCATTAGTGCCTTGTTTTTAGGGCATTTGCCACATTCTGGGGGGCAGCTGCCCTGGCATAGAATGGGATCTGTATTGCACAAGGCCCTGCATGCAGTTATAAGGCTGCCTCCAAGCACTGTCCCCAAGGGAAGGGAACTGGGAGACGCAGCCAGGCACTGTAAGAAGGCTGGGGCAGAATGAAATTGCATGGGAAATGTGAAAGTGCAACACTCAAAAAGTCACAGATAGCAGACAATTCCACACTCTATTGTATTCCATC
This sequence comes from Corvus moneduloides, assembly GCF_009650955.1. Classification (NCBI taxonomy): domain Eukaryota; kingdom Metazoa; phylum Chordata; class Aves; order Passeriformes; family Corvidae; genus Corvus; species Corvus moneduloides. Next base: position 10,664,066 of record NC_045492.1, read on the forward strand.
ATCAGCTGCATCCAGCATTTATGTGTTCCATCAGTTTTATCTTGAGGCTGAAGTTACACTGTGCAGTGCAGGGGGGCGTGGACCTGCCTGTCCTGCTGGGCTCTGTGGGAGAGGAGATATCACACAATCCATGTAAAACCTACCTTTGCACCTTCCCTGAGATTCCCCGGCTACTTCCCACATTTCTGTGTACAGAGGGGAGGGAAAGATGCTCCACCAGCATCCTTTGGGGTCACTCCCCTGCAGTGACAATGCTGAATGAGGTGCCTGTGGGTGGAGCAGGCAAGGACCTGCACTGACACAAGAGGCACAAACCTAAAATCCTCCTTTGGTCAATAATGCAAAGCAGAACATGACTGGCATTTTTTCCCCAAGAAACACATTCAGGAACCTGTGCCTAAGCTGCACAGGCTGTTAGCCAAGGCTCTGTATCTACACATGACAAATTATGAATTCATCCATTGTTTGAAAGTTTTGAATTCACTGTTGGTGGTAAACTTTCTACTAGAACACACAGATGGTCCTGCCTGATCTTGTTAATGAAAAACTCTCACACAGCTACAAAAACAGACGTGATCATCTGTTTTTCAACATTCTGAAAAAAATCTACAGAGGTGTAAGGTGCTATACAAATGAGAATAATTAGCTTGTGCCATCTGTGGACATTAAAAAAACCCAGTGTGTCTGTATTCCTGTGTTTTATAATGATAAGCATTATGTCTTCAGCAAAGTACATACTTAATAACTTTTCAATTTATTGTGACCTTCTGCTCCAATTTACTTAAGGAACTATAATACTAGCTGTGCCTCACACCTTTTTCACCTTATAATTAGCAAGTAATAAAAAATGCTATTAAAAAGTAATAAGTCTGAAGCTCTCTGACAACTCACTGATTAATTCTTAAGATTTTGAAGTACGCTGGAACATACTTAGCTAAAACATCAATTTTACTCAATTTTCAGCCCCGCTAACGAGTGTTGGTGCATGATGGAGTCTCATAGCTCACTCACACCTGATGGCAGCAGGAATTGTACCCCTCAGTGTTACATGGCTTGATGACAGGGTCACACTTCCCAGGTCTTTCTAATCCGAATTTTGCAGTGAGCTGAGCTTTGTCCTTGCACATGCAGTGCTGCTTGTCTGGGCTCTCTGGCAGCACGGGCACAGCACTGCAGCAGCCTGGGAATGGATGCCCTTAGCATCCAACAAGGAACAGCCAATACAGATGAGTGCCTTAGAGGGAAAACAGGAAAAATGATCAGCATCCAGGACTGGATTTCACCTGATTTTGTATAACATCCCCTGGAGGGATTTAAACATGCTGAGGGTGCAGAACTTCTATCCCTCAGCCTCCATAAAAATGAGAAGTGACTAGGCAGGCTGGACTTGCAGGCTGTCCTCGCTTGTTTTCACAGCACTCCCACGGCACGGGGAGAGACTGTCATTATTGCTGCAAAAGGGTCATTTGCACACAGAATGAAGAGCAGGTTAAACAGCACTGCACAAGCTGTCCCCAGGCTGGAGCCTGGCTAAGGAAGAGGAAACCCAGCCAGGAGGGCTGAGAGTGGAGCCCACATCACACAGATGTTTGCTGGACACCAGGACCAGATACGCTCGGAGAAGCTGCTCCCCCAAGTTCATTCTCTTCTCTCCCACAGCAGGCACTGGTGTGAAATATCCTCCACGTGCCACTAAGCTCCTCTCTCTGAGGCCTGCACTCTCCTATCAATGGGTTTCATTTCATATTAAGTGAAAGCAAAAAATGTTCAGTGGGCAGCTGCTGATTCCATGGAGTGCTGAGAGCTGGCACGCTGTCACCTCAGAGCCAAGCAGAGTTTGCACTGCTGCCACTGCCATTCCTAGTGCCCTTCCACTCACGGACTTGTCTTACATTATTCCCACAGATAAAAAGGCAGCCAGCTTTCAGCCTCCTAGCTGCCAGGGAAACCTGGTACTTTTCTCAACAGCATTTTGTACACAGAGCTCCAAAACACCCCTGAGCAGTGGGTCAACAAATGCCACGTTTTGTTATTATTTAATGGTTTATCATTACTTTGTTAGATGTTGGTAGCAGACCCCAAGGTACAATGCAAGATCCAGGATGTGCCCCAAACAGCCTGACACCTAGAGAAGATTAAAATACAAAATACATCCTGTGCTCACCTTGTAATCCTAGCATGGACACCTGTAGCTGCAAATATACAGATGCACAGCCCTTGCTCTCTTATCTGTTACGTGTTTTAATACCCGCAAAACCCCTCTCTCTACTTGTATGTGGCTTGAAACCAGGACAGGTGAGTGAGGGAAGAGACAGCAGCAATTTAAAGCATTTTCAATTGAGAAGTCTCCACTCCCAACAAAATTTTGTGGTGTAACTCATTTTACAAAACACCCTGCACTTTCTAGGGTTTCTTTTTAATTTGTACTTTCTGATTTGAGCTACTGCAATACTGACTCACCTACTGTCTTTAAAACACTCATAGATTTACCTAGTACAGATGGTTCAGATTAAAAGTCTGACTATCTGTAAGATCATCTTACAACACCAACTCTTTCTTACTCACTTTGTAACTTTCCTAGGGGCATGGGTGAGTTAGTCAGTCTTTGCTCTCAGTCCAAGGACTTGGTATTTCATCTTCTAAACCTTTTCTTCAACCGACCCATTTCCATTTGTATTTCTGAAATACCTCCAATTTTCCCTCCTCTGATGACATTTATTTATACAGCAATTATCTGCTGAAGGTTGGAGAGTACCTGCCTTTACTTTTGCTGTTGTACTCATTTAAGCTGCAGCCTCTCCTAATTAATTTATTTAAAAATGGTTTTTCTAGGCTCCTATTGGATAGAAAGCAGCATAACTCTACTCTGAGATGACTTGGAAGAGCCTGCATGCATTGCCATCTCCTAAGTGCACTCTGAAGTCAAATCAATTCACAAAGTCATGTTCACAAAGTGGGAAATGATAAGAAAAGAATGAGTTCTGTTCTACAAATTACCAGCAATTCAGTGTGGTGCTTTAATGTCATTCCTATTCTTCGTGGATGTCACCGAATGCACCAGGCAAGCAAAATGCTCATATGAAATTAAGACACTAAAATAAATGTTTGCTCCTATGTTGTAAAGAACCTCATAAACGTCAGAGGTTTTTATTTCATGCACACCACAGCTTGTAGAGACACAGGAAACATTTGGTTCTAATGGGAAACTGATGTTCCTTTCAGTACCGTGGTGCCCATTAGTACCTGTCTGAGCGATGTTCTGCTGCCAGGCTGAGCAGCCCCACACACCAGCTGACCAGGACAGCACACACACACACCCCCCTTCAGTTCTGTGTTGTTTCAAGTGCCAAGGGAAGAGAAATTCTCATACTTCTCAGGAACACTGTGTGTAAAGTCTCGTGTCCCTTCATGCTGTTACTCCATCAGTCAGACAAACCCCTACTCACTGTATTCCCACATACAGCCCTGAGTCCCCCAACTTCCTTCCCTCGCCTCCACATCCTTCATTTCATTCCTGTCTACTCGACAGAATTGTAACTTGGAATGTACAGACAGCTGGGAGGTGAGGAGAGATAGGAAACACATTTGGGGTACAGTGGGTTACTGCAAGTAGAAGAGAAAAGGAGGCTGAGGCCAGTGATTCATTATTCCTTCACTGCTCCACTCATTCCTGAAATTTTGGGGTGTACCAATTGTACTTAGATGAGCTTGGCAGAGTACAACTACCCTGTACTGTGATTTAAGCTGGATACTGCCAGCATAACAAGGATATATCACATTCTCTCAGTATCTCCTGGTACCAGCAATGCTGTAAAAGCCCAGTGCAAACACACCGGGCCAGACTGCCAAGAGAGACCAGCATCTCAGCAGCTCCTGCTGAAACATGGGTTAAAACCCCCTAAGGGCACGGTATCAGAGATGCTCCATTCCCATTACAACACACACAGACACACAGTTATCCTCCAGTGGCTCAAACCTTGCAGTAGACCGGGTAACTTCATCAGGTGATTCAAAGGTGCTTCCACCCTTAAAAATCTGGTTTCAGCCATGAGAAGGCTACAATGGAGCAGCCGATCCCAGGGACCTTTGGAAATGGAGGTTGATCCCTTCTCACTATCCAGGAATTATCCTGGGGAGAAAAGGGGAGGGGAAGTGTTCTGGCAGGAGCTCAGCTTGCTCAGAGGCAGAGCCCCCTTTGGAAGAGGGAAAGGCATGCTCAAGTGGGTTGCTTTTCAGGCTTGGAAATGCTAACAAAATTTTTCTGTTTGATTTTTGCCTTTACACCAGTCAAATCAAAATTAAGGGATTTCCATGTGTGATACTGAACACACACTTTTGCATTAGGGATTTGTGTTTTGTAAATTATACCCTTTAGCCATATCACTAGTCATTAACCTAATTTAAATTTCAATAAGGAGATTCTCCGTTTTTGTCATTAAAATTAACTAGCTCCTCATGCGCAGATACAATCAGAAGGGTGAGGTGAGAGGATATCACCAAGTAAGTCTGATTAAACCCACTTTTTATTCTGCAGCTCCCTGTACTCCCCTGCAGTGATACAAAAGCATCTCCCAAGCGACTTCCCCCAGCTGACGGATAAGGTGTCAGAGTATCCCTTTGCAGTGTCTCAAAGGCCACTCAGTGCCTGCTGTTCCTGCTAAGCGCAGGCTGCCGTGTGCTGCCGAGGTTTATACAGACACTCACAAGTGCCTTTCTACACCGGGTTCAAATGCAGGAGGTCATTCCAGGAGTTACCGGTGCCAGCAGCAAAGGCAGTCTCTGGGAACAGCCCTGGTGGCTCACTGTGCCAGCCTGTCGGGAATCTGGTCTGAAGTTCTGTGATGCTCAGAAATTTGCCATCAGAGCAAATTGTGCAGTGACCCCCTCGACCGCTCGCAGCTCCCCGGGGGCTGGGGATGCAGCTGGAGTCAGGTAAAGGAGTGGGGAAAAACTTTATCTGCCCGGAGCCAACGGGATAGACCTTTGTGAAAAATCAGTAAAGAGATGCTGCCAGATCCAGAAACATGTGAAACAAGAAAATGCACATGTGTGGGAGGCAGAGTTGGGATGGGAGAGGTGTCCTTGGGGATTCAGGATGCCCAGCTGAAGCACAGATCCCTCCAGCTCCCGGCACCAGAACACGGAATGTGCTGCATCTTGGGAAGAACTGAGCATCACAAACCAGGACAGAGAGAGGTCGAGTTCCCCCATCAACCTGTGCCCTGCAGCAGAAGCCAGAGGAATTTCCAGGCTTATTTGCCTCGGAGCATATTTTATTCTTTTGCAATTCCTCCTTCCAGAAGTAGCTCTAGAGCCCAGGGTCAGCAACACCAGCCAGCAGTGACTGATAAACTGATTGTTGAGAGCAGATACAAAGACAAGACTTTTTCCAGAAAAAAACTTCTTCTGAACTAGAGGACATGCCAGAAGTGAAGTGACTCAGATTTTATAGGTCCTGATGATGTAGTAGAAAATTAACAAGATTGTGTATTTCACAGAAAACAGGTAATAGAGGAGGCTGAAAAGAAATGTTATTTTAATTGGATTTTTTTGTTCTTTTGTTATATTCGTCACCTCAACAATGCCTGCAGTACTTAAAATCTTCTGGGACTTAAGAAAGCTCCATTTCTTTGATTCCATTCTCATTTGAAACTTATATGAGCAATATTATTGGTATGTAAGAAAAACCATATGTACAACAGCATGCAAAGAACACCCTACACTAACTGGTATAGGGTAAACCCACACCACACAACCAGCAACAGATGCAGCACAAGAATTCTAAATTCCAATCAAATGAATCTGAAGATTAATTGCAAAATCCATCAAAGTACTGTGAGGAAAAGTAGTAAACTCTACATAAACATTCAGGGACTTTTGCAAATTCCTGTAGCCTATAATTAGATTTACTGAAAGCCATCAAATCCGAGACTCCAGTGCAAATACAGACAGTTTCTGTTGTTTTAAGATGCGCACACAGATACATGAAATGTGCCTAATTACCCACAGTTGTTTTGTTTCCCTATTTAATTTCAGCAGCACAAATCCACTCAGCGCTAGAGTTTTGCGTTCATTGGAATAAATAACTGCAAAATCTGAATGTCTACAAAGTTAAAAAGTAAAAGACAAAAATGGAAAATAGTCATAAGCACCTGATGAAGCTGTTTTGCTGGCCAACTCAAGGCAAGGATTGTGGTGTCTACACCTCTCATATAATCTATATCCAGATTCATTAAATTCTCATCTTTACTTTTCTCATCACAGAGAAAAACAAACAAAAGCCCTTAATCCTGCAATTTCACCCAGATGAAGAGCTTGCACAGAGCCCTTCCAGGTACTCAGGCTCTGCACCTGCAGCAGGGTCTCTGAAGTCTGCAGAACCAAACCAGGTCATTTCCAGCCACAGGATCTTTAGGAAGTATCACCAGTTTCCCACAAATCCCCAACCCTCTTACTGAGGAAGAGTTCTAAAGGAGATTTTGGAAAGCATATTCACCTTCCCATATGCACCCACGTTGCACAAACAGGTTGCCTGAGTGATGAGGAGACAGCAGGGATGCTGCAGTGCAGATCACACCCTGTGCTCCACTCTGTGCTTCCCTATCAAAGAGGAATTCAGCTCGTCAGCATCTGCAAAACAGATGCTGAATCTACACCCAGAACAATGCAAGACTTGCTGCATCTCATATGCAGCTCATGTCTGCATCCATGTGTTGGAATAAATGCATTAGTACCTCTAATTAATGCACAATTATGCATCATTTTAAGACTAAAGTCACAGGATGTTTAAATACACATGGACACTACAGACAATTTAGGAACAAAATTACGGATGACATTCTTCACCCTTAGCTGCTCTATGCAAAATATTTCCCAAATTTGAAGAAAGAAGACACTAATCTGTTTGGTAGCTGAAGTAATTTTAGAATTAAGCAGAACACTTTTTGTTATTGTTGGTACTTGCATGTTTAATTTTAGAAGAGTAAATCATGCAATTGAAGCTTTGACATAAGAAGTGATTATGCTCAAATGCAGCTTTCCATGCTATGATAAAATATGGAGGGATGATTTCAGAGTTCAGTATTTAAATAAAAAACCCCATGAATTTTAGAAACACAGAATACTGTATAACAAAGAGATACTGGGGCCATATAATGTAGGCTGAGATGCTCTCAAGCCCCAGAGCAACCCAGGACTGAAAAACTACAAATTACTTTGAGCCATTACAGCCATAATAAACTTCTTCCACACAAAACCTCTGTCTTCCAAAGAAAGATGACTAAATCTCCCCTCTATTGCCAAACAGGTCTGACAAACAGACAATTTATGCTCCTTTCTTTAGCTCATCTTTCCCCCTTATTTAAAAGAATCAGCACTGCTGATTTGAAGTAAACTGATAGCTCCACAAGATAATTTTTTATAAAACATTCATAATTTCATATTGCATTAATAGGCTTAACATAATCTCTTAGACTTTGTTGGAAATTAGACCCTAAGGGAATTAGAAGCCTAACTCACCTTGACTTTCCATTGTATTTTGAGTCTAATTGGCTTAGCATCTTTTGAAAATTCTAGTTTTAATTATTGGTTACATTAGTTCTTGAAGTTACAGCCGAGTAAGGAAAGTGAATGAAAAGCTGCTTATCCCACTTTCTAGGCAGGGTAACAACCTTGCAAGCACATCATCTGATCCTCTTTTGGAGCAGCACTCCAGTTTCTCCAGGTTGCCAGATGCTTGGAGCCATGACCAGAATGAAGCTAATCCAGTGCTGCTGCAGAGATGCCTTAAGTTTACCAGATTGCATTTCCCCTACTGCCTACAAACTTCCCTAGGCAGGTGTGACTTCAGATTTGCCACCACCACGCCCCTCCTGCCACACAAAAGAGACTGGCATTTATTTATCACTGTTACAGGACACCAGGATCAGGCTGTAATTCACTTTTATCCAATATTGATTTTTCTACTCCTTCACCTGACCACGGTTTCAAAAAGAATCAAAATGAGACTGGATCCCAGAGTAAGGTGCAGGCACATCATAAAAGGTTTTTAAGAAACATTATGGGGTTGCCTCTGTTTGGTTTTTTTTTCAGAAGCAGAAAGCTCTATGTTAAACCATTTCCAAACAGATGGGATGTAGGCTGAAAGTTAGGAAGGTTTTATCACAGGTAAGAAGTGGATATAGAATGTTAATGTGGCTTACACCTGATTTGTTAAACTAAACATTAAGCTAGGGATCAGGTTGCAAAAACTGGTATGGGGATAAAACATTTTCCTACTTTATCTGCCCAGTGAGAGCCAGGCTGGATCAGCAGGGGCTGAAAGCTGGTGCTGGGCAAGCCCCCTTTGATGGTGGCTGCCAATGTGGAATTACAGCTGGCTCCGACGGGCGGGCAGCCAGGCTCGGCTGGAGCTAACTGGCAACTTCGCAGGCAGTTTCATTTGCTCATAACATGCTAAGCAGAGAAATAATTTGAATCAACTATACATAAATGAGATGAGTTTTAAGCAAAAAGGAGGAATAAAAAGAAGAATTCACTCAAAGGTGCCTGTGCCTTTGGGTTATTACAGCAAATAGCCAGGGCACATATCCATAAATGCAGCTGGAATCTAATTTTAGTCTTGTTTTAAATAATAGCACATTCACATATTTCACTGGCATTTCTCCCAATTTACATCCCAGTAAATTGTACCACCTCCATTCCCTGCCTCCCTCCAGGAGCAGAGTTACCACAGGTCTGGGGCTCCTAAAATCCCTGCAGAGGCTGCACTTCTTGGGTCAGTCCTGGCTCCACACCTGGGAAAATGGATGCTTGCCTAAAGCACAGGCTGTGATCCATATGATCCATATGTACCATGGCCCCAGAGCAGAGCTGCTTTCACAGAAGGGAGGAGAGGAAAGAACACATTTGTCCCTAAAGCTGGCAATTTAAAGCAGTCTCTCTGTTGATAGATGGTCTATCTTTTTGTACAAGCAGTGCTACAAGACCAAGGAGAAATGCATGTGGGGAAGGCCTGTGTTAGAAACCATCTCTGTGTACAGATTATTGCTATTATTATTAGCCTCTGAATTAGATTTCATCCTGCAGAGATGCCACCTTAATAAATCTGAAGATTGTTTTAAAATGTAAACAGTTGGGTGGAATGTGTGAGCCCAGAAGAAAAGCAGAACGAATCTTCAAGCTGTAATGAAAGCAAGTTAACTTCCTGCCTCTTTCCGGCCTTTTCACTATCCATGGCACAACTGTTAGTGTGGGGGGCCAGATTTGTTGCCATTACAATATGTATCATTGGAGGAGGACATCAGGTTTTGAATGCTCTATACATTTTCTGAATCTGAGCTTCTCCACATTCTCTTATTCCTCTCATTTCTTTGGCTGGGCCACGTGCTCCTCTGCTGGGAGCCTGAGTAACTTTTGTGGAAGTGTGGAACAGTCAGTCAGTTAACAGGGAAAATACTGAGTGGGCCAAAGTGTGTCCCAGATGACCACATTACACATTAAAATCCAAATACCTCACTCCTATGTATTGCAGTGAGGACATGCAAAATGTAGGTATAAACACAATCATTTTCCAATATTCTGTGAAATGTAAAATCTTCTGGCCATACTTTCAGAATATGACATTTTAAATAGCAATCCTACTTCCAGAGGCATCTGATTTCCACACTTACTGAAATGAGGCTTTTCACATTTGCATTTCCTATTGGGAATTTTCCCACTGGGTGCTTCTGTCACCAACTTGCAGGTAACAAGGGAACATCACCTATTTAACTTGTTCTGGGTAAGGATTTGAGGAGTTAAAATGAAGACTTGTCTATCTGTGTCAGAGAACTGTCCTTAAACTCTGTGCCAGAAACAAACAATATCCTTTGTCCCACTCTCACACTGCACAGTGCTGGGTGAGGGGAGCTGTTACCTGGAGGATGGTTCGAAGGTAGAGCAAAAGGTCAGTCCTGTCCTACTGAGTACAAAATTAAGAGAACAGACTGCAGATGGGCAAGGAGAGGGGTAAGGGAAGAGGCTTGAAAAAGAAGATATATTTTATCAGTATGTCTTTTTTCCCCCTTAGTTCTTATAAAATGACAATATAAAAGTGCTTTTTTTTCCATCCCTAAATTCCACATTTTCATGTTCTCTAGGTTTTCATTGCATATTTATGTACTGGTTTCCGTGTCTGCCCGGTTACTTTGCCTCTAAACTTACAATAGCACAGATCTCCTGAGAGATAAACTGCATTGATCCTAAAATATACAGTTATGAATATAGTTTTTAGCAATATTGGCATCAGAGAACATCTGTTTACTTTGAGTTAATCAAGATTAATATTTTATCTTCTGTCTGGCTGAAACACCCACCTATATGAAGCGACTTGCTTCAGCTGTAAGGATGAAATCTTCAAGCAACATAATATTAAGCACATACCAGATTTCTGACAGGGTTGTATCAGGGTAATAGATGATGAAGACTGAGTGCTTTGCTTCATAGCCAATCCCATCCCAACATCCTGAAATAACTCGGAATCTATGAAAGGCACTCACAGCTATACAGGGGATGCTCATACAGACAGACAGCGTGGCTTCATGGATACCTTCCAGTGATGTAAAGAAAAGTTGAGTCATATTTGGAACTTTTCTTCCAACTCTCTGTTTTAACAGTAAATATGGCACAAGGCAGCTGAGGGCAGACAGGGAACTCTCATGGCCTCACTGACCCATTTTTTCTCAAGCAGTCTCTGCCAGGCTTATGGAGAATTCCATTAATTCCTCCAGGCAGGTACCCATCATTAATATGGGCAGTCTGGAGGTACGATTTCGAAGCCTGAAATTCCTGCTCTTGGAAAACACGTCTGTTTTGATCTTTCTATGCAGCCAACCAGTAAAAATGTTGCACATATTTTCTGTACCTATCCAAAGAAATTTATCTTTCACACCCTACTTCATGCCATATGTTGGAAGCTGAAAGAATGAAGGATTTAGCTGTCAGTCTCTGAAGGCAGTACAGGCCCTCTTCCAACTGCACACGGCGTCAGATCTCAAAGTATGACATTTCACTTTAGCTTCTGTCAGCACTATCTGCAGTGTATCACTGGTGCACTGTTGAAAATATTCTTGATAGGCAGCTCATATGCGCTGGATAAAGTGCTCATTAATCTTGCCTTTAAAGAACTGAGAAGTTGGGTGGTAAATCCTTAAGAGAACGCACCCGGCTCCCGCATGGAGTGGATGTTCTCGCTGTATTTCCCAGCCAGCAAAGGGAGCCTTCAAAAAGCCGATTCTGAAGCGGTTTCAGCTCTGTTTGTTTGCTTCAGGTACACTGTTTTTCCTCACAGAAAATCTCCTGCCTCCCAGTGGGTTTTGTGTTGCTGCCCCACTGGCACACGGGCCATGCTGCAGAGTGCCAGCCCCGCCGGGTACCAGCCGGGGGAAGGGTTTTGCCACCCCCACATCCCCCTGCAGTGGTGGCACCTGTGGCTGGTCACCAGCCTCAGGGTACAACCCTGTCTCACAACAAACAGAAATAATCCTCTCGCAGGCACAGTGGAGGTGCATTTTGAAAGAACACTTTTGAACCGCCTCAAGAAATGCATGCATGGGGTGATTTTACAACTTCTCTTCCCCCCATGCTTGAATATTTTGGTGTTTAACAGGAACTGTTCAGTCTGCAAGAACCTGGTTCTCTGACAAATATTTTAAAAATGCTTCCACAAAACAGGGACACTTCATGAAACATTTAATGAAAATATGGATTTTTGCTTGTTTTTAATCCCTTCCCTATTAATAAAAGATTGGGTTTTTTAAAGATTCACTCTTTATTTTTCTCCCTCTGCAACCTTATACAGCAGAAGCAGGCAGTAGGTGAGGCATTTGCCAACAGCAACAGGAAAACAATAAAATGAAACAGAGTAATACCCTGCCCCCACCCAGATTCCCTGAACAGAAAATGTATGATATGAAATTTATTTTGACAAGGGACTATCAATCACTTCCTTCAATTTGTTATTACTGCTAAACTATTTTATGCTTATATTGGCGCTCATATAAGAGAGTCTGGCTTCCTAGTGCAACACACTAAATAGCTGAAAAGCTGCATTTCAAAATAAAGCCAAACCCATGTTTTGGATGAAATCTTCCAGTCTTCCAGCTTAATTCTATCAGGAATAAAAAGCCAAAAATGAAAACAAAATCTCAAAGAGACCAACCACTCTCTCTCAAGACAGACTTATCCTGTAAGCGATATGCATAATAAAAGAATTGAGTGTCACTTATTTTAGCATTATTCATCATTTTACTCTTCAAATACCCCCACTCTAGGTAGCTATGCTGGTTAAATCCTGGCTTGCCCACTTACCAATCACTACACTACACAGTCACATAAACCTGCAATGATCAGCCACAGCAGAGCCTGCTGAAGCCTCAAAATCTCTTAATTTCAAACCAGGCTGGAAGGAAAGTGGCTGCACCAACTCCGAGTCTACCTGAGGTCCTGCAGGAGAGATGAGGAGAGATGTTCCGTGATTCATTCACAGAGAAGTATGAATGAATCAAAGAGCTTACCCCAAAATGTTCCTCAGACTCCATTCATGAAACAGCAGCATCCCACTCTCAGTAGTGCCCATGCCTTTTTTCCCCATGATAAAGCAAGTTTTGGTCTACATTTGGCTCTTTACACTTATTAACGTGCAAAAATATCTACATCATTATTTCACATGAATGGAAAACCCTAAACCATATACACTGTACCAGGGGACCTCTCTCAGCTCTAACATTCAGCCACCACCTCTCACAGCCTGGTGTTAACTCCCCTCTGCCAATACCTTAACACATGTACCCTTCACAACCCATCTGCTTTGGCGAAATCTGGCCGAGGAGAAGCTCTGGCAGTGCCTGTGAGCTGTGCCCTACGGCACACACGGGATACTGGGAATAATCCATGGACAGCAGCCTCTCCAGCAAAAACGTCCTGTCCCCCTGTGCCAGCTGACTGACAGCTCAAGCCCTGTAGCTGTGCTGCGGCTCTACCAGGAAAAAACCATCTCCAAGTCTTCACTGAAAAATGCTCCACTTTCATTCCCTTCTTCCCTTCCTAATTTCCAGGTCCCAAGACCATCTGGCGAGAATAATCATTGGGCTACCACAGGTGTCAAATGTGCACGAGTAAAAGGGAATGCTAAAACCACACCTCCCTTGGGAATCCCACTGCAGGGAATTTGGTATTGAGCCACCAAGCCCCTGAAGCCTTTGCTCACCATGAGCTTGAGAAAGAAGGGACACAAGTTCTGAAGGTGATCACCTGCTCAGCCAAACTCTTCAGGATGGAGCTTTGCCATACTTATCACCTAGCTGGGATCACAGGAAAGGAAACACAACATTTCAGGAATATCAGCAGACAGGACCACATCAGTTTGAAAGAACACTTTAAGTGACAGAAAACATCTGCTAAATCCATGTCTCATTATCACCCAATGACAATATTTTTGTATTCTGCCATGTGCAAGAGGCTCAGACCAGCCTGTGAGTGGTACATGAGAAGAAAAGAGTGAGACCTCACAGTACAACTGCTGCTGATGTACCTCCTTACTAAGTTCACAGAATGTCTGGAACTGGAGTTTGGAACAAATGCCACTTAGCCCTAGAGAAAGTAGTAACAAACTTGTATAAAAAGTCTTTTAAGCAAAATCTCTTGAAGCCTCAGACCTCTATAATCAATCTTCACAAACTCCATCTTACAAAGGTCAAACAACCAAGCAAGAATTTGACTGATGTATAAATTTAGTGACAGATGCTCTTGTAGGCTCAGCATGTTTGTGCCAGAACAATTGTTCTGGGCATCAAACTGGCATTTGCACACAGTGATCCCCTGGAACGATCACAGCCTATGGATGCACACTGTGCAGAGACTTCCAACTGCAAATTTGCACACACACCTTACAAAAAGGCAGAGCTTAAATAAATGCCCTCAGCGCTTCGCTCGTGGTGTCTAGTTATGTATCTACCTACATGGATGGTTAAATAGAGAAGACAGAGCTCCAGAAGATGATTGAAGAGTTCTTTGGAAAAGCACCTGTATGGGACTGTGCACATCAGGTGGGTCTAACATGCCTGAGCCAATTTAATTGTACCACACAAACCCCGAGCTCTGTGCCATGTTCGAGCGTGTTATCAGCACCTAAGCCATTTGCGGTGGAGCAGAACTGAAGAGTTTATGTGAAAGCTGCTTATGTGGCCAGCCACTCGAGAGTTCTCACTTTAAAGTACCATGAAATAGGCACACTATTATGGGAATTAGAGACATTTCTCAACAGAGGCCAGCTGGCAATCACAGGGAGACCTGGCTGCAACTTCAATGGGATTCTGCACATTTTGCTTGACCCACCACACACCTGGAGAAACCCAGGGTGTGCAGAAGGTTTGGCTCCAGAGGAAAAGTCTCTGTGAAGACCATACAAGACTCCTGGCAGTGCTTTTGAGAGGAAGAACCCTGCACGCAGGGATGTTGGAGCAATCTCTGGATGCTGGGGAACATTTCATCAAGCTGCACTCATCTTTTTGACTCACTACTCTTTTACTTACCAGAAACATTTGGAAGTGTTAGAGTTTCCTCTGTGAAATTTAACTCACAGGGAAGGCTCTCTTCTGACACATCCCAAATTCCAATCAAGAAGCTGTAACTTGCTGCAAGTGCCATAGAGTTTCCTATTAACCTTCCAGTGGCTGCCATCACAACATGTTACAGAGGAGATTCAGCTGCAAACTACCACAACAGGTAAAGCTGGCTTGAAAAATTCTGAAAGAACCTGAAGAATAAATGTTGTGTGACAAAGCTGCCATGAAACATTTTGACTTCATCAAAATAAAACCTTACAGAGGGAATATGTAAACATTTCCAGTCGAAATTTTTCAGACATGCAATCACACAAGACATTTCCGTTCCTTTTTTGGGAGTGAAATTCCAAAACCCTGCTGACTGAAAAGCAGTTTTAAAAACACCTTGGTAACAATTTCACTAGCCCACGCCAGCAGCTGTGAGGGTTTAGCCAGAGGCAATGGGGACCCTCAGCGCAGAAGGCTGGGACATTTATCCCTCCCTAAATCTGCTGTGCTCCAACTAGAGCAGCTACTGCCTTATTTTCCACTATGACTCACCACAAATCTAGCACTGAACACAGCACAGACACACTATTTAGAATGTTTGGCATTATTTGTCATTTCTGTGGCGTTTCATATGAATTTCCTTCCAGAATATGGTGGATATATTAATGATGGGGAAAGCTGTTTTAACAGCAATTCAGTATTGCAATAATGCTTTTGTTTCCAAGTATTTTCATCTCAAGACTACAATTTCAGATAATTAAACATTTTACCACGCCTGGGAAACAAGTGATTATTGTCACTTCTATCTAACAGACTGAGGATCTGGCAAAAACCAGTTGCTGACTGAAGTGAGCAGGGAATGAGATGTTGGGAGTTGCTGCACAGGATCAAACCTGGCAGGAATCTCTCCCAGCACGCTGTTCCCTACCTGGGGCAGAGGAAGACAATAGGAAAACAGTGGGAAAAGTGGTGAATTCATCCTGACCCCAGGAACTGCAGATCAGCTCAGTTCCAAGCCGTTTCAAGCTGTCTTTTATTTAGCAAGTGTGGTATTTGGAAGCCGTGAATGCTTTGCAGCCACTTCAATGCCATATTTCCCGTTGAAGATGCTCACTAAATTCTTAGTGTCAGTGACATCTTGTGGCAATGAACTCTTTGCTACAGCATATGGGAAATGCCAGCACGAGGGAGAGGCAGAAGCCCAGGGACAGGCAGGATTCCGGACTGGAATGTCCTCTTGTGTCCCTGTTTGTCCCAGGCAAAGCTCAGCCCCCAGCAATCCAAGTTTCTAACCCTGCTCAGGCTACAACCCTTTACACAAAGGGCAATCCAAGTGAAAATTATAGAAGGAATTATACCAACCCCTGGAACCAGACATGATTTTTCACATTTCTTGTCCTTTGTGCCGCTTGAATGCTTGGGCTTCTGAAGTCCATATGAATCATTCCAAAAGCTTCCCAGCTCAGAATGCAAATTGGGCATAAAATACATTTAAACAAATTGTTTGAGTTCATAAGGACTCAAATAATTTTGTTTTCTCTTTTTCTCGTTCTTTCTTTTGTAGAATGAAAAGGGATTAGTGCATGTCCAGCTATCTAAACTGAGGTTTTTTAGGAAAAAATGTTGACAAAGGAGAATGTATATTTTTATAGCTCTGAAATCCATGCAGAAAATAAGTACTTCTGAGATAAATACCGCAACTTCATAACTTCAAAAAGTATTTGATGAAGCAAAATCAATTTTCTTTAGCTGCATTTTATTTCCTTCTGTTCTAATACTTTCTCTTTTAGACTTTCTTCTCTCATTTCAAGTTGTTGGTCTAGTGAGTCTAAAAAAACCCACTGAAAAGCCTATAGCTGCTCCACAGCCTGCTCAAGCAAGTGGGACTCTTCTTTACTCTCAGCAAATCTGAGGCCAAGCCCTTTGATAGCCTTAACCAGATGGGTATTTTTTTTTTTTTTGCATGATGGTTGTTTCTCAAACACTCACAACATTCAGCTTATTTACACATCTTTGCACATGTCAGCACTTTGCTCTCGGTGGCAATTCTGTATCTCAGCACTGCTAATCCAGGTTACTTGCCTAGGATTTTAAAAGTTGGGGAAAAGAAGGATCCTGGCCAGAGAGACACAAGAGAAGCCCAGCAAACTAGAACAAGGTAATTAGGTGTGTTCAGGTTGCTAAAGGTCACAGTAAATGACTCGTCTCCGAAATACGTGGGTGATTTCATCCTAGTGAATGCACAGACTGGTGGTGTAAAGTACAAAAGGCAGACAACAACCAGCCTTTTACAGCCTGATGAGAAAAAGGGTAGGAGAGGAAGAAATTTTAACAGGCAAATGGCACAGCTTTAGATAACTGACAGTACCTCTCAGTATCTCTCATTTGAAAAATTGTCTGAATGGTCTGGCTCAGTGTCTAACACAGATTTTGGGCTCTGGAAATCCCACTGCTGTGTGCTGCAGAGAAACAGAGATGTTCATTTCTAACTGCAGTCTCGTCTCAAAGAACACGGAATGTTCTGGAAAAAGCACTGGACAAAACCAAAAATTTTTGTCAATTACTATTTAAACATTTGTTCAGCCTCCTCCTGCTCTCCTGATAATTGTTTCCCATTTAGACAAGTAATTAAAAAGCAATTGCGCTATTTTACACGCGTTACCACCAATTTGCTTTTCTACTGCGTATCAGAAAAAATGCAAAATGAAGGCACTTGAGCCTGGATTTAGACACCCAAAGTTCCACCTGAGTCTCTACACCTAATGTCTCCTGTTAGAGAGGTGTTTCTGCAGACCCAGCAATCAGGAGCCAAAAAAACCTAAAGCCATGTGACTGTGGGCCCCTGTGCAAGCAACTTGTTCCAAAAACACAGAATCACAGAAGAGATTGAGTTGGAAGGGACCTTTTAAACACTCTTATCTCTGAGGGCCTAGGTCAGCCAAAGGGTTCCCGAGCTGGGGCATCACTTCCATACATGGTTTCAGTCAACATTAGTTCACTGACTGGATTTAAAGCCAGGTTGCTGATGATTTATATCATGAACAGGGATAGCAACTTCCTAAAAAAAAAAAAAAATATATATATATATCCATAACCTGATCCAGAGCGTCCCTGCAGAATTCAAAGAGCTCAGTCCTTTATCTGACTCAGAGAAGGTTTTATACTAAACAGTTGTAAAATACAGCTTTAGTAAAGTCTCTTGTTGAAAAAAAACCCTCTTAAAAATGGAACTTTTGCTATGAAGTACAGATATCTGAACTAGATAAGGAAGGGTTTCTGAGTGCTGAGGGAAGTGTCTGAACTGCACTTATCAGAAATCATGAAGGAATGTAATCCATCCCTGGAAGGGCTCCTAGCTCACAAAAGGCTGAAGATGAAACGTTGGTACCACAAACCTGGAAGTCCCATGCCTTCAGAAAGCCAAAACTCTGTGGATGCTTTTCACTCATTTCCATGCCAGATCATGTCTGTTTTGCATGTGTTCATCCTTAAACACCAGGGCACCAGCTGGAAAAGCCAGACACCTCCAGAGTGAGAGGTTTGGGTGCCTGCATGCAGCAGGAACCACAGCAGCTGCAGGGATGTGCCTGAGCCAGGAACCAGTCCACACTGCCTGCCTGGAGAACACTGTGAACGTGTTCCCTGATCCAGAGGGACACAACAAGGGTGACACTTCATCTGCTCAGACAACAGCCAAGATTTGACCAGAGCATCAGCGTCAAAGAGAAACACAAAGTAAACATGTGACAAAGAGAAAAGCAGCATCATTTCCTGAAGAACGCCAAATCCTATGAAGCCACCCACAAAGCCTTTCAGGAAAACTCAGATTCCAGAGTCAAGGCAAGCATGTTAGCCTGGCTCAGTCATCTTCAAGAAGGCAAATCATTGTAATTCCTGTTCAAGGCAAAACAATTTTGAACTCACTTTCTGTCAGGCACCTTAGCACAAGTGGTCTTATTTCCAACAGCAGCAAGCACCAAGGCTCTCAAAAAGAAGAATGGGAGCTGTGATTGCTCACCACTGCTGACAATCAGGTGGCTTGTAGTTAAGTGTCTACATCTGCAAAAGAAAACAGCTGGCTCACAGGCTTCATTTTCACTGCAAGTGCGAGCTGGGGTATTTGAGTGCAGACAACAGCCTAATGCCTTCCTTCCAAAGACTTGCAGCCTCCAGCAAAAAATACTAAAAGCCTTGCACGGGTAATGCTCCTATTTGCAATTTGCAGTTGTACCTTCCTAAATATTTTAAAGGTTTGACATCAGCTGTAGGCATAGGTACCCAAGGAGCGCGTGCCTTCCGCACTGTGGGGTCCCACGGGATCCCGGCACCAGGCAGCTCTGTACTTACACTGCAGGGAATACTGCTGACTGAGGGCCATTTGCTGTGCAGGACAGAGAAGAAACGAAAAATTTCTTTAAATAAATTCTTTTAAGTTGGATCCATTAGGCTGGAGCTCACTTAGGCTGTGTATTTTTACTGTATTTGGGGTGGGGCTGTGAGCTGTCAGATAGGCTTAATAAATCTTCCCCCCATTTAGTCCATTTATTTTAAGAATCAGCTGCTCAGTAAAATACAGAGAAGGATCACTTCTCCCCAGGAAAACAGAATCAGCATTCCTTGCTCTGAGATCCTGTCCTTCACGCACAGAAAGAGTGCCCATAAATCCAGAATGGTGGATCTAAGAAGCTGAAATAGGATATATTTGGATGCCTTCCACTCACTGCAGCTATATTTCATAACCACTTGCAGTGCTCACTAAATTTTGACATGGCTGCTCTTGAAAACACACTTCTCATGGGGGGAATAATTAACTGTGCACCTTCTACCCACTCAAGAGGTATCAGGCTGAGTGCACTACAAGCAAGATCTGAAATCTGTTGCTACTGCACTGGAACTCTTATGGAAAGAGAGTTCAAAGTTCTAGGCATGATAGCAGTTCAGAAATATTTAAAAACACAACCTGGACCCCTTCTTTGCATTCCCATCAAGATCTCAGTTGCCATGTTATCTCCCTGATCAGTGTCAATGTTTCTGCTTCTTAACCATTCAAACGAGGAAGAATTGTTCTGCGAATAGGGAATGTCGTGACATCTAAACCAAGCTAAAGAAGAAGGATACAAAAATTTCTCTTTTAAAAATCTTATTTTTTGGGGAAAAACATAATAATTTCATCACCTACAGCACAACACACTGGTTCAAAGCCTGACCTGAGGAAAGTGAAAAAGAAGAAAGTGAATGCTGAGAGGGGTGTCGGCTGCTATACCTAGGAGAGAAGGGATTCAAGTAATGAAGGGAAATTGGGACTGAACATTGAGATGGAAGGGAAGTTTGTCATAGAGGGGCTTCTTAATGCAGCACACCACTTCAAGGCATGCTTTGCCTCATGAAAAGATTTACCATCTCTGAACGTGTGTACTAGGTGCTTGACTTCCTCTGGCTTTTGAAAAGAATTAGATGCTCTAACTGTCCTCTACGCCTTTGGAAGTTTTCTCCTCAGACCCTAACTAATCCTTATTCACTTCACTTGGTCCATTTCCAGGCTGAAAATTAAGCACTCAAGTGCTTTGCATAGGATTATGGCAAGGCTGAAGTTCCACCATGTGAAACATTTCAAAGGACAGCATCCTGATAAAGGCACCAGGGTGCCCAGCCAATCCTGCTCTTCAGGGCAGCCTGCAAAGAGCAATCCAGCCCCTCTGCTCCCTTTCTGCTTCTTCTATCCCAAAACCCCATTATGTAATGACAAACCCATAGTTTCAAAACAGAGCTGCGGCTTCTGTGGAAATTGAAGTTTTTTCCTAAAGGGAGGATTTTTATGCTTTAAGTACAATAGATACTCATGTAACCATGAACCAACATTTTAATTTTTCTTTTTGCCTCATCAAGTACTTACTGAGCAGAAGGTACTACCTGTGATAAATGCTACCTGTCAAGACTTTACTTTGATCATGCTTCAAGAAGGAAGGATTTCCAAATCATTTGCTTGGAAATTTTTAATTCTTAAGTGGGTTGTTTGTTTGCCTCAAAGGAAGCACTAACCTATTTTACATTGTCAAAAATCTATTTTTAAACAAAATTTTCCTTTGTACTTAAAACATTCCCTAAAAATACTTCTTAGGCTCAATTAAAGTGAAGTAGATGTTTAAACCACTGTCTGATTCAGCAGCTCTGTCACTGTACTTATCCACTGCCTATGGAAGGATCAAATCTGGCCAATGGCTCTGTTCACCTGAATTAGGGTGTTGAGTTAATACTGTCATTTTTCATGGCACTGAAGTCCCTCTAACTGTGTCAAATCACAAACAGGAGAGATTTGTAGGTCCTCTGAAATTCTTTTAAAAGTCACAAGCAGAGCACAAGTATTAGAGCCCTCTCACTAGCCCTTCCTATGGTTTATATTCACTGTCAAAAATAAAAGTAGGAGGCTTGGTGTGGGAGGTGGTTTAAAAGGTCACCTCTATAGCTTATAGAAAGGATTTGCTGTGCTTCACTAAGCCCCAGACACTGTGCTTCAATTTTCCCAGTTAAATTTGACTTTGCAGGACTGGGCAGGAGGGGTGCAATTTATACAGCGTGGTCAGCACAAAACACAGCGCGATGCATCACAGGTGAGCACTGCCAGGAGCAGCCCTGGGCCTGGCTCTGCAAGGGACAACTTCGCAGGGGATAAACCAGAGCAGCCTGTTTTCCTTGCAAAATGAAAGATTTGGAAGTGCATTGGAACCCTGAGCTGTCATACTGTGACTGGGAGCCTTTTTATGGAAAAAGGCAAAAAAATAGCCAGGATGGTGTTACAAACTAAACATCACCTGTGAACAGAGGGATCTGAGCACTAATATTGCGCTAAGAATTTAATCAGCAGTAAAAGTAATGGAGACTTTGCTTTTTCCATTTGGAGGATGTTCTTTTCCACTCCCTCATCTCCTGTCTGAGGGAATTACTCACAGGAAGCACAAGAGCTAGACCTCTTTGTTTTGCACTTGCTGTTCTTAAACTCAAGGATTTCATTAAAATCCTTTCACGTTAAAAAATGGAAAATCTTTTGAGGAAGGGAAAAAAATAAAGCTTTTTCCCCCATTTTATTTACAGACACTGCTAAGCCTGCTTAAGCTACTTTTGCCTCGCTGTCTCATACCTCGACAAAGCAGATGTGAAGAAGGCAGATATATAACAGTACAGCACACACAGTAGGGCTGCCAACTGTCAATAAATTTATGAACAGTTTGGAGATCTACAGGAGTTTTCTGAAAATTCTTATTCTTCCAGTAAAAACTGGCAAGCTCTCCTTGATCTTGGCTAAGAAAAAAAAAATTACAATTTGGGAACATTCTGGTCTACTTACACCTGAAAAAAACCCCTCACACAAAACATAATCCTGATGTTGCTGGATCAGATCAATTCTGCATGGAGCTCTCTTTCAAATTCCTCTGATGTTGGAATGGATAAGAGTTGCTGATATTTAAAAGCAATTGGCAAATGAATTCTGCAGGATACTGAAAACTGAGCAACAGAATGTGAATGCTGTTTTGTTAACCATTAAAACAGAAATACTTTGTTTCTGAAATAACTTACTGACACTGGAGTTTTATAAATAACCACAAGAATTACTTTTATGACTAATCCCACAGGATAGTTTCCTTTCCTTTGCCCCAAAACTGGGAAGGTTGGTATTCAAATGCTAATCGGCACAAACAGCCACGAGCTTCATTTTCACTGATCAACGTGAATGTGCAAGATCTGTGCTTCCAAATGCACTGAAACTGTTCTGCATAACTGGCTTAATATGCATGAAATTATAGGGGCATCCTACAAATTAGTCATCGTGTGCTTTGTACTTGCACCTGTTCCTGTGTCTTCAACCTGCCAATGGTTGCTGTGGGGCCAGTGGGCAAAACCCCACACCTGGATATCCAACACACACAAACCTGGGGCAGGGGTAATTACACAGGTCAGCTTGTGATCCAAAGTCATTTAACACCCCAGGCCCCAAATCCTACATCCAGGTTTAGCCCCTCTCCAGCTTTATGGGTTGCCAAGGTTTTATTTAGGGAAGTGCAGCAAGAACATTATCAGAGAGGCGCCTTGCCTACAAGTTTTTATTGTAACGGAGTTGAATTTATTCCAGCTGGCTTTCTACAAATGCAAATAGGGCAGCCAAAGATTCTACATTCAAGATTAAGCAGAATTTGAAAGGCAGAAAGCGTGTCTGCCTACAACAGCATCTCATGAGGTTCCACATCTCTTGCTATGGTTGAAAAAATAATGAAGAATCTACAAAATGTCCATTCTTCCCAGGAGCTTTCCTGGTCCTAGAGCTAGAAGGAAAAGATTTTTCAGGCTCATGCTATCTGTCAGGCTTCATAACCATTCTGAACACTCACTTCAACCATTAACCATGTCTTAGCTATGCTGTTTCTATCAGCTACTTTTATCAGCAGTAGGTGCCAAGGCCAGGAGCATCCCAGGGTAGTGGAAGGTGACCCTGCCCAAGGTAGGGGGCTGGACTAGATGATCTTTAAGGTCCCTTCCAACCCAAATCATTCTATGATTCCATCAGGGATTTAATAAAATCAAACTAAGGAACTGAGGCAGCGTCATCTTCTTATTTTTTTTAGTTTGGGTAATGAACATGAGCCTTTCATAACTGTCTACTTGTGTTATTTTTGAAATGTGTTTACAACATATAAATTTGAATAGAACAAGTGAAATTAACTGTAACATTTCCTAGAATTTTGCATGTTCCCACCTGAGCTGGGGACGGAAGCAGAGAGAGAAACAGCAGACATACAAACCCAGACAATCATTCTGGTGGGGGAAAAAATTTGCCCTGGATAAAGCTGAGATTAAGTGAATTTCTGCAACTGCTGAATGACTTGGGAACTTTATTTACTTTAACGTACTATGAGCTGTCATTCCCATCTTTATACAAAGACACACAGTTTCTCAAAAGCAGCTTGCAAAAGTATTCAACATTTTCTGTAATTTCTAGATGTATTTTTCTCCTGTAAAATGATACAGCTGCATGTTAACAGGAATAACAGAGACCTCTTGGATCTCCCTCTTTTCTGTTTGTATGTATTATTTATGGGGAGCACTGGCTCCAACCTTTGCATTTAGGCCAACACTTGCTATTATAAAATATTATTGTGACCTTTTTTGAGTTCTTAACACTATTTTTTTGCAGCTAGCCTTGGAAACTCAGAAAATGCCCTGAAGGCTTTTCCTTGGTCCATGAAATTTGTTTCAGATTTGAGGGGTAATGATTCGAAAATCTCCATTTTGTTCTCTCCCTTTGTCAGCACTGTTTTGGCAGTCTCAGATAACATCTGGACACATGGAAGTGCTGCAGCCACGGCAGCAGCACATTTAACTGGCCTGCAAGGGCTGGGATGTGAACTCATGTCCTGGCTAGGTGCATGGTCCAGGAGGAACACCAGTGTTAGCACATCCTAAAGGGGCTCTCCTCTGTCCACAGGGCCACACTGTGCCCTGAGAGTGCAGAACTTGCTCTTTAGACAGACCCCTTTGAACTCCGGACTTCCCAGTGCCACCACACTGGAGTGTTGTGGATGACTTCACCACACCACAAGATCCTGGGAGCCCGGTGGTGCCTTTTGCCCCTTTGTGCACCGGAACAGGCACAGCACTCACAGCAGCTCAGCTCTGTGTGCTGGGGATTCCCCAGATCCCCGTCCTACCACCAGCACAGCACCCCCAGCTCTGGTCCTCCTTGGTGGGTCCAGGATGGAGCCACAGCTCGAGCTCCCCAGCCGTGTCCCAGGGGCATCCCAGGGGGAGCAGCGGCTCCGGAGCCGTTTCGCGGCCGGTTGTACCCATGACAGGAACGCTTTCAGCTCCAGTAACCTTCTTACACTGCAGTAGGGACAAGATGACAAATCTGATTATATTAATGTCCGTTCTTTCACCCAGCTCTTCAGAATTTACAAGTTCACCGTATGCTTTAATGGAAGAACAACCTGCCTTTTTTTAGGTAACTGTTGTTTCAGTTCTAATGGATTCAGCCCCTCCATGCGTGCAGTGCCATGTACACCGAGCAGTCAGCTCCTGTATATTCATGGACAACAGTCCTCTTGGCAAAACCCTGAGCTGTGTGCCCAGTGTCTGTCAGGCAGCAGTTAAGGGATGTTTGCAGATGGGAGTTCTCAATTTAGGGGCATCTGTACCCAAAGTTTAAAAGATGCTCAGATGTCTTTTTATTGATTGTGTCCAATTAACATCAGAAGTCTATATATATAAAAAAACACGGAGGGAGGAAGAAATATATAGATAGACACAGTCTTTAATCTATCTTATAGATAGATTCTCTAATCTATTTTGCTGCCTCACAATCTAAGTATATTCCATTGCATCAGATTTGTAATTTATTATTATTTTTTAGAATTTCAGAAAAGATGCATTATTCAGTTTGCCAGCGAGAGAAAACCCACACCAGGTGCTGCAAAGAGCTACTTAGTGGCACTGTATGTGATTTGTAGGTAATTCACATTAAATTGTATCTCCCATTCCACTGTGTGGTACAAGAACAAAAGATGTGCCAGCAAAAGTGACAACAGAACATCTGCATAAAGAATCTGTGAGTATGGGACAATAAGGCACATTCTTCCCACACAGCTCTTGTGGAAATGTGGGTGACCTAAATCCAGGGTCACACTTTGACACCACTTATGTCAATGGGACATTGCCACCAAAAAGGACAAAAGATGAATTTCTGTCCTGATTACACTGAATATAAACCCACAAAATACATGGGAAAGAAGGGTGGTGGAGTTGTTTTTCTTTCTTTACATTTTTAGGAGGGCAAAATTACAGATGTGGACTATTTTTTTTTCTCCTGATATGTGGGTGTCAGGGCATTGCAGCTTCTTCTGCACCTCATGAAATATGATTTTGCTCGTGTTTCCTTGACACTGTAACAAAAAGCCAAGTGGGTGGTATGGACTGGATTCCAGAAGTGCAAAGTCCCATTATGTTTTGTATTACATTCAAATGTGGTCTGGAGGAAATGAGAGACTTTATTCTGCAGAAGGGACAGATTTTCACTCCTCAGCCTCAGTGTGCACGCACCTGCACCTGTGTTCCCACATCCAATAACACCAACCTGTGGAGGAACCCCAAAATAAGCACAAAAAGCTGCAAAAACTGTGTGCCATACTAATCCAGGAGGAAATTCTGGGCCATGTAGGTGTGAGGTTATTTAAAGGATTGCCAAAAAATGTCAAAACGTTAGCAGATTTCTTCTTGCACCTGCTAAGTGAGGGTTTGCAAATACCCAGTTTTCAGCACATGTGGAGGTAGAGTTGAGGCACAGGTACATTCTGAGCTGGGATAAACATTGACTTTTTGTTCCTCTCCTTATATGAAGGCAAAAAAACCAGAATGGTATCTTATCAGAAGGATTTTACAGAGACCCAAAGCACAACAAGACAGAAGTAGAAAATCCAGAGCAGTGGAACGGCCCTTCCCAGCATGAACAGCAAAGCCCTCAGCCATTCCAACAATTTTTCTCTGAGGAATATTTGGTCTAGAAAAGCAAATGAGAGACATCCACCCCCGGGTGGGTGGCACCCGCCTCATCACATCCACACTGGGGACTCTGCTGCAAAGGAATTCCTGGTTCTTTCTATCTCCCTGGTGAGAAGGAGGAAGAAAGCAGGATCCCAGGGGGAACGTGAGGAGGAACATTGCCATCAGCCCCCTCACACTCCTGGCACAAGTGGGCCCACGTGCCTGTAAGATCTCAGCAATGGCCATCGCTGCCCCCAGGTGCAGCAAAGGTTTCCAGAAAGCCCTGTGAGCACTGTCAGAGGAACAATCACTGCAAAACTGGAGTATTTTTTTGAGATTACTCCTTTCCTCACACTGCTTTCATCAAATACATAAAGATCAAATAAAGCCCCTAATTACAGTATGTGTATACATGCTGGCTTACACTTAACTAATCCCCATATTAACGAGTGCAGAATTTTAACGTCTTAATTCGAAGAATTCAAGTCTTTCGAGAGCTTTTCAAAAACACCAGCAGTTGGGGTGCCTGATGTTCTTCCTCCTGAGATTCTGTCACTTAGAAGATATGTATAAAAATGCTCTTTCCCAAAGCAAGGCCCCAAATGAAATTTCTGCCCCTAAAACCATCCTTCATAATTTGCATGTAGTTAAGCACTTTCCATTTTCTGTCAATTTAAATGTTATTTACAGTACAATGCTGCCTGGTTTTAATTGAGTATTTAAATAAATGCTTTCTAATACACGAATGCTCAGTGCCTGCAATAGGAGGAGGTAACCTTGCTATAGAAGATTGTGTCCTGCTTTGGTTTGGAGTTTATTTCAATGATAAAATAACCAAAGGAATGTGTTTAGCCATGTTTACTCATATATAATTGAGAAGGCCTGTATCTAACTTGCATGAAAACTCGTCAAATGAAACTGTTTAGGCAGGAACTAATGTGCATAATTGGTCTAAATGAAATTTGCAAGCTGCATCCTGTCAAAACCCCTTCCCTTTACCATATGAACCCCTCTAGCCCACTGCACCACGTGTGCCACTTTTGTCAGGTCATGTGGGAAGGGAGTCTTTTGGATGGAGAAAAAGGTCAGTTCCTGTAAGACAGATAAGTAAGAGGAATAAATTCCCTCGTGCTTGAGTATTAATTACTTATATGTGAAAAATAAACATGTCCCATGAGTCTAAATGATCCACTCATGTTTGTAAATGAGCTATCCATAGAGATTATTCCCACAGAAACTTGTGAAGACCTAATCTTGCAGTCACTGAAGTCAACAGCAACATCTCTATAAACCTCATTATGCTCTGAATTTGTCAGACCCATAATAAAATACTACAGTTTTATCATTGCAGGATAGCATTTCTCAAACTCCAAACTCACTGTCAGTTTTTCCAAGGTATGGATACCCAAATCCATCCTTCCAGAAATGATGATTTCATCAATTCCTTTCAAAGTGCACACACGCATACACAGACACATAAAAGTTACTTAAAACAACTGATTTTGGAGGCTGCTCTATCCAAGGCAACACCCAGTACTAATCCATATGGATACATTTTCAGAATAGCTACCAGTGCACAGGAGAATATCCAAATTAATTCCTTGTAGTAAAATTCACAAAGGTGCTGTCTCCCTTAAACCACTGTGGCTACAAAATGAGTAACACTTAAAACCTAAATGGTGCCACACATTCCCAAGTTCACCACTGCTCTGCTTGCTGGAGCTGTGCAGATAATTAAAAGCCACTCTAAGTTACATAAGAAGATTATTTTTTTAGGAAACAGTACTTTAAAAGCTTCAGTTTGCTTCCCCAGCACTTAGCTATTTGTTTTGTTTCTGAGAAATGTTTTCTTTTAATAAGTGCAGTTTTATATGGATTCTACTGCTTTAATGTAAAACACATGAATATGAATGTGCAGTATTTACAGGAGATTTCCCCCCTGCATGCTGCTCTATTTTGTCATATTGTCTGCAGTAGATATGTGATTTTTATTTTCCCTTTAGCAGTGAGGTAATTTGCCCATGCTATTTGCTCTGTGGGCATCCTCATAACACATTCTGAATTTATTTTGTGATGTCTCCTGAAAGCACTGTGAATCCAAGACATGCCGAATCAAACTAATGAAGTAATCCCTGCACTAACAAACCCTCCCTGTCTCAGCTCTGTTAGAAGCAAAAAGGACGTAAGACTGATCGACAAATATTAAAGATATAATTCTTTTGGACTTGGTCCACATGTTCACAAGATAATGAGACCTTAACAAAGACACAGAGACTCATAGGGAATATTAGATCTGACGTTTCATTTGAGGTGAAAATCGCCAGTGCTCCTAACGACATCTTTTCTTACCAGGTACAAGGAAAAAAAGGACGGAACTGTAAAAACTTGCTTTTTACACAGCACTGATTTTGATCTTATCATGCCAATCTTCATTGAAGAATTTTAAAGTGAATACAATGAAAAGATGGGAAGGAAAAAAAACTGAAAGCAGAACAAGCTGCTGGTAACTCACTAAGAATTCCTTTAATTTTAAAAGCCATGAAACAACCTCACTGATACCCCCATTATTCCCTAATTTGTGGCTGGCTCAGGCCCCTAAGATTTAAAATGCTCTCCAGGAAGCAGAGAGGTTGAATGTAAAGTGAGAATGTGCCTTCTCCAAGTCAACGCTATTTATCTCAAAATACTGAGGGGGTTAAAACTGGTTTACATCAACCTAGACATTTCCATTCCTCAAGCTGCATCTTCAGCTCAGTCTGTGACCTTACAATGCGATGTGTCAAAAAGAAGAGGCATCTGAATCTTTTATTCCAGCTGTAGTATTGCGTCCTGCATACATTTATACGTTTTGTTTATGCTCCGATGTCACATCCCATTCCACATTGGTCACTCAAACACAGCTGCCAAAAGTTATTTTCATTAAAGCCTTTCAATGTGTTCGGAGGGGAAGGAGGTCAGGTTCTGAGATGCCTTCTTTTTTGTTTGCTTGCATTTTGCTGGGGTTTTTTTATTAGAAGAGAAGAGAAAATATAAGAATGCAGAAGAAAGGAAAAGATTCCCAGACAATACCGCAGAACAAGGGAACGCCATGGCAGATATTCACCCCAGGAAGATAAAAGAGACATTCAAGCAAAAAGTTCCATTTCACCTATTTATTCTTAGCAAGAGATGACAAGAGTGGTAAAGCAGTAATAATAGTAACTTCACTGACTCTGAGGCTTTATCCCAGTAAAAGCAAGGGTCCCCCACTGTAAAGGGTGTAGAAAAAGGTGGTGAGATGTCCTCACAGCTGGATCTGTTCCCAATCCATAGCCAGACTATAGCAATTAGCCCTGAGGGTCTCCACGGAGCTCCAAAATCATTCTTGAGGCTTCATCTCCAAAATCACTGTGCACAATGGCCCAGCCCAGTCACAGTGATAACAACGTGTTTAATTTTAGTAACTTAGTTAATAGATCAGCAATTATGGGCCATGTTCTTTCTTCTCCTCACCCT
Source organism: Corvus moneduloides (assembly GCF_009650955.1). NCBI lineage: Eukaryota > Metazoa > Chordata > Aves > Passeriformes > Corvidae > Corvus > Corvus moneduloides. Next base: position 10,693,678 of record NC_045492.1, read on the forward strand.
TGCAGGGAAATTCCGAAACATGGGCGGCCCTATGAGAGAGCCGGAGAGGGACTTTGGACAAGGGCATGTAGTGACAGGACAAGGGCATGTAGTGACAGGACAAAGCAGGCATGGCTTTGAAAGGTCTAGATTCGATATTAGGAAGAAATTCTTCCCTGTGAGGGTATGGAGGCTCTGGAACTGTTTGCTTGGAGAAGTTGTGGCTGCCCCATCCCTGGAAGTGTCCAAGGCCAGGCTGGATGGGGCTTGGAGCAACCTGGGCTAGTGGAAGGTGTCCCTGTCCTCATCACATCGACCCTCTGTCAACACTACCTTTCCCATTCAAAAATAAAGCTCACTGTAAACTGGAATCATCTTGGAGGATAAAAAGGAAGGAAGGACGGAAGGACGGAAGGACGGAGAAAGAAAAAGAGATGGTGAAAGGGAAAAAGGAAAAATGGAAGCAGACAGCATCAGTTAAAAATGGAATCTTTGCACATAGTTCAGCACAGCCTTAACATGACACACTCAAAGGTCTGGGACGTGTTTGATGCCAAATGACCCCAGTAAATCAGGAAGCAACCTTGCTCTCTTTGCCAACACGAGCCTCATGAAGGATGAATAAACATCAGCTGCTGTGTTATTGTGTTTGTGTGCTCAGAGTAATCTTGAGGTATTATTGTGAATCCTTCCAGACTGTCTAAGCCCCTATGAAGGGCATGTTATAAAAGGCATTCATCATCTGCTAAGAAGCTACATCTGGGACATTCCAGCTCCTAGGTAGTCACTAAAACCATTTAACAGGGAGAAATGGCAATCAGGAAGATAATCAACTTGTACCACCCAAGAGAGAAATCACCCAATCCCTCTTCTGAACATTCATGTATTCTTAAAGAGATTAAAATCTCCAGTTGATTATTAAGTAAAGCTACAGACAAAGAAGGATAAAAATATTTTTTAATTCTTCCAGAATATTAAAACACAATCTGGAATGATGAATATCAATAAGAACCCAAAGCAGTTTTATTGGTTATGAAAAACCGGAGTGTTAAATGCTGAATTGGAGAGGCTAAAAATCCCCAAATCAATGCTTATTTATAGCATCATTCCCTTGGTAGCTGTAAATAGCATCATTTTCACAGTTATAAAATGCACTGGCATGTGCTCTGATTCATTCAGCACAGGTCATTAGTTAGATCCAGGAGAGCAGATAAGCACATGCTTTAAAAAAGGGTGTGTCTAACTCCCAAAACCTGGCCACTGTATACAGTAACATCTTAGTGTTTGAATAGTATCCTCTACTTCAGAAGATAGTTTCTTCTGTCTTGAGATAACTATAAATATACAGTTCTTGACAACTGTTGGTGATTCTTAATTACTTTTGTTGCTGTTAACATGCTGGACGTATTCCAATGAATTCCACAGCCTAAAATGGAAGAACTGTTTATCCTAAATTCTAAATTTTTATTGTGAACAGAAATATCGATCTGCCAGCAAGAGCAATTTTATTTACTCAGTATCTGTAAGAACAGGCTTACAGAAGTCATTTTAATTATTAAGTCTATGTTCAGCAGTTATATGTTATGTACAAATCTTGCTTCTTTTGTTAATTTTAACAAAGAAGTCCACTCCGTGCCTGCTGTGTTCTTTTTCTACAAAGGCATTTAAAAGATTAGTCTTAATTATGGGTTTCAAGATACAACGTGGGAAGGAAAAAACCAACAAACACACCAACAATGATGGATGGACTGCATGGCTTTCTGCTAATTTCTCAGCAGGCACAACCCCTGTGGCATTCAAAATACAGACGAAAAATGACTTCTAAAGTTACTGAGAGAAAACTACCAAAAAGTGAACTTATGTGCTGTGTCACAGGCTGAATCTTTAAAATTTCCTGTAGCCATATATCAGATGAGGTTTTTGGGGGGTTTTCAAAGATGATTTTGCTGGTGCAAAGATTTCTCCCAGTGCTTTGCTTCAGTGAATTATGCATCCAATCAGACTCATTTCACTGGGTGTTAAAAAGCCAACTGGTTTAAGCATTTAGCAAATCCCACCAGACATCTGCCTACATCCTTGGGGAACTGAATCCCTCCAGACAGCTAGATGAACATTGAATGTGTCCACACAGCAGTGTCACTCAGATAGGGACACACATGCATACACACGGTGGGGACAGAAGTGCCCATGGCGCACACAGCCCTTTCTGGACCTCACACATTTGGGCAGATCAGGAATTGCCAACCAGTGAGTCATTTCACACACCTGCAGTCATGTAAATTCCTCCATACTCTAAGGGAAGAGCACTCACAAACATTAACAAAAAGATGGTGAGGACGGAGCTATGTAAACACTCCCAGCTTTGAACGTTTTTGCTGCTGCTCTGTCCTTACCACAGATGAGCACCTACAGCTGAAGAACGTGTGAACACTCCAGTGGCCTGGTGACAGCTCAGGAAAGCAGCTCTCAGTTTGCCATCCCCAGCCCAGCTCATTTATGGGGCCCAGATGGACTTTCCTCCATGAGAGATGCTGTGTTATCCGCTCCTCATGCCCAGTCCCTTGGAGCCCAGCATCCACCCTGCCTGCTGGAACTGAAAGGTTCATCAGCCCCTCTGTTTGTCCAGGATCTCCATGTGTTCATCTTCTCCTCTCTGCCCTTTTTCTCCAGTTCAGCTCAGTCTGAATTTCATTACAGCCTTTCTTTCCAGTGCCTCACTACATCCACATTCATCCACATTAACTCTGAATGGCAAAGTCTCACTATCTGTTGGGAATGCTGACAACAGATTGTTTCATAATTAATTGAAAGGCAAAACCTGGACATTCTCAATCAATGCTGATGGGAATTACTTTGTCCAGCTTCAGTAAATCAGCAGTGCATGGCACAGGGAAACCAATGCTCCAGTTAAATACTAGTTATTTCCCTGAGAGCTAAACATACAATTTTAAATTTGTGCTTATTTTAAGAAACCTTTTAAAAGCACTGCTTCAGTGGTGAGTAGTGTAGACATTTGGGGGTAGATTATATCTGGTTAAATTAGCTAATATTTGCCTTCAAGCCAAGATTACATAATATTATAGTTTCCACTTTCAAAGTCAATGTGGATGTGCAACAGGGATCAGACATCTGTGGTATACAACTACCCTAGCAGACACATGGAAAAGGGGCTCTTCTTTTTACAGCACCCATAAGAATTTGAAGATCAATTTGTGCACGTGTAATCACTTTGGTGCCCACGTCTGTGACACGTCTGTGACACTCAGGACATGGTGTACAGTGTTTTGCACCCAAGCTCCTGTTCCACTGGGTACGGAAGAGACTCTGGTTTGGGCTGAGCTGAAATAACTCTGTAGGAAGCTATTCCACAGACATGTTAATGCAGTTTCTATTCGAGTGCATCATGTGAACTGTAACATAGAAATGGCCCTTTGAGATGAGGCCAATGGTCTATAACCTCCTCCTCAGTTGCAGTTCATCCCACAGCCTCTCAGCAGTCAGTACAGGAGGTGCTAGCAGCACAAGGACGTTGCTCATTATCCCCTTAATTAGAGATTACTCTGAGGAACAAAGGTTTATAGTCTGTACTAATCCAACTCTGGCCATCTTTCCTACCTAAGTAATCAGGGCTCTCCCAAGTCTTATCAAGCTTTATGTCCTGTAAGACGTAACACAGGGGGATCAGATCGAAGGTCCTGCTATGAATTACATCCTATCCTTGCCAACGGCCAGTATGAGATATTGGAGATACTTTATTACATAAACAAACATGCATATATTTATATATACATCCATGTGAGCGTGCCAGTGCATACAACTAGAATGTGCATAATGCATATGAAACAAACTTTTAAAAAATGGACAACTTTAACTCCTTCAAGTGATCCAACACACATGAAAAGCTGCCATCACACATGTCTGCAGGGAAAAACAAGTAAAAGCAGAACCTGAGCAAATGAACCTACATAGTTTTGCAGGTTGGTTATTGCTCCTGTGGCAATGGAACCCCAGGCTGCAGTGTCAGCAGTGCCCCTTAAGCCCTGTCCAGGAATGGCCACGCTCCAGAGCCACGTGTGTTGAGGGGCAGGGAGCAAATAATGGCCAGGGTTTGGAATGGACAGAGAGAAAGGCCATGATGCCCTTTATTATTTCTTTTCTTTTAGCAAGAAATTGGGAAGAAGGGATGTGTTACACAAAGGAATTCAGCACATTTTTTTCATTCTGAGAAGCTGACAGAGCAGCTACATTTTCAAAAGGCATCAACTTTTGTAAGGAACAGAGGACTGAAATGTTTAACCATTTGAAAGGCTCCCTACATCACAGTTTTGCTGCTTATACTCTTGACTGAACCAGGGAAACTAAAGAAGGTGTATTCTCTTAACACAGGTTCAAACCAAACTAACACAGATTTCAACTAATACTTTTAAAATGCTCCCTTTATTCTGTTCAAGATACTTTATTAAAATACAAGTTAATCTCGCACTATATATTAGAGCATTGTACCTAGTGACAGTATAGTAAAGGATCTGTCAGCCTTTTCATTACAAAACCCTATTCTAAGCCACAAAAAAAAAAATCCCTCTGGGCTGAACCTTGGAATACAAGAAACTTGAAAGAAATCCATTTTGTGGTTTTTGAATTCTAAGAGTGCAAAGAAAATTGATTTAAAATGTTTAAGCAACTGTGCCGTGCTTATACAACCCAAAAAAAGAAACTTCATGTTTCCAAACAAAATCTTGCTAGTTTATTAATCTCCACCATAAATCAAGCAGACTTGCTTTTAAAGTTAATGTACTCTCCTCAAAATCAGAAATCTTCCACCCTTCCCAAATGTATTCTCTATTAATGAGAATTTGTAGAAATGCTATGTATTTCCCAACAAACTCAGGCAGGCATCTCACAGGAAATATCCTGGATACATCAAGACTGTGCTCAAATGGGTAGACATAAGTGATTTAAAAAAGACATAAAAGAAAATAATAGAAAAGGAAGAATAATGATGACAGCAACTCAGGATATCATACGAAAGCCATCTGATTTCTGCTGTTGAAGGAAGAAGGGATATTTACAGCATGAGTGGCTGCTTCCTCACTGCTCCCCTGTTTTGGAGAAGACTGAGTGGGACTTTCAAAATGTGTAAATTGTGCAGTAGAGGGGTGTGGAGTTTGCTTCGTTGCTATGGGGGTGTCCATGGATGGCACCTCTGAGGCAGAAGAGCCACAGCAGCCGTGTGCAGCTCACAGACACCACTGCCCCTCACTGCTGGGAGCACATCCAGAAAGGAGCTTTGGGGTCTGGAACCCTCTGAAATTGCAATGCTTGCAGTGGAGAGATATGAAATATTCTCAGCCCACCAGTCTCCAAATGTGGACCCATTTTTGCAGCTGGTGGTGCAGTTCTGTGTGGTAAATGCTCCTTACCATGGCAAGGAACTCAGCTCACCTTACTGGTGCTTTTCCATCACCACCAGCACAAGGCACAAGCCCCACATTTTCCTTCTCCTTCTACCTGCTGAGATTTAATCCAACACCAGCCAATCACCATGCCTGGAGCTGCAGGATCTAATTCACTGCTCTCCTCTGCTGATAAACACAGCTTGCCCCATGGCCCAGAAAAACCCTCTTCTCCTCTTGGGACCAAATGTCCTCCCCTCCTCTCCCTCTGCTCGGACTCGTTTTAACTTTCTGTGTGCTGGAGCCAGCATAACCCCTGCCCTGTGATCAAACTCATCACAGAAGCTGTGTTTGTTTCTTCCCTGAAGTTCTGAACTCCTGGATCGATGGGCAGGTTAAAGGAGGCAGACATTGACTCCTGGCAGGGGAGCCAGGGCTGGATCCTGACTCAGCCCTTGCACTGACACGCTCCTGCTGAACTCAATGGGAGTTAATCCGTAAAATGACTGGCTAGAAATTGAATCAGGATGTCAGAAGTCAGTTCTTTATCTTCACAACCCAAAACCTTTATTAAGTTCTCACTCAACCAAAACTTGGCAAAATCAATGGGGCAAATCTTAAAGCGCTTACTCGGTTTTTACAGCGTTAGGACTAAAGCAAATTTCAATTGAGTAGCAGCTTATTCAAGACAAGACTCAAGAAACAGAGTGAAAACCCTGTGAGATGGCTCAGAAGTAATTTGAAGTTTTATCCCCAATACCTTTTCCTCTCTAAGATGAGGAAAATGGCATATTTGCATCACAGAAAACCTTTAGAGGTGTGCTCTTGCCAAAAAACTTTTGCAAAAACCTTAGTTCTTCCTTCAGCGCTGCTTCCACCAGTGCTGTTGCTCACCCATATAACACCTTCTTTTCACCCCTTCCTACAGCATGAACAAATATTCTTCACGTTCCCTAACTCATTTTTGGGGTAGGAACAGAAAGGATGAGAAACTCCTGGTGAGGCAGATTTATAGCTGCAACTGATGCTCTCGTTTCTGATTTCCATGCCAGATTAGCAAACCATGCTCTGCCTCATTTACCCTTTGTGCCTGTGAATTGTATAGTGCACGATATTGTGAGGGTTCTGTCTAGTTGCATTCCCTGCAACCTCTCCTCTCCTTCCCCTCTGTATGTTAGAATTTCTGTCTGTTGGTGACTGAGATTTTGGACTTTTTAAATTCATCTTTTTTCAAGCTTGTCAGTAATAATCACCAACACGGCCAAACTAAATTCACTGGTACTAAAACTACTTCTAAGCTTTCTGGCAGGGCCAGGATGGAATAGAGACATGAAAGCACCCATGGATCCTGCAGAGCTGTGATCCAGCTCCCACATTTTAGGTACAGTCCCTAAATCCTCCAGCACAGCATTTCTGCCTCATGATGTGTGAGAAGGCTTGTAACTGGCTATATCAAATTCTGTACCTTTGATACTACACTGGAAAAGGTGCTGATAGAAGTTCAATTACAGAATCCCTTGTTCAGTATGTTTGCTCAAAGGACAACAATGTCTTTCTTCATTTTACAGGTTTATTTTACTGCTCTGAACAAGGTTGCAAGGTTTGGAACTGCTGAAATGGAATCCGTCCTAAATAATCACAAAACGCACCCTTTGAGATTTAATAATCTTGTAGAATAGCAGTATTTGTGTACACCACTGAAATAAAATGGGAGCACAATCATCCCCTGATATCATTACAGGGCTGATGGAAGTCATTCTTGAATTTAAAGGATATTTTATGCAGATAACTCTACTAAGTACATAAGGAATTTAGGCACATAATGTCAACAGTTTGCAGAGACGAGAGTTCATTCTGAAGTGAAGCAGCTCATTTATCTCTCTCAGTAGTGCTCTTTGCACTATCCACTTTAATTTTCCAACAGAAAGGTGAATAATAGAATTATTCAGATAATCCTCCACAACCCCTCCCCTGGTCCCAAAATCAATACAAACTTTGATTTCACTTGAATTCTCTCCCTCATGTACAATGAAGATGTAATTCAAATACTCCCAGGAATGCACACTTCATATAATATGCAGCATTACTGCCTCACATGGCCTTTGATTTGGCATTCTTTTAGCAACCTAGGAGCTGCCTGGATGCTCTTTCCAAAGCAGAGTAGGCAACAGGAGCTCTTACACTACCTCACCTTCATTTAGCAGCTGATATTAAAAACCACTGAAAAGACAATCATTATTCTTTGTCTGGTTTCTAATTTATTCTGTAGCTGAAACTCATTCCAGCACAAAATCTTCCATCCAGCATGGAGGCAAAGAACTACTTACAGGTTAAGCTAGAAGGAAATGTTTTAATCTATGAATTGCTTAGTGTTTATACATTTGTGGTCTGACAGACAACTGCTGTCTTTGATTTAAAACAAACAAAGGAGAAAATGAGCTATGCTATGGCACTGTTGAGTTTATTAAAAAGCAGGACTAGGCGAGGCAGTAAATTTCTCCATGCCCCAAGTTCCAGGATCCTGTATCATGATACAGAGCTATCCTCCTGGCTCGCACTGTCAGCAAGACCAGATGGGTCTGATTAGTTCCAACCCAGAAATACAAATGGTTGACAGTCTGTACGAGACAACAGGGAACAGAGAATTCAGTGAAGTGAAATGCTAGAAACCTCCAATTGCACACAGATATTCGCTGCTCCTCAGGCTACAATAAAGGAAACGCCAGGAAACGAAGAAGTTTGGCCCGCGTTCAACAAGCGTGCTGAGCTAAAAGTAGATGGCAATCCCCTTACTGCATGGTTTCCTTTGTCTAATACATCAGTTACTTAAATATAGTTTAAATGCTAAATCCTGGTGCTATACAGACTGGAGCGAGGGGAGGAGTCCCCTGATCAGTGATATGGGCATAATTATGCTCTCTGCTGTAGATGGAGCTGAAAGTCCTTGAGGACTAAGGCAATTTTTTCATTTATTTATTTTAGTGATGAACAAAATCTGCAGAAATGCACACCTCGCACTTACAGACTCGCTTAGGAATTAGAGAAGCAAAATATTAAATCTGCTAAAACTGGTATTAAGAGTGTGGCATCCTTCAAATTGCTGCAGTTCTGCAGAGCTGCTGAAATCCTTCCCTGTGACAGGTGGAATTACAAAAAGTAAATGATAAATTCTTAATAATTGCAGAATACTTGTTTTGTTTCATAAGCTTAAATTACTTTTAGAGTGTTGCACAGGAGGGAAGGCCCATCTGCCTCTGAATAGTCACACGAACATTAGGAGACAGCAATAACTGCAGCAGGATGGATACTTGCTTAGGATTCAGTATATCAGAGCAGGTCTCAATTCCCCATTCTTCCAATCAGTCATTTCCTCCCTGTGCCATCTGTATTCTTGGAGATGCACTGAAGATCAGTGCTCTGTATTTGAGATCACGTAAATACCTTAGAGAGAGAAATATAATAATCTGTTTCAAAAAAGAAAAAAAAAAAGGGTGCCTCAAGGACAGCCTGGGTAAGCTCTGCCTAGCTGATTTAGAAAACACTTTAAAGATTCTGATAAGCTCATTAGTACCAATGACTAGATATATGCATTCAAATTCCTGTAAATACAGGAGGGCAACATCATGGATAAGTATCTTCCTTCTTCATTTAATAAAGAGCTCCTAAGGACCACAGATTTCAGGATGTCTGGTTTCCTTCCGTGCTCCCTCCCTGACAGCAGTGCAAAAACGGAACTGTTGTTTCATTTATTCTTTCCTGGTAGAAATGGGAATCCAGTTAAAGGAGTGTGAGGGTGACACTGTCAAAATCTCCATCTTTTGCTGGGAATCTCAGGGTAATTTTCTACAATGAGGTTATCCTTCCTTCAATACAGACAAGGAAAGCTGGCACGGAGCAGCTCGAGCTGAGAAGCAGTTGCAGAGAGCTCAAGAGCTGCCACTCCAGCCACCAGATGCCTTTTCACAGGGGCATAAACACTCCATCACACGGTGCTGCACATTTGTAAATGTAATTCCCACTCAATCAGCATGTTAATTCCAGCATGATTCATCCTTTTCACCCAAATAAGTTTACACTGACAGGTTTGTCAGGTACAGAAATATAAAGAATGACTGGATGTGTGGTTCCTCCTCACTCGATAAAACCAGATGGACCAACAGGTGAGCAGACAACAGCCTGGGGCCAGAAAAAGGCTTGCAAATACCCCTGCAGTAAGCAGAATGATAACAGCTTATTGCCTTCATTTTTCCATAAATTTTAATGTACACACATGGTTTTAATAGGATTCTTTTAAGAACCTATGGCGAATCATGAAACCTGGTATTTCTGCCATGACCAGCCCCTGAAATGTTGTCAGCTCTACCCAGGAGACAGAGGTGTTACACAAATCCTCCCCAGTTCAGTGACAGTATCTCTGCCAACTTCAGGGATGCACAACCCAGCCTGTGACTGTAAGTCTTGTGAAAATTCTCTTAGCTTTTTGAGGGGCTCCAGCCTCGGGAAAGATGTGACATCATTTCATTGCTCATTAAAAGCAAAGTGGATTTTACTATTCCTCCCTGTCAAGAAAACTTGAAAAAGTCATCTCTGAAAGCTCTGAAACTGAGATACAAATATAAACAACGTTAAATGTGTCAGGTGCCTTCACATCACTCTTGGGTTTGGAGGTCTGACGCCTGTTTTCCATCAGCGATACTATGACACGCTTTTTCCCATGCAAAACTGCTTTACAGTCATAACTCCGCTATTTACCTACACCACTATTGACCTACTCCACACGGGGGTTGCGAGAACGACTGCAAACGTTTCCACAGTGTTTTGAGTATGTAAAGTACTGTATATTTTAAATATTATTCTTATTTGCATGACTATGCAAACAAGCTGTATCCCGGATCTCAATCAAAACGAGGCAAATGAAAACCCAACTCTGTAATTGAAGGAAGCCCCACTAACAACAGGAACGTTAATCCAAATGCTGTGCTGCATCATACTTCAAATGGTCAAGTAAATTCTTCAAAAAGAGTAGATATGACTACCTGCATATTCTGCCTAATTATTTAAATGAATCCTTAAGTTTTTTCTGTAAGTGCAGGGAATCTGCCACTCCAGCAATCCCAAACACCACCCCTGAACACTTGTGCTAACACACAAAGGCAGCAGAACTCTGCCATTTATCCCTGAAAAGACAACAATGATTTGAAGATCAAGGGCTTGCATCTAGCACATCAGTCACAGGAAAATATTGTAGAAAAATCTTTTAAAATGCAGAAATGGTTCTTCTGGGTGACATCCTTCCTTCTTTAAATCATTAGGAATGGTTTAAAATGGGCTGCACTTTATTGGCTGCCACTATTGCTATTCCATCGAGTGGTATCAGAAGCTGTTTAACCCTGTCACCCTGGAGGAGGATGAGGTAAGTTCTGCTCTCAGAGCAAATGAAAGGCAAACACCACAGGTTAGAGGACATTCATACACAAACAAAAGGCCCTACCCCTGCTTTGGATGTGTGCTTTCTGAGGAACCACCTGTAGGTGTCTAAAGCTAAAAGGTTTTCCAAATCCTGATATGTTAATATACATGTACGCTGAAGGAAGAATCCTTGAAAGAATTAGTTTATATTGAAATCACCATTTTTTTTTTTACTTTTTTTTTTTTTTGGTGGTTTTTCTATCAGAAATACAGAGAAAGGCCAGAGATGAACTAGAACCCTGGCTGCAAACTTTACACCTGATTTGCCCTACATTTATGGGTGGCCTTAATCTGGAACCCTGTTTTGGGCCTTGTCTTGAATTATTCAAGAGAGAAGCACTGTATAAATCTGAGTTTAATACAGCCAGGGGGATCTCTCTGCCATGACATCATTACTATCAGCACAAGAGAGGGGGGGCTTGACTGGAATACAAAGATGGAGAAATGCCTGCAAGAATAACAGTAATTATTATAAAAGGTCTTAAATTCAACTGCAGGAGTGCTTGTGGCAAGTAGCTGTAGCTTCACAAAATGAAATGTGCTGCCATAAGCTGCAGCAGCTCCGAGTGCAGGATCTGACTTCAAAGGAGCAGAGCAAAGGCAGGAGGATGCATGGAGATGGGGAACTGGGCTGGGGGCAATTCCCAGTGCTGCTGAGCTGCCTGGTCCGGCCTGAAAAACTTGGAAAGACAAATTACCTCCTCAAAGAGTTCTGATTTATCTGGTTATTTCAGTATGTTCTGATTTGTGTTTCACCCCTCTTCCTTCCCGAAGCGAGGGAGAGAAGCCACAGCTCCGTGTGGAGCTCTCACTTCTACTGGCCTCTGCTCATGGGAAGTGAATGTAGGAAAACAAAAGCTGGCACATTTCACCCTGAAGTTGCAAAATCTTTCAGGCTACCAGAGAACCAGCTTGGCACCTCCCATTAAAGTGGTCCCATAATACCCAAACTCATTCATCCAACACAGCTCCTCCTGGCTGCAGGGACTCCCAGAGACACGCTCAGGATGTGTTCTGCCTCAGGTAGATCTTCAAACACCTTTTGTCACAGCTGACACCACACAGGCTGTGGATGCTCTCTCCAGGCTGCATGGGGATTTCTGCACACTAAACCCAATGCCACTTTCTTCCTTGGTGCTGAGCAGGAGAAAAACAGACGGGAGAAAGGAAACACTTATTCCAAGAAGCTACTTACAAAATAACCATGGAACTACGTGCTGGGGAGAAAAAACTGTCACTTGTACTGATCTCCTGAAGCTTCATCCTGCAGGATGAGGACAGGAAAAGAAAAGAGCACAAGTAGGATGTTCAGGAAGAAGCAAAACTGCAGGGCTACACCTGTAGTATCACCTGAGCTCTCTCCCAACAATAACCAGAAGTCCCCTTTGGAGAGAATGAATATAAGTATCTCCGTCTGGAGCAATCCAAATATTGCATCCAAATGTCCAGAAAAACCCCATGTATAAAAGAAGTTTAACCCTGGTGCTACCCATGAGCTGCCTCTGGTTGTGATAAAAATTCAAATCCACACCTACGGGAAAGCAGGGAAGACAGATTTTGTGTTTGACCTCAACACAGTCACCCACAAGCTAATACTTCTACTTTACGAACCTAACTGCACTTCAACTGCAAAAGAGAAAGATGGAATAATTAAATTTAATTCAGGAATCCAGTACGAGGAACAGAGGGATAAATCTTAATAGGAACATGGGATTAATATCTTAGCATAAATAATAGTCTCAGGAATTGCGTTTTGATGATTCAACAGTTCTGCTATAAATAATTCACATCAATAAAAGAGAGATAACATCAAATTCAGTTGGAACATTGGTTAATCTGAGCATAAAGTGAAGGACTTCACTCAAACTAAAGGACAGCTATAAGTAACTGCTCTGCTGTATGGGAATCAGCACTGAGTATTTTCTGCACATTCACATGCGTTACAAATTGCTTTCCAAGGTTACAAAAGAGTATCTAAGGGGTGAAGAAGGATAAAAAACCCGGCAGTGGGCACAGCTTAAAGGCCTACATTGTGCAACAGAAAATGAGTGCAGAACAAAC